>NC_064931.1:872135230-873376480 GCF_023897955.1 Schistocerca gregaria | reverse complement strand
AACCCGAAACCCCACCACCCTATGGCGCAAGTCAAGGAATCTGCAGCCAATACGGTCGCAAAACCGTCTGAGCCTCTGATTCAGACTCTCCACCCGGCTCTGCACCAAAGGTCCGCAGTCGGTTCTGTCAACGATGCTGCAGATGGTGAGCTCTGCCTTCATCTCGTAAGCAAGACCGGCAGCCTTCACCAAATCAGATAGCCGCTGGAATCCAGAGAGAATTTCCTCAGATCCAAAGCGACACGCGTCATTAGTGCCGACATGTGCCACCACCTGCAGCTGGCTGCACCCCGTGCTCTTCATGGCATCCGGAAGGACCCTCTCCACATCAGGAATGACTCCTCCCGGAATGCACACGGAGTGCACACTGGATTTCTTCCCCTCCTTAGTCGCCGTATCCCTAAGGGGCTCCATTACACTTATGATGCGACAGGGGAATGGAGTACATCGCATAAATCTTCGTTCGTTTAGAGGAATGTGACACGTTTCATCAAATGTGAGATGGAAGTCCTCTGGTTACCGAGAGGTTTCCTGTTAGTAATCGCAAATAGATACTGCTGTAAGCCCAACACAGAACAAGCAGTTGTATATGGGTCGAACGCAGGCTACGTCACACATCTGTTGCATCCCGACGGAACATCAGGAAAAAGTGGTCAAATGAACTGCAGCAACAACCCCTCTCTCTATCTAGAATACATCATCAGTCTAACATTAAATCTCACCTCGTTACAACCCCATCTCAACCGATCAATCCATCCACTCTATGTCGTCCTTTAACGCAGATGTAAGTGAGTTTAGAGGCAACCACTTCTCTGTCTTCCTGAAAAGCGTCCGATACCGTAGTCAACTCGCGTGTGTCACTTTACCTCAACAGACAAGCAGTAGAATACATGGAAAGAAAATACAGATATACAGAAAACAGAGAGCGTCTGCTCTCCAAATGTGGAGGCGACTGGATAGGATCGAGTACATTGCTATACTACGCCTCCCGATCACTGCATTTGGGATAGGTTTGGGCAGATGTACTATATTTACAAACAATTTTAGAACACAGGACGAAAACTTATGTCATGGTCGCATGGATGGAACTGACATAAAATCGAAAGAATTGCGAAAAATGACGGGCAGTCAGGCATAAATTGACCGAATATACACCGAAATTTGGGGAAATTGAGGAAGTACTTGCGCGGCCTCTGTTTGGCGCAGAACAATTTGTACATGGGATCCAGCATGCGACAGCAAGAGGTATCCGAGAAAACATCGACATGGAAGCGAAGGGAAGCGGGGAAATCGTCACTTTGTTTTCCGTCGAGGCAGCATTCTACTGCATGTCTATTAAGGTAACAGTGATACACGCGAGTTGACTACCGTATTTGGCGCTTTTCATGAAGACAGAGAATTATCTGCCTCTTGCATCTGCGTTAAAGGACGACACAGAGTCGATCGATTGGTCTGTTGACATGGGTTTGTAACGAGGTGCGATTTAATGGTAGACTGATGTATTCTAGAGAGAGGGGGGGGGAAGTTGCTGCAGATCATTTGACCATTTTTTTCTGATGATCTGTCAGGATGCATCAGATGTTTGACATAGCCTGCGTTCGAATCCATTCCCCTGACGCATTTTAAGTGTGAAATCGATAATTCTGTTTCATAACTAAGTTAGCGATGGGTGTTTGTGAGACACTCCAATCCCCTGTGTTTACATCTGCTTGACAGATGTGCCGTTTACAAAGTTAGTGACGATATGACTTATAATTTCACTTGTTGTACGCCTTTGTTATGCGTTTATCTCTTTGCTTGTGAGAGGTATTCTATATTTCTAACGATCATTTTATATAATACTAATGTGGGCATAGGATAATTTCTGAACCGTTATCGGATGTGGCCAGTGGACGCGATACATCTCTGTAAAGCTATATTGTGCATGTATCACATAGAGCTATTCTTTTGAGGAAGTAGTTTTCTTGTTTTACGGTTCGATACCGTAGTTTATCGTAGAGAAACCTGCAGGAAGGATGTATGTCATGCGATAGAAGTATATTTCTTAAATTGGAATGTTAACAGCGCTGCATTCCACATGACTGATAGGTCGGATATTCAAGCGATCCAACATTATAGCCTGTTTTAAATGCGGAAGTTTGTAGCCTTAGGAGTGCGTGTGTTTATGTTCTCTCTGACCAATACCTTCCACGTACTGATCCTAGACTCTAGAACAATACTTTAGAGTTGATAGCGTAGTTGATTTGCATAAAATGCTTCGAACTCCATCCATCGGGAGCTCCATCATGCATAAAAAATCACCCATTTCTTGTTATTCTTAACCATCTGCTATTAAATCACAACACTTTCAGTTCTGTTACTATACTTCCATAAGGGGTACTAACCTCCACGTCATGGGTGCAAATGGTTCAAATGGCTCTGAGCACTATGGAACTTAACATCTGTGATCATCAGTCCTCTAGAACTTAGAACTACTTATACCTAACTAACGTAAGGAGGTCACACACGTCCATTCCCGAGGCAGGATTCCAACCTACGACCGTAGCAGTAACGCGGTTCCGGACTGAGCGCCTAGAACCGCACAGACACCTCGGCCAGCATGAGTGCATCTGGAGACATCTTGTGTACTTGGATGGGCGAGGACTTGGCTAGCTAGCTCCATTCATTCACGAGCCATGGAATGTAACGGTCTACTTGTGGTCGGTTGCAGACGGAATCGGTAATGGTGCTGCAGGGCGGGTTGGTCAACGACAGTGTGAGGGTCTTTCAGTCTCTAATTTTACCCTAAGACTGTGAGACCCCATCAGCATAGATATAGCACTGTGCTCGAGGTGTTAGAAATATGTAGAGCGCTGTCTGGTATACTTTGATGATGTATGTGTTCAACAATTAACAATAAATGGTAGTACTGTTCAGAAATCTTTCTACATGATACTAGCAAAGTAGAAACGGGTGCAGTTTAGCTATGACGCTGAAATTGGGAAACGTGCTATCGCAGCATTGCTCGGTGTTGAAATTACTGTAAAATTGCTAAAATTGTTCGCACTATCAACTGTGATGCTTGTTATTAGAGTACATTGATGGTGTCTTTTCCACCCCATTCATCCACTGGTATACTGTTGGTTACTACATAATGATTGCCTGACATCGCTTGTTTGAGTTGGAGAAAGAGTTTTGGTGGAGGAACAACACTTTCTGGGGATGGATAGCACCGAAACAGCGATCGCGTACATGACTCCAATGTGAGGAATCAGTCGAAACGGAGAGCAAAGCCATCAAAGTATTCCATCACTGTGGCAGATGAGTTGAAATGTAGAGGTCGTCAGTCACTTGTGAACAGCAGTTCGGAGGCTTACCACAACGCCGCCAAACTCTTCCAGTTTCCTTATGATGTAACTGTATTTTATTTAAAATCATCCAGTGTGTGTGGTGTGTTATTGTAACCGGAGTAACAAGATGATTTACACCATGCAACGTGTAGTTTTCTGTGAGAGGCAATGGGTCAGAACGGGTTAATGTTAGTTTAGAACCTGACACAGACCATGAAGTTATGGCGGAAAAACAAAATGTATGGCAGTGTACAAAGCGTGCTAAAGCAGAAGAAAAAACCATGTTTCAGACAGCGGCACAGGGTCACAGAAAGCGTCTCTTGCGGCTGTGGGATACGGTCATCCTCCTGGTGATGAAACTTTAAACTGGTCTGTGCAGTGGATCAATACCTGTATATTTAATAGGATCGTCACATGTGCTCGATGCCGACATACATGAGGTATTTGTTTTCGTTGTATGTGATGTGCTAGATGTGGTAAAAATCTTAATCACTTCTCTATCGGATGAAGTTAGTGGAGCTTTTATAGTTCGTAATTTTTCTCTGTGGATGGAACGGAATAACGATGATAGAGTGTTAAGGTGATAGTGTGAATGGCCCCTGAGGGACGTGGATCTATAGTACCTGCTTGTAGTTTGGAGAAGCACCACAATGCAGTAGCAAAATTCAAATCCATCCCCAGTTTCCGTATTGTCTTTTATACTACATTATGTTGCACGATCAGGCTTCATTTCCATAAAATGGTCAAAACACAGTTCTGTCGCAGTAACTCAGCGTCGCCTGTTTCTACATGGGCTGCAGAAGATGGTAGATATAATTTCCTCTGACCCCTACTCATTTCCGACTTACATTGGAACGATCACGTGACAAAGCAGCAGGGGTGGTACCGCCGAATCTGAGGGGCTACCTAAAACGAGGCGGGAATTTTTCTGTAGCAGATAGGTTCGAGAAAGGTAGCTCGTTCGAGATATGAGAGTGCCAGGAATATAATTCACTAGGGGCTGTAATCATTAACAGGCTTCTCCATAGGATCCAACACAGGTATGTGCTTGAATGGAAAGGACTAGGCATCTGAAAAGCTAGTGTACATCACACTGTCTACTGTTTGTGATCCTTCTCAATCAGCCACTGCCTATAGCCCACTGAATATATCACCAACCCTCTGACACTGCATCGAGACAGAATGCGTTACAAATACTGGAGAAATATGTAGGGACGGTGGCGTGACGGGTTTGAAAATACTGGATTCATACCACGTACCTCCGCCAAATCACTTTCAAAATTAGGTAATTTTATTATGAGTGTGTACCATCGGCGAAGTGTAACTACTCCGCTGGTGAGATATTACATGCTCCAGCGATCACCGGCTCGATATTTGTCCGGTAAAACCAATTAATTTGGAGGTAATGGCATACGTGGATTTATAAAGCAGATATAGCTTTTAATATACTTGTGTGCACATGTAGAAGCAAGACCGCTTGTGACAGTAGCACACAGTAGTTGTTTGGGTCAGGTTTTTTTTTTTACATCTGGCAGTTTGTAAGACGATTAAACATCTCTTTTTAAGACATAGTGGTTGCACTTGCAAGAAACACTTATAAGACATGTCCAACATCGTTGATTTTCGGTCAGTATTATTTCGTATCGCCAGCGATCAGTTATTGACGAAGTATTATACCTAGTAGTAGGGAGTGTATGATAGGTTTGCCTTGAGCATCGGCTTATAAAGTATGTGTTTGTGTACCAACATGCGCAAAGGGAATGACTATGTCCATTCGTAAGGAAGGGATGTGTTTGATGTCGAGTATTGTGATAGCAAAGGGAAAAGTATGTCAAGTCATAAGAATGGTACTGATATATCTGTTTCCAGAGCCACAGCCGTCGACAGGGTGTGTTTCCTACACTTCGCTCATTGTCGAATGTCGTTCAGCTGAGACCGTGATCGTAGCATTTAGCTGTAAGTACTGGGATACAATATATATGTGACCGATCTCTTAGGATGATGATTGTTCCTGCACGTATCTGGCGCTTAGCGCTGGTGACTTGTGCGTGGTTTATTCATGTTTCCTCTCAATGGCAGGAGCTGTCCGAATGCAAAGGTCTGTTGGAATGTAGGAATGTAGCTCAGTTAGGCGCCGGAATAGCGACCTAATACGTAACATGTGCTGGTCAGCTATCGCGATCGCGTGGAATTTTGAGAAGATTGAATATGGAGGTGTGTTTGCACTGACCTGTTATTCCCTCCCATGTAGATTGTTCGGTTGACTGCTTCTGCACATTTCGCACCTTTATTTAGTTCCAGGAACATGAACTGCGGTGTGTGCATCCAGCAGGTGAAAGACACGTTTGCCTGTTCTGTAGACGTGAGGAATGCCTTAGTTGACTTCGTAAATTATAAGGATGATTTGGAATGTGTTACATCACCGACATTGTTATTTTCGAGTGGAAATATCATTTTCCTCTATTTGTTTCGAGTTATCACGTAATGGTGATCGCAGACGGGCCAAATTTATAATTACTCAGCGGTCTAGAGTACTCTCTACCTCGATAAAGTTTGGGCTTTGTAGAGAAATGATTTCCAGTCTATATCTAGGGAATTACGTTGTGTGAGATAAATGGTTAGGATGCTGTCGTGTGCTTGATATCCAGACATACTGCGAAAATAGTATAATATTATGGCAAACGTTGCGAAAATTCACGGGTTCTTGTAATCCCCGAGTCTGGAGTTGGATGTAGAAAAGCGAACAAGCAAGCAGATCACCCGTTGGGATGGATGACTGCCAAACTCGCAAGGACATATCTAGTACTGCGATGGGTATATACGGTGCTGTCTGTCTTCATGGTATATGTACGAATGATGTAAAGGGGATGATTTCGCATGGCGCAGTATAGGAAATATATGTTTACTACATCGACATGGAACACAGTGATATATTGCTGGGTTGTAGATCGGTTTCACGTTATAATATTCAATCTCCTGTCCTCAGTGGGAGAGCAGTGTAATTGAGTAAGAGTCTTTCCATATTTGGCGATATGTTGGGGCACTTTGCCGGGTATAAAATATCGCAATATGGCGATCTGTGTAAAATAGGTTTTTTTCCGTCGAAAGTCTCATATGCAGAAAGAAAGAAAAGGCGGACGCTGCTTCTACACCGGTCGCATCAGTAATTTGGGGCGTAAATTCGACAAAAGCCAATCATAACGCTCGATTCATTCACACGACATCATTTATGCCTGGATGTAGGAGTCTCTACATAGCAGTAGGAACGTTTGCATATGTTGAAAGCAGGAAGGGTAACACTTGATGGACGGGGTGCCATGCTAGGACCGCAAGGAAGAATGCATTCGAGGTTATTCTGAGCTATTTTCGCAAACAGGTTCTTTTGGGCAAGAATTTCTGTGCATACAAGCTGAGACATCAAGAAAGCGAGCGTTAACTGTATTTGGGATACTATACAGTTTCAGAGAGGACGACTCGGTTCTTATTTTACATAGTCATGTGACATCAGTATAAGATTGAGAACCTTGTTAAATGCACTTGCGATGGTTTGTAGCCACACGCAGCAATGCGTCAGGATGCGCGTCACACATCTCAGGAGCGGTGGAACCGTTTTTCTATTGCATGATCTGTGACATTAGTATGGGCATCACACACATGTCGCGAGCGGTGAAACAGTTTTCTGTAGCATTTGCGAAGATGAGTCACCGTGCAAATAGGTCTACGCTAGACTGCAGAGAGAGACAGGAATGACGTCAACAGCCGTAAACACAAGCACACGCGGTCCAGAGGATGACTTCTCACTTATTTAGATAGATATCTGACGTCTGTATAACAGTCGAAGAAGTTTCACGTGCCTTTGGCAGCGGTGTGAGGGTGATGGCTCGCGCTGGCTTGCATCCAGTAGTGGCTCGTGCCCTTGGAGCATCTGCGGTCTGCAAATAGGTCTTCACTCCCGTCCGGTCGGGTCAGCAATGGTGCCAGGTGATCAGGTATTTCGAGAGGAATTTCTCAGGTGTCAAGTATGAAAAGGATGGCGCCGCCTCATGCTTGTGGCCCCCTGTGTGTGGTTTGACAGCTGCCGGTGCATCTCAACTTCTGGGAGCGCGTGCAGCAGTGTCCTGTGCGGTCCCGTGGACAGGGGTCGGCAGACAGTGTCTGTGCATGTTGTTTGCGTGTCTGTTGCATTATTTTGCGAGCAGGTCTGTAGGCTGTGCTATATGTTATTTGGACAGTTTAGGAGTTGATTTCGTCTCTGCACATCAGTGTACTGCATTTTTTTGGCACGAGTTTGCATGTCTGTACTGAAATTATTTCGGTAATTTAGGAGTTGTTTGCGTGTCTGCAGAGCGCTATTTAGCAGTAGTTAACAGGTCTGTGTGCTGTGTGGCATGACTCAAAGCATGTCAGAGCGTATGTTTTGTATCAGTGTGATAAATATACTATCCATCCCTAAATAAATTGTTCCAAAATAAATAAAGTACACTCCTTCCTGTCTCCAGTAGCCCAGTCATTTTCCTCGTAGTGAACACACTGTTTCCGGCCAAAATCCACCATCTTGGGTAATGGTACTTGCGTCATCAACTGATGTCATGGCTGCCATCTTGGATTACGTCACGGAATGGACGAAAGCGCTCTCTGGTGGGGGTGCTGTGTACTAGGTCAGTTGGACTCTGGACCTTGTGGCGAACGCACTGGATGGTGGTAGTGCCACAAATTGTTTAAACAAAGACTGGTGCATGATTTTGACAGTTGACAATTAGCACGCAAGTTTGCATAGTCTTTTAGATGGATTATTTTTTTGACAATTTATGAGTTGTTTGGCTCTCTGGACATAAATGTATTGCATTATTTACGAGAGGTTTGCAGGTCTGTAAGATGTTTGGTGTAACCCCAAGCATGTCAGAGCATGTGTTCTGTATTGCTGTGATAAATATACTATCTTGCCAAAGCCATCCATAAGTAAATTGCTCCAAAATAAATAAAGTACACTCCTTCCTCTCTCCAGTAGCCCAGCACAGGCTGAGTCCTCTCCTCGCCATTTCCTAGGATGAGGTGACTTAGGTCAGTAGAGGTAGCCCAAATCTCCTTTCTTTCCCTCCATTTTCTTAAGTTATTAGAGATAGCCAGATTTACCTACCTTCCCTCCAAAATGCAGACTTCCCGCCAATCCCTAGGAAGAGGTGACTGTCGGATGACTTAGGTTAGTGGATGTACCCCGATTGACCTATCTTCCCAGCATTTTTCTTATGTTAGTAGACGCTGCATTATCCTCATAGAATTTGAACTCTCCAGCATTTTCTGGGTCATGGGGCTAGGTAAGTAGAGCTGGCCCAATCGACTTATTTTCCCTCCAAAATTCAAATTTCCTGGAAAGATCAGCCATCTTGAATGACATCACAGCCGCCATCTTGGATGATGTCATCGCCGCCATACATCTGGCAACAGTGCAGAGTGGCTCAGAACCTCTCTTGCCCCAATACTGGTGGTCAGTTGCCCAGACCCGCATAAGGGTTCGTTGACTGCGCTATAGGAAGACCATATCCAAGAGAGGGTTCCTGTATTGTTCTTTCATAATGTGTCTGCTTTTTCAGCTTTTATGCATCTAAGCAGTGTATGACTATAGCTTTGTACACCACCATATACTTTATTTCTCTACCCTGACTTCAAGATCTGTGCCGGGTGCTAAACCGATATTAACACGTTATGATCCATTGGCTCTCACAGAAAACTAAACATCACGTGGTTTAAAATATGCTGCTCCCACAACAGGATGGTAGAAATAAAAGACAGAGGCGATGTTTCTCATTGAAAAAATGAGCTACACATCGCAATATATGGAAACTGGAAGAGTTTACTGCTTTGTAGAGCGTTTCCAAACAGCTGTCTGAAGGTGATGATCTATACAGTTAATCTCACCTTCTGCAGTGACGGGGTAGCATATATCTAATATTACACCAAGACTCCCTCAAGCTAGTGTTGTAAAACACTACATGATATAGGCACCGAAAGAAACATGCACTGTATTTCCAGTCCAGTGCTGTAACTACCATTCGATAGAAATTAACTCCCAACCAGAGCACCTTAACTGGCAAAATGTGCAGAAAAGTGCTAAAGTGCTGATTATTAACTTCGTCTGGAACGAGCATGCACATTTACTATGGTCTGACTCAATAATTTAGAGCAACATGGTACTGCACGCCTAATGAAATAGGAGGAGCGAACTTATCCGTACTAAGGATGGCTTCATCTCCCGAGCTGTAAAGGTCCTCAAACTGAATGACAGATGAGTCTTCCAAAATGGGATATGATGTTTGCGATACTTTAAGATACTTTTGAGTGAGTAATAATGTGATTCAATTCTCTCTGTGGTTATGACGCCGATCAGCTGGTGAAGAGCATTTTCAGTCACCATAATAAACTCTATTACACCCCAAATACAGAGTGTTACAAATGGTTCAAATGGCTCTGAGCACTATGGGACTTAACTGCTGAAGTCATCAGTCCCCTAGAACATAGAACTACTTAAACCTAACTAACCTAAGGAAATCGCACACATCCGTGCCCAAGGCAGGATTCGAAACTGCGACCGTAGTGGTCGCGAGGTTCCAGACTGTAGCGCCTAGAACCGCTCGCCCACGCCGGCCGGCACAGAGTGTTACAGAGAGGGAGATATTGCTGTTGTCATAGCAAGCAGGTAGTAGACGCAGGGAGCAGCAAATGCGTTTTCCTGTCTTTGTTAACATCCTTATTTTGTTACCTGAAGATATAACATTTCTGTGTCTTTGTATATTGTAATTGCTTTACTATTTGTATATATATGCATTTATGTCGATGTATAATTGATTTATTTTGTGAATATTATTTGTATTTATACTCTGGGTCTGGCCCAGGGAAAACTATGCTATCGAACGAATACACCGATAGGTCGTGTGGAGAACCAAAGTGTTTAGGATCTTTGGTAGTGTTATGAAAACAGCTTTACAATCGACTGTTAACGTGTTTCAGATTAGAGCACCTTCGATGAAAGTGAGAGCTGTAGACATTTTTTGTCTTTACAGCATTATTCATTATTCTCAGACCCAATAAAAGAACTTCACCTGAGAATTTTGCTTGCTCTGTTCCAGAATTCATTATCCACATAGTAGTCACACTTGTTAAAGTTCATTTATGTGTACAGACACCTCTCTGAAGAAGCCACGACGTAGAGGAAATTAGTAGCAGGAAATTGTAAGTACTCTGAGAAGTTCAAACGAGAATTTTTGACTGAATTCTGGTCGAAGGCAATTCAAGATAGAGTTCAATATAGCATACTCATAATGGAGACATACAGTGATTCAAGATACCAGAACGTAATACATTACTTTAAGGAAATGGTCTGTCAGAACCAACACTTGGATGCACCACACGATCCACCAGAAATGGTACAGATCCATATCACAAAGTTCCCATACTGGATTCAACGTGATATCATTGTTGCAGAAAAAAATGAACACGATATAAAAGCATTCCGGGGACTTTTACAAGAATTGCGGTATAACAGAGGTGTGGAGACACAGGAGCCCATGTGTTTAGTGTAGAACGGTTCTCTGCCGGAACAGTGTGTACGCGAGAATCAAAATAGGAGAGACAGGCATACTCTGAGGCGCGATGGTGGACGATGGAACAGGCAAACGCAATGTGAATACTGGGCACCACGAAACAGGCGAGTGGACCATCGGCACAATGATAGGAGGAATGGTGGAGATCGTGACCTAGTAGAAATTGTGGAGATGTGTGACTCAAACCCACAACGAAGTAACAGTAACGACGTGCAGTTGACCAGTGGAGAGTTTTCCGGACATGCCGATGGAAGACCCAGGCTTGCCCAGAGTATTACTCATTGATTTTGAAGAGCTACAAACGGCACCCTCAGGAGCGGAGAATAATGAAATAAACATGTCTTACCCTATAACTGACACAGAAATATTGAAGGTGGTACTGTGTATCCTAGACACACAGAGTCATGTGTCCATGTTAGATAAAAGGGTGTAAGAGGCATGTCATAATGAGAAAGCATGACCAATATTGATCATGCAAATAATGGGAGATATGGAATGATTATTAGAAAAGGTGAGTATATAGAGGAAGAAGTTTGGGTCAAATTTGGATGTCAGGGGCACACGTTTTGCACAAATTGCCTAGTTAGCCAAGACCTTGGAGCGGACGCCATCTTGGTACTGCATTTCTTGAAATAATATCGTGTGAGCTTGCATTTTAGGGAAACATCATCTTGGTGACAACTGAAGATCAGGAGATCCAGTTGAAATTCAGGGAAGATTCAGAGAGAGAAGGAAAAAGATAATTTGAAGCACTAGGTTTCATGATTGCTTTAGGTACAAAAGTAACCATGCTTGGTCACTAAATGGAGCCAGAAACAGTCAGTGAGAAGATAAAAACAGAGAAATGCTCGTTCGTGCGTAACGCAGGTAATGTTGATGGAGGAACAAAGAATGCAGTAATCAGTATACTAGACGGGCTGTTGAACACCATGGGAGGGAGGCTGCAGTAACAGAAAAAAGAAGAAAGAAAATATGAAGACGAAGACAAACATTGGGAAGATGTACCCACAAGCGAATCAGAATCCAAGGAAACAGAACATGTGGTGGGCAGTGATGTCTTTAATGATAATCCAATCTCCCAAGGATTTGATCTGAGAGGATTTATAGATGCGTGCCTCGATACGACAAGAGAATAGACAGCAAATCCCGTACTACAGTTAATAAGCATGGTGAAAAGGATAATGAAGACTGGAGGAGTACAGTGAGTCTGAGGTGAAGTCAGTAAGCAAAGAAGAAGATAGGTGGACTACAAGAATAGGGAAAGGCAATCAAGCACTGCTGTCTACAAATGTGAAAAGAGGAGAGGCCTTTGCTACATGGAAAGAGACAGATGATCCCTAGGGTGATATATTTGAATAGTCCAATAGGTTGCAATGTTTTATTGTATAGACATATGAAAGTTTAAGAAAGAACGAGGAATTGTAGTGTAAAGGACATCTTAGATAGGAGAATTGTGTGTGTACTGCTACGATCCACATAAAGAGTAAGGAAGTAAACATGATGAAATTTTGTTATAAATTCTAAATTGTGTGTCAGTCAATCAGGAAAAATCGGGTTTGCAGTCGGGGAGTTGGTACCGCAAAATTCGAGGACTAACTGGAGTAACAAAAGGGCCGGAGACACGCCAACTTCTCTCAGGATCCGTAATGAAATGTCGTGTGACGAGGGCCTCCCGTCCGTGACGATATATGATTAAGTTTTGTATAAAGTGTATAGAATTTTGTACTTGTGTTAATGTCTAATAGTGTTTTTTTTTAATTTGTTTTTTGTGTTTTCTGTATGGAGAGATTCTATCAGTGTAGGTTGGAGTCATAGATACAGTGTAGAATTGTTGAGTAAGCCATCTGTGGAAAGCACTCATTCAAAATGAAGTAGAAGTGTAAGGATGATTTTTGTTGTTGATGTATATTGTTGCAGTCGCTTTGTGACACGTGAATATGAGTGATGAAATAAAGAGAGTTAGGATTATTACACAATGAAGTGAGTTAGGGAGATTATGTAATGACGAATCGAAACTGAAGGTAAATACTCCCAGTGGCAAATTTATATCATGTGAATTTGTGTCTAATCGGGATGTTGGCAGGAAAAGCATCTGCAAGATGAGGAACCGCTAGCAGGCAGTAGATAAAAAAAAGACAAATTTTGAAGAACAAGTATTACTTGCAACAAAGAGGACTGTTGTCAAACCGGTACAATAATGATGAATCCGTGGACAAATAAAAGTATAATCCAAGGAATGAAAAACGTTAAGTAATAAGGGTCACCTCAAGGTAAATCGAGGCTAAAGTACGTAGAACGACATTTGAATTAAAGTTAGAAGGAATTTTAGGGAAATAATGTAGAACTGAGTTTTGAGCTAACGATATTGTTTCTATGTTATTCTTACGTCATGTTGCAGCTAGATGAGCGAATCTTCACGTATAAATACTTCTCATGAATGTGAGTGATGTACAGAAAGGAGAAAAGTAGTGAAATTTTAACAGTAAGACGAGAAAGAGTAAAATTATTTTTCCTATTCTTCAAGTAAGTGGTATGTGCAGTTTGCGCATAGCGACTTATATATGTATATATTATTTTATTGTGCTGGCACGTTATGTAGTATAAAAAGGATATCACTGGATAAATGTTTATTGGATGTAGTACGATGGCGTACTAAAAAGTAATACCTCCGAATTTTTTATGTGAAAACTCTTCAGCTTTTTAAATAAAACAAACATTATTAACAGTCTATATCTATATTACTCATGTATACATATTTATTTCTCAACATAGTGACACTGTCGACTAACACATTTCTCCAAGTGAGAGACCAGTTTGTTGATACTGTCACTGTAGAATGTTTGATTTTGTCGATGGAACCACAGCCTCACCTCTCACCTCTACTGGCACCGCTTCCTCACTATCAAAGTAAAGTCCTCGAAGATGTTCTTTAAGTTTTGAAAACGGATGAAAATGAGATTGCGCCAAGTGGGACTGAATGGAGGATGATCAATGACGGTGACCACAGGGCGCCGGACTGTTGAAGATGTCACAGCGCTGGCATTGTCATGCTGAAGGAGAGGGTTCTATGTGTGTGGAACTCGATTACAGCATGTTCACACATCGACATAGTTATGTTACACACGACCGTGTTGCATGCTACAACTCACTGCCTGCCAGTGGCAAAGGGCTGCAAATACGTAGACATAAACAACAAAGATGTGAAATGTTAATAACGTTTGTTTTATTTAAGAGTTTTCACATAAAAAATTCGGAGACATTACTTTTCAACAGGTCCTCGTGGTATAGATGCACGAAGGGAAGATAAACAGTAGGTTGCAAAATCCTACTTCCAACCCCTGTTATCTGACCTACTCATCATTCAAAAATGCAAACGTTAAATGATAAGTTTTGTAACAATCTTCATTGATATTAAACTGTTAGTAATGCCTTGCTGCAATCTAAAGAGCAAATTGTAAGTAATTCAAAGTTCCGGAAGTGCATCAGCAGTAAAGAAATTTTAATTTCAGGTGAGTACCTGTTATAAACAAGCGTTGTATGCTATTATGCTGGATCATTTATTGCTTCAATCTAACTATTTTGTACCATAGTATTAATTGTTGTAATTTATATCTATGTTTGTAACAACTTGTGTGAGGGTACGCAAGATGAGATGTACAGGCAATACGCACTCGACACTGAGCACTGGGGTAAGGCGACAGTGTAAAGTGGGGCTCACGTGTGAGCACGCCGTGCACCTTGGAAGGCTGCTGGGTCTACACAAAACACATCAGATAACACATTCTGGCCAGATGTCAGAGGAGGGTTCAAGATCAGCCACTTACTGTCGACCACAATGTTACTGTGTAACATGTATGTCTAAATAACAGCAGTCGGATTGTCGAAACACCTGGAACTTTTGTTGTGATGTTAACGATCGTGGGGTCTGGAACGGGGCAGTCATATGTTTTGCTGCCCGTGTGATAAATGGAACGCTTGACGCTGATATGTATTCGAGGGAACTAACTGTAAGTGGACATTGTATTTGCATTGCTGCCTATGGCACGAATTTATCTGAGGCTCATTTCAAAAAATGGCGCTAAGCACTATGAGACTTAACATCTCAGGTCATCAGTCCCCTAGACTTAGAACTACTTAAACCTAAGGACATCACACACATCCGTGCCCGAGGCAGGATTCGAACCTGCGACCGTAGCAGCAGCGCGGTTCCGGACTGAAGCGCCTAGAACCGTACGACCACAGCGGCCGGCTCGAGGATCATTTCTTTGACTGTTATTACAAGTGACAATTGACCACACGATTAGTAGAAACCGCCAAATGAAATGACACTGCCTAAAGACAATGTTAGGTTTCTAACAGTGTGATGCAATAAACATGCTTCGACAATATAAACAATGTTACACTACTCATCCGCAGGTTACGAACAGTATGTAGTGCTGTTTGGAGAATAATTGATGCAATGTTGTTGCCACGAACACGCACTTTCGGATCACTGACCACGATAGATGCCGAAATAAATGAAATTTATGAGCAGATAAACTAAGTGGGACATAATATTCTAGTGTTGCGGTAATTTGCGAGTCGTAACTGTTTACTATCAGATGCGTGCAGGCGTGAATAACTTTGAACTGGACAGTGTCAAGATCATTTCTGTTCACGATGTCCACAGCCGCGATCTATTTGTGAAACACATTCCTCCCCCACTGAATAAAGACAGTGCTTAACATTCCGTGACAATTAGATGACTTCGAGTAGGCACTCCTAATGTGTTTTATTGTTTTCTTTTCAGGTTTGATTCGTGTAAACTTTGATAAAGACTTTTCGCCGTGGTAAAACTTATAAAATGTATGTACAGGTACGAAATTCTCTCAGTGTGTTTCATGTTTTATGTTTTCATTACTTAAATGTTATGCTTATGTGTAATGAATTTATACATTGACGGAAAAAAATCCCAACACTAAGAAGGGGTTATGCGAGATAAACGAAAGTTAATAGGCGTGTTTCTAAATCTGAAATTGACCTCTATTCATATTTCAAGCCAACACGAGTGACGGTAGTAGCGCCACTATGAGTTTGCTTTAAATACGCTCTGCAACGGTCGTGGGCGTTAGTTACCTTTGAGACTAGGCGTACTGAGTTGATGTTAGTCAAGAACGCCTCTAAGATGACGAAGGCACCACTGTCAGTAGCTCACTGAGTGCGAAAGTGGTCGTGGAATAGGATTATGAGAAGCCGAGAGACTTGGCGAGAATGTAGCCGATTGCTTGCAGCAGTGGTTACGGGAAGGTACGGTCGCAAGAAGACTGGGCTCCAAATGGCCTCATGACACTACCGAGGGAGAAGACCATAATGTCCGGAGTACGATTTTGGCTCATTGTATTCATCTGCAGCAGAAATCTGAGCAGCAGTTGTCACCAGATGGCACAACGAACTGCTACAAATCACTTACTTCAAGTGGAGCTCCGAGCCAGACGCCCAGCAGCGTGCACAAACCACCAGCGTACGGGACTTGTGTAGTGTCAAGTGAGAGCTCATTCGAGGGTGGAGCTGAGGCCTGGTTCTCCCTCAGTGCCAGTGATGTCCGTGTATTGGATGAGAACGCCAGTTGAGCAGTCTGTCTGCATGCCAGGCACGCTGCACCTACACCTGGGTCCGACAGCAGGAGCACTCGCGTCGTTGTGCATTGCACCCTGACAGCAAATTTGTACGTCAGTCTGGGGATTCGATCTGTTGTACTGCCATTTTTGAATACCATTCGAGGGGGCGTTTTCAGCAGGGTAACAGTCACCCACATACTTCTGTTGTAACCCAGCATATTCTACAGATTGTCGACACGTTGCCTTGACCTGCTCGATCACCAGCTCTGTTCCAAAACGAGCATTTATGGGACATCACGGGACAACTCCAGCATCATCCGCAACCAGCATTAACTGTAACTGTATTGACCGACCAAATGTAACAGGCATGGAACTCCATCCCACAAACTGACATCGGGAACCTTTACGACACAATGCGAGCTGGAATTCAGCATTCTGGGACTCACGCCGGCTATTAATGTACCAGCATTTCACATCTGCAATCGTTTTTCTCGCATCTACATTAACCTGCGAACTTGCAGCGTTAATCACTTAAATATGTTACCTAGGCACAAGTATTCACAAAATTCCATTACTCTACATTAATTGTTTCTCGATATTGGGATTTTTCCCCTTCAGTGTATTTGTCTGATAACTTACAACTTTTTAATGCTTATCTCGATATTTCATTTAGTACAGTTTTGTATTTTTCTTATATCTATTTCAGGTTGTGTCTTTTGCGTATTATTATTGATTTTTGTAAGAAACATTGCGTAATGTTTTAAGAGAAATTGAGACTCAGATGATATTTTCCCTTTTTTTACTGTTCAATTTCATTGTTCATATGTATATAATTATGTACGGTAGGAATGTGTGCGTATGGTCGATCTATTATCGTCTTGATAATGAGTAAATGTGGTTTGTCAGCCACTGTTAAAGTTGTAGAATGAATGGAGTTGTAGTGACACAGGTTATAGGAGATGGTTACGCGAAGGCCACGTTCACAGTGGCATCGGCAACAATTGCCAGACGCCATCGCCAGAGGCTGCCCGGTAACGTCGGCCGATAGATTGGTCATTGCATGTCCGGTCCCCTCCGTCAGTTTTCGGCGGAGAATGAAGTAGGTTAAATTTTGAGCTCCGAGTGTGGGATGGATACCGAGACACCTCAACACTTGGAGACAAGTGCCGCATTGTAACTTTTGATGTTAAACCGACGACGAATGCATGTCAATGAGCTATACCTGTCTCGAAAATGGATACCAAGACACCTCACGCTTGGAGACAAGTGCCGCATTGTAACTTTTGATAAACCGACGAAGAATGCATGTGGATGAGCTGTACCTGTCTCGAAAAGAACGTGACAAGTACTGCACACTCTGTCTGTGTGCGTGTGAATTCCTAAGAGAGCAAACTGCTGAGGTCATCGTTCCCTAGACTTGCACAATACTTAAACTAACTTGTGCTACGAACAACACACGCACCCGTGCCCGAGAGATGACTCGAATCTCCGGCGGGAGAGGCCGTGCAGTCCGTGACATGGCGCCTCTAATCACGCGGCCACTGCGCAGGCTGCACACTCAGTTATTGGAAGAACCAGACAAGTTTTACAAATATATGAGATGAAGGGAGAAACGTTCTGTTACGTACTTGAGATGTTTCGTGGCAAACTTACAAACGCTCTGTTTTGCTGCATTTATTTGAAGTTGTGAGACGTACGACAATTAATCTTCAATGAATGTCATTCAGCATACATGTGAAAGACAAGTACAAAGTTCAAAATAAGATTACAAACCACGTCATACACAGTACCATTAAAAATCATCATCTTACTCGCATAAAAGCCAGTAAGCAGTTATCAGTTATCAGTTATAACAATTTCTAGACAGCTAATACCCAACTAACACAACACAAAAAAAGATGCTCTACAGTAACTATAAGCGTAAGATACGCCACCTTTCTCAGTTGGATAATTTTTTTTTCAGGTTATAATTTACGACTAACATTTCCTATAAAGATTCTGCTTACCCGTGGTTTCCAATGAACCTACGATTGCAGTCCATATATCCCAAACTATATCCCGATTATGATTCTTTCATCCTCGGGATATCACAAGCTCATCTCAAGAGAGAATAGGAAGTCCTGGTTGCAAAATGGTTTTTTCTTATTTAATTTGTGACGCGTTTCACTCTCACAGGAGCGTAATCAGACATCCCAGCAAGGCAGTACCTTTAGATCGTGCAAGCAATGGCTCCTTCCGTGGCATTTACACACGTAAATCATAAACATACGACGTGGCAGATATTTGATGATCCTGGAAATATCCAGTGCGGCTCCCAGCACTCAGCCCAGTGAGAGTGAAAGGCGTCACAAATTAAATTAAAAAAAAAATTTGCAATTGAGACAGCCTATTCTTTCTTGAACATCTCAAGAGGTTGCTGTACCATGAGCGGAAAGATGGAGTGGCTTGATTTTAAATCTCACTCTTTCTCGGACTAAACTTATCATATTCTCATGGTAAATATTTCGTGCGTAAGAACGTCAGTCAGTTTGAGAGAAAAAAACAAACTGATCTGAAATTCATTGATTGTCATTCTAAGTCTGTACATTCGGATGATGACATCCGCTAGAGTGTGACCGTGCATGTAGTGGTGTACTGATTTGTAAGGATTGGCCATATTTGGCCGATGTCGGTCACTGGTGGAATCCACCAGTACTGGTGTCATTAAGACCGGAACCTGAGTAAACACGCGGTCCTTATACTCTGTACAACTATTTTTATTGACAAAACAAACATTCACAATACGGTGTCCAAACATAATGAATTCCACAGAGCGATTGACCTCAAATAGTCTCTTTCACCAGAGGTAAGTCAACTGCCAGCGATGTTCCTTCGCGAAACAGTGTTCCCACAGAGCCCCCACCCCCCACCCACCCTTTTTCCACTGTAGAGCAGGGTGAAGAAGGCTGCGTGAAATGCCAAGGCGGTGATATGATGCGGAGGTTGCTATTTCTTCCGCGAGTGTTGTCATCTGCAGCTTCGAGATTTGATAAGCTAGATGGCCTATAGCAGGAGGGCTAGCCCGCGGTGCGGCCGACATGTGGACATCGGGAGTAGAAGGCAAAGGCTAAACGGTCCTGGTCACTAAGAAAAATCTTGTCGATGTTTTTATTTAACTTGTTGACTCCCAACGGGATGATATCACTTAGTTCCTTGGTCGAATTAGCGTTACGTAACGAATTGATTACTGAAAAGCAGCTGGTTGCTCCAAATAAAATCACAGTTTAAAATATCCATTACTTTTTTCCAGTTAGAGTTCACATTCACACACCAGCTCTGTCCCAATGGAAAAGACCCTGCGCAACATGTTTCTCGGTCCCTCATCAGTTGTGTTGCTTCCTCTACATTTCCACCACACAAAGTAATGAAACAGTATACACAAGCTTCGCACAGTCTGGTATTATAAGATTATTGTTTAATGCTAAATATCGCTGTCCTTGACGAAATATGATTATTTTGTTCCACTCACATGGAAAAATTATCCAAGAGATACGAGTCATTCCTCTCGTTCACAGTTCGTGGCACCTAAAGATGAATCATTTAGCTTTGAAACCGATCATACAATGTTGTTGTTGTTGCGGTCTTCAGTCTTGAGACTGGTTTGATGCAGCTCTCCATGCTACTCTATCCTGTGCAAACTTCTTGATCTCCCAGTACCTACAGCAACCTACATCCTTCTGAATCTGCTTAGTGTATTCATCTCTTGGTCTCCCTCTACGATTTTTACCCTCCACGCTGCCCTCCAGTACCAAATTGGTAATCCCTTGATGCCTCAGAACATGTCCTACCAACCGATCCCTTCTTCTGGTCAAGTTGTGCCACAAACTTCTCTTCTCCCCAATCCGATTTAATACTTCCTCATTAGTTATGTGATCTACCCATCTAATCTTCAGCATTCTTCTGTAGCACCACATTTCGAAAGCTTCTATTCTCTTCTTGTCCAAACTATTTATCGTCCATGATTCACTTCCATACATGCCTGCACTCCATACAAATACTTTCAGAAATGACTTCCTGACACTTAAATCTATACTCGATGTTAACAAACTTCTCTTCTTCAGAAACGCTTTTCTTGCCATTGCCAGTCTCCATTTTATATCCACTCTACTTCGACCATCATCAGTTATTTTGCTCCCCAAATAGCAAAACTCCTTTACTACTTTAAGTGTCTCATTTGCTAATTTAATTCCCTCAGCATCACCCGACTTAATTCGACTACATTCCATTATCCTCGTTTTGCTTTTGTTGATGGTCATCTTACATCCTCCTTTCAAGACACTGTCCATTCCATTCAACTGCTCTTACAAGTCCTTTGCTGTCTCTGACAGAATTACAATGTCATCGGCGAACCTCAAAGTTTTTATTTCTTCTCCATGGACTTTAATACCTACTCCAAATTTTTCTTTTGTTTCCTTTACTGCTTGCTCAATATACAGATTGAATAGCATCGGGGAAAGACTACAAACCTGTCTTACTCCCTTGCCCTACCACTGCTTCCCTTTCATGTCCCTCGACTCTTATAACTGACATCTGGTTACTGTACAAATTGTAAATAGCCTTTCGATCCCTGTATTTTACCCCTGCCACCTTTAGAATTTGAAAGAGTATTCCAGTCAACATTGTCAAAAGCTTTCTCTAAGTCTACAAATGCTAGAAATGTAGGTTTGCCTTTCCTTAATCTTTCTTCTAAGATAAGTCGTAGGGTCAGTATTGCCTCACGTGTTCCAGTGTTTCTACAGAATCCAAACTGATCTTCCCCGAGGTCGGCTTCTACTAGTTTTTCCATTCGTCTGTAAAGAATTCGTGTTAGTATTTTGCAGCCGTGGCTTATTAAACTGATTGTTCGGTAATTTTCACATCTGTCAACACCTGATTTCTTTGGGATTGGAATTATTATATTCTTCTTGAAGTCTGAGGGTATTTCGCCTGTTTCAAACATCTTGCTCACCAGATGGTAGAGTTTTGTCATGGCTGGCTCTCCCAAGACCGTAAGTAGTTCTAATGGAATGTTGTCTACTCCGGGGGCCTTGTTTCGACTCAGGTCTTTCAGTGCTCTGTCAAACTCTTCACGCAATATCATGTCTCCCATTTCGTCTTCATCTACATCGTCTTCCATTTCCATAATATTGTCGTCAAGTGCATCACCCTTGTATAGACCCTCTATATACTCCTTCCACCTTTCTCCTTTCCCTTCTTTGCTTAGGACTGGGTTTCCGTCTGAGCACTTGATATTCATACAAGTGGTCCTCTTATCTCCAAAGGTCTCTTTAATTTTCCTGTAGGCAGATCTATCTTACCCCTAGTGATATAAGCCTCTACATCCTTACATTTGTCATCTAGCCATCCCTGCTTAGGCATTTTGCACTTCCTGTCGATGTCATTTTTGAGACGTTTGTATTCCTTTTTGCCTGCTTCATTTACTGCATTTTTATATTTTCTCCTTTCATCAATTAAATTCAATATTTCTTCTGTTACCCAAGGATTTCTACTAGCCCTCATCTTTTTACCTACTTGATCCTCTGCTGCCTTCACTACTTAATCCCTCAAAGCCACCCATTCTTCTTCTACTGTATTTCTTTCCCCCATTCCTGTCAATTGTTTCCTTATGCTCTCCCTGAAACTCTGTACAATATCTGGTTCTTTCAGTTTATCCAGGTCCCATCTCCTCAAAATCCCAACTTTTTGCAATTTCTTCAGTTTTAATCTACAGGTCATAACCAACAGATTGTGGTCAGAGTCCACATCTGCCCCTGGAAATGTCTTACAATTTAAAACCTGGTTCCTAAATCTCTGTCTTACCATTATATAATCTATCTGATACCTTTTAGTATCTCCAGGGTTCTTCCATGTATACAACCTTCTTTCATGATTCTTAAACGAAGTGTTAGCTATGATTAAGTTGTGCTCTGTGCAAAATTCTACCAGCCGGCTTTCTCTTTCATTTCTTTGCCCCAGTCCATATTCACCTACTACGTTTCCTTCTCTCCCTTTTCCTACTACCGAATTCCAGTCACCCATGACTATTAAATTTTTTGTCTCCCTTCACTATCTGAATAATTTCTTTTCTTTCATCATACATTTCTTCTATTTCTTCGTCATCTGCAGAGCTAGTTGGCATATAAACTTGAACTACTGTAGTAGGTGTGGGCTTGGTATCTATCTTGGCCACAATAAGGCGTTCACTATGCTGTTTGTAGTAGCTTATCCGCTTTCCTATTTTCCTATTCATTATTAAACCGACTCCTGCATTACCCCCATTTGATTTTGTGTTTATAACCCTGTAGTCACCTGACCAGAAGTCTTGTTCCTCCTGCCACCGAACTTCACTAATTCCCACTATATCTATCTTTAACCTATCCATTTCCCTTTTTAAATTTTCTAACCTACCTGCCCGATTAAGGGATCTGACATTCCACGCTCCGATCCGTAGAACGCCAGTTTTCTTTCTCCTGATAACGACATCCTCTTGAGTAGTCCCCGCCCGGAGATCCGAATGGGGGACTATTTTACCTCCGGAATATTTTACCCAAGAGGACGCTATCATCATTTAATCATACAGTAAATCTGCATGCTCTCGGGAAAAATTACGTCTGTAGTTTCCCCTTGCTTTCAGCCGTTCGCAGTACCAGCACAGCAAAGCCGTTTTGGTTATTGTTACAAGGCCAGATCAGTCAATCATCCAGACTGTTGCCCCTGCAACTACTGAAAAGGCTGCTGCCCCTCTTCAGGAACCACACGTTTGTGTGGCCTCTCAACAGATACCCCTCCGTTGTGGTTGCACCTACGGTACGGCTATCTGTATCGCTGAGGCACGGAAGCCTCCCCACCCACCAACGGCAAGGTCCATGGTTCATTGGGGGGGGGGGGGGGGGTCATACAATAAATTAAGAAAATTACTGGCAACAGAAGCAGATTTTTACTCTAGAAATATACTCCTCATATAAATCAGTGACTCAACTTACTCTCTTGCTGTGTGTATAACAACCACATATAAGTTAAAATCTAAGTAATAACAAAAATATTTAAATGTACATTTGACAAACTATCGTTACACGGTCACTGGACTCGCATTCGGGAGAACGATGGCTCAAACCCGTGTCCAGCCATCCCGATTTAGGTTGTGCATGATTTCTTTAAATGGCTTCAGGTAAAGGCCAGGATGGCTCCTTTGAAAGGGCATGGCCGACTTCCTCCCACAGCCTTTCCTAAAGTGATAGGATGACCTCGCTATTTGGCCCCCTCCCCAAATCAATCAATCAACCAAAAATGGTCACTGATTAACTAATACCCATTCTCCTGGCCTAAAACAAATACAAAAGTTTAATATACACTGATGTCCAAACTTAAAGTGACAAACCGCTTTTTCCCCATCCTGTGTCTAATTCATAATATAATTAAACACGTTGTCAATACGTCCATACGATTGTGTTCTGCACGGAAGATGGCATTTCTGTCAATGAACAACCACGCCAAGGATGACGTCAGGGATCCATCAGACGGGGTAGCGCTTGTCAGCTAGTCCCACATCCACAATCACAGACGGTGCACTACGGCACAGAGGAGACTTCTATCACACTCTCTGCTGTGGAGGGCCATAGGAAGAATGGAAGCAGGACAGCTGCAAACTGGTGTGGCCCAATGGCTTAATGTGAATCGTTCTGTAGTTTCCCGTATGTGGCCTCGTATAGAGACCGAAACTGTATCCCGAAGAACAGGACAGGGTCGATCGTGGGTGACACCTGAAAGTGTGGACCGTTATTTGGTTGTAAGGGCACGTCGGCACTGCCTCAGCACTACATGGTAACTGGCATGTGACTTTGTGGTATCCACTGGACGTGTTGCATCGAGACAAACGACGCACAAAAAGCATTGTCAAAGTGGCCTTTATTGTTGGAGACCTGCTGTATGTGTACCTCTGACACTTCTTCACAGAAGGGAACGTTAGAGTGGAATTGTCAGACACCACCTGTAGGGTCGAACAGTGGGCCAATATTCTCTTCACAGATAAGTCCCGACTTGGTCTGGTGAGTGATTCTCGACAGATTCACATCTAGATGGAACGTGGAAAAGGATTTGTGGACAGAGCCCGATATCGAGGAGGATCCCTATTGGTGTGGGCAGGGACCACTCGACCACTTGAGTACCTCTTCATGAAATTTTGTGGGTGAATCAGCAAGGCTTAACTGCTAACAGGTATCATGAAGAGATCCTCAAGAGCGGTTATTGCGAGGTGGAGTACGAGCAGACTTCGTAATGATGAGAAATAATTCTCACCCTCATAAAGCACGGGTTGTTGATGTTTTCTTGGGAATGGATAACACTGCACGCATGGCATGTCCTGCTTGCTCCCACAGAGCATGTCTGGGATGCACTAGGGAGATGGGCTGCATCACGACAGCATCTATCAACCACCTGACAAGGAAGAATGGGAGTTACTCCCTCAACTTGATAGTGGAGACATCATTCACAGCAGTTCCCATCGTTGTCAGGCCTGTATTGCTGCCAGAGGTGATCACTCCTCATACTGAGCACATTAACCAGTTCTCAGAATGTGTGTGAAAAATCCGTTAAGTTGGAAACATTTTTGTCTACCGTTATGCATGTTGCAGTTATTTACATGCTGTATTCGTAACATTGTTTCTACTTTAGTATCACTTGTTTGTACTGTTTTATGGAAAAATATGTGCAACCTTGCAAAATTTCCGTTTGTTGCTTTAATTTTGGATGCCTGTGTATTTTCTTTGTCGTTCTTCGTTTCCTTGTTGTGCTAACTTGACTTCTCCTTAGATCTCACCAACAAAAGATCCCCAATTCTTATTTCTGTCACCTTCAATTTTTTATCATGTCGTTGCTTTATTTGCACTGCTCTTCTCTCCACGCTCTCCCTTACAAAGGTTTCGAACTCCTCTCTCGTCATCTCTTTTTGTGGGGGGGAAAACGATATGTTCTGACATTAGATTTGGTAGCTCTGATCAAACTCCACCTCCCATGGAGAAAATCCCATTGAGCTACACCTCACACAGTTCATTATATTTTCAAAATCTTTTAGATATTGCACCCAAGAGCTATATTTATTGCTACAGTACGTTCTGCAGAGTCTTCCCAATTCTCTCATCTATTATCGCTCTGCCAGACCGCTTGTTGGATGATATACTTATGGGAACGGGATGCGATTATCGGTCCAATGCAGTAACTATCCCGATTACATTCCACATCGAGATATATTTCGTAGTTAGTCATAAACGTGTACACAGCTAGAGATACGGAACAGAACTAAAAACTAACATGGAGGCTCGGTAGAGCAATAAGAGTCCAAAGATGATGTTAATCGTGGTCGATACGACCTATCGATGCCACACAGCCCCCAGAGAACAGAGTACCACCTGTGAGGTGTTTGCGTGGAGGTCACGTGGGCGTCGTCGTCGGTAGCAGTCGTGCGAGGTGGCAGGCGCACGGCCGGATTTCCATCTCGATCGAGGCGGAGTGCGGAGGCGCAATGATTGACGGCAGGTCCTCCTCGAAGTCAGTCAACCGGCGGTGGCAGACGATGCGTCGGCCAGCCCGAGAACAGGCGTGTGGAACGGCCTGCGGTGTGGTGCAGGCGTGCCCGCCCCGAGTGCAGGTCGAGGCGTCTGAGGAGATGAACGCGCGAATTTCTGACGGGGGAGGGACAGGCTATGCACTACACTGACATTTAACTGCCCGGTGGTGGGCGAGGCCGCGGTGTCTGTTAGGAGCACGAGCACACAGTCGTCGAAGGTGACGATCGACACGTCGTCCACGCAGTGTGGTGGCACGTTGCAGCACAGGTTGAATGTGGGAGAGCGAGTCTCCGCAGTCAGTGAAGTGGCGGCGAAACCCGCACGTGGGGTGAATGGCGACGTGCCTGGAAAACCTGCGAATGGCGACGACGAATCGTGGGTTGGAGAAAACAGCGCAGTGGGATAAGACAATGTATTTTAAGGCTCCGCAGCGGAAAAGTCGTCAGGAGGGTCCGACTGAGACGGCAGAGGAGCGTCAGAATCCACGAAAGCAGGTTTGAGCCTGTGGAATGAAACAATTTGAGGACGATCTTTAACCATAATGTTGAACGTTGTCTCGCCCCACTGGAGTACTTTAAACCTGCCGAGGTAGGATGATTGCTGGCGCTGTCTAATGGAATCGTCCCAGAGCATAAAGTGGGGGCAAGTGTTGAGTGCGGTTGGCTTGTAAGTGTCCGGCGGGCAATGGCTGATAGGTGGGTGTAACTGTGCACGTTTGAAGTAAGTGCGCATGTGACTAATGAAATCTAGGGAGGGGGGAAAATCCACGAGTGCTCGAGGCAGGATAAGTTCTCCTGGTAGGACTGGGTTCTCCCCGAAAACCAATTCAGAGATGGTTCCCTGTAAGCCTGGTTTAAAGGTCGAACTGAGACCGAGTAACACCCGTGGAAGCGCCTCAGAACAGAGGCAGTCGTGGCACCTGAGGGCAGTTTTGAATGTGTGGTGCCGCCGTTCGACTAACCCGTTGCTTTGCGGGTAGTAGGTTTTTGTATAAATTTTTTAATGCCACAGATGCTACATAAAATGGTGAACAGGGCAGAATCAAACTGCCAACTTTGGTCGATGGTGAAGGTGGTTGGGATACCAGACCTGGCAATCCATGATGCGACGAAACCCTTGGCCACAGTTTCAGTGATGATGTTGGGTGAAGGAACAGCTTCCACCCAGTGAGACATGTGGTCGATTGTGAAGAGAATACATCTGTGGCCCTCTGACGGTGGTAGTGGACCGATAAGGTCGATATGTACATGACGAAATCATCCTTCTGGCATGTCGAACTTGCCTAGTGGAGGGGAAGTGTGGCGGCTGATTTTGTTGCGTTGACAGGACACGCAGCTGCGTGCCCAGGTCTGACAGTCCTGTTTAATATTTTCCCAAACGAAACACTCGGATACGAGCCATGTGGTGGCGCGGACGCCAGGGTGAGCAAGGTAATGCAAGACGTCGAAGGCTTGCCGGTGCAATGTGGGCGGGAACAACGGCCACAGGGTGCCGATAGAAGAATTACACCACACCTCGTCCAAAATGCCGGGGAACTTGGCTTTGGTAAGCACAAGAGATGTTTGAGGATCTGCGAGGAGAGCCCGAGATTCCTGGTCAGAGGCCTGGAGAGAGGCCAGGTTGGATAAGTCGATGATGCGTGAGACAGTTTTGATACACGAGAAAAAATCAGCGGGTATGTTTTCTGTGCCGTTGATGTAGCGGACGTCTGTTTTGAATTGAAAGACTAAATCAAAGTGGTGGAAACGTCGACGGGGTGGGTCCTCGGGAGGGTTGCATAAAACGTCCGCTAGTGGTTTGTGACGAGCAAGGATGAAGAACGGGCCTCGACGTTGGGGCGAAAGTGTTTGATGGTTTCATAGACCACCAGAAGTTCCGTATCAAAAGCGGAATATTTCTTCTGAGCTGTAGACAGTTTTTTAGAGAACAAATGAAGGGGGAGAAACCGTGTCGCTTTTGCATTGCTGTAGTACTGCCCCCACCGCGATGTCGCTGGCGTCCGTAGTAATAAACAACTCGGCCGATGGGTCAGGATGGGAGAGTGCCACGGCGTGAGGTAAGGAAGTTTTTAGAGACTCGAAGGCCTCCAGCACAGGTTTAGTCCAGCGAACTGGTTTAAGGCCTGAAGTCTGTTTGCCAGACAGCGAGTCTGTCAGCAGGGCCTGCACGGCGGCGGCAGAAGACAGATGCCGACGGTAATTTATTGTACTCAAGAAACGTCGGAGTTCTCTGTAAGTAGCCAGAGGCGGCAGTGACATGATGGCCTGCACGCGGGATTTGGGAGTCTGTATTCCATCTGTGGGGACGGTGTAACCCAAAAATGTGACAGAAGACTGGAACAATTGGAATTTGTCCTTGTTGACCTCACCACCATTGGAGTTCAAGGTCTGGAGGACCTCGGATAAATGATTTTCGTGTTCCTCAGCAAAGTTGCTGCAGATGAGTATGTCATCCAGACAAGCAAAGCAAAACTCGAACTATAGTAAGATTGAGTCGATGAAACGTTGCCATGTTTGTGCCGCGTTTTTCAGGCCGAACAGCATGACGTTTAATTGGAACAAACCGAGCGGCACGATAATAGCTGTCTTTGGAATGTTTTCTGGTGCTACGGGAATCTGGTGATAAGCACGTTTACAGTGAATAACACTGAAGATTGTGGCACCCGATAATATATGAGTGAAATCGTTTGTGTTTGGCACTGGGTAATTATCCATGATGCTACGAGCTTTTAAGCGTCTGTAGTCGCTGCACATTCGGACAGAACCGTCATGTTTGGTGATGAGTGAATTGGCGAAGACCAGTTGCTGGCCGATGGTTGCAGGATACCTGCCTCCAAAAGTTCCTTAATTTGCTGCCAGGCCAGGCGCAACTTAATGGGGTTGAATCGTCTTACTTCGTGCCTAATAGGAGGGCTGGCAGTGGCAACTATCTTATGTGTCGTTCTGTCAGTGACGGAAGAAACTGAGAACTGCACACGAGACTGAGAAACGTCCTGATATGAAGTTTTTGGTTGTTCGGAGACGTCGGCTGCACGCGCAGCGCGGAGTAGGTCGGGATGTTGTCAGCCTTGCCTCGGGTAACCGGCGCGTGGCTGGCACACGAGAGAGGGGGGATGTTTATCAACACACGGGGCAGCTGCCTGCGCGCTGGGCGTGGTCGTATCGCGCTCGCGACTGTCATTAGAAGCACTGTTTGAAACACATGGCACTGAACGTGGCGAGCGCATCGGGGATGCAGTGTCTACCGGACGCGAAGCGTCACACGCTTTTCGGACTAACCTGCTGAGTGCCAGAGCTGGTATCTGCTGGAGAAACACGATTAGGTGGCGGCACCTTGGACTGCAGTTTCAGTAGCGAGGTACGAGCCGCGACGAGCTCGTTGTAAGTGTGTGTTTCAGCTCGTTTTCCACGAGGGTGGAGCAGTCGCATACTAACTCACACGTCGTAAGAGAAACAGAACATGGAACATACGTGTCAGAGTTCAAATGGTTCAACTGGCTCTGAGCACTATGGGAGTCAACATCTGAGGTCATCAGTCCCCTAGAACTTAGAACTACTTAAACCTAACTAATCTAAGGACATCACACACATCCATGCCCGAGGCAGGATTCGAACTTGTGACCGTAGCAGTTCCACGGTTCCGGACTGCGCGCCTAGAACCGCGAGACCACCGCGGCCGGCAGGAAATTACACATTCCTAAAAAGAACTTCAATTGTTTCTAGTTATTTGGGACAGCGCACTCAGCTGTAGCCTCGATCTGGTCTTTCCTTGGCATCTTTCCAGTGAGTGTTATGACTTGTCCCAAGAAATCTCCTTCCCTGTAAACTCACACTTGCTTAGTTTTAGCTTCAGGCTACACTTTCTGAGAGCACTTAACACTTCCAATAGTAAATGACAGTGACTTTCCCAGTGAACAGGTGCCATCAATATATCATCAACACAGTCTGTCAGTTTGCTCACAAGTTTCCTTTGTAAAACATAATCTAATACCCTTATAAAAATTGTCAGAAACTGCTCAGGCCAAATGGAACTGCTTTAAATTAGTGACATCTGCCTCTATGCAATCGGATGGTTAGTTTCCCTACAGATTAAGGTATTCAGCGGTCTAGCATCCAACACTAGTCTCACTGATTTATCCTTCTTTTCAAAAACTAGTGGATTGTTGTATTAACTATTACATCCCTCTGTTATCTCTTCCTACACCATTGTTTCCAGTTCGGTTTCAACTGCCTTCCTTAGTGTAATACCTATAAGGTATGAAAGGTTCAAGTGGCTTAACATTTAGAACACATTCAAAGACGTTCAGCCCTCTTGCCCCATCAGGAAGGGCACTATTATGTTCACACTACGAATCGTACAGAACCTCCCTTTCTCTATCACCTATCCCTTCCATATTATAAATTTGTAGTATCATTTCTGACATTGTCTCCTTCCTAGCTTTGTAGTTTTGCCCCCACTCTTCACTGTTTTTTCTTGCCGTTTTATCCCCTACAAGTGATGCAGTCATCATTTTCCCAGTTAATGCCTTGTTATAGTCTATGACTAAATTAGCCCCACTTTCTTATATTTTTAATTCATTTCTTTTGCAATCTAGAACAGCTCATACATCATTCACAAAATCCACTGCAGTAATGAAATTCATATCGAGTCAAGGTATAACCATGCAATTGTGAAAAAAACTTTAGTCCCATAGTGCTCAGAGCCATTTTGAACCAAAAAACTTTGTACCACCTATCTTAAAACAAAACATTACTTATGTCCTCCAGGGTTTGCTTAACCTGTTAGTTGCAACCCTAATCTGTATCCAGCTAATGGCAATTCCCTAACTTCTGAATGGTGGGCTCCATGTGGTTCCCCAAGTTGTGCAGCGACCGTAAACCATGTTGTTGTTATTGTGGTCTTCAGTCCTGAAACTGGTTTGATGCAGCTTTCCATGCTACTCTATCCTGTGCAAGCTTCTTCATCCCCCAGTACCTACTGCAACCTACATCCTTCTGAAACTGCTTAGTGTAGTCATTTCTTGGTCTCCCTCTACGATTTTTACCCTCCACGCTGCCCTCCAATACTAAATTGGTAATCCCTTGATGCCTCAGAACATGTCCTACCAACCGATCCCTTCTTCTGGTCAAGTTGTGCCACAAACTTCTCTTCTCCCCAATCCGATTTAATACTTCCTCATTAGTTATGTGATCTACCCATCTAATCTTCAGCATTCTTCTGTAGCACCACATTTCGAAAGCTTCTATTCTCTTCTTGTCCAAACTATTTATCGTCCATGATTCACTTCCATACATGCCTGCACTCCATACAAATACTTTCAGAAATGACTTCCTGACACTTAAATCTATACTCGATGTTAACAAACTTCTCTTCTTCAGAAACGCTTTTCTTGCCATTGCCAGTCTACATTTTATATCCACTCTACTTCGACCATCATCAGTTATTTTGCTCCCCAAATAGCAAAACTCCTTTACTACTTTAAGTGTCTCATTTGCTAATTTAATTCCCTCAGCATCACCCGACTTAATTCGACTACATTCCATTATCCTCGTTTTGCTTTTGTTGATGGTCATCTTATATCCTCCTTTCAAGACACTATCCATTCCATTCAACTGCTCTTCCAAGTCCTTTGCTGTCTCTGACAGAATTACGATGTCATCGGCGAACTTCAAAGTTTTTATTTCTTCTCCATGGACTTTAATACCTACTCCAAATTTTTCTTTTGTTTCCTTCACTGCTTGCTCAATATACAGATTGAATAACATCGGGGATGGACTACAGCCCTGTCTCACTCCCTTCCCCACCACTGCTACCCTTTCATGTCCCTCGACTCTTATAACTGCCATCTGGTTTCTGTACAAATTGTAAATAGCCTTTCGCTCCCTGTATTTTACCCCTGCCACCTGCAGAATTTTAAAGAGAGTATTCCAGTCAACATTGTCAAAAGCTTTCTCTAAGTCTACAAATGCTAGAAATGTAGGTTTGCCCTTCCTTAATCTAGCTTCTAAGATAAGTCGTAGGGTCAGTATTGCCTCACGTGTTCCACCATTTCTACGGAATCCAAACTGATCTTCACCGAGGTCGGCTTCTACTAGTTTTTCCATTCGTCTGTAAAGAACTCGCGTTAGTATTTTGCAGCTGTGACTTATTAAACTGATAGTTCGGTAATTTTCACATCTGTCAACACCTGATTTCTTTGGGATTGGAATTATTATATTCTTCTTGAAGTCTGAGGGTATTTCGCCTGTCTCATACATCTTGCTCACCAGATGGTAGAGTTTTGTCAGGACTGGCTCTCCCAAGGCCGTCAGTAGTTCTAATGGAATGTTGTCTACTCCAGGGGCCTTGTTTCGACTCAGGTCTTTCAGTGCTCTGTCAAACTCTTCACGCAGTATCGTATCTCCCATTTCATCTTCATCTACCTCCTCTTCCATTTCCGTACTATTGTCCTCAAGTACATCGCCCTTGTATAGACCCTCTATATACTCCTTCCACCTTTCTGCTTTCCCTTCTTTGGTTAGAACTGGGTTTCCATCTGAGCTCTTAATATTCATACAAGTGGTCCTCTTATCTCCAAAGGTCTCTTTAATTTTCCTGTAGGCAGTATCTATCTTACCTGTAGTGAGATAAGCCTCTACATCCTTACATTTGTCCTCTAGCCATCCCTGCTTAGGCATTTTGCACTTCCTGTCGATGTCATTTTTGAGACGTTTGTATTCCTTTTTGCCTGCTTCATTTTCTGCATTTTTATATTTTCTCCTTTCATCAATTAAATTCAATATTTCTTCTGTTACGCAATGATTTCTACTAGCCCTCATCTTTTTACCTACTTGATCCTCTGCTGCCTTCACTACTTCATCCCTCAAAGCTACTCATTCTTCTTCTATTGTATTTCTTTCCCCCATTCCTGTCAATTGCTCCCTTATGCTCTCCTTGAAACTCCGTACAACCTCTGGTTCTTTTAGTTTATCCAGGTCCCATCTCCTTAAAATCCCAACTTTTTGCAATTTCTTCAGTTTTAATCTACTGCCCCTGGAAATGTCTTACAATTTAGAACCTGGTTCCTAAATCTCTGTCTTACCATTATATAATCTATCTGATACCTTTTAGTATCTCCAGGGTTCTTCCATGTATACAGCCTTCTTTTATGATTCTTGTACCAAGTGTTACCTATGATTAAGTTGTGCTCTGTGCAAAATTCTACCAGCCGGCTTTCTCTTTCATTTCTTTGCTCCAGTCCATATTCACCTACTACGTTTCCTTCTCTCCTTTTTCCTACTACCGAATTCCAGTCACCCATGACTATTAAATTTTCGTCACCCTTCACTATCTGAATTATTTCTTTTCTTTCATCATACATTTCTTCTATTTCTTCGTCATCTGCAGAGCTAGTTGGCATATAAACTTGTACTACTGTAGTAGGTGTGGGCTTCGTATCTATCTTGGCCACAATAAGGCGTTCACTATGCTGTTTGTAGTAGCTTATCCGCTTTCCTATTTTCCTATTCATTATTAAACCGACTCCTGCATTACCCCTATTTGATTTTGTGTTTATAACCCTGTAGTCACCTGACCAGAAGTCTTGTTCCTCCTGCCACCGAACTTCACTAATTCCCACTATATCTAACTTTAACCTATCCATTTCCCTTTTTAAATTTTCTAACCTACCTGCCCGATTAAGGGATCTGACATTCCACGCTCCGATCCGTAGAACGCCAGTTTTCTTTCTCCTGATAACGACATCCTCTTGAGTAGTCCCCGCCCGGAGATCCGAATGGGGGACTATTTTACCTCCGGAATATTTTACCCAAGAGGATGCCATCATCATTTAATCATACAGTAAAGCTGCATGCCCTCGGGAAAAATTACGGCTGTAGTTTCCCCTTGCTTTCAGCCGTTCGGAGTTCCAGCACAGCAAGGCTGTTTTGGTTATTGTTACAAGGCCAGATCAGTCAATCATCCAGACTGTTGCCCCTGCAACTACTGAAAAGGCTGCTGCCCCTCTTCAGGAACCACACGTTTGTGTGGCCTCTCAACAGATACCCCTCCGTTGTGGTTGCACCTACGGTACGGCTATCTGTATCGCTGAGGCACGCAAGCCTCCCCACCAGCGGCAAGGTCCATGGTTCATGGGGGGGGGGGGGGGGGGGGGCGTAAACCATAAAATTGACAAATAAGCAGCAACCAGTCGCAAAATTATGTTTTCTTTATTTACTTTTGCAAATCGATTTCAACTGATTAACATCGGTGCTTTCAACGAATATGTGCGCTGAGTAGTAACACTGTCTTGAGCAGAGCTCAAACATGGCTATTAATCAGTTGAAATAGATTTGCAAAACTAAATAAAGAAAACATGATTTTGCGACTGGTTGCTGCTTATTTGGTAATTTTAATTCCATAACTTGTGTAACAGATTTCAGATATCTACATCTCCATATATACTCCGCTAGCCACCAAGTGAAGTGGTGTGTGGCGGAGGGCACTATTCGCGCCAAAGTCGTATGCCCCCCTCTCCCCTCTCTGTTCCAATCGCGGATCGCAAGAGGGAAAAATGACTATCTGAACGCCTCAGTACGAGCTCTAATTTCCCTTATCTTTGAATGGTGATCATTGCGCGATTTGAAAGTTAGTGGTAACATCATCCTCGGCGAACATCGAATTTCGGAATTTAGTGAGCAGCCCCTGCCGTTTAGCGCGCCGTCTATCTGCAAGTGTGTCCCACTTCAAACTTTGTACGAGATCTGCAACGCTCTCGCGATGGCTAAATGTACCAGTCACGAATAATGCCGCTCTTCTTTGGACCTTCTCAATATCCTGAATCAGACCCAACTGGTAAGGGTCCCATATACACGAACAATTCTCTAAGACTAAACGAACTAACGTATTTTAAGCTATTTCCTTTGTTGAAGGACTCCATCGCTTCAGGATTCTACCAATAAATGGACAATTATTTTGTACTCGTCCATTAATGGGAACTTTGCCTTCTTATATGCAGTAGCTTACACTTACTAATATTGATAGATAACTACCAGTCATTACACCACGCATTTATTGTCTGCAAATCCTCATTGATCTGTTCACAACTTTCATGTGACACTACTTTGGTGTAGACTACAGCATCATCGCCAAACAGTCTAATGCAGCTGTCAATACCATCAACCAGATCGTTTATGTAAATCGTAAAAAGCAGCGGGGCAAACCGGAAGTTACGCTTTTTTCTGTTGAAGTCACCCAGTTCAGGACGACATACTGCTGACTGTCTGTTAGTAAACTTTCTATCCAACCGCATATGTCATCAGATAGACCGTAAGCGCGCACTTTTTGGAGCACGCGACAGGGCGGAACTGAGCCGAACGCCTTTCGAAATATGGCGTCAACCTGGGAGCCAGTATCTAGAGTGTTGCATAACATGCACAAAGAGGGCCAGCTGTGTCTCACATGACCGCGGTTTCCTAAAACCGTGCTGGTTTCTACACATGAGCTTCTCAGAGTCTTGAAAGGTCATGATGTCTGAACACAAAATATGTTCCATGATTCTACAACAGATCGATGTCAGTGAAAATGTGCATCCGATTTTCTCCCATTTTTACAGATTGCTATGACCTGGGCCTTCTTCCAGTTCCGTGGAACTTTCCGCTGTTCCAATTATCTCTGATAGACGATGGATAAGAATGGTGCTACATTTGTAGCATAGTCAACATATAATCTTATGGAGATACCGTCTGGACCAGATACCTTCCTGGTGTCTAAGTATCTTAATTGTTTTACAATCCCAGATATACTAAACACTATGTCAGCCATCCTTGCGTTTGTTCGATAAATGTTGCAGTTCTCTACCGTAAACGAGTTTTTGAAAGCTGGGTTTAGAATTTCGGCCTACTGTTTATCATCACCGTTACATTACCCGTACTGTCAGCAAGAGAAGGTACTGAATCATTTGTAGCGTTCATAGATTTTACGTACGACCAAAATTTTTTGGGGTTATTTTTAGAATCTGCAGATAAAATATTGCTTTCAAATTCGTTAAAAGAATCCTCATTGTCCTTCTGACAGCTGCTTTCATTTCGCATAATTTCGCTTTGTCAGCGGGCCAGTAACTACGTTTAAAACGACTGTGCAAAATTCTCTGCTTTCTCAGTTACTTCCTAATATGTTTGTTGTACCAAGGTGGAGCCTTTCTCTCCCCTATATTTTTGCTAGGCACATACTTCTCTAGCAAATGGTGGACAATACCTTTAAATTCCGACCAAAGATGCTCAATATCCTTGTGTTCCGCGGTGAATGCTTGGAGCTAACTATGAAGATATTCATTAATGACACTTTTATTTGCTTTCCCAAACAAGAAAACTCTACGCTGTTTCTGTGGTTATTTTGCAACTTCCACTAACATAGAAGCCACAACGACATTATGGTCGCTAATACCTTCTTCTAGAACAACTTCCTCAAAAAAGATCAGGTCTGTTTGTCACCAAGATGTCTAATATGTTCCCATTGGTTCAAATGGTTCAAATGGCTCTGAGCACTATGGGACTCAGCTGCTGTGGTTATTAGTCCCCTAGAACTTAGAACTACTTAAACCTAACTAACCTAAGGATATCACACGCATCCATGCCCGAGGCAGGATTCGAACCTGCGACCGTAGCAGTCGCACGGTTCCGGACTGCGCGCCTAGAACCGCGAGACCACCGCGGCCGGCTGTACCCATTGGTTTTCTAACCAATTGCTCAAGGTTGTATGTTGAGAGCGTTCCTAGAATAACTTGACACGAATGTTTGCTTCTGCCCCCTGTGATAACAGTGTAATCTATGCCAGATCAAAGTCTCCACCTATAACTAATCGATAATTTGCATATTTATTTCCTATGTACTCAAGACATTCCCTGAAACGTTCTGCAACGTTTGTTGCAGATGCTGGTGGTCTATAAAAACATCCACATACAATGGCGAATCCTTGTCTGATTGACAGCTTTATCCAGACTATTTCACAGTCCGACCCAGTATCGATCTCAACTGCGTTTAAACAATTTTTATCTGAAATGAACACCCCGTTGTATAAGTCATATCCTTCCTAAACATTTTCCCATACGAGTTGAAAATTTCACTGCTATTTATGCCTGGTTACAACCAGCTTTCAGTACCTAATACAATATTGGCTTTACCACTATTTATTTCAGAGAGTAACTTCGGGATCTAACTACAGACACTTCGACAATTTACTAACATGAGATTAAGCATATTTAAATCCTTGCAATGACTTGTTTAGGGGAACTAACAATTTTTTCAGTTGGAACACCCACATCAGTGACATGAACTGGTACTTTTTCAGGCCAACGGTTTGTTTCCCGTGGGGACGAACCTAATCTAAAAAAACTGTCATGTGCACGCCGCAAATACTGTGCTACCAGTACAGCTACTTCATGGGTGTGGTGCACCCCTGATCTACCAGTACAGCTACTTCATGGGTGTGGTGCACCCCTGATCTATCGAGGGGCGTCCTACAACATTCCACCCCATAGCGTACGTCGACGAATCTACAGCTGGCTGCACCCCACACGCTCGATAGCCGCTGGAAGAGCCTCTTCCACATCCCGGACATGGCCCCCCAGCAAGCACACTGGGTCAACATTGGACTTCCTCCCCGCCCTAGCCGCTATGTTCCTGAGAAGCTCCATGACCCGTTCCCAATAACTAACAAACCCCCTACCCCCACATGCCTGTTCGGACCTTGCTGAAGGAGTGGCCACTTTCCAGGAGAAGGTGCATTTTGATCTGGCTCAGCCTCCCCCCCCCCCCCCCCCCCCAGCATCAAATATCACACTGACTCTATTAGGAAAGTGCATGGGATTTGGCAGGAGCCTGCATCTACCATGCAGCCCTAGCCTTGAGGCTCGAGACCTCGACGCAGTCCGCCACCCACACTAAGGTGAGAGTGGGTCAGCCGATTCAGTTGTTCCTGATGTTGGCTCAGTGACACAGAGCTGTGACATCCCCCCCCCCCCCCCTGCGCATCTAGTACATCTAGTATAGCAGAGGCTGCCCCAGGCACCCCATCCCCACCACACCTCAAGGTGGCACTCTGGAGCTTGTTGACTGTGGCCAACAAAGCTTCCAGCTGCGCTTGGACTGTGACCAACTCCTCCTGCATCCGCTCACAACAGACACAGTCCCTATCCATCTAGTTAATATGTTATTTACTATAAGAAACGTAAGGAGACCTACTGCCACACAAGGTTTACAGTTACACTCTAGTTGCAGAAAGGACACTCAATAATGAAAATAAACATTTATGGCAGAAGCTAGATCTGGTGCTTAATTTCCTGCTAGGGCCTATCTAGTGAATGCTAAAGAATAAGACAGTGACCTACAGTAAACTGCTAGGGGCTATCTACTGAATATTATTAACGAATTAAACAGTGACGTACGGTAAGCTGCACCCGCTGATTATCCCTCGTATTTGTAAATTAAACAAACGTTTACGTAAACGCGAAAGTGACCTAATATAAGTATAAAAACTGCTACCTTAACGAACCGAGTGTAAATGACACTAATAAACGTAAATACTGAGTATTTTACACTGGCACATGCAGGTACAAAAAAACCTTTACCTTACAATAAGAGTTCAGAACGTAACGCACAAATACGAACTTTACTTTATAGGAACCGATGGGCTTACAATACACGATCACTAAAGCCGACAAGAAGCTAAGGAATTGATGCAGACAGCGAGGTGAGTTTTAGCTTTCTGCTAACTAAACTGTATGTAAGAAGGGCTCAGAAGTTGTATTGTAACACTGATTTACTCAGATGTTGTAGTGTAATACTAATTTACCACGTATTTTACGTTTCCTTGACTGTTAACGGTCGCAGCTTGCGCTAGTCAAACGTATACAAGTAAGGTTAGAATTCACTATCAGTTCCTAATAAAAAGTATAAAAACTGCTACCTTCAATGTATCGAGTCTAAATGACACTAATAATTGCAAATACTGAGTATTGTGCACTGAATTAATTGATAATCCCGCGTATTTAACGTCATTTAAGAATGTAAACATACGTTTGTATTCTCGCGGAACTGTCCTAAACAGAAACTTCGCTTATCTGATTCAGGCGCAAATAAAAACTGGAACCTTCAATTTATCACGTCTGTCTGACACTAATGCACGTAAATACTATAGAATAGACAGCAAAAACGATTAATTACTAGCTGAATTATTTATCTTGTAACACAGCAAGCGAGAAGCGCTCGTGGCCAGCGTCAGATTCATAAGAAATCTCAGAGATTCCACTAATCTCACTGCCTGAATCCAGAAGTCCTTTACTCTAAAATACCCAACACTTAATTTAATTTTTGGTTTTAATGTTGCCATCTAATTATTTCTAAAAAAAATCTCAAGTAGATCCTTCTCAATCCTTTGAGATTCATTTACAGTGTCTTACACACTTGTACCACTGAATTCTCCCACTGTATGATTCATTGACTTATTGCTATTCCTAGAAACAACATTACATTTTAATTTACCACATGCTACACCTACAATTACATCTTTACTACTTATATCCCCTGAGGAATTGACGTCACACTGCAGAACATTTCTTTCTACCATATCAATTTCACCAAAAAGTTCCTCAGTATTTGCCAATAACTTCATATTTATTTCATTTCCCCCCACGATCACTTTATTCTGTACCTTTCTTTAGTATTTCTGGCTGCCAGTTCTATTCTTGTTGGTCTAAACTGCGAACAACATTTACAGATTGACCGCCAATTACATTTAGCCCTAATTTTGGTACACAGAAAAATGAAATTCCATTTTGTATACAATTTGCACTCATATCGTTACTGATTGCTATCTCTACATTGCCACCTGCATTAAATACATTAGTTGGTGCCTCCCCTTCACAGTAAATTTTATCTTCAGTTCCTGAAGAAACAGATACATCAATAACATTTATATTACACAGACAAGTAAACCTAATGCTGACTATAGCAACATGTATAGCATTATTAATACCAAATTCAATCATATACAATGAAGTGGTACCCCATAGGCACATTTCTCAGAAATAATCAAGAAATATTTCTATATTGCTGTACATCACCTCATATGTATCTGCTTGAATGCAATTTGTCATGTTCAGTTGATTAACAAGTCTTTCCCAGATATATACAATCTAAATTTATAATCTACATATATTGTTCTATACAAATCTTCTCGTTTAATTTTATGAAATACAAAATCTCTTGTGTTGTAGTGATCACAATTCTTCTAGTTATTACGCCGCGTCATTGATAAAAAACTAACAGCAATAATAAACTAAAACCGACGTTTCGGCCGAACTGCAAAGGCCTTCCTCAGGGCACAACTGGTTTTGCATGGGGATAGATGCTTATATTTATTACAGACTATCGATGTCTGACGTCACTGTTGTAAAACTTTTAATTGCCATCTAATATGATTGGCTAGTCGTGACGTAAGGGAAGATGGAACGAACGATGCTATTCGTGGATGTCCATGTCGTAGCTGTCCGCCCATCAGCGTTCGGCTTCAGGTCGGCAAGTTTTCTTCCTGGTGTGTGCGGAAGTGGACTGACAGTTGCTCAACAGCTGTTTGTGCAGATACGCCCGTGTCTCGTGTAGCTGCTGCCCCACGACCGCTCGCGACCCGTTGGATTGGGGTGGCCGGCAGCCAGGACGCCGGGAGTTTGTAGCCATCTTGTCTGTTTATGTTGTCAGGCTGCTTAATAATTTCGATCGCCTCCCATATTTTGCGTTCTCGCATCCACGATTCTTTCGCCAGTACTCGGGCTTCCTGGAACCTGACAGGTTGTCCACAGTCATGGTGGTGACTTTATTTTATTCATTTATTATGTTGTTGTAATCGTACATAGCGTTCGTGTTCTGCTACTCGTAAGCTGACAGGTGTCCCTGCCTCTCATATGTAGGCAGCTCTGCACTCACACCGTAGTTCGTAAACACCTGCAGTGTTAAGATTGTTGACTACATCTTTGGTGGAACCTGTGACTGCTTCGAAAAATCGGTTTGAAACCTCGTCGGCGGAGGAAGTTGCCTAGCCCTTCACTGACGCCTTTTACCTTTGGTAAGTGTACCAGTGGAAGCTTCTCTTCTTTGCCTTCTTCTCGCGTTCTGCTCCCTTTAGTTTTAGCTACCTTTCTTATGATGTTATCATCATAGCCGTTGGCACGAAACGTGTGTTGTAGTTCCTTTAATTCTTCTTTGATGTTATTTTCATCGCTTATCCGGTAGGCTCGGGCAGTTAACGTATGCAGAACAGAATACTTTTGAGCTGGGTGGTGGTGGCTCTTCGCGTGCAGGTACCGATTAGTGTGCGTTGGTTTCCGGTACACTTTGTGTCCCTGTTTACCTTCGGCAGCTCTGTATACTTCCACATCCAGAAATAGCAAGGTACCATTGTTTTCAGTCTCATTTGTAAACTTTATATTTTTGTGCAGGCTATTTAAGTGCTGGAAGAAGTTTCCCAATTCCGCTTCATCGTGAGGCCAGATAACGAATGTGTCATCCACATATTGTAGCCAACAACTGAGACGTAACGGAGCAGAAGCTAGGGCCGTTTACTCAAAGGCTTCCGTGAAGATGTCCGCAGCTACAGAAGAATTTTAATCACAACGACACCGGCCATGGTAGCCTACGTTCTTGTATCAGTGACCTGTATGGGTAGGAAATGTACCAAAACATACGGAAACTGGAGCTGCTGAGGAAGAGGAAGGTGAAACTGCTGAATGATTTGGCGTTCCTTAAAAGGTGCCGAGATCATCATGTCATCACGAAATTCATCAGCGTACGGCCTCAAATAGATACGAGAAGAGCAAGAACCATTTACTATCGGGCCAGCCATGCATTATTAAGGGAGAGGATACAACACCTCCGGAGCTTCATAAACTACAACAACAGGCAACTGTACGCCATGCATTTATGGCTGTCAACTACGTTATCAGCGAAGGACTGGGATAACATCGATCGAATAGCCCACAACCAGGCCTGCACGGATAAGGACTTGGTCAGCAGTCGATAGAAAAAGAAATTTGAGGAGCTAACGGGAAACAAACACCACTCACAGCTAAGTGTGGATACAGCTCGTACATCTCGACACAGACCATCAGTGAGGCAGCGACGTCAGTGCTGTCCAAAGGGTTAAACTTCGCAGTTACGCCCACAAAGATTTCCACAGAAGAGATGATTCAATCTGTGGAGGCGTCACTCCACCAATTACTACGTGTTGAAGCAGAAAAGATAAGACAGGAAACTGTAAGAATTTTACAAACAGCAAATCCACCCAGAGCCAATATAACACGTGAAGAAAGACAGGCCACAAAGGAGCACAGGAATAACAAGGATATTGTGGTCCTACATGCGGCCAAAGCAAACGCTACGGTTTGATGGACACTTTTGAATATGAAAAGAAGATGGACGAACTGCTAAGCAATCCCATTTACAGAGTACTAAGGAGTGACCCGACGGCGAGGATATGCAGAAATACGAAGGCTCTCGTAAAGGACTCGAGAATTGATCGTGACACAGCCTAGAGACTAATCACCAAGGTGCCTGTTCCTCCTAGAATCTACGGAGTATCTAAACTCCATAAGGAGGGTTATTCGCTGAGGCCCATAGTGAACGGAATAGATTCACCTACGTATTATGTTTCGAAACATCTGGCACCTAAGTTAATGTTGTTTTGTGGGACAAACACACTTCTACGTGAAAGACTCTTCCCACTTTATACAACTGATTAGGGAACAGCGAATGAAGACATCAGACATTATGGTCAGTTTTGACATCAAGTCTTTCTTTATTAACGTAACTATTGAGGAGACTATGCGCATTCTACAGGATCGGATCCCACCAGATATCTGCGGTCTGGTGCGCGCTTATGCCTGTCATCTAAGTACTTCACCTGGCAGGGAAAATACAACCTATCAGGTTCCAGGAAGCCCGAGTACTTCCCTTACGTCATGACTAGCCAATCATATTAGAGGGCAATTAAAAGTCAGACATCGATAGTCTGTAATAAATAGAAGCATCTATCCCCATGCAAAGCCAGTCATGCCCTGAGGAAGGCCTTTGCAGTCGGTTTTATGACGCGGCATAGTACTCAGAAGAATTTTAATCACTATGACACCAGCCGCCGAAGCCTACGTTCTTATATCTTCTGTTGTATTTCTATTTTTGCTTCAGGTTTGGTCACTTATTCAGATTTAATTAGTTCATATTTTAAATTGTTAGTGCATGATTATTATTGTAAATTTGAATAACAATGAGGAAGTGCAGAATTGTTCCTGTCAAAAAATGCTGGATGCACTTCAGTTTTGTACATGAAGCAGAGTAGACAACTGCTGTTTCATGACAGGATGATTGTTTTTAACGTAAATGGGAATCGATCTTTCACATTTAGGTAGTTTCTGTTTAGCGTAACCACTCTTGTCCCAATCATATTTGAAAATGTTTTCGAATCTTGGAGAAGAAAACTGATTGTGAATGAGTGATTGAATTTTAGAACATTATTTCTTAAATGCAAATTAATATCGTAATTATACAGTAGAATTACGTCTGAAAAATGTTTCAATAAATCTTTCTGTGGCTGAAAAGTATATACATCTAATGGCTAAATCATACTGGTCGTTCTGGTAGGAATAGTTACAATATTCATTTCCTATACATGTTTATCAATGGCGTTAAATATTTTTTTCAGTTTTCTCGGTCCATGAATCTAAACATAAGACAGACTTTAAATTCGTATTAGGTATATAAACCCATTCAAAGCATTTCCTTATGAGCTCGGATGTAAATTTACTGGACATAGGAAAGGCCACAAGAATACTATATGCTTTGTATAAATCTTTTATACGAACTTGACATATTTTGCTTTCAAAACTAAGAACCGAGTGAGGTGGCATGGTGGTTAGAACACTGGACTCGCATTTGGGAGAATGACGGTTTAAACCCGCGTCTGGCCATTTTGGTTTAGGTTTTCCTTGATTTCCCTAAATCACTCCAGGCAAATGCTGGAATGGTTCATTTGAAAGGGCATGGCCAACTTCCTTCCTCAACCTTCCCTATTCCGATGGGACTGGAGACCTCACTGTTTGGTCCCCTCCACCAGAATCAACCATTCAACCAACTAATACTGAAAGCGAGGGGAACATTAAATTTCCGCTTGCTGATATAATGCGCTGTATCGTATACTACAATGACAAAAAAGCATCATAAACTTAATATAGAGTAATAAAACTTCGGAAATAAATTTGTCTTGGAAACAAATTCATGTTAATTACATTGCAAGATCACAGGATAATGGAAGTGTGAGATAAGACATTGTTGAGTGAGATGTTGGTACATTAATAACCAGTGTAACCGCCAGAATGTTGAATGCAAACATGCAAACATGCATGCATTATGTTGTACAGGTGCAGGATGTGTCCACTTCAGTGCAAAGTTGTCATGTTGGGTTGTTCAATAAGTCTTTCCCAAATAAATATAAAAACATATTCTAAATGTGTGTATTATATATAGATATTAAAGCACTCCGTCTTCAGGCCACGAGTGGCCTACCGGGACCATCCGACCGCCGTGTCATCCTCAGGGGAGGATGCGGATAGAAGGAGCATTGCGTCAGCACACCGCTCTCCTGGTAGTTATAATGGAATTCTTAACCGAAGCCAGTACTATTCGGTCGAGTAGCTCCTCAATTGGCATCACGAGGCTGAGTGCATCCCGAAAAATGGCAACAGCGCATGGCGGCTTTATATAGTCCAGTAAACTTGTGCTCTAAAATCCGTATCTTAAAAGTTATGAGCACTTGTTCATTAGAAGAGTTGTGTTTCAAAGTAGTGAAGGTGAACAAGTGCTCATAGCTCTTAAGGCATGCATTTCACAGCACATGTTTACTGGACATTTTTGCTTGGTTTGGTCCATACTACCACTTCACAAAATATGGAAAGCATAGAGCTTGCGGTAGAAGAATGTTTTTTATTGGGTGGGTATATAGCGACATAGGTATATTTCTTCCTTAAAGTCACAAATGCGTCTTTGGAATACTACTTCACATGATTGAATTTTGTATTAACCATGCTATACGTTTTGCTATTCGTCAAATGTTGAAATGAAAAACAAATTAGTGGAGCAGCTGATTTCAAAAAAATTAAAAACTATAAATCTCGGTACACCATCGTAACGTACATTAAAAAACCACAGAACTTTCAATTGAATTTCTTTTTGTATCTGTTACCGTTTCAATGGTATTCATTCAGAAATATTAAACTCAATTTTTTTCAAGGGAATGCTTCATCCCTTAACGTCTATATGGGCACATATAAAAAAAGAAATGTGTTGTATTTTACTCTACATGGCAACATTTTCAAAGCTGATCAAAATCGAAGAGTGTTCGAGTGTTCCTTGGGTAGGCTTACTTGTCAGTATGTTCCACTGCAACACTGCTGGCAACAACAAAAACAGCTGAAGCATTGTTCCCAATAATGACCTCAGGGAGATCTCCGTCAATATAACTTGCACCATTAATATTATTATCCAGATTCACTTCCACTGCCTAGTTCATTTCAACCTCTATACTTGCATCAACACCAGGAATAGCATATGCAAAACTGACAACTTTCTTGATGCAATGTTCAAAATTCAGATCAGTGTCAACATCATTTGAAATATCACATACAGAATCAGCAGAAGAAATATTATCACATGAAGGATCCACCCTTCCTTCATCTATATGTAAATCAACACAATTACCAGTAACTTCACTTAATATGTTCTCATGCTGCTCATTAGTATCAATACACACACTCTCAACATTTGTGTTATCAGTTCCAGAATTAGAACAAACCATATTATTATACCTTAAAATTTTAAAACTAGCATTTCCAGTATCATTCACGTTTGAATTTTCACCATTCGCTCTATCACTTGATTCAGCTCACTGAAATATTTCACTCCCATTCTCACTTACAACCTTTTCTTTCAACTACTTCTCTCTTTTCTTTTTTCCCAGTAGTTTCGAAACAGTCTCCTTAAAATTCACTTTCCCGAAATTCACTCCATATTGAATTAATTAAACTGCCTACCCACTGGTCCTTTAGTCAGCATTTCTCACTAGGTCCTTTTCCAAGCATTATCAGTCTTTATCACAGTTCAGACCTTAGGTGGGATACCTACTCGTTTCCATGCTTGTGAGGTTTGTCTGACTCCCAGCTGGTCGTTCAACATCTAAATCTACATCTACATCCATACTCCGCAAGCCACCTGACGGTGTGCGGCGGAGGGTACCTTGAATACCTCTATCGATTCTCATTTCTATTCCAGTCTCGTATTGTTCGTGGAAAGAAGGATTGTCGGTATGCCTCTGTGTGAGCTCTAATCTCTCTGATATACGTAGGAGGGAGATATACGTAGGAGGGAGCAATATACTGCTTGACTCCTCGGTGAAGGTATGTTCTCGAAACTTCAACAAAAGCCCGTACCGAGCTACTGAGCGTCTCTCGTGCAGAGTCTTCCACTGGAGTTCTATCATCTCCGTAACGCTTTCGCGATTACTAAATGATCCTGTAACGAAGCGCGCTGCTCTCCGTTGGATCAGCCCTATCTGGTACGAATCCCACACTGCTGAGCAGTATTCAACCAGTGGGCGAACAAGCGTAATTAACCTACTTCCTTTGTTTTCGGATTGCATTTCCTTAGGATTCTTCCAATGAATCTCAGTCTGGCATCTGCTTTACCGACGATCAACTTTATATGATCATTCCATTTTAAATCAAATGGCTCTGAGCACTATGGGATTTAACATCTGAGGTCATGAGTCCCCTAGAACTTAGAACTACTTAAACCTAACTAACCTAAGGACATCACGCACATCTATGCCCGAGGTAGGATTCGAACGTGCGACCGTGGAGTTCGCGTAGTTCCGGACTGAAGCGCCTAGAACCGCTCGGCCACACCGGACGGCCATTTTTAAATCACTCCTAATGCGTACGCCCAGATAATTTATAGAATTAACGGCTTCCAGTTGTTGACCTACTATATTGTAGCTAAATGATATGGGATCTTTCTTTCTATGTATTCGCAGCACATTACACTTGTCCACGTTGAGATTCAATTGCCATTCCCTGCACCATGCGTCAATTCCCTACAGATCCTCCTGCATTTCAGTACATTTTTCCATTGTTACAACCTCTCGATATACCACAGCATCATCCGCAAAATGCCTCAGTGAACTTCCGATGTCATCCACCAGGTCATTTATGTATATTGTGAATAGCAACGGTCCTATGACACTCCCCTGTGGCACACCTGAAATCACTCTTACTTTGGAAGACTTCTGTCCATTGAGAATGACATGCTGCATTCTGTCATCTAGGACCTCTTCGATCCAATGACACAATTGGTCTGATAGTCCATATGCTCTTACTTTGTTCATTCATTATCGAACGCCTTGCGGAAGTCAAGAAACACAGCATCTACCTGGGAACCCGTGTCTATGGTCCTCTGAGTCTCGTGGACGAATAGCACAAGCTAGGTTTCCCACGATCGTCTTTTTCGAAACCCATGCTGATTCCTACAGGGTAGAGTTCTAGTTTCCAGAAAAGTCATTATACTCGAACATAATACGTGTTCCAAAATTCTACAACAGATCTCCGTTAGAGATATAGGTCTATAGTTCTGCACATCTGTTCGACGTCCCTTCTTGAAAACGGGGATGTCCTTTGGAACTCTACTCTCTTGTAGAGACGTACGGTACACCGCTGCAAGAAAGGGGACAAGTTCCTTCGCGAACTGGTAGCCCATCAGGTCCAGCGGCCTCTTTTGAGCGATTTTAATTGTTTCTCTATCCCTCTGTCGTCTATTTCGATGTCTACCATTTTGTCATCTGTGCGACAATCTAGAGAAGGAACTACAGTCCTCTGTAAAACAGCTTTGGAAAAAGACATTTAGTATTTCGGCCTTTAGTCTGTCATCCTCTGTTTCAGTACCATTTTGGTCAAAGAGTATCTGGACATTTTGTTTAGATCCACCTACCGCTTTGACATAAGACCAAAATTTCTTGGGATTTTCTGCCAAGTCAGTACATAGAACTTTACTTTCGAATTCACTGAACGCCTCCCGCAAGGCCCTCCTCACATTACATTTCACTTCGCGTAATTTTTGTTTGCCTTCAAGGCGTTGGCTATGTTTATGTTTGCTGTGAAGTTCCCTTTGCTTCCGCAGCAGTTTTCTAACTCGGTTGTTGTACCACGGTGGCTCTTTTCCATCTCTTACGATCTTGCTTGGCACGTACTCGTCTAACGCACATTGTACGATGGTTTTGAACTTTGTCCACTGATCCTCAACACTATCTGTACTTAAGACAAAACTTTTGTGATGAGCTGTCGGGTACTCTGAAATCTGATTTTGTCACTTTTGCTAAACAGAAAAATCTTCCTACCTTTTTTAATATTTCTATTTACGGCTGAAATCATCGATGCAGTAACCGCTTTATGATCGCTGATACCCTGTTCTGCGTTAACTGTTTCAAATAGTTCGGGTCTGTTTGTCACCAGAAGGTCTAATATGTTATCGCCACGAGTCGGTTCTCTGTTTAACTGCTCAAGGTAGTTTTCAGATAAATCACTTAAAAAAATTTCACTAAATTCTTTGTCCCTGCCACATGTTATGAACGTTTGAGTCTCCCATTCTATATCCGGTAAATTAAAATCTCCACCCAGAACTATAACATGATGGGGAAATCTACTCTAAATATTTTCCAAATTATCCTTCAGATGCTCAGCCACAACAGCTGCTCAGCCAGGGGGCCTATAGAGACATCCAATTATCATGTCTGAGCCTGCTTTAACCGTGACCTTCACCCAAATTATTTCACATTTCGGATCTCCATGAATTTCCTTCGATACTATTGCACTTCTTATCGCTATAAACACGCCTCCTTCTTCACTGTCCAGCATGTCTCTGCGGTATACATTCCAATCTGAGTTTAGAACTTCATTACTTTTTACATCTGGTTTCAGGCAACTTTCTGTCCCTAGTACTATGTGGGCATTGTGACCGTTTATTAATGAGAGCAGTTCTGCTATCTTTCTATAGACGCTCCTGCAATTTACTATTAGCACATTAATATTGTTATTCCCTGTTGCATTTTGCCTACTCCTACCTTTCGGCGTCTCAGGACGCGTCTTGTCGGGCCTAGGGAGGGAATTCTCTAACTTAAAAAACCCACAAGTGCACTCCACACGTACTCCGCTACCCTTGTAGCCGCTTCCTGCGTGTAGTGCACGCCTGACCTATTCAGGGGGACCCTACATTTCTCCACCCGATAGCGGAGGTCGAGAAATTTGCACCCCAAATCTCCGCAGAATCATCTGAGCCTCTGGTTTAAGCCTTCTACTCGGCTCCAAACCAGAGGACTGCGATCGGTTGTGGGGACGATACTACAAATAGTTAGCTCAGATTGAAGCAAAGCAAGCGCTGTATCATGTATAAGATACAGAGGCGAGCGAGTGCACGGGACTTACCCTAGTTCACTGCTAGTAGCGTCACGTCATCGTAACGCGCCTGCATATAGTATTGCACCACATTTAACATAAAAGTAAAAATTAAGATTTGTGTGTAAAACTTTGTTAAAGTATAGTTCTATGTAATAATGTTTCAGGTAACAAATCTTAATGTTATAAAATTAGTAGTTTACGTAAAATTCACGTTTTGAAAGAAAAATAGGAGGCGCTAGATAATGACGCTAGGAAGCCAAAATTTGGTGAGAAGGTGCAGTAAGAAGTCATTAATGAGTGGTGCTGGTTTCCAAAACCATAAAACTAAAATTGACTCCAGAATCCGCGTTTTTCGGAAAAATCAGAGGCGCGAAATAATAGAGCTACAATATTGAAAATTGGTAGGATGCTTCAGTTCACCCTAATAATAATAATGGAAATACCACAATCAGTTACCTCTTCTAGTTTTTTAGTAATTTAGTAAAAACTACTTTTGTGAGTAAAATGTACATAAGCATTATAGATTAAGTACTTTAAATTTTAATGATAAAACAAATTCTTTAAGACCAATGATCAGATAGGACAATTAACAAAGCTACACCAAGTTTTAGTCTTGTAGCATAATTAACAGCTGATACAAGTCTTGATAAAGCTATGGTTCAGAGGTAACAATCTACCGTTAGTTCCATTGTAAAAATTCTAGAGAGTAAAGTTTTAATTTTAGCGGGCTGAGATTTTCTACGTGCTTCTGTACTGCTCAGATGTATGTATACAAAAATTGAGAAGTTTGTAAAGCTATTATTAAATGTGATATTTAAGATTATGTGCCTGAGATAGCGATCATTTGGAGGCTGCAGGCATCTGCATAGGAACGGAAAGAACAGATGCTCTCTTGGCGGTACGCGCCGGAGCTATATAAAAAGAGCGGCAGAGGCAGTAGGAAGCTCACTCCGCATTAGACCAACGCCTAGTCCACGCGAGCTTAACGTCCGATCGCGCCTCGCCTCGGGTGACGTCATAGCGGGCTGTGACATGCGCGTACTTAGCAATGTAAACGGACATTGAAAATCGCGAGGACTGTACACCGTCCTGGATCGTTTAGACTTCGGTAACAAACTGTTATTGTTCCGTCCGTGTGAAGTATAATTCCGCGTGGCAAGTGGTGACTAACTCCACTTTTAAGGCGAGCATTAATCTTTTTTTTTTAACATTATTGCGAACTATTAATAGAGCACCGTTAGTTAGAGTAATGAACTATTCGGGAGGAACTTGCTGTAGAAGTCGCCTCTGAACTATTAAACGATTGGCTGAATTAACAATATTTAATGTCTTTAGCATTTTCAGAAGTTTCGAGTAATTTGTGTGAGCCTTTAAGATAATAAAATCTTGTTTGGAACTTTAAATTTTATTGAAGCAGCCCTAATCCCGTGAAGAACTATGGATATTTTTCGTTTAGCTGGGCTGTACAGGAATGTGGCCGTGCAGACTGGGAACTAAGGTCAGTAAGTTTCCCTTCGCTTTCTGACTGGCCACCAAATTAGTTGCCAGGCTCGCGTGATTTAAGGTGGCAATGTTCAACTTTCATTCAACATTAAACAACGACTTCTTCGCCGTCCCACATATGTTGCATCGGCAATAGTCTGTTACGTGAAATGAACATTACAACAACTCATTCGACGACTTCTTCGCCGCCCCACAAGATTCCACCCCGCGAGCGAGGCTTTCTGCCAACTCCGCCAACCGCCTGTACGAACTGAGGATGACCTGTGAACCCAGACGGCAGTAGCAACAATTTGCAGTCGGGTGCACCCAGTGCTCTCTATCGCCGTCGGCAGGGCCTCTTTCACATCTCGGATGAGACCCCCCGGCAAGCAGACAGAGTGAACACTGGCCTTCTTCCCCGACCATTCCGCTATTTCCCTAAGGGGCTCCATCACCCGCCTAACGTTGGAGCTCCCAATAACTAATAAAGCCCTCCCCCCGTGTGCCTGTTCGGACCTTGCTGAAGGAGCAGCCACATGCCCACTCACAGGCAGAGCGGGCGATGCCACTCGGCCAGCCTCCACATTCACCCTCCGCCTCGTGCGCCGCGAACGCCGCTGAACCCGCCACTCCCCTTGGGGAGAGGGTGGCCCAACCGCGCACGGTACCCGCGAAGATGTTTCCACAGCAGGGACAGTGGGTGAAGCATGTAACACCTGGGGTGTACCATGCGACGCACCAGACTCCCCACTGCCGCTACACTCCGAGGCAGCAGCCTGAAGACGGCTGACCGCGACCATCAACACGTTCAGCTGTTCGCGAACAGTGGCCAGCTCCTCCTGCGTCCGTACACAGCAGTCACACATCCTATCTGTCCTAAGAAATCAATTTACTGTAGAGAGTTAATCAACTTTTAACTAGACTGCTAATTCACTAAAGGCGGCTGATAGTTGACTAAACTGTGGTTACTAGACACTTCTTGTAGAAAACAATGAACATAGCACTACCTGTCTCTGGACTGTATTCAAAACAAACACTAGCACTACTGGCACTATGGCTGACTAAAGGGACTCTCTCTGACTGTATTCAAAACAAACACGAAATCTATGGAACACTATTACTAGCACTCGACAATTAAAGCTTCCTAAAAGCAAAAACACACGAAAGAAGAAGTGACAAGGGAAAAAAATACAGTTAATACATAAATTAACGTAGCTCACTGCACAGCAGACGTAAAGCAGAGGGCAGTTGCGACGACACTACGGTCTACTGTAATGTCTTCTAACATTTGGCCCACAATTTCTCCTACTATCATTCCTCTGTTAAAGTTCTGTTGTCTACCCTGTAATTCCTCTTGTCCCACCCATCATGATTTCTGTCGTTTCAGAAATTTTTTCTGTTTCTAAATGGTCAAGCACTATCCATATTCCCTACATAATTAATGAATGAGTCTACATCATCTCTCGTAACATTTACGACATCCAATTATATATTTCTCGGCACTCTCTTCTTTAAAGTGAAAATGATTATTAACGGCCCAGTTGCCTTTTCCAAATTTGCTTATTTTTCAATTTTCAATTAAATCAGCAGCTATTTTCCATAAATATTAAAACATTTAAAAATCTGAACATTATAATGGGCAACATATTTACAGAATGGTTACCATATTCATGTTCCATCATAGCAACCTTTACCTCATACCAACCTTTACCCCATGTGTTTAATTTTCTTTGATATCACAGTACTGACATCAACTTTTGATTTAGTCAGTTTACTATCCACTTTATTAACATTTCTAGTTCACATTTCACTCATTCTTGAAATTTGAAATTTTCAGCTGTGCAATTTTCATCCAGCTTAACAGTTTCATCCCTTACCACAGCATTTAATCTGCTACATTCCTGCTTCTTTCTGATGTTAGCTTTCCTTCCATTTCTCGTTTAATGTTGCCTCCACAGACTGAAAACTGTTTTTTTTTATTTCACCTTTGCTGCTCTTAACTTCTTTTAATTGTTCATGCATTTGGTTCCCTTGGGTTTTTAATTGCACTTCTTGTGCTTTAACACTATTTCGAACATCATTTACAGTTTTCTGCAACTCAGCAAAAGAGCTCAAAATTTCTTTGAACACATGTCTCTTGGAACAACAATATTCTCATCTGTCGATTCCACATCGCTTACAACATTATTTCCCGAAATATGTTCCCCCCATTACGGCAAATAAAGGGAGGAAAACACAAAAGTTTGCAGCACACGACAATAAATTCTACTCATAGCACTTGCAGATTTACGTAATTTTTGAAGTCTTCGTCTCTGCTGCTGCACTCCGTAGCGCCAGAAAATCTGCAGCGCCCCATGTGCCGTAGTCCCGTGTTGCACTGTGAACAGCCGTTTGCGACGTCTCTGTTCGTTTCAGTTTATCCTAATCAGGAATGTCGATTGCTGTGTTTGGCACTCGAACTCGAAAAAACTGGAAACGACAGCGTACAGTAGCCATTCAGTAGCAACACTACTGATCACTCTTTTTATTTTACAGTGGATGCACACTACCACACGAATGAGATTTTCACTCTGCCAGTACCTTCCAGACTTCACAGAAGCTCTTCTGCAAACCTTGCAGAACTAGCACTCCTGGAAGAAAAAAGTGCTAGTATTGTATTAATAGCCAGGACCCTGCTTCTTGACGTTTTGCAGAGCCCACGACTCTACAACATATCTGGCATATATTTTGTAATAAATCATAGCCCATTTCTTCTTAGATAATTACACATATTTGTCGAGTTGCTCTTCTTGTAGAAAAGTTGAATTCTATCATTGTCTTCCGGGGTTCTCACACACACTACATCTTCATGTCACCTGTCCTGAACTAGGGCTCCCTTATTGTAGTGTACTGAAACTGCAGTTACTGAAAAAGGTGGGACATGGCCTCATAAATACATCCATAGGGATTTCCCTACAGATTATTCCTTAGTACTATTATCATGTCTCCTTAGAAGGAGAATACATAATTTAACAACATTTTCAAAACATAATCCTTTTAAGAATATAAATGAAATAATATACATTTATATATTTCACAAAAAATGTGGTTTATGAAATTCTACAGCATCATTAGTTGCTACTTTAGCCATAAGGTGACAGCACATTATCGTCACTTCATAACATTTGTACTCATTACAGCCATTAGGCGTCATATGCGTATAGTTTGACATGCTCTATGACGAGCCTTTTTACTCATGAGAGAGGACAAGTGCTTAAGTGTTGCCTGCTGTTACAGTGCAATGTTAGTAAAAAGTTTACTGTTTATGGTCGTAATGATATCTCTACCTTTACATACTGCCCACTACTTTGCCTGCCCCCACTGCTTTGTCTGCTGTCGATCATCCGTTGCAGCGTTCAAATCGTCGTTAAAGCCTTTTTCACTGCTTCTTGGTACAACCAACACTACCTTTGGATCGTCTCCTGTGGTTCAGACATCCTGAACGAAAACTCCCATTTATAACGCTAAACGGTTCTGATCACTACGAAAAATCTCATCGATGTTTTCAGTTAACTTGTTGGCTCTCTGGGAATGATATCACTTAGCTCCTTGCTAGTATTAGCGTCATATAACTATTTGATTACTAAAATGCAACTGGTTGGGCCAAATAAAATTACAGTTTAAAACATACATTACTTTACTCCAGTTACAAGTTCACATTCACACACCAGCACTGCTCTAACGGAAAAGACACCAATGTATGTCTGAGCCCCTCACCACTTCTGCTGCTTCTGCCACATTGCTATCATGCAAAGTAAACTCTCCAAAATAACGACAACATCCACAAGTTCCACACATTCTGCCATTCCGAGATTATTGTTTAATGCTAAATATCGCAGTTCTTAAAGGACTATCGTTACTTTGTTTTACTAGCATGGAAAAATTCTTCAAGACATGTGGCACAGTGATACAATAGGTATCTAAAGGAACAGATTTCCAGCGAGAACGACCTACATGTGGAAATAATATCTTTGCGTTACTTTCGAAGATTCTCTAGGATGTCGTCTGCCACCAACCATCAATTTTATTTTAATGTACAGTGTGCTGGCGATGGGGCAGGATCCACTAGAAGTAAGCGTTGTGCCATGACCGAGAGCATTCCATTGTTGGAGAAGTGGGAAGTGAGGGTGGCTGCCTTAAAGTCACTTAGCAGTACAGTTTTTTGGATGTCCCACGTGATTGTTAAAACAACAGCTGATTCCGCAAACTGGGGTGCTATCAAGCACGGAGTCCCACAGGGTTCGGTCTTAGGTCCTTTACTGTTCTTGATATACATTAATGACTTACCATTCCACATTGATGAAGATGCAAAGTTAGTTCTTTTTGCTGATGATACAAGTATAGTAATAACATCCAAAAACCAAGAACTAAGGGATGTAATTGTAAATGATGTTTTTCACAAAATTATTAAGTGGATCTCAGCAAACGGACTCTCTTCAAATTTTGATAAAACACAGTATATACAGTTCCGTACAGTAAATGGCACAACTCCAGTAATAAATATAGACTTTGAACAGAAGTCTGTAGCTAAGGTAGAATTTTCAAAATTTTTAGGTGTGTCCATTGATGAGAGGTTAAACTGGAAGCAACACATTGATGGTCTGCTGAAACGTCTGAGTTCAGCTACGTATGCTATTAGGGTTATTGCAAATTTTGGTGATAAGAATCTCAGTAAATTAGCTTACTATGCCTACTTTCATTCACTGCTTTCGTATGGCATCATATTCTGGGGTAATTCATCGTTGAGTAGAAAAGTATTCATTGCACAAAAACGTGTAATCAGAATAATTGCTGGAGCCCACCCACGGTCATCCTGCAGACATCTATTTAAGGATCTAGGGATCCTCACAGTAACCTCACAGTATATATATTCCCTTATGAAATTTGTTGATAATAATCCAACCCAATTCAAAAGTAATAGCAGTGTGCATACCTATAACACCAGGAGAAAGGATGATCTTCACTAAGCAGGGTTAAATCTGACTTTGGCACAGAAAGGGGTAAATTATGCTGCCACAAAAGTCTTTGGGCACCTACCAAACAGCATCAAAAGCCTGACAGATAGCCAACTAACATTTAAAAATAAATTAAAAGAATTTCTAGATGACAACTCCTTCTACTCATTGGCTGAATTTTTAGATATAAACTAAGTAAAAAAAAAAACTTAATCATTAGTGTCATGCAATATTTTGTGTAATGTAATTTCTTGTACAGACATCTTTTATTAACCTGACACGTTCCACATCATTACGAAGTGTCGTATTCATGATCTATGGAACAAGTATTAATCTAATCTAATCTAATCTAATTGAAATGTTTTTGGGCTGGTGATCTGTGTGTTGTCCTTCGATGATGAGGTTGTTGTCTATAATTTTGACAGTGAGATCTTCAGGAAGTAAGTCACTGATGTGTATACGGAGTTTAGAGGTCAGTAGTATAGTGCTAATAGCATGAAGGTCGTTGAGCATTTTGAGGGAGGGTGCTTGGTGCGCATTGTCATCGAGTGTATCTTCCTGTAATGCCCATGCAGGATTCAGACTGCTTACGAACATGACTGTTAGTTTACCATTCAATGAGATGAGGAACATTCGATCGTATCATCGAAGTACCGTATATGGTTGTGTGTAAAAGGTTTGTATGGCAGGACGTACTGTGTCTCCTGTCTACATGACGAAGTCGCTATCTGCGAGAGGTCTGTACACAAACACTTTTGGGATTGAGTGTAGGAGAAGCAGAGATATTCTGAGGTGCACTATGTGTTTTTTAACACGATGGCGGGATTCATCAGACCTGTGGGCATGACTGACTGGACTTCAAGTATGAAGTTCACTGAATGCTTTGGCAATGGCTTCAGCCATAATTGATTAAGTGGTTTCGCCTTGACCCATCGTATGACTCAGTTGATGGCCGAGAGGATGGAACGGTAGCCATCAGAGGCTGCCGATGGGTCAACGAGGTTGATGTGAACGTGTTGGAAGCATTCTTTAGCAACATCAAGCTGACCTAATGGTGACTGTGTGTGGCACGAAACTTAACTTTCTTGACATAGAATGCATGTGCGAGCCCAGAGTTTGCAGTTTTTTTTAACATTAGGCCAAACAAATCTGTATATTACCAGGTAGGGCGAATTCGTGGATGTGCCAGTCTGTGAAGCTGTTCGCATAGTATGGGGGGCGTCGCCTCTGCTATATGACAAAGTTCAGATCTGCGGTTTATGTCTGGGTCGTGGGTGAGGCCTTGTAACCGATGGTCTTTTCTTGCACCTTGGCGAATTGTTCATAATCGATAGTCGAAAACAAGGCGCTGGGGTGTGAAAAATAATTCTCTACGACGTTCTCTGCACCTTTGAGGTGGTAGACATGTATAAACCACGAATTTATTACCAGAAAACAAGTTTCATGTCGCTGTTTCTGACAAAGAGTACACATTTGTAAATGTACAGTTCTTGCAACAGTGTGTAGTCTGCAATTGCTCCCGGCCGGAGTGGCCGAGCGGTTAAAGGCGCTACAGTCTGGAACCGCACGACCGCTACGGTCGCAGGTTCGAATCCTGCCTCGGGCATGGATGTGTGTGATGTCCTTAGGTTAGTTAGGTTTAAGTAGTTCTAAGTTCTAGGGGACTTATGACCACAGCAGTTGCAATTGCTAAAGAGAGGATAACATTAGTCCCTAGGGCCAACCTTACGCATTACGTGTGACATTCTTCTTTGTATTTTTAAAATGTTGGTAATGTAAAAAGTGTGTGCATAAATGTAAATGCCAAATGAAATTTTAAGAGTCCAATATACAGTACTCTACTATAGTACCAGCATTCGATAACCATATGTCTCAATTTCCATAGGCAATAGAAGACTTGTGAAGCATTTTTGCAGAAATAGCTGACATGTTCTTTCCAGTTAAGTTTAGGATCAATATTTATTCCAATGATTTTCACAGATATATTTTCTATACCCTTGGAAAATTATAAAACAAGTTGTTGTGCTACTTCTGGGTTGCAGAGTATTTTATTTGACTAGAAAGAGTGGAGTAAAGACTCAAATGATTCATGTGTGATCATGTTCAGAAATGAGAAGTTCTGGTGCGAGGAAAACAGAGTTGTGTCTTAGCACTCCATATGAAAATCTGGTATGTGCAGATCATTATAGTGCTAATGAAAAAAGAAAGGTCTGAGGACAAAGTATTGTGGATACCAGCACTAATTTCTGCTAAAGAAGAATTTTTATTTTTACTGAGCAAACTGCCTGCTGTTCAGACAGGAAATAATTACTCTTAATGAAAGATTGCACACATCATAATATTCAAGGTTTACTACTAGAATTTCAAAGTAAAAGCAGACAAATGCTTCGCTTAGGTCATATAATACAATTGGCACCATATATTCTTATTTTCAAAGGCTGTTAATGGTCGATCAATAATTTCCACTACACCCACAAATGTTTCTGTCCTGCTAGAATCCAAATTGACTATTATATGGAAGATTATGTACCTCAAAGTAGCTAATTAATTGAGGATCCATAATTGACTCTAATATGTTAGAAATACTGGAACAAACAATTAAGACTGACTGACAGCTTTGTGGCATATTTTTAACACCCTTCCTGTCCGCCCCCAGTAGCTGAGTGGTCAGTGCGACAGAATGTCAGTCCTAAGGGCCTTGGTTCGACTTCCAGCTGGGCCGGAGATTTCCACCACTCAGGGACTGGGTGTTGTGTGGTCTAATCATCATCATTTCATTCCCATCGATGCACAAGTCGCTGAAGTGGCGTCAAATCGAAAGACTTGCACCCAGCGAACGGTCTGCCCGACGGGAGGCCCTAGTCACATGACATTTACGTTTTCTTTTAACACTCTTCCTAAATATTGGAACAGCTTTTAAAAATCTAAGTGAATCATGTAAAACTACAGACTGTAAACATTTGTTAAATATGAAACTCACTGACATAAAAGTGAAGACTACTGTGTTTCTGCTAATAAGGTAACTAGATAGCCAATAGCAGTCTATGCAGTTAAATACATTATGAATGTCCAATTAGCTTCATGAGCAAACAATCTGATTGCGACAATAGTAGAGCACAGACTGATGGGCTTCAAGCACAGAGGTAAACACACAAACTGTACCTGGGTTACTTGTTTGCTTACATTTTCTACAATAGGGCAGACTTTTGTAGGGCCATTTATTTTTACAATAGGAAGTGGTTTGCAGTGCTGTTATCTTGTTACTGTTTCATCAAGTTCCAATTATGCTATGTCACTGAAGTCATATTAGTAGGCTCTTTCCAGTGCCACAGGACAAAATATGTATTTTCACTTAAACGACGGTGTTATAATTCGACAGCTATGAGCGTCAAAAAATAACTTTCATATGTGAGAAAATTCGTCTCAATGTACCCTATAGTTTATTGAAAACCGCACTTCGATATTACTCATTCTGGATGCATTTGCATCTCCCTGCCTTAGCTGCTTCAGCCTGTATACGTGATGAAACAACTAACAATACCACCAATAGTATTTTCAACATGAGATGTGCAACTGATATGATAGTGATGTATATGCTAATAAATGTGCTGTTAAAATTAACCTACACAGTAATTCCACAAGATATGATAATGATTATTAACAGGAAGTTGAACGTCCTATGCCGCCAATGATAAATTATCGGATTTTGTGACCCATTATCTAGGAAACTTTTTAAGACACCAACTTACAATTTGCCATAATTATTGAATGCGACTTTCTAGTTACACTGAGCTACAATTATTACTAAAATTGTATTGTGTGGCATGTTATCTTCTTTTTAAAACACTCAATTTTTTGTAAACAAATGAACATAAAAATAAAACAACTCAGGATACTTAATTATACTAGTTCCATATGTGTTGAATCTCACACTTGGCATGCTGTGAAAATTTCATATCTCTACCATCAATACTTTTTAGAAAATGGGTCATTTATTACATAAAATGTAGTTCTGAGATATTGAGGTTCAAAGTTTTTTTATTACATATTCTCATACAGACTTCCATTTCTGCATCTTTTATGCACGAGAATTGTCCTGGCCCATAGTCTGTGTCTTCTTCAGAGTCACTACAGCCCAGTGCTTGCCTCCTTCTCTTTCTTGCTTCTTTTGTCATTTGCTGAGCAGCTAACTCTGTTTCATGTACACGAAGCTCGTCCAGTTCCCACAGTCCTTTAGCTGTGTTCCGTCCAAATCTTACCCCTAATTTCTCCAGAACCTTAAGTCTTTCAAAGTTCCTACCATTAAAAGTTATTACGGCATCTGACACTGCGAACTTAATAGTCATAAGGCCAACAAATACATTTTTAGGCACACAGCACCACACAACATTATTGAAAGACTCATTCACATTCTGGGTCTTCCTATGTAAACACTTCTTTAGTAGCTCAGGATTTGCCAAATCTCTGTAAATAGGTTTTATTGCCTCCATTGCTGCCAAAGAACGAGAATGTCATCCATTTCTAAAATTACTTTCCTTTTCGATGCATTAGGGGGCGTGGTCACTTCAGAAACATTATCGTGGTTTCCTTTACTGTTAGCACACATGTTTTCAAGTACTTCAGAAGAAAATGCAGGTCTCACATATCTGTTACCAGCAAATTTGCGTTTCTTGAAGTTAATTTTACGCTTAGTCATTTTCATCAAATCAGTCTCAGGACTGAAGACAACAATAACAACAACAACATTTTATTCACGTATAAAAAGCAACAGAAGTTAACTTACTACAAAAATAACCGATAATCACACTACTTTAAACGAAAACTAGTATCAGAAACAAAGGACTGATTTGTTTATTCGCAATGTCAACTTCTGAGACGCAGCAGTAGGAACAAAGAAAAGCAATTCACAGCCTTCTAGACTGTGTAGTTCCTAAGATATGACTGCTCAACTGTGGCAGTATACGCATAGCGGCTAAATTTGACAGTCACATGTCAACATTTAAAATATTATTTGAAGGTCTCACAACAGTCTTATTTTAATGTATCATATACCAAAATGTTCAGCAAAGTCCAAAGTACATTATGGAGCAGAAAACAGAAAATGTCAAATTTCAACGAATTAAATGGAGTAATACCTTTGTTTACTACAAAACTGACGACAGAGGTATCATGAATCACAACTGAGCTCCTCATGCAGCTTTAGTTTAAATAGTTCTTGAAATACTGTAATTTCACTTTGCAAGTGTTTTCTGCCTCATTAGATTCGCCACTAGCACGGTAATTTCGCCTACAGTAGCTGTTTGCTTTATTTTATCATTTGACTTTCGAATCGTGGATGTCACTTGAATGAATCACAGACCTTGCCAAAGTGGGATGCCTTGCTTGCCTTAGTGGTACAGAGAGCTGGACAGTAGATGCAGCCAGAATCACAGGCCAGATAAACCTGTATTACTTGAAGAGGGGCATCATTAGTTGCAGGGGCAGTATTTTGAATGATTGAGTGATATGGCCTTGTAATATTAGCTTATATAGCCTTGCTATGTTAATACCATGGATGGCTGAAAGCAAGTGGAAAATGGCAGTCATTATAGCACGTGGTTATAATTAAACTAACAGTGTACTGAGTGCTGCAGTGTGAGCTGTATACATTGCAGAACACTGAAATATCGTAGGTATGTTCATTAATCAGTGCACTTGTGAGGTATGCTAAAAAAATAAAAGTTCCACTTTCTGCCACCGGGTGAAAAACTGGCGCTATGAGCAGTCACAACGTGAAATGTTTTCTGTTTTGACGTCAGTTTGCTGTTTGTTGCTTCGAAAAATGTGTGGATTTCTTTTTCGAAGTGACTGATGGTGTAAAGGGTTAAGAATCTCGAAGTTTTCCATACGAAACATAGTGGCTATTGACTAGAAAGACCGTGCATTGCTTGTAAAGTTGTTTTATCACAATGGGAGCAATATCATTGTTGCAGTGTGAGAATATCGCCGACACAAACATCTTCGAAGAGGCTCCATGTAAGTAAATAGGCGAAATAATATAATCAAGACATTTGAAGAAACAGGTGAATTAGGTGGTGCAGCAGGGAAAGAGAGACGGCCCATTCGCATGGCAATCATTAATGAAGTTGCTGTAGTTATAGCTTACCCTGTAGCACATGCCTCAAATTCTGCAGTCAGTACGCAAGCTGTGTCACAGGAAGTGTTTCTTCCTGGGTCAACAGTTCAATGGATTTTGTGCGCACTTTACACTGGCATCCCTAAAAGATTCATAATGTGCACCAAGATAGTTTGAAGTGCTGTGACATTGCCCTTCGTCGTTTGGTATGCATGGAAATGGATGACACGTGGCCGGGGAATATTCTTTGGTTAGACCATGCACATTTTACCCAGCAGAGTGCTATGACTGCACAGATTTGTTGCATATGGGACTCTACTCTGCCACAATTTGTGCAGGTACATCCACTGCACTCAGCTTATGTAACTATGTGGTGTGGTTTCACAAGCTCCTTCACTCTTGGTTCGTCTTTCTTTGAGGAGATTACACCTCAGGGGCGTGTTAGGTGAACAGTGACATTTATATACACTCCTGGAAATTGAAATAAGAACACCGTGAATTCATTGTCCCAGGAAGGGGAAACTTTATTGACACATTCCTGGGGTCAGATACATCACATGATCACACTGACAGAACCACAGGCACATAGACACAGGCAACAGAGCATGCACAATGTCGGCACCAGTACAGTGTATATCCACCTTTCACAGCAATGCAGGCTGCTATTCTCCCATGGAGACGATCGTAGAGATGCTGGATGTAGTCCTGTGGAACGGCTTGCCATGCCATTTCCACCTGGCGCCTCAGTTGGACCAGCGTTCGTGCTGGACGTGCAGACCGCGTGAGACGACGCTTCATCCAGTCCCAAACATGCTCAATGGGGGACAGATCCGGAGATCTTGCTGGCCAGGGTAGTTGACTTACACCTTCTAGAGCACGTTGGGTGGCACGGGATACATGCGGACGTGCATTGTCCTGTTGGAACAGCAAGTTCCCTTGCCGGTTTAGGAATGGTAGAACGATGGGTTCGATGACGGTTTGGATGTACCGTGCACTATTCAGTGCCCCCTCAACGATCACCAGAGGTGTACGGCCAGTGTAGGAGATCACTCCCCACACCATGATGCCGGGTGTTGGCCCTGTGTGCCTCGGTCGTATGCAGTCCTGATTGTGGCGCTCACCTGCACGGCGCCAAACACGCATACGACCATCATTGGCACCAAGGCAGAAGCGACTCTCATCACTGAAGACGACACGTCTCCATTCGTCCCTCCATTCACGCCTGTCGCGACACCACTGGAGGCGGGCTGCACGATGTTGGGGCGTGAGCGGAAGACGGCCTAACGGTGTGCGGGACCGTAGCCCAGCTTCATGGAGACGGTTGCGAATGGTCCTCGCCGATACCCCAGGAGCAACAGTGTCCCTAATTTGCTGGGAAGTGGCGGTGCGGTCCCCTACGGCACTGCGTAGGATCCTACGGTCTTGGCGTGCATCCGTGCGTCGCTTCGGTCCGGTCCCAGGTCGACGGGCACGTGCACCTTCCTCCGACCACTGGCGACAACATCGATGTACTGTGGAGACTTCACGCTCCACGTGTTGAGCAATTCGTCGGTACGTCCACCCGGCCTCCCGCATGCCCACTATACGCCCTCGCTCAAAGTCCGTCAACTGCACATACGGTTCACGTCCACGCTGTCGCGGCATGCTACCAGTGTTAAAGACTGCGATGGAGCTCCGTATGCCACGGCAAACTGGCTGACACTGACGGCGGCGGTGTACAAATGCTGCGCAGCTAGCGCCATTCGACGGCCAACACCGCAGTTCCTGGTGTGTCCGCTGTGCCGTGCGTGTGATCATTGCTTGTACAGCCCTCTCGCAGTGTCCGGAGCAAGTATGGTGGGTCTGACACACCGGTGTCAATGTGTTCTTTTTTCCATTTCCAGGAGTGTATTATAAGGACCTCCTTGTGCAACACGTCATTCCAACTTTGCAAGAACGCAGCTGTGGGGTGACACGACATGTCGCTTGCTAGGTGAAAGATTTTTCTTCGAGAAATCTTTGGTAACAACCACATCATCTCTATGGAATTTCAAGATGTGTGGTCTTCCAGTTCCCATGACCTAAATCCATGTGACGTCTGGTTGTGGAGATATTTGAAAGATCGTGCCTATCAGGGATTCATCTGGACTCTCCCGGATCTGAAGGATGGTATACAAGACATACCACTCTGATTACACTAAATATTCTGTGAGCAACTGTCGACCACGCCATGTTATGGACCCAGTGTGTAACTGAGTTGGGAGACCCATTGAACATATGTTTTAGCTTGTCACCATACCCTAATAAACATGTCAGAACCACCCTTATTATCTGAGTGATCGTTGTTCCCCTTTTGCCGTACCCACACCGTAATGAGTAAGAACATTTGATGTGGATAAGTCACTATGAATAGCACAGTGAAGCATTAGCACAGTCGAGACAGACAAACACCCACATCAGGAGTACAAGTTTATTTGCAAACTAACTGCTAGATAATGAAGAAAGTGAAAGAATATATTATGAGGTAAAAGAAATTACTCAAATACTTAAGGGAGAAAAAAAACTTAATTGTGATGGGGAAACGGCATTCAACACAAGGAAAAAGAAGGGAATGAAAACTAGTAGGTGAATAGGGACTGGGGGAAAGGAGTAAAAGAAGTCATCTGGTAGAGTTTTGCACAGAGCATAATTTAATCACAGCTAACATTTGGTTGAAGAATCATGCAATAAGACTGTATACGTAGAAGTGACGTGGAAACACCGGAAGTTTTCAGATTACTTACGTAACAGTAAGATGGAGACATTAGAAACAGATATTAAACTGTAAGACACTTCCAGGGACAGATGTAGATTCTGGCCTCAATTTATTGGTTATGAATAGTAAATTCAAACTGAAGAAATTAAAAATGGTGGGAAATTAAGAAAATGGAATCCGGATGGGTTGAATGAACCGAAAGTAGCTGAAAGTTTCAAAGGGAGCATTAGAGAACGATAGGCTACCACAGGGGAAAGAAATACAATAGAAAACGATTGGGTACCTTGAGAGAAAGGTAATGACTAATTAGTGCTATCGACATGGCATGTCAAACTGAGTCCATATTTTTAGATTTCTACGGAGTATCGCCTCAGTTGTGAGACTGGATTCGTGATTTCCTGTCAGAAGGGCCACAGTTCATAATAACTGACAGAAAGTCTTCGAATAATACAGAAGTATCTGGCGTTCCCCAGAGAAGTGTTATAGGCCCTCTGCTGTTCCTGACATACATAAACGACATAGGAGACTATTGAGCAGCCCTCTTAGATTATTTGCAGATGATCCTTGTTTTGTAAAGTCATCAGACGATCAAAGCTAGTTGCATCATGCTTTAGACAAGATATCTGTATGGTGCAAAACATTCTAAATAATGAAATGTGTGAAGTAATTCACATGAATACTAAAATAAATCCGCCAAATTTCGTTACACGATAAATCACATACATTTACAGGCTGTAAATACTTAGAGATTACATTTATGAATAACTTAAATTGGAACGACCACATAGACAATGTTCTGGAGGAAGTCAGCCAAGGACTACAATTTATTGGCAGAACACATAGAGTGTGCAAAAGGTTTACTAAAGAGACTGCTTACACCATGCTTGTCCGCCCTGTTCTGAAGTACTGGTCTGCGGTGTGGGATCCAAATCAGATGGGACTGAGGGGGGATATCAAAAAAGTCCAAAAAAGGGCAACTCGTATTGTATTATAGCGAAAAAGAGGAGAGAGTGCTACCGATATGATACGCGAATTTGTTCGGCAATCATTAAAACAAAGGCGTTTTTCGTTGCGGCAGGATCTTCTCATGAAACTTCAATCACAAACTTCCTATTGCATTACGAAAATATTTTGTTGGTGCCCAGTTACATAAGGAGAAATGATCATCATAATAAAATAAAAGAAATCAGAGCTCGTACGTTATGTAAAGGCTTCAATGCTCGTTTTTCCCTCACGCTGTTCAAGTGTGGAACGGTAGAGAAATAGCTTAAAGGTGGTTCGACGAACCCCTGCCAGGCACTTAAATGTGAATTGCAGACCAATCATATAGATATAGATGTAGAAGGCAGCAGAGGATTAAACAGGTAAAAAGAGACGGCCAGATAGAAGTCCTTGCCTATCACAGGAGATAATGAATTTAAATGATGAAAGGACAAAATATAAACGCGTAGCCAATGAAGTACGCGAAATAGAGTACAAACGTCTAAGAAACGACAGCGACAGGAAGCGCAACATGGCTAAACTGTAATGCCTAGAGGACAAATGTAAAGATGTAGAAGTGTTTATAACTAGAGAAAAGATAGATAAAGCCTATAGCAAAATTAAAGAGGCCTTTGGAGGAAAGAGAAAAAGTTGGATGGATATCAAGAGCTCAGATGGAAAACCAATAGCAAGCAGATAAGGAAAAACTGAAAGGAAGAATGAGTATATAGAGGAGTTACATAAAAGAAATGAATTTGAAGGCAATATTACAGAAAGGGAAGAGGATATAGATGAGGATAAGATGAGGTGGGGATATGGTACTATGCAAAGAATTTGGCAGAGCACTGAAAGATCTACTCCGAAATAAGATACCTGGAATAAATGACATTCTGTTGGACTACTGATATCTTTGGCAGAGTCAGTTAGGACAACACTATTCCACCTGGTGTGTAAGATATATGAGGCAGGCAAAATACCCTCAGACTTAAAGAGGAATACCATAACTCCAATTTCAAAGAAAACAGGTGTTGACATGTGTGAATATTAACGAATTATCAGTTTAACAAGTCGTGGCGGCAAAATACTGACACAGATTCTTTTTAGAAGAATGGAGAAACTCGATGAAGAGGTGGACACCAAGCCAACACCCACAAAAATATTAAAAATTTATAGGCCTGTTAGCCCCACAAATCATGAAGAGCTCGAACCGATGTATGATGAGATAAAAGAAATTATTCAGAGAGTTAAATTTAATTGCGACGGGGCAGTGGAATTCAATAGTAGGAACAAGAAGACAGGAAAAATACCAGAAAATGAACTAGTGGAATGAAAAGGGAAGTCACCTGGCAGTATTTTTCACAGATCATAAATCAATCACGAATAGGGTTGTGTATAAGGAACAGATCTAAAAATAAAATACGATATGATATAAAATATACACTATGTGATCAAAAGTATCCGGGGACTCCCAAAAACATACGTTTTTCATATTAGGTGCATTGTACTGCCACCTAGTGCCAGGTACTCCATATCAGCGACCTCAGTAATCATCAGACATCGTAAGAGAGCAGAGACTTGTGTCATACATCTGTATGCGAGATTTTCACACCCTTAAACATTCCTAGGTCCACTGTTTCGGATGTGATAGTGAAGTGGAAACGAGAAGAGACACATACAGCACAAAAGCATACAGGCCAAGCTCATCTGTTGACTGACAGTGGCCGCCGACAGTTGAAGAGGGTCATACCGTGTAATAGAAAGATATCTATCCAGACCATCACACAGGAATTCCAAACTGCATTGAGATCCACTGCAAGTACTATGACAGTTAGGCGGGAGGTGAGGAAACTTGGATTTCATAGTCGAGCGGCTGCTCATAAGCCACAGAGGTAAATGCCAAATGACACCTCGCTGGGAGTACGCAGCCTAAAAATTGGATGACTGAACGGTGGAAAACGTTGTGTGGAATAGCAAATCACAGTACACAGTGTGGCGATCCGATGGAAGGGTGTGGGTATGGCAAATGCCTAGTGAACGTCATCTGCCAGCGTATGTAGTAACAACAGTGAAATTCGGAGGGGGTGGTGTATTGGTATGGTCGTGTTTCTGATGGAGGGGGCTTGCACCCCTTGTTGTTTTACGTGGCACTATAAAAGCACTGGCCTACAGTGATGTTTCAAGCACCTCCTTGCTTCCCACTGTTGAAGAGCAATATAGGAATGGCGATTGAATCTTCCAACACGTTCCAGCACCTGTTCATAACGCACGACCTGTAGCAGAATGGTTACACGAAAACAACATACCCGTAATGGAACGACCTGCACAGCGTCCTGACTTGAATCCTATAGAACACCTTTGAGATGTTTTGGAACGCCAACTTCATGTGAGGCCTCACCGACCGAAATCGATACCAGTATTGGGACAAGGCTGATGCCACCCGAAACAACCGTTATCCAAGATGTAGGCGATAAGGTCAATTGATGACATCATCCAAGAGGGCAGCCATGACGTTATTCAATATAGCGTCTTTTGGCGGGAAGTTTGAATTTTGGTGGGAAGATAGGCCAACTGGACTACCTCCACTAATGTAACCCCCATTCTCCTACCACATAAAATAGCGGGAACTTCAAATTCCATCACAACAATGCAGCCTCTACTAATCTAAGGAAAATGGCGGGAAGATAGGTCAATTAGACTACCTCCACTAACCCAAGTCATCAACCACCACCTCTTCCTAGTGATTGGTGCGAAGTTTGAGTATTGGCAGTAAAGAAAGGTCACTTGAGCTGTCTCTACTAAACTAAGTAAATGCTGGGAAAGAAAGGACAGTTGGGCTACCTCCACTAACCTAAGTCATCCGACTACCACCTCTCCCCAGGGACTGGTGGGAAAAGGACTCGGCCTGTGCTGCGCTGCTGGAGAGAGGAAGGAGTGTACTTTATTTATTTTCGAACAATTTATTTAGGGATGGATTTTGTAAGATAGTATATTTATCACAGAGATGCAGAACACACGCTGTGATGTGCGTGGGGTCACGCCACACAGCCTACAGACCTACAAACCACTAGTAAATATTGCAATACTTTTATGTCCAGAGAGCCAAACAATTCGTAAATTGTCAAAATAATAGTGCTGTCATCCATTCTGTGATGTAACCAAGACAGTGGTGGAAAATGGTGGGAAACCGTGTGGTCGCCACGAGGTCTGGACCTAGTGCACAGTATTGTCACCAGAGGGCGCTGTCGCCCATTCTGTGCCATAAACCAAGATGACTGTCTGGAGGGGAAAATGATGCAGCCTGCGCTGGGCTGCTGGAGAGAGGAAGGAGCGTACTTTATTTATTTCAGAACAATTTATTTAAGGATGGATTTTGAAATATAGTATATTTATCACACTGTTACAAAACACAGGCTCTGACATGCTTGGGGTTATGCCACACAGCCCACAAACCTGTAAATTACTCCTAAATAATGCACTACAGACACGCAAACAACTCCTAAATTACCGAAATAATTTCAGTACAAACATGCAAACTCCACCTAAGTAATGCAGTACAATAATGTGCAGACACAAAATCAACTCGTAAACTGTCCAGATAATACATAGCACAGCCTACAGACCTGCTCACAAAATAATGCAACAGACAAGCAAACAATGTGCACAGAACAGGTACTGCTCACTGGTCCCAGTCCACACACACTGCCAGAAGTCAGGAAGCACCGGCTAAGTGATGCACACGTGCCCATTTGGGTCCTGCAACCATGAGGTGGCGACATCCCTTTAATACTTGGTACCTGAGAACTTCCTCTCGAAATACTTGTTCACTTAGGCACCATTGCTGATGCGACCAGGCGGGAGTGAAGACCTATTTGCAGAGCACGTCAACACCACGAGCCACCACTGGATGCAAGCCAGTACGAGCCAGCACTCTCACTCAACTGTACACGGCATGTGAAAGTTCATCCATTGTTATACGGATGTCACGTCTGTCTAAATAAGCGCCAACTTATCCTCTGGACCGTGTACGCATGTGTTTACCGTTGGTGGTGCGATGACGCATAGGTGTGGTGTGGGGCCATTGGGAGCACCATTCACCATTGTTTTCTGCAGACGGGACATGCAGGCGGTAAAATTATTTTGCACAGATCGCTAAATTGTACTCACAGTTAAACCCACAAAACTTGTCTACAAATCATCAAATACATACAAGACTCACAAGAATATTGGAAGCCAGGAACATATTTAGCAGTGCAACTACAATTAAATATTATGATTGCTGCTACAGTCTGACACCGGTCGATGAACATCTCCTCTTGACGGCTGTGGTTATGGTACGAAAGTCAGTATCTATAATTTTTCACATAAAAAATCTCTCTCATACCCTCGTGGTTATCAATGTGTTGAATCTATACTTCCCTCATGATAGGACACACACTCTTCTTCTCTGGTCATGCCACAACATTTGTAACTTTACACTACAATATATAGACATTTTACACAAACAGTGCAGTTATCTTTTATATCTGTACAGCACCCGAAAAAATTATGGTATGCTACACTCACACCTGCTATAAGTCTCGATTCTCCTTCACATGGTTCAAATGGCTCTGAGCACTATGGGACTCAACATTTTAGGTCATAAGTCCCCTATAACTTAGAGCTACTTAAACCTAACTAACCTAAGGACATCACACACACCCATGCCCGAGGCAGGATTCGAACCTGCGACCGTAGCAGTCCTGAGGTTCCGGACTGCAGCGCCAGAACCGCACGGCTACCGCGGCCGGCTCTCGATTCTCCTCAGTCCTAGAAAATTATCTGACAAACTCTTACAATCAGCCCTTCTGGAAGGTGCTACATCCTGCCACGATTCTCTCAAATAAGTGTTATGAAGGACAGGCATCTGGCACTATGTGTGATAATGAATACTGCACCCGCAGACATAAGCTTGGAAAGACATCACTGATGCAGGTTGATGTACTGTAATCATCATCACTACCTATAGAACAACAAGGGAAGTGTGTATTCATTCTCCTTCGCGCTCCCAACATGACTCCGCGTCCATCACGCCCTACCCTTCCTGCTTTCAACATACACAAACGTTCTCACTGCTAAGTAGAGACTCCTATATCCCAGCACAAAGGATGTCTTGTGAATGAATGGGGGAGTATGATTGCCTCTTATCGAATTTACCCATAGAATTACTGATGCCGGCAGTCTGGAAGATCCGTCCGACTTTTTTATTCTTTCTGCAGACGAGACTTACAGAGACAAAAAAATTATTTTACCCTCATCGCCGTATTGCACAAACAACTAAACATTGCAAAGTGCCCTACATATCGTCAAATACGGAAAGACTTACTCATTTACACTGCTCTCCCACTAAGGACAAGATTTTGAATATTAGAGTGTGAAACTGATCTCCAACCCAGCACTATAACACCACATACCGTGTCGATGTAGTAAACATCCAATTCGTATTCTGCGCCATTCAAAACCAACCCTCCTACATCATTCATACATATACCACAAAGACAGATGGCTCTGAGCACTATGGGACTGAACATCTATGGTCATCAGTCCCCTAGAACTTAGAACTACTTAAACCTAACTAACCTTAGGACATCACACAACACCCACCACAAAGACATGAAGCGCCGTATATACCCCTCACAGCACAAGATATGTCCCTGTGAAGTCCGCAGTCATCCATTCCCGACGGGTGACCAGACCGCCCTCAGTGGACCAAAGTCACTCTCAGAACTGTTATACAAATTTGCACTCATTCCCGCTCGGCACAAACGCGTTACTGTTTCTGGTCCGTACCTGCTTCCTTGCTTGCTTTTCTACACCCATCTCCAGATTTTGGGATTACAAGAGCACATGTATTTTCTCATGATTTGCCATAATATTACACCATTTTCGCTCCACTTTTCGATATCAAGCACACAGCAGTAACCTACCAATCGCTCGCGCAACATAATTCCGAATATACATACTGGAAATTATTTCTCTTCAAACCCCAAACATTAGCGAGAAGGAGCGTGCTCTAGACCACTAAGTAACTAGACAATTATCGCATCTGCGAAGACCTTTACGTGAGAGCTCGAAACAAATAGAGTAAAATGATCTTTCCACTCGCGAATACCGATGGCGGTGATGTAACAGATTCCAAATCATCCCTATAATTTACAAAGTCAACTAAGGTGTTTCTCATGTCTAGAGAACTGGAAAACGTGTCTTTCACCTGCAAGACGCACACACCACAATTACTTCTCTCAACTACATAAAAAAGTCAAATGTAAAGCAGCAGTCAACAGAATAATTTACATGGGAGGGAACAATGGACCAGTGCAAACCAGTGTCCATATTCAATCTTCTCAAATTTCCAATTGATCACGAAAGCTGCCCAACACACACTAAGTATTAGTTAGGTATTCAACTGTCTAGAGGACAATACGGTTAATTCATCTACATTCCTCCACTCCAACAGGCCTCTCCTTTCTGCCAGCTCTTACCATTAACAGGAAACATGAATCATCTGTGCACAGATTTTCAGCACTGCATTCCGACCACGCACAGGTAGAACCATCATCCTAAGGAATCGGTCTCATATATATTTTATCAGTGTTCTTACAACTAAACGGTACGATTGCAGTCTCAGTTGAATGACATTCGACAATGAGTGAAGTATCAGAAATATACCCCGTTGTTGGCCGCAGCTCTGTTAATAAAAATATCACAACCGTTCTTATGACTTGTCATATTCTTCCCTTTGCTATCAAAGTACTCGACATCATATCCATCCATACCTTCTGTTGCAGCCACGTGTAGTAAGCGTTGCCTCACGCAGTAGAGAATGGCAAAACAGAGGCACACCAGCGACCGAGGCGTTGTGAAGCACGCACAGATAGCCTTGCTGACGGCAGCAGTCTACCAGCAGACTGACACAAGGATGCACACAGACCGAGTTCCGAGCAAAATCCAGGAGAATGCTGAGTAAGGAGAAGTGAGGCCAGCTCGCTAAGTTACGATTCAAATTACTGCGTGAGTAATAACAAAAAGCTACCACCGAGGGTAAAAAACGTCCTCCTGCTGAATATAAATAGTGGAGCACAGGCAGCAACAGACAGATGCCATTAGAAAGCAGTTCGGATCTGAGGACGGACGTAGTCCGTGTCTGAAGGTTCAATCTCCGTAGGTGACGAATACGGATGTCTGTTCCAGCTCGCAGGAATCATCCGTTCATCGCCAGATGTCAACTTCAGCTCTGGAGGTCTGCCCGAGTTCGGTCGGCATCATGTCTAACTAACTGCAGCGAGAACCTCCAGCAGGACCGGCCACAACGCAGTCTTGGTCACAGACGCCTGGACTTCACGGCAACCTGGCCCCACGGCGCATGGTCCGTCCATGACGGGACCTCAGGGACATCGCGACTGACGGCGTTTCAGCTCAGCCGCCGGTGCAGCAGGTGTCGGCAGCTGACCTCACGGCGAGGCGGCTCCATGGGCGTGTCTGTACTGGGGCGCCGCGCGGCGATGAGTTCATCTCAACCGCAGTGCATCCTGGCTTTATCGGAGCACTGGTGGCCTGAGGCTCCCGAGTGCGCGCATTGTCTGCACTTCGTGAAAAGGTAAATCATTTGAGAGGAAATGATCTTTCGGGTATGGAAGCATTATTATTAAAGTATAAAGCATTGTTTGAAGCGCAGAGTACGTTACCTGCTACACCGATAACACAGCATCGTATTCTGACAAGGAATCATGCTCCAGTGAATCGTAAGCGATACAGACTACTGAAACAATTACAACCAGTAGTAGAGCAATTAATAGAGCAACAACTGGAAGATGGGATAATCCAGCACAGTAATAGTCCTTGGAGGATGGGATAATCCAGCACAGTAATAGTTCTTGGAAGATGGGATAATCCAGCACAGTAATAGTCCTTGGAAGATGGGATAATCCAGCACAGTAATAGTCCTTGGAAGATGGGATAATCCAGCACAGTAACAGTCCTTGGAAGATGGGATAATCCAGCACAGTAACAGTCCTTGGAAGATGGGATAATCCAGCACAGTAATAGTCCTTGGAAGATGGGATAATCCAGCACAGTAATAGTCCTTGGAAGATGGGATAATTCAGCACAGTAATAGTCCTTGGAGGATGGGATAATCCTGCATAATAGTCCTTGGAAGATGGGATAATCCAGCACAGTAATAGTCCTTGGAAGATGGGATAATCCAGCACAGTAATAGTCCTTGGAAGATGGGATAATCCAGCACAGTAATAGTCCTTGGCCTAGTAGCGTGGTCCTAGTTCCGAAGAAGACACCAGACGGGTCGAAAAAATTTCGCTTTTGTTGCGATTACAGACATTTGAATGAACGGACAATGGCGGACGTATATGCAATTCCAAATATCACAGAATCGTTAGACAACCTAGGGCAGTGTAAATTTTTCTCCACTATGGATTTCCGAAGCTGTTATCACCATATTTAAGTATGTCTGGAGGGCAGGCCAAAAACAGTATTTACGACGCATTGTGGTAACTTCGAGTATAAAAGAATGCCGTTTGGACTAAAAAACGGTCGAGCAAAATGTCAGAGGTTTTTGGATGGAGTCCGCGGGTTGAAACCGAAAAAATGCATGGTGTATCTGGATGACATTATAGTTTTTTCAAGAGATATAGAGCAGCATGTGGAACGGTTAGAGGAGGTGTTTAAAAGATTAGAGGCAGCACGGCTAACATTAAGTTTGGACAAATGCTATTTTGCGAAAGCACAAGTAAATTATCTCGGGCATGTTATCAGTGAGGATGGGGTATGGACAGATCCTCGTCTCGCTTCTGCAGTATGAGATTTTCGTGTTCCACAAACGGTTAAACAACTGCAATCGTCTATTGGTCTTGTGAGCTATTATCGAAAATTCGTACAGGGGTTCGCAGAAATAGTGAGGCCACTTACTAAGTTGTTAAGAAAAGGTGTTACCTTCCAGTGGACGTCAGAGTGCGAGAAAGCATTTCAAGAGTTGAAACGGATACTGACATAGATCCAGTTTTGACGTTTCCTGACTTTTCGAAGGAGTTTATACTACAATGTGACGCATCTAATCACGCTCTTGGGGTTGTACTTAGGCAAGAAATTGATAGCAAAGAACATCCGATTGCGTTCGCGTCTCGTCAACTTAACAAGGTGGAACAAAATTACTCCACGACGGAGAAGGAATTACTAGCGGTAATATACAGGATTTAGTACTTTCGATGTTATCTGTATGGAGGAAGGTTTAACGTTGTGTTGGATCATTCGGATCCGAAATGGTTATTAGGTCTGAAAGACCCAGCGAGTAGGCTGATGAGATGGGCGCTGAAACTCAGTGAGTTCGATTATGAAGTAATACACATGCCAGATGTGAAACATACCAATGCTGACGCATTGAGCAGGAAAGTGGCAGTACTACAAGTAACAGGGCTGACTGAAGATAGTGGAAAAAGGCACAAGCCGCGGATAGTGATTGCATTCATCAGAAAGCAACTGCAGTTCCTAGAACAGGACGGGTTACTTTGCAGGTCGACTAAATGCGGCCCACGCATCGTTGTACCAGCAGCATTAAGTTCTCAAATTTTGCAACAGGCTCATGACCATTTTCTTTCAGGACAAATGGCTCAAATGGCTCTAAGCACTATGGGACTTAACATCTGCGGTCATCAGTCCTGTAGAACTTAGAACTACTTAAATCTAACTAACCTAAGGAAATCACACACATCCATGCCCGATGCAGGATTCGAACCTGCGACCGTAGCTGTGGCGCGGTTCCAGACTGAAGCGCCTAGAACCGCTCGGTCACACCGGCCGGCCTTTCAGGACATGGCGGGAGAAGAGCTACAAATAGGCGGATAGCAGAGAAGTTTTGGTGGAGGACACGACGTCAAGACGTGGACGAGTACGTCAGGAAATGTGTGCCATGCGCACAGCATGCGAACTTGAGCCATCAAAAGATTCAGCTTCAAAGATTACCACAGGCACACAGACCTTTCCAACAAATCGGAATTGATGTATTAGGCCCATTTCATAGGAGTGCAGCAGGGAATATGTATGTGTTAACAGTGATTGAGCACTTTTCTAGTTATTTAGTCATGCTCACATTACCAGATCAGAAAGCAAGTATGGTGGCACAAGCTTCAGTTAATAATTGGTTACTCAGGTATGGGAGACCTCAGTCCTTAATCTTGGATCAAGGTACTAATTTCACGTCAGATCTGACGAAGAAGCTATGTAAGTTACTGAAGGTAAAGAAACTATGGACTAGTCCATTCCATCCGCAAACAAACGGACGAACGGAGAGAGTTCATCGCACGATCACTAAGATCTTGAGTTACTATGTAAATAGTCAACACACCGACTGGGATGTGTACTTGCAATTTGTAACCAGTGCATATAATGGTAAGGTACATATCTCGACAGGATTGTCGCCGTACGAAGTGGTGTATGGGCGGAAGATGCTATTACCTTTTGACATGCTTCGTCCAAGGCTGGGAGTGGAGGGCGAGCATGTGAGGCAGTTTGTGAAAACCATTAAGGAAGTATGGCAGAGAGTTAGAGGAGCTAACATAAAAGCGTTGGAATGACAAGAACAGATAGGAGGTACAACGAGGAAGTTGCCACAGTACAGAGTAGGCCAATGGGTGCTAGTAGCTAATCTGTATGTTCCAAAATGGAGAATCAAGAAGTTCACAAACAAGTTCCAGGGACCATACCAGGTAGTGGAAATGACATCACCTGTCAATGTAAAATTACAATTGCCTACCAAGACTACGGTGGTTCACATTAGTAGAGTTAAGCCATTCCAGGGGGTGGTAGATCTGTGTATATGTACTTCTCCTTCTGGCAGAAATCGAAAAGAAGCGCCAGAAGCAGACAGTAAACCGGGTATTAAGTATAAGATGCGTTCGAGGGATGTGTAGTTAGCAGTAATTATCATGTGTGTATTATTTTTGTACACGGACCAGGGTTATTTTATTGGTATTAAGGGATAGTGATGGGAGTTTTTTCCTTCTCTCTCCATTCTGTAGGTGACGCAAGCTGTAGGTGGCAGCTGACACAAGCTGGCCAGGTACAGGATATGCTGTTGCAAAGTGGGGTGATGTTCGGGAAACAACCGGAAGTGGTCCTCACGAGTCATGAGTGGACGCTTCGGCTGGCACTCAACATCCTGCAGGTATGGAACTTACGGGACGTGCAAGAAGAGTACGAGGCTTTGGATATATCATGTAAGGAAATAAGGGAAGAACTGTGCCAAGTCATGAGCATGATTCCAGGGAGGAGAAAGAGAGTAAAGACAGGTCGGTTGAATGCAGGTGGGAAGTTGCTGAAAACAATTGTTGGAACATCGGATAGAGACGATATTGAGGGTTTGGACAATTGTTTAACAGTTATTCGCGACAGGGAGGAAAACATAGGGAAGTTAGTGGATATACACACAACAAAGATACGAGGATTAGGTACAGAGTTGTTGAATGTGACACGTGTGGTGTGTGGGGTGGCTACAGGGTTACGAGCATATATAGAACAAACACAGAAATTATTGAATACGGATCTGGAATAGGTACAAACGGGATTGGATATAGTTTAAAGGAAGCTGTAAATGGTTAAACTGCTGCGGGAACTGGTTAACAGCATTGGTGATGCAGGAGTCAGGATGGATGAATTGCAAGAGGTGAGTGTGGATTATGTCTAGGATTAAGGCAAGAACGGATCTAGTTAAGATGTATATAGAGATTAGATTCCCAGTAACTAGTGTGGGGAGACGGTATCACTGTTACACAGTGCATCCTTATCCGGTCAGATGGAAGTGCATGGGGAAGGGCGTACAGTTCATGATACAGGAGGTTTTATTAATTTTAAAGGAGGTGGATACTCATGCTACTATGTCGAGTTTAGAGTTGATAACGGAGTCAGTTTCCATTTGACCAGCACAGGTTGTTTTCACGGGCAAGGGGTCTGTGAGATCCAGTTATTTAGGGCAGAAGCAGAAGCTTCGGAGTGTCGGAGAATAATAGTGAAGCCTACGCCACATTTTCAACAAGTTGGGAGGCACTGGTTGTATTCAGTATTCGCTACCGAGAGGATATGAGCCAAGTGTTATAACAATGGGAATTGGACAGCAGCCACGGAGATGGAATTATGGGATAGTGGTTTGCTAATCAATGGGACAGATTGTGAAATAGTAGGGGATCGTTTCAGCTTACCACCGACAGTCAAAGGAGTCACTAAGGTTACAGATACTCATCTGACGTTGTACTGGCCAGATGCCAGTAGAAAATTTGATGTATATTAACAACACCTTCCATGCTACACTATTGCAAACGATAGATAAACTAGCAGATTCAGAGAAAGGTCAAATTTCAATGCAGCAATTATTAAGGCATGTGGGGGAGTACAATATCAGGTGGAAACGTAGCATAGTGACCATTGGTATTTCAGCCAGTAGTATTACTGTGTTGATTGTATTTATCGGTGTGGTACATTTCTTATTAAAATGGAGGATTCAGCATCTTAATGCCAAACCGCTCTATGAGATTCCTGTACAATGGATTACCAGTAGGGCATGAGTCAGGGCAACCTGGATGTATATAGGGAAGAAATAGAATATAGCATAGAACTGGAGTTAACGTATAGGGTAAAGTCGGGGACGAATTTAATTTTTAGGAGGAGGCAGAGTTGCGGCCACATGTAGAAAGTGTTGCTTCACGCAGTGGAGAAGGCAAAACAGAGGCACGCTGGCAGCTGAGGCGCTGCGAAGTAAGCACGCACAGATAGCCTTGCTGACGAGAGCAGTCTACCAACAGACTGATGCAAGGACGCACACAGACCGGGTGCTGAGTGAAGCGTGGAGAGTGCTGAGTAAGGAGAAGTGAGACCAGCTCGCTAAGTTACGCTGCAATATACTGTGGGAGTAATAACCAAAAGCTACCACCGAAGGTGAAAAACGTCCTTCTGCTGGATATAAATAGTGGAGCGCAGGCAGCAACAGACGGAAGCTATTAGGAAGCAGTTCAGATTTGAGGACAGATGAGGTCCCTGTCCGAAGGTTCAATCTTCTTAGGTGACGATACTGGAAGTCTGTTCCAGCTCACAGAGTAATCCGCTTCCGCCAGATGTCAACTTCATCTCTGGAGGTCGGCCCGAGTTCGGTCGGCACCATGTCTGACTAACTACAGCGAGAACCTCCAGCAGGACCGGCCGCAGTGCAGTCTCAGTCACAGGCCCCGCCGGGGACTGACGCCTGGACTTCACGGTAACCTGGCTCCACGGCGGGACCTCGCAGACATGGTGAATGATGGCTTTCCAGCCGCCGGTGCAGCAGGCCTCGGCAGCTGACCTGACGGCGACGCGGCTCCGTTGGCGTGCCCGTACTGGAGCGCCGCAGGGGACAAGTTCATCTCAACCAAAGGGCATACTGGCTTCAGCGGAGCTCTGGTGGCCTGAGGCGTTGCACGCATTGTCGGAGAATCTACACAGCAGCAGCCAGGCGGAGACATCCGCAGGGCTGGGGGATAAATTCTAAAGAAAGTTCAATAAATAATTGTAAAACTCCACGCCATCTCAGTCTTTGGCCCAGTCACTTTGTCTGCTGCTAACAAGTGGTACAGAAGTCGTAACACTTCCTTTGCACATGACGGAACACAAACACATACTTTATAAGCCTGATGCTCAAGACGAACCTATCATGCACCCCCTACTACTAACTATAATACTGCGTCAATAACTGATCGCTGGCGATACGAAATAATACTGACCGAAAGTCATCTACGGGTGGACATGTCTCGTAAGTTTTGCTTGTGAGTGATACCACTGTGTCTTAGAAAGATAGGCGTAATCGTCTCATATGTCAAAAAAACCCGATCACAACAACTACTCTACGTTACTGTCACAAGCGCTCCTGGTTCTACAGGTGCACACAAGTATCCATGTTAAAAGCTATACTTGCTATATAAATCGAGGTACGACAAATACCGAGACGGTGATCGCTGGAGTATATATTATCAGAGCAGCAGTCCGAATACACGTAGCCCTCGATGCAACCTCATGATAAAACCGCTGAATTTTGAACCTAGAAGGTATTGGTAAGAGAGAACATAAACACATGCACTCCTAAGGCTACAACGTCGTGCACTTAAAACGGGCTATAATGTTACATCTCTTTCGTTTCCAACCTATCGGTTGTATGGAATGTGTCGCTGTTAATAGTCCAGTGCAAGAAATACACTTCAAGCGCAAGACATACACCCTTCATCCCGGTTTCTCTACGATGAACTATGTCATCGAACCGTAAAACGAACAAACTGCTGCCTTAAAACATTGACTCTGTGTGATACGAGCACAATATAGCTTTCCGGATATGTATAGCGTCAACTGTTCACGTCCGATCATGGTTCAGAAATTATACTATGCTTGCCTCAGCCCTAATAAAATGATCCAATGTGGAGGTAACTGGACACAATCGAGTACAGTGATATACTACACTTTTGGGCTAGGTGTTGGCAGCTGTGCTACATTTACAAGCAATTTTAGAACACAGAACGAGAGACTGTGTCATGATCGCATGAATAGATCTGACAAAAAATCGATAGAATTGCTATAAATGATGGGGGAATAGGTATAAATGATCGAATATACACCGAAATGTTGGGAAATTGAGGAAGTGCTTGCGTATCTTCTGATTCGCGCAGAACACTTTGTACATGGGAACAAGTATGAGGCGGCAAGAGGAATCCGGGAAAACGTCGACATGGAAGCAGAAACGAATCAGTGAAGCAGTCAATCTTTCTCCTTCGAGGCAGCATTTTAGTGTATGTCTATTGAGGTACCAGTGATACACGCAAGTTGACTACTGTATTCGACGCTTTTCAGGAAGACGGAGAACTATCCGCCTCTAAACTTACATACATCTGAGTTAAAGGATAAAGAGAGTGGACGGGGTGATCGACGCAGATGGGGCTGTAACGAGGTACGACTTAATTGTTAACTGATGATGCATTCTAGAGAGGGAGAAGTCACTGCAGGTCAATTTTTCCATTGTTCTGTCAGAAGGCATCGGTCACGTGGCATAACCTCCTTTCTACTCGTATATAGCCACATGTTCTGTATGTGGTTTAAAGCACTATCTACTTGCGATCGTTAATGGTAAACCTATCGGTCAGCAGAGGACTTCCATCTCACGTGTGATGAAACGTGAAACATTCATCTAAACGAGCTATGATGTATGTGATGTACTCCATCTCTCTGTCGCATGTTGGGTGTAAAATCAAGACTTCTGCTTCATAACTAAGTTAGCGATAGGTGTTTGTGAGGCACTGCAATCCCCATGTATACATTTACCTGACAGATATGCTGTCTACAGAGTTAGTGGCAGAATGACTTGTAATTTTCACGTGTCCAAAGTTGCTGGTATTCGTTTACGTGTTTCTTTGTAAGAGGTATTCACCGTTACTAACAATCATTTTATATAGGGCTGATGCAGGCATAGTATAATTTTCAAACCGTGAGCCATCAGCTATTCGGTCAATGGGACAGATGAGTTTAAATGTATTTTGGAAACCCATGCCAGCGTCGTAAAACTCTTCCAGTTTCTTTATGTTTTAACTGTCTTTTACTTAAAATCATCCAGTGTGTATGGCGTGTTATGGTAGGTGCAGTAACAACATGATTTACACAGTGTGACGTCTAGTTTTCTGCGAGAGGCAATGGATAAGAACGTGTTAATGTCAGTTGAGAACCTGACATAGACCTCGGCCATATAGGACTTAATATCTGCGGTCATCAGTCCCCTAGACTTAGATCTACTTAAACCTAACTAGCGTAAGGACATCACACACATTCATGCCAGAGGCAGGATTCGAACCTACGACTGTAGCAACAGCGTGGTTCTGGGCTGAAGCGCCTTACCTGTTAGAACCGCTCGGCCACAGTGGCAGGCGATGCGGTAAAAATCTTATCGAGTTCTCTATCGGATGAAGTTAGTGGAGCTTTTACTATTCGTAATTTTTCTCTGGTGGATGGAACAGAATAACGATGGTAGAATGTTGGGGTGATAGACGTGGATTTGGCCCTGAGGGATGTGGATTTTTAGTACCTGCTTGTACTTTGGAGACGCACCACAATGCAGCAGCAACATCCACGTCCTTCCCCCAGTTCCCGTACTGTCCTTTATACTACTCCGTGTTGCAGGAGCAGGCTTCGTTTCTGTCAAATGGTCAAAACACAGTTATGTCGCAGTAACTCGGCTTTGTATGTTTCTATATTGGTTGCAGAGGGTGATAGGTACAGCATTCTTCGACTTCTACGCAGTTCCGACTTACATTGGAAAAATCACTCGTGCAAAGCTGCAGAGACGGTAGCGCAGTGTCTGAGGGGTAGTTGCAAGATGCATACGGGCCACCTAAAACCACGTTGGAATCTTACTGTAGCAGGTAGGTTCGAGAAAGGTGGCTCGTTTCGAGATACGAGAGTGCCAGAAATATGATTCACTGGTGACGGTAGTCATTAGAGGACGACTCCATAGGATCCAACGCAGGTATGTGGTTGAATAGAAAGACTTGATTCCAAATCATAAACATCATTTCTGGAGGGTAGTGTAACACTAGACATCTGAAAAGCTAGTGTACATTTCTTGCGACCTCAATCAGCACACCATCTACTGTTACTGTTTGTGATCCTTCTCAATCAGTCATCGCCTATAACTCAGTGGATATATCGCAGAACCTCTGACATGGTATCAATGCAGAATACGTTACAAATACTATAGACATATCTAGCTGGGGCGGCGTGAGGGAGTCGCAAATAGCGCTTACATACCACGTTTATTAGCCGAATCACTTTCAAAATTCACGTTTATTAGCCGAATCACTTTCAAAATTCAGCGGTTTTATCATGAGGTTGCATCGAGGGCTACGTGTAATCGGTCTGCTGGTCTGATAATATACACTCCAGCGATCACCGTCTCGGTATTTGTATGGACAAAATACCATCTCATTCAGAGGTAACGTCGTACATCGACTTATAAAGCAAGTATAGCCTTTAACATGGATACTAGTGTGCACCTATAGAACCAAGAGCGCTTGTGACAGTAAAACAGAGTAGTTGTTGTGATCGGGTTTTTAACATATGAGACGATTACGCCTATCTTTCTAAGACACAGTGGTATCACTCACAAGAAAAACTTGTGAGACATGTCTACCTGTAGTTGATTTTCGGTAAGTATTGTTTCGTATCACCAGCGATCAGTTATTGACGAAGTATTATAGTTAGTTGTAGGGGATGCATGATAGGTTCGCCTTCAGCATCAGCCTTATAAAGTATATGTTTGTGTTCCGACATGTGCAAAGGAAGGAATGGATTTGACGTCGAGTACTGTGATAGCAAAGGGAAGAGTATGACATGTCATAAGAATGGTAGTGATATTTCTATTTCCAGAGCCACGGCCAACAACTGAGTGTAATCCCGATACTTCACTCATTGTCGAATGTCATTCAACTGAGACTGCAATCGTACCATTTAGTTGTAAGAACACAGATAAAATATATATGTGACCGATTCCTTAGGATGATGGTTCTACCTGTGCGTGGTCGGAATGCAGTGCTGAAAATCTGTCCACAGATGATTCATGTTTCCTGTTAATGGTAAGAGCTGGCAGAAAGGAGAGGCTTGTTGGAGTGGAGGAATGTAGATGAATTAACCGTATTGTCCTCTAGACAGTTGAATACCAAACTAATACTTAGTGTGTGTTGGGCAGCTTTCGTGATCAATTGGAAATTTGAGAAGATTGAATATGGACACTGGTTTGCACTGGACCATTGTTCCCTCCCATGTAAATTATTCTGTTGACTGCTGCTTTACATTTGACTTTTTTATTTAGTTGAGAGAAGTAATTGTGGTGTGTGCGTCTTGCAGGTGGAAGACACGTTTTCCAGTTCTCTAGACATGAGGAACACCTTAGTTGACTTTGTAAATTATAGGGATGATTTAGAATCTGTTACATCACCGCCATCGGTATTCGCGAGTGGAAAGATCATTTTACTCTATTTGTTTCGAGTTCTCAAATAAAGGTCTTCGCAGATGCGATAATTGTCTAGTTACTTAGTGGTCTAGAGCACGCTCCTTCTCGCTAATGTTTGGGGTTTGAAGAGAAATAATTTCCAGTATGTATATTCGGAATTATGTTGCGCGAGCGATTGGTAGGTTACTGCTGTGTGCTTGATGTCGAGAAGTAGAGCGAAAATGGTGTAATATTATGGCAAATCATGGGAAAATACATATGCTCATGTAATCCCAGAATTTGGAGATGGGTGTAGAAAAGCAAGCAAGGAAGCAGTTACGGACCAGAAACAGTAATGCGTTTGTGCCGAGGGGGAATGAGTCCAAATCTGTATAACAGTTCTGAGAGTGACTTTGGTCCACTGAGGGCGCTCTAGTCACCCGTCGGGAGGGGATGACTGCGGACCTCTCAGGGACATATCTTGTGCTGTGAGGGGTATATACGGTGCTAGAATGAGATTTTCACTCTGCAGTGGAGTGTGCTGTGATATAACTTCCTGGCAAATTAAAACTGTGTGTCAGACCGAGAATCGATCTCGGGACCTTTGCCTTTCACAGGCAAGTGCTGTACCAACTGAGCAATCCAAGCACGACTCACATCCCGTCCTCACAGCTTCACTTCTGCCAGTATCTCTCGTCTCCTACCTTCCAAAGGCTTTCCTGCAGTCGTTCTTCCCGCGAACCATACGCGACTGGAACAGGTAATGACAGTGGCACGTAAAGTGCCCTCCATCACACACCGTTGGGTGGCTTGCGGAGCACAAATGTAGATGTAGATGAATATTCTTTCTTTCAGGAGTGCTAGTTCTGCAAGGTTTGCTGTCTGTCTTTGTGGTATATGTACGAATGATGTAGGAGGGTTGGTTTTGAATGTCACAGAATACGAATTGGTTTGGAAGGTAGGAGACAAGATACTGGCAGAAGTAAAGCTCAAGGACAGGGCGTGAGTTGTGCTTGGGTAGCTGAGTTGGTAGAGCACTTGCCTGCGAAAGGCAAGGGTCCTGAGTTCGAGTGTTGGTGCAGCACATAGTTTTAATCTGCCAGGAAGTTTCATATACGGTGCTGTCTGTCTTTGTGGTATATGTACGAATGATGTAGGAGGGTTGGTTTTGTATGTCACAGAATACGAATTGTATGTTTACTATATGGACACAGTACGTGGTGTTAAATTGCTGGGTTGGAATCGGTTTCATGCTCTAATATTCAAGATCTTGTCCTCAGTGGGAGATCAGTGTAATTGAGTAAGAGTCTTTCCATATTTGACGATATGTAAGGCACTTTGCAAGGTTTAGGTGTCGGTGCAATACGGCGATCAGGGTAAAATAATTTTTTTTCCGCTGTAAATCTCGTCTGCAGAAAGAAAAAAATAGTCGGACGGTTCTTCCAGACCGGCGGCATCAGTAATTCGGCAGGTAAATTCGATAAGAGCCAATCATACTCCCCCATTCATTCACAAGGCATCCTTTGTGCTGGATATAGGAGTATATACATAGCGGTGAAAACGTCTGTGTATGTTGAAAGCAGGAAGACGTGACGGACGCAGTGTCACGTTAGGACTACGAGGAAGAACGAGTTCGCTTCTTTGTCTATCGATAGTGAACATGACTGCAATACACCAACCTGTGTCAGTGATATCTTTCCAAGCATTATATCCTCGGGTGCGGTATTCATTATCACAAACAGTGCTGGACACCAGTCCTTCATCACACTTGTTTGAGAGGATCTTGGCAGGATGCAGAACCTTCCAGAAGCGTTGAATGTAAGACTTCGTCAGATAATTTACTAGGACTAAGAAGAATCAAGACATATAGCCAGTGTGAGTGTAGCATTCCATAATTTTTTCGGGTGCTGCACAGATATAAAAGATAACTGCACTGTTTGTAAAAATGTGTATATATTGTAGTGTAAAGTTACTGTGGCTTATGTTGTGGCATGACCAGAGAAGATCAGTGTGTGTCCTATCGTGAGGGATGTATAGATTCAACTCATGGATAACCATGAGGGTGTGAGATTTTTTACGTGGAAAATTATAGATACTGAGATTCGTTCCAGAACCAAGTATGAAAGGGATGTTGCCACCTCACTTGTGGGATCACTTTGCGGGGGGTGCCAGTGCATCCTGAGTGTGTGCGGTCGTGCGGTAGGCTCCTGCGCGACCCAGTGGGCAGCGGGCGGCGTGCAGTGCCTGTGCTGTGCACGTTGTTTGCTTGTCTTTTGCTTTACTTGGCTACTAGGTCTGTAGGTTGTGCTATGCATTATTTGGCCAGTTGATTTCGTGTCTGCACATCAGTGTACTGCATTATTTAGGACTAGTTTGCATGTTTGTACTGAAATTATTTCGGTAATTTAGGAGTTGTTTGCGTGTCTGTAGTGCATTATTTAAGAGTAGTTTAGAGGTCTGTGGGCTGTGTGGCGTGACTCCAAGCATGTCAGATCCTGTGCTTTGTATCAGTATGATACCTATACTATCTTTCAAAATCCATCCCTAAATAAATTGTTCCAAAATAAAGTACACTCCTTCCTCTCTCCAGCAGCCCAGCGCAGGCTGAGTCATTTTGCCCTCCAGACAGTCATTTTGGGTTATGTCACGGAACAGACAACAGCGCCCTCTGGTGGCAGTACTGTGTACTAGGTCCAGCTCTTGTGGTGAACAAAATCCGCCATACTGGAAAACGGTACCTGTGTCATCAGCTGATGTCATGGCCACCGTCTTGGATCACATCATCAGCTGACATTATCGCCGCCATCTAGCATTACTTCACAGAATGGTCGACAGTGCCCTCTGGTGTTGGTACTGTGTACTAGATCAGTTGGACTCTGGACCTCGTGGCGAACAAACTGAATGACGGCAGTGCCTCAAGTTGTTTAAATAAAGACTGGTGCATGATTTCTATAGTTGACAATTAGCAAGCATGTTTGCAGAGTCTTTTAGATGGATTTTTATTTTTACAATTTACGAGATGTTTGGCTCTCTGGACATAAATGTATTGCATTATTTATGATTGGTTTGCAGTGTGTGACCCCAAGCATGTCAGAGCGTGTGTTCAGTATCACTGTGATAAATACGCTATCTTTAAAATCTATCCCTAAATAAATCGTTCCAGAATAAATAAAGCACACTCCTCCCTCCCTCCAACAGTCCAGCATAGACTGAGTCCTTTTCACGCCAATCTCTAGAGAGAGCCCAAGTGACCTTTCTTTACCGCCAAAATTCAAACTTCGCTCCAGTCCCTAGGAAGAGGTGGCGGTCGGATGATTTGGGTTAGTGGAGGTAGCCCAATTGACCTATCTTCCCGCCATTTTTCTTACGTTAGTAGAGGCTTCATTGCCGTGATGGAATTTGAAGTTTCCGGCATTTTGTAGGGGAGGGTGGGTTACATTAATGGAGGTAGACCCATTGACCTATTTTCCCGCCAAAATTCAAACTTCCCGCCAAAAGCCGCCATCTTGAATGACGTCATGGCCGCTTTCTTGGATGGTGACATTAGCTGATGTCATCGCCGCAATCTTGGAGGACGGTAGTTTGGGGTGGCCTGGCCTTGTCCCAATACTGATACCTCTCTTCAGTGTAGCAGTCCATGAAGAATGGGCTGCCATTCCCCAAGAAACCTTCCAGTATCTGATTGAACATACGCTTGCGAGAGTGTAAGCTGTCATCAAGGCTAAGGGTGGGCCAGCACGATATTGAATTCCAGCATTAGTGATGGAGGACGCCAAAAACTTGTAAGTCATTTTCAGCCAGGTTCCGGATACTTTTGACCATATAGTATGTATTACATAATGGTGAAAAAGGGATTGTAAAGGTTTTCCAGCAAAAATATTCCAGGGGCGAATATGTACTCGTATCGTAGATTATTGGTTATGAATTGCAGCAGAAATTGCAGAAATTTGTTAAATGAAGGAGATGAGACTTGAATAAATTGAAAGAATCAGACGTTGGTGGGAATTTCAGAGGGAGCATTACACACAACGATTGACTGAAACAGGGGAAAGGAATACAACAGAAGACAAATGGTAGCTTTGAGAGACGAGATAGTGAAAGCAGCAGAGGAGTAAATAGGCAAGAAGCCAAGGCCCAATAGAAATCCTTGGATTACACAAGAGATACTGTATGTAACTGTTGAAGGAAGAAACCATAAAAAACTATAGCAAATGAATGAGGCAAAAAGGAATAATGATGCGCAGTGCACTACCTTGGGAGACAGGAAGGTCAATCAGAATTGGATGAAACCCATCCAGACGGCTGACAATTTTGACTGGTGCACTGGCTGGCCTAGGTGCGATTTCTTGGCATTTTCCCACGCTTGTTTAGGCAAATGCTCGGCTGCTCTCCAATTTATGCAATTTCTGTCTCGGAAAGAAAGATACAAGTGCAGCTTGACAAGAAGCACTGATAATATGCTGCAGATGATTTTGTATGTGTTGCTCATGATTGCCGATTGTGGCTATTTGCAAATGTACTTGTTGTATTACATTTCAATACTTACAGCGACAGCGATCTACTTGTTGGTTTCAGCTACTAAACTCGGTGGAGACAGACACAGAAAAGCAACTAGTCGGTGAAACTCAATTATTTATTCATGTCTTAAACACACTTCAAGCAAGCATGCTTGCATGCTAAACGGTCCAAAGCAATCTCATGTCAGAGGTCTTCACTTCCTTCATCGAAGTTGATTGGATCACTGTCATAGGCACCAAGGAGAGCACCCCCCCCCCCCCGCCCGCCCCCCACCCCCATCATTGCTGTGGTAGTGTAGAGCATGGAGAGGCTGAGGAACCGACAAGGCAGGTGGCAGGTGCCAATCCATGTAGGTTGATGTGGTGATCGGCTGGCGTTGGAAGGACCATGTGGCAAGCTTGTATGCTTGTATGACCAGCTGTTTCATGGCCAGTCCCAAAGGAAAGAAAGGCTGGGCTGTTTCTCAGTGATGGAGTTCGAGAACACAAATGCCCAAACAACATAGTCTCGGAGACCAACGGGCGTTCTAGGCATCAACTCACACAGGAAAGGGATATTGAAACGTCCCCTTAGAAAAATTATACACGACTGTGCTTAAACTGACACACAATATTTTTAGCGCAACGCAATCTGACTTTCAATAATCCCTACGAAAGAATGGCCCTGACTAACATTAACCTCTACGTTTCACAAATCGCTTACCTCACCAAAAATCTTCGTTACTCGAACTACTGCAATACAGCGAGCGCCACTACTGCCAGCTAAATAAAAGATTCAAACTACTGAAGGCACTAACTACTGACAGGCATAGTTAGCAAATGACAGATTTTAATAGAGAACAAACAGTGTATTTACCTTAATAGTCAAAATATATATGGTAGTTCATGACATCCAGTCTTACGAATTACAAAACTCCGCCATTTCTCTCCTCACATCCACCAATGGTGGCGGCTCGCCTCCAACTGCGCAACGCTAAGCGCTGTTAACATCCAGCTGCCGCTGCCCAACACTACAATGGCAGACAACAATGCAAACCAGCCACAGACTGCACACGGCACAGCCAGTGATTTTCATACAGAGCGCTACGTGGCGGCGGCGTTACCAATAAAAAAAACCTAAACAGCCTACTTAAATAGCCCCCATGCTCCCCACAAAAAATTTTTACAAATTGTTTTGGGCAGTGGCCAATAATGATTTGATAAAATTTTTCATAATTACTATAACAAAGATATCAAATGCACACACTTATTGATACAATGTTGGTCAGAAGCTAAAATTTTCTCACAGTCCATAAAGACAGTCCTGATCGTTCATCACAGTAAAATTGCAGTGTTTTTTTTTTTCAAAGTCTGAGCAATAAAAGAAATTGCACTTGGAAGTAGTGGATTTCTAAGCAGTCTTGAAGAAGTAGTGTTGTCCTTCCAACGAAAGACAGTGCTGACTCTTGACATGCAGACAGGTAATGGGCCACAGCAGAGTCAGTCGACGTTGAGGACTATCGGTAGGTAGGTCATCACAGAGCAGACCCACTGTAGTCCTGGTAGAGATTACTATTGGTGGGCCACCAGAGGTGTAGACCCACTGCAGTCCTTGTCGAAATAATGGTATTGGTGGGTCATCAAAGGTGTAGACCCACTGTAGTCCTTGTAGAGATGGCCAACAGCCATCTGTTGCGACTGTGCAGGTGCACAATCACCCTCGAAGAGTCTTGCGGAGAATATAGCAAGTCCATAAACCACCACTTGTCCAATCACAAAGAATTTGTTTGAAATGTCCTTAGAATCAGCAATGCTGTTATTCAGTCCCTTACTGAATTATTAACACACGTGCAAACACTATCAGTCCCTACTTCTCACATATTGTCCATATACTATGACCAACAGAAATGTGTGCAGTAAAATGTAACTTACAAGTTACTTAATTTGATGACCTGATGTCAATTACAATTTTATAACATAAGAATACAACAACAAAGGTACAAAATACATCTTTAAAGAACATAACAATACAGATAACATTTGCAGTAGTGCAGGCTTTACAAAAGAATCGAAACAGCAAATACATCAGTGTTACAAAAATTACGACATAAGTACATACATAAAAGATCAGAATACTTTTGAAACATCAACTTCACACATGAGCATTAGCACAAAACAGAATAAATAATGTGTAAACATCTTTACTAAGTAAATAACATGTTATTAATGCAAATTATATTTGAGGATAACAGTATTCCTCATCATAGTGAATGTAGCTTAGTATTAGAAGAGAAAAAATTCTATGAACAGTACACAGAGACAGGAAGAAAACAAATACACAAGGGTACACAAACGCATAGTGGGATAACACAAGAGGAAAGGGCAGGGTTTGTTTTCAGTGTAACATTTGGTACTGCAGTCCAACCCAAAACTTCATTCTGTAGACCTTTCGTCATATCTCAACATTTGTTTCCACCAAAAATATCCTATCCAAGCATGCTTTCTGTATTTTGTTCACATCCTATTTCAAAAATAGTTTTTATCCACTGTACACTACCTTTTTTGGCCAAACCATTCATTTTCTTATAGCTTCTCAATGCTTTTCTTCCAATTCATCATAGTTTCTTATATAGTCTACCCCCTCTTAAGCTAACTTAAACCTACTGAGCTCAGATGCTTAACTAAGGGATGAGGCAATGCAGCGGCACAAAACAATTAATACAAACAGCAATGACAAAAAAGTGCAAGTAAGCATAGCGAGCAGCAATAAATGTAATAATTTATATCCAAACAGGACAAAGCTGAAGCAGAAAAAATATTATAGTAAAAATGTTTAATACCTATGTCACATCTTAACACTAGAGTGATGCATCACTAGAACATACGATCACTAGAAAATACGCTAGCAGATAAGTTACCAAAATTGTAATAAAAATTATTTTTGTAAGTCCTGTGAAGGGAAATGTCTATTTGTGCTCTCTTTTCTAAGGAAGTACATCATAAAATGGTTCTTTACTGGGTCTGTAGACAGAAAATAGTGATATTAGTACATCTATTAAATTTTATTTTAACCAATGCTGCAGTGCAGATAGAAACTGGATATTAAACAAAATGAGCAATCTCTCAGCTAGAAAGACAATAGATATAAAATGTTTCTCATCATTTCATTTCAGTAAATATCATAAATTAAGAACTCTACAGTGTAATCATGTTTTCATGTTTGAGGGTGTTGTATTTACGATGCTTTCTACAAAGGAATGTCAATAGCGAGGATAATGACCTCTTTTTTTTTCTCCACCTGTGCCTGTGACAGGCACACACTAATGGCTTTCTTTTGTCAGGTGGTTGTCGCGCAGCTGGGTGCCCACGACGCATTACGTGCACGTGGTCACTTAACTGTCTTATCGAAATATTTACGACAACAGTTTCCGCTACAGTGGCAATCTCATTTTAAAATATTTTCACAGGTTGAGAATTTGCGTTACCAACGTGTAGAAAATAAAATCCTATAAATATAACAGCGTCCAAAAATTTTTCGACAGCATTGTAATACATTCACGTATGTACACACATTTCATAACTCCTAAAATACGATTCTCGGTTTCCAACGTCCTTTTTCACAAACCAGAGTCTCTAACCACTACTCTTTATTCCTTACCTTATTCGTCGACACTTCTTCAATATTTCATCATAACAGCTACATAGCATAATCAAATAACTCATATAGCATCAGCTTATTGACCATAAACATACCACAACAGCATAATACACATAGTCATCGTAATAATAACATCATAACACCTCAGTCAAATATCAAAATCGTCGTAGCTTCCTCCAATAATTTCAAAACCTAAAAAAAAACTTCTCTGCTCATGTCAAGTGTCATCTGCCTCAAACGTACTTTAAAAATCATGATCTCATACCAAATATATCATTCAAAGCTTCATAGTATCACAATGGTTCCGAAAAAATATGAACATTTGACAAAGTACAGACAAAATACAGTTTCATAAGTGTGAAGTTGTCCAACAGTGCAATTACATAAACATCTGTCACTGATGTAGTAAAATAAATGTTTGTCTCTCTCAGTTAAATAACCAGATAGCTGTGTAATTTATATGTTAGAGAAATATGGTACCGATGTGTAAAGTTGTATAAGCAAATACCATATTAGCTAGGGCTCCTTGTGCTTGCCAAACACATGGTACACAAAGTAGACGTGTACCCCCCTGAGGATTAATGTAATTGTATCCTCAGATGTTACAGGTTACAGCAATGGAATGAAATGTATCACGGAAAACCTTTGTATCATTGTATTTAAAATATCTTTAAAAATAAATGTTTTAAGTACAAAATTAATCACTCAAACACGTGTACTGTAGCGCTAAACTGTGCGTCATGTTGTAAGATAATCTCTGTGGAAGTGTTGTAGTTATCGTCCTTCGATAGCTAAGTTCTGCAGAAGTCAATGTACTGACCTCATGATAAACAAAAGTGAAATACTTTGGGTATAGATATCTTAGTTATTACGCTTATTGCTGTGATGAAGAAATTACTGTGCTGTAACGTATTGTTGTGCTACGGAAAAGACTGTCTCCTTGTAGCTATACCACAAAAGTTACTACTAAAACATGTTTTACTTTCCAGAAAAATTCAGAGAAACTGTGCATATATAAAACAGATAAACTGCAAAAGCAACATTGTAAATTGTCACTCATTAGTAGCGTCGTGATAAAATCGTGTAGCTGTCACATAAACTAACCACTGTGTCATCTGGTATCTCACAGAAAGTACTTTAAATCCAGAATGTATTTTCAAGTAAACCAAAATGTTGCATTAAAATCTCATTAGCAATACTGGTAAATGTTCTAAGTATGTGAGCCTTATAGTCGTTACGTAATCGTGCAACTAACAAGCAAGAATGTACACACGCAATAACACTGTGATGTCTGTTCACTATAACAATGCACTCGTAAATACTGTCTAAATATGTTCCGTAGGTTCTAGACTGGATAGTAAACTTCAAACATTGTTGCATTTAACAGTTTCTCAGTGTGACAAAGCATACTAGAAATGTGAAGTGAAATGTTTTATGGCAAAGACAAAGTTAAAAAGCAGATTATCTTTCAATAAACGGTTTTACATGTGAAATGTGATGTAAACCTTTATTCTTCCTAGTACGCAGAGTTTCAACTTCAACGCAATTATCGTGTGGTATACGTCGGTAAAGAATACTGGAATTTTTCTCAAGGTTAGCGTATATGTTATTTTTCTCTGAGCCAGCCGGCGCAAGTGGCTGCCTGCGGTGCGAGTCATTGTCTGTCTCTTTGTTGGCGCGCGTCGTTATTGGAATTAGGAGACCTAACTTCTACAAATTCACCTTGCCGAGAGGGCCCTGCTCTGTTTGAATCCCGCCAGTTCTGATGCAATTCAGGTCTGTCGTTACGATCATATCGTCTGTCGTCATGTCGGTAATTTCTGTAATTAATTTCTTGTCGGTAACGTGGTGGAGAATTTCTCCCTGAATCGTAACTGCGCGCTGGACCGTTGCGTATGAAGTTATTCCGTCTCCCGTGATGATAATAGTTCTGGTTGCCATATTGTCTGTTTCTCTGATTGTCTCTGTCATATTCATTACTACGGAAATGCGATCTTTCTCTGTAATTATTACTAACCTGCCAACGGTTGTCATACGGGTGGTGTCCGTTTTGGTCACGATTTGCGTTGTAAGAATAGCCTTGTCGTGTCCAGTTATTATTTCGTTCATCGCGGAATTGCGACGGATGTGACCTGTAGTGATTGTTTTCCTGTTTTCGCATCCCGCGACTGTCTGTGTCAGTTTCTAATTCTTGTAAGAGTCCCTGAAAAGCTTCAATGTCGTCTTTGCAACGCCCTGCCAAAATAATATTCCTTAAATGCTCCGGCAATTTCATTAAGCAAATGCGGATCAGTTCTGAAGGGCTGTATGGGTTTGAAAGATATCGATTCTTATGCAACATGTCTTCAAAATATTTGACAAGACTGGAAAATTCAGATCGTTCAAAGTGTTTCATCATCATGATGCTATGTTTTACTCGGTCTTGTGTGTCTTGAGACCAATATGCTGAGAGGAAGGCATGGTAAAATTCTCCTTCACTGTGGCAATCGTGAATGACCGATCGCATTCTTACAGCTGGTTCATTCTCTAAATAGCCACACATAAATTCTAATTGTGCTCTAATGACCAGTTGGGGGGGGAAACAATGAGAGAATTGATGATGCCACGCTTGTGGATGAATGTCGTTGCCAGAATTCTTAAATGTTTTGAATTTACGTGTAGTAATGAACAGCTTATAGTCAAATTCATCGTGTCAGCGGGTCGCATGTCGGTCATTGTTACGTCGTTTCGGCAGTTCCATCTCAAAATTCGGTGTACTTTGCCAATTGCTTTCATAATCTCCAAAGTTCCCTGTGTTATTATTTTGTGGCAGTTCCGTATTTTTATGTCCCTCTTCCCGTATTGGAGTGCGAGTGTCCTCTGAAATACGCAATTCTTGTATTACCTGTGTCAGCTGATCTTGTACTTCCCGGATTTCTCTTTGGTCTTGCGTATTAATTTGATTCTGATTTTGTTTGAATTTCCTAATTTGTTCGAACTCTTCTGTGTCATTAAAGACTACCGGTTTTGTGTCATTCAGATTATCATCTACCTTCGTAGATAAATTATTTAGCTGATCTGAAAGTTCAACTACTTTCTCTGATAATGAACTAATGTCCTCCATGTGTTTTTCTGAACCAATTTTCAGAGTATCTACTGTGTCCTTTAAGTTCGCTTGAGTTTTTGCAAGTTGCGTAACCTAATCGGTAGATGCAACTGAGTCAATTTTAGCTTGCAAGGTCTCATGATTTTCATGAACAATAGTTTGCAGTTCTTTTATGGCTGCTTCGTGATTCTGTAATGCATTTTCATGCCGCGAAGAAATAGGTTGGGAATGCTCACAAATTTGTGTTTTTACGTTATTACAGATTTTTTGACATTTCGATTCGATTTTATGTAATTCAGTAGTTAAATCTTCACGTGTTTGTTCAAGTGTATGTTCCACTGAGTCTAACTTTTGAAGCTTTTGTTCCATTGCGTCTAACTTTTGAAGCTTTTGCTGTGTTTGTCTCTGATTTTGTTCCATTGTGTCTAACATTTGAAGCTTTTGCTGTGTTTGTCTCTGATTTTGTTCCATTGTGTCTAACTATTGAAGCTTTTGTCCCATTTGTTGCATTAATTGTAATAACAATGCACTGGTGTCTGAAACATGTTCCTTAGTGCTATTCGGCAATGCACTTGAACCGGCAATATTCGCAGTTTGAAAAACAGAAAATTTGTCTTGACTTATTTGAGAAAGTGGTGAGGACGCAAAACCTGAATCTACAGTATATGCAAGAATGTGTCCTGTCATTTCGGAATCCTGAGGCGAGCTGTTGCCGACTGATCGATCGATAATTGTTCTCTGTTCACTACTTGTTTCACTGTCTACACCATTGTTTGGAGCCCGCTCCATTTCCCTATGTACAATTACCAAATTACTACTTTGAACATTAGTTAATTCATTACTCGGTGGCGCTAACACACTGCTTTCGTCTTCACTGTTATTTCTCAGTTTACTTTGGAGCCTAGTATTGCGTTTTTCACACGCCATTATTGTCACAATATTTCACACGAAACACAGAAAAAAACAATTTGAAGAGCAAAAATAAGAGAATACATTAACATAGAAAATAATATCTAGTTAATTGCAAGCGCAGCTGCGAAATACTTGGTGCAACTCTACATGAATGCTACAACTGTTTTACTGTACAACAATGAAAGACTACAACTACAAAGGAGATTCTCTCTACAATTACGCGCCAGCAATAAACAAAATCTACACTAATTACACAAACTACAAGAAAAAAATCAGAAGATTCCAGTGAGGTATCCTCGGCTAAGGGTCGACATATGAAACGTCCCCTTAGAACAATTTATACACGACTGTCGTTACTCTAACTACTGCAATACAGCGAGCACCACTACTGCCAGTTAAATAAAAGATTCAAACTACTGAAGGCACTAACTACTGACAGGCATAGTTAGCAAATGAAAGATTTTAATAGAGAACAAACAGTGCATTTACCTTAATAGTCAAAATATATATGGTAGTTCATGACACCCAGTCTTACGAATTACAAAACTCCGCCATTTCTCTCCTCACATCCACCACTGCTGGCGGCTCGCCTCCAACTGCGCAACGCTACGCGCTGTTAACATCCAGCTGCCGCTGCCCAACACTACAATGGCAGACAACAATGCAAACCAGCCACAGACTGCACACGGCACAGCCAGTGATTTTCATACAGAGCGCTACCTGGCCGCGGCGTTACCAATAAAAAAAACCTAAACAGCCTACTTACAATATATCTGTCGATTGCCCATGTTATTGAAAAGGCGCAAGTAGCAGAACAGTAATGGAGAGGCGACCGTCTCTAGTACACTACTGGCCATTAAAATTGCTACACCAAGAAGAAATGCAGATGATAAACGGGTATTCATTGGACAAATATATTATACAAGAACTGACATGTGATTACATTTTCACGCAATTTGGGTGCACTGAGAAAACAGTACCCAGAACAACCACCTCTGGCCGTAATAACGGCCTTGATACGCTATGGCATTGAGTCAAACAGAGCTGGGATGGCGTGTACAGCTACAGCTGCCCATGCAGCTTCAACACGATACCACAGTTCATCAAGTGTACTGACTGGCATATTGTGACGAGCCAGTTGCTCGGCCACCATTGACCAGGCGTTTTCAGTTGGTGAGAGATCTGGAGAATGTGCTGGCCAGGGTAGCAGTCAAACATTTTCTGTATCCACAAAGGCCCGTACAGGGCCTGCAACATGTGGTCATGCATTATCCTGCTGACATGTAGGGTTTCGCAGCGATCGAATGAAAGGTAGAGCCACGAGTCGTAACACATCTGAAATGTAACGTCCACTGTTCAAAGTGCCATCAGTGCGAATAAGAGGTGACCGAGATGTGTAACCAATGGCACCACATACCATCATGCTGGGTGATACACTAGTATGGCCATGAAGAATACACACTTCCAATGTGAGTTCACCGCGATGTTGCTAAACACGGATGCGACCATCATGATGCTGTAAACAGAACCTGGATTCATCCGAAAAAATGACGTTTTGCCGTTCATGCACCCAGGTTCGTCGTTGAGTACACCATCGCAGGCGCTCATGTTGTGATGCAGCATCAAGGGTAAGCACAGCCATGGTCTCTGAGCTGATAGTCCATGCTGCAGCAAACGTCGTCGAACTGTTCGTGCAGGTGGTTGTTGTATTGCAAACGTCTCCATCTGTTGACTCTGGGATCGAGACGTGGCTGCACGATCCGTTACCGCCATGCGGATAAGATGCCTGTCATCTCGACTGCTAGTGATACGAGGCCCTTGGGATCCAGCACGGCGTTCCGTATTACCCTCCTGAACTCACCAATTCCATATTCTGCTATCAGTCATTGGATCTTGACCAACGCGAGAAGCAATGTCGCTATGCGATAAACCACAATCGCGATAGGCTACAATCCGACCTTTATCAAAGTCGGAAACGTGATGGTACGCATTTCTCCTCCTTACAAGAGGCATTACAACAACGTTTCACCAGGCAACGCCGGTCAACTGCTGTTTGTATATGAGAAATCGGTTAGAAACTTTCCTCGTGTCAGCACGTTGTAGGTGTCGCCACCGGCGCCAACCATGAGAGTGCTCTGAAAGGCTAATCATTTGCATATCACAGCATCTTCTTCCTGTCGGTAAAATTTCGCATCTGTAGCGCGTCATCTTCGTCGTGTAGCAATTTTTATGGCCAGTAGTATAGTTCTGGCCATGATGTTTTACTCGTCGGTGTCGACTGATATCTCGAATGAGCGAAGTAAAGTGATGTGGGTCCAGGATGAGTCATCACGTGTTTGCATCAGAGCAGAAAATCCACAGATTATGCCATTGAACAGTTGGATGGAACGTTCCTCCATATGAAAGTTGGAGACATCGACATTGAGTACAGAAGCTTGTATGACCAGCTGTGTCACGGCCAGTCCCAAAGGAAAGCAAGCTGGGCTGCTTCTCGGTGATAGAGATCGAGGACGCAAATGCCTGAAAAACATAGTCTTGGAGACAAACGGGGGTTCTAGGCATCGACTCGCACAGGAAAGGGCTATATCTGTCGAGTGCCCAAGATATTGAGAAAGCGCAAGTAGCGGAACAGTAATGGGGAGGCGATCATCTCTGGTAGCTCTGGCCATGATGTTTTACTCGTCGTTGTCGACCGGTATTTCGAATGAGTGAACTAAAGTGATGTGGGCCCAGGATGAGTCATCGTGTGTGGGCATCAGTGCAAAAAACCCAAATGTCATGTCATTGCACAGTTGGGTGGAGCTTTCCTCGATATGAAAGTTGCAGACGTCGACTTTGGATACAGAAGCACTGGAGGCGGAAGAAGGCGAAGAGTACTTGTGTACCCTAACTACACCTGTCAGAGGGGTAGCATCACATGAAGCGACAGTGATGTGGCACACACTGGGGCGGGGGGGGGGGGGGGGGGAGGATGTCACAGGGAGCAATTATCATGACACAACACACGAGGCAGGGATGTCGTCGCATATCAGTTCCACATCAGTAGCTGTAGCCAAGGACGGCCTATCGTCCAGGGTGTAAGCAGGTTTTACTCTGTTGATGGAATCCGTCTGGCGTTTCGCCATTGAGTAAAATGTGTATGTTGTTACTCGCATGGCTGAGTATTCTGTGTAGGCCTGATTATGGCGAGTGAAGTACCACCCAAACTGTGTCATCGCATAACATGATGAATTTGCAGTGACCCATGGTGTGTAGCTGCAAGGTTGGGTTGAATATGTTCGTGTTATGTGAGCAGGTGTGCTCGACTAGGGTAGGGAGCTCATCCTAAAGTGTGAGCTTGCAGTGGTATCTCGGAGTCTTCCACAAACTTAGCCAATAGCACCAGAGGCTCCCCATATAGGATATCAGCTAGAGAAGTGTTCAAGTCATCACTGTGACCAGCAACCACCATGGCACATTAGAGCTGCTTTGAGCATGCAGTGCCAACATTCTACAAGCCTGTTGCTCTGCAGATGATAGACAGTTGTGTGGAACTTGTCGACGCTGCACAAGTCACACAATTTAGAAAAGAGTAAAGATTCGAACTGTCGTCCCTGGTCAGTGGTAGTAGACAAGGACACTCAAAGTGTGCAATCCACCTGGACACGAAAGTGAGTGCGATTAAATCAGCTATGATGTCCGAAAGAAGTACAGCCTCGACCCACCTGGTTACCCAGTTGATGGCTGAAAAAGTATACCTATACCCCTCAGAGGTGGGAATTGGGCCCACTATATCGAGGTGCACATTTCTAAAGCATCCCTTCAGCATGTCAAATATCCTCAGTGTTGGTTGTGTGTAACGTCCAACCTTGCTTGATTCACATAGAAGGCAAGCACATATCCATGTACAGCAGTCGTCTTTCACGTTGGGCGAAACGAAATGCTCCATGATGAGGTGTGTTGTAGCCTTGACATCTGGGTGCAAGAGATCTCGTATAGCCGAATAACTGTCGATCGGAGAGGGACTCGGATGAGGTTGTGGATGTGACCCGTAGACACATTATCTAATATATGGAGTGAAGAGGCCAGGAAGGCAGTGGGACAACAAGGTCAGAACCAAGTTAGGTGCCTGTCATAGATTTTGAAGTTTGTTGTCCGCATGTTGCCGTGCCAGCTCGTACAGCTCCAAAGGAGAAGTGATGGCGTTCACTGAGGAAAGGGTATTCACAGCCACATAGTCTGCCACCCATATGTAACGAATGTTGCTGGTATGCTGATTAATCAGATCCGTGTGGTGGAATCTCCTCAGAGGTAGGTCCTGTGCTGGGTTGCAAACAGCATCAGAAAGTGGCTTATAGTCTGTAAAAATTATAATCGCATGCCATTCAATGGTACCATGGAAGTATCTCATGGCTTCATAAATCGGGAGTAGCTCAAGGTTGAATGCTGACCACTTGTGTTGGGAATCTGTGAGTTTCCTTGAGAAGAACTGGAATGGTAGGCTTGTATGCCAAAGAACAGCACTCATTGAGGTGTCACTCACATCAACTGTGACAGAGACACTTGCATTATGGACTGAGTGCGTGACCATAAAAGTGTTCTAAAGTGCAGTCTTGAGTCCGTTGAATGCTACAATCACTTCATCCAACCACTGGATCTTTCATTTCGCTGAGGTGTTTCTCCCAGCCAGAGCATATGTGATTGGGACCTAGATGGAGGCAGCATGGGGCTAATGTCTTTGGCAGAAATTTACCATACCGAGAACACAGCACAAATCGTGGTAAGTGTGGGTATGGGGAAAGCATGGATGAAATCAATGTGTTCATACATCAGACGGATGCTGTTAGTGGTGACAGTGCGACTGAGAAAGGTTACAGTTCTGCAACCCAATTACAGTTTGTCATGGTTAATTTCTACGCCGTGGTCACTTATGGTAGCCTGACCCTGAAACAGGTGGTACCCATGTTCCTCAACAGAGCGGAGAAAGATAAGGATATTGTCGAGGTAGGTGTAGCAGTATGGGAGATTGAACAAGACAGAGTCAATGAATCTTTGCCACGCCTGAGCCACGTTTTTCAAGCCATAAGGTATTAAGCAGAACACAAAGAGGCTGAATGGTGTAATGATTGCCGTTTTGGCAATGTCGTCTTTGAACATAGAGATCTGAAGGTATGCTTTCTGGCAATCAAAAAAGGTAAACACTTGTGCCCCATTAAGCAACTGGATGAAGTCCTAAATGTGGGGGATAGGACAGTTGTCAATAATGGTGCAAACATCTAGTTTCCGATAGTCACTACACAAACGAAATGAACCATCTTTCTCAGGCACATGGTGCATGGGTGACGGCCAGTTACCCTCTCAGAGGTGTATGATACCCAGATTTAAAAGGTCGTTAACAGTTGCTTTCGTGTGATTTTTTTTTAATGGAAATTATGGAAATGCCGTGTGGCTAGGGCCTCCCGTCAGGTAGACCATTCGCCTGGTGCAAGTTTTTCTAGTTGACACCACTTCAGCAACTTGCATGTCGATGGGGATGAAATGATGATGATGAGGACAAGACAACACCCAGTCTGTGAGCGGAGAAAATCTCTGGCCCAGCCGGTAATCGAACCCGGGCTGTTAGGTACGACATTCCGTTGCACTGACTACTCAGCTACCAGGAGCGGACTTTTTTTTGGTGAGACACAGCGAGCCTTGTAGTGCATGGGAAGGCCTTCTATTGTGGTTGTCCTGTGGCAGCTGCCTGTAGTGATCATGCCTAATAGCGCATCTCACTCAAGTGTAGAAGGAACACAGTTGTCTTTGCTTGGAAAGGACGCACAGTGGAACAAGACACTGATAAATGGAATATCACTAACCTCAGTGTATGGATGCTAAGGCCCCAGTTGGGCCATGTCCGCTGCAGTGGGTGTGCCAGCAGCGAGCTTGTGTAGCAGGGGAGCATGCAGTGAGCTTGTGACAGTATCTCTGATGTGGCGTCAATCATATGTTTCAGCTCGACATTGTGAGCATGTAGGGCACCAATCTTGGAGCGCTCAATCATAAGTTCAACCAGTGAGGAAGTGAGAAGAGCAGTCAGTGTAGAGCACTCAAAGAAGGCGAACAGAAGTTGGGGGGTGGGGGGACAGAAGGGCAGATGCGAGTGCCAGTAGCATGGTGCAGTAAGGATGCTGTCTGTAGATCCGAGAATTGGCTAAAATGCTTGAGAAAATCGATTCCAAGTACTGGTTCATTGATGTCAGCTACATGAAACGTCAAGGTAAACTCCATCCTGGTGTAAGCTGGACCTGAAGTTCGGTTGCACTATGAACATCAATGAGGGATCTGTTACTGCACATAAAGGGAGTTTTTGCACAAGGGTGTGTAGAGGCACACAAGTGTTGGGAATGACATTGGCATCCATCCCTGTGTCAGTGAGAAAGTGAAGACTACTGATGAGATCCAAGACATAGTGTCTTCCACTAGATGTTGTGGCAATGTTTGCCGATCCCTGCCTGTGAGGGCGACATACAGAGATGTAGCGAGCCAGGCGTCTAGACTAGTCAGTGTGCAAAGTTTAGGAAGGCACAGGGCGGGCAGCAGTATCTTTCTGTATCATCGAATGTAACGTGAAACAGGAAAAGTGGGTAGGCAGGATGGGGAGTGAGGCAGGTGTCACCCATTCCGTCTGTTGCACTCCACATCAGATTGGCTTCACCTTTGGGTGAAGCGTGGGCAGAGGTCATCAGCAATCAGGAATTTAGTGCACTTAGTACCCAGTGTTGGGCGCCAGGTGGCCACAGGTTGTTTTCATGTATCATGCCTGCTCTCACATGGTTACTGCCACCCAAGCATATTAGAGGTGAGTGGAGAGTGTGTACACTGCTGCCAACATTATCATCTGCTGGAGTACATGTGGTCAAAAGTAACTGTCTATGGTGAATAATTCTGTCAGCCTGATCTACAGGCCGAAGTTTAGTTTCCAATGTGTCTGATGATGAAAGTGAAGCTCGAGCTATAGCTCATGTGGAAGTTTCACTAGCCACAGTGTCCATAAAATGATGTCGAGCATGACCTCTGAGCCAACTTGTGCATGTAGATGGCATCAAAACTGCGAAGTCGATTATAAACCACGATCTCCACGATTCCACTGACCTCATCAGTGACTTATTTCTGTGCCCTACGTTACACCATAAATGTGCCACACTGAAGTCTGTCATCATTGACTATCTGTTGCAGCTGACAGTCAATGATGACAGACTTCAGTGTGGCACACTTATGGTGTGGTGTCGGGCACAGAAATAAGTCACTGATTAAGTCGGTGAAATCGTGGAGATGGCTGACAAGTTAGATGAATTGGGCACCGACATCGAGAGTGTCATGTGTGTCCAGTAGATTGTCCACCACTGTGAATTAAGTTTTAAGGCTGTATTGTAACTGAGGTAGGTTTGTGAACCTGTCACATTCAGAGAATAACTGTCTGCTGTCTGCTGAGAGTGAATAACCATAGAGGAGTAGAAGGCACAACAGTGTGACACAGCGAGGTAGATCTGGCTTTCGAGGGAGTAAAGCATAGTGTAGTGCAGCAGGCAAAACTCGGAAACAAATATACATTTGTGTGTGTGCCAGAGCCAGCGTGTGCGTTTCCTGCCATTGAGGTTCAATGAAGGTTAGACTGGCTGCATCTGGTTCAGTGCATATTCACTTGCAACCATAAGTTACATCATTGACGGCATCTGTGGTGCGTAATCGTAGTTAGGTGTATATGCAAGAAACACAGTGGCTGATTCGCCCCATGGTAGGCTATCCTTTGCCTCCGCCAATGAAAACACAAAACTCATAATCGAAGAACGAAAAAGATTTGGGTTCACCAATGTGGGTTCCAGCTACTCAACTCAGAAGAGCTAGACAGAGAAACTCAAGTAGTTGATGTAATTCAATTGTTTATTCGTATGTCAAACACAGTACAAACAAGTATGCACATATACTGGAAAGACCAATATCAAACTCAAGTCAAAGATCTTCACTCCCTTCATCGAAGTTGTTCGGTTCACTATCAATATTTGCTGCAGATGTCATGTCTGAAACTAGTCACTGCAAATAAAGAACATTTCTCATTGCGACTCTGACAGAATTACAAATAACAGTTTTGATACACAAACAGTTAAAATACAATCACACACAAAACAAAGGTTACACAGTTAACAGAAATGTGACATACATGACTCCCCACCCCCAGAGGCAACTGACGACTACAACGACGGAAAGGGCATTCAAGCACACAGCTTAATAACACATATTTGCCAAATTTTGAGGGCTCTAGGCACTATGGGACTTAACACCTCAGGTCATCAGTCCCCTAGACTTAGAACTACTTAAACCTAACTAACCTAAGTACATCACACACATTCATGCCCGAGGCAGGATTCGAACCTGTGACCGTAGTAGCAGCGAGGTTCCGGACTGAAAGGCCTACAACCGCTGTGCCACAGCGGCCGGCTACCAAATTCTGAGTACAGATAACCAAGTCCTATATGGGATATATGCTAACGAAATAAGAAGCAGAAGAAGACTAGAGGAGTCAAACGAATTGAGATGCAACGAAGTTATGTGATGCCTGTGTACTACTATTTTCCGAAAATCTCATTTCAATATCTTGAACCATACACGAAATAAAATGGATGTTACGTTTTATGCAAGTCACTGTATAATAGTAACCACAGACGGGCCAATTGGAACCGATCGATCACAATGTCATCTTCTGCCAGTAGCGTTGCTGGATGTGCTATGAAGTGGTGGAAGCGACACACTGCTCACCTGGCTTTTGTCCTTTTAGCTGGCTTTTGTCACCACCACTTGGTCAAGTAGCTCTTCAATGGGCACCATAAGGTTGAGTGCACCCAGTTCTAGTTCTCCCGCCAAGGGAAATTCTTTGGCAGCACAGGAATCCAATTCGGTGTAATGTGCCTCTTAAATGCCGCATATTCGATGGCTTGTCCTCGAACCGCACATTAGTCATTATTTTGAAATGAGTTGCACTGAAGGACATATCCACATACTAAGATATACAGTTCTTCCGTAGCTGATTACCTTAATGTTGGCTTCATTGCCTTTAGAAGCATGATAGCATCCATAGGCTGGTCTACTATGTACAAAATTAACTGATGAACTGATGAACGATTACGAAATGTCGTATCTGACCTTTTAACTGTTTGTATTCTGAAACTTTTCATGTATTATGATGACACAGTTTTGAACTAACAATTCAAGCAATACATCTGCTTTCTGAAGTCTCACAGGATGACTTGACCACCATTCACCCCAACTTCCCATCAAACCTGTACATGATGAAGACCAGAGACACTACACAAAGAAAAGAATTTACATCTTTGTCAGACCCAATATCTGATACATATGTAGCAAAATTTAATAGAACTGAATTTACGAAATTTTGTATTAAACTTCAATATTGTTCTAACTAAATGAAATGTAAATATCTGAGCTTGAAATAATTAATTCTTGTGGGCATAGTTTTATATTAACTTTCCTTTATGAAGGAAGATATTGATACCAATGGGAATCGTAGTATTCCCAAGGTGTCATAGGCTTGATTACATTACACCGGTCCTCCACATGGCAATGAGCCACACTGAGCACTGAGCTACAGAGGTGGCTCACTGTATATTACTTTAGTTATTTTCTGTGCCCTGTTGCCAGAATATACTATTATAGCTTATTTATTGGCTCAAAAAATACAAGAGTACAACTTTTTTCTACATATCTTTTAGAGACAGATACTACTATAATAATAACAAATGTTCGTATTTTCTGGACTTTAGGTTAAACATAGTATACTTCCTAGTAGCCTACACTTACATTAATTTTTTTTCCTGATCTAACAGCCAATTTCTTTTGATCATAATGCTCATCGCATATTCCTTGAAACTATGAACAAATTCAAGTGAAATTCCAAATGAAGAAAATTAGCACAGGACGAAATACAGTGAAACACGGGCCAGAGAAACGACAAACTGATATCCAGCTTCCATTTGTATTTATAGAAGGTCACATCTGGAGTTCAACATAGAGGAGGTGTTGAATGACAGTTTAAAAAAATCTTTCCTAGTGGGTAGAAACTAATTGTGAATAGGGTAGCTTTGGTAGTAACATTAACTGTAAAGACAATTACAAAAAAGCACTAGAAGCAAAGAAACACAATAAGAAATTATGTCAGTAAGTAATGTAACAAATATAAAATGTGGTTGGTAATAAGAACAATTAGCGTTTTTATGTGGTTTGAAATCTTTAAGACTTATCTTATGAGTATTCGAACAAACAAGTGACTCAGCCATATGTTCATAACGTCTAATATTAAGGACAAGCTTATAATTCCGAATATTTAGTTTTTTATGAAAAATATGGCCCATATTTGACACACTTACATGGGAAGTATGGAAGGGCCTTGTAGCCACCTTTCATTAGTCCGGTAGCCGACATTCTTTCTTTTTCTTGTTTCTCTTTTTCCATAACTGATTGAATGAATGTGGTTGTGTGTCACGTTGCTAGACAGTAGTGTAGTCTGCTGCAGAAATTCTGCAATAGTCATACAGATTCAGCAGCAGTTGTACAGAATAGCCATCCCTCACAGTGGTCAAGTGGGCAAAGAACTTTGCACTACTTGTGAGAAATCTACCTGCCTTAGGTTGGTGGTGGGGGTTTTCCAGGCCACATGGAGCATAGAAGAGGCTGGGGGAGAAAAAGTGAAGCATCTGCCGCCCGTACGGGAAGCGCCCACAGCTGTGCTCCAGTCGAGAAAGGGTGAGTTAGACTGACCGCATGGCGCGTTGTTACTTGACGAGAGGAGAGTTGTTAGCATTTGGTCTCGCTTTTCAACTCTGAAAGATTGCTTTACCTTGTGGCAGCAAGGAATGCAAAACTTTGGTAGATTTTCCTTTTAGTAAACTTGTCGCCTCTATAAGAAGTGAGCCCTCACTTCTGTATGAATGTCTGTTCACCCTCAGCCGTGCCTGTATACGCTTTGATTTTTCTAAATATTAATAGCTATGCCTTCTCGTGAATTTTCCTTCCTTTATGTATCTTTCGTACGTGGGGAGCCAACCACGTGGTTGAACATCAAGTTTGTTGGGCTACTGTCATCACTAACTGTCTGATCTCATGTGCGTTTTAAAGAATGTTAACTGTTCATGACTGCGGAATGTGATATTGTTTCCAACTTGGCCACGATACCTAGAAATTGCGTCTCCACAAACGACGTGGGTACGCGGGTGTACTGCGAAACGTGGACCGTTTCACGAGCCTTTGCCACCAGTTATCAGGCAACCGCAGTTGTATGAATGGTTCACACCAATTACCTTAGGTCTAGATTATAACGGTGAATGTACCTCCGACTTTCTTTAATGTTTTAGGAATTAATCTTATCTGGAATTGTGCACATGCCTCACATCTATGTCTTAGGAATAAATGATTTTATCCACAATTTTCTCTTGTATTCCGAGGTTACGTTTTTGCACCTAAGCCACTCACATCGAAGCGTTCGCGTTAGCACATCCAACGCGTTTCCTTATGCACAGGTCCAGTGATTAGTTTTCCCTTTTATTTTAACACAAATGCTGTAGATTAAGTCTTATTTCCAGGTGTGTTGCTGGCAGCTGATCTTATGCACAGTGTTCATGTACTTTCTATTTTATTTTAAATGTTTGATTCTCGTGAGCAGTGCACGGGCAATACTAGTAATTACATCACGTTCCCTATGAGCAATATCACACTGTATGCACTTTTATGAGTTTTTGGTCTGTGATCAAATTAATTTATTTTCCGACTCGCCCAAACCTTTGGTTAGTTGTACGGTTAGAGTCGGTGGCGACCCTAATCTTCTCATGTTAATTTCACAATCAATAAGATAGTGTCGGAAGTTCCATGCGGCTTTTCGCGGATGATGCTGTTGTATACAGAGAAGTTGCAGCATTAGAAAATTGTAGCGAAATGCAGGAAGGTCTACAGCGGATAGGCACCTGGTGCAGGGAGTGGCAACTGACCCTTAACATAGACAAATGTAATGTATTGCGGATACATAGAAAGAAGGACCCTTTATTGTATGATTATATGATAGCGGAACAAACACTGGTAGCAGTTACTTCTGTAAAATATCTGGGAGTATGTGTACAGAACGATTTGAAGTAGAATGATCATATAAAATTAATTGTTGGTAAGGCGGGTACCAGGTTGAGATTTATTGGGAGAGTCCTTAGAAAATGTAGTCCATCAACAAAGAAGATGGCTTAAAAAACACTCGTTCGACCTATACTTGAGTATTGCTCATCAGTGTGGGATCCGTACCAGAAGGGGTTGACGGAGGAGATAGAGAAGATCCAAAGAAGAGCGGCGCGTTTCGTCACCAGGTTATTTGGCAACCGTGATAGCGTTACCGAGATGTTTAGCAAACTCAAGTGGCAGACTCTGCAAGAGAGGCGCTCTGCGTCGCGGTGTAGCTTGCTCGCCAGGTTTCGAGAGGGTGCGTTTCTGGATGAGGTATCGAATATATTGCTTCCCCCTACTTATACCTCCCGAGAAGATCACGTATGTAAAATTAGAGAGATTCGAGCGCGCACGGAGGCTTTCAGACAGTCGTTCTTCCCGCGAACCATACACGACTGGGACAGAAAAGGTAGGTAATGACAATGGCACGTAAAGTGCCCTCCGCCACACACCGTTGGGTGGCTTGCGGAGTATTAATGTAGATGTAGAAGCATTTCCATTTGCACCAGGTTCATTTAAATATTCGGTCACAGTTCCGAGCGCTACACTGTAATTCTTCGTGCTTTCCCGGCGATCTGTTGGCATCTTGGATATTCGAGAATCCAGCCGGATGTTCGCGTCGTTCTCGCACGATATTTCAACAGCGTGCCTCTCTGCCTTCTTCACGTGCTACCTGAGACTGGTCCTTGGGTTGATCGAGTCCAGTATTTATGCCTGGAAGGTGCTGGGCGTTCCCTAATCGGTCCGCGCCGAGTCGAGTGTTCCGACTGTGGTTCGCGCCCGCCAGACTCGACTTCAATGGACCACTCCAGTCGTGGATGTTCCGCCTGTTTTGGCCGTCCTCAACGGTTGTGGTCGTCATCTGAGGTGTGTCGGACCCGATCTGAGATGTCGGGTACTCCGTCTCATGACTGTTACTATGATTTCCACTTCTGTTTCGTGCTGGGCGCTCCATAATCGGTCCGCGCCGCGACGTGTGTTCCGTCTGCGGTCCGCGCCCGCCAGACGCGTCTACATTGGCTCTCTATGGTTGCCGGTGTTCCGACCGCCATCGGCGCCCTGAAGTCGAGTTCATGATCTGGGGTGTGTCAGATATGGTCTCTAATGTCCGACACCTTGTCTCATGGCTGTTCTCTCGGTCTCCACTTCTATTTCTTGTAGAATCCTGGAGCTCCTGCGTTGAGTTTTCACAAGCTCAAGCGCTGGATTCCAGGCAGTGCTGGTTTGGTATTCCGATTCACGGTTGATTGGATTATCTGTGACCTTTAATGACACTGTCCCAAAACCTTGAGGTCTCTGTCACAATCTTGGTGTCACTGTAATCCATTGAATGACCAAGTTCCAGACAGTGCTCTGCTATGGCTGATTTAGTTGCCTGTCTGAGTCTTGTGTGGATCTGGTGTTCTTTACACCTGATGTCCTCAGTTCTGGTGGCCTGACCAATGTATGACATCCCACACTGGCATGGTATGTTGTAAATACCTGGCTTGCGTAGCCCCAAGTTATCTTTTACATTCCCCAGCATAGCCCCAATTTTGGTTGGTGGGCAAAATATGCTCTTGATGTCATATTTCTGGCGAATTCTGCTGATTTTGGCAGAGATAGGTCCGGCGTATGGCAGGTGTGCCATCTTCTTTGCCTCTTCTGGTTCTTCTTCTGGATTCTTTGGCTGATTGGCAGGTTGAAGTGCCTTCTGTATATCTCTAGAGGAGTACCTATTCCTGCTGAACACTGGCTCTGAGCACTATGGAACTTAACATCTATGGTCATCAGTCCCCGAGAACTTAGAACTACTTAAACCTAACTAACCTAACGATATCACACAACACCCAGACATCACGAGGCAGAGAAAGTCCCTGACCCCGCCGGGAATCGAACCTGGGAACCCGGGCGCGGGAAGCGAGTAAGTGTTCTATTTCTGTGGCCAAACTATCAGGATCTGACAGAGTTTGTGCTCCGTGGACCAGTGTTTTGGGCACTCCATTCTTCTGTGCCGGATGGTGACAACTGCTAGCTTGTAGGTATAAGTCAGTGTGTGTAGGTTTGTGGTACACACTATGTCCAAATGTGCCATCTGCCTTTCCTGCCTATTGTCAGCAATATTGGCGCAACAACCTATCCTGCTGCGAAATGCCTGAAGAAGATGTTGACACCACATGCGAGTAAATGTGCATATCACATCTGGAACGTACTTCCTATATGGGGGTCAATTTTACGAACAAACAGAAGGGTTGTCGATGGGCAGCCCTCTATCACCAGTGGTGGCAAACCTACTTATGGAAAGGTTTGAAGAGGAGGCACTCTCTTCAGCCACATATCAACCCTAGTGCTTTTTTAGATATGTGGATGATACCTTTATCATCTGGCCCCATGGTAGGGAGAAGCTGGATAAATTCCTGCTACATCTGAACTTTTGCCATCCGAATATTCAGTTCACAATGGAAATGGAGAAGGATGAACTACTTCTGTTCTTGGATGTTCTAGTGAAGGGAAAAGGCAGATAGTGTGTACCACAAACCTACGCACACTGACTTATACCTACAAGCGAGCAGAGACACACCAGACTCAGACAGGCATCTAAATCAGCCATTGCAGAGCATTTTCTGGAACTTGGTCATTCAGTGGATTACAATGACACCAAGATTGTGACAGAGACCTCAAGATTTTGGGATAGTGTCATTAAAGAAGCCATTGAGATGAAGGTCACAGATAATCTACCAAATCAGCACTGCCTGGAATCCAGCGCTTAAGCTTGTGAGAACTCAACGCAGGGCACTCTGGGATTCTACAAGAAATAGAAGTGGAGACTGAGAGAACAGCCGTGAGACAAGGTGTCGGACATTAGAGACCATATCTGACACAGCCCAGATCATGAACTCGACTTCAGAAGACGCCAAGGTCGGGCGCGGACGGCGGTCGGAACATCGGCAACCATAGAGGGCCAATGTAGCCGCCTCTGGCGGGCGCGGACCGCAGACGGAACACACGACACGGTGCGGACCGATTATGGAGCGCCCAGCTCCTTCCAGGCATAAATACTGGACTGAATCAACGCAAGGACCAGTGGCAGGCGAGCATTCTCTGGATGTTTCACGGGCGTTCGATTCTGTATGGCACCTCGGTGTGCCCCTGCCGCATGTCCGTCTCTTAAAGTCTTACCTCGCCAACAGAAGCTTTCATGTACGCACAGAGGACCTGTCGACGCGCCGCCGGGTCAGGGCTGGAGTTCCCCAAGGCTCCGTCCTTGGCCCCATACTCTACATCCTGTATACCGCAGACATGCCGCGAGTGGACAGGCCCACCTCGCCCTGTACGCGGATGATACGGCGATGTACACGTGCAGCGTGAATGCAGCTCTGCTCCAATGATGTATGCAGGCAGCAGCTGACACACTTAGTCAGTGGGCCAGGAGGTGGCGCCTTAGCTTCAATGGGGCTAAGACGCAAGCCCTCCTCATCACCAAGAAGCATATCCCAGCAGACCGACTACAGATCACCATCAGGGGAACCGCCGTACCTTGGGGAAATACTGCCAATTAACTGGGTGTGACACTGGATAGAGGGCTCACATGGAGACACCATATCGACGACATCGTCAAAAAGGTCAGGGGTAGAATGACTCAGCTCTACCCCTTCCTCAATCTGACACCTGCACTCCCACCAGAACTGGCTGTTGCACTTTATCTTACAGTCATACACCCGCTCATCGACTACGCCGCTGTGGTTTGGGGCAATGCTGCAACGACCCATGTTGACCGACTCCAGCGACTTCAGAACCGGATTCTACATCTGGCATTGCACCTCCCTCAGGACTTCCCGTCGGCCACCTTAATCGAGTCTCCAATATCCCTACTCTTCGAGTCAGGTTTCGTCAGGCTTCACCGCTCTTTTACGAGAAGAACGTGCAGTCCAAAGATCCGCTCCTTCGAGCACTGGGCCACCGGGTGCAGCGTCTTAACGCAACCAGATGGCCCCACCTGCTTGGCGACCACTGAGTTGCCAGCACGTCCAGAACACTGTCCCAGCAGACTGACAGGACATCATAAAAGTGGTTCAAATGGGTCTGAGTACTATGGGACTCAACTTCTGAGGTCATTAGTCCCCTAGAACTTAGAACTAGTTAAACCTAACTAACCTAAGGACATCACACACATCCATGCCCGAGGCAGGATTCGAACCTGCGACCGTAGCGGTCTCGCTGTTCCAGGTTGCAACGCCTAGAACCGCACGGCCACTTTGGCCGGCGACAGGACATCAAACACGAAGTCGGGACACATCACACACTCCGTCAGTTTGGAGGAATAGCCTTCCGGCTTAGACTCCGCCGACCCACAGGGGCTCATCTGTCCCTGTCAGGCAGCAGCAGCAGCCAAGGACCAGTCTCAGGTAGCACCTGAAGAAGACAGCGAGGCACACTGTTGAAATATTGTGCGAGAACGACGTGAACATCCGGCTGGATTCCCGAATATCCAAGATGTCAAGTACACGGCTGTCTTACACCATTTATTCACAGATGCCGCATGACGACTGCCAGCAGCGACCGTTTGTCTATGCTTTAGTTTAATAGTAAGAAGGAACCAAGTGCGTTACACAGAGTCGGTACCGACCCAATAATAACGTAATAACCTGTAGAAGCAGGTTAGTTACACATGGCTTATCCTGCTCACAGATGTCGATAAACCAGAGAGAGATCTTCTGCTGTGCAGTGAGGATTAGTTATTTTCAATTGGATGTGGTAATTGGTATATTGTCTTTCTGCAACACAGAATTTATGTGAATTTAGGATATAGGTGTACTATTTCTTCCATGTTTTATCTTCTTTATGAATTACTGTACAGACATTGTAATTTAGTATCCCATTGTGTCACAAGTGTGGGTTGATTCTTGTCCTGTGGCGTGTATCGGTGTAATATAGTAAATCTTGGGTGCTTTGTGGGGACTGTGAGTCCATTACGAGACTTTGGTATTATTCTTGTTGTATTTTAGAGCACAGAGTAAATATCCTTATGATGGAGACGTGTAGCTGTTCAGGGAGCTGCAATCAGGAAAGCCAGCCAGACGATAACCCTGAACAAGGATGAGACCAAAACCTTGAGTCTGTCCAGGAACGAAATACGGAAAACTCATGTACAAGTGTTGTCCATCCTGAGGTCGCTGTAGTGATTTCGAATCAGTCGACAGATGCAAATTCATTACAGAGTATGCTACGACAATAACTAGACAATAATAGGAGACATATCGAGGAAGCGAATAAGAAACTAGCAGAAGAAAATAGGAGGGATATCTAGGAAGCAAATAAAAGATTGAGTAGTGAAATAGTACAGGGTGTTGGGGAGAAATTGGCGATCATTGACCAACGCATCTCTGCTTCAGAAAAGGGTCGCTAGTCATCAAGAAGAAAGGTTCGCTGAGAATCTACGTATGATAGCAGAGCAATACCGGAGTGAACATACGGCTCTTGAGTCCTGAATAGGACAAAGATCCGCCGAGGATTTCCGCGTGTTAGCAGAATAATGCAAGAGAGACCACGTGGCTCTTGTGTCCTGAATAGAGGAAACTGCGGCTAAGTAACCGGTCCACCTTAGCACGCAGGTAGAAACCCTCAGTAAGGCCATAATAGCCCTCGAGCGAGAGCAAGGGCGTGTGCAAACACAACAAGACACGGCCCACCGAGAGATGCAAGAAGAAATATCCAGAATCTCAAATGCAGTAGCGCGTAACTTTGACAATAATAGGGAAACGATTACCTCGTCATCATCGGATTCAGACGAAATACGGCAGATAACGAAATGTCCACATGGACGGTGTGAAATAAATATACAACAAAGAGGGGTTATTAAGGGACTACGTGAGCACATGGCCCGTTTAGAATTTCACCAAAAAGAGTTAACGGCCCATGAAATTGAAAGAAATGAACGAAAGGGCCCTTATTCCAACGATGGAAATCAAAGACACCCCAGGGAGTTTAGACGATATGGTAATGAGCAGAGATTTAGGCGCAATTATAGCGGACCTAGGAGCGGTAGTCATGGCCGGTCACGAAATAATTATCGAACAAGCAAGAACAGGGGTGCCAGTGGGTGTTGAAATTCATCCCGCGAACCTGCGGCACAATCCGCCAAATGCCCGTAATCAAAAGAGATCAATGACTATTGGCTGACTTGGTTGGTGTCAACTTAATGAGGACTGGTGCTATTGATGATATTGATGTGCTTTTGATAGAGGAAGACGATATTAGGGAAGAGTTGTTGAGGGAGGGCCACAGTATCAGGGAGCCCGCAGTAAACCCAGTCGTGTCTGTTTACATTAGGGGAGTCAGTCTTAGATGGGTACTCAATACAGGCAGCCCCTTTCCACTTATTAGTGAGGCAATGTTTCGGAAGTCGAGGAAACGGGAAGTTGGCCGAATTTCCAGGTGAGAGGAACCACAGTCCGGGGCGTGATATATGGGAAAAGTGTTCAAATTGAATACAGAATCGAGTTAACTTCGTCTGTCAAGGACGTGAGTTTGACTTCAACATTTTTGTGATGCCGCTAATGAGTGTGGCGATGATATTGGGGACTGACTTTATGAATGCCCACCGTGCCATAATCGACATGGCTGGCGGTGTTATGACTATCGTTGCCGGGAGCAACCCTGTCAGTCTAATTTTCGAGGAATGTGTTTTGCGCAAGGAGTCTGAGGTGAGCTGTCTGAAATTTCACGTTAGGACTGAGTCGCGACCTGGGCAGGAGGTTCTGGTCAATCTGATTAGTGACCTAGATTCACAACCTAATGAGCACGACAGAAACTATGTTATCACGAGCGGTGTGGAAAGGAGTATTGCTGGTGCAGGAGCCACGGAAGCGAATTGTGTGGAACTGTGTCGCGTTCTGAGAAGCCATGCCCGAGTATTTCCGGATTCAACCGGGGCAATTGATGGATTGCTGTACCGCTTTACGGTGTGTGAGCATCTTCCGTTGCTTGTTAAGCCCTACCCATCCTAATGGTGCACAAGAGCAGTGTGGAAGCCGAAATAAGCAGGATGCTGGATCAGGGTATAATAGAGCGAGCTAGGAGTTCTTATAACTCGCCATTACTCGTTGTGCCAAAGCGGGACAAGTCCATGCGTTTGGTGTTGGACTCACGGCAAATAAATATGGTCTTCATGTCCAAGACATATAGGCCAGAAGGATTGGAGTAACTGCTGCAAAGGTTTCATGGCGTGAAAGTTTTGTCATCCGTGGACCTCTGAAACAGCTATTGGCAAATTATGCTTGATTCGTCTTGCAGGCAATACACTGCGTTCCCCTGCTATGGGAGTTGCTACCAGTTTATACGTCTCCCTTTCGGGTTGAATGTTTCCTCAGCCGCCTGAATAGCATACTACTTTAGGACCTAAAAGCGCGCGTAACTGTGTATGCGGACGACATCCTCATTGCAGAGAAGCCATGTGAAGAACACAACTGGGTTTTAAACCGATTGCTCGAAGTATTCGAGAAAGCGGGGGTGACTGTGAATCTGGACAAATCCCAGTTCCGGGGCGAAAGCATAAAGTTTCTGGGTCATATTGTGTCAGCAGAAGGTATTCATTTGGACCCCGAAAAAATTTCAACGACTGCAGAGTGCGCGACGCCCACGTCAAAGCGTCAGCTCAGGGGTTATTTGGGGCTTTGCAATTTCTACAAGAGATTTATAAATCTCAATATTTTGTCCATCTCTCGTTTGTGTGCTCTGATGGGTAAGAAAACTGTTTGGATGTGGGATGAGCAAACTCAGAGCGAGTTTGACGAATTAAAGAATGCATTGGTTAACGCTCCATTGCTCGTGCATCTGGATTTAAATCAGGAGTATGCCCTGATGACGTATAATTCAGTGACAGGGCCGGGAGCAGTGTTGTTCCAGCCGTGTGCTATTGCGGAGTAAACGGAACTGCTGTGTCACAGAGCTTGAAGCCCTGGCGACTACTATTTTGTTGGGTGCACGACTATGGTCTACAGCGACCACTGAGCACTAAAATTCCTAATGAGCGCCAAGATCAATCATGGTAGGCTCGGGAAGTGAACCGTGTTCCTTCAGGAATACCACTTCATGATAGAGTACATTCCAGGGCACAAGAACATCATTGCTGATGCTCTAACTCGGATCCCTATCGGGCTCACCCATGCTGAGGATAACGCTATTGATTAAAACAATTTTAGTGTTCTATACCTTCAAAATGTGGCATTCGAGAATTATGTCACTGATCACTAGGCGGAGCAAGACAAGGACGAAGCGTTGTATGACATCAAAGAGAAATGGCATGATAAATTCCACGCACCTATCAGGCAGTATTATATTATGCGGAATGGCATCATATTTAAGAGGCGAGCTCTGGATCACTCCAGGTGGCTGTTAGCGATTCCAGAGGAACTGGTTAACAAGCTCGTGTGGTATGTGCATCTAAGCTACGGTCACTTTGGTGCAAGGAAATGCTTGGAGAGACTGCGGGAAACCTGTTACCTTAAAAATGTGCTTCGGTGTATACATAAAGTAATTAGGGTATGCAAGCCCTGTCAGCAAGTCAAGCTGCCCACTGTGTCGTTTGCTACACCAATACACCCGATCGTTCCCAGTCAACTCAGGGATCTCGCAGCAGTAGATCTATTCGGTCCGCAAGTGCGCTCTGGGAATGGATTTTTGTGGCAGTAGATCTGACGTCAAAATTCGTCTGCCTCACCCTGCTGTGTGGGGCTACCGGGAAGGCAGTAGGTGCCGTGTTCGCAAATCACTTCTTGTGGGAGGTTGGCACTGTGAAGCGTGTGATTTCGGACAGCGTGCCACAATTCAGGTCACGGCACTGGGAGTATATGCTTCGAAGATAGCGAGTGAAACCGATCTTTATCTCCCTTTTCTGTCCTTCAGCAAATCCCTGTGAAAGGTGGATGAAGGAGATTGGATAATCGTGTCGGTTGTATTGCCACCGTGACCACCGGACGTGGGACACAAAATTGTCCGATTTCCAGAACTTATTAAATGAGTTGCCAAATGCCTCGACGATGTAGCCACCGATTCTGGTCCTGAAAAACAAAGAGCCTCCGAGTAAAACAAAAGAGGTGGTTCTCTGGCCAGCAGAACCCATGTTACGGATATATGCAATTGTGGAGCTTGCCCTGAAAAATATAAAGAGTGCCGCCGAGGCTCAGATAAGAGCCTACAAAAAGAAGGTGCTGAACATAATAACTTTTCACGTAAGCCAGAAAGTACTTGTATGCTAGTACAAGCTCTCTAATAAACGTGCTGGGCTGTCAAAGAAGATCGTTTTCTCATTCAACGGGTCGTACCGAATCAAGCGGATTCCACATCCGAATCCACTTGAAGTAGAAAACCTTCGCTCTCGCAAATCGAAGGGCCTGCACCACATTTCCAATGTAAAACCTTATATTGAATAAGAAGCAGAAGATCTTGCCTCTCGGAGGTCAGAATGACGTATTGCCTATATGTTTTTCTTGCAGTCATTCTTTTGTGAGTAAAATTACAGTGTATATTTTCCAATGTTTTTATTCACTCTGGTGTGATTAAAATTAAAGTGTACATTTTCTATGAATTGTAAAGGGTTCCCCAATGTGCATGTGGTTATTTCTTCTTCTCAGCAGAAAAGAGTAGTGTTGTGCAGCTTTATAATGTCTCAATGTGAATGATTATGAGGCTCAGATGAAGCGTTTCCTATTACAGTAAGATGGCTTTTTTTTCTTTTGACGACTAAAAAGGTATCGAGTGTGTTGGCATGGCGAGTCAGAAGTGGTAAGGTAATTATCGATGACAAATTACAGTTGTAGTGTGTTTATTCTCCCTAGGTGAGGATGATTCAGTGAAATTTTGCAGCTGTATTGCGATGTTGATGAAGCGACTTGGTGACTTGCAGGTGAAGGATTTGTGTATGAAGGAAGATTAATAGTGTTTGATTTTCAGAGTTGCCACCTTATAAGATGTTTGGAAAGTGGAACTTGCAGCCACATACTACTAGGTACGGTTGAGTGTACCAGAATGTGAAACCCCAGAAGACATATATGGAAACAGCTTATAAACTCAAGCAACTTGATATTTAATAGAGAATCCATGCGACTACCTCCAAGCTGAAATAACATGATCGTAGGTGAGGATCTTTGGGGACACGGTGAGTAATCATACAATCATTATGAGTATCTTATGACCAGTAAGTTGGGTACTCATGGTTCTGTACAATGGCTTTCTTTTGACGGTATTTTGTATGTTCGTATAGGACGAAGTGTTTATGTGTTCGATAATAGGATGGAATGATTTTAATTTCCATTTTTATGCCCACTGATCTTTTTCATTAGTCTGATGAATAGATGTTGAAACATTTACCATTCGAGGTGTGACTTGAATGAACCTTCTATGTCTCATTAACCATAACTTATATTATGCAATGTCCATAGAAAAGAAGTCACGGAAATTTTTCAAAGATCAGCAAATGTGTGCTGCAAACCTCGGAGGAGCAGTCGATGAACAACGATATGGGTATCGGTGTCGAAAGGAACATTTTGTTTATACGTAGGAATTGTAGTCGAGCTATATGGTGATGGTGGTTAGTACGAGCTCTGTAGATTGTGTGAGAGTGTAGTTAGAAGTAGGTAGAGTGTTGTGTCTGTAGTTAGCAGCAGCGCCAAATCCTATCCACATCCTGACCAAATCTTGCACAAGATCTAACCTGAATGATTGGCAGCAGATGTAATGCTGGACCTATATTTTGTAAAAAGGATTTTTTTGTTTGAATATTGGTTCAGTAACTTTCCACATTGGTTTTTTTTTATTAGTATTGTTAAGAAGGCCCTTCTTGCCAAGTTAAGTTTGGGCAATATTACATGTAGTGATCAGGAGTAAGAAACTCTGCTGATTTTGTGTTAATCTGTTAACCCGATATTTTGTAACGATCTCTGTGAGCACAGTTCTTAATGGGGCACAAGGCCGCCTAGGGAGCCTCCGCGTCAGAAAGCACAGGGCTCGGTCCACCGGCAGTCGTTGCAGAACCTTGCTGTCAACGGCGAGGCAGTGGTGTGGCGAGCGGTCACAGCTGATTTCCCGTCAGAGGAGAGGGGATGCCGGTCTTCTCCCAACCCCAGGCTCACCTAACAATGCCCGCCACAGGCGTGTCACCTCAGCAGCGCCAGCCGATGGCCAGCGTTCCTCTCCACGCGCTAGTCATCTGACAAGCGAAAGGGAAAGTATGACGCACGCCAGGCGAGGCCGCCGAGCCCTGAGCGCCGCTAGTCCAGACGGCTGCTGCGATGAGATAACGCCCACTGTCAGGAGGGAGACGGTGCGAAGAGGTGATACGCGGGTCTCATGCCCGACACCCGCACGAGTTTACGTCGACCTCGATGCGACGCACAAGAGCGCGTGTCTCTCCATTGACACGACAGGAGAAGGGGGTGTCTGTCGTAAAACACATTCCTCCATAATACGCGGACGACCGCCAAGCCGCAGGGTCGACAAGCGGCTATGTCCTGAAATGTCAAACCGTCACACAGTACGGATGCAGAGGGTGGAAATAGGCACGACGCTACGTTGCGGGGTGCTGTCTAGGATGAACAATCTGGGTTACAACGGACGTTACAATCGACGTCGCCCCCAACTCCCCAGTTCAGTGTTGTGGTTTCCTAGTAGCATATCCTCCAAGTCACCATTAGGAGAGACGCCACCCCAGCACCTAAAGAGAATACCCAGTGAAACTACCGTGTGACAAAACTGCAAAATGACAGGGTGTCACTGAGCCGATTTCTGTATGTGTTTTTGTACTCATGTCTTATTTTCCATAGGTGGTTATTTACCAGCTGTCATTCGATTGGGTTCATTAATGATTTTCTATCACTGTATTTATTGTGCACATTGGGTTTTGCACTTTCACTTAGATGTTTTTATATCTGTCAGCACCAGCTAACACTCCTTTCGTTCGTGGTAATGATTTTGAACGTTTCTTCAACAGGTGGCAGCAGCTAAGTGACAATCCAAATCGAAGGTTAGAATTTTGTGAATGGGTTTAGGAGATGGTGAGACGTGAACTGGGATTTATGGGTAGCATAATTTGGTTGGATGAAGCCCAATTCAAACTCAATGGAACTGTCAATAGGCACAATTGCGTGTACTGGGCTGATGATAATCCTCACATTACAGTTGAAAAGGCTGTGAGTTTGCCTGGTGTAAATGTGTGGTGTGTTTTGTCTGCAAGGGGACTCATTGGGCCTTTCCGCTTTGAAGGTACTGTTACTAGAGAAACTTACCTAACAATGCTTGCTGACTCCATATTCCCTGCCATTCGTGCATTATACGGTAATGATGAGTTTTATTTCCAACAATATGGCGCCCCGCCGCACTATCTTAGGGGTGTACGAGCATACCTGGATCACAATGTGCCGAGCCAGTGGATAGGACTCAGGAGACCAATCGAGTTTCCTGCACGCTCTCCAGACCTCACGCCGCTGGATTTCTTCTTATGGGGCACAGTAAAATATGAGGTGTGCAAACGTAAATCACGTAACCTGGACACACTTTGGAATGAGATTCAGGCGGTGTGCGCAGGAATCTCATTGGACATTTTGGTACGATGTACGGAATTAGTGGTGACTCGTACTCAGAATTGTATTGATGCTGACGGCCACCAGTTTGAACATTAATCACATTTGCAAAGTACATTTATTTTTCCAATTGGACTTTATGATTTCCATTTCCAGAAATTTAACATTGTAGTACGGGAAATAAATTTTCTATAACGCTTCACAGTGTGTATACATTTTTTGATCACCATATATATATATATATATATATATATATATATATATATATATATATATATATATATATATTGTGTACTTGTTCATCTATGTCTCTATGTTAACTTTTGATAATTGGTTAAAGCATTTTTAAGATCATATCTCATGTTTGTTGTCGTAGTACGTCAGGTGACATGATGTTAGTGTACAATATCATGCTTAATTTAATTTGTTCTGTTTGCTTTGCGGACTGCATGAGGTCACAATTATTGACTAAGGTCAGATAAAACTCATTTGGATATAAGAGATTAATCTTCTTTTGTGCTGCTGTTTGCCTGTTGCAATTGTTGCGCGTTAGGGTATGTTTGTTTCGAACACTGTTGGCAACTCTCCTAGCATGGCGAGAAAATTCGCGGCACAGTCTTCTCCACGACGTTTGGGGTGATGAAAGAGTCCTGTAGCCACCTTTCATTAGTCCGGTAGCCCACTTTCACTAGCATTTCTCTTTCTTTTTCTTGTTTCTCTTTTTTTCAACTAACTGAATGAATGTGGTTGTGTGTCACGTTGCTAGACGGTGGCGTAGTCTGCTGCAGAAAGTCTGTGATAGTCATACAGATTCAGCAGCAGTTGTACGGAATAGCCAGCTCTCATAGTGGTCAAGTAGGCAAAGAGATTTGCGCTACCTTTGAGAAATCTACCTGCATTAGGTTGGTGGTGGAAATGGCATCTTTGGGTTTTCCAGGCCACACGGTGCGTGGAAGAGGCTGCCGTCGGTACGGGAAGCGCCCATAGCTGTGCTCCAATCGAAAAGGGTGAGTTAGACTGACCGTGTGGCGCGTTGTTACTTGGCGAGAGGACAGCTGTTAGCTTTTGGTCTCGCTTTTCTACTCTGAAAGTTTGCTTTACCTGGTCGCGGCAAGGAATGCAAAACTTTGGCAGATTTTTCTTTTAATAAATTTCTATAACAGACTTGGATCCACCAGAAGAGCGCCAAACAAAGTTGCGCTCCTGTATGAATGTCTGTTTGCCTTCAGCCGTGCCTGTATACGATATCATTTTTCTAATTATTAATAGCTTTGCCTTCTCGTAAATTTTCCTTCCTTTATGTATCTTTCGTACGTGGGGAGCCAACCACGTGGTTGAACATTAGAGTTTGTTGGGCTACCATCATCACTAACTGTTCGATCTCATGTGTGTTTTAAAGAATGTTAACTGTTCACGATTGCGTGATGTGATATTGTAGCAACTTGGCCACGATACCTAGAAATTGCGTCTCCACAAACCAAGTGGGTACGCCGGTGTACTGCGAAACGTGGACCGTTTCACGAGCCTTTGCCACCAGTTATCAGGCATCCGCAGTTGTATGAATGATTCACAACAATGCTTTTAGGTCTAGATTATGATGGTGAATGTATCGCTGCTTTTCTTTAACGTTTTAGGAATTAATGTTATCAGGAATTGTGTATATGCCTCACATCTATGTCTTAGGAATAAATGATTTTATCCACAATTTTCTCTTGTATGCCGAGGTTACGTTTTTGCACCTAAGCCACTCACCTCATAGCTTTCGCGTTAGCACATCCAACGCGTTTCCTTATGCACAGGTTCAGTGATTAGTTTTCCCTTTTATTTTAAAACAAATGCTTTAGATTAAGTCTTATTTTAAGGTGTGTTGCTGGAAGCCGATCTTATGCACAGTGTTCATGCATTTTCTATTTTATTTTGAATGTTTGATTCTCGTGAACAGTGCAGGGGCAATATTAGTAATTACATAGTATCCCCTATGAGCGATATCACAATGTATGCACTTTCATGAGTATTTGGTCTGTGATCAAACTGATTCATTTTCCGACTTGGCCAAAACTTTGACTAGTTGTACAGTTAGAGTCGGTGGCGACCCTAAGCTTCCCATGTTAATGTCACAATCAATAAGCATTTCCATTTGCATGTGGTTCATTTAAATATTCGGTCACAGTTCCGAGCGCTACATGTTGTTGACTGAAAGGCGCTTCGTGTCACTTACACAGTTCACGGCTGTCTTCACAGATGCCGCGCTACGACTGCCAGCAGCGACCGTTTGCCTATGCTTTAGTTTAATAGTAAGAAGTAACCAAGTGAGTTACACAGAGTCGGTACCGACCCAATAACAACGTAATAACCCGCAGTTACAAGCAAGCATGACAATTGCATGCCAATGGATGGCCTGAGGATGGAACTGTGTGCCAAACCCATTAGCCAGTAAGAAATATAAATAAACTGTGACTGTAGACACAGACATACTTTTTCAGTGACATTATGGTCCGTGAAGCATGACTTCAATTTGTTTCTGAACTATTATTAGTTATTAATGTCTTATTTATACGAAGAAATAGATTGTTATAAACTTTTGATCCATACCAAATAATTCTTTTCGTGCCCTTATGAGGGTTGCAGTGCTATTGTGAAAACTTTGCTTCTGTTGTGGACGTCCTTGTTTGTTTGGAAATGTTTTCTGTTGTTAGCTACAATCATAATTAATGTGTAGGTATAAAGACTATACATTGACGAGCTAAAGCATTACGACCACAGCCCACCGCAAGATTGAATGCCTCCTGGTGGTGATGAGGGCATGTGATGCAGTACGGAAAGGATGTAAGAGGAAGAGAGACGAATGGGCAGTCATTATAGTCAAAATACAGGCCATAAATGTGGAAATCCAGTGATATAAGCGGTTTTGGCAAAGAGCACATTGTTGTGGCGCTGCAGCTGGGAACGAGAATCTCTGAAACGGCGAAGTCGGTCGCCTGCTGGTGTACTACTGTCGTCAGCATCTACAGAAAATAGTTGAAGGATGGTGACATAACGAGTAGAACATATCTCATCACCGAATGTGGAGGTCGGAGGACCCCCCTCTGTGTAATCCAGAATAGGCAGCGATCTGATGACAGAATGCTGGTGCAGGCACAAGTGTCTTAGAGCACACCGTTCAAAGGCCATTATTCAACTTGGAGCTCTACATCACACAACCCCTATGTATTCCTATGCTGGCCCAAAGACATCATCAGTTACGATTGCAGTGGGCACAGCATCACTTATTGTTCACAGTGGACCAATGGAAACGTGTCGCTTGTCGAATCTTTCTCGTTACACCATTTCGATGGCTGGGTCCTTACACGCCACCATCGAGGCGACTGGCTGCACGAAACGTGCACTGCACCACAGATGCAGGCTGGTGAGGACAGAATTATCCTACGGGGTACACTGAATTGAGCTTTAATGAGCTCTGTAGTGGTATTCGGAGGCATCGTGACAGCAGTGACCCGTGTGAACGTTATTGTGCACCACCTGCATCGCTTCGTGCTTGAAGTCTCCCCCTGCAGCAATTACATCTTCCAGCAGAATAACTGTCAACGTTGCAAGGTCAGAATCGTGCTACAGTGGTTTGAGGAGCATTATAGTGAACTCACATTGATGTCTCGGCCAGCAACTGTGCCCATTGAAACACATATCCGGCGCCGGCTACGTGCCCGTATACCACCGTCCCGTAATTTGCGGAAATTGCTTAACCCGTCTGCAGACATCTGATGCCACGTACTTCTGCAATCCTGTCGATGATTTTTAGAATGCATTCGAGCGGAATCCGTGTTGCACTGTGTTTGAAAAGTAAAACAACATGTTATTAAACAGGTGGTCATAATGTTTTGTCTCATCCGTGTAAATCTGTCTCGAACAGATGCCTGCATGAGATCTTATACCAAATTCAATTGATCCTTTTTTGAAATTTTTAAAAAGCCTCTCTTTTACTTACTACCCACTGCTTTTCTTGTAAAACATCTCATCGAATTTTACTGAGCGTTTCTGTGTCTCTTTCGTGTCGCTGAAATAAATTCACATACCGTGAAATCAGGCAACCTCGAATATCAATGGTGCAATGCATAATCCGTGCACCCATTAAGTTGTGGGGTGTGCACTGCCATATTTTTCTCGAAAAGCACGCCGCACAATTGTAAATAAATTGTACCTGTTGAAATGGAGACCGCAAAATGCCTTCTGGTTCAGTGTTATCGTTATCTCGATTTGACGTACTAAGGGTAATTAACGAGAGAGTGAGCTACCTGCATGATGAACACACAGGTCTCTTTGTTGGCTATGATGCAGACCCCTACTGGCAACCACACGAACTGATAACTTACAACTGATGTGAGGGAAATGCTTTTGTTTCAACACCCAAGTTGAAGTTCATCCCAAGTTTCTATCTTCAGTCATGTAGAAGATGTGAATTCTTTTTGAATATCCTGTACTATAGGACGCGTCAAATACATTAGAGATATATTTACACATACATACATTTATATGAAAAGGAAATAAACTTGAGTGAGATTTGATATGTGTGCTGCTGGAAATTAAACCCTCCAGTTATTCACCTAAGCGGCTTTGGGAAACCAAGTCGGGGTGACTGAATAAGACAGTCAGTCCCGCTCCTCCAGACAGTGAGTCTACTGCATTAACACTGCACCACCACACTTGGTAGTCTTGCAGTCGACCTTACACTGTAGAATAGGCTACGGTATTGGGTTAATATACTGTCCAGTCATTTTAATGTAACCACCAGTCAGAAGACTGAACGACCATTTTTGTAGTGCAGACCACTGCGAGACGTGCAGGAAGTCAGTGAAGTTCTGGAAGGTACTGACAGGGATGTGGTACCGTGCCAACCCGAGGATTCTCAGTTGAGGATCACTGGCGCAAACAGCCCGATCCAAGTGATCGCACATATTCTCGATTGGGTTTAAATCTGACGAGTTCGTTGGCCAAGGGACTACTGTAAACTCATCCTGGTGCTCTTTGAATCGTGCACGTACACTGTGAACTCTGAGACACACTGCATTTTCCTGTTGGTAGATGCATCTGTGTGGAGGTTCAAATTCAAATGGCTCCGAGCACTACGGCACTTAACATCTCAGGTCATCAGTCCCCTAGACTTAGAACTACTTAAACCTAACTAACCTAAGGGCATCACACACATCTGTGCCCGAGGCAGGATTCGAACCTGCGACCGTAGCAGTCGCGCGGTTCCGAACTGAAGCGCCTAGAACCGCTCGGCCATCGCGACTGGCTCGTGTGGAGGAAAAACAAACTGTGTGTAGGGGTCCAATGGTCCCCAAGGATAGAGAGATACTTTTGTCGATCCATCGTGCCTTACAGAATGATGAGATAATCCTGAGAATGTCACGAAAACATTCTCCAGATCATAATGCTCCCTCCGCCAGCCTGGATCCTTCCAACGACGGTTGCAGGGCTGTACACGCCAAAAGCCATCTGTCCAATGGAGCACAAGACGTGAGTCATCTGAAAGGGCGACCTGTCGTCACTCAGTAGATGTCCAGCTGCGATATTCCAGCCTCCGTCACTGACGAACAGCAGTCAGCACGGGTGTATGAACCAGGCAGCTGCTGCAGAAGACCAGAAGCAGCAACGTTTGCTGAGGAGACACTGTTGTTTGACAGCACCGTGGTTCATCTGGCCAGTATCTGCACGTGTATCTCCACAGTCATCTGTCACCCCTGTCACCTATGGTCCGTGGCGCACCGCAGTCGCCTCGGCACCAGTTGTGGATAGCTCCATTTTGCCATGCACGAGGTACGAGGGCTATTCAGAAAGTAGGGAACGTTTTGGCATTAAAAAGAAAAGCTAAGTACAAGAAATACATTTTATTATATACATCTGAAAGAGCGACTGACATACTACTTTTCCACATAGTCACCGAACACATTGAGGCCTTTATCATAGCGGTGGACAAGCTTTTAAAGACCTTCGTCGTAAAATTCTGCCGCCTGAGACGTCAGCCAGTGAGTCACGCCCGCCTGGAGATCCGCCTAGATTTTGAGTGACAATTTCAAAGAACAAAGTCCGTGAAACTTGTGGATAAGAAAGCGAAAGCTTCGTTATTGTGATGCGACGGTTTTCACGAATCGTTTCATCGACTTTAACGACAAGATCGTCAATCACATTGCTTGAGCGTCCACTCTTCTCTTCATCGTGAACGTTGGTTCGGCCATTTTTAAACCGAATGCACCATTTCCGGACGGAACATTCACTCATTACGTTGTTTCCCTACACTTCGCACAGTTCACGATAAATTTCTATACGTTTTAGGTTTTTTCCCAACAAAAACGTATCACGGATCGCACCTCACAACTGGAAGGATTTTCTATTGCAGCGCACATTTCAAATTCGAATATCGAAAAAACCGGACGCGCAGAGACGTTCCCGCTGTCACGAATGGATGCCAACCGAGCTAACGAGTACGCACATACCAAAATATACGCGATCTGATCGTGGCTAGCGGCGTCAGAGGGAAACGTTCCTTACTTTTTGAATAGCCCTCGTATTTTATACATGCCGCCACACAAACAGTTTAAGAATTCAGCCGTTTCAGAAATCCTTCGACCCTTGGCCCGAAGGCCAGTGATATACCCTTTTGGACATCAGATAAATCTCTCCATTTCTACATTATGACAACAATTGCACTGTTTTCCGCATCCTCCTGATACGCTTTAAATACTCTTCACTGATACTGCTGCCACCTGCCATCTGTGAGTGGTTATTGTACGTTGAAATAATCAACAGTATCTCACATATCTGATGTGAGCATACGATGTGGGTGACATATCAGTCCCAGGAATCGTGCTGTCGGTAATACTTATATCGTATCATCTTCTAATTTCATATTTGGAACAAGGTGCTCCACAAGTTTGCGACTATACACAACTACTTCAGGTTTGCAAGGTGATATTGTTAGCCCATATATTTTTTTTATCAACCATTCATCAAGTTATCTTGCAACACGATCTACACCAATGGCTGGAAATCCACGGCTCACGATTCAACGCCATGCGGCTCTGAGAGCCATCATTGCATTGAGCGTGATACAAGGAACAAAGTTTTAAATGATTTTATGTGTTTTTCATAAAAGAAAATACATTTCAACCAACCACTTCTAAACAAGAGCCGATAGGTTCCACCGTTGTCGGTGCTAATTATTTGGCCGCTTTTACATGTCGAATAGAGCGTAGCGCAGGAAAATTAGTTTTGTCGTGTTGTTGTTGTGGTCTTCAGTCCTGAGACTGGTTTGATGCAGCTCTCCATGCTAATCTATCCTGTACAAGCTCCTTCATCTCCCAGTACCCACTGCAACCTACATCCTTCTGAATCTGCTTAGTGTATTTATCTCTTGGTCTCCCTCCACGATTTTTACCCTCCACGCTGCCCTCCAATGCTAAATTTGTGACCCCTTGATGCCTCAGGACATGTCCTACCAGCCGATCCCTTCTCCTATTCAAGTTGTGCCAAAACCTTCTCTTCTCCCCAATCCTATTCAATACCTCCTCATTAGTTACGTGATCTACCCACCTAATCTTCAACATTCTTCTGTAGCACCACATTTCGAAAGCTTCTATTCTCTTCTTGTCCAACCTATTTATCGTCCATGTTTCACTTCCAGACATGGCTACACTCCATACAAATACTTTCAGAAACGACTTCCTGACACTAAAATCTATACTCGATGTTAACAAATTTCTCTTCTTCAGAAACGCTTTCCTTGCCATTGCCAGTATACATTTTATATCCTCTCTACTTCGACCATCATCAGTTATTTTTCTCCCCAAGTAGCAAAACTCCTTTACTACTTTAAGTGTCTCATTTCCTAATCTAATTCCCTCAGCTTCACCCGACTTAATTCGACTACATTCCATTATCCTGGTTTTGCTTTTGTTGATGTTCATCATATATCCTCCTTTCAAGACACTGTCCATTCCATTCAACTGCTCTTTCAAGTCCTTTGCTGTCTCTGACAGAATTACAATGTCATCGGCGAACCTCAAAGTTTTTATTTCTGCTCCCTGGATTTTAATACCTACTCCAAATTTTTCTTTTGTTTCCTTTACTGCTTGCTCAATATACAGATTGAATAACATTGGGGAGAGGCTATAACCTTGTCTCACTCCCTTCCCAACCAATGCTTACCTTTCATGCCCCTCGACTCTTATGACTGCCATCTGGTTCCTGTAAAAATTGTAAATAGTCTTTCGCGCCCTGTATTTTACCCCTGCCACCTTTAGAATTTGAAAGAAAGTATTCCAGTCAACATTGTCATAAGCTTTCTATAAGACTGCAAATGCTAGTAACGTAGGTTTGCTTTTCCTTAATCTTTCTTCTAAGGTAAGTCGTAAGGTCAGTATTGCCTCACGTGTTCCAACATTTCTACGGAATCCAAACTGATCTTCCCCGAGGATGGCTGCTACCAGTTTTTCCAATTAGTCTGTAAATAATTCGTGTTAGTATTTTGCAGCTGTGACTTATTAAACTGATAGTTCGGTAATTTTCACATCTGTCAACACCTGCTTTCTTTGGGATTGGAATTATTATATTCTTCTTGAAGTATGAATGTATTTCGCCTATCTCGTACATCTTACTCACCAGATGGAAGAGTTTTGTCAGGACTGGCTCTCCCAAGGCCGTCAGTAGTTCTAATGGCATGTTGTCTACTCCCGGGGCTTTGTTTAGACTCAAGTATTTCAGTGCTCTGTCAAACTCTTCACACAGTATCGTATCTCCCATTTCATTTTCATCTACATCCTCTTCCATTTCCATAATATTGTCCTCAAGTACAAAACCCTTGTATAGACCCTCTATATACTCCTTCCACCTTTCTACGTTCCCCTCTTTGCTTATAATTGGGTTTCCATCTGAGCTCTTGATATTCATACAAGTGGCCCTCTTCTCTCCAAAGGTCTCTTTAATTTTCCTGTAGGCTGTATCTATCTTACCCCTAGTGAGATACGCCTCCACATCCTTACATTTTGTCATCTAGCCATGCTTGCTTAGCCATTTTGCACTTCCTGTCGATCTCATTTTTGAGAGGTTTGTATTCCTTTTTGCCTGCTTCATTTACTGCATTTATATATTTTCTCCTTTCATCAATTAAATTCAATATTTCTTCTGTTACCCAAGGATTTCTACTAGCCCTCGTCTTTTTACCTACTTAATCCTCTGCTGCCTTCACTACTTCATCCCTCAGAGCTACCCATTCGTCTTCTACTGTATTTCTTTCCCCCATTCCTGCTATTTGTTCCCTTACGCTCTCCCTGAAACTCTGTACAGCCTCTGGTTCTTTCAGTTTATCCAGATCTCATTTCCTTAAATTCCCACCTTTTTGCAATTTCTTCAGTTTTAATCTACAGTTCATAACCAATAGATTGTGGTCAGAGTCCACATCTGCACCTGGAAATGTCCTACAATTTAAAACCTGATTCCTAAATCTCTGTCTTACCGTTGTATAATCTATCTGAAATCTGTCAGTATCTCCATGCTTCTTCCATGTATACACCCTTCTTTTATGATTCTTGAATCAGGTGTTAGCTATGATTAAGTTATGTTCTGTGCAAAATTCTACCAGGTGGCTTCCTCTCTCATTTCTTAGCCCCAATCCATATTCACCTACTATGTTTCCTTCTCTCCCTTTTCCTACACTCGAATTCCAGTCACCCATGACTATTAAATTTTCGTCTCCCTTCACTACCTGAATAATTTCTTTTATCTCATCAAACATTTCCTCAATTTCTTCGCCATCTGCAGAGGTAGTTGGCATATAAACTTGTACAACTGTAATAGGCATGGGCTTCATGGCCACTATAATATTATGTTGTCGTGGTCAGCACGATTACGTAACTACAAAAGTTTTCCGCGGCTTGTCATGCTTTACATGTTGTTCGACAAGTAGAAACCTATAGATGTGCCTACACTTCAGGTGCAGTTTTTACAGTAGTCGGAAACGCTTAATCGTCACTGTTACTACTGTCGTATTTGAAATGTTGCAAATATGCAGCTACTACACGAACGCAGGTAGCTGAAGCTGTATGACGTAGCGACTCGTCTAAAATGTTACTGACTGCTGGTGTAGGCTGCGGTTGCTATCCCAGAGGGACATAAGCATTGAATGTAGGCTTTTATCGTCTGTATGTTGTTAATACTTTAGTTATTCGTGGTGTAGAACTTTGATTTTCAGCACTCCGTACAATATATAAAGTTGAATTGAGGAGCGCCCCATGGCTGTATTGCGATATTGTGTGTGAACCCATCACCTTACCGCTCAGCCAAATGTATGCGCAATAATTGTGAAACTGCCGTCGACATTACAATAACGGTCTGAAGTGAAGGCTAGTATTCTAAGAACGCGAAGTTCATGTATTCGTATACGGATTTGGCCAATTTGTACGCAGCTGAGACATTGACTGACAATGCAGTGACGATACTGCATCGCACGTGAGAGGCCAATATGTCACTCGTTAATTACGTGGTTGACCTGATCACCTTCCTTTAGGAAACATCCTTGGGTACAAACACATACAGTAATGTTAGTGCACCTGTTAACAATCGTATAAATATATTCAGCTATTTCGAGAGTGATTAGTATGTCTGGGGCCGAATATTATTGGCTTAAATTGTAAACACATTTTCCAAGAATAAACATTTTTAGTCTGCGCTAAAATAACTTTCGTCTTACACACCCTTGGTGTAGAGTGGTAATGCCCTGTAATTTACCTTATTCCCGGCCACTCCATCAACAATGAAATTTACACACTCTTGATAATTAGACCACTACCATTGTACCTTAATCTGCTTTTAATTGGAGTTTGTTTTGTAAAAGAATAACGGATTGTGTATAGTACTTATAAATACAGGCTTCGCAAGTGACTAATCTAACTACTTAAAACAGTAGGCTAGCTTCAAATCTATTGTACACCTGTCCATAGTCTACCACCAACATTTCCTTAAATATCGTTAATTTCATTTCTATGTTAGACCTTACGTACATAAGGATCTGACGAATGAGTCTGTTGTGATAATTTCATTCTGACTAAGCTATGAAGTAAGCAATTTCGGCGAACAGTAAGGAACTACCGACAGATAACGTACAACACGTACAAGCGGATGTTACTGAATGTGGTGGGGGAAGCAGTTGACTCAGTGTAAGGTTTATCTTCCATTTCAGTGGAGGCTGCACAATGAATGAAAATTGCGTGTCAGACTGACATTGTAACTCTGCACTAATTTAAAAACTCGGCTAGGAATTAAAAAAGTGATTTGAGACGAAACGTAAAAATACAGTCTATTTTTCTACTTTATTACTACAGTGTGCGGTAATTATATACTTTCGAAGTGGGAAGTGAACTCATTGTTTTGGTTGTACCCTGATAATGTTTGAGATATAACAGTGAATAAGACTTGCAGAAAAAAGATAGAGTGTAACTAATATGCCGGGAGGAAATCAGTATAATTTCTTGTACCGACGTCGTCGCAATGAACATCTCGTGAGAAATAACGTTCGTTTTAAACAGTAGTTGTGCATCAGACTATGTACTGTGTGTGTGTGTGTGTGTGTGTGTGTTAGTTACGCATCCCAGAATGATTTAGTGCCAAAGTGCATGTGGACATGAGCCTTTCACGAAGTAAGGCCCAAATTTTGGACTGTTTTGAAGGATCTCACAAATACGTTTTCCAGAGGTTTATTTATGGACCTCTGAGAGACCAGATCCAGTGTTTGGCAGACGCCCACCGATGATGAATGCATTTCTTGTTGTTTAACACTAATAAATTGTTTTCCGGTGGTACGCAGAAGCAATCCGACGGCTATGTACTTGATCAGCACCAGGGATTTTTAGCATGTAAAGTAAGTGGAACAATTATATGAAGATAAAATCTTTCGACCTCTGAACTAGAGATGTAGCAGAGTAGTTTACAAATAATGAAACCGACTGAATGAGGTGAAATTGTTGTGTGTTTTACGTTAGTTAAAACTGCGTATAAACTCTGATACAAATCGAAGGTAAACAACACTTGACAGGATACATGTAAACAGATGGAAAAAGCTGCCTATGCTGAAGACAAAGATTTAGATGTGACCTCTGAGTGATACTAATATTTGCTGACACTTGTCTGACATAGTGTGTACATTGTGTCTAGTATTCTACACATATTATTGAATGTGTTATGTCTTTCTTGTTTCAGTAGTATCAGATAACCTATATTGTTATTAGCATTTTGAGTAACTGGAAACATTATATCATTCAATGATATTTTTATATAACTTGTACAGATAAGAAATAGAAGTAGTGTAATCACACATCATAGAGCACTCAAAGTATGAATCCAAGATATCTTTTTCTATGGCTCTCGTGCCTGTATGCTGTACACTAATAGATATTTGAACATTATAATCAATGTAGGCCTGAATATAAAACACTGTGGGCATGGAAAGTTAACAAGGGCTGATTTATTTGGGAAAAAACTGTAATAATTGTGTACAGTTCACAGCATGCAGTTCATATTTTGCTCTTGTCCACTTGTCTCCTTCATATTAGAAAATACAGAGAACACCACTCTTTTCTTTCAAAAGAGGGAATGTGGAGGTATAGTCTAGGTATAGAGACTAATTCTTTCTTTATACCTTTTCCACAACACAAGAATGTATTGGTTGAGGTCCAAGCCACAGTTAGGTGGATATTGCAAATTAATATTGTAGGTAAGCTGTCATGGTGGCAGTCATGCCACACTGTACTAGTGAATGGTACAACCAGTACAGTAGGGCTACATTGAGACAATACACATGTGCAAAGCAAATTGTTCGCTACAGTACTACACAATACACATATTGCTGTCATTTGCAAATTATTTGTTTTAAATTAAATAACTATTACACGTTCTACATCTTTTGAATCTGTTGTCCCATCTAATACTCTAATAACACATGACAAAATTCTAACTTTTTGCATGGCATTTTATTTGTTGTTATTTTGGCAAATCGGCTTTGGTGTATTTTATACTTGTTTCTGTACCAAAATTGGATTCATCATATTAGTGTGATGATTGATTTCCTGTATTATTAAGAATGCCACTTTCATTCTTTGCTTGTGGTGAATTGTTGATTAGAAACTAATATGAATTTCAGAGGATTGTAGTAGTCCATATTTCTTAAATATATGCACAAACAAATGTAGGGCTTTGAAATACACTCATAATTATAATAGTTTTATTTTAACCAGTCCACAGCTATTGACTCAATGGTGGTTTCCTGAAAAATATTATTCTTTTGAAACAAGAGTAATATATTGACTCTGTATGGTATTCTGGTACTGTAATAGGGCTCAATCTCCAGTTGGTGCTAGGATATTCTTTCTTTCACTTGCGACTTCTGCTGATACTGACATTGTTTTGTATACTTGAATATGTCAGCTTGTAACATGCTAGGGAGTACATAGTGAATTTATAATCCCCCCCCTATGATTTCCTGGGTCAGTCAGTTCAAAGGTCGAAAGAAAGCAAGGACATTCCATCTCCAGTAAGATCATGCTGATTAAATCACTGTCCCTGTGTGTGTGTGTGTGTGTGTGTGTGTGTGTGTGTGTGTGTGTGTGTGTGTCCTCATACTGTTCCTTATCTTATCATACAGAATATTATGATGTGCCTTACCAAAGAAGACACAAATTAATACTCAGAATGACTGTAAAAATTATTAATGTATGTCAAGTTATCCACTGTACAGAGGTCTAACAGTGACTTCCTTCAATTTGCCATGTCCATTCCCTTAATTACTCGTGCACTTTCTGAGGCAATAAGAATATATTATAAGGACACCAACATTTTATGATTTATAAGTCCAAGTTCCTAAAAATTATCATTTGAGTATTACTTGTAAAATCAAGTTTATATGCAAGTAAATTGCATTATACAGAGCCGTAGTAAAAATATAATTGTAGAAAATGTGAAATGTGCTGGTGTGCATGTGTCAGAATTATTTCAGGAAGGCTATCCTGACGAAATGGGACAGGCTATGGTTTAAGCTCCCATGAGACAGAAATTGCTGCAGTATGTGAAGACCATCCTACCTCGGCCCATTTTCAGTCAGTCAGTGGGTGCAAGAGGTTCCTTCTAACTTGTACTCATTATGTTCTCCAGCTTCAGTAGATCCATTTACAATAATGGTAAACTGAAGAGAACTGGTAACTTAATTGGTGGTATAGTCTAGTAAATCTAACTTTATCTGTATGGAAAATAGTCTTCAGAGAAAGGGGCACTCTGATATATTGTAGATGTTTAAATTATGCAGAAATATATCCCTTGTTTGAAGTGATTGAATTTTATAACCATATTCTTCTTCCTGCCGTAAATCTTTACAAGATGAGACTTGTTGTGCACTGGTTATGACTGTGGATTCTTATTTATGATTTAGCTGCCCCTCCTAAGATAGTTTCTGTAATTTCTTTAAGTAACTTCAGGCAAATGCCTAAATAATTCTTTAAACATCACAACTTCCTCTTCCTCCCTCCAAATGGAGTAATACATACCACTTGGTGTCTAAATTGGTAACTGTCAGAGTTAATGTGAAATATGTCAAGTTACACCATGGTTTAAAGTCCACTATAAACTGATTTTTTTGTAACTAGTAATGTAAATCAGTTCATAATTCGGAAAAAAGGTACTGGCATACCACAGGTGGGACCATGTCTACTAAAGCACTACAGTGTTAAAACAGACATTTGGATTGAGCACTGCTTTATTTTTTAATGAAGTACAAAGGGACCACACCATACTGTCTGTTCGAATTTTAGAATTTGTTGTTGTCAATGTAGTGTCAGTGTCAACATCTCCTATGCCGACACATTTTCTAAATCTGGTCCACAGTGATTTGCAGATGTTATCTAGGCTGAAATTAGTATTACATGCTTTTAGATGCATACTTGACAGAGATGACAATTTTTGAGCAGGTGTGCTTATTATTGTCCACTTACTGAATTTTATTTTCGAGAGAGTAGTAGTCTTATTCCTACAGGAGATGAGGAAAGCAGTGCTTTCTCCAAATTTCCAATGCAGTACTTGTTTGTTGTACAATCTCAGTTTTTCTTCCGAATTCCTTGAACATATTTCAGTCATTTAAGAAGTTATTACAGTGTTTCGAATACAACTAGTGTCATTGATGAAAATTTTAATCTCCATAGTAGAAATGTGGACACTGAAAGTCGTGAGTGGAATACAAACAGTGCATAGACTAACGATTTTCACTCACCACCTGGTTCTGCTGTTTCATGTAGACAGGCCTTTAAACAAGATTTAATTGTGTAGCTAAGCTTCAAATACTATCCTTCCTGAGAATTATCTCTTCTCTTCAAGGAAGATGTTGTCATAAAGGCTTAACTGTAGGTTCAGTCGTATTTATGTGCTTGTCTACTCTTTAACTATCTTTGGTGTCTAAGTATTTTTATATGGAAGGATACTACATCCATTAGACGTTGAGAACTTGTTTTACATTTTGTTTAAATGAGCTAAAGAAGATACAAAATTTCCCGGCAGATTAAAACTGTGTTGCAGTTTGATACTAGAACTCAGAATGTTGCAATTGTGGGCAATGATGGGGAAATCGAAGTTTGAGTCCTGCTACATCACACAGTTTGAAGCTGTCAGGAAGTTTCAAAACAGCTGCTGCTGCTGAGTGAAGGTTTCATTCTCTAAAAGTAGGTATAATTTAGCTGTGGATATTCAGGGACAAAATAAATATGTGGCCCACAATGAAATGAACTCCCTCTTGCTAATGCTGTCACACCATATATTTTATGTCTTTATGCATTGTGAATGTTTGGTATAAAAATTAGTTTTTGGGGCTTGGCTTTCATAGTATCTATTGACAACAAATCCACATATGTACATAATTAGATTACTGCTGCATTTTCCCCACATTTTCCATTTTATTTGCATACCAGATGTCCCAAAAAATATGTACCGATACCATAACTGTAATTTTAATGTTACAAACACAATGTGTGAAAATAAAACCTGTGTCACTGAAGATATGACTTGAACAATTTCTTAAATTGTCAAGGTTGGAAATATTGCTTCAGTTGTAAGATTATTTTCTCGCTGATGGCACACCATGTCCTGTACTTGTCCTTTGCGACACTTGCAGTCACAGCACAAAGTTATCACACTTGATGATGGCCGCGTAAGAGCTTGAAACTGGTCTTGGTTTAAGCTTTGTAAAATAAAAAGATCATTACAACTGGAGTGGTATTTTAAAGCTCTGCTATAAGTCTCAGTTGTGGATATTCCTCCAGTGGGATTGTTTGTTCTTAAATAGTGCTTTTGTATATCTTGTTCATACTTTGAAAGAGATTGCTATAAATTTTTGGTCATTCTTAGTGTGCATTTTTAGCACAAACTAGTATTTTTGCATGATTATGGTGGGATAGTGGTATCACTTTCCTTTAGGAGTGTATCGTTTTTTTTCTGTTACATTGCTGTTAAAAACTGCAGTGTCTAGCTAATGTAAGTGCATGTTAGTGAAAGAATATTGAAAGCTTTGAAATTTATTTCAATTCAGCATTTTTAAATTCTTGCTGTAGATATTGAATATAGTGAGTAGAGCCATGAGTGTCCACAGAAGTTTATGTAAAAGGGGGCAAAGTCCTAAAAATTACAGTTTATTATAGAAATAGCAATCTGCCATGGCTTCATCATGAGTAGCACCAAGTATATATGACCAAATGACTTGTCTGGTCTAACTGTATTAAATTAAATACTTGAACCGTCCATTTGAATCAGTCTGTTTATTTGTGAGAATGTATCAAAATCTCTAAAATAGTTCCTGAGATTAGCCTTGATGTACAGACAGAGAATGTGGCAGAAGGCAGGTGCCTTGAATTTAGTGATAGGCCTATTTATGAACAAATTTTTTGAGTTTCACACCATATCTCACACGAAGAACTAAGTCTGTTGAGAAGTACAAAACATGTTGTGTTTCATTCAGTTGACAGTTATCCAGTCACTAGGGCTTTTTGAAGATAAAGTACTCTGATAGCTGAATTTATGTATTTATTCATTGTTAGCCTGTGTATTCTAGGTGACAAGCTTCAGCTTATGTTACTGGATTATGTCATACAATTTTTTGTGCAGACACTCCAAGATAAAAGAAATATCAATATTATGACTGCATACACCATTTTACATTCTGCCAGGGCCTGATTACAATGAACATAAATTAAATTTACAATGAGAAATCACATTCTATTGGTGCATAAAAGGTCTTTGAAACACATTTATTACATATTTCCTGCTCTAATGTAACAGCTGAAATTAAGTTACATTGAACTCACTTATATGTAAGTGCATTTCTGTGTAAGATACACTTCAAACAATTTAATGATTTTTAATACCTATGATTTCTTTAATTTAGTTAGATAGCTTATTGAAAAATCGCGTGCCCCTTCTTCCTCTGGAGCATCCATTATCAGGAGTTTCACTCTCTTGTGTAATAATTTTCCTTCCCTTTCATTATGTAGTTTTATTAAGAAGGTTTCTCTCTCTCTCTCTCTCTCTCTCTCTCTCACACACACACACACACACACACACACACACACACACACACACACACGCGCGGTGGGGGGGGATAAAACTGTCATTGTATTGTATACAGTACTATCTGAGCGGTATAGCTACACAGTGTACTGTCTTACGTAACAATTGAACAGAATAGATGGGGAAATATAACAAATTTTCCTGAGAACTTACTCTTCCACACAATTTGTCATTTTTTGGCTCCGGAAGATCTGCGTGCTTATCATTTTACATAGAGCATCTACATGCTACATTAACTGCCTCTCCATTTATTTCAGTTGTTTTTTTTTTTCTTCCTCTCTGTTCAGTTTGAAACATTGTGTATATTTGTTTAGGTTGATTATAAAATGTTGTTTTGTCATTGATTCTTATTTGCTTTTCCAATATTCAGGACTGCTATCTTTTCAAGCTCCTTTGTTTGTGTAGAACAGTTAAATTATCTTTTCATCGGCATACATTGTAAGTTTCTTATTTATATTGTGTGGAAAATTGTTGGAGTATATATTGCACAGTCCTTTCCAATGCCTGTTCTAGTTTTGAAAACAGAAATCAAAATCCACTACTGGCTTGCTTAGCCTATCGTAGCTTCACCAGAGCCCTGTTAGCCATCATTTTTCACGGTTCCTGTAGGACCTTCACAGCTACCATAGATGTCCCAAGGCACACACAGTCCCCACTGTACCTCATTCCTACAGGCAATCCCCTGCTTCATACGGGATGAAATTTAGTATAAGTAAGTGTGAGATGATTATCACAACAAGAATGAAGAAGAGAGGAAAAACTGGAATAACAGTTGGTGGGGAATGATTGAGGAGAGTGGAGAGTTTCAAGTACCTAGGAAACCGGATACAGGAAGATGGAAAAAATGACAGAAAAATAAATGAGCAGGGGAGAAAAGCAGAAGCATTTCGTAAGGGTGGCAGAAGCCTGATATGGAGTCATCTGAAACCTAGGGTATGAAAGGAAGAGAGAAAAGCAAAGTACAAGCTAGTGAGGTGAAATTCTTGAGGAACAGTATTGGAGTGACAAAGATTGACAGGTTAAGAAATGAGAGGATCAGAGAGTTAATGAAGGTGGAACCATCACAGGAGGAGATAGAGAAATGAAGGCTGAGATGGTATGGGCATTTTAAGAGAATGGGTGAGAAGAGGATACCCAGGAGAATACACAAGATGAGACTGGAAAGAGAGAGACCAATAGGGTGACTAAGAGACAGATGGCTGAAATGAGTGGAGGAATGCGTCCAGAAGAAAGGAGAAGACTGGACCAAAGTGAAGACAGAGAGATGGTGGCAAGACAGAAGACAACGTAGAGGCTTATGTTCCAAACAGACCTGTCCAGAGGCTGGAAACTGTCCAAAACTGTCCTAGATGATGGTGGTGGTGATGATATTTCACAGTGAAGTAATGTTGATGGAGAAACACTGTTTAGGAACATATATTTTACTATGTGTAATGTGTCCCCAGCACTATACAAAGGCATATTAGACAAAGGTGTATAGCACAGAACATCTAGCATATATATTTAAGAATACATATAACGAGCAAAGAGATCCATACACATAAACTCACTATTGATATAACAAATATTTTGTTCACCAAATCCCAAAACCTGCCCTTGAAAATATTTTTATGTGCTCACAATAATACTGAATACACCACCACCTCAAACCACTATGCATGGAATGTTATGTTGTTAAACCATACAGTTTTACCGATTCCTGGAATATGTCTTTACCAAGAGGGTTGGTCAATAAATCAGAAACCATTTCCTCTGTACACAAATAGAGTATTGTAATATTTGTCTGTTTGTGTGGTACCTAATAAAATGTTGCCTAATATAAATGTGCTTGGACCACACACCTGTTGTTTGGTTTTGACCTAACTTTATTGCTCCGGTTTTGTCGCAAAACATGTTGGTTGGCTCAATAATTACATGTGGCTCAACATCACCTATTAAGAGCCCTTACCATAGCACTTCTTGTATGGTGAAAGACAATGCCGTATATTCAGCCTAAACAGTACTCAAGTCACTATTCTATTTTTCTTGCAAGACCAGGATATTAATCCTCCTGTCAACTTGAAACAGCTGCCTGCAATAGAATGTCTGTTATACAGCTCATTTCCCCCAGTCTGCGTCACTGTAACATTACAGATTCCAGTTTCCTGTCTTGTAGTACCTTAATTTGTTGTCAACAGTTCCTTTTAAATTTCTAGGTATTCTTTTAACTATATCTACATATATACCCCACTAGCCACCAAGTGGTGTGTGGTGGAGGGCACAATTCACGTGAAAGAAGGATCCTTTATTGTATGATTATATGATAGCGGAACAAACACTGGTAGCAGTTACTTCTGTAAAATATTTGGGAGTATGCATGTGGAACAATTTGAAGTGGAATGATCATATAAAATTAATTGTTGGTAAGGCGGGTACCAGGTTGAGATTCATTGGGAGAGTCCTTAGAAAATGTAGTCCATCAACAAAGGAGGTGGTTTACAAAACACTCGTTCGATCTATACTTGAGTATTGCTCGTCAGTGTGGGATCCGTACCAGAAGGCTTGACGGAGGAGATAGAGAAGATCCAAAGAAGAGTGGCGCGTTTCGTCACAGGGTTATTTGGTAACCGTGATTGCGTTACGGAGATGTTTAGTAAACTCAGGTGGCAGACTCTGCAAGAGAGGCGCTCTGCATCGCGATGTAGCTTGCTCGCCAGGTTTGGAGAGGGAGCATTTCTGGATGAGGTATCAAATATATTCCTTCCCCCTACTTATACCTCCCGCGGAGACCACGAATGTAAAATTAGAGAGATTTGAGCGCACATGGAGGCTTTCAGACAGTCGTTCTTCTCGCGACCCATACACGACTGGAACAGAAAAGAGAGGTAATGACAGTGGCACGTAAAGTGCCCTCCACCACACACCGTTGGGTGGCTTGCGGAGTGAAAAACGACTGTCTGAATGCCTCAGTACGAGCTCTAATTTCTCTTATCTTTGCGCAATTTCAAAGTTGGTGGTAATAATATATGCTGTACATCCTCGGCGGATTTTGGAATTTTGTGAGCAGTCCCTTCTGTTTAGCACATCGTCTATCTGCAAGTGTGTCCCACTTCTAACTTCCTGTCAGATTTGTAACACTCTTGGGATGGCTAAATGTACCAGTCAAGAATCTTGCCGCTCTTCTTTGGACCTTCTCAATCTCTTGAATCAGACCAAACTAGTAAGGGTCCCATAGAGATGAACAATACTCTAAGACTGGACGCACTAATGTATTGTAAGCAATTTCCTTTGTTGAAGGACTGCATCCCTTTAGGATTCTACCTATAAATCGCAATCTAGAGTTTGTCTTGCCCATTACTTATGTAATCTGATCATTCCATTTGAGATCATTTCGAATAGTCACACCCAGATACTTGACGGATGTTACCGCTTCCAAAGACTTTGCATTTGTTTTGTACTCGTACATTAATGGGGATTTTCGTCTTGTTATATGCACTGGGTTACACTTACTTATATTAAGAGATAACTGCAAGACATTACACCACACATTTATTTTCTGCAAATCCTCATCGATTTGTTCACAACTTTCATGTGATACTACTTTCATGTGATACTACTTTCATGTGATACTACTTTCATGTGATACTACTTTCATGTGATACTACTTTCATGTGATACTACTTTCATGTGATACTACTTTCATGTGATACTACTTTCATGTGATACTACTTTCATGTGATACTACTTTCATGTGATACTACTTTCATGTGATACTACTTTCATGTGATACTACTTTCATGTGATACTACTTTCATGTAGACTAAATCATCATCGGGAAACAGTCTAATGCCGCTGTCAATACCATCAACCAGATCGTTTATGTAAATCGTAAAAATCAGCAAACCTATTACGCTGCCCTGGGGCATACATGAAGGTACGCTTGTTTCTGTTGAAGTCACCCCATTCAGGACGACATATTGCTCTCTGTCTGTCAGAAAACTTTCTGTCCAACCACATATGTCATTGGATAGACCATAAGCGAGCACTTTTTGGAGCAAGTGACAGTGTGGAACTGAGTCGAACGCCTTTCAAAAGTCGAAAATAAGGCATCAACCTGGGAGCCGGTATCTAGAGCCTGTTGTATATCATGTACAAAGAGAGTCAGCTGTGTCTTGCATGACTGCTGTTTCCTAAAACTGTGCTGGTTTCTGCAGATGAGTGTCTCAGAGTCTAGAAAGGTCATTATGTCTGAACACAATATATGTTCCATGATTCTACAACAAATCGATGTCAGTGAAATTGCCCGGTAATTATGTGCATCCGATTTTCTCCCCTTTTTATAGATTGGTATGACCTGGGTCCTCTTCCAACCCTGTGGAACTTTCCGCTGTTCCAATGATCTCTGATAGAAGATGGATAAGAATGGTGCTATATTTGTAGCGTGGCCTTCCTGGCGTATAAGGATCTTAACTGTTTTGCAATTCCAGGTACACTAAACACTACGTCGGCCATCCTTGCATTTGTTCAATAAATGAAAGGGGTAATGGTGCACAGCCCTCTACCGTAAATGAGTTTTTAAAAGCTAGGTTTAGAATTTCTGTCTTCTGTTTATCATCATCCATTACATTACCCGTACTGTCAGCAAGAGAAGGTGTTGAATTATTTGTAGTGTTCATAGATTTTATGTATGACCAAAATTTTTTGGGGTTATGTTTAGAATCTGCAGATGAAACATTGCTTTCAAATTCATTAAAAGAATCTCCCACTGACCTTTTGACAGCTGCTTTCATTTCGCATAATTTTTGTTTGTCAGCGGGGCAGTGACTACGTTTTAAACAACTGTGCAAAATTCTCTGCTTTCTCAGCAACTTACTAATATGTTTGTTGTACCAAGGTGGATCCTTTCCTTCCCCTATATTTTTGCAATGCACATACTTGTCTAGCACGTGGTGGACAATACTTTTAAATTCCGACCAAAGATACTCAATATCTTTGTGTCCCGCAGTGAATGCTTGGAGCTGACTATGAAGATATTCATTAATGACACTTTTATTTGCTTTCCCAAACAAGAAAACTCTGATGTTTCTTTGGTTTTTTTGTGCAACTTCCTTTGACATAGAAGCCACACCGACATTATGGTTGCTAATACCTTCTTCTAGATTAATTTCCTCATAAAGATCAGGTCTGTTTGTTGCCAAGATATCTAATATGTTCCCACCTAGAGTTGGTTTTCTAACCAATTGCTCAAGATTGTATGTCAAGATTGTACACTCCTGGAAATTGAAATAAGAACACCGTGAATTCATTGTCCCAGGAAGGGGAAACTTTATTGACACATTCCTGGGGTCAGATACATCACATGATCACACTGACAGAACCACAGGCACATAGACGCAGGCAACAGAGCATGCACAATGTCGGCACTAGTACAGTGTATATCCACCTTTCGCAGCAATGCAGGCTGCTGTTCTCCCATGGAGACGATCGTAGAGATGCTGGATGTAGTCCTGTGGAACGGCTTGCCATGCCATTTCCACTTGGCGCCTCAGTTGGACCAGCGTTCGTGCTGGACGTGCAGACCGCGTGAGAAGACGCTTCATCCAGTCCCAAACATGCTCAATGGGGGACAGATCCGGAGATCTTGCTGGCCATGGTAGTTGACTTACACCTTCTAGAGCACGTTGGGTGGCACGGGATACATGCGGACGTGCATTGTCCTGTTGGAACAGCAAGTTCCTTTGCCGGTCTAGGAATGGTAGAACGATGAGTTCGATGACGGTTTGGATGTACCGTGGACTATTCAGAGTCCCCTCGACGATCACCAGAGGTGTACGGCCAGTGTAGGAGATCGCTCCCCACATCATGATGTCGGGTGTTGGCCCTGTGTGCCTCGGTCATATGCAGTCCTGATTGTGGCGCTCACCTGCACTGCGCCAAACACGCATATGACCATCATTGGCACCAAGGCAGAAGCGACTCTCATCGCTGAAGACGACACGTCCCCATTTGTCCCTCCATTCACGCCTGTCACGACACCACTGGAGGCGGGCTGCACAATGTTGGGGCGTGAGCGGAAGACGGCCTAACGGTGTGTGGGACCGTAGCCCAGCTTCATGGAGACGGTTGCGAATGGTCCTCGCCGATACCCCAGGAGCAACAGTGTCCCTAATTTGCTGGGAAGTGGCGGTGCGGTCCCCTACGGCACTGCGTAGGATCCTACGGTCTTGGCGTGCATCCGTGCGTCGCTGCGGTCCGGTCCCAGGTCGACGGGCACGTGCACCTTCCGCCGACCACTGGCGACAACATCGATGTACTGTGGAGACCTCACGCCCCACATGTTGAGCAATTCGGCGGTACGTCCACCCGGCCTCCCGCATGCCCACTATACGCCCTCGCTCAAAGTCCGTCAACTGCACATACGGTTCACATCCACGCTGTCGCGGCATGCTACCAGTGTTAAAGACTGCGATGGAGCTCCGTATGCCACGGCAAACTGGCTGACACTGACGGCGGCAGTGCACAAATGCTGCGCAGGTAGCGCCATTCGACGGCCAACACCGTGGTTCCTGGTGTGTCCGCTGTGCCGTGCGTGTGATCATTGCTTGTACAGCCCTCTCGCAGTGTCCGGAGCAAGTATGGTGGGTCTGACACACCGGTGTCAATGTGTTCTTTTTTCCATTTCCAGGAGTGTATGTTGAGAGCACTTCTAGAATAACTTCACACGAATCTTTGCTTCTGCCCCCTGTGATAAGAGTGTAATTCTCCCAATCAATGTATGCCAGATTAAAGTCTCCACCTATAACCGATGGCTATTTTGAGTATTTATTTCCTATGTCCTCAAGACTTTCCCTGAAATGTTCTGCGACAATTGTTGCAGATGCTGGTGGTCTATAAAAACATCCTAATACAAAGGTCAGTTTATCCAGACTATTTCACAGTCCGACCCAGTATTGATGTCAACTGCATTTAAACAGCTTTTAACTGCAATGAACACAGCACCTCCTATAGCATCAGTCCTATCCTTCCTAAACATTGTCCAATCTGAGTTCAAAATTTCACTGCTATTTATGTCTGGTTTCAACCAGCTTTTGATACATAATGCAATATTGGCATTCCTACTGTTTATTTCAGAGAATAACTCGAGGACCTCACTACAGACTTAGACAATTTACTAATATTAGATGTAGCATATTTAAATCCTTTGGAATGACTTGTTTAGACGAACTAACAATTTTTAGAGTTGGCACACCCACATCAATGACATGAACTGGTAATTTTTTAGGCCAATGGTGTGTTTCCCGTGGGGAGGGACCTAATCTGAAAAAAACCCCATGTGTACGCCACAAGTACTGTGCTACCCATATAGCTGCTTCCTGTGTGTAGTGCACCCCTGATCCATCAAGGGACGTCCTACAACCCTCCACTCCATAGCGTAGGTTGAGGAATCTATAACCATTTTCGTCACAGAGTCGATGTTGCCTCTGGTTTAGATTCTCCACTCGACTCCGAACCCAAGGACCCTGATCCACTCAGGGTACAGTGCTGCAAATCGTCAGCTTGGCTTCTACTCCTCGAGAGATGGAGGCCACCTTTGCCAATTTAGCCAGCTGTCAAAAGGACCCAAGGATTTCCTCGGAATCCCAACAAGAGGCATTGTTGGTGCCGAAATGTGCAACAGTCTGCAGCTGGCTGCACCCTGCACGCTCAATAGCTGTCAGAAGAGCCTCTTCCACATCTTGGAAAGGCCCCCTGGCAAGCACACCGAGAGAACATTGGAATTTTTCCTTACCGCAGCCGCCTAACATTGGAGCTCCCAGTAACTAGCAAACCCCTGCCCCCCGCATGCTTGTCCAGACGTTGCTGAAGGAGCGGCCACTATCCTGTCAGAAGGTGCATTCTGATCCAGCTCAGCCTCCCCCCCCCCCCCCTCCCCAGCATCAGATATCACACTAAGTCTATTAGCAAAGTGCATGGGATTTGGCAGGAGCCTGCGTCCCCCATGCAGCCTTTGCCTTGAGGCTCAAGACCTTGACACAATCCGCCACCCACAGTGAGGTGAGAGTGGGCCGGGTGGCTCAGTTGCGCCTGGTGTTGGCTCAGTGACAGAGAGCTGTGACATCCCCCCTGCGCATCTAGTACAGCACAGGCTGCTCCAGGCACCCCATCCCCACCACACCTCAAGGTGGCACTCAGGAGCTTGTTGACTGTGGTCAACAAAGCTTCCAGCTGCGTTTGGACTGTGGCCAACTCCTCCTGTATCCGCACTCAACAGACACAGTCCCTATCCATCTAGCTAATAAATGATTTACTATAAGAAACGTAAGGAGACCTACTGCCACACAAGGTTTACAGTTACACTCTAGTTGCCAGAAAGGACACCCAATAATGAAAATAAAAATTCATAGCAGAAGCTAGATCTGGTGCTTATTTTCCTGCTCGGGCCTATCTAGTGAATACTAAAGAATAAGACAGTGACCTACAGTAAACTCCTATGGGCTATCTAGTCAATATTATTAACGAATTGAAGAGTAACCTATGGTAAGCTACAACTACTGATTATCCCTTGTATTTATAATGTAAAGAAGCATTTAAATACACACAGAAATGACCTAATAAAACTATAAAACTGCTACCTTAAATGTACCGAGTCTAAATGACGCTAATAAACGTAAATACTGAATATTGTACACTGACAGAGGCAGTTACAAACCAAAACCTTTAGCTAACAATAAGAGTTCAGAATGTAAAGCACAAATACGAACTCTACTTTATAGGAACCGATGGGTTTACAGTACACTATCACTAAAGCCCACAACAAGCTAAGGAGCTTAAGCAGATGGCGAGGGGAGTTTTAGCTTTCTGCTAACTAAACTGTATGTAAGAAGGGCTCAGAAGTTGTATTGTAACACAGATTTACTCAGATATTGTAGTGTAACACTAATTTACAATGTATTTTACGTGCGCTTAACTGTTAATAGTTGCAGCGTGCACTAGTCAAACGTATAGAAGTGAGGTTAGAATTCACTGCCAGTATCATTTTTCTAAATAAAATGCAACCCAGTGTTTAATTCTTGAGTCTTTGCAAAAACTACTTAGAGTATTATTATCAAAGGCAATATCTTGCCTCAAAAGTTTGAGCTATATATGAAAGACTTTCCACTGCCTCCAAATAAGTTACTTTATTATTATACATTTCATCTTCTTCTGCCACTAACAACTTCACACCATGTTCCATAGGTGTCGAAACTGGCTTGCAATTATTCGTGCCAAATTCTTCTAGTATTCCCTTCCTGTACATCGATTGGTCAATTAACAAGTCTTCTCCCTTGTCACTTGTTATGATCTTCATACCAAGATACTGTTTCACTTCACCTAAAGCATGCGTATAAAATTCAGATTAAAGTTGTTTCTCGAAACTATTCTTTGAACTATTGTCAACCCATATAGCCAAAATTATAGTTTCTTTGCCATTCCTTCTGTGATATATACCAGGATGTTTTATCATAAGCATTGATTCCTACAGTATCCACTCTGTTTAAGACCATGCATACTCCTTTCCAGATGTCAGTTCTTATTCTTTTCTTTAAGAGTTTTCTTGGCTTCCTCTGGCAGAATCACAGAAATGTCTTCCTACAATTCTCCATCGAGCTATGTGGTCTTTTCTTCCATATGGCGGATTAATAAATTTTCTTTTACAGCAAGGAGCAGGAGATAGTTTAAAGAAACGTATTTCACTGGAGGTGAGAATGTTCGTGTATAGTCTATGTTCTCTGTGTCATAGCAGCCTTTAACTATGAAATGAGCTTTAAAATTTTGTTTTGAATCTTCCAGGTTTTCAATACTAAAGACCCATCTCACTCGTATGGGTTGCTTTCCTTGTGGTGCGGCAACCCATTCATAAGTATCAGTCATGGAAAAAGACTGTAATTCCTTTTCTATATCTTTCTTCCAATTATCTGCATTCGAGCAGGTCAAGGCTGCTTCAGCTGTAAGAGGGTCATTGTTAACATTTGAGGAGCCACATAAATCTCATAATCTGGATACAGCTTAGGTTTTATTGTATGTAATGAACGCCTTAAATTAACATCCTCGTTGCTGGTGTTTCCTGGATCTCATTATCCATTTCATCTTCAATAAACGTATCTGGTTGTTCCTGAACAACTTCTTCAGGTCATTTAGTTTCTAAATTTACTGGTGACTTTGCATATTCTTGGACACCATCTTCGTGATTAATAGCTACAAATACTTTTTCACCATTTGTTTTGTTTTCACCAGATTCTAAGAATATTACATCTATATTAGTTTGCACCTTTTGGTTTTAGGATTTATTAATCTGTAACCCTTGGAATGTTCACAGTATCCAATAAAAATAGATTTTTCAGATTTAGAATACCATTTTCTTCTAAGTTGTTTAGGAACTTGTACCGAGGCCTTACATCCAAAAATTCTTAGATGATCAAGATCAGGTTTCTTTCCAGTCCAGACTTCATATGGAGTCTTGTTTGGTACAGCTTTAGTATGTGGTCTGTTATTATAGATACACTGCAGTTGGTACTGCTTCTGCCCAGTAACATTTTGGTAATCCTGCATCCTTTAACATGCTCGCTGTTTTCTCTACAGTCATTCTGTTAGCCTGTTCTGCTACTGCATTTGAGCAGAACTATAGCGAATTGTAGTTTGATATCAGATTACTCATTCACTTAACTGTTGCTTAAACTGTTTTTTGACGTATTTGGTACCATTATCTGATTTGATAACTCTTATCTTCTCATCTGTCTGTCTTTCAACTGGCACGAAAAATGGAAAATATTTAACTCACTTTGTCCTTGGTTCCAAGGAAATAAACATGTCATCAGTCAGGGTATGAAATAACAACTGCCTCCTATGGAATCTTCTTCCATAAGCCCACAAAGGTCTGTGTGCATCAGCTGCAGAAGCTTAGTAAATCTATTTTTACTTGTTTTAATTAATAATCTGGCTTGCTTTCCTTTATGATGCTATAAAAAATTTTGCAGAATGTACTGGTAACTATTTCCAACTGGAAAACATCTAATTTTTAAAAATGTGTTTCTTTGCTTTCTGTGGCTACCATCCTGCCACTCCAATCAACTATTTCTTCACCATTTAAATCAAAAATTACCTGGTTGCCCTTATTCACTGTACCACTCACTGAAAGCAAATTTGTAGTAACATTCTTCATTTAATGTACATTATGTGTTGTAATATCTTGTGATTATCCTTTAACATTTAAATTTAAGTTTATCTTTCCAACCAGTTCACATTTTTATTTGAGGACCATCCACTGTTTAAACTTCAGTGTTTATTTTTGGAGAAACATCATACAAAACTGATTGGTCTTTGGTAATATGCATAGAAGCTCCAGAATCCAGGAACCAATTTGTACTTTTGCTTTCAGTTTTGCCATAAGAGTAACATGCAGTAAGTGCCTTTACCTTTATTGTCTGGATTGCTTGTCTTCCTTTCTGGACCTTTTGAAACTTGACTTTTTTCTTGTGTTCTTGTCTTTTTTTTTCCATGCACTGTGGTGCAAAAGTCCCATTCCTTGGCATTTATAACGTGAAACACATTTCTTCTTTTTGTATTTTGAATATAAAGCTGTTTCCCTATCCTGCAAAGAGTATTCTTGTACATTCTTGCTTTTGCCCAATCACCTGTAATTGGTATCCCTGAACTCTCGAAGCACACTATCATGGGGGAGTACTTATTTGGTAGTCCCACTAGTAAGAAGGTACTAATTCTTTCTTCAGCAGTGCTGAATCTGATAATTCTTAGACATTTCAAAGTGGATATGATTTTGTTTACATATTCATCATCATTTTTACGTTCACCTAAAAGCTTGATGATAAGCTTTAGCAACCAACTTTCCTAGTTTAACCTCTGTCTTCAAAAGCTCGTCCTAGATTGTCCCATACTTCCTCGCTGTGTTGACCTTTTCTAGATAAACATAGTTTACAGGATCAATTAGAGGAATTAATTTGGATTTTTCTTCATGATCTTTGTTTTGAAAATCTGAATCCATGGACTTTAAGGTTTCATCAATGACATCCCAAAGGTCATCCAACTGTAGATAAGCTCCTACTGCAAACTTCCAAGTTGTGTTATTCGTTCGATCCATGAGCGTCTCAGTCTGTGGCGTTTGCTAGTCAAACTTATTTAATTCAGTCTTCTTAGGCCCATAACGTGTTGGATTATGTATTTGCACAGAGAAATAATGTTGACAGAGAAACACTATTTAGGGACACTTAATTTAAAAATTTAATGTGTTCCCAGCACTATACAAAGCCACATAACACAGAACATCTACCATAGAACATGTAGCATAGGCATTTGAGAATACATGTAACAAGCAAAGAGATCTGTACACAAAAACTCACTGCTGATGTAACAAATATTTTGTCCAACAAATCCCAACAGAAATAATTTACATAGAGAATAAATAATATTGGTCAGAACATTGAGGCACATTGTGTTTGTCAATTTTTGCTCAGCTCTGTAATTGATGATTTTCTGTGTGCTGTTTCGTAGTCATCATGTATAAATTTGTTATGTAATAGCATTTCCCTCTAACCCAATGCTGATACAACTCCACTAGTGTGAAATGATTCTAGCAGATTTCATTGGTGTATACTAACTTCATCTTATTGTATAATTAACATGAATATTAATGCCACATTTTGATTCAATGATCCCTCCTCTTCTTATCCGATGCATTTGGGTCGAAAGGGGTATAGATGTACATACCTACAGGGTAGTATGCCTGTTTTTTTTTGTTTTTTTTTTTTTTTTTGTCTTACAAAACTGAATGTAGACTCAGGAAGTCATCATGGGTATCATTCATCCTCTGAAAAATGGTAACCTAATTTTGTAATTGTATTGTACAAGAAGAAGAGAGTTTACTTGAGGGAATTGGGGATGGAAGCCAAGCAGCTGTACTGCAGTCATGTTCATGATATGCTAGGATTTTTTGGCAATATACGGGTGCCAAGGTCTACCTTCTCTGCACCTTAACTAGAGCTTTGAGATGGAGCAATAAAGAGATTTGGGTGTCAATTTTGGCTCTACTCTGTACAGATTTCCGTACACTTTATATGCAGGATAGTGCCAAGGAAATGGCATAATATCCCATGAACTGCATGACAAAACACAAATCCAGTTTATGCAGTAATTATTAAAGCCACAGCAGTATTTCCCGTTGGCTTTTCAATGCAAAATCTACTGTTTAATAGACTCACAAACAGTCATTGGTGGCAGTGTGTGAGAATATTGTAATAAATAAAAATGTATATACTCCAGATTCCAGTAGGGGGTCAAACAGCCCACTTGCACCCCCTCTACCCCCCCACCCCCCATAACCTTACAAGTTGCCAACAAGTACAGCTGAGAGGTTTTTTTTTTCCAAATTAATGTAGGGTTTCAAAACTCATAAGCTCATAGGAGGTATTTTCATGTTAAGTGTGTTTAGTGCGGCTGTTATTTTGCTGAGTGAGACCAACCACGTAATAAAATTCGCCAACACGGGAGTTCTGGCTGTAGAGAAGCACTATAACACCTGCTTGTTCAGAGACGCTGTAGAAATACAAAACACAGGAATAGTTTCAACAAGAAAGAAGAAAGCCTTAAGGTAAATGGATCCTGTCTTCCCGTACTGCAGCGAACGACCATCACAGATAGCAAGAGGAAAACCGCTCTGGAAACGACCACGGAGAAGCCCTCGGACGTTGGTGTGCTGGGTACATATAGTCAGTGGCTGCGAGCTTAGCTCCAGTTTACCACCGACAATATAGGGGGAAGCTTTGACAATGCCAGCCACTCGTACTGGCGAAAAGTCAGTAAAATCATCAAACAAACGTCGGCCAAAGAATCCTAGACAGACACCAATAGGCAGTTTGAAATTAATTATATGCAAACTGAGAACGTATTCAAAAATTCTGGAGCAAACCAATGTTAAGGATATTCATCTCTAATTATGTGTATTTTACCCTTGTTATATATAATAGTTGCCACACGCCAAATAAGTAAATATATATAGAGGAGTGACTTGTGCTTACTTCCTATTACTTGGGATTTTGCACTGGTCAAGAGATTCATGATAAATGAAAGCTATTATGGTGATAATTGCGGAATTTTGTTTGGAAAGTGCTTAAGCAGTTATTTGCAGAACCGTTCATTTGGTGTAAGGCATCATTTATTGGCCATTGGGGTATCTCTCCTTCCTTCTCCCCTGAATGTTTATATCATTGACAGATATGACAATTTTGTTAACATCTGCATTTGAAATAAAATCATTAGTACAAAAGGAGGAAATAGTAAATGTATAAGTTACTGAGCATGAAGACCTTGTCATATCATTAATGAATTTCAGTGGCTTGTTTGAGTTTATTATCTATGTACTCCAACCTGAACAATTACTTTTATTTTTAAGAAACAACATTGAACTTGTTTTAGCAAGTGTTATTTCATTATTAATTAAGCCCTTTTAATGTATATTCTACTTACAATAGTGTGATATAATATATGATTCACTAGTATTGACTGTTCTCTGATGAGAATAACTTGATAGGCCTACAATGAGCTGTTAAAGCTGTGCCTCATGCTACTTTCAATCTTCAGAGAAGAAAATGAAATATCGCAGTTTAAGTAAAATTTATGTAGCCTGAAATTATTGTAGATTAGATTACATGTACTTTTCGTTCCAGTTGATCCATAGTGAGGAGATCCCCCAAAATGTAGAACATGTCAGAAGAACGAGAATACCCAATATATATTACAAATGAAAAACACATACAAGTATGCTAATAAGCCTTCCAAAGATCACAAGTGGAATGATTGTCATCGATGTAGAATGAGTTGAAAAAAAATTTTAAACATATTTTTGTGTATGAGGTAATGAACATGAAAGGAATAATAATTTTACGACACTTAATCACGGTGATCTCATTACTGCACTGAATGTGTACAGAAGTCAGATTGTTCTAATATTTGCATTGTTTTATATTATCAATAATATGTGCTTACACACACACACACACACACACACAGTTGTTTGTACTGAGTAATTCATCAGAGGAGTAGGTAGAGTTGGCCACCAATAAGCCCTTTATGCTCCTCTTAAACTGAACTTTATTGATAGTTAAACTATTATGGCTGCTAACAAGCCATTGAAAATGTGTATTCCTGAATAGTGATCACCTTTCTGGACGATTACTCACATTTATAAAACTGATTCCATTAATTGAGCTGTTGGTTTAAGGAAGCAGTGGTTAACCTCCCTAGCTCCCTAAATAGGCCTCTGCATGATGTTCTGGAGTTCGCACCACAAATAATAATTATTACATGTTTTTTACCCAGAAAACTTAAGCTTGGCTTATGAGTAACCCCCCCCCCCACCCCGTCCCCCCCCCCCAAAAAAACACCTTCATATGACATTATGGAATGAAAGTAAGCACAGTATGTCAGCTTTTTTATTTTTATGTCCCCCATGCCTGACAACATTTGTTCTGTGGTGTGCTCCTCCCAGTTGAATTTGTCATCAAGCTGTAATCCCAAGAATTTAACATTGTCCACTTCTTCAATCTCTCTGCCATCATATTTTGGCCGCTTACTGGTGGGGAAACCTCTTCCAATTCTGATTTTTTTTGTGTGTGTGTGTGTGTGTGTGTGTGTGTGTGTGTGTGTGTGTGTGTGTGTGTGTGTGTGTTCTCTCTCTCTCTCTCTCTCTCTCTCCCTCCCCCTCCCTTTCTCTCTCTCTTTTTTCTCAAATTTTAGTGACACGCAGTTGGCTAGGGACCATTTATTAATGTCCATGAAAATTCCATTAACTGATCTTTCTAAGACTCCACTTCATTTACTATTTATTGCAATGTCTGTAGCATCTGCAAACAAAACAAACTTGGCATCTGGTAATGTTGCTGATGAAAGGTTACTGAGATACACAGGAAAAAGCAGTGACTCTAAGATGGAACCTGTGCGATGGCACATTTAATTAGTTCCCAGTTGGTTGATGCGTGGCAGCTTCATTTATGTCTCTTACCTTATGACACCTTTTGTTTTCTGTCAGAATTATAGGAATTGAACCCTTTTGCAACATTTCCAGTTACACTGTAGTATTCTAATTTACTGAAAAGGATATTGTGATTTACTCAGTCATGTGCATTTGACAGATCACAAAGCATACCAGTAGCCTGTAATTTATTGTGTAATGGATTAAGAACATTTTCACTGTATGTTTAGATAACCTTCTCAGTATCAGAACTATTTAGAAATCCAAACTGAGACTTGGACAATATATTATTTGGGTTAGATAGAGCAGCAATCAGTTGTGGAATTAAGTTGCTTTAATATGACATTTATAGTCACAACCCAGATCAGATTTCAACCTGTGTCAGGTCATTATCAATGCAGTGCGGAATTGTTGCAGTTGCTCGTGCTCAAGTGAATGCTTACACAGTTCAACCCCATGGAGGCAATCTCATGAATATATTATTTGTTGGCAGGTGGTTAAGAAGCTGACTGTATATTACCTTTCTGAAAAGTTTTGAGAATTCTGGCAAACGTGAAATTGGACAGCAATTTGACACCATTCATTATCTCCTTTCTTGAACAAAGGCAAAATTCCATCATCTTTCAACCACTGATAAACAGCTGGTTAAATAGATAGCTTAATATGTTACCAAACTCAGAAGCACACTCTTTAATAAACTTCGTTGATATTTTATCGTAGGCACTAGAATTTTTTTGATATTAAATTTTTTATGATGGGCATTACTTCTGCTTGGGTAGTGAGGGTCATATTTATGTTAGTGAAGTTATGTGTACTGTATGGTCTGAGGTCCTCCATTAAACCATCTACTGAACCTGACAACACCATTTTTCAGTAACAGTTACGTAATGTTTGTTAAAAGTTTTGCAACATTGCACACATCTGTTACAAATCTATCATTTACTCTTTGATGTTATGTGCCCATCTTCATGTCTGGTTCCACCAATCGCCTCCTTCACTATATGCCATATTGTCATCATTTTGTTATCCAATGTGATTATCTTTTTCTTGTAATGCATTTGTTTTGATGTCCATATTAATATCTTAAATATTTTGCAGTATGTCTTTTAATGTGCTATATCATCAACATCAGAGCTGTTTCTGACTGACACATGCAGTTTTCTTTTTCTTTTACACAATATCTTTATTCATTGAGTAATCCATGGTTTCTTTGTAAACTTTAGTCTAATCTGGGTTATTTTTTGGGGAGAAAACAGTGTTCAAATAAGATATGTAATTTTAATGAAAGTGTTGTATATTTAATTTGTGCCATTAGCACTGTATACATCACTCCAGTTCATATCTCTGAGGAGTGTTATAAAATAATCAATTTTTTGCTTACGACCAGCCTCTTGAATTCAGATTTAATATATTTTATATCCTGTTCAGTATTAACAATTAACAATAGGAACTGCATGTTATGGTGTGATTTTGTTATATAACTTCGTTCATTAGACCTCTCTATAAAGATATGTGGCTGTTTGTGAGCAAGTAGTTACTCTGTGACTTTACATTCTTTCCCGACAGATCTGTTGCAAATGCACTTCTCGGATTTGCCGCCGGATCGTATCGTGTAGCTCGCTCAGTATTTTATTGATGCAACTGCTCGACGTTGTCAGTTGATGGTAGCTGCCGCTGTCGCTGCTGCAGTCACACCTTGCAGCAGTGACAGAAGCAGCTACCACCACCTGATGATGTCTAGCAGTTGCATCAATGAAATATTGTGCGAGTTACACAATACAATCTGTCGGCAAACCCGAGAAGCGTATTTACAAGTAGTTACCCTAGTTGGGAAGTTTACAGTAGGAATTAACTCAAATTATAGTGTTACTGACTGTATTAGATTCTACCTGAAAGAGTTTTTAAGAAAATCTACATTAAAGTCACCAGCAACCACTGTTTCTTTGACCAGTTGATTTTCAAGGTGGTTTATGAACAGATTAAAATTACCTGCAGGTGCTCAATATACACTTGCCATTACAAATCATTTATTATTAAATTCTGCTTCTGTTGCATATGAGGTTGATGATAGTGTCTGAGAACATATACAAAGTCAATATTGGTATGTCTTGATGCTGATGCAATCTTTGCCAGGTCACGCTTTATACTGTACCCAGGACCTCTATGTCAAAGCAATTACCTGGCACATCTGCTATAATCATGATGTCTTCCTTGGCGAAGCCTTTGCAAAGTGGTCCTAAATCCTCATGTCACGTGCTCCAGACCAGCACTAGGTTAAAAAAAAAAAAAAAAATTGTGACCTGGTATTCAGATTCAGGTTCATCCGGGAAACATTGGCTGACATCTGTAGCATGAGAACTACCTAAAAACAAAACTGTCTTTGTCCTTACAGCCTTCTCTACATTTTTAGTTTTTAATTTGCTGCTGAAAATTTGTTGTTCCCTGTCTACACTTGCATCTGCTTGAGGCTCTTGAGTTACTAACTGAAGTCACAAGTAAAACTCATTTTTTCACATTCACCACAAAGCTGTCAGAGGTAGCTGTAACTCTGTTCCTCCTGTTGCCTGTTTCCACTTCTCACCTCTATTTATCCTTCTTGTGAGCTTATTCATCAGACCATCATGGCTAAACAAGATATTTTCAACAACAGAATCACATGCTTCAAAAGCAGGATAGATCATAGATGTGCTTATTAGTTTAATAGTGTTCCCAAAAACTTATAAAATTTGAGTTACACATAACTAGCTGCAGCCAAAAGAATCTCATCTTTTACTTTAAAAACTTCCTAGTAGCTATAAATTTGAGCTGGAAGTACTCAACCCAACTGTTCAACAATAAGAAACAGGAACTGAACCTGCACAAGCCAACATAGAAACATTTGTACAGTCTGATTCATATCAACACTTTCATATTATAATCTCATTCAGCCAGAGAATACATGTTGATTAGAAATCGAGAAGTTCAGTATGACTCAGTAGTACAAGGAGTTGTAACGGTTATTCCACCCAATAGAAAGAGAAATTTGAAGTGAATTATGCTATGGTTGTGTAATGCAGCAAAAGGTAAGCAGTTAAAGTTACTGCTGATGAGTAAAAAACTTTGATTTTATTGAAAGTATTTCAGTAGTATGCTGTTAACTATTTTCATATAACAATGAGCAATGATAGTGGAATAATGAATTTGGATAAATTACTATGTCAAGAATTTATAACTGAATGATACCTCACTTCAGTGGAAGAGAGTTTACTGTACTGACTAAAGTTGGTTAGTTTGTTGAGGTTTCGCCTTCATGTTGCGTAGGTATTCTTGTTGCTTTTAAATTTATGGGGCATATCATGACATGTTGTTGAAGAAACTACATATTATTTCAATGAAGCAGATGCTTTTCATCTTCAGCAATAGGCAGTTGCTGTAGCACGTGAGGATGAACAGTTGCCTCTTTAATATATTATGTAGTTTCTACAATAACATTTGTTGCTATACCCGAGAACCTTGTAAGCAGTTATTATGCCAAGGGAAACTTAAAGGAACACAATATTCTTACTGTTCATTCATAATTTTCCCATTTGAATTAAAGCAATATAATTGCTTTTGCACATTAGTGGCTATAGATATAGAATCCATCACCATTGTACCTATTTTTAAGACTTAGTGGAATGACAACAAGTACACCAGACAATTTTAGATGATAACAGACACATTGTACTGCTACTTCTCGGCACAGTTTCTGAGCATCAGTGTCATAGTGCTCTTCGCCCGACTCCTTTCCGTATATTAATTACAGATTATGTACAAAGTATTTTTTAAAGATTTTACAGGGAAATAACTAATCTGTTTTAGTTTAAATAATTCTTATAGTGAGTGGCAGCACATAGATGTGCACTTTCTGTTAAACTTTGGACCGAGTGTGGTGGTACAGTGATTAGCACACTGTACTCATAGTAGGGACGATGATGGTTCAAACCCACATGCAGCCATCCTGATTTAGGTTTTCTGTGATTTCCCTAAATCGCTTCAGGGAATGCCGGGATGGTTCCTGTGAAAGTGCATGGCTGACTTCCTTCCCCATCCTTCCCTAATCTGATGGGACAGCGGTTTGGTCCCCTCCCCCAAATCAACAGACTGACCTTAGACTTTGGAATCGCACATGCTGCTGGTTAACATATGGACCCATTGTATTTTCCATACAGCTAAAATGGACCTGCTGTATGTGGCTCAGTTGGCGTTTCATGATGCTTACACATGTGCAAAAATCATTCTCCGTGGCAAAATGTATACCTCAGTAACTTCCATGATTTACAGAAATGACAAGTATTCCATTTCCTAAAGATCCAGTGAAGGAATACCAAAAAAGGATGAATAAGGGGAAAAAAGTCATGTAGTCACAATTTTTTGTACAGTGGTAGGAGGGAGTGTCATGAACAACATACTAAAAACCCTGAGTGGTGGGGTGTGAGCATTGAAAGGTGGGGAGGGAGGAGGGGACGAGTGTTTAAACTACATTAAATTTTCTACAACAAAAAGTCCTATACATTTTTTCTCTAGAACTAATAGTTTCCATGTTGCAGAGGATGGAAAAATACATATTATTAAAAATAGTGCTTTAATGGTATAAAATTAATGTTTGCTATTAAATTGAGTGAGTTAAGAACAAATATTAAACATGTGTACCCCATCTAAATGCAGTTGACTGTAGTAAGGGAAAAAATTGTGTTCTGAGGACATAACAGGGTAGAGGGATAGGAGAGTAGAAGCTCAAGGGAAGGCAGGCTGCCAGATTGTGGTCATTCAACTCCTTCCTTCATAGGTCTGCAGACAGAAGAGCAAGGATGTGATTCCCCACTTTGTCTACACCACAACATCACAAGAAACAACTACACGACGTTTCACGAAGCTACACCCACTCTCTGTAACACACCTTACGAATCGGTGGCAACGCAATGCGTGGGCAAGTTCGGGGGTGTTTCATTTCCATTAAGTGCATTAACGCTACGTGCAATGCCCGGTATGAGTTACTAATGATACTAATGCAAGAAACTCTTATGGACCAAATCTATGCAAAGTTCTACACCCTGCTAGAGGGAAAAGTGATTCTTAGTCATCTGGTACATCAGCTGTAGGATTCTTCCAGGAAAGGCAAATTCCCACCCACCACAAGCACTGCTCACTTTTCGTTTTGCAGACAAAATATACTCCCCAGCATTTTCTGTCAATCTCCCATATGTGAGATGGTGAAGACAACTACACTAAGCTTGTGTTTATGTAATAGTTATTTTCAGCTCATTAAATGAGTGCTTACTTGCACTTCTTAAGTCAGCTGTTGTTGTTGTTGTTGTTGTTGTTGTTGTCTTCAGTCCTGAGACTGGTTTGATGCAGCTCTCCATGCTACTCTATCCTGTGCAAGCTTCATCATCTCCCAGTACCTACTGTAACCTACATCCTTCTGAATCTGCTTAGTGTATTCATCTCTTGGTCTCCCTCTACGATTTTTACCCTCCACGCTGCCCTCCAATACTAAATTGGTGATCCCTTGATGCCTCAGAACATGTCCTACCAACCGATCCCTTCTTCTGGTCAAGTTGTGCCACAAACTTCTCTTCTCCCCAATCCTATTCAATACTTCCTCATTAGTTATGTGATCTACCCATCTAATCTTCAGCATTCTTCTGTAGCACCACATTTTTTTTAAAGTCAGCTATTATGTGAAAATGTCAAACAGATGAAGCTGTCAACTGTCTATCGTACTGAATAGCCTGTTACAAGTGTAACATGCTGTCAATAAATGTACAACAATGTCAATTTAATTGTTCCGCTGTCACTGGCTAGAATACTTTTCACAGCACGAGGGGTGTCAAACGTACTGCCTCAGCCTCAGCTCTCCCAACATCTGAAGAGGCCCAGAGGCTTAAACTACCTCCTCTCTGGCGGAAGGAGGTCACCTAGATGCTGTTGAATTTTATGTATCTCAGTATTAGTCAAGCAATGTGTTGCAGGCATTTCTATTCTAGACTTGAACATAATCAGTCCCATTACTTCAGACATATTCACATCTGCCTTGGAAGGTATACAGTGGATGTGTGATAACTGGCTCTGCTCAGGGCAGCCCACTCTACAAGTGACAGCAATTCCTAAGCAGAAGAGATTTATCCAGTCTGCCAGTAGCACAGTTAGTGGTGAGGGAAGTGTAGTATCTTCCTGGTCAGTCATTAAGTCACCACCAAGTGACTTCAACCCAGTTGCATAGTTTCATGATATGTTGTCAACAACAGATAGCAACAAGTTGCTACATTTACCAGTTCAATCCCTTTCCCACCAGCACTGTATAGATCACTGACAACATGACACAAATTATATACTTTTCCATTTTCTTTTGAAATGTCTGCAATGGTCTAGTGTCTGATAATTTTAGTGTAACATTTTATCACCTTCTTTTGACAGCTGTTTTGAAATTACATTTCTTATGGTCAGAGGTCTGCATGGATAAGTGAAATGCTATCAAAATCAGCAAGTCCCTTATCCCCATTTGAAACTATACAAAAGAATTGCAAGGATAGTGTTATATAGGTTTTGAGGACACTGTCAATCCCAGCCTGGCACAAATTTTCAGCTTTCCGCATTGTTTTCAGTCAGTGCGTGCTTGCACCCAATGTCTGTAATTCCTTTGTGTCTTAATCTTACATCTCTTTTCTAGCTGTTTTTAAGATTGTTTGCTGTTTCATTTGAAAATGCTCATTTGTGTGTGTGGGTGTATTTAATTGACCAGCAAAGTAATTTCAGTTTTAATGACAAATCTTTTTACTTTAAAACTGTCCAGGATGTCTACTTCGTGTAGAGTTTCCAGGTCTCTATAATGAGGCTGCAAAAGTGCTACCATATTTTTATTGACATATTTGTGTGAAAAAAAGTGTGAAATTGTTGTGTCTGTCCATATGCTGGCAGTTCATACCAGACAAAAATTATATTATGTCTTCATCATGCCAAAAATAATTAAGTAACACTGAAAATTTGTTTTGTTTGTGATCTATGATGTTGAAAAATGTGGAATATAAAACAAGTTATATGCAGTGTGACAACACTGCTATTTAAATGCAGAGTATTTGCTGCAGTTTTCCCCTCTTCCCCCTCCTTGGGCTCAGACAGCATGGTGTGGCAGGAGATAAAATGTGCAGTGAAGCCAAGTGCTTTGGCATTCAGGCTTGGGAATGGCTCACGGGCAAAAATCTTGGCTACCCATGCGATATGTACTCACATTGCTTCAGATGGAATGAAATGTTGTCTGTATCTCTAATTTCATTGACACACACTCCCAATAATATTAACCTTGCTGCATGCTTTATTTGGTCACTACAGAGTTATAAAGCAGTAATTGAGGATAGCACAAATTAATCCTAGCAGTTAGCTATTGTAGTGGCCTGACACATTTTTGGGAACATGCATCATAGATTTAATGAAAATGTCTTTGAAACATAAGTCAACAGGTGCAGATAAAGGGATTGTAGCTAAAAATTAAGGACAGGAGCAGATGTTTTCTGAACCTACAGTATGAAATTTGTCAGCTGACATTTACTTTCTTTGCCACTTCATTCATATAAATATGTGGACCATGTGTAATGTTATAATATTGACACTGTTCTTAAAGTTTTATCCCAAAGGTGTTTAATACTGCAAATATCTGCATCTGTGCACGTATTTCTGTGGATAGCTAGCAGATCCCATCTTGTGGTTTAATGTAATTGTCCTGTTGTTGTGCCATTGGTTTTTGTAAAGATTTCGGTTCTTCATATGCACCCAAGGTATTTGTAATATGCTATGAGGTGACAGAAGTCATGGAATACCTCCTAGTAATGTGCCAGATCCTGACATAGTACAGCAACTCAATATGGCGTGGGGTCAACAAGTCCTTGGAAGTCCCCGGCAGAAATATTGAGGCATGCTGCCTCTATAGCCATCCATAATTTCGAAAGTGTTGCCAGTGAAGGATTTTGAGTGTGAACTGACCTCTCAATTATGTCCCATAAATGTTTGATGGGTGTCCAAATAATTCACTTGAATTGTTCAGTATGTTTTCAAACCAATCACGAACAATTGTGGTCTGGTGACATGATGCATTGTCATCATTAAAAATTCCATCATTGTTTGGGAACATGAAGTCCATGAATGGCTGCAAATGGTTTCCACGTAGCTGAACATAACCATTTCCAGTTAATGATAAATTCAGTTCTACCAGAGGACCAAGAACATAGGCCACACCATTACAGATCTTTCACCAGATTTCACAGTGCCTTGTTGATAAGTTGGATCTATGGCTTTATGGGATCTGCACCACACTTGAATCCTACCATAAGCTCTTATCAACTGAAATTTGGACTCATCTGACCAGGCCACAATTTTCGTCATCTATGGTCCAACCAATATGGGCATGAACCCAGGAGGGGCACTGCAGGCATTTGTGTCAGTCGTCTGCTGCACTGTCCTAACGGATACATTCATTGCCTGCCCCACATTGATCTTTGGAGTTATTTCACGCATTGTTGCTTGTCTGTCTCTATGCAAATCGCTGCTTCTCTTCATCATTAAGTGAAGGCTGCCAGCCACTGCGTTGTCCATGGTGAGAGGTAATGCCTAAAATTTGGTATTCTCTGTACATTCTTGACATTGAGACTTGGAATATTGAATTCCCAAACGATTTTAAAAATGGGATATCTCATGCGTCTTGCTCGAACTGCCATTCCGCATTCAAAGACTGTTAATTCCCATTGTGCAGCCATAATCAGGTCAGAAACCTTTTCACGTGACTCACCTGAATACAAATGACAGCTCTGTGAATGTACTCCCATTTAATACCTCGCGTATGCAATACTGTCGCTATCTGTATATGTACATATCGCTGTCCCGTGACTTTGTTAACTTCTGTGTAAATAATTGGACACAGTGGTCTAAAAATGCATTTACTGTATGTGAGGGGAGGAATAGGCATATATTTGCGTAACACGCGTGCTATGTTGGAACAGTGCATGGGACACACTTTTATGAGCTACTTGAATAGTGAATTGGGAAATAGTAACTTGTAATCATTAGTGCTTTGCAGCCAAACAGTGTGGTTATGTTTGTGTGAACAGTTGGTGTTGTCTATTTCTATACGGTTTTATCATGCCTTTCATTTTAGTGATCAGTAGGGCATCCTGTATTTCCTTTGAGATCTCTAATTAAGAAAGTTATAGACACTGAGAGTGAAGGTACTGTATACAAGAGTCGAGTACACTGATGAGCCAAAACATTATGACTACTGTGCGCCAAGACATTTAATGCAGTCTGGTGGCAGTGCAGGCATATGACACAGTAAATAAGTATATTAGCTGAGCAGAGATGAATGGGAAATCATTCTAGCAACAATACTAGCTGCAAGTGGGGAAAATCCAGTGACATAAGTGACTTTGACAAAGGACAGATTGTCGTGACCTCGCATCTGAGAACAAGCATCTCAGAAATAGTGGAGCGATTCATTGCCACTATCTATGGAAAGCAGTTGAAGGGCAGTGGAACCAGGAATAGACAACAAGGTGTTAAATGTCCATGCCTCATCAAAAAAGTTGAGATCTGAAGGATAGTTGGCAATTTGTGGCAAATCTGGTGATAGAGTACACTGCTGGTTCAAGCACATGTATTTGTGAGCACAGTGTTCATTATTGAACTTGGAATTCTGTAGCAGATGAAATATATGTGTTCCCACTTTTACCCAATGACGACGTCAATTACAATTGCAATGGGCAAGAGATCATCGAGATAGTACTGTGTATCAATGGACACGTCACTTGGTCATTAAAGTTCTTGCTACACTATGTTAGTAGTTATGTCCATATACTCTGGCATCCAGGCGAGAGTCTGCTTGAAATGTACACTGATGGAGGCCAGTGGGGAGGGGGGAGAGCTTTACATTATGTGGGATGTTGAAGGCACTGTGATGGCCGTGGACTACATCAACATATTGTAGACCACCTGCATCCCATTGTGTTTGATATCTTCCCTAACTATGATAGCATCTTCCAGCATAACAACTCTCCCTGTCACACTGCCAGAACCAGGATACATCGATTTGAGGAGAATGCTTGTTAAATCGCGTTGATTTCTTAGCTGCCAAATTCACCTAATGAAACACATCCCAGATGCTATTGGGCACCAGCTCTGTGCCCACAAACCACTGGAGTGTAATTTACAGGAACTGCATGACCTGTTCATAGACCTTTGGTGCCACATACTTCTCAAAATCTACCAGGGACTTTCCCGAATCCATGCCACACTTAATAGCTGCTGCATAGCGTTCCATAGATTAATCGTATTGAAGAGGTGTTCGTAATGTTTTGGGTCTTCATTGTATATGTAATTGTTTATCGAACATATTTGATGAGGTTCTTCCTAGATAAATTTCTCACATGTAAGGTTGTTGCCCACATCTGAACCTCCTGGAAAATGTAGGAACCAGATTTTACAGTCTATGTGACCCTTGTGTACAGTCTTTGCTTGCTAAAATTAGTCATCATTTATTTGTTGGAATGTTTGCTAGTTTTATGATTATTTAAAATGCAGCGGCTTTCTTTGTTTCCAGTTGAGTAGTAGTTTTATAAAAAATTTACTTCAAATTTTGTTTGATAAAGTTCTTCTAATTTACAGATGATGGCAGAATTTTAAGCTTCGTGGCAGATCATTTCTAATATGATGGGTACGTAGATCATCTCTTTGTTCAAATACTTGAAGTATTTAACTAGTTTTTCCCAAAGTCTTAGCAAAATTTGAATGCTAATAATATTTGTGTCAAAAGAGATGCATTTACTTACCTTGGGAGTAAATAGGAAGTACGAAATCAATGCAGACAGGTGTATTCGAATGTACAAATGTGATTAGTCTCATATTGCTTTTCACATTTTTAAAACATTGCTTAAGGGGATCTGGGCATCGTGGTCTTTATTTTTTTTTGCTATTATTTTAAAATATAGCAACACAGAGACTTCAGTAGATACTGACAGGAGACTCTAACTAAATAATTAGTATATTGTCTTCGATGTGGCAAAAATTTAAATATTGTGGAGTCCATAATGAAGCGAAAATTGATTTTTATCTTACACTCTGAATTATGTAGGGTCTTGGGATGGAATAACAACAATATTATGAAAAGGATAGATTGCTACTCACCATATAGAGAGACAGTGCATTGCAGAGGAGCAGACTGCTATAAATTTTAAGCTTTGGGCCAAAAGGCCTTCTTCTGAAATAGAAAACAAACACACACACACACACACACACACACACACACACACACACACACACACACACACACACACACACATTACAGCTGTGGCTGGACTGCAGACAGTAACTGCACTTGATGATAGCAGCATTCTCATGTAGGTAGTGGAGGTAAGGAGAGGGGATGGAAGCAAGATAGGGGTGAGGGAAGGTATAGTGCTGCTTGTGCGAGCATGCATGAACATAGTGGGGACAGGATATGTCTGCTAGGTGCAGCTGGTGTCATCTCCCTCTACAGTAACATCCCCGATGCCCAGCGCCTTGCTGCTATTGAATACTTTCCAGTACCCAATTGACTCCAAACCTACAATGTCCTTCCTGGTCACCATGACCAACTATATCCTCACCCACAATTCCTTCTCCTTTGAAGGATTTGAGTACAAACAAATCCATGGTACAGAAATGGGTGTTCACATGACCCCATCCTATGTCAACCTATTACGGGCCACCTAGAGGAATTCTTCCTAACCACCCAGAATGCCAAACCCCTCACCTGGTTCAGATTCACTGATAATCTGTGTGTTCTGAACTGAGGGTGAAGACACCTAGTCAACATTCCTCCAAAACTCAACACCTTCGCCTCCATTACTTTAACTGGTCCTCCTCAACCCAACAAGTCACCTTCCTCAATGTTGACCTCCACCTCAAGGATGGTTACATCAGTATCTCTGTCCTCATCAAACCCACCAACCCTGAGCAATACCTCCACTTTGACAGCTACCACCCGTTCCATAGTAAGAAGTCCCTTCCATGTGGCCTAGCCACCCTGTTCATCACATCTACAGTGACGAACAGTGCTTCTCCAAATAAGCCGAGGCTTTCACTGAGGACTTCACAGGCCAAATTTACCATCCCAAACTTGTACAGAAACAGATCTCCCATGTCATGTGACCCCAGTCACCTACCACCTACTGCCTCCCATCTCCAACATACCTTCTGTCCAGCCACAAAGGAACAATCCACTCATCACTCAGTACCACCAAGGTCTGGAGCAACTGAATCACATTTTCTGGCAGGGTTGTGATTACCTTTCATTGTGTCCTGAAATGAGGAATATCCTACCCAGTATCCTTCCCACCCCTTCCACAGTAGCATTTGGCAGCCTATCTTAATCCTTCATACAAACACTAGCTTTTCTGAATTGAGCAGGTGAGAACTCTCCCTGCAATACATCTTGCATTTCCTAAACTCCCTTACCTCAACCTTTGCTAGTCGCTGTCCTCCACCTGCCTATAGAATTGCCTCATCCCACTCGACACTACACAGCCTTTTATTCAAGCATTGCGCCCATCAGTCTTTTTCCCCTTCTGGGTATTTCTCTTTTTTTTCTCTGCCCCCCCCCCCCCCACCCCCCCGGGCCTCCAACCTCCAGACTGCACTAGCTGCCCTACCCTGTTTCCACCACATCCCTGCATGCTCACACAAATAGCACTATACGTTCCCACACACGTACTCTGCTATCCGTCCCTGTCCAATGCCACTTCCTTAACTCCACCGTATACAGAGATTGCTGCTACTGTCTGACACAGTTGCTCTCTGCAGTTTGGCCACAGCAGCTGCACGATGGTCATGTGTGTGTAAGCTGTGTGAATGTGTGTGTGTTTTCTGTTTTGGAAGAAGGGCTTATGGCCAAAAGCTTAAATATGTAGCAGTCTGCCTGTTGTACCTGTCTGCAACTCAGTGTCTCCTTTATATGGTGAGTCCCTCTCGTAATATTTTTGTTATTCTGAATTCTTTGTAATTTTGATTTTGGATACACAGTGCTTCCTCACGAATCAAAATAAAAGGTCAGAACAAATTTTAGTCTTTTAATTAACTCATTAAACATTTACTACTAATTTCTTGTTTTGTGTATTTAAAAAAAATTAGAAGCTAATTTTTTTCTCCTAATGATGTAAGGACGTATGAGATGCTCCAGCTTAAAATATTTAATACATTATTAAATTATCTGGTTCATTATGTGGGCACACACTGCATTATTATTCATGCTTTTTGTAAATATTAGGTGAGATAATGATACCTAAGTATGCAAAAACATTGATTACAGGAAACTGAAACTAAAGGTTTGCATTGCTTTTCTTCTGAGTAATAACGTGTCAGAACACTCCAGCTCCATAATCTACTTGATTCTGTGTATCTTTTTCATCATCTTCAATTTTTTCTCTTTTCTTCGTTATTCTGGCTCCTTTGTTGGTTTTCAGCAGCTTTTTCACCTACAGCAGCAGGTTGCCTGTCCTTATGTAGAAGCCAATCTTTCATATTGTCCCTAGTTTTAATGCCTAGTCTGCTCCTGGTTTTTAATCTGCTTGTTACTACATCATTAAAACATATTATGGCATCCATCCTACCAATACCAATACAATGCCTCTCTTCTGCCAGGAACTGTAAAATGCACCAACAATATCAATATATTGACAAATATTTACAGTACTGTTTCACAATATATTTATTCTTTCATGAAGTTTGTTCTAAATAATACACTACAGTTCTAAGGCACAATGAGGTACATAATTGAAATACCAGAAGGAAAAATAACATTCAGTACACCACGTTAAGGTTGTTTTTAGCACAAAAAGGGGTGCACAATGCTGCCCCAAAAATTTTTGATCACTTACCCAGTGATATAAAATGTCTGACAAAGAGCAAAGTAAAATTTGATAACAAACTGAGCAAGTTTCTCATTGGCCACTCCTTGCATTCCATAGAGGAATTTCTATTACTATAATGTGTAAAATGTTGTGGGTAGGAATTAAAAACTTAGAAGTGTTCAGAATGTAACCGTATGTACGACTAAATTTGCAATGTGAATGTAAAATGACTCATTCCACATCATTAGGATCTGTCATGCAAAATGATCCGTGGAACATGCAACTAACCAACTAACTAACTAACCAACTTTCTAACTTTCTTTTACTGTCCTCTGTATAGATGCTTCACTGATTTCAATTAGGGCAATATGCAACTGATTATAATACCTCTCAAATTTGACAAGTGGTGGTAAGAAATCCACCCAGAGCACAGAATATCTGGGCTGCTTTTCTTCACTTCTTAATACACCTCACAGAATAAGTGAAGCGAATATTCACTTCACAATACTTTGAGCACAGTACAGTTATCATTGTCTTTTCATAATGTTACATACTTGGCATTCCATTACATTTTTTCTAGATAAGCCTCTTCTGTTACTTGTGTCCTCACTAAATATAAAGGATTTTTCACTATTACAGTATTTACATTTAGCAACACACAAAAGTAATTTTGAAGTCTTGCACTTACTAATTAAAACATTACCATTATTCTCACTTTTTACAATGCCAATGCCTTTTTCACTGTCTGTAAAATGTTTCAACTTGTGTTTTGAAGCACTGCCTGACAAACTTTGAGGCATAATCTCGCTTCACTGCAGCATAATGATTTCTTCATTTTTGTTACAATATCTAATGACACACTTGTATTGATTAACTTAAAATTTACAACTGCAATTAAGCATCTTAGTTTTTGTCATTTTGGGATGAAAAATCATTTAAGTACACCTGAAATGGTCACAACAACAAGTTTACCACACACACACACACACACACACACACACACCTGCAAAAAACCTAAATAAACTGAAGTAAACAACTTGTATTATCAGAAAGACAAATTACTCACAGTACAGTCAGTTTGTTCTTAAAATGAGTTACTATGGAAGTATTGGCAGCAAAATTTAATAACAATGTTTTGTGTTTGACGGTAATATGACATCTAGGCATTTAAAAAACACACACTGCATCTGCTTTAGAAAGGCATTTAAACACGAAAATTATGATGTAATATACTTGAAATATATATTTTTAAAATCAGAAACAATCACAGAATTTTATTAAATAAACCCAAATTTCCATTTTTTTAATTATTATTATTTTTAATTTTTTTTAATATGCTCATGACATCCAAGTCCCCCTTAATTGTGAGAAAAAGATATGGAAACTGCACAGGTTTGTAAGGGAATGAAAAAGTGCCCCCAAACACTGGATCAGGAGACAGACATGGGGCAAGAAATTATTTGGAAAAATTTACAAGCTATATTGTAGGATAATTTGTTCCTGATGGATATTAGGTTGTTGTAAAACTCTGTACTCAATACTCCTGAATGCTGGGGCAGAGAGAACTTTCCTTATTGGAATTTGGAATGCCTTCATTTCCTTTAGCATTTGCACAACTTACTCTGTTTCACTCCTTTCTTTTCCCCTGGTGAACAAATTATTCAATATTCATGAAACATAATGTTTTTAATTTTCCCACTATTGCTTTATGTGTAGTCGTGGTATTTGGTATAGGTTTCTTCCAGTATTTTCCCATGTAAGTTCCATGGGACCTTAGAACTGTTTTAGGTTGTAAATTGCTGCGTACAAAATGTAGTTGGCATATTAGAATTGTTTTTAACACTGGAAGAAGAGCCATATATCTTGCGAGTCCTGGATAAATACTGTTCAGTGTTTATGATGTGGCTGATGACGGGCTTCACTAGTCACTATGGATACGTGCTATGCAGAGTTATAACTTAAAAATTTCTCTTTTGTACGTGCTTTAAGAAGTCAGTTACAGTCACATTTTAAGATTACATTACATAAGAGTTATTTTCATTTTAAAACTAGATAGACATACATAGATCAAGTGGCAGATTTAGCTATACCTTGTCTGTATTTTTTTTCTTGTCTGCACTAAGAGTTTCATTCACAAAAGAATCAGCAAGTGATTTTGTTCACATATCGTTCAACAAATGGCATTTGCTCCAGAGAGCAAAGAATGTGAAATTGGATTTTACTATTGATGTAATTAAAGCATATTGTGTTCTGGAGCTTGAAGACACATTTACTGTGAAATTATTTGAATCTGCCTCAAACTTGGATGAAAGAAGAAGAAATGGGTTAACAATAAGAAACAGATTTGCTGTGACTGATTATTTTTTAAGTGAGGCTAGTAAAAATTCCTTGGTAGGACACCAGAATCTGAGGTCTTACAGAAAGTAGAATATGAGTTCGTATATGAATTTCCATTTACATGTACATTTTTTTTTTAATTTCATTGTTCCACCTTGGTTATTACTTTTGGTAATTGTATCTGTAAATACTTCTGAAACATAATAAAACAAACTAATTGGCCGTGTCCTCACACTGTCTAGCAATCCATTTTAAAGCAGTGCTTTCTAAACATGGTTTGTTGTATGTTCTATTTTTATTGACATATCACTAGTTCCAATAACATAATTGTCCAAGGCTATAATGTGGTGTAATTCCTGTGATGCAAAGGAATCAATCCCTTTATTGTCACTTGTTCACGAAACGAATGTGGGAACAGTCACACCTTGTAAGAAATTATAATGGATGCTGCCACAGATGCATTCGTGCTGTCTTGTTACTTGTCATCTTTTCGTCTCGATCCAGCAGAAACACAAATGTTGCACAGATAAACACTGTGTCACATGACCGTTACTGCAACTTGTCAAATTGCATATCATATTGTCTCTATGGGAACCGTGCCTACCACTCACATACAACCCATGTGGAGGGAGATTATCCTTGATACTCACAAAGCTAGTGGCTCATTGGTTAAAGAACTGGATCCCATGTAGGAGAAAGAGGATTCAACCTCTCATTTAGCCCTCTAGATTTGGTTTTTTAACAGTTTTTCTAAATTGTGTAAGGCAAATACTGAGATGGTTCCTTTGGAAAGGGCATGGCTGTTTTCATTTCCAATTTTTGTCTAACTTATATGACTTTGTTGTTGAAGAGAGATTAATATTACTCATCTCTTTGATACCAAAACCAAATTTTAGAGTATTATTGCGATAAATATTATTATGGAGTGCTCTGCTTATGAGGTTGAGACATATCATCTCTTTGGGCTCTTACACGTGGTCCTTTGCTCAACCCTAATAAAGTCTTCTTGCTTTCCAGAATACTTCCGCACTCTAAATATATACTGACTGTCTAATGCTGTTAGTACACATTGCACAGGTGTGTGGTGATTTGTTGTGAATATCAGATTATGATTTGGCCAAGTTTGCAGGTTGGCAAGCTTGTCATCCTTCAGTCATTTCTCGTCCTTTTGAATATATTTTATTTTATGCTTTTTCCTGCAAGATTTAGGATTTGAGGATGGAATAAGTGGTGCAGTAGGGCTGTAGTGTATTTTTTTTATACTGTAATTGCACAAAATCATCAAGAATGAACTTCAGATAATATAAATGTAATTACTTCTCAAGTTCTCCTACTTTTGGCACAGCTATTGAAGCTATATGAAGAAAAAGTAAACAGCTGCAGATTTTTCTTTAATAGCAATTCTATAGTCTTCTTGGATCTGAAACAAAACATGTGCAGTCACGAATACACAGTGTAAGAGAGAGGCTTGTTGTAGTGCTGTTATTTCAGACCCACTATTGTCAGTGTGATAAGAAAATCTTACATGGTTAAAAATAAATTTCTTTGGGTCCTGGAATTTTGTTTGCAAATATAGTAGAGCTGGTACAGCAGGTAGTGAAAGTCAGTATTGGGAGGATTTGGGGGGGAGGGTATAAATTTGATCAAATATCTGGAAAATCTGAAGAAATAAACATGTGAGCTTCTGAGTAGTGAGACTGAAAATAAAATCTACCTTTTTTACTGAAGCAAAGTAATTATGTGTTTAAGGACTGATCAAAGAGGTACACAAAGGAAGTAAAATAATTTGGCATTAGTGCACAAGTTTAATATGAAAATCTAATTGAAAAATGAAAATTTACTATATCATAGAGATTGTACAGTTCAGTGTTCTTTTAAAAATGTGAGGAATGTAAAGTTTTTGTTCCTTATCCAACAAAAGAGAAGTTTTATAGTAAATATTGAATTTACCGCAATATTGATGGTTTATTGACAGCAAAATCGATTTTCAGTCACATACTGATAATCTTCAGTGCTGTGGTGTACAAATTAAACTCATAGGCACTGGTGTCAAGTTATTATCAGTAAAAAGCTAAGAAACAATCACAATAAAACAATAAAAATCGATTTTGCTGTCAATAAACCATCAATATTACGACCAACACTGACCTTCCTTCTAATTTTAAATATATGGTCATTGTGGACACAACACTCGATGGAGCCACCAACCAAATATTGAATTGAATAGAAAAATTGCCTACAGTGTATCTTAGTCTATTTGGTTTGTGCTTTGTCAGGGGGAAAAATATGTTGGTATAAATTTCCTGGGCTCCATGTTAAGTGCACTGAAAGGCTCCTCTTTGCCAGACTGACTCAGCATGAAGCCCAACCGTTTTTATATTAGTTTAGCTCACTGGGTAATCCTGTGATGTTGTACAGTTTTGTTGTCTCTTCCAGGTACAAATTTAAATCAGCATGGCCTGATTAAGAATGTGATGTGGATCACTTACCCATATATTTAATGTTACAGATTTACTCCTTCGTAAAGCATTTCAAAAATGAAGTGACGAATGGAGATTTAGGGTGGTTATCTTCTGTTTAATAACAGAAAATTCAAACATGTGACTTAATTTAGTCATCAGCATCAGTTATCAGTCTTGTTAAGTCTGTTCCATCTTAAAGAATTGCAGAATTGGGCTTTCTGTCTTTTCTGTGGTCTTCCAGTACTACAATACATTATGATTCAACTATTTTATCAGATTTACTGCAATTTCTTCCTTGTACTCTTTATACCCTATGTGGATTTTGTATCTTCATTTCAGATGTGATCAACTCTGGTAGCTTACCACTATCATTTCCTCATTTCCTTGTTCAATTTGAGATTGGTACATGGGAAGAATGATGGTTGATAAACCCCCTTATCAACTCCAGTTTCTCTCATTTTATGACACGCATGTGGGGAGAAGTAACATGACACCCAACTCCTCTTGAAATGTACGCTTGCGGAATTCCAAAAGTAAACCTCTCTGTTGTAGCATTGCCATGCGAGTTTGTTGAGCACCTCCGTAACACTTGTTTGACAATGTACTGCTCTCTATTGGATCTTCTCCATCCCTTCTACTAATCCAATCTGGTAAGGTGCCCAGGATGATGAGTAGTACTCAATTATCAGTTTTGTAAGTGTTTTGCAAGCCACTTCTTTTTGTGGATTAACTATTCTTCCAATTAATCTCAACATGACATGATTTTTTCCTGTAATTCATTTTATGCGTTCTTTCCATTTTAGGTCATTCAAGACAGTTACTCCTAGGTATTTTATGGTAGTTGCTGTTTCCAGTGGTTTGTCGCCAGTAGTGCAATCGAACAATAGTGGATTTCTTCACCTTTTAATATGCAAGACATTACATTTATTCACATTAAAGCTTAATAGGCAGTCACTGCACCAATCATTAATCCTCCGCAAATCATCTTGCATTTCACTACAGTCTTCTAGTGTTGCAGCCTTCCTATAGATAACAGCATCGTCTGGGAACAGTCTCATAAAGTTTCCTGCATTATCCACTAGATCATTTAAGTATATATTGTAAAAAGGAAAGTTACAGGCACTATAACACTTGCTAGGGATACAACTAAAATTACCTTTATATTTGTCAGTTTCATCATTTTAAGAGCAGTGTGTTGAGTTTATCTGCTAGGAACTCCTGAGTCCAGTCACAGATCAAGTCCAATTCTCTGTCACTAAACAACAATGTTAATCCGTATCAACTGCTTTTCGGAAGCCGAGGAATACAGCACCGATCTTGGGGTATTTCTCAGCAGTGTTCTATATATTTCATAACTGAACAGAGCTAGGTATGTTATGCAAAATCTCTATTAATGGAATCCGTGTTGACTTTTATAGAACTTTCCCTTCTCGAAAAATGTCATTATGTATGGACATAAAAAAATGTTCCATATTTCTACACCAGATAGTGATATAGACTTGTACTATGTGCATCTGTCAGATGATCACTATTGAAAACTAGTGATTTGCCCCAGATTTGCATGGGTGACACGAAGTATCTATGGCCAGTGACTTGTCTGGCATAATGGTAACAAATTATCTGCACAAACCTCCCTATGAATCAGTCTATCCATTAGTGAAAACCGTATCAGTATCCCTACATCAGTCCCTGAGCTTAGCCTTCACATACAGACAGAAAAATACAGCAGGAGACTTTGATTTAGTAATATGAGGTGATTACAATTAAACTATCCCATGAAAAACAAATGAATATAGTACAATGAAACTTCATGCAAACCTATGTAAAGAAATGCAGAAGAGAAATAATGAATAAACTATGGAAAGAAACACATTTTAATTTCCTTATAAGAGGGTAATGTTTGTTAATTGCGTACCATGTCTACATTCTAGGTTACAAACATTCCTCAATGTGATGACCACCTGCATCCATGGCAGCCCACAACTGCACTAGAGATTGCTCTACTGCTGCCCAAAACATCCCAGATGGGATGCTGGTTACCTTCCTTACTAAGCTCATCTTCAACCTCCAACACATTTTAGTATCCAACACAAGTTCAAACCTGATAATCTTTGTGGCCACATAGTTTGGAACAATTGGCCAATGGCGGAGTTATCTCACAAGTAAATGGCAAGTCATGACACTAACAACACAAATCCTGCAGCACACAGTCTGTACATTAACCCTATAACGTTGGGTGCCTATACTGTAAAGAGTTTTCTGTCTACACTGTCTCAAGTACCGAAATTTTAATTACAGCCACCCTCTATGTATAAATAGGAATAACATGTGCTTTTTTAAAAATTATTTGTTATCCCTCATTGCTCCAGTGATTTGTGGTATGCTGCTGTTAGAAGAGAAGCAAGTTTTTTCTCATAATCTCTATAGAATCACAGAAGTATGTCATATTGACTAGATTTTTTGCTTCTGTTGAGCTATTTTAATTGCTTTTCTATTCCGTAATCTGTCATTTCAGCATTTGTACAATGATTGGAAGGAGGAACCCTATCACAGTCTTCTGCAAAGAAACCATTTTGGAAGAGTAAATTCAGTATTTCAATTTTCTCTCTGTCATCTTCTGCTTTGTTGCCAGTATGGTCACTGATGAACTGAATACGTGATTTTGATCTACAAATAAACTTATATAAGACCAGTACTTCTTAGGTGATTTTATCACATTGGTTGACAGAACTTTTAAAGTAAAGTTCATTGAACTCTTCCCTCATTGCCCTGCTTATGCTCATTTTGAGCTTGTTCAGCTTTTGTTTGTCAACTAGATTTTGACGTCACTTAATTCTTTGATTATACTTTCTTTGCTTCTGTAGCAACTTTCTAACGTCATTATTAAACCTATTCCCCATCCCTCACAATTATGCTGGGCATGTACTGGTCAAAAGCATGTTGTACAGTGCTATGAAAGTTAATCTATTTGTGCTCTCCATCATGCTCCTCAGAAATAAATATTTGTAGAATCGAAATTCTAAAATAGGTAAGTGCCATTAAACTGGATTTTAGTTATAGTGAAAAACATAATAAATACCAGAGAACAAGATTGATATATTTTATCAAAATTTTGTATTGAGTTACATTTCAAATTAATCTATAATATTTATAGATATGTTTTCTTACAGTCAATGGAAATAACGTTTTGCAAAATTGTCCTCAAAAATTGAAAAGGGCTATGTGCCATAACACAGATACTGTAGTTATGTGCTAAATACTTGTAACCTGAAAAAAAGTGTAAGGAGTTGTTTAGAACAATTCAGTTACATTATCAAATGCTAAGAGATAACACACATTACAATATTTTGTGATACTGAAAACAGTGAAATAATAAATCCATAAAATAAAAAGTGACACTTATTTTGCACACATATCAAGATAAAACTGTTTGTTTCCTTCAAGATAGTCAGTCATTGAAAGCAAGTTATTTTAAAGCTATGATTTCTTGCTAATCATTCAGCAAATCTTAACTCAGTGACTCCTGCGGGTCCAGGGGTTAGAATAGGCCCGAGGTATTCCTGCCTGTCGTAAGAGACAACTAAAAGCAGTCTCACACATTTCGGCCTTTATGTGATGGTCCCCTGTAGGGTTTGACCTCCATTTTTCAAAATTTTCCTGATGAGCGAGTCAATTGGGAAAGGATGCCTTATACGGTGCATCGAGATCTTCAGCCCACTTTCTCGTCGTCGCATTGCAGTCCCACCCGTTCTCCATCTCTTGGGCAAGGACACCTTCCTGGGAGCGTTTTCCACCGTGCACTACGCAGTGTCACTTTCTGTGCCGATGATAACCGTGGACTTCTTTGCACCTCATATCCAGCACGGTAGCCAGTCCATTATGGTGGGGCCGTCACGTACCCTGTTGTAAAACAGTAAACTGGTATCCGATATTGCAGGAATTCTTTTTATTCCACGATTACCGGTTTTGGCGAAACTAAAGCCACCGTCATCAGATCTTGTGACACGTACAGGTTACAACATCGAGGCAAACAATGTTCATAAGATGCAATGACGGCGGCTTCAGTTTCGCCGAAACCAGTAATCGTGGAATAAAAATAATTCCTGCTATCTTGGCTACCAGTTTGTTGTTCTACAACCGTCTAGATCACTCCCACACGAACACAATGTACCCTGTCGGTTGTAGCCCCCTGACTACACAGGGACCACTCTGCCGATGCCTGCACCGTTAACTCCCCACGTATGCCGAGGAGTAGATGTCCGTCACTCCGGGTCGTCTGGACTCCCGGCAGTGGCCGTCCTGCCGAGTGGCCTTTGCTGTGGCTGGGTGACACCCATGGGGAGGGCCCCAGGTCGTAGTGGGTGGATGACATGCCAGGAAGCCTAGTATGTCATCTCTTGCTGGTGGTCTGTTGCCAGCAGTCTTTAAGTGGGCAAAGTCTAACTACAGTGCTGAGAAATATGACCCCAAGTTGTTCCCCTCCCTGGCTCCACCATGGGAGGAATGTCAGGCTAAAGATGGTAGTGAAGCTTATGCGCCCCAGTACCTCGTATGTACGAGAGTTGAAGAACCTTTCGTGTTTGTGAAGTCTCAGTTTTTTGTGGAGCATTTGGAGAACAAGTTTGGGGAGGTGGAGGGCTTGTCCAAAATGCGCTCTGGGTCAGTTTTGATAAAAACAGCATCCTCTGCCCAGTCACGGGCATTACTCGCTTGTGGCAAGTTGGGGAATGTTTCTGTTACCATCATGTCTCATAAGAGTTTAAATATTGTCTAAGGTATTATATTCCACAGGGACCTTCTTTTGCAGTCTGGTGACGAACTGGATGCCAATTTAGAGCTGTTCATTGGGGCGTCCATTGGGGCCCGAGGGATTGCGTGAGAAGGTCGAGGTGATGGTCTACTGCTATGACGTCAAGCAATATATTCCTTCCCCGATGCAGCACTTAAGTGTTGGAAGTTTGGCCGTATGTCTTCCCGCTGTACTTCCGGCCCCACCTGTCGAGATTGTGGATGTCCGTCGCACCCCGATACTCCATGTGCCCCACCTCTCATCTGTGTCAGCTGCGGGTAGCACCATTCACGTTGCTCGCGAGACTGCAGAATTTTACAGAAAAAGAGGAAAATCGTGGAATATAAGACCCTGGACTGACTGACCTAAGAGGAAATTTGAGCACCTACATCCCGTTTCTATAACTTCCTCATGACGCTGCCACAAGAACAGTTGTCACTCCATCAGTTCCTCGAATTCCTGTCAACTCTAAGAACCAGGAGATACACCTGCCCCCTTGATTGAGGGGGGCACTTCTCTCCCTGTTGCTCCCGTACCACCTACTTCGGGAGCAAAAGATGTCTATTGGGTACCAGACCCCCAACAGGTGTCCCTGGTGTTACCATCAATGGTGTGCCATATACTGTGAAAATGCAATTGCCAAGCTTGAGCCTCTGTGTTGGAGAACTACCCCTCTAGCCTTTTGCACCCTCAAACGGCAGATGGAAAGTCCTCTCGTTCACTACACGCCACAGTGAACCCTATAATGCCCCATTTACGGAGTGGGAGCTCCGCAGTGCACCTGCACATTGTCCCAACACAGTTGCTGGGCCAGATCGGATCCACAGTCAGATGATTAAACATCTCTTGTCTGACTACAAGTGCCATTTCATTGTCATCTTCAACCGGATCTGGCGTAATGATGTCTTTCCATCGCAATGGGGGGAGAGCACCATCATCCCGGTGCTCAAACCCAGTAAAAACCCGCTTGATTTGGATAGCTATCGGCCAATCAGTCTCACCAACGTTGTTTGTAAGCTGCTGGTGTTTGCCTAGCGACAGGAGCTTTTAGAACGAGACCGGTGACCAGTGTCCTGGGCTGGAGGCCCTCCATTGCAGATCTGATGTGCACAACTGCTCACCAGTTAAATTACACAGATTCGTAGTTCTTCTGAGCATCAAAATTACTGTCTCCTTTTTCCACCTGTGGCAGTTCATCTCCCACATTGGCGGCCCAGGTTAGGGCTAACGATTGCGGTTCACATGCGATCCCTTCTGTCTGAACTGGAGTCCTTCCCTTTACCACCTCCCATCCAGGTCCATCTGCATACACCTCCATGGTGTACACCTAGGCTGCAGATTTTTCTGGACCTTTCGCATGACACTTAGGACTCAGTTACTCCTGCACTCTCTGCTGTCACTTCCTCTTGGTTCTTGATGTATTCAGGGGCTCTGAAGTGGTTTACACTGATAGCTCGATGGCTAATGGTCATGTTGGCTTCGCCTACATCAAGAGACCATTTTGAACAGCATTCCTTACCCAATGGCTGCAGTGTATTCACTGCAGAGCTGGTGGCCATCTCTCGTGCACTTCAGTATATCCGTTCATGTCCCAGGGAATCATTTCTTCTGTGCATTGATTCCTTGAGCAGCCTACAAGCTATTGATCAGTGCTACCCTTGCCATCCTTTGGTAGCGTCCATCCAGGAGTCCATTTTTGCCCTGGACTGGTCCTATCATTCAGTGGTGTTTGTCTGGACCCCAGGACACGTCGGCATCCCAGGCAATGAACTCGGTGACAGGCTGGCCAAACAGGCTATGCGGAAACCACTTCTGGTGACGGGCATCTCTGAACCTGACCTGCGTTCTGACTTATGCCGTAGGGTTTTTTCGGCTTTGGGAGACGGAATGGCATAACAGTACACACAACAAACTGCGTGGCATTATGGAGACTACAAATGTGTGGAAGACTTCCATGTGGGCCTCTCGCAGGGAATTAGTTGTCTTTTGCTGGCTCCGCATTGGCCACACTTGGGCAACCCACGGTTACCTCCTGCGCCGTAAAGACCTGCCTGAGTGTCGATGCTGGGCCTGGTTGACAGTGGCCCATATTCCGGTTCACTGTCCCGCTTTTACTGCCCAACGACAAAATCTTGGGTTAGCAGACTCGTTGCCGCTACTTTTATCTGGCAACACCATAGTGCGTATAGGGTGGAGGTTTTAATGTGTTGCAGGCATCTCCTTTTTTATTCTCGTGGTCTGCCAGCCATGGTAATCTGCTTTGCTGTTTTAATCTCTTCATCCTGTTTCTTGCGTTCCTGTGGTTTTCTTGTCCCCTTTTGTCCATTTACATGTTAGTTGCCCTTCATGATTATTGTGATTTTTCCTTTCATTCCATTTTGAGTTGTCAGTCTTGTTTATTTTATTCTCACACTTGTGGCAGTGTTTTATTCAGAACAAGGGACTGATGACCTCGTAGTTTGGTTCCTCTCCCCCTTTTTTAATCCAACCAACCAACTCAACTCAGTGGACAGTATGTCAAATAATCTACAATCTTTCTTCAAAACATTATAGTGTGACCACATTTTCATTTTATTGAAGTCTTTCTTGTATTTCACGACACCAGGGATTGTCGCTATCTACTCATAGCCATACTAATCCTGATATCTTCAACTTGTTGGTGTCAGTAACTTTTGCAGGTACTTTATAAAGTCAATAATCTTTCCCATCATTTTTACAGTTGTAAAAGGCCACATTGGCCATGCACTCGGACAACTTTAGCTGGAACTTCACACTTTGTTATTTTGCCCCAGCACTTCTCAACCAGTGCAAAATCTTGGTCGGAAGAAGAGAAACTGTGCCCAACCACTAAAAATTTGTGATTGATTCTTTTAAACAGTCCTGCACTGACCAGAAACATGTAGAGGAATAAGATCGTGCATTTTTTAAAATGTTCCTTCAACAATTATCACACCAAACACACAGTTCTTTTTTGTGTTAAAGGACTGTCAGGGTCAACAACAACTTGAAGCACATAAGATTCCGTCTAGTTTCCACCTCGAGAGGACTCTCCATCATGCCAAACACACATTATCACATCTCCAGTATTGCAAACATGAATGCCGAAATTGTATGAACAACATTCTGGCTTGAGCTGCCGGAGTTGGCTGTTGACATATGCACGAGGTGTGCTTGCTTATGTGTGTGAATGGTGTGTGTTTCTCTTTTGCTGATGAAGGCTATGGTGGAAAGTTTTATATAAGTGTCTTTTAATTGTGCCTTACTGCAACTTAACGTGCCTTATTTACGATAAGAAGCAATCTATCTTTTCCTTCATCATTGAAATTGTATAAATTGTTGTTGTCAAGAGGAATACATATTTAGATGTGTGAGTTTAGGTAGCTGAAACAATTTCTGTATGTCCATGATTATATTGCATATATTGCTGTCAAGTAATGTTGAGGCAATACTGGCACTTTTCATGGCATTGAAAGCTGCTTCAACTTTTTGATGGTGTAGTTCCAATTTTAATTTTGCTGAAGCAGCTTCAGCTGTGTCTCTATTTTTCATGGCTATATTGTAGCAGTCACAGCCTTTGCAAGTGTCTACATGAGATTTCTGAAAGGAAAGTTGAGGAAAGCCATTGTGGAGAAACCTGCAATAAAACTTATATGTCACCTTACCATTTAGGGTATTTGATCAGAAATGCCTTCCAAGCCTTTCCATATTTAAATCGCAACTCAAATACTGCTTCTGTGTTTTCCTTCTCTTTTCCTATTCACCAGGGTTTCAGTTAGCTTTGTAGTAATTCCAAAAATGTCCATAAAAGTCTTCTTGCATAGCCTTAAATGATTTTCATTTTCATCTGGAACAATTAAGCTTATAAAACATTAACTTTGACTCTTGGTAGGCTCAGTATATGAGGCATTTCAATATCTTGCAAATGGCAATACTTGCAATGAGCCAAGTAAGTAGCTACCATGACTGTTCATATCTTGCTTGTGAAATGCATGAAAGAGAGCCTTCATAATATTAAAAGTGATGTCCTTGCATTGATATTGGCAGCTACATATAACCTGAAAGTAAAAAACACTGTGATTGTACATTACTTGACAATTACTTTAGTTGACACAGTGTTTTTATTGTTTCAGAAGACTTATTCTTTCATTGCCTTCTGCACTTGAATCTAAGCTAAAACACATTTTCAGATATGCAGTTGGTGCAAAATACGGTTTTAGAGGTGGTTAGTTACAGTATAGTTGGGCGATTTTTCTCATTGACGTGCACATTCTCTTTGTTTTCTCTAAATGGCGTAACAGGAACTGTATTCACACTGTGAAATTACTTCTTCCTAGTTGACATATATTTATTGTTCCCCACATACTATTTCAGATGACTGTATGACAGTCTACATATCAAGATTAGTTACCTCAAAAGATTACTTATTAAAACTTAATGATGTATTACTGCAGATGATGGTAATTTCTTTTCTTGCTTATCAACATTTCTGTAGTTATGAAGTTATGATAACTTTCACCACTAATTCTTGAATTGTGTTGTTGTTTCCTAAGACTCATAATTTTCCATTAAGATTTAAAAATCATGTTACTAGTAGCTACTCAATCTATGTCCATTGTAGACATGTTGAGTGGAAATGAGAGATGTGCGTAACTTCACACATTAGGTGACAGGCAAATAGTGCTACAGCTTCCAAACAGCATGAACATACACCAAGAGCCATGTGTAGCCATTTCAACTAGTTGCAGCAGGAAGATGACATAGCACTTTTAGAAGGGAACTGGAATTGACACACAGCTCATTTACATGGCAATAACTCATTTTTAATAAAAGTAGCACTTATTGCATTCAGAATTCCAGCTCTGCATTTTTTTGTTGACTACTTGGATACTGAGCAGTTTATCAGGTCACTATCCTATGACTGAGTGTTGAAGCCTAATTTCTGCTGCCTGGATTTTTCAATTTTGTTGCATCCAGCTCTATGCTCTGTACAGGAGTTAGAGGTACTGATGTGGTTCTATAAAATCTCATCATTGATTAAACATTGGTTTTGCAACTCAGGTTCTTTTAATTGTGCCATGTAAACTAGAATAGGATTTAATTTTGGGGTCAGTCTCACTGGAGCTGTTTAAAGCTTAAACTACAACCAAGGCATTTAAAAACATTGATGTGTTCCACAAGTTTGTCTCCTATGAATATTTTTGCTGTTGTCAGTTGTTTACCAGTGGATATTTGTATCTTAATTTTATGCATAAATATTTCAAAATTACCTTTTTTGTTATTTCCAGTTTGTGGATTGACTTCTGTAAGTTATCTTCTGATTCTCTTGTAATGAGGGGAAAGAGCCACTTTCCTCTACCTGGATGATGGATGGAACATAAATGCACGTAACTGCTTAGAACATTGTTCTAGCTTTCAAACAATTTATTGTCCATTTTCTACTACTACTCCTGCTGCTGCTACCACACACACACACACACACACACACACAGTGGTTTTCCACAACTGCAGAAAAGCAAGTGAAATGTTTAGATCTATTACACATATCAGCCTGTGCCACCCATCAATTAGCTGCAGTTGAATGCTTGTCTGTTTTCATTTCGTATTGTAGTGACACATGTTCATCTTGTCGTCTGTGGCATTGAGTGTCATTGTTGAGAACTGGAGATATTTATTTACAGTAGATTTTTTTAAAAAAGTTAATTTTTTATTATGCACAATTTAATAATGTAGACATTTAGATTAAGTATACAATTATACTATTATGTTTGCTCTTGGCTGTGTAGATGGTGAAAGTCTGGATGCACAGCAAAGTAGCCACAGAGAGTTAATGGCCTCTTTAGAATCACGCAAGAATTCAATAGAGCTGAAACTGCAGGACTGCACTCAAGAATTGAAGGAGCTGTGTATTAAAGAAGCTGAATTAACAGGAGTTCTTCCTCCTGAGATACCATTAGAACCAGGCGAGTCTCCTCCACAGTTTCGCAAGCGTGTGGGAACAGCTTTCCAGTACCCAGAAAACTTAATAAATGGATGCAAGATATCAAAGTCAAAAGAAGTAAGTATATTTGTATATACATTTACACAGTACATTTGATGTAATTAGTTATTAGTATTCCCATGTTGTATGTTTTAGCTTAGTCCCCCTCCTCCTTTATTAATTTATCAAATAATTGTGTCTTAATTGTGAAGTATTTGCTGCAGATTTCCAAATTGAAATATTCTGTCATTGTTGCATATATTGTTTATTTGACAATATGTATTTAACCCCCCCCCCCCTCCCCCTCTTTTCCTTCTTAGTAGGTGCTGTGTATTTATTTAACAGTGGAGGTGAAAGTCATGTCACAAATTGAGAGCCTTTGATGTAGCAGCCTTAAGCAGTGTTTCATTATTGTGTTCAAAATTAATCAATCATTTTCATCTTCATAGATCACAAATATTTTCTTTAGGAACTCAACCCTTATCGGTGTGCAATAAACAATGTGGTATATACTGTGCGATCCTGAGCTCAACATTAGAAGCTACTTTGGCTGTTGTTAAATGATCAGAGTCAGTGGAAAAATCTAATCCTAGACGATGCCTTTCTTTCACATACCAGTTTAGGAAGGCTGTAGTATATAATAGTGCTGTAACATTGTGATGTCCAAGTATTCACTGTGTTTCAGGTTGAAGATAAATGATAAAGAATGTAATCTTCTTCATTGTCTTGAAGATATGTTAGTATTAGAATTATGTTTGTTCCCAAACTATTCCAGGTGTAGGTAGTATATATCTGTTACCTGTAGTTGATTCCAGTCCAAATGTTATCAATGATGACACCACTGTTATGATGTGCCACAAAGAACTGAATGGCACACTTAATAGGTCAAGTTCATTCTAAGCACAAAAAAGTAATTTCACTGTTAATAAATGTCAGGAGTGTTCCTGGTAATACCACAGGATTAATCTAATTTATCAGTAGTAATCATCACACACACACAGTATCTAGAGATGTTATTGGAGAGATGCTGTATAAGATATGTATTTAGTCTCAAGCTTCTCCATCATCATCATCATCATCATCATTAGAAGTTACCCATAGGCTGTGCAGTACTTGATTTATTTAACTGAATTATGTCAAGAAGATCTCACAAAGTCGCAGAGCTTCCTTATTCTACCTGAGGTTATGTCAGATGTCTGTGATGGAAAAACATTGGTAGTGATTGTGATTTATTTAGATGGTGGATGACTCAGCAGATTTTACTGTTGCATTTCAGCATCAAGCACCCATTTTCATGCACCACTGAGGTATATCCAGTGTCCTGGTTAAAGTAATTGTTACACATTCTGATCCCAGTGGCTTCTCTGATGACAGAATCCAGAATCCCAGTAGGTAGGTGCATGTTCTGTGCAGCATTCTTATTGACTGAGCAGTGTAGCTACTATGGCAGTCATAAGAACAAATAAATGAAGTACTACATTGCCTACGGATAACTCCTCACTGTGACGTCAGAAAAAGTTGGTGAAAGCTGTGGTTGAATACATACCTGATATGGAAAGAACTCCGTGAAGCAGTCATTCAAGTCTGTCGCTGTGAAAATGTACATTGTTATGTTAATATGATGCTTTTATAGACCGTGTTCCTCAGAAGCCATAATGACAACATTTTAGGAAAAAATTAGGGTATATCACAAATAAATTTTCTGCTCGTGCTGTGGCAAATACCGACTTGTAGCTTAAAGGCTCGTGATATGAACAAGTGGTAGAAACAGGGACTTATGTGATATTGTACTAAATGTCTTATACAGAAATTATCTTGAACAGTTAGAGAACTGACCCTTAAGAGTAATTTCTGAGATCTGATTGCCAAGGGATCACAAACTTTGTGATTCACTAAACATAGAGAATTGAATTGATGACAATATGGCTATTATAGCATCAATAACTATACGCATTAAAAGAAATTTGAAGAAAGGCAGGAAAATTTTTCTCCTGAGCAAATGCAACAAAAAAGGATGACAGATTACCTGAGTAGTCAGCATCAAACATTCATCTCAAGCAGTGTAGGTATGGAATATCAATTAATAAAACTCAACAGTATTGTACAGCACACTTCAGCAAGATTGTGAGTGATGAGAGATACCTATCCTGGTTCAGTAGTCATGTTAAAATGTTGCTACAGAAGCAGAGAGAGGTTCATCACAAATTCAAACAGGACCAAAGTCTTCTTGTCAAACAACAGCTGAACAAATCCAAAGTGAGTATGAGGAGAACAAAAATAGAAGAGTTCAATGAATTAGCAGGTAACAGTCTGTCCCTAATCTGACAAGAATTCATAAGAATTTTGGCCTTGCATAAGTCAGTAAACATTTTAAATTCATGTATCAGCTAACTAGTATCAAAATGGATGACAGCACAGACAAGGACAAAATTTTTGATACCATCTTCCAGAATTGTTTCTTTGGGAAGATCATACTACAGTTCCTCCTGTCTGTCATTATATGAGTACTGATGTGATTCATTATATGAGTACTGATCTGATAGGTACAGAGAGAAATAATTGTGTAATAGACAATAAACTAAATTTTGTCAATACAGGTAATGTAATTGGAGCTTATGGCATATATGTAAAATCATATATAGATTAAGCAAAAGAACTTTCTCCTCTTACAGCAGCAGTTTATTGTCAGTTTCTGTAGCAAGTAAATGTTCTAAGCAGGGTGTATGCGACCCGGGACAACCGCGAGATCCGGGAAAACCCGGGAAGTTTTTCATCCAGGAGAAAACCGGGAAAAAACCTGGAATTTTTTAGAATTCTGGGAATTTGTTGTTGTTTTAGTTTTGAGTTAATTTTTTGGAATTTTGACTGGTAAGAATCAATACTCTAACAAAGAATATTACTGTGTCCCGCTACTGCAGAATAGTGCTGTAACAGTAAAACGGAACAAGAAAAGAAAAGAAAAGAAAACATAAATTGCAAAGGAAATGTGCCATATACCACAACAAAACACAGTGCTCATACAAGCGTTTGCCAACAGCAAAATGTGTCGAAGGCTTTAGGAAGGCTATGCAATGCTTCATAACAACAAATTGCCTCTGATGAGTGTGACATCACAACTGTTTACATTAGATTCATTTTAGCATTTACGAGTGGGCTCATGCGCATGTGCAGTTGAGTGACGTGTGAGTAGTACCTTCTCCCGTTTCTGGCTACAGAAATATGGCTGTTTGCTATGTAGCAGTCGCAGCAAGCAGCTAGATGCAACCGGGAAAAATTTTACTGCCACGCCCAAGCTGCCAGATTCATGCATGTGCAGCAAGCCCAAATCTATGAGAGAGAGAGGGGAGGGGGGGGCGGGGTCAAATTCATATTCTTATATTCTTGAGAAGAAGAAACTTTGTTTCACAAAGCACCTAGCATCCAGCGGATCCCTGTTAGTTTTAACTCTGTAAGTTGATTTCTGAATGAATCATAAGCCGGGCGGGGTAGCCATACGGTGTAAGGCAATTTGTTACGGTTTGTGCGGATCCCCCCATCAGAGGTTCGAATCCTCTCACGGGCGTGAGTGTATGTGTTGTCCTTAGCGTAAGTTAGATTAAGTAGTTTGTAATCCTAGGGACCGATGACATCAGCAGTTTGGTCCCATAGTAAATAATAATAATAATAATAATCGTAATCATAAATTGATTTTTGAATATGTGCATAGTGTATGTGATATCTGTGTCAGGGGAATCCTTGTTGCATCTAGAAATAAACTTTCCTGCAGGCAAAAGGGGACTGGGCTATACAAATTGAGCGGAATAAAGCCAAACGAGTGAACGCCAATCACTGTCTGATTATGTTGTTAATTGGGTTTGTGAATGATCAGCTTTGTTATAAGTACAAGGGAAATCCATAGATTCAGACTACCAGAGTGGAAATAAGTGACTAACAGGAATAACAGGTTAGAAAGATTACGTTTTATCTTCTCGGTGTATCCAGGAAAATGAAATTTTGTCAGAAAATTGTAGGCCAGATAGCTAAATTAGTAAGGACCAGTTGTATAGTCCCCGTCTCGCAGCCGCTTAAGTTCTATTGTGGAAGTAGCGCAGAAAATGGTTTGTACGGACATAACAACACCTAACCGCAGAATAATCAGGGATAACTAAACCGGTGATTCTCGCAGGGTTAGTGAAGTTAACCAGCGAAAAAGTTTTGACAGAGGTAGGAATAATTCCAGAATTAATCATGACAAGATTGTTTGTTAGAACAAGGAAGGAGAAGAAACTGGGACATCACACAAATTAGGGAAGAATATTTATATTTATATAAAAATCTCGTACTACTACTTTTCAATTTCATGCTCGCGAAACTGGAGCATATGAATGAAATGTGAAAGCTTTTTGCTTGCAGTAGGCCTAATAGGCATTTTATGTCGGTCTTCGTGAAATATAATCTGCCATGTTATAAAAATGACCATTTGTGCCAAAACAGTCTCGTTTATTTGGTGTGTGTTACAATTTCTGCAGTGTTAGAAAGACCTATATTGTTTTATCTAGAAGACATTGACAAAATAGACTTAATCAAACCGAGAAACCACGCCAGTCTTGGGTACTATTTGTATTAGTAGCTTAAGCAGTATTAGACAATGATATTTCGATGTTTCATGTAGAAACATTTGACAAATTTAATGAGATAATAGATTCTTTCGCAGAAAGAAAGCACGCCATGTAATAAAGCTGTAGGAAGGTTAGAGAGAAAACAATGCTAGGAGCTCTAAGGATCGAAGAAATTTGTACTGTATTGTTTGTCTCTTGTCTTTACTGATTTTATGTATCCTATATTTAATTTTGTCACCCAAAACAGAAAGTTATTAGTTAACAGGCAATAAAGAGTGCAAATTTTCTGAAGAGTTCTTGTTCTCAGATTACAAATAATCCCATCCAGTATTAACTGCAAGGTTTTTTTTTAAAAAAAAAAAAATGAGAGAGAGAGAGAGAGAGAGAGAGAGAGAGAGAGAGAGAGAGAGAGAGAGAGAGAGAGGAGGGCATAATGTCAAACCGGGCAACTGGAAGCAGGAGAGGCACCTCATGAAATTTTAATTTCCACTGTCCTGAATATAGTTTGATGGCATCCAGTACAAAATATACAATTTTCAATCCCACAGAGCGAAATAGAGTGACATGCGATAGAAGAATGCTGTATGAAGAGGCACTGCACTCTGGCACACTTAAGACAAAATAACATGTCTTACATTTCCTTGAACATATATGTTTTATGTATCAGGCTCTTCAGAAAGATGTGCCCACTGGGAGGGCCCAGGGGCACCACTATCTTAGTATTGCCCCGGTTTGGAAATATTGTAGATCTGGGGCTGATGTGCAGAGCAGACTTAGTTATAGTGAGGAAGTGTGTAGTCTCCACGTGACCCATGCTTACATTTAGTGATTTTGCTGTTTCCTCTTCGTTTACTGCTCTCAAATGGTTCAAATGGCTCTGAGCACTATGGGACTTAACATCTGAGGTCATCAGTCCCCTAGACTTAGAACTACTTAAACCTAACTAACTTAAAGACATCACACACATCCATGACCGAGGCAGGATTCGAACCTGTGACCGTAGCAGTCGTGCAGTTCCTGACTGAAGTGTCTAGAACCACTTGGCCACAGCGGCCGACCATCAGCAACATTTCCATCGCTATCGCACAGGGACAGTATTGAATGTTTTTTGCCGCTGGTGTACTTTACTTACCACCAGAATCTCTCTGGGTTTTGTACCATATTTTGAGACAATATTTCATTGTGGAAACTGTTAAAAGCATCTCGCATTGATGTCTCCACTAAATTTCGAGCTTCGGTGAAAGTTATCCAGTTTTGGGGATTTTGCATTCTTCTGAATTTGGCATGAACATCCTCTGATGTATTTTTTCTTTTATGACATAATGTAAAATCTTTTAATGTTCAACACGTACGAACACAGGGCTTCCTGTGTCATAGCAGCTGCCAAAGCGTGGTGGCACCTGTTATCTGGCGCTCTCTGACGACTACTGAAACGAACCTATTTCTAACAGGTCACGGGAAAATATTGCTAATGCTGGCTTGAAAAGCGTTACTTTCAAAGTAAATTTCCTTTCACGCAAGTTGAACTATATTCGAGAATGTACGATGAATTTCTTAAATCACACAGCGTTTGACGAGCCATTTAGAAGTATTTTGAGTCCAGAAGATCATGTTGTTATTATGAGCAAATTGATGTAGTGCTATGGGAAGCTCTCTCTCTCTCTCTGCGTTACCTAATTCATTTGTGGAAAACTTTAAGGACAAGTCACTGGACTTGGCTAAAAATTTTATGGCACATTTGTGTGATATATCTTAAAGTGTAACACACGCAAAAAATATCAACATTATATGTGAAAGCTTTGCTTTACTTGTAGCAACACTATGTATATTAATTTAAAACATTAACTTTTCCTGTTTGTGTATCCGTGCTGCTTAACAGTGATGTTTCTATTAGCTGACTACATCACGTGTCCTGTGGTCTGAATATCCACTGCCACTGGCTGGCGGGATCACGTAACATGAGCTACGACTAGCTTACAAAAGTGCATTGCAATCTCGATTACAATGATTTGGAAAGTAACATGTGGTGTTTGGTGGAATTCGAATTTATACTTTCGTAGTACGAAAATATGCAGTGTACATGTTGCTGCTCATCAAAAATTTTTCCGAAAGGAGTTTTGTTTTCTAAAGTGCCGGGAAATTCTACACCAGTGTATAAAAACCTAACCGTTCAAAGGATTGATAACTTTTACAGTTCTGAGGGAAAATATTCTGTTACTTAATAACACGGAAAAAGTTATTTTCATCCGGGAGAAAATGTATTTTTAACCGGGAAATCGAGGAAAAATATGGGATTTTTTTTTCCTTGTCTGCGTATGCACCCTGTCTAATGATTATGAAAAGTTGCAGGTCATTTTTGTTTTCAAGAAAGGTCAGCTTATAAATGCACAAAACTATACTCTTATAGTACTGATATCAGTATGTTATAGATCTATGAAGATGTTTTGTGCTCACATAAAATTATGTTTTTGGAGACTGAAGGTCTCCTCAACAGGAATCAGCATGGGATCTTCGGACAGTGATCATGCAAAACTTGACTTGCGCTCTTTGTCCATGAGATCTAAATGCAGTGGTTGGTAGTTTCTAGGTTGATATAATGTTTTTTGACTTCCACAAGACATTAGTGTATAGTTCTACACTTTTGCCTATTGAATAGAATATGAACGTATAAAATACCAGACAAAATTTGTGACTGGAATGAAGCTTTCCTTGCATGTGTACTTGTTACATGGAGGAAATATAAACAATTTTAACATATCGTGCATAAATAGCTGGAAGGATGAACTGTTGTTGGATTACATGGTTGAGGCATCTTGTATCAAAACTAGCCAAATCATTGAAGGCATATTTTTCGGTGTGGATGAGAAACCTCTAGAGACAAAACGATAATGGTCAGAAACATTTTACTTTCATAGTTACATCCTTAATGGTTTAACATTTAAGTTCTATTGTTTTGTGAAAATGATTCATAGTAAATTTTTTGATGTTGTAAGTTTTGGTCATTTTTGTTGCAATTTTATATAATTTTATTCTTTCTTTATAAAACTATATCCTTTTTAAATGCCAGAACCTTGTGAAAAAAGCTGTTAAGTGAAAATAAAATGCCATTGTAATTAATTTTCTTTATAGCAGTAAAAAAGCGTTTTAATATAAATTGGATACTAACATATCAAAAGAACATCAAAAAACTGAGGAGAATATGAAATAGGATTTTTTTAACCAAAAGTTTGTAGTTCACTTAGATCTTGAACACAATAAACAGAAAATGATGTGCAAATATTCAAGTATGTCAACAGAATCATTATTATGATAGACACTGTTAACACCTACTGAGTAATATTGTTGTTTTAAGTCTTCAGTGTGTCCTCATTTAGATTACAAAATCAGGACTTTTATGTGAACCATTGACACAGGCTTTGGTGATTGTGTTTTAACCCTTATTAAAAGTGCAAGTTGTTTCACTAGTTAATATAATTGCAATGACTGAATGTCTTTCCATGTTGGGCCGAAGTGTTTTTCTGGGAGATTTTTTTGTGTCTTTTGTTTTAGAGACAAGAAGTGTAATGCCTTTGATCACTGTGCAAGGTACCATTTCAACCAGCATTTTTCTTTCTTACACCAACTTTGGGACTTCCCAATATCATGTTTGCAAAATACTTTACTTTTTACATTTACAGAATTTTGTGCATTCTGTTTTCTTCATAATAATTCTTTGGGTGTTAGCTAATGGAAGATGTCTTTGCGAAGGAGATTTCAACTCATTGAACTCACAAGCCACATCCAAAGCAAAAACGGTTCCATAACTAAATAACATCTGTTCATATTCATTTGGATATAGGATTGCTTTCACATCAGTTTTGGTAATAAGCCCATGGATATGGAAATTAGTGGAAAAGATTGGCATTGCCAATATACAGATGAAATATTATGTTGTCAAAGAAATAAAATAAAAGAAATTATTTTTCCTACTGGTATGGTCACATTGTTATTAAAAAAAATGTTGTGACATGAAAATTGTTGCTCTTTCCTTGACATGACTAGTTATGAATTCACTGCCTGCAAGAGTTGGCACAACCAAGAATACAGTGCTCTGAAACATGAGGACATGACCATGTTTGAAACATTTTCTTGTTTCACCTGATAGTGATATACTTCTACTTTAAATTGATAACTTGGACTCATTTTTGTAAATTTTGTGACTTGTCCGGTTATGATATAGACACATCAGTTGGTTATCAGTTATTGGGGATAGTCACAGTTATGAAACATACTGAAGTACGACTTTGAAGTAATAAAAGGGTACCTGACTTAGATTAATTGAAAACACCTTAATGAGATGTAACTTTCCAACAAAGGAGGTAGCTTATGGACTCTTTGTTCTACCAATTCTTGGGCATGGCTTGTTTGTCTGGAAGTAGACAAGGCAGATCCTAAGAAGGGCAATGCATTTTGCCATATCCTCATTTAACAAGCACGGGAGCACCTCGAAGATGCTTGTCCACCTCCATGGACAGATATTGCAAGAGAGTCATTATGCATCATGCTGTGATATAGTGTTAAAATTCTGAGAATGTGTGTTCCTAGAAGCAACCTTTGAGCAACATATTACCCCCCACCCCTCCCCACCCCCTGCCACACACACACACACACACACACACACACACACACACACACACACACACACACACACACGAATAAGAAATGAAAGTGGTATATGAGATGTACAACTATTGTGTCTCCTGAAATGTTACTAACACTATTGATTATATTGTAGTCATCCTAACTCAAGTTTGTGATGTCAACTGGCTCCAAATTAGTGGACTGTTTTGGACATCGAAGTTTGAGTTTTGTGCTGCATGTTGTCAGAATGTTTGAAAGTAAAATATTTGTGAAGTTCAAAATGCTGCTGAAATTCTCTCAGTTCTCACGATACTTGATAAATATTACTACTTTGCCAGTGGGTGTCTTTTAATAGGACCAAAAACACATTTTGGAGCTGCCTAGCAGTTTGGTGGGGTAATACTAAGGTGATAGAGCCATACATCACTTTTATTATTCATTGCTTGATGTTAAGAGTTACAGTTTCAAATGGATTAGAAGGTAGATTTTGTGTTGGATATCTGTCGTGGAAAGACACAGTGGCCATTGCACAAAAATACTAAATACACTAACCTATGTTAGTTAAAACTCATAGTTGTCCACTTTAAGACAGAAGTGTCATTCTCATTGCTATCTTTAACTTCCTCACTCCATAGGTACTCTGCAAGCCATTGCACAACGTTTTTTGAGTGATTTTTCTGCCCTATCCAATTTTGTATGTGGACCTAAGGAAAAATTACTTGTTTTGTACCTTAGTATGCATTTATATAGTTTTCTCTGACTGGGAGATATTTGATATGTATAGTATGGCCACCTTTTGCTACTCTGTTGTAGCATAATATTGCATATAGTTAGAGATTGTCTGTGCGTCTTGCTCCACCAACTTTCTATTTGTGATTTTGAAGGAAGTTGGGGGAGCTAATTGAACACTCTCAAGGACTGGCGAATCAGAATAACACCACCGTACCAGAACCAGGCATACAAAATGCAAAGCACCCCTTGGGATATAAGGGATTGTACATGGACCTGAATGTGATTTTGATACAATGGAGCAAACATTAGACTACATTATCAGTGAATGCCCAATAAGATGATGTCGAATGAATTGAAACAACTTTATAAAAGCCTCTCTAAAGGACACTGTCTCATTAATGCCCCTGTAGATAGAACTTGTAATGTGACAACGTGTCATTTAGTGAAGACCAGCATAGTCAAGGCGCAACGGTAGAGAAAGTGGAGGCTTATGCCATCTGTGGGCCAGAATCGAAGGCAAAGTGGAAGTGCTTCCACCTGGTGGCAGCTAAATTAAAGAACACTATGCAGGAGACAGTGACTGGCTTGTGCTGCACTCTGACAACGAAATAACAAAAGAATTAAACTAAATAATACTGTTACGTGTAGTAAAAATATAAATGTAATATTACTTTAATATATGAAAATGACTGTAATTGAATATTGTAATTCTATGGTATGTTTAATTTTAAATAGAGAACTGCTATAATTTTATAATTGTTTGTTAATTTTTTCATGTTCGTTTTTGTATCTAACTTTCCTGTTGTACATGTCACATTTTTCTGTAGTTTTCCCCACATACAAAACTAACTAAACTTTATTTTTATTACTCAGATTATACATTTTTGCCCTTAAGACAGTGTTCAACTTGAATGTTACATGATTATTCATTTTTTCTTGTGTCTTTCTTCTTTTCCTCTTCCCAAAACTCTTCATTCTTTGACTGTGTTCGTGTTTCCTTTACTCTGTCCAGGTTTTCCTTTCTTTTGTTTCAAATTTCATGTTCATAGTTGTGTTCCTGAATTTGTCTTTCATTTATCATCAAGACACTCTAAAATTTCTAAATAAAATCCAAAACTTCACCGTAGCTGCTAGCTACTGCAGACAAAATAAATCACATGGAGGCTCATGTATACTTGACATTCTAACATAACGTTTAAAATAGGACATGAGTTTATTCATTTGAATGAGAAATGTAGCTTTGAAAGTTGCTGTGTAGAACTTGTACATGTAGGTATTATTGTAATTTCAATTTACAGAATCCCGGGAAATCAAATAACAAACCACATCCTATAAAAATGAGAAAATATGCTCGAAAGCCTAATTAAATAAAAAAGTAGTAATAGCAGCTGACTTCAACATCAATGTCATAAGTGAATGCCATGAAGCTGACAAATTCACTGATCTAATAAAAAAAATCTGGCTGCAAACTACGCTTCTTAGAATACACCAGAGAAAATGCCCAATCAGCAATCAGCATTGATAACATTCTGACAAATTATGTATTTGAAGACGTTCATAAATTTTGCTTAGATGTAGGAATCACTCGGGTGATGCTGAGGGAATTAGATTAGGAAATGAGACACTTAAAGTAGTAAAGAAGTTTTGCTATTTGGGGAGCAAAATAACTGATGATGGTCGAAGTAGAGAGGATATAAAATGTAGACTGGCAATGGCAAGGAAAGTGTTTCTGAAGAAGAGAAATTTGTTAATGTCGAGTATAGATTTAAGTGTCAGGAAGTCGTTTCTGAAAGTATGTGTATGGAGTGTAGCCATTTATGGAAGTGAAATATGGACAATACATAGTTTGGACAAGAAGAGAATAGAAGCTTTCGAAATGTGGTGCTACAGAAGAATGCTGAAGATTTGATGGGTAGATCACATAACTAATGAGGAGGTATTGAATAGAATTGAGGAGAAGAGCAGTTTGTGGCACAACTTGACTAGAAGAAGGGATCGGTTGGGAGCTGATTCAAACCAGTCTCAGGACTGAAGACCACAACAACAACATAGGAATGTCTGATTATAAAGCACTGTTTATTGAACTGGCAAAAACAAACACAGAAACCTCACTTAAAAGTAAGCCTAAGTACTTTAAAAGAAATTTCAACTCAGGAAATTTAACTTTATTCCAGTGTATCTGTGTACATAGAATATTAGCATTTCCTAATCATGTCTGCAAGTCTCTGTGTGTGGATCAAATAAACCCATTAATGTCTGTTCTGGCATCCAGCAGTTAGTGGTCATTGTCTGTTCACCAAGTTGGTGTGGCTGCTACAGATATGTCTTCATCTAAGCAATCAAATCTAACATTTCTAATCTCCAACAGAGATCACTACAACCACCTTCAATTTTTAAAAAAATCATGACGGAGCAACAGGTAAGGTATCCACTACCCCAGGCCCCATTAAATGTACTGGTCTTTCCTGATCATTGTATTCTGGGCGATCAGGAACACTGTGAAAAAAAGGAGAGTCAGAGCTTCTCGAAACCTCTTTGCAAAATGTTAATAATAATAATAATAATAATAATAATAATAAATAATCATATGATGATGATGATGTAAAAATACTTTTGGTTCATGCCTTAATCCGTATCATGTCATTCTCATGACCACATCATCAAATATACAAAAGAATAAGTAGTATTTTTCACAAGAATGTCTCATTTATTTTAAACATTTCCATTTAAGTTCCTCGAATGTCTACACTGGCGTCTAAAATTGAAGCAACAAGTGGAAATTGTGAAAGGTTGTGTTTATTTTGCAACAAAACAATATAAACAGGTGATAGTAAAGTAGAAGCAATGTAAAGAACACAGAATGTAAACATCAGCATGCATAATGATGGACAAAAATGTTCTTCATTTTTTTTCCAATTTAAAGGATTTGCACACGCATTCCGACAACTGGTTAATGTGCTCAGTATCGAGTGTGACCATCTCTAGGAGCAGTGCAGGCTCGACAGTGATGCAGTATGGTCTCAACAATGTCATCAGTCTCATGTTGCGGCAATAACATCCGTTCTTCCTGCAGAGCTGCTCGCAAGTCTTGGACAGCGGTTGTGGATGCTGACATGGTGTAGCCTGTCTCCCTAGTTTGTCCTAGACAATCTGGAGAGTGAGCAGATCCATGTCATGCATGCAATATCTTCCGTTTCCAAGAAAACGTCAACCACCCGTACTCTACGAGGTCGAGCATTATCGTCCATTGCTACAAAATCTGGACCCAAAACACTTCGCAACAACCGCAAGTTGGGCCCCAAGATCTTGTCGCAGTACCGGACAGCAGTTACACCTTGCTAATTCACTCGTACAGTTTCTTGAAGAGGTGTTTGAGTGGTAAACATAATCCGTACTCACACCTTTAGGGACTCTCCTTGAAATCTGTCTCTTTCCACTATATTGGGGTCCAAATATCATGTTCAACTTTCGCTCCAGATCGAATCGGGACTCGTCTGTGGAAGAACATTGACCCACTGTCCGACAGTGTTGGGGGCATGTTAGTGATGCCACTCTAGACATCCCCTTCTGTGAAGATGCAGCAGAGGTACTCTGCTGCAGCCTTCTGTACATTTTTTGCCTCAATACAATACTTCCAGTGTATACTGTGAGGTCAGATGCCAGTTGCTGTACAGTACTGAGATGGTACCATCATGCCCTTACAGCCAAATAACAGTCTTCTCTTTTATGGTGTCACACCTGGTCAGACCTGTCATTGTTTTCAGGATACAGTTGCAGTCTCCATCGCCACATCTGAGAAATGACAGAACAATTCTCATTAAGACATCGGGCCATGTCAGTTTGCGCCTGTCCTGCTTCCGTTCATCCTGTGGCCTTCCGCAGGGACTCTGGTAGGCATCTTGTCTGTGCCATACTGCACCATCTCTGATTGTGTACAGAGGGATTGTGGATGTGGGACTAACTGGCAAATGCTACCCTGTTTGATAGGTGCCCTGACATCATCGTTGGCGTGGTTGTCTGTTTACCGGAATGCCGTCTTCCATGCAGAACACAAACATATGGACATCTGTTGGCAGTTCGTATTATTATATCATGAATTAGACACAAGATGGGGAAATAGCAGTTTGTTGCTTTAATTTTGGACACCAGTGTCTATTAAACTTTTGTATTGTTGCTACTGATATATTATGATTGTAGGTGCATGTCTGCATTTGATTGTACATCTACAGCTACATCTACAAATACATGGATACTCTGCAAATCTCATTTAAGTGCCTGGCAGAGGGTTCATTGAACCACCTTCACAGTTCTGTATTATTACAATCTCGTATAGAGTGCGGAAAGAACGAACACCTATATCTTTCCATACGAGCTCTGATTTCCTTTATTTTATCGTGATGATCGTTCCTCTCTATGTAGGTCGGTGTCAACAAAATATTTTCACATTCGAAGGAGAAAGTTGATGATTGGAATTTCGTGAGAAGTTTCCGACGCAATGAAAAATGCCTTCCTTTTAATGATGTCCAGTCCAAATCCTGTATTATTTCTATGAGACTCTCTCCCATATTTCGCGATAATACAAAACGTGCTGCCTTTCTTTGAACTTTTTAAATGTACTCCGTCAATACTATCTGGTAAAGATCTCACACTGTGCAGCAGTAGTCTAAAAGAGTACAGATAAGCATAGTGTAGCAGTCTCCATAGTAGATCTGTTACATTTTCTTAGTGTCCTGCCAATAAAACACAGTCTTTGGTTAGCGTTCCCCACATTTTCTGTGTGTTCCTTCCAATTTAAGTTGTTCATAATTGTAATGCCTAGGTATTTAGTTGATCTCGTGGCCTTTATTTGACTGATTTATCATGTAAACAAAGTTTAACAGATTCTTTTTAGCACTCATATGGATGACCTCACACTTTTCGTTATTTGGGGTCAATTGCCAATTTTCACACCATATAGATATCTTTTCTAAATAATTTTGCAATTTGTTTTGATCTTCTGATGACTTTATTAGTCGATAAACAACAGCATCTTCTGCAGACAACCTAAGAAGGCTGGTCAGATTGTCTCCCAAATCGTTTATACAGATAAGAAACAGCGAAGGGCCTATAACACTACCTTGGGGAACACGAGACATCACTTCTGGTTTACTTGATGACTTTCCATCAATTACTATGAACTGTGACCCCTCTGACAGGCAATCATGAATCAAGTCACATAACTGAGATGATATTCCATAAGCCTGCAATTTCACTACAAACTGCTTTTGTGGTACAGTGTCAAAAGCTTTCTGGAAATCCAGGAATATGGAATCAATCTGAAATCCCTTGTCAATAGCACTCAACATTTCATTCGAGTAAAAAGCTATTTATGTTTCACAAGAACGATGTTTTCTAAATCCATGTTGACTGTGTCAATAGAGGTAATTCATAATGTTTGAACACAATTTATGTTCCAAAATCCTGCTGCATATCAACATTAATGATATGGGCCTGTAATTTAGTGGATTACTTCTACTACCTTTCTTGAATATTGGTGTGACCTGTGGAGCTTTTCAGTCTTTGGGTACAGACCATTCGTCGTGTTAACAGTTGTATACGATTGTTAAGCATGGAGCTATTGCCTCAGCGTACTCTGAAAGGAACCTAATTAGTATACATTCTGGGCCAGAAGTCTTTCTTGTATTAAGTGATTTAAGTTGCTTCATTAATCTGAGGATATTTGCTTCTACATTACTCATGTTGGCAGCTATTCTTGATTTGAATTCTGGAATATTTACTTCATCTTCTTTTGTGAAGACATTTCAGAAGGCTGTGTTTAGTGACTCTGTCTTCAGTAGTATCTCCATTGCTATTGGTAGTATCTCCATTGCTATCATCCAGAGAAGGCATTTATTTTGTCTAGCCGCTAGCATACTTCACGTACAACCAGAATCTCTTTGGATTTTGTGCCACATTTTGAGACAAAGTTTCACTGTGGAAACTATTATAAGCGTCTCATATCAAAGTCCGCACTAAATTTCGAGCTTATGTAAAAGATTGCCAGTCTAGGGGATTTTGCGTCTGTTCAAATTTGCTACCCACTATCATATCCATTTGTTAAGCACTAAAAATGCTGAAGTAATACTCAAGAACTGATCACTCTAGTGTCTTTGCATACAGTTTCCTTTAAGTTTGTCCTGCTGTTTCCCAAAATCCTCCCAACAAATCCAACTCTTCCATTTCCATTCCCTACTTCTGATTTTAATATTTCATATAACTGCTTGCTATTAGCCTTAAACGTTTGAATTTTCCAACACATCCCAAAAGTTCACCACTGCTCTTGTAATTGGATACTCTCAGGGTTGTTCTCCTTGTTGTGGACATTGTTTTGCATTAATCGTGTATTTGAACAGGATTGATTTTAAGTAAGTCAAGTGGTGCATTTTCATACCATCATCTGGAAAGAATACTTTTCATTAGACTATAGTAGCATCAGATAAAAATTAGTGTCAGCTGCTGATCTTGTCTGTTAAATCTTGTATGTTTATTGATAATATTAGTGGCCCTATCATTCTTCTTCGGGTTGTATCTGATGTCACCTTCTATTCTGTTGAATATTTACAATCCAGTATAATGTACTGTTATGTAAAAGTTCTTTGAGGCAGTCACATATTTATGAAGCAACTCTTCATGGTCATATCTTGGTTGGCTGTCAGCAGGATGATACAGTGTAAAACCAACCTTGTAAGTCTAGGAAGATGGAATCTGCTTCATCACCTGCATTTGCCATTTGCAGTATCATTTGTGAATATAGTGAGCTGTGTTTCATACATATTAAACACACATTGATTCTTCCCCCCCCCCCCCCTCCCCCCATGAACCATGAACCATGAACCATGGACCTTGCCGCTGGGGGGGGGGGGGGGGGGGGATTGCGTGCCTTAGCGATACAGATAGCCGTACCGTAGGTACAACCACAACAGAGGGGTATCTGTTGAGAGGCCAGACAAACATGTGGTTCCTGAAGAGGGGCAGCAGCCTTTTCAGTAGTATGCCGTTATCAGGAGAAAGAAAACTGGCGTTCTACGAATTGGAGCGTGGAATGTCAGATCCCTTAATCGGGCAGGTAGATTAGAAACTTTAAAAAGGGAAATGGATAGGTTAAAGTTAGATATAGTGGGAATTAGTGAAGTTCGGTGGAAGGAGGATCAAGACTTTTGGTCAGGTGACTACAGGGTTATAAACACAAAATCAAATAGGGGTAATGCAGGAGTAGGTTTAATAATGAATAGGAAAATAGGAATGCGGGTAAGCTACTACAAACAGCATAGTGAATGCATTATTGTGGCCAAGATAGATACGAAGCCCACACCTACCACAGTAGTACAAGTTTATATGCCAACTAGCTCTGCAGATGACGAAGAAATTGAAGAAATGTATGATGAAATAAAAGAAATTATTCAGATAGTGAAGGGAGACGAAAATTTAATTGTCATGGGTGACTGGAATTCGAGGGTAGGAAAAGGGAGAGAAGGAAACATAGTAGGTGAATATGGATTGGGGCTAAGTAATGAAAGAGGAAGCCACCTAGTAGAATTTTGCACAGAGCACAACTTAATCATAGCTAACACTTGGTTTAAGAATCATGAAAGAAGGTTGTATACATGGAAGAACCCTGGAGATACGAAAAGGTATCAGATAGATTATATAATGGTAAGACAGAGATTTAGGAAACAGGTTTTAAATAGTAAGACATTTCCAGGAGCAGATGTGGACTCTAACCACAATCTATTGGTTATTAACTGTAGATTAAAACTGAAGAAACTGCAAAAAGGTGGGAATTTAAGGAGATGGGACCTGCACAAAACTGAAAGAACCAGAGGTTGTACAGTGTTTCAGGGAGAGCATAAGGGAACAATTGACAGGAATAGGGGAAATAAATAAAGTAGTAGAAGAATGGGTAGCTTTGAGGGATGAAGTAGTGAAGGCAGCAGAGGATCAAGTAGGTAAAAAGACAAGGGCTAGTAGAAATCCTTGTGTAACAGAAGAAATTTTGAATTTAATTGATGAAAGGAGAAAATATAAAAATGCAGTAAATGAAGCAGGCTAAAGGAATACAAACGTCTCAAAATATGTCTGCTTGTGTCTGTGTATGTGTGTGTGTGTGTGTGTGTGTGTGTGTGTGTGTGTGTGTGTGTGTGTGTGTGTGTGTACGAGTGTACACCTGTCATTTTTTTCCCCCCAAGGGAAGTCTTTCCGCTCCCGGGATTGGAATGACTCCTTGACTCCTTACCCTCTCCCTTAAAACCCACTTCCTTTCGTCTTTCCCTCTCCTTCCTGAAGAAGCAACCATCGGTTGCGAAAGCTAGTAATTCTGTGTGTGTGTTTGTGTGTTTTGTTCATTGTGCCTGTCTGCCGGCGCTTTCCCGCTTGGTAAGTCTTGGAATCTTTGTTTTTAATATATTTTTCCCATGTGGTAGTTTCTTTCTATTTTATTTACGTCTCAAAAATGATATTGACGGGAAGTGCAAAATGGCTAAGCAGGGATGGCTAGAGGACAAATGTAAGGATGTAGAGGGTTATCTCACTAGGGGTAAGATACATACTGCCTACAGGAAAATTAAAGAGACCTTTGGAGAAAAGACAGCCACTTGTATGAATATCAAGAGCTCAGATGGAAACCCAGTTCTAAGTAGAAAGGTGGAAGGAGTATATAGAGGGTCTGTACAAGGGTGATGTACTTGAGGACAATATTATGGAAATGGAAGAGGATGTAGATGAATAAGAAATGGGAGATACGATACTGCATGAAGAGTTTGACAGAGCACTGAAAGACTTGAGTCAAAACAAGGCCCCCGGAGTAGACAACATTCCATTGGAACTACTGGCGGCCTTGGGAGAGCCAGTCCTGACAAAACTCTACCATCTGGTGAGCAAGATGTATGAGACAGGCGAAATACCCTCAGACTTCAAGAAGATTATAATAATTCCAATCCCAAAGAAAGCAGGTGTTGACAGATGTGAAAATTACCGAACTATCAGTTTAATAAGCCACAGCTGCAAAATACTAACACGAATTCTTTACAGACGAATGGAAAAACTAGTAGAAGCCGACTTCGGGGAAGGTCAGTTTGGATTCTGTAGAAATACTGGAACACGTGAGGCAATACTGACCTTACGGCTTATCGTAGAAGAAAGGTTAAGGAAAGGCAAACCTTCGTTTCTAGCATTTGTAGACTTAGAGAAAGCTTTTGACAATGTTGGCTGGAATACTCACTTTCAAATTCTAAAGGTGTCAGGGGTAAAATACAGGGAGCGAAAGGCTATTTACAATTTGTACAGAAACCAGATGGCAGTCATAAGAGTCGAGGGGCATGAAAGGGAAGCAGTGGTTGGGAAGGGAGTGAGACAGGGTTGTAGCCTCTCCCCGATGTTATTCAATCTGTATATTGAGCAAGCAGTGAAGGAAACAAAAGAAAAATTCAGAGTAGGTATTAAAATCCATGAAGAAGAATTAAAAACCTTGAGGTTTGCTGATGACATTGTAATTATGTCAGAGACAGCAAAGGACTTGGAAGAGCAGTTGAATAGAATGGACAGTGTCTTGAAAGGAGGATATAAGATGAACATCAACAAAAGCAAAATGAGGATAATGGAATGTAGTCGAAATAAGTCGGGTGATGCTGAGGGAATTAGATTAGGATATGAGACACTTAAAGTAGTAAAGGAGTTTTGCTATTTGGGGAGCAAAATAACTGATGATGGTCAAAGTAGAGAAGATATAAAATGTAGACTGGCAATGGCAAGGAAAGCATTTCTGAAGAAGAGAAATTTGTTAACATCGAGTATAGATTTAAGTGTCAGGAAGTCATTTCTGAATGTATTTGTATGGAGTGTAGTCATGTATGGAAGTGAAACAGGGACGATAAATAGTTTGGACAAGAAGAGAATAGAAGCTTTCGAAATGTGGTGCTACAGAAGAATGCTGAAGATTAGATGGGTAGATCACATAACTAATGAGGAAGTATTGAATAGGATTGGGGAGAAGAGAAGGTTGTGGTACCACTTGACGAGAAGAAGGGAACGGTTGGTAGGACATGTTCTGAGGCATCAAGGGATCACCAATTTAGTATTGGAGGGCAGCGTGGAGGGTAAAAGTCGTAGTGGGAGACCAAGAAATGAATACACTAAGCAGATTCAGAAGGATGTAGGTTGCAGTAGGTACTGGGAGATGAAGAAGCTTGCACAGGATAGAGTAGCATGGAGAGCTGCATCAAACCAGTCTCAGGACTGAAGACGACAACAACAACAACAACAACAACAACAACAACAACAACATTGATTCTTTGAATGAAGATGATTTTCCTGTGGAAACACCAAACTTTAGAATATGTCGGAGGATACTGATACAGGTGGATGTTAGTGGTGTTGAGTTGTAATTCTCTTCATCTTGGTCTTTTTATAAAAAGGAATTAACCCTGTGTTCCTGTTACACAAGACTCTCTGCCTCAAAAAGACATTCTTTAAATATGAGAACAGGCAGCTTACTATAGTTTCAACACTAGAGTGATCTGCGAGAGTGAGGATTGGAGGATAGATAAATTCATTTACTTTATATAGGACCAGAACTTCCTAGTAGATTCTGGTTACATTTTGCAAGCACCAGGCTGTGAAAATTGTAGCTTTTCTACATAGCCCTTCTTATGGATTCAAAAGTTGCCACTACACTTTCTCTAGGAGTTTCCGTATATTCTCTTCAGTAGTAAGAGTGTAGCAATCTCTGCTTTGAGAATATTACCCAGATGGTACATATAACCAAGATCAGTCTTGATTATCAGTTATTTACTTATTTTGTGCATATTTATTTCAAGTGCTATTTATAATGTGTTTTGGCTGATTCATAGTTTGTTAAATAAATTCTTTAATCATCAGTGATGTGAATGTCGTACGACAACCGAAATATGCTAGTATGAAAGATAACTTAGTGCAGTTGCTTTGTGGCAGTAATAAAAGCAAATAATATTGTGTCAAAAAAAAGTAAGAATCATTGTCATAAGTTCAATTTATTTTCCAGGAAGAAACCATTGATACCTTGGAACTGGCACTGAAGATTCAGACAGGTATTGTGGAAGTGGCACTTGGTCTAGCAAATGACCCAAATGCAAGTAAAGCAGTACGCCGTAAGCGTAGGCAAGACTACCAACTTGCATATGAACGTCTTCAGGAACTGAAGGCACAACTGGCTAACTGCCGTCAGGCACACAAGACACTGAAGCAAAGAAAAAAGCCACGACCACCACTTGACTGTGGTATGTTTCTTAACATTCTCTATCTGTTTTTAACTTTTTTTGTTCCACTAACATTTGTTTATAAATTTGATATTACTTGCTGTTCTTGTGTCGGCTTACAGTAAAACCATTTTCTCATAAATAATTTTCAAATTTTCACCCAAAAACATTTTTATTAATCTCACACAAATTGGGAATTTTTATTATTAAACTGCTTAAAATTTTGGACTAATGAGATTTAGAAAACACAAGTGTTCTATTTCTTTATGTGTGACCTTAATTCTAAACCTTTTCTTGCTGCAGCATAAATATCTGCAAAAATTCACTGAAGAGCCAAAGAAACTGGTATAGGCATGCTTATTCAAATAGAGACACGTAAACAGGCAGAATATGGCGCTGCAGTCGGTAACGCCTATATGAGACAACAGCTGTCCGGCGCAGTTGTTAGATTGGTTAGTGGTGCTAGAATGGCAGGTTACCACAATTTAAGTGAGTTTGAATGTGGTGTTACAGTCATAGCATCTCTGAGGTAGCCATGAAGTGGGGATTTTCCCGTACGACTATTTCATGAGTGTACTGCGAATATCAGGAATCCAGCAAAACATCAAATCTCCGACATCGCTGTGGCTGGGAAAAGATCCTGCAAGAACGAGACCCACGACAACTGAAAAGAATCCTTCAGTGTGACAGAAGTGCAACCCTTCTGCAAATTGCTGCAGACTTCAATGTTGGGCCATCAAGTGTCAGCGTACCAACCATTGAGTCAAAGGCCTACTCGTGTATCCTTGCTGACTGCACAACACAAGTCTTTACGCCTCACTCACCTGGGCCCCCAAAATCAACATTGGACTGTTGATGACTCGAAATGTGTTACCTGGTCGGATGAGTCACATTTCAAATTGTATCGAATGGATGGATGTGTACAGGTATGGAGACAACCTCATGAATCCATGGACGCTGTCAGGGGACTGCTCAAGTTGGTGGATCCTCTGTAATGGCATGGGGCATGTCCAGTTGGAGTGGTATGTGCAGTTGGAATGGTATGGGACCCTTCATACATCTAGATACGACTCTGACAGATGATACATAAGCAAGCATCCTGTCTGATCACCTGCATCCATCCATCTCCATTGTGCATTTCAATGGAGTTGGGCAGTTCCAGCAGGACAATGCGACACCCCACAGGTCTGAAATTGCTACAGAATGACTCCAGGAACAATCTTATGAGTTTGAACACTTCCGCTATTCACCACACTCCCCAGACATGAACATTGTTGAGCATATGTGGGATGCCTTGCAACGAGCTGTTCAAAAGGGATGTCCACCCCATCATACTCCTACAGTTTAATGGACAGCCCTGCAGGAATCATCATGTCAGTTTCCTCCAACATTACTTCAGACATTAATCAAGTCCATGCTATGTCGTGTTGCAGCACTTCTGCTTGCTCGCAAGGGCCCTACACAGTATTAGGCAGGTGTACAGTTTCTTTGGCTCATCAGTGTACATACAACTGGATGCAGTGTCAAATACTAATATCACAAGATATGTAAGGAGAACACATTATAGATTCTCTAAATGTTTAATGTGTGTATTGGTGTGTTTATCATCATAGCTTTTTTGGTCATATCTGAACAGTTCAGGTCATCTCAACCTTTAGTTGTGCATTTTCGTTTGTAACAGCTGTTCACCATTTGTGTACCAGTTTTTTCCTTTATTAACTTCTCATATGAAATATGTACACACCATCGGCAGGTACATAAATAATTTGAGTTGTTCTCTGTGACTGGTAGAATGGCCACCAGAGTGCATTAGTGTTGTTTGTGTTTAGTGTTGGTACCAGGCGTCATGGGCAATGTGAGGAACATGAACAATATTAAATGTTAAGTGATCACTGTGAAGGAGGTGAAGATGCCACACACTCGTGTGAGACAGCATTATTAGCACCTAAAATAGTTTGAAAGGGGAACTCAACATGGGCCCCATTTGGCCAGCTGGTTGAGTTGTGCAATATCCACATTTATGGAGCACTTAGATGTAACGCTGCCCATTTTTGTACTCCCTGGGAACATGAGAGTAGGCATTCTCATCATCAAATACCTGACTGACCACATTTGACCACCACAAGGGAATGCTGCTGTATTGTGCACCAAGCATACTATAACCCCTTCACTCCTCCACCTGCCATCTGGAACATCGTGTCAGCCCGCACCATGGATCAGACTAGCAGCAGCTGGACTAGGGAATTACCATCCTTAGTGTAGGCTGCTGTTAATACCAAAACACAAATGGTTGAGTTGGAAGTGGTGCCATGACCAAGATGCGTAGACTGCTGATTAATGGCATTGCATTGTGTTCAGTGATGAATCACAGTTCTGAATTACAATGGGTGACCACGGCAGGTGACTATGTTATCACTGAACGAGGTGGGCTCAGTTGTTAGACCACTGAACTCACATTTTGCACGATGTCATTCCAACTCTGCATTCAGCCATTCTAATTTAGGTTTCCTGTGATTTTCCTGAACCATTCTCTCATGGAGCATGAGAAAACATGTTGATGAGGTGCTGATGATATCGCAGCATGGAATTCCACGTTCCACTACAGTGCAGAGTGTGAAATAAAGAATCAGGCATGTCACAATTTTGCCTAATGGGGAGGATTGTGATGCACTCTTCTTGATTTTGTCACCTCCAATGATGATTCATCCACTTTCACTACATGCACTCCTATGTGCTGCATACAAAGCCTTAATCAGTTCATTCTGGGCTTAGTTCCTATTTCCTCTAAAACACATTTTCTACTTGTTCAGTGTCATTAAAACATGAAGTTGCATCATAAACAGCAACAGCAAATGCATTTCTTCCCACAAAAGTGGTTCTTGGCAATCTTCCCCATAAACATTGGTTAAAACTCTCATTTGGGTTTTGGGTACTGTCAGTGAAGACATTTATTGAATAAGTTTTCATTTTAAATGTTCCTGAATATTGGTTTGATGGCTTCCATTACAGCAATTGGTAGAGAATTTCTGCAGTGATATCCTTCATCACCAGCAATTGACCTTTGGTAGCCACACCATGATTCACTTCCCTTTGGACACAAGTTGTGGATAGTGTTATTGTCTGTAGACATTTTGTGGAAGTATAAGGCCCAAACTGCCTGTTCCATGTTTCTCAAGTCCCTTTTATTCCTTCTTATTGCCAAGCCACAATGTGTGTCTAACTTGTCAATTTCTGCATCAGTCAGTCGCTCTCTCCATTTTATTCATTTCCGATCAGGTAATTTTTTTCCTGACAAATCTTGTCTCGTCATTCTAAGCCTAATGCCAAATCTTTTCTAAACATGCCCCACACATTCGATCTTCTGAACAATAGTGTCAGTTTCATATGGAGCACATCTTTTAACCTCAAGGAAAGCTTTACTTTCACTGCCACCAAGGTACTTTACCTATTGCAGGCCATGGGAGGCAACTGATGTGGTAAACAAGCTGACAACTCCTTTTGCTTCCATACCTCCACTTGATTCTTTATAGTTCATATTACATTTATGATCTGGAATCCCTGTCACACAACTGAGACAAAATTTACTCAAAACTTCAAGTTGCCACTATGTCCTTGTCACCATCAATTTTGGAAACAGATTCTTCAGTAGCACTTCTCATTGACGATTCTACAACTTCTTCTCCACTGAGTGGTAAGCTATAATATCTCTCAGATTTTACTGGAGGCAGTAGAATATCACAACATAAAACATTTTTGCAGCCTTCTGTCCCTTACCATGTCATACGGTACCCTCACATTTGCATCATAACCTTTGTTTATGATTGTAGATGTCTAACAAGGCCTTTCCTGCCATTCTAATATTTCACCATAGAAAGACACTGAACACCAAAGCAAAGCTTGCACATAATGTTGTCCAATATTAACTGTGACAGTATATTGATATCAACAATAACATTGCATGAACCCTCATATTCACAGTGTCTGTTTTCAGTAGCACCAAAAATAAGTTTATTGCTCGAAGCACGTAGCAGTGATTCGTTTACTTGCACTGAGGTTGCAGTCTCTTGCCACTGGGGCAACATTTGTTGAAGCATGCTTTACTGCATATCTGCCGCTCTGGTGATGTTTACGGTTGAAGCAACAAATTCTAGGCGTCTTGTGTAATAATATGCCACAAATGAGCACGAAACAATGTAGCCATATGAAAATCGACTTGAAATTCATAAAGTCACATTGCAAGACTTTCAGAACAAAGCATGAACAAAAGTGAGTAAACAAAACTGCACATCGATAGCAGTGGATATCGGTAGTCCTTTGTTTTAGGTATGACAGTTCCTGAGGAAAATATATATGTTTGAATTCCACAGAGTGAAATACAATGACCTTGACAGAACATAATGTGCAAAGGGGTGTGGCACTGCACTTAATTACTTTTAAGACCAAATAACATGTCTTATATTTCCTCAACCATATATTTTTGAAAATTGATTTTAATTTTTGACGTCTTACCTCCTTAATGCAGCTATTTTATGTGTATTCGTTTTTATAAAGAAACTGTGTAATTTACATGCCAGATAGAGGGAGAGCACTAAGGTTGCAAATCACAATGAGCAGCACATTCTGTGAGATATTTCTGGTTATTTCAGAGTGTGCAGCAAGCTTGACAGACACCACATCTGGTGTGCTTTGTGATGAGAAACATGACTCGTGCGAGGACAATCTAAGTCACTCCAGGCAAATGCTGGGATGGGTCCTTTGAAAGGGCATTGCCTTCCCCATCCTTCTAAACTTTCTGAACTTGTGCTCCATCTCTAATGACCTCCACATGCATCCAAACCACCAGGGATGCAACATCGTACTGATAAGTGGGCTCATACTGCTGAGTTCTTTGTAAATTCGAGTTAGATTTGTAATCACTGAAATAACATCATATACCCTCTCAAGTCATGAAGTTTCATTTCATTTCCTCCTCCCCTTCTGGGTGCTTCACTGTTTTATCAGTTTTGTAGTCCAGTATCTATTGATGTTAGCAATGAGGGGGTCCCAGTTTTGGCTTGTAAATGATACTTAAATTCTTATTGAGTAAGGTCACACAGGGTTTATTATACTAAATTCACATTTAGGAAAAGTGGGGTTCAAATTCTCACCTGATCATATCAATTTAGGTTTTTTGTCATTTCCCTTAATTGCTTAAGGTCAGTGATAGAATAGTTCCTTTGAAAAGACATAACTGATTTTCTTCCTCATCCTTGTTCAACCTGCACTTGGGTTCCTCCTCTGATGACTTTATCATTGACAGGATGTTAAACTCTAAACTTTATTCCTTCTTAAATTCTGTATGGTGCCAGGAATGTCATTCATCTTATGAGGTTGATTTAGGAACCAGTTAATGTGGAAGCTCTACCATGCATTTCTCAGCATAGCACTGATTCACAGAAATTACACCAAAGAAGTTACCTGTCAGAAGTCATGTGCAACAATTTAAATTCGAGAGGTGTAAGTATTATGGTGAGATGTATTAGATCATGTAGTACGTTACTGGTCAGTTTTGGCCAGGTCAGTTTGTGTCGCTATATTTAAAAACTATTTAGTGCTACGTGGGAAAAGATATATCAAAAAGGCGCATATATTGTATTGTGTAGCCTGCCATATAACTGAAATGCTGTTCACAATTGGTTTCCAAGTCTTTGCTTGAGATATTTAACAGTACTATCTGACCTTTCACTTCAAGAGACATAAACCAAGGGAAGTCTGTGGAAACAAAAGGACACATTGTGCTGTTGAATACTTTAAACAAGGACTTTGCAAATGATCTGTCAGCAGTGTTTTAGTTATATGACATGCTAGACAACGCTTTCCCGTATACAGTATGTGATATTAATTAACATTGAAATATATGTTGTGAAACATGTTCCTATATTGCACTGAATAATTTTTAAATGTAATGACACATATTTCACCAATACAAATGCATTTAAAAGTAAGCATAGGCTGAAACTGTACAGTAAGGTACTACATGATGTAATAAAGTACATCTGTATAAAAAAATCAATAGCCTGTAGCGGACAAAATAAGGGTGATAGCATACATAGCATTTGTTATTTTTGTTTTCACAACAAATATGAACATGAAATTTAGCAAACCATTTCAAAGTATAATACTCAGTCTCAAATTTTCTGTTGCACATTACAGAAAAACTAGATGTTTTTAACTTACAAGAGAGAACTTGTTGCTACCAAATTTTCCTGTACTCAATTACGAAAGTAATGCTTATGCTGTCTCTGAGCGACATTCTCCTCCAGAACTAAAGTACGATAAAAACACACACACACACACACACACACACACACACACACACACACACACACACACAAATGAGGGTGGAGGGAAGGTGGGACTGGGAGGGAGAGGCAGCAACGGCGCTAGATAAGAATATGAGGTTAGTTTGGTGTAGGCAGAGGGAGTGGAATATGGTGCACAATGACCTGAAGGAGTGAATCTGATGGCAACAGAAATAATCTGATAATTGATTGTCAGAAACATTACCTCAGGTTTCAGCTATATTGTCCTACAAAATGGTTGTTCTCATAGAATAATCAGTGCATTGGTACTCAATATGTTGCATTTGAAACATTAAGGAGTAAAGGTGGTTCACTTGTAGAGTCTGTATCCTTTGTATCATAGTAATTTAGTTGTGTCACAGTTGGAGGACAGCTGCCTAAGGTAATGGACACCCATGCAGTGCCTGTTTACGGAGTAAGGTGACAAACCAACTTTAGGACCACTGCCGTCAGTATCTGCACCCACCAGAATCTTGGGCAATATAAGAAATTGTATCCCTCATTTCAAACCCAGTTCTGTAAACTAATAGTTCAGTTTCTACATCTCACACATGTGGTACAAGTAGTAACATATTAACTTTTCAGAGCCACGGGTTTTTGCAATAGTATGTTTATACAGGGTGAGCCGAAAGTTATATCCCATAGAACAAAATCTACATTGGTGATTCAATTGTCTTGGCCCATATGACAAAGTCATATGAAAGGAACAATCATTCAAAATAAAAAAGTCAAGTAAACATGGGTGCTAAAATGCATACCTTAGAAGCTGTGACTGTTTGTTCAATAGAAAAGATGGGTTTCACAGTAATGAAGATGAACAAGTGCTCACAGCTCTTAAGGTATGCACTTTAGAGCCAATGTTTACTAGATGTTTTTGTTTCAAATGATCATTCCTGTCCTATCCCTGACTATGATTTTGTTCTATGGGTCAAGACTATTGAATCACAAGTGTACACCTTGTCCTATGGCACACGACTTTCAAATCCCCCTGTATACCAGACTGTGTGAGTTTAGATAGATAGATAGTCACGTTCCATAGGTAATCTGAATAATTTTTCTATCAAAATGTACATCTACATCGATACTCTGCAAGCCACCATACGATGCATGACGGAGGATACCCTGTACCACTACTTGGCATTTCCTATCCTGTTCCACTCACAAATAGTGTGAGGGAAAAAAAAGTGTCTTTATGCCTCCAATGAGCCTTAATTTCTCGAATCTTATCTTCACAGTCCTTATGCGCAATGTATGTTGGCAGCAGTAGAATCTTTCCGCAGTCAGCTTTAACTGTCAGTTCTCTAAATTTTCCCAATAGTTTTTCTTGAAATGAACGTCACCTTCCCCCCAGGGATTCCCATTAGTTCCCAAAGCATCTCTGTAACACTAGTGTATTATTTAAACCTACCGGTAACAAATCTAACAGCGCACAGTTGAATTGCTTCGATGTCTTCCTTCAATCTGACCTGGTATGGATCCCAAACACTCAAGCAGTGCTCAAGAATAGGCCACACCAGCATGCTATATGTGGTCTCCTTTACAGGTGAACCACTATTTCCTAAAATTCTCCCCATAAACTGAAGACTACCATTTGACTACCATGTGCCTTCCCTACAACAGTTTTCACATGCTAATTCCACCTCATGTGGCTTTGCAACATTATGCCTAGATATTTAAACGACTTGACTGTGTCAAGCAGGACACTATTAATATTATATCCAAACAGTACAGGTTTGATCTTCCTACTCATCCTGCATTAACTTTCATTTTTCCACATTAATGGCTAGCTGCCATTCATCACACCAACTGAAAATTTTGTCTAAGTCATCTTGTATCTTCCTACAGTCACTCTACTTCGACACCTTACCATGCACCAAGGCATCATCAGAAAAAAAAAAAAGCAGTTTGCTGCCCACCCTGTCCGTCAAATTATTCATATATATAAAGAACAACAGTGGTCATGTCATACTTCCCTGGGGCACTCCAGATGATACCCTTGTCTTTGATGATCACTCCTCCTCGAGGACAACATTCTGTGTTCTATTATTTAAGAAGTCTGAACCACACACATATCTGTGAACTTATTCCATATGCCCGTACCCTTGTCAGCAGCCTGCAATGAAGGACAGTGTCAAATGCTTTCCGGAAATCTAGAAATATGGAATCTGCCTGTTGCCCTTCATACATCGTTCACAGTATATTGTGTGAGAAAACGGCAAGCTGAGTTTCGCACAAGCAATGCGTCCTAAAATCATGCTGATGGACATAAGCTTCTCTGTCTCAAGAAAGTTTATTTTACTCAAACTGAGAATATGTTCAAGGATTCTGCAGTAAACAGAAGTTAGAGATTTTGGTCTGTATTTTACAGGTCCTTTCTTTTACCCTTTTTGTATACTGGACTCATCTGCACTTTTTTCTGGTCACTTGGGATTTTGTACTGGGCAAGAGGTTCATGATAAATGCAAGCTAAGCTAGGTAAGAGGACAGTGCCATATCTATCTCTCTCTCTCTCTCTCTCTCTCTCTCTCTCTCTCTCTCTCTCTCTCTCTCTCTCTCTCTCTCTCCTGCAGACAATATACAAATACACTGACAAAAAAGTCTAAAGAACTAGAGTGACTTAATAGAAAAAATAAGAAATGAAAACATACCAAACACAGCAATGTTGGTTTCATTTGGCATAATTTCCATGTACACACACATCCCAACAGAAGAAACCATCATCATAATAGAAAGAAACCTCCAACTACAAAGAACATACCCAAAACAAACATACAAGAAATATCGACTATACTCAGGCTCATAACAGAGCTTAACTACTTCACATTCAACAACAGATTTTACTCTCAACAAGATGGACTACGCATAGGATCCCCAATCAGTGGCCTAGCTGACATTTTCCTCAATCAGATAGAAAAACAAATCTTTGACAAAATAGTAATACCAAAACAGTACAATATAATATATTGGTAAAGGTATGTAGATGACATAACTTGCTTAATAGATGACCCAGAGCGTCACATAAAAGAACTTCATGACAACATAAACTCCATCCACCCGCAGATAAAATTCACCATTAAAACACAAACAGATGAAAAACTTAATTTCTTGCATCTCACCATACACAAGAGAAACAAGAAACATGAACTCACAGTGTACAGAAAACCCACTATCACCAGCACTATTATTCATGTTGTTGTTGTTGTGGTCTTCAGTCCTGAGACTGGTTTGATGCAGCTCTCCATGCTACTCTATCCTGTGCAAGCTTCTTCATCTCCCAGTACCTACTGCAACCTACATCCTTCTGAATCTGCTTAGTGTACTCATCTCTCGGTCTCCCTCTACGATTTTTACCCTCCACACTGCCCTCCAATGCTAAATTTGTGATCCCTTGATGCCTCAAAACATGTCCTACCAATCGATCCCTTCTTCTAGTCAAGTTGTGCCACAAACTTCTCTTCTCCCCAATCCTATTCAATACCTCCTCATTAGTTACGTGATCTATCCACCTTATCTTCAGTATTCTTCTGTAGCACCACATTTCGAAAGCTTCTATTCTCTTCTTGTCCAAACTAGTTATCGTCCATGTTTCACTTCCATGCATGGCTACACTCCAAACAAATATTTTCAGAAATGACTTCCTGACACTTAAATCTATATTCGATGTTAACAAATTTCTCTTCTTCAGAAACGCTTTCCTTGCCATTGCCAGTCTACATTTTATATCCTCTCTACTTCGACCATCATCAGTTATTTTACTTCCTAAATAGCAAAAATCCTTTACTACTTTAAGTGTCTCATTTCCTAATCTAATTCCCTCAACATCACCCGATTTAATTGGACTACATTCCATTATCCTCGTTTTGCTTTTGTTGATGTTCATCTTATATCCTCCTTTCAAGACACTGTCCATTCCGTTCAACTGCTCTTCCAAGTCCTTTGCCGTCTCTGACAGAATTACAATGTCATCGGCGAACCCCAAAGTTTTTACTTCGTCTCCATGAATTTTAATACCTACTCCAAATTTTTCTTTTGTTTCCTTTACTGCTTGCTCAATATACAGATTGAATAACATCAGGGAGAGGCTATAACCCTGTCTCACTCCTTTCCCAACCACTGCTTCCCTTTCATGCCTCTCGACTCTTATGACTGCCATCTGGTTTCTGTACAAATTGTAAATAGCCTTTCGTTCCCTGTATTTTACCCCTGCCACCTTTAGAATTTGAAAAAGAGTATTCCAGTCAACATTGTCAAAAGCTTTCTCTAAGTCTACAAATGCTAGAAACGTAGGTTTGCCTTTTCTTAATCTTTCTTCTAAGATAAGCCGTAAGGTCAGTATTGCCTCACGTGTTCCAACATTTCGACGGAATCCAAACTGATCCTCCCCGAGGTCCACATCTACCAGTTTTTCCATGCGTCTGTAAAGAATTCGCGTTAGTATTTTGCAGCTGTGACTTATTAAACTGATAGTTCGGTAATTTTCACATCTGTCAGCACCTGCTTTCTTTCGGATTGGAATTATTATAATCTTCTTGAAGTCTGAGGGTATTTCGCCTGTCTCATACATCTTGCTCACCAGCTGGTAGAGTTTTGTCATGACTGGCTCTCCCAAGGCCGTCAGTAGTTCTAATGGAATGTTGTCTACTCCGGGGGCCTTGTTTCGACTCAGGTCTTTCAGTGCTCTGTCAAACTCTTCACGCAGTATCGTATCTCCCATTTCGTCTTCATCTACATCCTCTTCCATTTCCATAATATTGTCCTCAAGTACATCACCCTTGTATAAACCTTCTATATACTCCTTCCACCTTTCTGCCTTCCCTTCTTTGCTTAGAACTGGGTTGCCATCTGAGCTCTTGATATTCATACACGTGGTTCTCTTCTCTCCAAAGGTCTCTTTAATTTTCCTGTAGGTAGTATCTATCTTACCCCTAGTGAGATAAGCTTCTACATCCTTACATTTGTCCTCTAGCCATTCCTGTTTAGCCATTTTGCACTTCCTGCCGATCTCATTTTTGAGACGTTTGTATTCCTTTTTGCCTGCTTCATTTACTGCATTTTTATATTTTCTCCTTTCATCAATTAAATTCAATATTTCTTCTGTTACCCAAGGATTTCTAGCAGCCCTCGTCTTTTTACCTACTTTATCCTCTGCTGCCTTCACTACTTCATCCCTCAGAGCTACCCATTTTATTCTACCGTATTTCTTTCCCCTATTCCTGTCAATTGTTCCCTTATGCTCTCCCTGAAACTCTGTACAACCTCTGGTTCTTTCAGTTTATCCAGGTCCCATCTCCTTAATTTCCCACATTTTTGCAGTTTCTTCAGTTTTAATCTACATGTCATAACCAATAGATTGTGGTCAGAGTCCACATCTGCCCCTGGAAATGTCTTACAACTTAAAACCTGGTTCCTAAATCTCTGTCTTACCATTATATAATCTATCTGATACCTTTTAGTATCTCCTAACAAATCCAATCACCCCGTAACTCACAAAGAAGCCAGCTTCAGATACTTACTTCACAGACTGAACAAAATACCCATGAACAAACATGATTACACACAAGAACTGAACACAATGAAACAAATTGCACAGGAGAATGGATATGATGCAAAGAGAGTAAACAGAAGCAACCACAAAATACAAAAACAAACAACACATAACCATGAAACACACACACAAACAAATGCAACACACAACAAATCAGCAGACAGTAAGCAACAAATGGCACATAATGACTTACAACAAGAAAGTCACACACAGGGCGGGTAATATACTGAAGAAAAAAGGACTCAAACATCGCATACAGAACCAACAACACAATACAAAGCAGACTTGGAAGAAATACCACCAACACCGACAAATACAGCCAGTCCGGTATATACCAACTTACTTGCAACTGCTGTCGATCTGTATATATGGGCCAAACATGTAGGAATTTCAGAACCAGGTATACAGAACACCTCACAGTACTGAAAAGCAATAGCTCACACTCAACATTTGCAGACCACCTGGTAGCACACAATCACCACCCAACAAACATTGAAACTGACTTACACATCCTAAAAACTAGTAGCAGCTTATACCAAAAATTAACTATAGAAGAAAACTATCACATCCAGAAATCAATAACCCAAGGAAAGAAAGTACAAATAACAGCCACATGAAAACTACTCATGGGGAAAAAAACTCTCTCTCTCTCTCTCTCTCTCTCTCTCTCTCTCTCTCTCCCCCCCTCTCTCTCTCTCCCCCCCCCTCTCCCTCTCTCCCCCTCCCCAGTACTCAACACACACACACACACACACACACACACACACACACACACACACACACACACACACACCACTGATGCCAAATACAATTCAAACTCGTGCGCGTCACCTAGCCAAACACACTACAAAACAAATGAATCCCACACAGCCACAACAACATGTAATGGCAGCAAAAACTCCGCCTGTGTTTTGAGAAATCGAAAAAGTGGAGTGCCAAGCTACCGTAGGTCACAAAGTAAGCCTATTTATTTCACCAACAACACAGGGGAATGCACCACAACTTCAGAACTTTAAGTTACACACAAAAAACATGATTCAGACTCATTTCCATTTGTAAATGCATAACAAACAGAAAAATAAATTACATTTTGCTGTTTACAGATGACAAGTTGTATATTGTGTAGCAGAAAAGCTACTAAAATAAATGGACAATAGCATCATGTAAGGTATGTTAACTAATGCATACATCCACTTTTTGCCAATTGAGCTATAAATGGAACTTTGACACAATATTATAAACAACACAAATGTTAATATGTAACAACAATTTTACAGTTAAAAATAAAAATTAAACCCACTGATGATAGCACAAAAGTGCCGAAACATGTATGGGTGAAACAAAACAGAAAAAAGGTGTCTTGCATAAGGCGGAACTTCTCATCCCATTTTCGTAGCAAGCACTGACATAACAAGAAGAACTGCACCACGAGATGATTATTACATGTCCACCTGCAAATGGATGGACTTCCTAAATGTATTGGCATTCCTGATGTTGTCCAGTGCTTCTCCATACCCTAACACTTCTAATGGCTAGTCTTGTCAGCAAACATGATATTACTCCATTCTGAAATGGTCCACTGTTGGTGTGCAACACCACAGGTCTTTCAGTTGCGCCGGTTCCTTTGGTTCGGTGAAAAACTTCTCATTGGTCTTCTGGAATGGAAACCACCCTGATCCAATCGTCTACACACTGTTTGCTCTGAGATGCAAATACCTGTTGCCCAGAATAAATCATTTCCAATATTTCTGCAGATGGTGTTGACATAAGAGGATGACCACTGCGAGGTCTGTCATTCACATTTCCCATCCGTCAGCATCTTTCGACATCTAAGGCACACCACTTGAGTGCCGTGTAACTGACTGGGAACATCTTCCTGTGTATGACCTGCTGAAAGTAAAGCCACTATCCTGGCTATATAAAAGTATTGTATGCCTCTATGTGGCTTGTTACTGCAGTGTTGAACACAAAATAGAGTGAAGTTGTTGTCGATACTGCTCACAGTTTGCCACAGTGGCAGATGTATGTTTTCATGACTGGGAAATGGCTACAAAACATGCCAGTAGTAAACACCTTCCAGTATATTGGCAGTAACTGGATAATGTCTAAAGTGCCTAGGTGAGTGAGATTTCTAGTATCGTAGACTTCATTTTACAGTAATATCCCAAACTTTTGTTGAGTAGTGTAGGTATTATGCAGTAGTCTCGGTTTCTTTAGAAGTTTCCTTACAAGTTTCTTTACAGTGACTGTATACCATGGAGGATCCCTTCCATTATGAACTGTCCTACTGGGTACATACCTATGCAGAGCGCCGTCAACTAGTCTCTTAAATGTGAGCCACAGTTCCTCTACATAATCATGTCCTGAGCTAAAAGTTTCAAGTTCCTCATTGAGGTATGACACTATTGTCTGTCCAGTTTGCTGAACATGCAAATCTCTGCTTGTTTCAGTTGCTGTCTGTTTTGGTATTCATTGTTGCTATAATTGCCTCATGGCCATTGATACTAGTTTGTAAGTAGACTTCCTAAAAGAGGTCAAGTCTGTCTGTTGCCATTAGATCCAACATATTTCCATCACGAGAGGGTTCTGAACGATCTAGGTAGTTTTCAGAGAAGGAATTTAGTAACATTTTGCATGATGTCTCGTTGCACCACAACTAACAAAACTGTAGTTGTTCTCATTGATTGTTTGATGATGAATGTCTCCTCCAATGATTATTGTAGCATTAGGAAACTTATGTACAAGCAAACTGAGGTCTCCACTTAAGTTTTTGGTTACATCAGTACAATCTGGCGGTCGATAGGAGGACACTATTATAATTTTTTGCCCATCCATGATACTGAGTCTTGCCCAAAAGTCTCACATGCAGCTTCAACTTGTATCCTGGTGGATTTGAGTTTCTTGACAACTGCAACAAATACACCACTTCTGTCTCTTGTTTTCCTATCCTTTCAGTATACCTATAACTTTTCCGCAGAGATCTCACTACCAACTCTAGGTTTCAACCAGCTTTCAGTGACTAATATTATTTTTTTTTTTTTTTTTTTAGTGTTTTGCACTCTGGCCCTTGGTTGCAAATTTGATGAGTGAATGTATAAATAGCATTCTCAGCTGAGCAACCTTTCTGGAATCTAAGCTGTGATATGCTGAATAAATTTGTTCTACTTACGTTCGAGACTACTCGAGTATATGGCTTTTTCGAATATTTTGGAAAAAGATGTCAGTAATAAAACTGGACAATTATTTCTGTCGCCTTTCTTACGAAGAGAGTTAACAGTTGCATATTTTAACCTGTCTGGAAAAATTCCCTATGCTAGTGATGTTTTACTTATATGATTAAGAGTATGACTTATTACATTAGAACAACTATTCAGAATTCTGTTTAAAATTCCATCAGCGTCACATGAGATTTTGCGCTTTAGAATTTTTGTAATTCTATTAATATCAGTGAAGGATGTTGGTGCTACTTCTAGTTGATTAAAGTTTTTTCGAATGATGTTTTTAATACATCCTTTTGCATTTTCAACTGAACCATTTAATCCTACACTTAGAAAGTAGTTGTTAAAAGTACTCGCAGCATGTGAATTATCAGTCACAACACTGTCATTCACTTTAATTTTTATGATATCTGATACACTGACTGGCTGCCCTGTCGCCAATTCACAATGTCCCATACAGTTTCAATATTATTATTCACATTATTAATTGCTAGCAGGATATACATACTTCTTGACAGTTTAATAACTTTCCTTAAAATATTACACTATTTTTTGTAGTATGCAAGTAATGTCAGATCTTGACTTATCCTGATCTTATATAAATTTTCCTCTTCCTCTTACATGAGAGTTTAATTCCCTTAATTATCCATGGCTTAATTGTTTTTTGTTAATCTTCTGGATACCTTTCTAGGAAAACCATTCCCAAATATTGACACAAATTTACTATTGAACAAATTGAATTTGACATTAGGATGTCTTTTTTATATATATACATCATCCCATACCACCTCTTTTAACTTACTCTTAAAAACACTGTATTCTGTTATCATTAATAAGCCTCACTGCTTTGTCTGAACTTGCCTCAGGGCTGTAAGGTGCTATATTGTTTATTTCCATTAATTCATGATCAGATAGTGCATCCACAGTTGAGTATATATTGATTGTTTCTGTCTGAGCACTTTCTACAAAATGTTATCAGTCAGTTTCCTGCTATCTTGCTGCACATGAATTGGAAAATTGATTACTAATTTAGACTGAAACATCAAAATAATGATTCTAGTTCATTTTTCTTGTTTGTATCTTTTAAGAAATCTCCATGAGCTACTGACAGTTCCTTCTTGTCTGACAGATAGCTCAGTAATGCATGTAGTTTTCTCATAAATAGCTGAAAGGTTTGTAGAAGGTATCTGTAGACTGTTACAATTATCATCAGAGAAGTATTCTGTTTGCAACAACTCACAAGTACATGCTTTTAGGATCTGATCAACACAAAAACTATTTGTTTCAATATGTTTGACTTTGTGTCACACTTTTATATATGTTGCAATGCCTCCTTTTTCCATGTTACCTTTACATAAAAATGATGCTAGTCTGTAAGCCCTGATATTTAACATTTCCAACTTATATTAAACAAAACAAACAGTATTGTAAGTGCAATAATTTAGATAAATGATTCAGGTAATGTAAAGTCCTGGATGAAAAATACACTGATGACAAAAAAAAGAGTGCCATCTGCTATTCTTCAAGTAGGAAGATTAGCATTTAATGTTGTGGTGATGATGCGGTTTTTGGAAATACAATTCGGGCTCTGGGTTGGAGTAGCAAATCAACCCTGTCATTGTCAAAGTAATTGTACAGCCATTCAGGGAAACCAAAGAAAATCTAAATCTGTATTCCAGGTGTGAACTGGAACATCACTCCTCCAAACTATGGAATATGGGTACATTGCCAAAAGAGGGACAATTTAATGGCTTACAGGCAGGTAGTGAGTTGAGATAGCTGACTGATCTGCAGTTCAATGTACTAGATTCTGCTCAAGATAATTTTAGGAATAATAAATGATGCATCAAGTGGAAGCTGCAATGTTAATCACACGTAACCCTAGCATGCCTGTAAGAACATTGTGATTCTAACAATCAAAAGATTTAGTTATCATACAAAAAAAAAAAAAATATTATTTGATTGCTGGAAATGGAAAAGGAAACAGTTGAGGGTGACTTTACTTGAAAGCATTGAGGCCAACTGTATTCATTGCTACAATTATTCTTGCTATTAGGGCAGTTAACTTCACATTATTACAACAGCTGAACAGGAAAGTAACAATATTTATAAACTGATATCCTGAAAAGAAGAGCTGGGGTATTTTTTTTCCACTGAAACATTAATATGTAATACAAGTGTTTAATTCACTTCATAATTTTTGTGATATATATTTCCAGCTTGCTGAATAAAATGCTATAATTGCTTAAAAAAAAAAAAAAGGTACCTGGAATTTATTTTACACATTTTTCTTTGTTTGGATTTTCAGAAATAGGCACCAGCACATTGCCAATCCAGAAGGCAGAAAATGAAACAGATCCACGATGCCCAAATTATTGGCACCAAACTCATGATGATACAGTTGATGGTGTAGCTTTATTCAGACATTCTGCTGCACAAAATGTCTTTCTGAGGCACCCACAGGATGCAAAAGCTGTTTACACCCTTCAGCACCACAGGTACTTTCTTTTTATTATGCTAATAGTAGTGATGATGACACATGCAGCAGCAGTAGAAGTGAAGGTATTCTGGATAACTGTAAAATATCAAGTCTCAAGAACCTGTCTTTGGGGTATTTTTTTCATTTGGTGTGTGTGTGTATGTGTGTGTGTGTGTGTGTGTGTGTGTGTGTGTAGGGGAGATTGGGGGACTTAGACTATTTAGAAATTATTTATTGTATTCTCAGGATACACAATATTGCCAGAATATGAACTGTATAAGAAGTATACAAAATGATGTAGCAAGGTAAGTGACATATACTGCCAGCAAGAATGGTACATTAACAAAATTTACACTTTACAATGTTCTAAAAGAAACTGTTGAAAGACGTGGCCGAGTATAGCATTTATTTTGTTCAAGCTATTCCATTTCAACTGTGAAAATCTGATTGTTTTCTATATGGTCTCTCTCTCTCTCTCTCTCTCTCTCTCTCTCTCTCTCTCTCTCTCTCACACACACACACACACACACACACACACAGAGAGAGAGAGAGAGAGAGAGAGAGAGAGAGAGAGAGAGAGAGAGAGACTGACACTGACTGACTGACTGACTTCTCATATGTGTGTACACTTTGTTTACTCTTTTAGCACTTTCTTTCTTCTCCTTCAATTTCTGTCAGCTAATAATTCCCCATTAAAGGCAAGAGGTAAGCCAGTGACAATACTTAGCCCTCATATTGGACCCTTCCATGATTAAGTTATCATAAACAAACACCTCCATTTGTGATTACATCTAAAGAGGATGGGAAAGTTGAGAAATTGTAACACTGTTTAGTGTTGTGCAATAGTAATGCTTCATTCCATGTGTATCAAACAGTGGTTTGTCAAACGAAACATAACAAGTTTTCCTTCATTGTTTAGAACTTCTGTTGGTAATAAAGAAAGAGGGAGGGGGGAATCTTGGATAATATGACTGCCTGATTGAAGGTTGGTTCTTTATTTGTTGCAACTTGAATAACTGTATTATGGAATAGAGTTTCTAGAGTTTATTAATCTCTAGATTACAGATTTCCACTGTATTTTAAGTTGATATTGAATATTATAATCTAAGTATTTTCACTGCATCTTTGTAAAACTGTTTGCTGATGTAAGGTATGTGACTTTTGCTGCCAGTGCTGCTCTACTACACCAGTAAAATTTATATTGTAGTCTAGTTCATAGTTTCTAATCAGTTACAAATGATTTTTCTTTTCTTAAATGTTTGTTCTCCATTTGTATTTGTATTTATACTTTTTATTGGTCCTGTTGTCTACATAGCAGCTTAAGCATAAGACATTGGACAAGTCAAGTTATAAATGTACAGGCTGAAAGTCATTTCAAGGCAAACATATTTAAGGTTGCAATAATACACTTTACACGTAAGTATTTATATAACACATTTCATAAATTTAAGTATTCTTCAATGGAGTAAAAGCAGTGATGCTGAAAATATGACTTAGAGATTTTCCAAATGTATTGACCTTTATGATAGCTTTTATGTTTTCAGGAAGTTTGTTATAAAGTGTGAAAAGCACCTTTTTGGCGCAGTGCTGTGCTGATTTGAGTCATGTGTAAGTTTCTTTTTTGTTTTGTAAAGTGATCATGTATATCACAGTTTTTTGCAGTCTCCAGTCCTTACCTATCACATTTAATTTAAAGAACAAAAGGGTTTCCATAATGTATACACATGGTAATGGAGGAATACCAGATTTCTTAAACAGGGGTTTACAAGAGTCTCTAAGCTTGCACCCAAATAAAGATTCTAATGGCCCCTTTTTTGTAGTTTAAAAGTGCTATTAGCTGTTTTAGAGTTTCCCAGAGGGTGGCCCCATATCTAAGACAAGAATTAAAGTATGCATGATATGCATTCAATACTGTTTTTTCACTACAGCATGATTTTAATGAACAAAGAAGGTAACATGTTTTGCTCAGTTCTGCATTGAGATAGTCAATATGCTTATTCCATCTGATGTTACTCTGCAGCCAAAGTCCTAATAATTTGGTTTCAGTATTGTTACCAACTGGTTCGTCATTGATAGAGACTGATGGGATAAACATGTCCTTGTTAGGAACGTTGTGGAATTTTAGAGCAATAGTTTTCTTACTGTTTATTACAAGCTGATTACTCTGTGCCCAGCTGCTAAGTTGTTTCGTGACCGCATTTACTGTCTGCTGTAACTGTTCATAATCATCTCCTTTTAGTAGAATCGTGGTGTCATCTGCAAATATGATTGTTTTGTGTGCATCAACATTGAAGCTTAGATCATTTATGTACAGAAGAAACAGAAGGGGTTCCACTACTGATCCTTGGCGTACACCACATTTAATTTGTTTATAGTCAGATAAGTGATTAGATACAGTTTTTAGTTCAACATTTGTGTGCTTGATGCACGCTGCCTGCTTACGATTAGTAAGGAAGGAACTGATCCACTTGTTGGACAGACCTCGAATACCATATCTTTCAAGCTTTGATAACAGAATTTTATGGTCCACCATGCCAAAAGCTTTTGACAAGTCAGTGAATACTCCTATTGTTTCCTGTGTTTTGTCCATCAGGTTTAAGATGGAATTGATGCACTCATAGACGGCAGTTGTCGTTGACCTCTTATTTCTGAATCCATGTTGTTCATTACATAGGATGCTGTTTTTATTTATAAATTTCATAAGTTTGTCATACATAATTTTTTCCAGTACTTGAGAGACACAGGAGGAAGTTGTGATGGGTCTGTAGTTATTTACACTGTCTTTATCCCCTTTTTTTATGTACAGGAATAACTTTTGATGTTTTCAACACATCGGGGAAAGTGCCTGCCTGAAGTGAGCAGTCACATAACTGTGTGAGTACTTCAATTAGGTTTGATGCACTCTTCTTTAACATTGTTTTTCATTGTGTTTGCAGGCATGGGTACTATCAATCACATTTCGTACCGGGCCAATATGGAGGACATCACTATCCAACACTTGCTTCATGTGCCCATCCAGAGTTGGAACGTATGGGATACTGGACTCATCATGATCATAGTAAGAGATTTCATACATTATCATTTGAAGTACGCTTACAGACTGTATTCTTAGAATAAAAATGTTAAAGTGTCACAGAAACTAAAAATGGACTCACTTTTGTATAATAAAAATAAGCATGTATCAACTGAAGAAATAACACTTCAAGGAGTGGTACTGATGTAAGGGCAATTAAAGAGAAAGGGAGGTTTCATTTAACCACCAAGTGAAATAAAAGAAATCAGAACAAAAACAATGTATCAATAAGTTACATATGTATAAACATTGGAATTACAAAATAGATTTGAATATCGAGGGGGATTACTCCCATCACATCCACAGAATTCAGGAAGCTCCTAGGTCATTCCAAATGACAGGCTCCTTGAATAGACAACCTATATACGCAATCAGTGTGTAGGTGTCAATGTGCACTTCTTGTCAATGGCTGCATATTAAATTTGTTCAATCACTTTTTTTTTTTTTTTTTTTTTGTTTTAATTTAGTTGTCAGATTTTGTGGGCCAGTCTGAGCTTAAGCTACTTGATCATCAATGAAGTCACTTCATTTTTCATTCAGTGCTGATACAAATAATTCATCCATTGTGAAAAATTGTCACCTTCTTCGTAGAAAAGGTCTCTAAATTCCACTAAGGGATTGTTTCTACTGCTAATTTTCCACTACACAGAGTCATCTCAATAAGCTATTAACTAACCTTATGAAATTCAGACAATTAGTAAGTGTCCCATAATAGCATAACTATATCAAATCATTAACTACAATAAAGGTGTGATAACGTGCAGTGACATTATGCACATGTGGAATATGGAGATCAAAGCTTGAGGTGAAATGAAGACAACTAAATTTACACTGGTACTTGATATGCTGATTTTGCAAATCATGTAAAAAGTGGATTTATGAGGCTGGAAGTAAAATCTTGCATTTGAAACCCCTGTTGTTGTTTCAAGTACCAGAAATTTGAGCTCTGTGACATTTAAATGTCAAATGATATGCAGAAAATACGATTTGGCAGCTCGTGCTGACGAAACTGTATGCCCCTGACTTCTGTGTTAATTATTGGAGCAAACACTAAGTTTAGAGCGTGAAATGATTCATTCTCCTAAAATAAAATGGAAATATAAGAGCTGAAAATCACTTGGCACAGACCATGTGTTGAGGCAAAGACAACTTACAAGTCACATTACCCCCCCCCCTACATATTTTACATATTTTACATATTCCAGTGTTCTGCCATAAGAATGGGATTTATCTAACAAGAAAATAAGATAACAGCTATATCAGAACAAAGTAGAAATTGGCCACAAGTGACCCAAACCATAGATCAGATACTTAGCACAGTTCATTATCAGTCAGTCAGGATAAGTACCAGATATTTATGCCACTAGGTGTGAACTCTGATAATGCTGTCTTCAGGCTGAAACAGTGGCTGTGATAGTGTACGGATAGTGGTAGCCCTGCTGTTGAAGTGCTGCAGTGGTGCTGTGCTAGGAAAGACTGCTGTAGCAGAGGTTTATTGTATGGTGTGTCTCCGGTCTCCCTACACGATGTGACATCTGTAATGTGCAGAGTGTAGCATTTGTATACAATCCTGCATGTAATCACCTTCACTGTCCTTACCTCATTGTCAGGTTAAGATGCAAGCTCTCTGTTTCCTGGAGACTGAAGTGACTCACCCTGTGGCGGCTCAATCGTGGGGGTGGCTGCAGTAGATGGGAGCACCCTATCTACACTGGAGCTGCGTAACAGTGTCCAGGACAAGTGGTTCCCTCAGTGTGATTATGTCACCAGGAGACAGTGGGCAATATGTGTTGCTTACACATCTCAGTATCCTCTGGATTAATATTACTTTGAGGAGTGGCAGTATCATGGCAGAGGACTGACATGATTTTGTGTTGCCCAGGAGATAACTGTCTGTCATCAGTGCATCTGGACAGTGACCCTCTTTATTTGTCCCAGGCATGCACAGTTAATGGGCACTGTAGTGAACACATTAGATGCAGCAATGACAGTTGTAGATTTAGTGGTAGCTGCTGCTGTGTCTGACATGGGGGCTGCTTGTTACCTTGTTTATTGTAGGTGCAGTTGGTTTCAATGGCAGGAGAACTTTGTGAAATCAGCATCAGTGATAAACACCCAGCATCCATGTGTTGCAGTGATCAGTATCAACCTTGGCCATTGGCAAAACACTTGCACCCAGTCAGAAGCACCCAGGTAGCCATGACAACACATCAACATTTGTGCTGTGCTGTTGGTTTGTAATGGATATCATAGTTTATAATTGATCTAAAAACATATCTAAAAACAATTGTTTATAATTGCTTAGAAAGTGAGTTCACTTATGTAAACTTTAGGCTGTTTCCTTGATAAGCTGCGGGTATGAGTCAAAAAGTGGCTGTGATGGGTTATAGTTTGTGGCCAAAGTTGTTACCTTTTAGGAAAATGTGATTTTTTTTAACTAACAGTGGGTTGCCCCAGCTGGTGGTGACACTTGTGTCTGTACTTTGGTGATGGGGACACTTAATAAATAAAGCACCAAAATGAGGTGAAACCTTTGGAATTATCGTGGCAGAGGCAGTGTGTTAGATATACCACTACATTTCAAGATATTCAGGAAAAGCACTGAAAAATTAAGTGCATCAACACAGATTGTAGTTATTGAAACATAAACAAAAAATTTCTGATGAAAGTGTATGTACAGAAGTGCAGTGAATGAGCTTGCTGTTAACTGTTGACCAGCTACAGCAACAAGGGAGTAGTAACACCATTAGAAACAAAGGAAGAAAAGTAGTACCACCATCTAAGCCAGCCAGCTCCATCAAATCAGGAAGAGACAACCAAGTAAAAGAATCAAGAAATGTCAGAAGACGGACTCAAAAACAGCATATCTTTTGATGCCCATAATCTCAGATTCAAATCCTAATCAAGTAGTAAAATAATTCTACTTAATTTCTGGTCCACAATAAATAATATAAATTTAGGATACCAGTTACAGTCAAGTTAAATTGGAGTCATCACATAGAAAAAAAAATGTTGTGAAGAAGCTTGTAATAGTGCGAGGTGGTGCCATCCTACTTCTTCTCCTACCACTCCTGCCATCCAGATAATATTTTTGTTTATTTGATCTCGTGTCATAAATAACATATATATGACTACTACACAAACTGGTACTTAAGCAGAAAATCATAAAATTTTATTAGTCACTATCTAATTTCCAGATTACTGATGCCAGTAGCCTAATTAGTTTACTGGGAAATAATTTGTGTGAGGAAATAGCCATAATTTAAGATTAATCAACAACATATGAAGATGAAATTTTCAGTGAGCTAATAGATGTATATTTGTATAGCTAATTTTCAAACCTTCATTCTCCTATTCTCTGTAGCTATCTTACTTTTCCCAAAAAGTTCCATTCAAGAAATTATTCGTAATCAAAGTTCTCAGGTTCCGGAACATTCAAATCCTAAATAATTTTTATATCCCAAATTCATTACCTTAGTTTTGTAGCTCAGATTTTTCTGATTTTTTAAAATGCTTACTTTCAGTAGGAGAAATTTGCAAATCACTCAGTCTAAAAATTTTCATTTTTTAACCATTTTTAGTGGGCTCCGTGTCCTCAGAGATGGTAATTTTGCCTTTTATCCCAAGTGAAACTATATACTTCTAGAAACCTTTTCAAGTCTCAGACATCTGTGATGTATCTGTGCAGACTGAAAATTTGTACCAAGATCAGAATTCAAACCTGGGTCTCCAGCTCAGTAGGCTGATGTGCTAATCATACACCAACTTGGCACCGTGGCTTTGCGCAGCTGCATAGACTACCCTAGCATGCCTCCCTCCTCAGTCCAATAGGGGGAATATCATGTAGGCTGTGGCGTGAATAAAAATTTAGATTGAGGAAGGAGACATGCTAGGGTAGCCTGTGCACTTGTGCAAAGCCACTGTGCCGTGGTGGCATAGTGGTTGACACATCTTTAGTGAGCAGGAGACCCGGATTCAAATTCCAGCCTTGGTACAAATTTTCATTCATTGCTTTGTTCTGCATCATAGATGATTGAGACTTGGAAAGACCTCTGGAACCATATAATTTCATTTGGTTAAAGCACCTATGCCTGGGTTTTATGCGGGATCCCCTGTTTCTTTCAATGCTGAGGTGCTATTCCAATACAGCTGAAAAGCCTCTGTACTCCTGTTTGAGTTTATGGAGAAATGCCATGTGGGCTGAGGCGTGAATGACAATTTGGATTGAGAACAGAGGTGTGCAGCTGTGCAAAGCCACTTTGCCAGGGTGGTATAGTGCAACTACCTAGTGAGAAGGAGACCCAGGTACGAATCCTGGTCATGGTACAAATTTTCATTTGTCACTTCAGTCTGCTTTTATACATTTTTCCTCTTTGTTAATCATACCACTAATAGTTAAAATGACTTGCTGTGCTGTTTATCATAAAATTATATTCTCTGATTTTGCTTTCTTTCATGTTATTAAATGAGCTGGCCACTGTGGCTGCATTGCTACTACGGTCGCAGGTTCGAATCCTGCCTTGGGCATGGATGTGTGTGATGTCCTTACGTTAGTTAGGTGTAAGTAGTTCTAAGTCTAGGGGATTTATGACCTCAGATGTTAAGTCCCATAGTGCTTAGAGCCATTTGAACCATTTGATAGTAATTAAATGCAATAACAAAATTTAATTATTATTCTTTTGTCTATCTAGTAGTAGTTGTTCAGGATAATGGATCAGTCAGTAGTCAACCATAATGTCAACAATTCTGTGTCACCATTAGTCATTTGGCAGCTAATAGCTAAATTATCAACATTTCTATGTGCGAGCCGACATGAGCAATCCTGGTTTACTTATCAAAAAGTACAGAGTCTGCAGGTATTATGTTAACATTATGTATTTGTTAATCACTATGTTGGAGAAGTGTATATGTGCATCATTTTTACAAAACAATTCAAAAGCCATTGATTAGCATGAGCAATGGCCAAAAGTCCAATATGGTCCAAATCATAGGTTGTGAAATGGCCGTGAAAATGTGGCTAGTATAGTTTGTGGCCTTTTTGGAAGACACACTGCATGCACAATAAGTGGCCATAGTGTTCACAAGTGAGTTCAAGGGTGCCTGTGGAAGTCGCACCCATTCCACCTCCAGAGCAGTTTTTAACTCCGGAGTGGTTCTGGGGTTGAGAGGGGTGGGGAAAGGGGGGGAGGGGGTGTTGCATCTGCCCTCCCAAGAGCATCTCAAGCATGTTCAATAAGATTCAGATCAGGTCATTTAGCCAGTCAAACCATGCAGTGAATAGCCTTACTTTGCAGATATTCATTAACCAGTCGGGCCCTTTGTGGCCATGCGTTGTAATCCATAAAAATGAAATGAGAGCCAACAGCACTCTTAAAAGGCTGCACATAGGTTTTCAGGATCTCCTGCATGTACCCCTGGGCATTCACAGAACCATTGCCAAACACATGGAGCATTGTGTGGGTATCACGCATGATCCGTGCCCAAATTGGCACATCTCCACCACGTGTCCGTTTCCCTGATTATGTGGGGATGCTGTCATGTCCCATGTTCCCTCCATATGAAGACTTGCAAGAGTCAGGTTGTAGACTAAATCTGGACTCGTCCATGAAGAGAACATTACCATATTGAATTGTCCACTGTCTGTGTTGTATACACCACCATTGTAAACACTCTCTTTTGTGGGAGAGGGTGAGTGGAAAGTGCATGGCCAGCTTTCTAGCATATACGCCCTGTCTAATATTGCCTTCTGGCAATTGTTTTCATGGAAACTGATTTTTTGAGGCAACAGCAAGGTATGAAAGAGTTGGGTGATTGTAGAAGTCCTCTGGCACTTGTCTGAAAGCACCAAATACTGATTGTGATTGGCTATTGTGGCTTGTGGACAACCTTGTCCTGAAACTTCCTGGCAGATTAAAAGTGTGTGCCCGACCGAGACTTGAACTCGGGACCTTTGCCTTTCGCGGGCAGAAGTAAAGCTGTGAGGACCGGGCGCGAGTCGTGCTTCGGTAGCTCAGATGGTAGAGCACTTGCCTGTGAAAGGCAAAGGTCCCAAGTTTGAGTCTCGGTCGGGCACACAGTGTCAATCTGCCAGGAAGTTTCATATCAACACACACTCCACTGCAGAGTGAAAATCTCATTCTGGAAACCTTGTCCTGCTCTTCTGCTCAGTGTCCCACTTGTTTTAAACTGCACCCACAAATTCGAGATGACACTTGGTGTTACATCAGGTTGTCTTGCAACCTGAGCTTGTTACTGCCCTGCCTCAAGCCTACCAACGATTATCCATCTTATACCATTGCCTAAGTGATGATGTGTACTCATTTCACCTAAACAAACAGAAAGGAAATGGCATTATTCATAGAAGGCAATGACTACTGTACTGGGGTGTGGACGTAGCTGTGCAGACTTTTATACTTCCCACTGGCATTGGACAGCCCACATGAACATGTAACCTTATCTCAGCAATGCCAGGACCTCAGTGTTTGTGTATGGCACCACACAGTCCCAGTTTTGTGTGTGTGTGTGTGTGTGGGGGGGGGGGGGGGGGGGGGGGGGGTTTCGGAGAAATTTGGGAAAATGTCACCTATCTCTTAATTTTGTCCACCATTGTTGCAGGAGGGTGATCCAAGACGACAAATTTATAAGATCGCCAACAATGAATCATCAGGTCATGTAAGCTACAAAGTGAACCGAGGCTTGCATTTAATTCACAAAACAAATAGAAGATGCAAGAAATCCACTGAAGAGACTATGTACACTATACTAGTCCATCCCCTCTGGAGTGTTGCTGCATGGTATCTGATCCTTAACATATAGAGTGACAGAGGACAACAAAAAAGTTCAAAGAAGAGCAGATTGTTTTGCGCTATTACAGTGTTATGGATGTGAGCAGTGCATCAGGGTGGTAATCATTAAAACAAAGGCATTTTTTGGTGCAGTGAGATCTTTTCACAAAGTTTTAATCACCTACTTCCTCCTCCAAATATTTTGTTGAGTCTGACTTACATAGGGAGAAATGACCATTGTAACAAAATAAGGTAAATCACAACCCACACGAAATAGTCTGAAAGTGGTTCTCTGAACCTTCTGCGAAACACTTTTAAGTGTGAATTGCAGAGTAATCATGTAGATGTAGACTTCAGTGTACTATGGGGCTGTAAGCTATCCTACACCAGAGTTGTGTTGTTGAAACCTTTGTTACCTCAGAAGATTCGTGTCTTCTAAATGTCAGTGGTTATGCTGGAGTTGGGTCATTCTCTACTGTTGACTTGACAGTCTGCTCTCCTACTTTTTCAGTGGAAAATGGTCACAGACTTGCATTCATGAGACAACTTCCCTGTCTGGATCCACTTCACGGATAGAGTAATACCAAAATGCATAGTCAGTAGATCAAACTGGAAGGGGGGGGGGGGGGGGGGGTGCTGTAAGTATAGGTAGCATGTCTCATCTAGCAGGGGATGAGTATCCTCCACAGTTAGTCAGGCAGGCAACTATGAAATGCTTCAGGTACATATAGTCTGCTTAGAACCTCACTGCCTTTCAGACAGTAAAATATAATAAATCACACTAAACAAGAAGATTCTGTGACATGTATTTATGAACTTCTTACATAATTTCTTGAATTGTGTAAAGTTATGGGGAAACTAAAAAGAGGATTTTTGGTAAATTTGTTGTGAATCAGGAACAGCTGTACTGAAACAGAGGTGTCTCACCACTGCTCTTGAAATCATTACCTTCATGATGGCGAAGTACTTCTCTTTGATCACTGTTACGTGAAACCAGAATCCGCTCTTCCACTACTGACTGGCATTAAAGGTGACTGGTGACTGGAACGTTCCATGTCATTACGAAGTGTCGTATTCATGATCTATGGAACAAGTATTAATCTAATCTAATCTAATCTGAACTTCCTTTTCAATAACCCTGAAAATTACAGCTGCATCTTTTCTATGTGGGAGCTGGATTCTTCTTTGTCTGTGGCCTTGAATATGTCGTAGTTGATTCCTTGGATGATTAGAGACTTCCTTAACTGATGGAGGGAGCAAGTTTTGACATCCGCCTGAAACGGGGAAAAACTGTACTGTGTCCAGTAGTTATTGTGGTGCTGCTCCTCCAAGCTATATAACGAAGTGACTCGCAGTTAACTAACATTTGACCAGGGTTTTTAAAACCAGGAAATTACTTTCTTCACTTTCAGTGTGTGTTCAGGAAGTATCATTTAACCTCTGACAGACTTACATGGTTCCCATACCTGAAGTACATAACTTTAAAACCTAAGTGTGTAAGCACATCAGCTACATGTCATTTGGAACAGAATGAATGTGTCTGTTCTAATTCTTTTCAAATGGAATGTGTTTTTTTTGTGGTCGTGGCTTTACAATGGCTGAATTTTTTGCATTTGGGCTTGACCATTTTATCATTCGTGCACTTCGCCATGAGAGCATTAGGCCAGTAACAGAGCATATAAAACACTTGCCATAGAGAATGATTTGTAATGTACTGACAACCCCCCCCCCCCCCCCCAATCCCCCAGTCTTTGGCATTCCATACTACTGTCTGCTCTGCAATAAAGCAATAAAGAACTTAAATTATTCAGCTGAGCATCATCTACGGTATTGTTACTGTGTGTGACCCATATAGTTGGACATAGTTCAGCATGACATTGTTCACCATTGTAGATATTTTGTTGCTTACAGAGGGAGAAACCGTTGGCTACTTTACAATATTCTCAAAATCTGTCCTCAAGATTTGTTTACCATGTTTCATACAGTATTATATTTAATCACAATAGCACTGGACAGGTTAGATGTTGCCATGCCATTATATTTCCTTTGATTCCCCTTCACACTTATACAGCAAATAAGATCAGCCACCCCAGGACACCTATTTCTCAGTGCTGTGGTAGAGGAAAGCTGTTTGTTATATATAAAGGCAGGCTGATATTCAGGGAAACTAAACTGCATACAAAGCAGCTGAAGCTATTGGCTTAAAATACATTGTAGAACTGGTTACCAGGTCCTGCATGCTAACATGTGTTTGTTTTTTTTGGGGGGGGGGGGGGGGGAGGGGGTGTTGTGTAACAAGAAGCTGCAGTCAGTGAAGCCAGTAGTATAGCTGTGGCTTTCAACCTTCTAGCAACTGATGTGAGAGCCAGTAATTTAAATGTGCCTGCAAGTGGGATACTGTTAAATGTGACAGAGATTGCTACTCTGGCCAGAGGACTCACCAATATGTCGTGCTTGGGATGTGCAGATTTCTGTACACCACATTTTAGCAGAAAATATTTTATGTCATACAAAAGGGCAGAAGCCAGTTTACCAGGTGCTCTGTACTTTAGTTTTGCTGGCAAGGATACGAACGTCCCCAAGGGCTCAGCATTTGTTTGCTGGGAACGACCTTGGCGACCCTCGAGTTCCCAAGCTTCCTGAACTGGGGACTGGGAAGTACCGCAAGTCCTCTGTCACCATAAGCTCAGAGCATGCTTCAGACGATGGTGGAGTGTTGTTTGTCATAAGGTCCGGGGATTTTGGCTCAACTGCTCAAATTGCGAGGATGGTATAACCATCTATTTAAAAAAAAAAAAAAAACACACACACCCTCACTCTCAATGTGTGCTGTGCAGTGACGAGGTGCATGGCTCCTGAGCAGGCACGGCACAGTCACTAGCGGGCAGGCAGGTCTCTGTCTGGGTTTACTTCTTTCCCTAGCTGCTCGTGAGAATTCCGTGAAGCCTAGATCTAACATTTCCACACCCAGCAGTTCGGGTGGTCCATTTGGCAGCATTTACACCCAAACTCCTAAGAGGAGTCATGTGGCTAGTCTATCTGCATTCTCTTTGAATGTCGGAGAAAGTCAGTGTTAACAGGCCATGTCCTGTGGTAGCTAATGTCTTTGTTGCGATGGAACGTGTGGGCAGTTCTTTTGAAAAATTGTCATCCTTCACTATCCATAAAGCTCTGGAGGGACTTGCAGGGCAATTCAAATCTGTCAACAGGCTGCACAGCAGTAGTGTCCTGCTTGAGACTCAGGAGGCTCCCCAAGTAAATGAGCTGTTGAATGCCAAGCTACTCGGAAGATGTCCCACTGACAGTGAGCTGCACACTGGGTAAATAGTGTTAATGAAGCTGAGACATTATGGATACGGATACAGACGAACTGCGTCAGGGATGTGTAACAGCACAGGTGACTGAAGTCCAGAGTGTTATGAAAAAAGTTGATGGTGAACTTCAGAGGTCAGCACCTTATATCCTGTCATTCAGTCAGCTGAAGTTGCCTGAGTATATTACAGCAGGCTTTCTCCACCTTAAGGTTATGCCTTATGTCCCAAATCCAATGCACTGCTTCAAGTGTCAACACTTTGGTCACACCACTGTGGGTTGTAATGGTCGGGCTATGTGGTGACATGACCCACAAACCAGGTTTTGAATTTACTGTCCCACGTGCCTCATACTCTGATGCGAAGAAAGAATTTACTCACAGTCAGGCACCAAGTTTTGTGAAATCTCTTGCCTTGACATTGGAGGAGCCTGCCCAGAAAATCAGTGCTAGCAATCGGACTATGAAGGTTGAGCAGCGCACGTGTACCTGTACCTGTAAATGCCTACCTGCACCTGTAAAGACAACTGCCAGTCTGCATCGCTGGTCCTGTTGCAAAATGTAATGTCAGTGAAGATAGTACACCCTCTTGGCAGACATCAGAAGAGATCCAGCAGAGTGTTCCTGAGCAATGTTACCATACCGTACTTAAACCATCACTTTTGCGCCGTGTAATCTCTGTTCTGCATCTTAACAGTTCCAGAACACATCTAACTCTACTGCCAAATTGACGCGCCAACCTGCATTGTCCGCATTCTCGGGGGATTTCCCTCACATTTAAACATTAATTTACACTATGCCAAGTTCTCTATTTACAAATGGACATACCATAACATTACCATATTCAATTACAGTCATTTTATATTTTTTACCATACGTAATAATATTATCCTAGTTTCATGTTTCTTTATTTCGTCGTCTGAGCGCAGCACTATTCAGATACTGTCTTACTCGTAGCGCTATTTCATTTGACTGCCACCAGGTGGAAGCACCTGTGCTTTTGTTTGTGCAACTATCCAACAGATGGCATGAGTGTTCACTTATTCAACTGCTGCACCTTTGCTATGCTTCGTTGTGGCATTACAACCACCATTCTCTATACTGGCTCACTAGGCAAAAGGATCCGTTGGATCAACTGATGAGATGGCATGGAGGGTTCAGAAGTATGATGTTACAGTGATATACGAAAGCAGATGCAAATGCAAGGATGCCAACTGCATTTCAAGGAATCCATTGGTGGAACAGAGCAGCATGGATGAAATCTCAGTCGTCTCTGCACTAAATGACATAGCTGCTGAACAGAGGGAAGATCCAGCATTGTTGAACACTATAGAAGCCTCAGAGAAAGAGGAACTGAACAGAAGAGAATGTCAGTTAATAAACGGAGCATTGCATAAGAGGAACTAGTGCTTGTCACATCAGCTCATCTATGGCTGGGTATCACGGCCAGGTTTCAGCCAATCTGTTAGTCACTGTGTGAGGCACTGTAAGCAATGCCCCCAATCGAAGCAATTGCCGCATTTACCTGGCGCTGTAAGCAATGCCACCAATGGAAGCACATGCTGCATTTACCTCTGAGGCTTCTGATACAAATCTTGCCTGTAGCAGAACCATTCCATTGAATTGGAATTGACCTTTTGAGGTTCCTGAAGTCAACAAATGGGAATTGACTACCTCGTGTGCTGCACTGCCACTAAAGCTGATCTGACTGCTTAAGCTTCAGAAATTACAAGGTTCCCTGTATAGACATAATTCTAAAGCATAAAGCAATTTGATTGATGATCTATGATAGTGGAAAAGTTTTTCTGTCAAGACAAGTATCAGAGGTAATTTGATATTGCGGCATAAACCACAAGATAACTGCCTACCATCCACATTTGAATGGCCTCGTAGATTGCTTTAATAAGATGTTGGCAGATACGCTCTTGTGTACATTGATGTCAAACGGGGAGACTGGGATACAGTACTGCTCTTCATGTCATTTGCATATAATGCAGCAAAGCAAGATGTTGCAGTCTTCACATCATTCTTTCTTCTCCACAGTCATGGGGCTGAAACAACAATGGATACACTGTTCCCATTTCTTCTGGACAATACTCAGGATGACTACATGAAACATCTCATCACCAGGATTAAGCAAGCAAAATGGCTGGCCTGCATACACACTGTGGATGTCCATGAGGGCTAGGAGCACTAGAGGCTAGAATGCCAAGCACTGGCCAGTGAGCTACAGCCCAGGATATTTTTTATGCTTTTGCAGAAAGTGGGACTATCAGAAAAGTTACTAAAGCGTTACTTTGGGCCACGTCATAGCCTATGTCGCTTTTCAGTTGTCACGTACGATGTAAAGGATTATGACCCTTCACCAAGAAGACAAAAGCTCAAAGACATTGTCCGTGTCCTCCATATGAAGCCACACTGCAGTACCGAGGCGCTGATTGACAATGGCTGCTTCCCATTCGAGGAAACTGAAGACACTCTAGGCAACCACAAAGCTTTGACCAGAGGAGCTACTTTCGACGGTCATCATCACGAAGAGGGTGTGACAACATAACCAGAACACAAGTATCCACCAGCGCTTTGATACAGAGGACCTTTGACAACATCTAGATCCAGGGTGCTGCAGTCGACTCCAATGAGAACTTCTGAAACAGCGGATTACTGTCTCTCCAGCGGAGGGAGCAATGCTATGAACTGTGCTGCACGTGTGGCGTAGCTTTTAGCATCACTAACTGGCGTGCTAAGGGTCATCAGTTCAAACCAAACGACAAGCAGTTATTTGTTATTTAGTATTTACCATTTATGGAATGTTCTTTAATTTTGTTATGGTTTTTATGTTCTTCTGTTCTGGGATTTTCAGTGTTTGTATAAATTGCCACATGCTCTATCGAGTAATTTAGTTCTGTTCTGCTTGTGTGTTGGTGTTCATAATAAATTTGCTTTCAGTGCTAAGTACTGTACTTCATTGATGACCCTACTTTGGATATGGATGTGATTGTGTGTACAATATGAAGATATTAGTATGCCTATGTATACAGTAGTTCGAGGTGCCCCTAATAGTTTTGTGACTGCTCTCACTGATGCACCAACTAAGTGGAAACTGATAATTGGGCCTTGATGAACTATGTAAGGTCAAACATGACCATAGATCAGCACAGCATCACAACAATTACAGATGTAATAGTGTTTCAGGACTTTCATAGGGGTGTTATACTGAAATGGGAAAATAAAAGATGGTGTCAGTCTGTTACAGGTAAAAAAATGGATTCTGTAAGTGAAATATTTGTATCTGGGTGTTCATATTGTTGCCCAACCTCTGTGTATGAAAATATAGTTTATTTTTTGTAGGTTCTCTATTTCTATTGTCTCAGGTGAGCTGCTAAATTTATGAATTTTGCTAAATTCTTTCGGATACAATACATATAGGATCAGGTATTACATATACTTACTTCAATTACTAAATATACTTGCTTCAATTTAAAAGGACTCAATCTTTATTTTTTTGCTGTTAAATTCCCAGGTCCAGTTTCAGTAAACAGGATACACGATGTCCCAGATCAAGAAAAATCTTGGTACTCTTCGACTCATCATCCAGTTCGTGGGGTCTCATCTGAATGTATTGAGTCACAGCATGATCGTGAATGGTATGAAGTATTATTTGTAATTAAAACCAGTAATATCATAGTTCACTAACAGTGATGCAATGTTTTCATCAGATTTTGTCCCCTCCTCCCTCAGGTGGCATGCGACCATTCAACAGTCTTTTATGTAAAACAGTAAGATGTATCAGTTCATTATGAGATACATAATATGTGTGTCAAGTCAGGAATCAAACCTGGTCTTGTAACGCTGGTCTTTAGCACTTTGACCAAGAAGTACTTGGGAAGCAGGGTTTTATTTGCACTTTTTTATTTGGTCAAATCAATTGTAGAAAAAGTGCCAGCTATTAATTCTCTGTATCTGTGAAATGTTTTTCATATTTTTCTTGTAGCTTAAGCCTGGAATTCCTGTTTTGCCAGACTCCTCCTCCTCCTCCTCCTCCTCCTCCTCCTCCTCCTCCTCCTCCTGATACGATGAGGCTTTGATGTAATGAACTCTGAGTACCTGAATTGAAGTGATAGAAATCAAATGGTATTGACTATTATTGGCGGCGTTGTGGTCACAACTGCCTTTAGGTAATAGATAGCTCGACATTTTATGTGGTTAATAATGTTCTTGTTGTTGTTATCACCTCAGACTGAAGACTGGTCTGATGCAGCTCTCCGTGCTACACTATCATGTGCAAGCTTATTCAACTCTAACTAACTACTGCAACCTACATCCTTCTGTACCAACTTACTGTCTTTATCTCTTGCGTTTATGATTTTTATCTGCCATTTTTCCCTCCAATACTAAATTGGTGATTCCTTGATTTCTCAGAACGTGTCCTATCAACCAGTCCCTTCTTTTAGTCAAGTTGTGCCACAAATTTCCTGTTTCCCCAGTTCTGTTTAGTACCTCCTCGTTGATGTTGTTGTGGTCTTCAGTTCAGGGAGTGGTTTGATGCAGCTCTCCATGCTGCTCTATCCTGTGCAAGCTTCTTCATCTCCCAGTACCTACTGCAACCTACATCCTTCTGAACCTGTTTAGTGTATTCATCTCTTGGTCTCCCTCTACGATTTTTACCCTCCACGCTGCCCTCCAATACTAAATTGGTGATCCCTTGATGCCTCAGAACATGTCCTACCAACCGATCCCTTCTTCTAGTCAAGTTGTGCTACAACCTTACCTTCTCCCCAACCCTGTTCAACACTTCCTCATTAGTTATGTGATCTACCCATCTGATCTTCAGCATTCTTCTGTAGCACCACATTTCAAAAGCTTCCATTCTCTTCTTGTCTAAACGATTTATCATCCACATTTCACTTCCATACATGCCTACACTCCATACAAATACTTTCAGAAACGACTTCCTGACACTTAAATCTATACTCGATGTTAACAAATTTCTCTTCTTCAGGAACTCTTTCCTTGCCATTGCCAGTCTACATTTTAAATACTCTCTACTTCGACCATCATCAGTTATTTTGCTCCCCAAATAGCAAAACTCATTTAATACTTCAAGCGTCTCATTTCCTAATCTAATTCCCTCAGCATCACCTAATTTAATTTGACTACATTCCATTATCCTCATTTTGCTTTTGTTGATGTTCAGCTTATATCTTCCTTTCAAGACACTGTACATCTCGTTCAGCTGCCCTTCCAGGTCCTTTGCTGTCTCTGACAGAATTACAATGTCATCAGCGAACCTCAAAATTTTTATTTCTTCTCCATAGATTTTAATTCCTGCTCCGAATTTTTCTTTTGTTTCCTTTACTGCTTGCTCTATATACAGACTGAATAACATTGGGGAGAGGCTACAACCCTGTCTCACTTCCTTCCCAACAACTGCTTACCTTCCATGCCCCTCGACTCTTATAACTGTCATCTGGTTTCTGTACAAATCGTAAATAGCTTTTCCCTCCCTGTATTTTACCCCTGCCACCTTCAGAATTTGAAAGTGAATATTCCAGTCAACATTGTCAAAAGCTTTCTCTTAAGTCTTCAAATACTAGAAATGGTTTGCATTTCCTTAATCTATTTTCTAAGATACGTCGTAGGGTCAGTATTGCCTCACGTGTTCCAACATTTCTACGGAATCCAAACTGATCTTCCCCAAGGTCGGCTTCTACCAGTTTTTCCATTCGTCTGTAAAGAATTCGTGTTAATATTTTGCAGCCGTGACTTATTAAACTGATAGTTCGGTAATTTTCACATCTGTCAATACCTTCTTTCTTTGGAATTGGAATTATTATAGTCTTCTTGAAGTCTGAGGGTATTTCGCCTGTCTCATACATCTTGCTCACTAGATGGTGGAGTTTTGTTAGGCCTGTCTCTCCCAAGGCTGTCAGTATTTCTAATGGAATGTTGTCTACTCCGGGGGCCTTGTTTTGACTTAGGTCTTTCAGTGCTCTGTCAAACTCTTCACACAGTATCATATGTCCCATTTCATCCTCATCTACATCCTCTTCCATTTCCAAAATATTGTCCTCAAGTACATCGCCCTTGTATAGACCCTCTGTATACTTCTTCCACCTTTCTGCTTTCCCTTCTTTGCTTAGAAATGGGTTTCCATCTGAGCTCTTGATATTCATACAAGTGGTTCTCTTTTCTCCAAAGGTGTCTTTAATTTTCCTGTAAGCAGTATCTGTCTTACCCCTAGTGATATACGCCTCTACATCCTTACATTTGTCCTCTACCTCCTCACATAATGTACCCATCTAAACTTTATCATTCTTCTGTAGCACCACATTTCAAAAGCTTCTATTCTTTTCTTGTCTAAACAGCTTATTACCCATGTTTCACTTCCATACATCGCTACACTCCAGACAAATACCTTCAGAAAAGACTTCCTAACTCTTGAATCTGTATCCAATGTTACCAAATTTCTCTTCTTCAGAAATACTTATCTTGTCATTGGCAGTCTACATTTTATATCCTCTGTACTTTAGATGTCATCAGTTATTTTGCTGGCCAAATAGCAAAACTCATCTACTACTTTTAATGTCTTGTTTCCTAATCTAATTCCCTCAGCATCACCTAATTTAATTTGACTACATCCCATTATTCTTGTTTTGCTTTTGTTGATGTTCATCTTATATCCTCCTTTCAAGGTGTTGTCCATTCCGTTCAACTGCTCTTGCAAGTGCTGTCTCCGACAGAATTACAATGTCATCGGCAAACCTCAAAGTCTTTATTTCTTCTCCCTGAACTTTAATTCCTACTCCAAATTTTTCTTTGGTTTCCTTTACTGCTTGATCATTCTACAGATTGAATAATGTCAGTGACAGGCTACAACCCTGTCTCACCGCATTCTCAACCACTGCATCCCTTCCGTGCCTGTTGACCCTTATAACTGCTGTCTGGTTTCTGTACACATTGTAAAAATTCTTTTACTCCCTGTGTTTTACCCCTGCTACATTCTGAGGTTATTTTGCCTGTCTCATGCATCTTGCACACCTTATGGAATAGTTTTGTTATGGGTAAGTCTGATGGAATGTTAGTCCAGGGGCCTTGTTTTCTCTTACACCTTTCAGAGCTTTTCAAATTCTTCTTGGAATATCATGTCTCCCATCTCATCTTCATCTACATCCTCTTCCTGTTCTACAACATTGCCTTCAAGTTCATCTCCCATATATAGACCCTCTACATATTCCTTTCATTTTTAAGCTTGTTCTTCTTTGCTAAGTACTGGTTTTCCAACTGAGCTCTTGATGTTCATATAGCTGTTTTCCTTTTCTTCATTAATTTTCATGTAGGCAGTATCTATCTTTCCCCTAGCAAAATTTTCTTCTAAACCTTTACAGTTATCCTCTAGCCATTGCTCCTTAGCCATTTTGCACTTCCTGTCAGTCTCATTTTTTAGGCATTTCTATCCGCTTTTGCCTGCTTCATTTGCTGTCTTCTGATATTTCTACTTTAATCAATTGAATGCAATATATCCTGTGATAGGCCTTGTCTTTTTACCCATTTAATCCTGTGCTCCCTTCACTATTTCCTCTGTCAAGGCTACCCATTCATCTTCTACTGTATTTCTTTTCCTTTTACTAGTCAGTCATTGCCTAATACTCCCTCTGAAACTCTCAGCAACTGCTGGTTCTTTCAACTTATTTCCTATCTTCTTGCAATTTCTTCAGTTTTAATCTGCAGTTCACAATCAAAAATTTGTGGTCAGTCCACGTATGGCCTGTAAATGTCTTATAGTTTGAAATCTCGTTCCACATCCTCTGTCTTATTGTATATAATCAGTCCAAAACTAGTTGGCGTCTTCAGGTCGCTTCCACATATAAAGCCTTCTTTCGTGATTCTTAATGATAATTAAATTGTGCTCTATGCAAAATTTTGCCAGGGTGGCTTCATCTCATATTCCTTTCCTCCAGTCTACATTCGCCTGTAATTTTTCCTTCTCTTCGTTTTCCTGCTTTTGAATTCCAGTCCTCCATCACAGTTAAATTTTCATCTCCCTTAACTATTTGAATAATTTTTTTTTTTTTAATTTTATCTTACATTTCCTCAATTGCGACATCACTTGCGGAGCTAGTTCGCCTGCAAACCTGTACTGCTGTGATGGGTATGGGCTTAGTGTCTATCTTGGCTACAGTAACATGTTTACTATGCTGTACATAGTAGCTTATCCACATACCTGTTTTCTTATTCTTTATTAGATCAACTCCTGCATTACCCCTATTTGATTTTGTATTTATAACGCTGTATTCACCTGACCAGAAGTCCTGTTCCTCCTGCCACCGAATGTGACTATTCTCACTATATATGACTTCATCCTCTCTATTTCCCTTCTTATATTTTCTAAACTACCTACCTGATTAAGGGATCTAACGTTCCATGATCCAATTCGTAGAATGCCAGTTTTGTTTCTCTGATGTTTACATGCTCCTGAGTGGCCCCTATTTGGAGAATCAAATGTAGGACTACTTTACCTCCAGAGTATTTTATCCAAAAGGATTCCATCATCATTTAACCATACATTAGAGCTGCATGCCCTCAGGAAAAATTAGAGTTGTAATTTCCCCTTACTTTCAGCTCTTCGCAATACCAGCACAGCGTGGCCTTTTTGGTTGATTTTAAAAGGCCAGATTAGCCAATCAACCCGACTATGGCTCCTGCAATAATTGAAAATTCAAGTGCCCTTCTTCAGGAGCCACACATTTGTCTGGCCTCTCACCAGAGGTGTTTGCACCTATGGTATGGCTATCTGTATTGCTGAGGCACACGTGCATCTGTAATCTATAGCATCTGTAATCTCAAGCTCAATTACATGTAACATTTTAGCAAGTGTTAACTTTGCTTTGGCTAGCTAAATTTGATGGCGACCAGAAAGCTGTTAATACTAGCTAGTGTCATTCAGTTTCCTGTGATTCTGCAACTCCTATCAGTCATCCCCAAGAACCATCTTACATCGTGCATATAGTAATGTAGCTGGTCCCTCCAGTGCTGTAAACCCTGTGCTTACTTCAGCAACCGTGGTAGAGGTAACAGAGGGACATTGTGTATAAGAGGTAATGGGCATCCTGGTCTCAGTGGCTATATCTTTAAGAAGATACTGTGTAACTTTCAACTTCAGTGTGTGCATATCATGGGAAATTCAGTTATTGTTGAGAGTAAACATTCAGTCAACTTCAACATCTGAGGTGCCTGTCACATCACAATTGCATTACATTTCCTCAAGTACACAGGACCCTACCTCAGCAGACTGTTTTCTTAGCTGCTTGTGTGATCAATTTGGATTCTAACAACTGAAAAATACGAACTCCCAGTTGTTTGGGTTGGCAGTCAGGTTGTAGTAACATCCAGTGAAACAAGGGGACAAGCTGTCTTCAGCAAGTATCACCTATACTCAACATATTAACAGAACATATATAATGTGTCAGAATGTAGTTGTTGATGTTAAAAGAGAGAAGTCAGAAAGGGAGGGGAGATTTTTAAAATTATTTTTAAAATTATTTTTAAAATTATCTTACCCCTAGTGAGATAAGCTTCTACATCCTTACATTTGTCCTCTAGCCATTCCTGTTTAGCCATTTTGCACTTCCTGTCGATCTCATTTTTGAGACGTTTGTATTCCTCTTTGCCTGCTTCATTTACTGCATTTTTATATTTTCTCCTTTCATCAATTAAATTCAATATTTCTTCTGTTACCCAAGGATTTCTAGCAGCCCTCGTCTTTTTACCTACTTTATCCTCTGCTGCCTTCACTACTTCATCCCTCAGAGCTACCCATTCTTCTTCTACTGTATTTCTTTCCCCTATTCCTGTCAATTGTTCCCTTATGCTCTCCCTGAAACTCTGTACAACCTCTGGTTCTTTCAGTTTATCCAGTTCCCATCTCCTTAATTTCCCACATTTTTGCAGTTTCTTCAGTTTTAATCTACAGGTCATAACCAATAGATTGTGGTCAGAGTCCACATCTGCCCCTGGAAATGTCTTACAACTTAAAACCTGGTTCCTAAATCTCTGTCTTACCATTATATAATCTATCTGATACCTTTTAGTATCTCCAGGGTTCTTCCATGTATACAACCTTCTTTCATGATTCTTAAACCAAGTGTTAGCTATGATTAAGTTGTGCTCTGTGCAAAATTCTACTAGGCGGCTTCCTCTTTCATTTCTTACCCCCAATCCATATTCACCTACTATGTTTCCTTCTCTCCCTTTTCCTACACTCGAATTCCAGTCACCCATTACTATTAAATTTTCGTCTCCCTTAACTATCTGAATAATTTCTTTTATTTCATCGTACATTTCTTCAATTTCTTCGTCATCTGCAGAGTTAGTTGGCATATAAACTTGTCATTTAATTATACAGTAAAGCTGCATGTCCTCGGGAAAAATTACGGCTGTAGTTTCCCCTTGCTTTCAGCCGTTCGCAGTACCAGCACAGCAAGGCCGTTTTGGTTAATGTTGCAAGGCCAGATCAGTCAATCATCCAGACTGTTGCCCCTGCAACTACTGAAAAGGCTGCTGCCCCTCTTCAGGAACCAAACGTTTGTCTGGCCTCTCAACAGATACCCCTCCGTTGTGGTTGCACCTACGGTGCGGCCATCTGTATCGCTGAGGCACGCAAGCCTCCCCACCGACGGCAAGGTCCATGGTTCATGGGGCATTATAAATTCATATTATCATTTGAAAATAGCTATCAACATAAGTTAATCAGAAGGGACATTAACAATTTAAAACAACCATGGATCGCTAGAGGGATTAAAGTATCATGTGAAAGGAAAAGGGAAAATGTACTTTTTGCCAAGAACAAGTAAAGATCCTGCAATAGTTGCACACTACAAAAACTACTCAAAATTAGTAAGAAAAATTATCAGAATATAAAGGAAAGTGCACATTGTCAGAAGTCAGTGATTCCAACAACAGACTGAAGGCTATGTGGAATGTAGAGAAGTGAGAGACAGAACAGGATAACATTACTGTTCAACTGAATACAAGGGCTATCAATGTGTCACAGATAGCAAATATATTTAATACTCATTTATTAAATGTAGCAGAGAAAAATCACACCAATATGTTGAGAAACTAACTCTGATGAAATTCAGCCATATGAATATATCACAAACTTCTCCTTGAGAAAGTAAGAAAATTATACATTCTCTTAAAAATAAAATCTCATCTGGTTTTGATGGTGTTTCCAATAAAGTACTAAAGATCTGTTCCCATATAATAATAGCTGTCTTATCTGAATTTGTAAAGAATCACTAACTCAAGGCAATTTTCAAGTGAGACTGTTAAACTCCTCTTTAAGGAAGGTGATAGGGAGGACTTCAGTAAGTACTGACCTCTTTTGCTACTGACATTTTTCAAAATTTATGAGAAGGTGATTTATTCTAGAATAGTATCTCACCTTAGCAACAGTATTTGCCTCAGAAAATCACAGTTGGGTTTTAGAAGAGTTGTTCTACTGAGTTGCCATTTACATGTTAACTCATCGAATTTGCATTAAATAACAAAATAGTGCTAGTTGGTATTTTCTGTCACCTACTAAAGGCATTTGACTTTGTGAATCACAATATTCTCCTAGATAAACTGATGTTTTGTGGGATTAATGTATAGCCAACCAATGGATAATGTAATATCCAACCAAAACAACGCAGAAAGTTTTCTGACGGGTGAGAAATCGCATATGGGGTTCCTCAAGACTCAATCTTAAATCTGTTGTTATTCCTCATATGTGTAAACAATCTCCCATCCAGTATACAACAAACAGAATTAGTGCTTTTTGCAGATGACACTAGTGTTGTAATCAATCCACCCAGACATACAGCAACAGAAAAAAATGGTAAACAAGTTTATTAAAAAAATCATGACTGGTTTGCTGCGGATGGTCTTGCCCTCAAGTTTAAAAATACAGAACGTATTAAGTTCTGGACAGCTAAGGCTATTACACCAGTGATAAGGTAACACATGGTGAGGATTTAATAACTAGGGCGGAAACTCAAAATTCTTAGGTGTCAATACTGATGAGACTTTAAACTGGAGAAAGCAGATCTTGGAGCTCCTAAAACAACTTAGTTCTGCCATATTTGCACTTAGAATCATTGCAAACTTTGGCGAGAGAGAAATTAGTAAGATGACATATTTTGCGTATTTTCATTCAATAATACCACACGGAATAATGTTATGAGGCAATTCATCTTTCAGAAAGCAAGTTTTCTTTGCTCAAAAATGTGCTGTAGGAGTATGTGGTGCTCACCTATCATCATCTTGTAGAGATTTCTTTAAGGAGTTGGGCATTTTGACTACTGCTTCGCAGTATTTTTATTCCCTCATGGGTTGTTATAAATAATCCACTGAAGTTTAAATGAAACATTTCTGCACATAATTGCACTGCCAGAAGGAAAAATGACATTACTCCACATTAAAATAGTCTTTAGCACAAAAATGTTTGCATAATGTTGCAGCCAAAATTTTTGGATCACTTAACACAGTGATATAAAAAGTCTAATAATCAGCAAAGTAAAATTTGAAAATAATCTGTAAAAGTTTCTCTTTCACAACTCACTCTGTTTTGTAAAAGAATTTGTGTTACAGTGATGTGTAAAAGATGATAGTTAGGAATTACTAACACAATCTGCATATAATAATAATAATAATAATAATAATTATTATTATTATTATTATGTAATATAAAATGACTGGGCCCATGTCATCACTGTTTTTCATGCAAATGATCCATAGAACATGAAACTAATGAAGTGATTAGCTCCTAATAGGTAAGATAAGTTTTTGTTAGTGTGAAGAGGTGTAGGGGAAACCTTTATACCATTCCTGTTAAGGCTGTGGAGTTTGCCCCAGAAGCAAGATTAATCCCAGAGATGGCGGGCTTAAAAGTGTAGTTGTTATCCTTCTTTCTACATTTGATTCCCTTTAAATTCAATTGTTGTTGTTGTTGTTGTTGTTGTTGTTGTTGTTGTGGTCTTCAGTCCTGAGACTGGTTTGATGCGGCTCTCCATGCTACTCTATCCTATGCAAGCTCCTTCATCTCCCAGTACCTACTGCAGCCTACATCCTTCTGAATCTGCGTAGTGTATCCATCTCTTAGTCTTCCTCTATGATTTTTACCCTCCACGCTGCCCTCCAATGCTAAATTTGTGATCCCTTGATGCCTCAGAACATGTCCTACCAACCGATCCCTTCTTCTAATCAAGTTGTGCCACAAACTTCTCTTCTCCCCAATCCTATTCAATACCTCCTCATTAGATATGTGATCTACCCATCTACTCTTCAGCATTCTTCTGTAGCACCACATTTCGAAAGCTTCTATTCTCTTCTTGTCCAAACTATTTATCATCAATGTTTCACTTCCATACATGGCTACGCTCCATACAAATAATTTCAGAAATTAGAAATACAAAATACTGCTATATGCGTGTTCCAGAATATAACAGCATTCTCGGTATTCTGTGTCACCTTGTAAAATACCTTATTATTGTGCAATCATGCTTTAATTTACTCCTTGGAGACTGAAGTTCACGTAGCATACTGCAAGGTTTGACATCAGCTTATCCCAGGTTAATACTGTCAACATCCTAATACAACCAAAAGATAATTGTCTCCCAAATTTGTATCACATGGCTGACTTCATTGTTGTTCATGCCATTCTTCAAAATTACACTGTTGTATTTGCTGTCAAGCCTTTGTGTGCAAGAGACCATTAGGCTTTCAAAAGTTGTGACTAAAGACTAACAAATTACTAAAGACAAGAATTCTGCAAATTAGGGGGGGTAGGGAGTACATGAGAATATTTAATAGAAAAGCTTGATGTTATACTGGAATTGTCATCGTACACAGTAGTTTTCCAGGAACAATTCCAGCACAAGAATTTTGGATGTGTTTCATGATCCAGTGTTTCAGTATCAGATGTGAAATGATACTAAGAGTGAATGGGCTTAAAGTCTGTCAGAAGAATAGTTGACATTTAGGAATTTCAAAATAAGTTGTGTAGTGAGTGACACATCCACAGAAGCAATGACATGCATTATAAGGTTATTTGAGACTATATCTAGGACAATCACACCCTTCCCAATAATTATCATGGTATGGCACTTACCGCACCCGCCCGGTTAGCCGTGTAGTCTAACGCATTGCTTTCCGGGCAGGAAGGCATGCTGGTCCCCGGCACAAGTCTGCCTGCTGGATTAGTGTCAAGATCTGGTGTGCCAGCCAGTCTGTGGATGGTTTTTAAGGCAGTTTTCCATCTGCCTCGGCGAATGCAAGCTGGTTCCCCTTATTCCACCTCAGTTACTCTATGTCGGCGATTGCTGTGCAAACACTTTCTCCACATTCGCGTACACCATAATTACTCTACCATGCAAACATTTGGGGTTACACTTGTCTGGTGTGATATATTCCTGGGGGTGTCCACTGGGGGGCCGAACCGCACAATAACCCTGGGTTCGATGTGGGGTGGCGATGAGGTGAGTCGACTGTTGTAGCCTGTTGTGGGGTTCTGAACCACAGAGGGCTATGGCGGGGACAAAGCCTCTTCATCATTTCTGGGACCCAGTTCCATACAGTACAATACAATGGCACTTACCAGTAGCATTGGAAAGACTACTAAGTGAGTGTTAAAAAAAACTACTGCTTTCCATGAAGTTTTGTAGGTGGAAAGCTTAATAATTGCTTTCAGTGGGGAGTTTGGAAGTGCCATTTCACCCTTAATGTTGGAAAAGGACACACAGGATTTCCATACATAAATATTACCCTAACAGGGTATTTCTCTCTTTTTTTTTGTGGAGACATCTTGCATCAACTTTTTAAATGAGGCTTGTGAGACTATGTGCTTCTCTCCCTCCCCTCCGCCCCTCAACCCACCCCACCCATCTCTCTGTTCCCTCACCCTTTTAGTTGATGAGTACTAACTGAAAATTTTTGTGTAGAGCAACATATGGAAGCATGTGCCACTGAACTTAAACTAAATTATGGCACTTTCATAATTGTAACAATGTATAGGTCCCCCTCAGGGAATTTCCAGCTATTTCTAGAAAACTTGGATGCTTCGTTGTGCTATCTGTTAGACAGGGGGAAGCAAATTATCATTTGCGGGGATTTCAATGTTGACTCCCTGAAAGAGTGTAATAGGAAGGATGACCTTGTAGTATTACTCAGTTCTTTCAATTTGAGCTCCCTCATTGATTTTCCTACTCGCATAACAAAGAACAGCAGTGCATTGATAGATAATGTTTTTATAGACCAAGATAAGTTTAAGGACACAAATGCTTATCCTGTTGAGAATGGTCTTTCAGATCATGGTGCACAGCTAGTTACAGTTCATTACATAGCTCCATGCAGTATATCAAATCAGACTTTCAAAGCAGTGCGTTCAATTAACAATATAAATATTGCAAACTTTAGGGAAAGCCTACAGCAGCTAGACTGGGATGAAGTGTATAAGGAACCCAACGCAAACTTGAAATATAACTTATTTCGCAATACATTTTAAGGGTATTTGAAAATTGTTTTCCCAAGAAAATAGTTAAACATAATTCCAAGAAAATATATAAAAAATCTTGGCTAACTAAAGGAATAAGAATGTCTTGCAACCATAAAAGAGAGCTGTATCTAACAGTAAGAGGGAGCATTGACCCCGAAATTGTTCAATATTATAAAAACTATTGTGTGGTACTAAGAAAAGTTATTAAAAAGTCCAGAAGCATGTGTATCATGTCTGAGATCAGTAACTCTGATAATAAAATTAAAGCAATTTGTAATATTATTGAAAGGGAAACAGGGCAACCAAGAGCACAGGAAGACTTTAGTGCCATAAAACTGAATGACAAGTGTACTAACAAACAATCAAAAATTGAAAATATTTTCAATAATCATTTTCTAAATGTTGTGGAGAAAATAGGATCTAGATCTTCACTAGAACAGGCAAGGCTACTAATAGAAGAGGCCATTCCTGTGCAGTTTGAAACAACTGTAATTCCACCAACCTCTCCCTCTGAAATCAGTAAAATAATAAACTCACTGAAAAGAAAAAGCTCTTACAGAATTGATGGCATTTCCAGCAAGGTATTTAAAGCTTGTTCCCCACAGATAAGTAGGATTCTCAGCCACGTATGTAATAGCTCTCTGGAGCAGGGTGTTTTCCCCAATAGACTGAAATATGCCATTGTAAAACCGTTGCATAAAAAGGGGGATACATCGGATGTCAACAACTACCGCCCAATCTCTCTTCTGACAGCTCTATCAAAAACTTTTGAGAAAGTAACGCATTTAAGAGTAGCCTCCCATATTTGTAAAAATAAAGTACTAACAAAAAGTCAGTTTGGTTTTCAGAAAGGCTTTTCAACAGAAAATGCTATATACACTTTCACTGATCAAATATTAAATGCTCTGAATAACCGGACATCACCCATTGGTATTTTTTGTGATCTCTCAAAGGCCTTTGATTGTGTAAATCATGGAATTCTTTTAGATAAGCTAAATCATTGTGGTTTGAGGGGGCAGTGCACAAATGGTTTAATCCATACTTAACTGGAAGAATGCAGAAAGTTGAAATAAGTGGTTCATGTAATGTTAATACAACAGCCGATTCCTCAAACTGTGGGGGGCTATCAAGCAAGGGGTCCCACAGGGTTCGGTCTTAGATCCTTTACTGTTCTTGATATACATTAATGACTTACCATTCCACATCGATGAAGATGCAAAGTTAGTTCTTTTTGCTGATGATACAAGTATAGTAATAACATCCAAAAACCAAGAACTAGGTGGTGTAATTGTAAATGATGTTTTTCACAAAATTATTAAGTGGTTCTCAGCAAACAGACACTCTTATATTTTGATAAAACACAGTATATACAGTCACGTGCAGTAAATGGCACAACTCCAGTAATAAATATAGACTTTGAACAGAAGTCTGTAGCTAAGGTAGAATTTTCAAAATTTTTAGGTGTGTCCATTGATGAAAGGTTAAACTGGAAGCAACACATTGATGGTCTGCTGAAACGTCTGAGTTCGGCTATGTATGCTATTAGGGTTATTGCAAATTTTGGTGATAAGAATCTCAGTAAATTAGCTTACTATGCCTACTTTCATTCACTGCTTTTGTATGGTATCATATTCTGGGGTAATTCATCGTTGAGTAGAAAAGTATTCATTGCTCAAAAACGTGTAATCAGAATAATTGCTGGAGCCCACCCATGGTCATCCTGCAGACTTCTATTTAAGGATCTAGGGATCCTCACAGTATATATATTCACTTATGAAATTTGTTGTTAATAATCCAGCCCAGTTCAAAAGTAATAGCAGTGTGCATAGCTATAACACCAGGAGAAAGGATGATCTTCACTATGCAGGGTTAAATCTGACTTTGGCACAGAAGGGGGTAAATTATGCTGCCACAAAAGTCTTTGGTCACCTACCAAACAGCATCAAAAGCCTGACAGATAGCCAACCAACATTTAAAAATAAATTAAAAGAATTTCTAGATGACAACTCCTTCTACTCATTGGCTGAATTTTTAGATATAAATTTAGGGAAAAAACAACTTAAACATTAGTGTCATGCAATATTTTGTGTAATTTAATATCTTGTACAGACATGTTTTATTAACCTGACGCGTTCCACATCATTACGAAGTGTCGTATTCATGATCTATGGAACAAGTATTAATCTAATCTAATCTAATCTATCTTTCAGACCACTTTGCCACCATTTGGTACAAGTAGTAACAAGAGCAGCAGTAATGACAACAACAGAGGAATATGTTTCTTCCATTTATCATAGAAGTAAAAGCTATACATTGCCTCATATAGATTCACTAAAGTTTAAGAGGTCATGAAATTGCAGTTAGGTGTTTTTACTCTTTCTCTACTATTAGACACACGTATCATCACACAGCCACACCAACATGCAGACATTGTTCCTGTGGTGTTCTTTTAGATAAGATTACTCTATATCCATGAATTCTGAAGAGATGGATTACTGGGTTGTGGAAAGAAGTCAAGGATGCACATTTTGTTCTGCTTGATATCATTTTTTATTACTGTGTTCATATTAGTAATAATACAGTTGCAGTCATTAACTTTAAGACTTTCTGTGAAGGTGCTGGTTCATGGAATAGATGGAGCTGCCCACCAGAAAATTTTTTAACTCAATCATAAATGCCACCACATTATCCATAGTAAATTTAAAGTGCTCTGGCAGGTTTTTGAATACATGTGAACTCACATATGACTAATTTCTGTACTACCATCAATCAATTAAAGTCTTTTTAAAAGTTGTTCAGTTACTGTTAGTCACGGAGAAAATTATTTCAGTTGTGCATGTGCACTGGTTTATTTATTTATTATTATTATTATTACTTTTTTTATTACATTTCTGAAAGTATTTGTATGGAGTGTAGCCATGTATGGAAGTGAATCATGGACGATAAATAGTTTGGACAAGAAGAGAATAGAAGCTTTCAAAATGTGGTGCTACAGAAGAATGCTGAAGATTAGATGGGTAGATCACATAACTAATGAGGAAGTATTGAATCGGATTGGGGAGAAGAGAAGTTTGTGGCACAACTTGAGCAGAAGAAGGGATCGGTTGGTAGGACATGTTCTGAGGCATCAAGGGATCACCAGTTTAGTATTGGAGGGCAGGGTGGAGGGTAAAAATCGTAGAGGGAGACCAAGAGATGAATACACTAAGCAGATTCAGAAGGATGTAGGTTGCAGTAGGTACTGGGAGATGAAGCAGCTTGCACAGGATAGAGTAGCATGGAGAGCTGCATCAAACCAGTCTCAGGACTGAAGACCACAACAACAACAACACTTTTTTTATCAAAACAGGGAAACACAGCCCCCGCCAGCTTGAAACCAATTTGCAGTGGCTAAAAGTTGCAAGCAAGCTGAGTAAGCTATGGCCAGTAGAAACTTAAAAAATTGTCATTAGTGGTCTTCTGACAAAGGTAGGTAGAAGTGCAGTATACTGGGTACCTACCCCAAGCTAAATCAGTCTACGTCTTGAGGAAGGCTGATACATGGTCAAAACATGGGTTGTTTTATTATTCTACTATTTTCAGTATTACCTATGCTGAAATAATAGTACATCCAGAAGAATTTTAATGAGTGGGAGCCTACATATTTGTCTTTTTGTTGTGCTTATCTACTACTCAACATCTCTGCTATATGTTGAGTAGTAATCTATTCGTTTCATAATAGTGACATGACAGTTTGCTGAAAGACAAAATTTTGCTGGCTGTGATTACTTCGACACCTCAAATATTTAGGGAGAGTTGTGCTGCCTGACTAGTGACAGTGACAACAATGTAGAGTAGATTTAATGAGCCTCTATTAGTTTTACGCTTTCATTTGTTTGTGCTCTAATCTTTTGCAGGTTTGGAAGTCTAGATAGAAGAAAGGTGGTTGGCTCAACTCAGAGTGATGCTGATTATAGCTCAGACCCAAGGTGCACAGACAGAAATAATGGATACTGTCTCATTCCACCGCATGGACATTTCACACACAAAGTGTCATTGCCTCAAACACTGCTCCCTAATCAGATGTACCCTGAAGCTGCGAGCATCGATTCCCACGGTTTAGTGCGTGCACACTCTCTTGACAGTGTTGGACAGCAACATAGTGGAGTGGATCACTGTTCTAGCAACAGAAAGCCCAAAGAGAAGGAGTGGTATGAAACATCATTAGATTCAACACCTCGACGCACAAAGCTCATTTCTCAGCGACACGGTAGCCCCATTTCTCAGCGACACGGTAGCCCCATTTCTCAGCGACATGGTAGCCCCATTTCTCAGCAACATGGTAGCCCCATTTCTCAGAGACATGGTAGCCCCATTTCTCAGCGACATGGTAGCCCCTCTGTAATTAGGACAGGAGGAACTACAGTGAAAATGATGAGTGAAGATATAGATGTCATTTCCCGTGACCCATCTGCTCTCAAAAAGTGTGAAGTGAGTGCTGAAGTTTGTAATAATGATGTGTCACATAATGGAGAAATATCCGTACCTATTAGTGTTCGTGGCTTGTTGTCTTCACCTGTGTCTGCCACTTTAGATGGTGCACGTTCCGAAGGGAGTGATACTTCTGTTACTGTGATGACTGCAAATACTGCTACTACACCCACGATGCTCACTGTAGGTAGCTTTGATACAATTGTTCCTTTTGAATCCCCAAAGAATCATACTGTAGTCCAAGCTGGTATGTGGCAGCCATACCGTGAAGTGACAAAGCCATTTGAAATGTCAGATTTTTATAAGTACAGTACAAAATTCCGCAAAGCAGCAAGTAATACTTGTCAACAGCCTCAGGCCTCACCCCAGCAAAAAGGAATATATCAGCCTCTGCAGCCCATGACATGTAAACCTTTGGATCCTGCTGCATCGGATGAATTAAGGTAAACTACTAATCATTTAAGTGAGAAGTTTCATGTAGCCATCAAATTGAATGTTACTGCAATAAATTTTTAGCTTAAGTAAGTAGTTCATATTTGTTTCATGTGTCTACCTCAGTTGTTTTATGGTGTGAGAGAATATATACATTTGTATGAGAAAGAAAGTTCACTTGAGAAAAATGTAAAATTATGGGATAGAACAGCTGGTTAGCACTTACCCCTAGAAGCTGAAATTCTTAGTACTGCCAATAGGCACACAGAAGAGTACAAGAAACTGTCCTAGCTTTGGGAAACCTTTAGTTCCTCCCTCCAGGAGGAAAAAGATATAGCTTGAGGATGGGTAAAAAAGGAAGGGCAGATCACTCGAACACCAAGGTGAGAGGAACCCACCTTTTGCGAAGACAGCAGGATCACAACATATGAATCCCTCTCATCATTAGATCTGAATGACCTTCCCTTTCTTTGCATTCATTTACAAATACCTCTCTCTGTCACCAAGGAAGAAATTATTAGTTCCAAAAGATAGGACAGTTCCTTGAACTTTTAGCCAAATATATGTACATTTGCAAATACTGGTAATAAACCATATGCACACCAAAATATAAAAATATCTTAATGAAAAAGTTACCTTCTCAGTAACAGTTCAGTAATTCTTGGTGTTTGCTAATTTGCCTTTGATAATTTGTCTTGAAACAGGGTCCAGGATGCATCCCCAAATCCTTCAGTTAAAGATACTGTAACTCCAGAGTCAGTTGGAGACACATTCTCAAATGAAATGTTGGCATGGTATCAAGATCAGAATGTTCCTCGATCTGCAACGTTGGTGTGATAAATACTAGTTTCCATGTAAGTACTTTTACTATTGCTCAAATGTTCTGTTTAGTATTGTTCCAATGACTGGTGTATCAAATACTGATTGTGTACATTAGTTGCATGGCTATTAATTACAGAGAACAAGTTGAGAACATGTGAAGCGTTATCTTAATGTTACTAATCAGGTGGAAAGAAGGGAAATGTTAAATGTGGAATTCTTTGTCTAAAATAAATAAATAAATAAAATTAGCACAAGACTTGAACCAGACTAAGTACCACAATGGCATGGACCTACCAAAATTAACGTTCCTTGCTGTCACTCGACGATACTTGGCAGTTTGGAGTAATCCAAGATAATGGTACACAGCTTGTTACACCACAAATTAAGCTGCCATAACTGTGAATCCTAGACACCATGGTTTTTCATTTCTTGATTGCTATAAATGAGGTTATTTCCAACATTCTCTTCTTGCAGTGACCATACAAATAAAATCCACTCTCAGATGATAAGCACTGAGTGATGGTAGTAATAATATTGAAAGATATAAATACACAGTGTTCTGCGATTGGTGTCACTCCTTCTGAATCATCTTAGAAGATACTTGAAATACTAAAATAACTGACCTTTCAACCACATTGCAGCAGCTTTCCTCAAGACCTACCTCATAGCTGAAATGTCAGTTATTTTAATATTTTAAGTGTTTTATATGATGATGTGGCACTAGATCCAAAAATATATTAATAAGAGTGTTGGAAAAGTTTGGCGTGGATGATAAAGCAAGAAACATAATTTGGCAAACACAAATAAACACATATCTACATCTATCTAAGTCTACATCCATTGTATCAGTTAGGGATTTTCCCATTCCATTCACATATGGAGCACAGGGAGAATGATCATTGGAATGCCTCTGTGCATGCTGTAATTATTCTAATCTTGTCCTCATGATCCCTATGTGACCGATAGTTAAGGGGTTATACTATATTCCTAGAGTCACGATTTAAAGCTGGTTCTTGAAACTCTGTTAGTAGACTTTGTCAGAATAGTTTGTCTATCTTCAAGAGTGTGCCAGTTCAGTTTCTTCAGCACCACTGTCACACTCTCCCACAGGCCAAACAATCCTGTTTCCATTTATGCTGCCCTTCTCTATGTACATTCAGTATACCCTGTCAATCCTATTTGGTATGGGTCCCACACACGTGAGAAATATTCTAGAATGGGTTGCACGAGTTATTTGTAAACAATCTCCTTCGTAGACTGATTACACTTCCCGGTGTTATACCAATAAACCGAGGTCAACCACATGTTTACAATGTGTTACACCCAGTTAGTTTTATGAGTTGGCCAATTCCAACAGTGACTCATTGATATAGTCGTAGTATACGATATTTTTTCATTTTGTGAAGTTCACAATTTTACATTTAACCTAAGGTGCCAATCTTAGCACCACTTTGAAATCTTATCAAGATCTGACTGAATATTTATGCACCATCTTTCAGAGTACTTCATTATCTATAACTGCAACATCTTCAAAAAGTCTGTGGTTACTATTAAAATTGTACGCAAGGCCATTAATATGCAACATGAACAGCAAGGTTCTCAACATACATCTGTGAGCACACCCAAAGTTACTTCTAACATCTGATGATTACTCTCCGTCCAAGATAACATGCTGTGCCCTCCCTACCTAAAAGTCCTCATTCCAGTTACAAATTTCACTTGATACCCCATACAACAGTACTTTTGGCAATAAGTTTAGGTGTGGCAGTGCGTCATATGCTTTTCTGAAATCAAGAAATACCACACCTACCTGACTGCCTTGATCCAGAACTTCCAGTATGTCATATGAGAGAAGTGCAAGTTGGGTTTCACATGATCAATGTTTTCGGAAACCGTGCTGGTTGGCATGGAGGAGGTTCAAGGTAGCTCCTTATGTTTGAGTCAAACAATGGAAAATCCAGGATGGAGTGTAACAATATTGTGAAAAAGAAAGTTGCTACTCCCCATATAGCAGAGATACGGAGTTGCAGATAGGCACAACAAAAAGACTGTCACTAACATAGCTTTCGGCCAGTAAGGCCTTCATCAGAATTCGACAGCAAACATACACATACACACAGTCTTTTTGTTGTACCTATCTGTGACTCAGCATCTCCGCTATATGGTGAGCAGCAACTTACCTTTTCGCATTATGTTTGAGGTTAGAATATGTTCTAAGATTCTACAACAAATTGATGTCAGAGATAGTGAAGGTTAGTTTTGTGTATTACTTGTACTACTCTTGATGTAAACAAGTGTTATCTGTGCTTTCTTGCAACTACTGGGTATGGTTTTTTATACAAGGGATGCACGTTAAATTATAGTAAGAACAGGGCCTAACTCGGCCACAAATTCAATATAGAAGATGATAGGTATTTAATCCGGTCCTGGAGCTTTGTTCAGTTTTAATGATTTCATATGTTTCTCAACACCACAGGCTAATACTGGTTTTACTCATCTTTTCAGTGGTATGACGATTAAACTGGGGCATTGTATCATGCCGCCATAACAAAATTTTAATTTTCCCAAGTGATTGTTGGATGGTTAAGGTCTCCACCAATGATTACAGTATGATTTGGGAACAAACTGAGCAAACTGAGGTTTTCTCTTAAGTTTTTGGTTACATAAGGAGATGAGTCTGTTGGGCAATAGAAGGATCTAGTTACCATTTTATTGCCACCCCTGATACTGAGCCTTGGGTAAATAGTCTCTCACACACAGCTTTCTATCTTGGTGGATTTGAGCTTCTTGTCTGCTGTTACAAATAAACCACCTCCATTTTCCATTAGGCTGCCCTTACAATAACATTAAAATTTTGCCCACATATCTCACTGCTACCAATTTCAGGTTTCAACAAACTTTCTGTACTTAGTATTATATGAGCTTCGCTGCTTATTGGGAGTGCTTTGGACTTTGGCACTTTGTTGCAAATGCTTTGGCAGTTAACAACTAGGATTTTAATACTCTCACCTGCGAGGGCTATTTGTTTTTATCTTATAGTGATACTTCTGGTTTTCCTGCAGCTATCATCATCTGGATTGGATGGAGAGTCTCCCAATCTAAAGAAAAAAATCTTGTGTCCACCTCACACACAGTCAGCTACCTGGGTAGCAGCTTCTGGCATGTAGTGCACCATTTACAGGCACCATACAGTTCTGCATCCTATGGCACAAGTCTGTGAGGTTGCAGCCTTGCTTGTCACAAAACATTCAAAGTCTCTGGTTCAGCTCTTCTACTGTACTCAAAATCAAGGGTCCATTATCAGCTCTGGGGACAATGTTGTAAATTGTGAGCTTCATTGAAACTTCATGTGGTAGGCTGGTCTTCTCAGCCTCCTATACCTTTTGTTGGAATGATCCATGTATGACCTCGGAGCCCAGACTGCAGGCATCATTTGTTCCAATGTGTGCCACAACCTCCAGCTGCTTGTACCCTGCTCTCTCAGTGGCTGGAATAGCCTCTTCAACATGTTGAGTGAGTCTCATACATACTTAGAAAATTAATAGGCCGTACCCTTTTGCATTTGACTCCTCCTGACACCAGACAAAACAGATTTCCCCAAAACAGGTGAAGTGAGTTCCACTGGCTCAGTTTCAGTGAAAGAGCACCTCGAACTTGTTGGTTAGAGGGATTGATGTAACACCTGAGTCGTCCCTAGTGCCTGTCCACACTGTAGAGGAGCCTAGATCTACAACTGAAATATCACTCACAGTCAAGTGGATGAGTAATGACATATTCTGTACTTTGTACAGAGGAGTTTGGATCCACAGAAGAGGATAGTACTCGTGCTACCTTTGGTACCAATACCACCGGTAAGTGAATCTTGGGAGCTCTCCAATACACCGATTCACTGCAGCTGCCAATCATTTGACTGTAGTCAGGGCAATTTCCAGCTGCTTAAAAACGTCAATCAACTCATCCCGTGTTCGAGAACAGCATTCACATTGGAGCTGAATTTTATCTGGTGCAATGTATTACAGACCAGTGAACAAATAACTTTGAACTAAGCCTACTGATTATGTTTACTATGCTTTTTTTAAATTTATTAGGGCAGCTCGTTTTGTATTGTCACGTAATAGGGGAGAGAGTGTGGCAGATATGATACGCGAGTTGGGATGGAAGTCATTAAAGCAAAGACGTTTTTCGTCGTGGCGAGATCAATTTACGAAATTTCAGTCACCAACTTTCTCTTACGAATGCAAAAATATTTTGCTGCGCCCAACCTACATAGGTAGGAATGATCATCAAAATAAAATAAGAGAAATCAGAGCTCGAACAGAAAGGTTTAGGTGTGTGTTTTTCCTGCGCACTGTTCGGGAGTGGAATGATAGAGAGATAGTATGATTGTGGTTTAATGAACCCTCTGCCAAGCACTTAAATGTGAATTGCAGAGTAATCATGTAGATGTAGATCTATTGAGCTAAAAAAAAAAATTACTAACTCCCTATGAGAATTGGAACAAATACACAAAATAAGATTTCTATTAAGGCAACAGAAAAACCTGTGCTATAAGCTACTACTTTCTTAAAATTATTGAAGTTAGTTATAGTTATTAGAAAACCCAAAAATAGAGTCAATTTATTATAAATGTCGGTAATAATACTCCTCTTTAAGGGAAAACTAGATATAACACAAAAAGTTAGCTAGAATATCTACTATGGTAACTAAATTGCAAACGCCAAGTTACTAAAAATTAGATTATGCACAGGACAATGGTAACTCCGGAAAGTTCTCAAAACTATGTTGATATAAAATGAAATTTGGGGCAATCTGTTCGTAGACAGTAACTGTGACTCATAAATGCTGATTTGCCATGAAATAAGTTATCAAAAAAATACTCATACTGGTGTTGTTGTTGTTGTTGTGATCTTCAGTGCTGAGACTGGTTTGATGCCGCTCTCCATGGTACCTACTGCAACCTACATCCTTCTGAACCTGTTTAGTGTATTCATCTCTTGGTCTCCCTCTACGATTTTTACCCTCCAAGCTGCCCTCCAATACTAAACTGGTGATCCCTTGATGCCTCAGAATTTGTCCTACCAACCGATCCCTTCTTCTAGTCAAGTTGTGCTACAACCTTACCTTCTCCCCAATCCTATTAAATACTTCCTCATTAGTTATGTGATCTACCCATCTAATCTTCAGCATTATACTGTAGCACCACATTTCAAAAGCTTCTATTCTCTTCTCGTCCAAACTATTTATCATCCCTGTTTCACTTCCATACATGGCTACACTCCATACAAATACTTTCAGAAACGACTTCCTGACACTTAAATCTATACTCGATGTTAACAAATTTCTCTTCTTCAGGAACTCTTTCCTTGCCATTGCCAGTCTACATTTTAAATACTCTCTACTTCGACCATCATCAGTTACTTTGCTCCCCAAATAGCAAAACTCATTTAATACTTCAAGCGTCTCATTTCGTAATCTAATTCCTGTAGCATCACCCGATTTAATTTGACTAAATTCCATTATCCTCATTTTACTTTTGTTGATGTTCAGCTTATATCTTCCTTTCAAGACACTGTACATCCCGTTCAGCTGCCCTTCCAGGTCCTTTGCTGTCTCTGACAGAATTACAATGTCATCGGCGAACCTAAAAGTTTTTATTTCTTCTCCATAGATTTTAATTCCTACTCCAAATTTTTCTTTTGTTTCCTTTACAGATTGAATAACATTGGAGAGAGCCTACAACCCTGTCTCACTCCCTTCCCAACAACTGCTTACCTTTCATGCCCCTCAACTCTTATAACTGCCATCTGGTTTCTGTACAAATCATAAATAGCTTTTCCCTCCCTGTATTTTACCCCTGCCACCTTCAGATTTTGGAAGTGAATATTCCAGTCAACATTGTCAAAAGCTTTCTCTAAGTCTACAAATGCTAGAAATGTAGGTTTGCCTTTCCTTAATCTTTCGTCTAAGATAAGTCGTAAGGTCAGTATTGACTCACGTGTTCTGATATTTCTACGGAATCCAAACTGATCTTCCCCGAGATCAGCTTCTATCAGTTTTTCCATTCGTCTGTAAATAATTCGTGTTAGTATTTTACAGCCATGATTTATTAAACTGATAGTTCAGTAATTTTCACATCTGTCAACACCTTCTTTCTTTGGAATTGGAATTATTATATTCTTCTTGAAGTCTGAGGGTATTTCGCCTGTCTCATACATCTTGCTCACCAGATGGTAGAGTTTTGTCAGGACTGGCTCTCCCAAGGCTATCAGTAGTTCTAATGGAATGTTGTCTATTCCCGGGGCTTTGTTTGGACTCAGGTCTTTCAGTGCTCTGGCAAACTCTTCACACAGTATCATATGTCCCATTTCATCCTCATCTACATCCTCTTCCATTTCCAAAATATTGTCCTCAAGTACATCGCCCTTGTATAGACCCTCTGTATACTTCTTCCACCTTTCTGCTTTCCCTTCTTTGCGTAGAAATGGGTTTCCATCTGAGCTCTTGATATTCATACAAGTGGTTCTCTTTCCTCCAAAGTCCTCTTTTCCTGTAGGGAGTATCTATCTTACCCCTTGTGAGATAAGCCTCTACGTCCTTAAATTTTTCCTCTAGCCATCCCTGCTTAGCCATTTTGCACTTCCTGTCAATCTCATTTTTGAGACGTTTATATTCCTTTTTGCCTGCTTCATTTTCTGCATTTTTGTATTTTCTCCTTTCATCAATTAATTCAATATTTCTTCTCTTACCCAAGGATTTCTAGCTGCCCTCGTCTTTTTACCTACTTCATCCTCTGCTGCCTTCCCTACTTCATCCCTCAAAGCTAGCCATTCTTCTTCTACTGTATTTCTTTCCCTCATTTTTGTCAGTTGTTCCCTTATGCTCCACCTGAAACTCTGTAGAACCTCTGGTTCTTTCAGTTTATCCAGGTTCCATCTCCTTAAATTCCCACCTTTTTGCAGTTTCTTTAGTTTTAATCTACAGTTCATAACCAATAGATTAAAGTCAGAGTCCACATCTGCCCCTGGAAATGTCTTACAATTTAAAACCTGCTTCCTAAATCTCTGTATTTCCATTATATAATCTATTTCAAACCTCTCAGTATCTCCAGGCTTATTCCATGCATACCAACTGATAACTTACGAAAATATCAAGTAGCCATTTTCATACATTCTCGTACAAATTGAAGCATTGTTCAGTGAGAGCATGTCCCAGTGACGCAAATAGGTGATAATTGGATGGAGCCAAGTCTGGGGAATAAGCCACATTTGCAAACTGAGTGCCTTGATCCTTTCCGTGACCCATTTTGCTGTGTGTGATGGGGTGTTATCATGGAGCAGTATGACTTTTTGTTGCCTTTTTCCTGGTCATTTTTCATATGATGCTTGATTTAAATCGATCATTTACTGTTGGTAGCAATCAGTGTTAATGTTTTCACCAAGTTTTAGCAGCTCATAATATGACACCCTTCTGATCCCACCAAACAAAGAGCATTGTCTTCTTTCCAAAGTGTTTCAGTCTTGCGGTGGATGTCGATGGTATTCCAGGATTTGCCCACGGTTTGCAATGCTCAGGATCCATTTTTCATCACCTGTCACTATTTGATGGTGAAACTACTTTCTTTTGTATCTGGGCAGCAGCATTTCACAAGTGGTCATTCCAGTTTTTGCTGTCTTTCATTCAGTTTGTGCAGAACCCTTTTTCCCACTTTCTGCACTTTTCCCATAGCTTTCAACCGAAGAGAAATGACTTTTTGCGTCACATCCAATTGTTCTGCAAGTTCCTGTTTAGTTTGAGGATCATATTCATCCAATAAGACCTGCAATTCGTTGTCTTCAAACTTTTTTATTGGTTTTCTGCACTCATTGTTTCTCACATCAAATTGATCACTTTTGAGTTTTTTGAACCACTCAAAACACAGTGCTTTTTCAAGAGCATGTTCGCCGAAACCTTTGACTAGCATTCGATTAGATTCTGGAGCAGTTTTCTTCAAATAATCAGAGGTTTCCTGTGGGCAAAAAGAGGGGAGGGGAAGGAAAGGAGGAGAATGAAGAAGAAGTTGATGAAAAACACAAACTGTGTAAGACATGGGGATGGGTCATAACATTTTGAACAGTCTATTTTTAATCCAAAGTTACAGCATGTGTTGGAAAACATGCAGACAGGCATTGTGTAGATATTGGGTTGCTATTATAATAGTTTTTTAGCTTTAAATCTGCTGCATGATTACCCCCAACCCCCACCCCCCCCCCACCCCCCCAAAAAAAAAGAAAACAGCAATTTTTATATTTCTACTCAATTTGGTCCCCCTATGAACCACATAAGTAACTACTTATCATTTAGCTTCCAGTTTTTCCAATAATTTTTCATTACATCAGAGTGCTGGCGTTTCTGAGCTTCTGACCAATTTGTTCCAGTTCGCTGTTTTAATTTTCTTGGAGATAGTAAAGCAGTCGTCACTCTGAAGACTGTTTTGAATGCTAGTGTTTTGCTAGGCATGGTTCTGTTGGTGGTGGTATGCTGTTGCCTTCCTCTGACCTTAGAACTATGGTGCATAATTTGACAAATGGTTTTTTGTTTTTCCATCTGTCTTTCATTCAATTCATGTGGCACCCATTTTCCACACTTTTGGATCTTTCCCAGAGCTTTCAACCGGTCAGAAATTGTTTGTTGTGCAACATTTAGCGTTGCTGCCATTTGCTTCTAACTCAGTGTCATCTTCATCCAATATTGCTTGCAATTCGGCGTCTTCGAACTTTTTTGGTGGTCTTCCACGTTTCTCATTTCTTACATCAAAATCATTATTTCGGAACCGTTAAAACCATCTTTTGCATGTTGCTTCTGATAGAGCGTGATCAGCGTATGCCTCGACAAGCATTCATTGCGACTCTGCAGCACTTTGTTTTCAAATGAAAACAAAAAATTAATGCTTTCTGCAAATCATCATTTTCTGGTACAAAATTCAACATTGTTAACATGAAGGAAAAATATGATGATGTTTGTTCCATGATTTGATGTATACTAAATATGTTCCCTATCGACACATTTGTATCTTAACGCTCATTTCATACCGGTACACCTGGTATATGCCCTCCACTGCTAGTACTACCATCTGCCATCTGAGTGTGGTTATTGCACATTGGCATTGACCATTGGCAATGGTCACATTAATGCTACTGGCCTTTGTGTATGGACAGGTTGAATGTGTTTCCCTGGAACTGACACTTAATATATAACTTATTTCATGATACATTTTTAGGGGTATTTGAAAATTGTTTTCCCAAGAAAACAGTGAAACATAATTCCAAGAAAACATATAAAAAACCTTGGCTAACTAAAGGAATAAGAATATCTTGCAACCATAAAAGAGAACTGTATCTAACAGCAAGAGGGAGTACTGACCCCGAAATTGTTCAATATTATAAAAACTATTGTGCGGTACTAAGAAAATTTATTAAAAAGTCCAAAAGCATGTGTATCATGTCTGAGATCAGAAACTCTGATAATAAAATTAAAGCAATTTGGAGTATTATTGAAAGGGAAACAGGGCAACCAAGAGCACAGGAAGACTTTAGTGCCATAAAACTGAATGACAAGTGTACTAACAAACAATCTGAAATTGGAAATATTTTCAATAATCATTTTTTAAATGTTGTGGGGAAAGTAGGATCTAGATCTTCACTAGAAGAGGCAAGGCTTCTAATAGAAGAGGCCATACCTGTGCAGTTTGAAACAACTGTATTTCCACGAACATCTCCCTCTGAAATCAGTAAAATAATAAACTCACTGAAAAGTAAAAGCTCTTACGGAATTGATGGCATTTCCAGCAAGATAGTTAAAGCTTGTTCCCCACAGATAAGTAGGATTCTCAGCCACGTATGTAATACCTCTTTGGAGCAGGGTGTTTTCCCTGATAGACTGAAATATGCCATTGTAAAACCATTGCATAAAAAGGGGGATACGTCGGATGTCAACAACTATCGCCCAATCTCTCTTCTGACAGCTCTATCAAAAATTTTTGAGAAAGTAATGTTTTCAAGAGTAGCCTCCCATTTATGTAAAAATAAAGTACTAACAAAATGTCAGTTTGGTTTTCAGAAAGGCTTTTCAACAGAAAATGCTATATACGCTTTCACTGATCAAATATTAAATGCTCTGAATAACCGGACATCACCCATTGGTATTTTTTGTGATCTCTCAAAGGCCTTTGACTGTGTAAATCATGGAATTCTTTTAGATAAGCTAAATCATTATGGTTTGAGGGGGGCAGTGCACAAATGTTTTAATTCATACTTAACTGGAAGAATGCACAAAGTTGAAATAAGTGGTTCATGTAATGTTAATACAACAGCTGATTCCTCAAACTGGGGGGCTATCAAGCACGGGGTCCCACAGGGTTCGGTCTTAGGTCCTTTACTGTTGTTGATATACATTAATGACTTACCATTCCATATTGATGAAGATGCAAAGTTAGTTCTTTTTGCTGATGATACAAGTATAGTAATAACATCCAAAAACCAAGAACTAAGTGATGTAATGGTAAATTATGTTTTTCACAAAATTATTAAGTGGTTCTCAGCAAACGGACTCTCTTTAAATTTTGATAAAACACAGTATATACAGTTCCGTACAGTAAATGGCACAACTCCAGTAATAAATATAGACTTTGAACAGAAGTCTGTAGCTAAGGTAGAATTTTCAAAATTTTTAGGTGTGTCCATTGATGAAAGGTTAAACTGGAAGCAACACATTGATGGTCTGCTGAAACGTCTGAGTTCGGCTATGTATGCTATTAGGGTTATTGCAAATTTTGGTGATAAGAATCTCAGTAAATTAGCTTACTATGCCTACTTTCATTCACTGCTTTTGTATGGTATCATATTCTGGGGTAATTCATCGTTGAGTAGAAAAGTATTCATTGCTCAAAAACGTGTAATCAGAATAATTGCTGGAGCCCACCCACGGTCATCCTGCAGACTTCTATTTAAGGATCTAGGGATCCTCACAGTATATATATTCACTTATGAAATTTGTTGTTAATAATCCAGCCCAGTTCAAAAGTAATAGCAGTGTGCATAGCTATAACACCAGGAGAAAGGATGATCTTCACTATGCAGGGTTAAATCTGACTTTGGCACAGAAGGGGGTAAATTATGCTGCCACAAAAGTCTTTGGTCACCTACCAAACAGCATCAAAAGCCTGACAGATAGCCAACCAACATTTAAAAATAAATTAAAAGAATTTCTAGATGACAACTCCTTCTACTCATTGGCTGAATTTTTAGATATAAATTAAGGGAGGGGAAAAAAACTAACTTAAGCATTAGTGTCATGCAATATTTTGTGTAATGTAATATCTTGTACAGACATCTTTCATTAACCTGACACGTTCCACATCATTACGAAGTGCCGTATTCATGATCTATGGAACAAGTATTAATCTAATCTAATCTCTAATATGTTACCCCTTATCATCAGTATATTTCTGTTCATGGGTGCTGTTAGGTAAATTTGGTTTCCTGATAATTTGCACAACCCAAAAAATCAGGTTTCCAACTTTTTCCATATGAAAGTGAAACTATCAGTATTTATAGTGTCCATACTCTGAAGGCATTTTGAGAAGACTGTTGGGTTGATATGTAACAAGTCATCAGATAATATAATTTCTTTCCTGAAGTTAATCACTTACTGCAGTTCTACACTGCTGCGTGTTTCCAGTTGTCAGTGACTTTCATTTCAGTTAATTTTTCTCTGACTTTGACCGGTTTTGTCCATTGATTGTTACAGAATTTTGAGCATGTTACTGGATATTTCACAGAAAGTACTAAAAATTTTTCTGAATTTTTTTCTGTCTCAAAATTGTTGTCTTTCACATACCATCTGCTCATGTTTCCCTTATTCCTCACTTCAGTGGGGAGTAACCTTCCCCCCCCCCCCCCCCCTGCCCACACACACACACACACACACACACACACACACACACACACACTCCATCCTGCATGGAGAGGAGCCTTGGGTAGCAGAAGAGTGGTCTGAAGTTAATTCGTGTTGTACTGCCTGCAGTAGAAATAGGACCTGTGTTTTGTGTTTCATGAAAGAGAGGAAACTGTCTTACAGAGCTTTTCAAAGGAAACATTTACAGTGTTGCAGGTGAAGGACATTTTGAAAATCAAATATGCTGAATGCGCCAAAAATAAAAAATAAAATGTTATTCATCAGTTGTAGTGAGGCTGCACCACTTATTCACAAATACTCATACGATTTGAATCACTATTTGCGTGAAATCTTCAAGTTATAAGGACTCAGTAGCAAGCCAAAAAAAAAGGGACATATCTTATTTTGTGTATCATCTTGACTATACTGTAAAAACAGATACAAATCAGAACACATCAAGTAAGAAAATAAAATGAGATGATTTCTTTCCATGAAACAGCACCCTCATGCTCAGTCTTAAACATATTTTGAAGTTCTGTGGCAATAATGGTTGCAATTAAGGTTGGACTCTTAGGTCATACCCAGTGAGAGCTGGGTGAGGGTAGCCGCTCTCCTCCCCCTCTCAAAGAAAAATACACTATGTGATCTAAAGTATCTGGACACCTGGCTGAAAATGGCTTAAAAGTTCATGGTGCCCTCCATCGGTAATGCTGAAATTCAATATTGTTTTGGCCCACCCCTAGCCTTTGACAGCTTCCACTCTCACAGGCATACGTTCAGTCTGGTGCTGGAAGGTTTCTTGGGGAATAGCAGCCCATTCTTCACAGAGTGCTGCACTGAGGAGAGGTATTGATGTCAGTCGGAGAGGCCTGTCACAGAGTCTGCATTCCAAAACATCCCAAACGTGTTCTATAGGATTCAGGTCAGGACTCAGTGCAGGGCAGTCCATTACAGGGATGTTATTGTCGTGTAAACACTCTGCCACAGGCTGTGCATTATGAACAGGTGCTCGATCATGTTGAAGGATGTAATCACCATCGCTGAATTGCTCTTCAACAGTGGGAAACAATAAGGTACTTAAAACATCAATATAGGCCTGTGCTGTGATAGTGCCATGCAAAACAACAAAGGGTGCAAGCCCCCTCCATGAAAAATATGACCAGACCATAACACCATTGCCTCCAAATTTTACTGTTGGCACTACACACACTGGCAAATGATGTTTACTGGGGATTTGTCATACCTACACTGTGCCATCACATTGTGTAACATGATTCGTCACTCTACACAACATTTTTTCCACTGTTCAGTCGTTCAATGTTTATGCTCCTTACATCAAGTGAGGTGTCGTTTAGCATTTACCAGCGTGATGTGTGGCTTATGAGCAGCTGCTCGACCATGGAATCAAAGTTTTCTCACCTCCCGCCTAACTGTCATAGTACTTGCTGTGGATCCTGATGCAGTTTGAAATTCTGGGAATTCCTGTGTGATTGTCTGGATAGATGTTCGCCTATTGCACATTATGACCCTCTTCAACTGTCGGCGGTCTCTGTCAGTCAACAGGTCAGCCTGTACGCTTTTGTGCTGCACGTGTCCCTTCACATTTCCACTTCACTATAACATCAGAAACAATGGACCTAGGGATGTTGAGGAGTGTGGAAATCTCACATACAGATGTATGACGAAAGTAACACTTGGTCACCTGACCACCTTCAAAGTCCACGAGTTCCGTGGAGTACCCATTCTGCTCTCTCACGATGTCTAATGGCTACTGAGGTCGCTAATATGGAGTGCCTGGCAGTAGGTGGCAGCACGATGCACCTAATATGAAAAATGTATGTTTTGGGGGGTGTCGTACCTCGCTGCAGTTCACTATTATCATTGCGAGCATTTCCGTGTGTATCTTTCATTTGTATTCTGTGTTGTACGACAATCTTTAACTGCAATTATTTTACTGTGGTGCAGTTCCTCTAGCACTCGAAAAAACAATTTGTGAGTTATTCGTGGCAACACTGTAGAAAAGGTTTTTCTTTTGAAGGGTGAGGAAGGCTGTGTGGTTGTAAGTGGTATATTCTTGGTGGAGTATAAATAATGGAAGGAGTGAAGGTGACAAATCATCATATAGTCGAGCAGTCTAATGTACGCAAACGAGACAGAAATCGTTGCTATGCTTTCAGACAAATCCTTCTTCATAACCAACAGAATACACGTACACTTATACCTGCACCTGCACAGCCGGCTGCAGTGTACTTGCACAGTGGTGCCAGTACAGTGTAATCGGCCGGGTCAATGTTGGTGTGCAGGTGTACGTATGTGTGTATTCTGGTAGCTCTGAACAAGAGTTTGTCTGAAAGTTTAACGACATTTTTCAACTCATTTATGTGCCTATCATTTTCTCAGTACCTCAATTATAAGGCAAGTTGTAACCTTTACTCTTTCCATTATATACATGTTATGTTCATTAGTAAAGATGAATTTCAAGAAACTATATACTGTAGTGTAATTTACACGATTTGATCACTTTTTAATAAGCTTTCAATCACCGTTCAACGTCACTCAAGTATTTTAATGCGAGCCACTATATTGCTGCCTATCGCAGCCAAACGATACTAGGGGTATTCGGTAAGAAATGCGTCTCATTTTTTATGAAAGCGGGTCGGTTTTATTCAGGATTCCATTACACAATATTATTCCCCACTTTTGTGGCGGCCTTACGTCACCTTACCGGAAGGAAGACGTTCGGGGCCAGTGCCTTGCGCGCACCAATAATCTCCGCGTCACCCACGTACCGCTTCCCGAGGATTGCATCCTGCATTGCGCCAAACAGACAAAAGTTGGAAGGTATCTGTGGCCTTACGTTATGCCGTGAGGAAGCTAGTGAGCACACACTTTTGAGTACCCCAACTGATGGATATGTGTACCGGCACTACTTGCAGAGACGTCCAGCTGAGCAATGAGCTGGTTCATTGTGATTTATTGCTCATTTTGAATGGGATTATCCACACGTGCCAACGTTGCAGAAGTGACAGCTGTTTAGGGCCCACCAGCATGCGGGACATTTGACAGGCTTGCACGACCTTGTTGCAATGATGACACCCACAGACTCATTGTGCTTTTATTCACTGCTAGATCTCTGTAGAGACTCTGCAAGTGTCTACGAATAAGTGTGATGCTTCGGTTTTCCATCAAAAGTAACTCATTACAGCTCTCTGCACGGAATGCAACTCCATTAGAAAACACCATTTTGAAGGCTAGATGTACTGCCGCAATGTATTAGAACCTCATGAAACTGTAAGGGCAGAAGCGGGAATATTCCATGATGTCACTCGACAAACTCCGCATTTTTCGACTGAAACTGGGCGGAGAAGAAATGTTTTGCATTACTTACTGAATGCCACTTGTAGTAGCTGTGTTTTTTGCATGTCCCTTTTAAAATGTAATCTTTATGTTCCAGGATGCGAGGAGCTTACCGTGGAATACCTAAAGGCATGAAGAATTTGTAAACAATTATGACAGTGTGATTTGAGAAATGTACAGTCAATTGTGATGAAGTTAACGAGTCCGTGTACTCCCCGTCTTCAATAATGTGCCCCCTCCCCCACCCGGCCATGTGGCCACACTGACCAAAATGATTTTGTGTAACACATAGTGCCTTATATGTTTATGAAATTGTAATTTTTTAAGAAATGTTGATTTAGTGCAACAATCCCCGTGTTTGAGTACAATTGATGCCTTAAAAGTGTGATATTTAAGTGAATGAAAAATAATTTTAGGAATATTTTGATGAAATCAGTATGACTGATCTTTTATTTGAGATGAAATTTCACCTTAGATGTGTGTGGGAACTTCGATCTCTCTCTCTCTCTCTCTCTCTCTCTCTCTCTCTCTCTCTCTCTCTCTCTCTCTCTCTCTCTGCCCCCTCCCCTTACATATAGAAATGGAACAAGGTTGAACAGTTTTGTGAACCAGAAATTTCCAATTTTCATATAGTTGAAGCAAATTATACAGTACCATGTGTCAAATTAAACAGCCACCTCATCAACAATGTCCACCTCTGTGTAACTAATGAAGGCTGTTACTGCTTAGACTTAAAATATACAGGGTGGCCATAATAGAGCTGTCTTGGAAAATGTTTATAAATCTGACACAAAAATATATTACCCTAGTTAATGAATAGGAGAACCATTCTTTAAATAAGAGACTGAAAAAGGCCACCATTGATATTATTTCAGAAAGCTCTTTGCTGCTATCATTACATTGTCACAAAATATCAAAAGAACTTTTTGCACGAGTTGGAAATTTGGCTACTGTGTTTTGAAATGTGAGCAGCAATACATTAATGATTTCAGTTGCAAACTGTCCGCTGTCTGTCAGGTAAATTTTGAGTGTATAGGTTGAGATTAGCTGATATTGTTGAAGACATTTATTATTAAGAATTTAATATAGGATAGGCATTTTTGCATTTGTTGTTGAATGTGCCATAGAACTGGAGCATTCACACGTAGAACCTTTGTTGTTCATTAATTTTCCTGTAGTAATGATTAGTGTTACTGAACCTATCCTGATAATTTTTCCCAAAGGCCAATTTGAGTTCCAGTGTTAGTCAAAGTATCTACATTTGGCCTTCTCCCTTTCATGAACTTTGCTGATTTTTGTATAATGCTGAAACAGTTGTTGAGATAGTCAAATAAGATGGCCCAGTGGTATCAGTTTTATTTCATTTGACATGGAATTTGTACTATTAATATTGAACCCATGAAAATGAAAGTTTTGTACCTGCTCAAAACTGAAGCATATTGCTGATAATTTATTGAAGTTATTTTCTTTCCTGCTGAATATGATAAGTAATTTGTATTCATGTCATTAATAGCAAGGCCTCTAGGTTGTGTGGCAATATTTGAAGTTTCTGTATGACTACTTCTAGAGTCAGATAGAAAAGATTATAGGGAGGACAGCCTCTAGTCTGACTTTTGTACTAATGCTAAACCAAGTACTTAATATTCCGCATACTCACACTGCAGTGCTGGAATCAGCCAGTAGTTCTTAAATGTGTGAGGAGTATTTAGATGGTACACCAAATAGTTACACGTGATTTAGCATGTCTGCCTTAATATTATCAAAGGTATTTCTGTTTCTATTGTATTTCATATTTCTTATGAGTGATGCTGTCAAATATCTGTAAACATGTGCTTTTTTCCCCAATAAGTAGATTATACAAAGTGTGAAACTGCAGTGCTTAACTTCGACTAAGCAATTAGATATGAAAGAACCATTAAGAAAGGTCTGCGTAGAGAACCCAGTAACTCAAATGTTTCATTTGTGATGTGATTGTGATTATGTAATCCTTTTCTTTCTGTGTGTAAAGTGTAAAGCTGACTCCATTGTAAGTACAGCTACACCTCATTCACAAAAAATTTCATCTGTTACTGTATAAGTTACTTTCAGATTATCATTTTTATCTAATGTGTGAACTCTAGTTTCATCATCATTAAGTAATGTTCCCACGCAATAATGTTCATTTATAAAACAGGATCATAAAAACAGTATATTTTTCAGAACATCAATTACCTTTTGTCTTGTGACACAAAGTTATTACATTGTTACAGAGAGGAGAAAACTTGAAGCAGAGAGGGAGATGGTTATGTATTTTGTACATAAATTATACTTGTACATATCAAGAGACTGTATAACTTATATTTTTATCACAATATATATTTTTTGTATTTTGTACAAAAAAAATTTATTAACCTCAGATATAACATACCAATTCCTATTCCCACCACTTGTATTTACCAACTGGTTATGTGAAATAGTGCAGACCTTCTGTCATAGGTTTTATTGTTTTCTAGTTGCAAGTATACACAGACCTACAGATGTGTGTTACATATCCTATGGAGAGCCACATGGCAATATATTTCCTTTCAGATAAGTTAAGGGAAGTTGTTATCTCTCAAATTATAATGCATTCATAGCACAATCAAAGCACAGTTTGCAGTTAATAATGAACATAAGTAATTTAGAGAGAGTGAAAGAATTGCAAAAAATTTAAAATCATTCCAGAGTAGAGATGAGTATTTTTAACACTAATAACAACTCTTAACTCATGGTCATAAATACATTAGCAATGGGAAAACTGAGAGAAAAATACTTGGAACATCCATCTTGTTCACCAGCCTTGTCAGTGACAGATTTCAACAACTAAAGACATCTTGGCTGGATAATGCTGGAGTTAAATGTAGAGGTTATGGCAACTTCTTATAGGTATTTTTTTAGACTTTCTTGAATTGCATTTCAGGGATGCAGTCTTTTTCATTGAAAATGCACTGAACCCAGTGCATTAATATGAAAGTGGACTGTCAGAAAGCATGTACATTTTTACCTAAATGTGATTGCTAAGCTAAGAACGTTTTTGTACTATAGTATTCTCATGAGCCTTCTAAGAGTAGGAGCTGTGATAGATGAAGATATATTCTGAATTATAGTGGCCTCTTTTCTTATTTCTGTAACTTAAAGAAAATATTTTCATTTATCCAAGGAATCGCTTACACCTGATTTTGATCAAGTTTTCCAAGGACATTCCATACTGAAAATAAATACACACGTTTCACCTTTTCAGTAGACACACTAGTTTTTGAAAAAATCCAGATCAAATTTGACTACAGAAAATTGTATTATTTTTTTTTTATTAATAAAATATGGGGCCCAATGTTAAGTCTGTGTTCAATTCTCTGTTACTGTTTCGTTTTCAATTGATATTTTGTTTAGTGTATCTGATAATATTCTGATAATGTGGATACTTTTCTTCACCCTTTTTTTTTTTTAAGGAAAGCATCAAGAAGCATGATTAATAATCAAATAAGTATATATAATGTATTTACAGTTATTTTCATCATGATACATACTACAAAAGCTGTGCAAATGAAATCACACACTTGTACATTGTGCAATATTCTATCACTGCATCCGGAAAACTGCTGCTTACAGTGGTTTTATCTCTGCAAGGATACAACGGAAAATTGAGGCCGTGGCTCAAGAGGCTGAAGCTCTCCAGAGGGATTTGGAAAATTTTTGCATGGTATTCAATTAATGGGGTAGCCAAACTGACATGACACAATATGATAGGACTTTCGTAGATAATGATGCTCACGGACCTGTACAGTGAAACTGGTGCCACCAAAAATACACTACTGGCCATTAAAATTGTTACACCAAGAAGAAATGCAGATGATAAATGGGTATCCAGTGGATAAATATATTTTACTAGAACTGACATGTGATTACATTTTCATGCAATTTGGGTGCATAGATCCTGAGAAATCAGTACCCAGAACAACCACCTCTGGCCATAATAACGGCCTTGATACGCTTGGGCATTGAGTCAAACAGAGCTTGGATGACGAGTACAAGTACAGCAGCCCATGCAGCTTCAGCACGATACCACTGTTCATCAAGAGTACTGACTGGCATATTATGATGAGCCAGTTGCTCGGCCACCATTGACCAGGCATTTTCAGTTGGCGAGAGATCTGGAGAATGTGCTGGCCAGGGCAGCAGTCGAACATTTTCTGTATCCAGAAAGGCTTATACAGGACCTGCAACATGTGATCGTGCATTATCCTGCTGAAATGTAGGGTTTCGCAGGGGTCGAATGAAGGGTAGAGCCATGGGTTGTAACACATCTGAAATGTAACATCCACTGTTCAAAGTGCCGTCAGTGCGAACAAGAGGTGACCGAGACGTGTAACCAATGGCACCACATACCATTACGCCGGATGATAACGCCAGTATGGCGATGACAAATACACACTTCCAATGTGCATTCACTGCTAAGTCGCCAAACACGGATGTGACCATCATGATGCTGTAAACAGAACCTGAATTCATTCAAAAAAATGACGTTTTGCCATTCGTGCACCCAGGTTCGTCGTTGAGTACACCATCGCAGGAGCTCCTGTCTGTGATGCAATGTCAAGGGTAACCGCAGACATGGTCTCTGAGCTGATAGTCCAAGATGATTTCATCTTCCTTTTATTTTACTTTCATTACTGTGCAGTATCAGCTGTGAAGCCATTTTCAAAGCTTTGAATAGTATAACATATCATAATAGACATCCTTAGATTAGAATCAAAGAACTCATTAAATTATTCAGTGGTAAATAAGATAGTGTGAACTTGAACCAATATGATGTCTATAAAAACTAAACATGATATTTTTGAATGCCCTGCTGCAAACACACTCTTACCAGATAAGGGAAACTTAACGGTAGATTAATTGTTTCTCCCATATATATTCTTTCTCCATAAATATAATTTTAAACAAAATGTGTATACACAATAATGTGCTGTTTCATTTTCTTCCTCACAATCGGGTTTAACAGATAATAAGTTGTCTTTATGGCTTATTGGGTTATGATTAAAATACTACTCTGAAATCTGAAATGTCCGAACTTTGTAATCCAACTCGTTTGGAGATTATGACCACGTGAAATACTGTCACTGAAGCTTCTGCCTTCACAGATCCAACTGCTGGAGAGGTCTCTCTTATACCTTATATACCATTGATTCCAACCAGTATACCCATTCATTTTAAGTGATTTTGATTCAAAATCCAGGCATCCCTTAAAACACCAGTAAACAATACTCAAAGCCAGAGTCAGAGAAGTACGGGAGATGGACTGAGAAGGGAGATGGAGGAAATGAACATAGAGAGGGGGAGGACGATATTATGATATTAATTCAATTACCATATGTATTTAGCAATTGTAAAGCATTGCTGGGGTTCCTGGTGTTTGTATATGTTTTTAACATTTCCAGTCGTGATGATTAGCTGACTACTAATAGTCATAAGTTTCATGTATCAGATGAATAAACTCACATGGAAGTGACAGTAATAATTTGGTTGTGCCCAATAATGGACCACATACAGGGCATGAACCCAAGTGAAAACATGCTGAGTGATGGGGAACTTAATAAGATGACTGGCTGACTTGAAAATAATAATAACTGACTTGGAGCCTTCCATAGTGTCTGTACTCGTTGAATGCTAGCCAAACTGACTATGGCATTGTGCAAAATGCCTATCTAAAAGCGTGAATAGGATAGTTATAAACTGTTAAAATAAGAGCTATTATATCAACAATTGTAACATAAAGGACAGAAAAAGTTTAGAATATAGATACACATTAGGCAAAGTGCTGTTCTGGTTAACAGTTGGTTAAATGTGCTGATAAATGTATAAACGATGGTCCTGTTTTGTGGTGTGGAAGTTTGAGTGTCAACTGGGATTTCCAAAGCTGACAAATATTTTTTTTACAAACAAAGACTTTTAATACAGTAGAGTCCCGTTAATCCGAACTAATTGGGACTGGACCTTGTTCGGATTACTGATTTGTTTGGATTAGCCGAAACTACAGTGACAAGTTTCTGGAATGAAGTATACCACGCAGATAAGTAGGTACCCCATGGTAACCAATGGGAACAAGTGGAGGAACAATGGCTCACTCACACTCCCTGCCCTTGTTATTGGGCATTGTTGAGACCTTTATAGTGTCTGTGGTCAGTGCACTGCCAGTTGGCTTGCAAAGTGCTTGGTTATGTTAGTTATCAATCGCTGGCACATGTAAGAGTTTTATTGAATTTGTTCAGGTGTAGTGGTGTACGTATTTTCATCATGAGTAAACAGAAATATACAATGTTAACTCTCAAGGAAAAACTTAATGCTTTGAAGCGGATAGACAATGTTGAGAATGTATCTAAACTGGCAATGGAACTGGGTGTTGGTAAAGCAACCATTTGTGATAGGAAGAACAACCAAGTGAAGCTTGAACAGCCCTGTGCAATGTCTTCAGGGAAAACACTCAAAACTTGGCAGACTTTCAAACAGTCCCAGTACGATAAAATGGACAGATTCCAAAAATGAAACGGAATCCGTCAGCTAAAAATTACTGGAGAGAAGCTTTCTTCTGACTGTGATGCAGAGAAGGAATACTTGGGTGAGTATGAAAAAATGATGAGAGAGCGAAAGTATTCGCCCACAACAAATTTATAACGCTGACAAGACTGGCCTTAATTTAGGGCATTGCCAACAAAAATTCTGGCATCAAAAGAAGAAGACCATGCTCCTGGTTTTGAAATGTGCAAAGATCGTGTGACTATTAGCATGCAGCAATGCTGCTGGTAATCACAAGCTGCCTTTAATGCTGATCGGCAAATCTGCTAGGCCCAGAGCTTTTAAAAACTGTAACATGAAGTCCCTGCCCGTATATTAATGCAACCAGAAAAAAGCATGGATGGATGGTAAGCTGTTCAAAGAATGGTTTCATGGCCAATTTGTTCCCTCAGTTCAACAGTTTTCTAAGGAAAATCATTTGTCTCCATGTGCAATCCTTTTGATTGATAATTGGCCATCTCACCCCAGCACTGAGGAATCATGTGATGGAGAAATTGTGGTGAAGGTTTTGCCATCGAATGTTACACCACTTCTACAGCTGATGGACCAGGGCACACTGCAAACATTAAAACTGATTTACAGAAGTCAATTTTTAAGAATGCTGATCCAAGATGATTCCTTTAGTGTACAAAATAAAAAAGACCAATATGAAGGATGTTGTTTATTGGGCTGCTAAGGCATGGCAGAATATTTCAGAAAATACTCTGAGAAAATCGTGGAGGAAGCTGTGGACATCTCTTGAATTTCAGGACAACCTAGTTGAAAATGAATGATACAGACTGTCCCTGGATGTGAAGAAGCTAGTGAAGGGGACGTAGATGAGTGGATGGCAGCGGATGGGGCATGTGTGGCTGACGCTGATTTAGTTGCTGCTGTGACTCGAGACCAGGAAGAAGTGGACTGCTGTGATGGAAGTGACAATGAGCCTGAAAGCGACAAAGGAGAGCTGGTGCCACGCCGTGACACAGCAGAAGCCCTTGACCTTGCGGTGTTATTTGGAAAAACAGCCCACTACTACACCTGCTGATTTGATGTTTATGAGATGATAGTGCAACTATGCGTCATATAACAGACTGTCTTCACTACACCAAAAAACAATGACTTGAGTTTTTGTCATCTAAAAAGTAGGGATAAAATGTCTGCTGTATTTTAGTAAGTTTGATAGCTTTTCTTTCATTGTTATACATTGTTTAAACCTAATGTTTTCTTGCCAATTTTTCTAATATATGTTTACTGTGCTGTGTAAATTAAAATAGTGTTATGTACAGCAGTTTACCACACAGTTTTCCATACTTCGACTAACATTTTTCATGTTTGGATTAACCAAACGTTCAGATTAACGGTGTTAGGATTAGCGGGACTCTGCTGTACTTTCAAGACAGCACCCGAGTCTCACTCAGGCACTGGCAATGGGTGGTTCCCAAGTCTAATATTCGAACATTCTAGAATCTGACAATTTTTAACAAAGATTACTTTTGAAATTCATACACAGATTTCAGAAAAGCTAAGATGTTATTTAGAAAGAGGATAATAAAGGTTTTCAGATAAAGTATGGACAAATGTAAAAGAAACAGTTATGAGTGGGGTCAAATTTAGAAGTACAGTACAAACTCTTCAATAATATACCCAGAATTCAGCTGGTAAGCAATGTCTTTATTACAGACCGGTTAGCCATGTGGTCTAACACACTGCTTTCCGGACGGGAAGGCGTGCTGGGCCCTGGCACGAATCCACCCAGCAGATTAGTGTCGAGGTCCGGTGTGTCAACCAGTCTGTGGATGGTTTTTAAGACAGTTTTCCACCTGCCTCGGCGAATGCGGGCTGGTTCCCCTTATTCTGCCTCAGTTACACTATGTCGGCAATTGCTGCTCAAACTTTTTCTCCACATGTGTTTACACCATAATTACTCTACCAGGCAAACATTGGGATTACACTCGTCTGGTGCGAGATGTTCCCAGGGAGGATTCACTCAGGGCCGGACTGCACAATACCCCTGGGTTCAGTATGGGGCGGCAGTGGGGTGAATGGACTCCTGTAGCCTGTTGTGGGGTTGTGAACCACTGAGGGCTACAGTGGGGATGAAGCCTCTCCATCGTTCCTAGGTCCCCAGTTTCATACAATACAATACAATACAATACAATGTCTTTATTGAAACCATTGGCAAAGACAGCTCTCTTTCATGGTTCTTTGAGCTACAGAAGTAATCTTTAATCAGTTCAGACTTCATAAAGATTCAGTCCACGGTTACAGTTGATATAAGCACTGTTGAAAGAATACTGAAATCTGTGAACAATATTAGGGTACCCATTTTTCACACTGTGATGCCAATGACAGAGCAGTACTCAGTGATTTAAGAGATGCCTTTTTTTGTGTGGCGATATATACCTGGCAGTTTTTAGTAAAGTCCTTCGCCATACATGTCCTTTATGGTTACAGAATGATATCGTCCTCTAGTATTAGGTTGTATTACAGTTTTTCATATCGCATGCAAAACCTCATGATTTCCCCCAAAAAAATTCCATCAAAACAATTACCGTGTCTATTGCAGAGATTAAAAATTTACTTTGGACTGTTTTTTTGGAATTTACAATGGGCGCTTCTGTCTATTGATAATCATTTTCTACTTATAACAAACTAAGGGAATGTGGCCTCTGAACTGAGGCGATAATCTTCATTGACACTGATACGATCCGTCACCCTAAACAGCTGCAAGCAGCCTTCTCCTCATCTGCAACAAGATTTTCTGCAAACACTATCCACTTAATGTCCTAGCTCACAGTAATCAGTAATCTCTCCCCCTGTGACTTCCAAGTTTGTCATGAAAGTAATCCTGAGTTCCAGCAAATGAAGCAACTTGCAATGGCTCCAACAATTTTTAATTGTGAATTGTGGTTTATTTGTCTCATAATGTACATAATCTAAATCATCTGACTCAGGCACAGGAGACACATCAAATTGTGGTAAAATTTCACCATAAGCAGCTAATGGTATCAAACAGCATCATAATAACAATAAACTTTTGTTATATATACATACATTGAAATCTAACACTTAATTACTCCTTGCCCAAATTATCATTTCATCCTCTGTGAATTCTTCTATTCAATAGTAGCATTTATCCCACAGAATCTGCTGTAGCCTCGTTTTCAAAATTTCTGGCTTCATATGAAATATGTTTTTCCCCATTAAGTTGTTGTATATTGTTATCGCCATATACTGTGGAGTCCACAAACATAATTTCAGATGGTCTGGGTTAGCATAAAATTGTTTATATTTCTTGTGTTACATGTATGGTTAAAAAATGATTCTCCTCAAATAATTTTTGACTGCTCTGTAGCAAGATAATAATTTCATAAATGTATATGGAGGGATCAGTTAGGATTTGTAGTTTCCAAAATATTGGGTGCCAAGATTCTGTTTGCTGTGCAGTACACAAGTATCAGACAATTTTGTTTTGCAGTTTCAGTATTCGTGATACACCACTTTAATTTTCCCAGAAAATTATCTCATATTTAATGACAGATTCAAACGAATTATGATAAGCAATTTTTTGTGTACTCAAGTCAGTGGAATTTGCTAGTATTTGTGTTGCAAATGTACAAATGCTTAGTTTATTTGATAGGAAGTCAAGATGTGTATTCCAGCTTAAGGGGAGGTTAACTATCTTTGGCTCGAAAAAAGCATGTTCTTTGAGAATTTTCTCCTCAGGTTGTGTTATAGATATCAATGTCAAATTTGGTCAAAGTGATTATTGATATTTCCTCAACAAACTGGAATTTTTTCGACCGGAAATGTCGAAGAGCAAAGGCGGAAGTGCCGTCGGATCAACACAAAATTTTGATGTAGACCTCCACGCGCGGTATGTCACAGGTCAGCCGGCTCTTCTGAAATCAAAATTGAGATGACATTATCGAAGTATATAAGATTCTTTAGGAATTGTACCTCGCTTAAGTTATTTGGACCATAGGAAACAAAAAGGCGGCCATTTGAAAAACGTAGGGTTTTTTCATCGATTTTTCTACTTCGCCGGACAAGTAAAAATATTTATAGTTGATGGATCGGAATAAAAGTGGTACAACTAGACAATTTAGTTAGCTCCGTTCGAAACAAATAATCATGCCAATCGGTTCTGTATATTTGAAGTTACCATACTGTGCGATAAAAAAAAAGGTCATTTCGAGAAAAACGCGTTTGAAGTTTTGACTACATATAAATGCAATATTATGCAACTTACGTTGAATCTGCTATTACGGGTCCATGAACTAGTCCTTCCTCTTCCTCATAGATGGTACTCTGCTCTATCTGGGCCATCCTGCACTGCTCCAGAGCCGCTCGTACAGCCTGTGACAAGCGGTTTTCGGCCGCTTGAATCCGATGGTCGTCTGAATGCTTGGCGAACTGTTGAATAGAGTCCCAGAGTGACGTCCATCGTTGTCATGGTCTCCAGAATTGCTGAATACCCTTCGTTGAAGCTGCTCACTGCCAGGAAAGTCGTAATCTTCACAGTTTCGCACCAGAATCTACATCTACATCTACATCCATACTCTGCAAGCCACCTGACGGTGTGTGGCGGAGGGTGTGTGGGAATGCAAATGCTTGGGGGCTAACTTCCAAACACACACGTACAAACTTTCATTTGAATTTGGTGTGTTTCCCCCCAAGCACAGGTACAATAACTTGTCCTCCTTTTTTGTTCAACCGCGAATAACAAGCATACCTGTTCCGTATTTGGAGAAACCATTTCAGGGGTGGATTCTAAATACTTTTATGGATCCAAAAATGCAATTTTTAAAAAATCAATTTTTTGAACCAAAAGATAGTGAACGTCCACTTAAATTCTTGTTCACATTTAGTGCCAGGAATTTGACTGTGTCAACTTTTCCGTAAGTTGATTGTTATGATGAATTTTAAGTTCCACACATTTTGAATGTTTGGTTTTGAAATGTACCATACGGGTTTTTGCAATGTTCTGCAATTTATAAACTTCTTCAGATACATAATTTATTATAATATTATCAATATAGGTAGCTGACTACATTTACTCTAGTGGGTTGCATGAAGTTTATTTTGAAGCCAAAGTTTTTTATTAAGTCAGTGAATTCAGACATGTCATTGCTTTCAGCTATGATATTAATGTTGAAGGCAGCAGCTGTTACTATCTTTGTCCTTTTTTCTTTACTGAGTTTTTCAAGCAGGCAATGAAATTTCACCAGAAAAGCTTCAATTGTAGCTTTCTCTGGTACTCTGTAAATAGAAATTACTATGATATTTAGACCTCTCAACTCAATACAGCAGCTTTCAAATATACATTCTTCTTTCAAATGATTAAAATCATTTCTTATGTTATATTTTATATCAGGATGAGTAAGTATGCAAGAGCCTCCATGTTCTCTTGTCTACAAAAGCTGTTGGCTAATTCGAAATTTTCAATTTTATTAACAGTTTTAATATTGTCAGATGTAAGCTTTGTTCACTGAAGCAAATAACTTTGATATTTCTACATTCTGATAGAATACTTTGTAATTTTCGACTCTTGTTTTAAACGTCAGCATTAGACCATCTACACTGATGTGCCAAAGAAACTGATACACTTGCCTGATATCACGTAGGGCCCGAGTACGAGGGGGTGGAGATCTGTTCTGAACAGCACGTTGGAAGGCATCCCAGATATGCTCAACAATGTTCATATCTGGGGAGTCTGGTGGGCAGCGCAAGTGTTTAAACTCAGAAGAGTGTTCCTAGAGGCACTCTGTAGCAATTCTGGACAAGTGGGGTGTCACATTGTCCTGCTGGAATTGCCCAAGTCTGTCGGAATGCACGATGGACATTAATGGATACAGGTGATTAGACAGGCTGCTTATGTACATGTCAACTTTCATAGTCATATTTAGACGTATCAGAGGTCCCATATTACTTCAACTATGCATGCCCCACTCCATTATAGAGCCTCTGCCAGCGTGAACAGTCCCCTGCTGACATGCAGTATCCAGTCGTCAACAGTCCAATGTCAGTGTTGAGGGCCCAGGCGAGGTGTAAAGTTTTGTGTCATGCAGTCATCAAGGGTACACAAATGGGCCTTCAGCTCTGAAAGCCCACACTGATAATGGTTTGTTTCATGGTTCGCACGCTGACACTTGTTGATGGCCCAGCATTCAAATCTGAAGCAATTTGCAGAAGGGTTGCAGTTCTGTCACACTGAATGATTCTCTTCAGTTGTCATTGGCCCCATTCTTGCAGAATCTTCTTCCAGCCACAGTGATGTCAGAGATTTGATGTTTTACTGGATTCCTGATATTCATGATACACTCGTGAAATGGTTGTATGGGAAAATCCTGACTTCACAGTTACCTTGGAGGTGCTGTGTCCCATTGCTCGTGTGCTGAATATAACATCACTTTCAAACTCACTTAAATCTTGATAACCTGCCATTGTAGCAGCAGTAACCAATCTAACAACTGTGCCAGACACTTGTCTTATATAGGCTTTGCCAACGGCAGCATCATATTCTGCCTGCTTACATATCTCTGTATTTGAATAATACCAGTTTCTTTGGCACCTCAGTGTATATTAAAGTGCATTATGTAGGGACATTCTTTTCTATTTATGGTATCAGGCATACTCTTTGGTTCAAATGGCTCTGAGCACTATGGGACTTAACTGTTGAGGTCATCAGTCCCCTAGAACTTAGAACTACTGAAACCTAACTAAGCTGAGGACATCACACACATCCATGCCCGAGGTAGGATTCGAACCTGCGACAGTAGTGGTCACGCAGTTCTAGACTGTAGTGCCTAGAACTGCACGGGTCATACTCTTTCTTGGGTACCATTTCTGTCTTACAGTTTTCGTTTCCAAAACTGTTTCTTATCCCCACCATTTCTTATGATTTTCCCCTATTTTGCAGAATTTTACATGTATCTGCAAACATTTTAGTAAAAGTTTTGGATCCTAAACTATTTAAATGCAGACCATCTTTACCCAAACATTTAGTGCTTAAGATTTGCTGTTAAATTGTTTGGGGACAGCGATTCAGGTAGTGTTCTGACATTTATGTCAGGTGGTGCAGCAACTTCAGGAGATTCCAGGTGATCGCAGTTGCAACTGAAGTGACACAGAAATCATCTCAGGTGTCTCACCACCACTACAGCCCAGTACAGCTTGAAGTGTATCAACATGTCTTCAATTGGCTATGTGTTGGCAGACAAATGTTATTTGTGGTCAGTTCACACTGCTTCTACCCATATATCTGATGTTCCTTTTCCACCTTTAACTGCTAAATACTACAAAAAAACTCAACAAAACAAATGTAAGAACCAACCTAAGAAGAGACTGTAACCACCACCTTTTATGGAAAATGATGCTGCATTGGTGATAAAAGAATGAAAACAACAACAAATTTTAAATAAATGAAAGCCCAAAATTATTACTATTGTTATTTTTATTACAATATCCCTTTATTTTGCAGAGTTCAATTGTTGCCATTTTCAACAATGTACTGTAACCTGTCAGATGAACATACTTGGGTTACAGTAAATACTTTTATTTAGTCATACATTGTTAAACTGCTGTCGATTGGTTGGACTTCAAGTGTTACCTGAATAGTTATGATGTAACATACCAGTTTCAAGTAAAAGAATGTAGCCTGCCCGGTTGGCCGTGCGGTCTAACGCATGGTTTTCCAGGCGGCAAGAAGCGCTGGTCCCCAGCACAAATCTGCCCGGCAGATTTGTATCGAGGTCCGGTGAGCCTGCGAGTCTGTGGATGGTTTTTAGGCGGTTTTCCATCTGCCTCGGCAAATGCGGTCTGGTTCCCCTTATTCCGCCTCAGCTAAACTATGTCGGCATTTGCTGCGCAAACAAGTTCTTCACGTACGCGTACACCACCATTACTCTACCATGCAAACGTAGGGGTTACACTCATCTGGTGTGAGACGTTCCCAGGGGGGACCACTGGGGGCTGAACCGCACAATAATCCTGAGTTCGGTGTGTGATGGTGAAGGGGTGAAGTGGACTGCGGTAGTTGTCGTGGGGTTGCGGAGCACTGTGGCTGCGGTGGGCAAAGAGCCTCTCCGTCGTTTCTAGGTCCCCGGTCAACATAACAAAAGAATGTATCTTGCAACCAAAATATTAATTGTGTTTTTATGCCATGTTAATTAGGAACCTTCTCAATGGAACATTACACACACTATCTCCCTGAGTTGCACAGTAAATGAATAATCGTAGCCAAGATTGACAGGAAGCCGAGACTCACCACATTAGTACTATGCCCATTAGTTGTGCACATTATGTAAAGATTGCAAGAATGAATGATGAGATGAAAGAAGTTACTGAGATATTAAAGATAGATGGAAAATTTAACTGTGAGAAGGGACTGGAATTCAATAGTAGAAAAAGAAAGAGAAGGAAAACGTGGACTGCAGAAAGGAATGAAATGGGAAGGCAGAATTTTGCACAGAGCACGGTGTAATCATCACTACATTTGGTTCAAGAAGCATGGAGACATAGGAGGGTTTCACATTATGTAATGGTGAGACAGAGTTCAAAACCAAATTTTAAACTGCAAAACGTTTGAGGTGGTTGAGAGTCTCAAAAGGAGCGTTAGACAACTATTGACTGAAACACAGGAAAATAATACAGAGAGTGAGACAGGTTTGTAGACTCTCCCCAATATTATTCAATCTGTATATTGAGCAAGCAGTGAAGGAAACAAAAGAAAAATTCAGAGTAGGTATTAAAATCCATGGAGAAGAAATAAAAACTTTGAGGTTCGCCGATGACATTGTAATTCTGTCAGAGACAGCAAAGGACTTGGAAGAGCAGTTGAACGGAATGGACAGTGTCTTGAAAGGAGGATATAAGATGAACATCAACAAAAGCAAAATGAGGATAATGGAATGTAGTCGAATTAAGTCGGGTGATGCTGACAGAATTATTTTAGGAAATGAGACACTTAAAGTAGTAAAGGAGTTTTGCTATTTGGGGAGCAAAATAAATGATGATGGTCGAAGTAGAGAGGATATAAAAGGTAGAATGGCAATGGTAGGGAAAGCGATTCTGAAGAAGAGTAATTTGTTAACATCGATTATAGATTTAAATGTCAGGAAGTAATTTCTGAAAGTATTTGTATGGAGTGTAGACATGGATGATAAATAGTTTGGACAAGAAGAGAATAGAAACATTCGAAATGTGGTGCTACAGAAGAATGCTGAAGATTAGATGGGTAGATCACATAACTAATGAGGAGGTATTGAACAGAATTGGGGAGAAGAGGAGTTTGTGGCACAACTTGACAAGAAGAAGGGACCGGTTGGTAGGACATGTTCTGAGGCATCAGGGGATCACAAATTTAGCATTGGAGGGCAGCATGGAAGGTAAAAATCGTAGAGGGAGGCCAAGAGATGAATACGCTAAGCAGATTCAGAAGGATGTAGGTTGCACTAAGTACTGGGAGATGAAGAAGCTTGCACAGGATAGAGTAGCATGGAAAGCTGCATCAAACCAGTCTCAGGACTGAAGACCACAACAACAACAAGACAAATGGATAGCTTTATGGGATAAAAGAGTGAAGGCAGCAAAGATCCATGGATAACATACGATATACTGAATTTAACTGGTAAAGGGAGACAACATAAAAGCACAGCAAGTGAAGCAGACAAAAGTCAACAGAGATGTCTATAAAATGAGACTGGCATGACATGTAAAATGGCAAAGCAGGTGTGGTTAGAGGAGAAATTCAAGGCTGTAGAAGCTTGCAAGATTTTGGGATGGATGCTGCTTCATATAGGATAATTACAGAGACCTTTGGAGAAAAGAGAAGTGCTCAGATGGTAAACCAGTACCAAACAAAGAATGGAAGCCTGAGAGGTGGAAGGAACATATAGGAGGCCCACAGAAAGGAAACAAACTTTAAGACAATGCTATATAGAGGGCAGAGGAAAAAGGCAAATAGGTCATGGGAGATGTGATACTGGAAGGTTTTGCAAAGCACTGAAAGACCTAAGTCATAGCAAGGCACCTAGATAAGAGGAAATTCCCTTGGAATTATTGAGTTCAACCAAGACAAAACTGTTCTACCTTGTGGCGCTGATGAGGTCGACACCAGCATTGATATATGTTTGTCTCTAGACTCCAAGCATCGTCTTTGGACGCGAAGCTAAGCTGCCTCCTCGCCACTTCAGATACATGACACATAAAGGGTGCTGACAATATAGTTGCTGATTTCCTTTCACGATTCGACGCCATCCATTCGCTGTTAGACCTCTCTGAATTGCCAAACTTCCAACGCGCCGACGGGGACACACAAAACCTGATCTCAGACTCTATGTCTTCACTACACTTCATCTGCATCACCTTCCCTGGCATTTCTGGTGAGATATGGTGCAAAGACAGTACAGGCACATTATGCCCCCATCTCAACCACGCTTCGTCGAGCTGTCCTCAACGCATTGCATAATTTAGCCCACCCTGGTGTTCGTGCATCTGCCCACCTCATAGCGGAGCGCTTTGTGTGGAGAAATGTCAAGAAGGATTGCCAGCAATGGGCACTCTCCTGCGTCGTGTGCCAACAATGCAAAGTACACAAGCACACTTCACCCACCCTTGGCACCATTTCCATCCCTCCTGGGCATTTCCAGCATACTCATATTGACATTGTCGGCCCTCTAGCCCCTCTCTAATGGCTCTCGTTATGTTCTCTCGTCTATTGACCGAACAACTCGCTGCGCCGGGTCTGTCCCCCTCCTAAATATTACGACAGAAACTGTAGCTTGAGCTGTCGTCGAGTCATGGGTACTGCATTTCGGATGTCCAGCTATCATCACGACTGACCAGGGCAGACAATTTGAGTCGGCCCTGTTCAACGAGATTTGTAACATTTGCAGCATCCAGCGCATCCATACCACAGCGTATCACCCGCAAAGTATCGGGCTAGTTTGTACAGTTGTAGTCTTAGTATCCAACAGTAAAAAAAACAATTAGTTTTGTTTAAAACCATGTTAATTAAAAGTTATGTTTGATTAAAAATTTTACTATAGTAAATAGCAGTGGAACCATTTTGAGCTAAGAAATAGATTTGGTAAGGATGATACCACTCATTCTAAAGACTAGCTTTCCTACTTTTCAGAAACATAGTTAAATTTTTGTGGAAAAACTTAACTTACAAGATAATAATCATTAAAATTCAGAAGTAAACACATTTTACATTGCAAATTTTGACTTTGTGCTTATTAAATTTCATCTCTGAGTGCTGTGCTTCTATTACCCCAATTTTTATGCACATGTTGGCTTACTTCATTAACTGATTGAGCCATTAGTTATGAAAACTGTGTAATCTCCCACGATGTTCAGTATTGTGCTTGTACCCATAAATGGATTAGTGCCAATACAGATGCGTAAAATGATTCCGTATACTATTCCAAAGTCCTAGATCACTACACTTTTTACTAACCAAACTATTGTTAATAATTATAGTCTATCCTGAGTAGTAATTTTTTTTCATATGACATTAAGAAATTGGTCACCATCCAACAATGGGACCTTGTAGACAAGTGAAAAAGTGAAACCAAAATTGTGGTGGTGTGTACATTTTTGTTCAAACACCATCCTGAACTCATTAAGATTTGCCACTTTATGACTTCAGAATTATGTGCTACCGTAGAGGCATCATAGAAGACACTACATAAATCAGGTAGGTGGGCTTACAGTACTTGTGCAATACAGTGTCCTTAGTGTGGATGATACAAGCCTAAAAAATGCAGTAAAGCAGCTGCTCTGATATAGCCCTTGTTAAAAATCATAACTATGTTTTTTACTGTATGCCACAATCTAATATTGAAGCATTTGGGCAGTCCTTCGAGAAAATTAACTTATTTTTTGCAAAATGGTCTAAGGAAAGAATATATATTCTTGGAGACATAAATACTGATTTAAGACTAAGGCAACAACACAATTTACTTTTCTTAAAATGATCAGATTGGATGACTTGCACTGCATTAATGATAGTTCATGACAATAGTTCTGTCATCATCAGGGTTCATTAGTGATACTTCAGAGAACAGTAGGGTTTCGACTACCTCCTATCGTGTCCTGAAATGAAAAATACCCCCCACCACCATCATCACCACCACCACACACATACAGAGGTATTCCGCTGCCTATCCAACTTACACGGTATCCTTGTCTGGCCCTATTCCATCTCTGCTCCGAACCAATTGTCTCGTGGGGCTTATCCTGTAATAGATGCAAAACCTGACCCATACTACAACGTGCTCCAGTCCTGTCCCTGGCATCTCCCACCCAATGAAAGGCAGGGGCAAATGTGAAAGCAGTCATGTGATCTACCGAGTTATCTGCAACCACTTTCTGTCATACTATATGCCACTTTCTGTCATACTACATGGTCATGACCACTGCCAAGTTGTGTGTCCACATGAATGACCTGTACCAAACTGGCCAAGAGACAGCTGGATCACACATTTGCTGAGCATGCCACCCAACATGATATGCTTGAATTCAATGACTGCTTCACTGACTGGATTCTTTCCTTTCACACCACTACCCTGATCTCAACCTTCCCCACTCCCACCCCAGCCGTACACAACCTTCTACCCCACTGGCACACTGGCAGAATCCTTTTCCCTTCTCTACTTTACTCCACTTTCCCCACAGCCTCAGCATAGCCTGCAGATGCTGCAACTAGCATCTCATTATCCTGTCTCTACTATGTCCCAGCATGCTCCCACTCTCTCTCTTGCCTGCTCAGTTTCCTTTTTCCATTTTCTAGATTCACCAGTGACTAAAATATTGTTGTTCACATTTCACATGAGGGATTTCAAAATGTTTACAGAAACAGTTTTTCTCAGTTCTACATGAGTACATAAAATGCACATGATTTTATTTTCATTCTAAGTGTCAACCACTCATAGTGTTATCTGAATCTGAGATCAGGACTTAATGTATAATTTACTGCAATAGGTGTGCAACTGGCACCACTCACAGAATTGTAAGATTCCATTTTTGGATTCTGCTATCTCTCAATTGTACAATCATAGTTCCTTTTCCCTTTGGACTATGCCATACAGTACTAAGAAGTCCATAATCCATATTGCTTATTCACTACCTGTATAAATATTAGTTGCTGCTATCTCGGCAGGCTGTTCTACCACTTGTGTTTATTCATAAATTTTTGTTTGTCTGAAGTAATGGTATGAAACAAATACTAACAAAGAGATAGAGGGGCTGGCCAGTACTTACCTCAGCTCAGTACAGCCGATAGATACACAAAAAACAACTGAATATTTACGTTCCTAGCTTTCAGAATAAATGTTCCTTCATCAGAGAGGAGAGAGGGGAAAGAAATGGATGAAGGGAAAGTGGATTTAGTTACTCACAACCCAGGTTATGAAGCAACAGGGAAATGAAAAACGAAAAGGAAAAGAAAAACAGGGAGGGTAGCAAGGATGGAGGCATGGTTGTCAGAGGGAAGCCACAGATATTTTACTGTAAGTACTGTGCCAGCTTCAAACCAAAGAGGATGCATACAGAAGTAAAGAGGTATATAGTATAAAGATAAACACAACTCTGTAGGATGAAAAGATGGGTGAATGGCTACAGAGGAAAGGGAAAGAGGAGGAGACTGAAGAATAAATGGGAGTGAGGTTGTTTAACGTAGGTTCAGTCCAGGGGGATGGCGGGATGAAAGGATGTGTTGGAGTGCAAGTTCCCATCTCTGCAGTTCAGAGGGACTGGCGTTGGGTGGGAGAAGCCAAATGGCACATACAGTGTAGCAGGTTCCTAGGTCCCTAAAATTATGCTGGAGGGCATGCTCCGCTACTTGGTATTACTCTCCCGAGCAATACATTCCTCCCCGTCCAACAACAATGTTCCTACCCCCAGACCACACAGAAGCATCCCCCTTGTCACCCAATATTATCCTGGCCTCAAATACATCAACAAATTATTCCGCCAGGGATATGACTTTTCTCAAGTCAACCCCTGAAATGAGATCATCCCTTGACAAAATTCTCCCCACACCAACCAAAGTTGCCTTTCATCGCCCCCCTAACCTCCGTTACATCCTTGTTAAACCCTACAATATTCCCAGACTACCTTCTCTACACAGCGGTTCCTACCCCTGTAACCGACCCCGCTGCAAAACCTCCCTCATGCATCCCCCCCACAACCACCTACTCCAGCCCTGCTACTGGTAAAACATACACAATTCAAGGCAGGGCCACGTGTGAAACTACACGTCATTTTTCAGCTGACATGCCTGTACTGCACAGCCTTTTATATCGGTATGACAACAATTAAACTGGCTGAGCGCATGAACGGACACAGACAAACTGTCCGCCTAGGAGATGTCCAATACCTAGTACCGGAGCATGCCCTCCAGCATAATTCTAGGGACCTAGGAACCTGCTACACTGTATGTGCCATTTGGATTCTCCCACCCAACACCAGTCCCTCTGAACTGCGGAGATGGGAACTTGCACTCCAACACATCCTTTCATCCCGCCATCCTCGTGGACTGAACCTACGTTAAACAACCTCACTCCCATTTACTCTTCAGTCTTCTCCTCTTTCCCTTTCATCTTTAGCCATTCACCCATCTTTTCATCCTACATAGTTGTGTTTACCTTTATACTATATACCTCTTTACTTCTGTATGCATCCTCTTTAGTTTGAAGCTGGCACAGTACTTACAGTAGAATATCTGTGGCTTCCCTCTGACAATCATGCCTCCATCCTTGCTACCCTCACTGTTTTCCTTTTCCTTTTTCCTTTCCCTGTTGCTTCATAACCTGGGTTTTGAGTAACTAAATCCACTTTCCCTTCTTCCCTTTCTTTCCCCTCTGTCCTCTCTGATGAAGGAACATTTATTCTGAAAGCTAGGAACGTAAATATTCGGTTGTTTTTTGTGTATCTATTGGCTGTACTGAGCTGAGGTAAGTACTGGCCAGCCCCTCTATCTCTTTGTTAGTATTTGTTTCACATCTTTATATGAGATTTTCCATTAATCATGAAGTAATGGTATTTGATCAGGTATCTTATTACACATATTTGATTAATCTTAATGGTACATGGAAAATAAAAAGTAACTGTGAAAGTGAATACCTTTTTCATGTTTTCTTGTATCATGTCCTGACAAGAGGTCCTTCCTACACAAGATTATACCTACTCAACCCAGAGTCCTTTTTTGTAGCTCTTTGTCTTAGGTACATATCACAAAATATTTATGCTAGATAGCACCTTGGTGATGCAAGCGTTACTGCTCTCATTTACAACAGCAGTGTTTTGTTACTGTGTGTACTAACCCAAAGGAATACTATTATTAGAACATGCTACCTCATGGATATTAATAAATGGTTTAAAGCCAACTCACTGACATTAAACTTCAAAAAGACTCACTATATGCAATTCAGAACCTGTAAGAGGTTTCCACCCAGCATATGCATAAAGTATGAAGAAGAGCAGATAGAAGAGGTTGACAGTCTTAAATTCCTGGGATTACAACTTGATAATAAATTCAGTATGGAGGAGCACACCACAGAACTGCAGAAACGCCTTAACAAATCTGTATTTGCAATTCGAGTGTTAGCAGACATAGGCACCATAAAAGTGAAAAAGCTTGCATACTTTGCCTACTTTCATTCCATAATGTCATATGGTATAATATTTTGGGGTAACTCTCCAAGTCAAACAAAAGTTTTCAGAGTCCAAAAGCGTGTAATACGTATTATTTGTGGAGTAAACTCACGGACGTCTTGTAGAAACCTCTTCAAAGAACTGGGTATACTAACTACTGCCTCTCAGTATATTTACTCCTTAATGAAATTTGTCCTAAATAATATATCTCTTTTTCCAACAAACAGCTCAGTTCATACATACAATACCAGGAACAAAAATGATCTGCACAAGGACTTAAAAGCCCTTACTTTAGTTCAAAAAGGGGTCCACTACTCAGGAACACTCATCTTCAATAATTTGCCAGCAAACATAAAAAATTTAGTTACAAATAGAGATTAGTTTAAAAGGAGCCTGAAAGACTTACTAGTGGCCAACTCCTTCTACTCCATTGATGAATTTTTAATAGAAACAAATTATGTGTTGTATATATTTATACTATTAGTATTGTTATTTCAGCTTTAAATTTTTTTTTTTTTTTTTAAAATGACATGTTCCACATCCACGAGGATCTCCTCAACAGGGATCTATGGAATGAAAAACTAATCTAATCTAATCTAACATTTTGTCAAAAGGAAGGAATTATGTTTGATCCAAGAGCTATAATATTTATCCCTGAATTAATTAAAATTTTGGTGATTAACACAAACTGAATTCAATATTATTCATCTGTGAAAGATAATTTTAATCCAGAAGGTTATGCTAATACAGTGAAAGGTTTCATGTACTTTTTTATTTATTGTATTTAGCCTTCAGCAGTATAACACTATTTAGCCAAGGTTACCTGTACTTGGAATTTGTTTATTGTTTATGGATTCATAGCCTCAACAAACTCATTGCATTAGTATCCAGACTACTCCATAATTTCATTGTAAAATGTGCATATTAACATTTTGTATAGGTATCTAACTCCCATTTGTAATTTTAGTTTTCCTAAATTTGCCTGATGAACTTGTAATTGACTTAACAGTAACTCTTACAGGCATATCTTGTATATGAAGAATAGAAATCCTTACAAAATGGACTCATTCCTCATATGATTTGTTTACTTCACGAAATAGAAACAAACACTTCAAGTGTCGATGAGTGCACTGTACAGTACAGTATTTAGTATTGCAGTTTAGGACAACCTGTTTTTCCAGTTGGAATGGAAGTTGGTTACAAAATGCTTTTTTTTAATGTGCACTCCTCTCATACTTGGTCATATGGGTAGCCACATTTTATGTTTAGTGCATCATTAGGAAGCTTTTCATCATGATTACGGATTCTACAGTTTCCCAGTGAAAAGCTAACCACACTATGTAACATTAATAATCTGGTTATATTGCTGGTATTCTTTCGTAATGCTAGACTTTTGAAGTCTCGTTCTCTGAAATTGGTGGAAGATGTAGTCTAGTTCAGTGACGGACATGACATCATTGATTTAAACTTGAGATTACTTCACATTTCTTAGTGCCAAAACGCACAATCATGAAGATTAACTTCTGCTATAACTGTTTTTATAGATCAAATAGACCAAGTCAGCTACTACACTTGAACTCTAAACAGTGGCAGGTTCTTTCCATGGTGAAGTCACCATCCAAGTCTACAAAAAAAGTAAATCTTCAGAAAATAGCATTTGAATGAACTCAGTCACTGAAGCTTTACTAACACTTTAACACAGAGAAGTTATGTGAATGACTACAGACAGATTTTCCAAACAAGTTCAAAGAATAATTACACTGAGTGACTAACAGTAAGATCTGCTCATATTAGTAACTTTGACATTGAAATGTGGAATGGATGAGTGCAGTCGATGGATTTTTACATTGATATATTAAGATAAAAATAGCTAATCATGACTCTACCACGGAGAAGTTACTGTAACAATTACTAGGACCTAAATTCCTATTGCTATATAAAGAGATAATTTAGAAATTAGTGGCAATGACATTATTTGGAAACAACTAATTATCTGGTTTATCTATGTGATAGATGATTGGGAAATAAAAAAAAGTTGGGTGGATTATTTTATTCATATCATGAGCACTGCCGTGGTAATTTACCAACCCTCTTGTAAATTTAATGGGATAATAGTTGTCTCCATTTATTAATTGTCAAATCACTCTGATAACCAAACCTATTTTCTAGTTCAGAAAAATTACAGCAAGAAAATTATAACTACACCTATAATTTTATAAACATACTTAAAGGTCCAAATAATAATATTTTTTTCTGGGTGTGGAAACTTTAATTATGAATAACATCTTACTTAATGACTTTTCACAAATAATAAAATGTTTACTGATAGAATGAAATGAGGGCTTTCAAATAATTTATGTCATTCTGGAAATAAACAATTGTTAGATCACAATATGCTCCTGAGCATATGGCTTCTCAGTAAATTACAGATTTCTCTTAAAAGAACACATACAGTGTTGGTTTAGCGGAACTCAGTTAAATTGATAGATAATGAATTTTACGCAAACATTACCTAAATATGAATTTTGGTGCTTTATGTAAATGTGGTACATCTACTACCAGCAAAATATAAAAAAGAAAGTTTTCTAAGGAGTATTTATAGCAAATGGAGTTACTCCAACTTGCGAAGTTTCAAGTTTCTCGTCTGTACAATAGAGGTATGTGTTATGCTGTCCCCACCTTAAAAAAAGTGAGTGTACAGTTCACAAATCCAGAATTGTGCATGTCCATCAGTGTTTAGGAAACTACTGTTGATTCTTTTAGCACTGCAGATAATCTAGCTGGATTATAAAAAACCTACCAAGTTTGGGATATGTTTAACCCAGCACACAGCTGTAAGTTTCTGAGGGGAACACGGTATTTTTTTAAAAAAAAAAACTTGCTGTAAAATAATAATAGAACACTTGTGTGCGTAGTACACAGATCTACAAAAACAAACTTAAGAGAGTGGCATACAAGGGCAGTCAAATTAATACAAAAAAGGTGGAAAAAAGTAAGTAAACTATTCATTAACACTGAAGTACTTGCTATAGTTGTTAACACATTTATTCCACTGTAATTGCCTTACAATGGTCAACACCTTTGTGGAAAAATGTTGCCAGGCATGCACCTCTTTATCTGAAGCAAAGGGACAGCCATGAATGTCTTTCTTCAGCATTTTAAAAATATGGAAATCACATGGAGAGAGATTGGGACTTTATGGAGAATACGTGTTTCCCAGCAAAACTTCTACAACGTACTCTATACAGCCTTAGCAGGTGTGTTATTGGCAGGTTGCTTAAACTATGTTGCAGAGTTTTGTCTGGGAAGTCTTCACACAACCTCCATACAGTCCTAATCCCTCCTCATGTGATTTCCATATTTTTGGAGTCCTAAAGAAACATTCTTGGCCATTCGTTTGGTTCACACCAAGAGGTGCATACATGGGTACAATCATGGTTTCGTAGAACACCGCAAACATTTTTCCATGAAGCAATTGACCACCTTGTCTCGGGCATAAATGTATTCACAGCTATGGTGATTACTTTTGAAATACTAAACAGTTAACTCACTTTTTTCCATCAGTCTTGTTTTCATGGAGCTTTCATCTTGTGTACTCTTTATGAAGTTTTGCATCAGTGTAACCAAATACACTCCTGGAAATTGAAATAAGAACACCATGAATTCATAGTCCCAGGAAGGGGAAACTTTATTGACACATTCCTGGGGTCAGATACATCACATGATCACACTGACAGAACCACAGGCACATAGACACAGGCAACAGAGCATGCACAATGTCGGCACTAGTACAGTGTATATCCACCTTTCGCAGCAATGCAGGCTGCTATTCTCCCATGGAGACGATCGTAGAGATGCTGGATGTAGTCCTGTGGAACGGCTTGGCATGCCATTTCCACCTGGCACCTCAGTTGGACCAGCGTTCGTGCTGGACGTGCAGACCGCGTGAGACGACGCTTCATCCAGTCCCAAACATGCTCAATGGGGGACAGATCCGGAGATCTTGCTGGCCAGGGTAGTTGACTTACACCTTCTAGAGCACGTTGGGTGGCACGGGATACATGCGGACGTGCATTGTCCTGTTGGAACAGCAAGTTCCCTTGCCGGTCTAGGAATGGTAGAACGATGGGTTCGATGACGGTTTGGATGTACCGTGCACTATTCAGTGTCCCCTCGACGATCACCAGAGGTGTACGGCCAGTGTAGGAGATCGCTCCCCACACCATGATGCCGGGTGTTGGCCCTGTGTGCCTCGGTCGTATGCAGCCCTGATTGTGGCGCTCACCTGCACAGCGCCAAACACGCATACGACCATCATTGACACCAAGGCAGAAGCGACTCTCATCGCTGAAGACGACACATCTCCATTTGTCCCTCCATTCACGCCTGTCGCGACACCACTGGAGGCGGGCTGCACGATGTTGGGGCGTGAGCGGAAGACGGCCTAACGGTGTGCGGGACCGTAGCCCAGCTTCATGGAGACGGTTGCGAATGGTCCTCGCCGATACCCGAGGAGCAACAGTGTCCCTAATTTGCTGGGAAGTGGTGGTGCGGTCCCCTACGGCACTGCGTAGGATCCTACGGTCTTGGCATGCATCCGTGCATCGCTGCGGTCCGGTCCCAGGTCGACGGGCACGTGCACCTTCCGCCGACCACTGACGACAACATTGATGTACTGTGGAGACCTCACGCCCCACGTGTTGAGCAATTCGGCGGTACGTCCACCCGACCTCCCGCATGCCCACTATACGCCCTCGCTCAAAGTCCGTCAACTGCACATACGGTTCACGTCCACGCTGTCGCGGCATGCTACCAGTGTTAAAGACTGCAATGGAGCTCCGTATGCCACGGCAAACTGGCTGACACTGACGGCGGCGGTGCACAAATGCTGCGCAGCTAGCGCCATTCGACGGCCAACACCGCGGTTCCTGGTGTGTCCGCTGTGCCGTGCGTGTGATCATTGCTTGTACAGCCCTCTCGCAGTGTCCGGAGCAAGTATGGTGGGTCTGACACACCAGTGTCAATGTGTTCTTTTTTCCATTTCCAGGAGTGTATATTACAACAAAAAAAAGGGAAATGTGACAGGGTTCAGATACCATGCAGAGCCAATCACAAAATATTTTGATGTCATTCATCATTTTCAAATTATTTTTTTATTCTGCTATGTTGACTCAGTGATCCATGATTAGGCTGGGATTTCTTAATTAACACGTACTAAGATAGATTTTTCCATGTGAGCAGTGAAAACCTTCCCTTCTCAAGCCCCCCCCCCCCCTCAAAAATTCATAAGACCAATTTTGTTTATCAGTTTCTTTGGGTGGCAGTGTGTGTGAACACAACTCAAACACACATACCTGACCGCAGTCTCTGGCTGCCAAGGCCAGAATGTGAGCAGCAGTGCAAGATGCTCGAAGTCTTGCCTTGGCAGCCAGAGACTGTGGCCATGTGTGCACATGTTGCGCTTGTGTTGTGTGCTGTCTAAATCTAATGAAGACCGGTTTAGCCAAAAGCTATGTTTGACAGTCTTTTTGTTGTACCTATCTGTGAATCAGTAACTCCACTATATGGTGGGTAGCAACTATCCTTTTCATAATACTGCCAAACATAAATCTTCCTTTTTCATAGCTGTGAGAAGACAAAGCAATCCAGGTACAGTTACTGGCATCACTATTTTAAACCAAACAACTGCTCTCGTTGTTATAACCCGTGTTCGATTTGTGATGGTATGCCATACCAATACCTCTAGTAAGTCACAGTACTTGTACCTCTTCTTTTTTATAAATCGAGCACTGGTCATAACGTTTACTACTTCTACTTGTTTAGTTTCTTCAAGATCATGTCACATACAAAAGGTCAAACCAAACTCAAAACATCTAGAAGAAACTGTGTTACAATTGGCTCATTATACCTTATTCTAAACATATACACAGTGGATCTTTGATGAGGCTCAAGTTGCAGTCCGGCAGAAATTTTCATATGTCACTTATATACCTAATACTACTGATACCAAATAGTTCACAGCAAGTGAATAAATTTTGAATAATGGAATATATTATAACAAAACATTCAACATTCCATGCAGAACCAATCACAAAATATTTTCATTTCATACTTTTCACCGTTTTACTTTTGAAGAAATGTAAGCAACTCACTGAAAAAATATTATTCTTGGACCTATAATCATTAGTGGATGGGCCATTGAACTAATGATTCTTGATTCTGTAATTACTTTCTCTGGGTGGGGATGGGAGCAGGGATTGTGAACAACAGACATATAAAATGGCACAATACAATGTATGTGAAAGACATAACTCCTTTTACAATAAACAAATTTATTTTACTGCAGTTGTGTTTAACACGTCATACTAAAAAATTACATTCATTGAAACAGTAACTCCAACACAAGTACAAGTGTCATCCAAGTCAATAAACATTTTATGACAGTAGGTTTTCACAGTGGAATGCAAACCATTTCATTTTCTTAATGTGTATCTATGATATTACTACAGTGACATAACATTAGTACCTTACCACACGCATTAAATTGACACAGAGGGTAAAATAAAAATAATGATATAGGGTACTGGCTGTTGCCTATCCCTAGTAACCATCCCAGAAAATATAGGGTGGTCGCAGAGAACGTTTGGTCGTGCAATCATGTAGTCACTCTGTTGTGGTACTGGATTTGCAATGTGCTTCTGAAAATAAATCAAAGATATATTGAACGAATTACTGAATATTTTTTTTATATAGAACCTGGCAGTAATGGAAAGAACAAACATAAGTAGCATAACATCAGTACATGTAAAATTAGAAGAGAATTAAGTACGTACTGATCACTAACATGAATTTTGTATGTACAATACACCACTCTGTCGCCAATGAGGTGCAAATCAATCTCAAAAGAAGTACCTAGCAGTAAAAACTCCTACATTTGAGCACATATTAAGTTGTTAAATGGTGGAACATATAATCAACTAATCTGATCATGTATTGCATTCACATTCAAACTGGGCAGCTGAAGATAGTGATGCTATGGATTTACTGACAGTCATTACGTAGGTATGTGTTCAAGGCATTTAAGCATTCTAATAGCACCTTAACATTATATACATTTACTAACGTGGCTTGACATAAATAAACCATCACAATTTCAAAAGAATAGAAATTTATTCTACTCATTCATCATAGTCTGTACATCCCACCAAGAAGGTGAACAAGAACAGGAATTTCTTCTACTCTGCCACCAAGAAGGTGAAACTACAGGGAGCAATTGAAGGTAAACAGTAACAAAAGACAACCAAACATTTCTTAAGCTGTACACTATATTAACAAGAAACTATCACAATACTGCTTAATGCTAGTTGTGTTTATGCCAGTTATATGTGTTCTAGTGAATTAGAAAAAAAGCTGCTGTTACTTTAGTTATATTAGGTAGCTGCAGGATGTCTTATAAGAAACTTAATATTTACTTCATTAATCATGTTTTTTTTCAAAGAAAAGAGTAACCTAAATATGTAATTACATAGGACAGTTTACAACACACTACCTGCCACAAATCCTTGTACTAAGATAATCAATGGAAGGAGTCACCAATGAGATATGTTTTAAATTTTCCTTTGAATTTGCTGAGATAACTAATTACTTGTTGTATGTTCGATGGGAGTTTGTCAAATATCTTCATACCATAGTACATAACTTTCTTAAATCCTAGTTAAGGATGGAAAGTTTACACAAAAGTTATATTTCTGTCTTGTATTTATAGAGCAAATCAAATTTCAGCTTGAACTGATTTTTTTCACAACCACACTACGCCTTGATTAATACAACTCTGTGATAGTGGCAGTGGCTAAGAGTCAACAACTGCTGTTCTTCCTTCACACCTATGTGTCCGCTATAATGTCTGAGTTTTTAGGCACTGCACAGCTTTCTCAGCTGTAGTACGATGCACAGTAAAGGTGAGAGGCAGCTGTTGCCCTTTCCACCATCCCCACTGATATACTTCCCACTGCTGCTGACAATGACAACAATAAAAGTAATCTGAATGTATGTTTTGCTCTATTTGCATTGCATGTGCAGCTCTTGCTTAAGTATGTAGAATGATGCATATAACGAACGACCCTGCGCCCACAAAGCTGTCTGCCAACCAAGAGTTATTTTAATCAAAATTTAGAAGAAAACATAATAACTGTTTATCACTAAGTCTGCCAAAGGTTCACAAAAGCGATCGACAATAGCCACAAAAGTTTTCTATTATTGTCCCACTAACATAATCTGAGAGGTACTTAAAAAAAAATAAAACTTTCCAGAAATTACTGTCAGCCACATTTCGTATTATTTTTCAATCTTTATTTACCAAGACGAGTTTTGAATCACTATCATCAGGTGGTACATATTTATTGCATGTTTGCAGCTTTGTTGGAGTTGTGCAGCTGTGGCCAGGTGTGAAATGTACGTAGTTCTAACCACATTCGGTGCCTATAAGTTTCGTTCTCTTGCCATAACTACATGAGCCACAAGAATGCTGCAGATATGCAATAAATATGTACCATCTGATGATAAATCATTTGTTAATTTAAAACCAGTCATGGTAAATAGAAACTGAAGAGCAAAACCAAAGGCAACTGGCTGCTCTAAACCCTTACAAAAATTTAAATCTGAACTGAAACTGCTTCTTCTGGCAACTTCAGCTCTAAAGATGGATATTTAACAGAAACCTTGTGGTATAAAAAAGACTACAATGATTGCTTGTGCTATTTAAAAGTAGATGTAAACATTCTGTAACAGTAACATGAACAGTGAATGAGACCAATATGTTCATTATCATTACTTTTCAGTCAATAAGCTAGCTGGTAACCTGCAAATAGCCAGTATGTAACCATAAACAAAGACACAGAGTGTAAATCCAAAGTAATCTACACCATTTTGATAGAAACAGATCAATGGTCCTTGGAACAGAGCATTACTTTTAACTAATCAAAACACACACAAACTATATCGAAGAACAAAATCACTTTATATAAAGTGATCTACTTCTCAATGATAAATGATAGATTGGTGTAAAGTCATGACTCCACAGCCTGTTTTGACCAGTAATGCCATCAACATGGTGTACACTATTTCAAACACGTACAATATGGTGACCACGACATCACTCACTACACCTGCGAACAAACATAAATAGCATGTGAAGTATTTAATTCCAGCAATAGAATGAAACTAACACAACAACCAAATGAAGAGGACAAACTAAATGAACAACAGTAAGAATAATGACATCACCGCATAACAAACATTCACCAAATAATAAAGCACACAAAATCCTCAAAACTTAACGAAAAAATGAAAAAAATTAAAACTGTTGGTGAAGTAAATTCCACGTGACCTATATATCTCAAATGAAGACCTCAATACCAGTAACCCATAAAGCAGTCAGAAACTCAAAAACTTTTACTTGAGCTACACAGCTCCAACAAAGCCCTCAATACCACAAACCAACCATCCTAAAACATGGTGTTGCTAATTTCACTTCACCCACAAAGCTCAAGCAAAGCCCTAGATACAACACTTTCACTTACTCTATCTAAACCATAGTTTTCAGTACAACAATCCAAACCATGTTCGCATGACTAATACCAGAAATGTATCCTAAACAACGATGACACACCAGTACCCATGATACCTACTAATAACACAAATTCTTTCAATACCAACATGAAACATTCGATTCATGTCAAACTACTCACTAACAAACATGCAGCCCAACACAGAGCCACCAAATACTACAACATACAAACTACATACACAAAGACTCAAAAACATCAAGGGTCACCATAACATTATGGGTCAAAGCAGAAGGGTGTAGTATCAGCACATGACCCCGTGTGAATAACCTCATATTAGCCTCAGGTAGGAAATAGCGATGAGGCAGTGATTGCCACTTGGCAAGAAAACAGGACTAAATTATCAAGAATGAAACTTAATTACAGTTGGAGCATTTGTTCAGAGTTTGCATGTTTCTGGTACAACCCAAAAAGGCCAATACAGCCTGCTTTGCACTTAAGTGATCTTTCTCACTGTACTGGCCCACAAACTCAATACTTTTATTCAATCTGTCCTACAGCATTTTCTTTCTAAGTAGCACAGCTAAGATCTAAAAATTGTCCATTCTACCATTGAAATTCAAATACTTACATCCTAAACCATTTACTCGCTAATGGTCCTTATGATTATTAATTAAGAGTAAATTTACTAGACACGATTTGATTTACGAATTTTCTGAATGTCTGGTGAGACATTCATATGAACCCTTACCTGCTATTTCAGCATCTTATTTTGCAAATGCAAATTTCTCACAGTATCTCCAGTTTTGCTGCATTTCTCTTCCTGTCTTCAGCGATTTTCATTGCTAAATACTTCAGTGGCTAAAAATTAAGTCCAACAACTCCATTAATTAACATCTCAACAGGTTTAAACGAGAGTTACATTTGAAGAACCAGAACTACAGGATCGTACAACCAAACGTTCATTTCCACCACCCTATATTTTTTGGGATGGTTACTAAGGATAGGCCATGGCGTATACCAAAGATCATTATTTTATATTTTACCATCTGTGCCGAATTAATGTATCTGTTAATATATTAATCTTACGTAAAAATTGTAAATAACCTTTCACTCCCTGTATTTTACAACTGCCACCTTTAGAATTTGAAAGAGAGTATTCCACTCAACATTATCAAAAGCTTTCTCTAAATCTACAAATGCTAGGAATGTAGGTTTGCCTTTCCTTAATATTTCTTCTAAGATAAGTCGTAACGTCAGTGTTGCCCCACATGTTCCATTTCTACAGAATCCAAATTTATCTTCCCCGAGGTCAGCTTCTACCAGTTTTTCCATTCGTCTGTAAAGGATTCATGTTAGTATTTTGCAGCTGTGACTTATTAAAATGAAAATTCAGTAATTTTCACATCTGCCAACACCTTCTTTCTTTGGGATTGTAATTATTATATTCTTTTTGAAGGCTGAGGGTATTTCGCCTGCCCCATACATCTTGCTCACCAGATGGTAGAGTTTTGTCAGGACGGGCTTTCCCAAGACTGTCAGTAGTTCTAATGGAATGTTGCCTACTCCCGGGACCTTGTTTTGACTTAGGTCTTTCAGTGCCCTGTCAAACTCTTCACGCAGTATCATATCTCCCATTTCATCTTCATCTACATCCTCTTCCATTTCCATAATATTGCCCTCAAGTACATCGCCCTTGTATAGATCCTCTATATACTCCTTCCACCTTTCCGCTTTCCCTTCTTTGCTTAGAACTGGGTTTCCATCTGAACTCTTGATATTCATACAAGTGGTTCTCTTTTCTCCAAATGTATCTTTAATTTTCCTGTAGGCAGTATCTACCTTACCCCTAGTGAGATAAGCCTCTACATCCTTACATTTGTCCTCTAGCCATCCCTGCTTAGACATTTTGCACTTCCTGTCATTCTCATTTTTGAGATGTTTGTATTCCTTTTGCCTGCTTCATTTACTGCATTTTTATATTTTCTCCTTTCATCAATTAAATTCAATATTTCTTCTGTTACCCAAGGATTTCTTTCAGCCCTCATCTTTTTACCTACTTGATCCTCTGCTACCTTTGTTTCCTCTTTCATTTGTTACCCCCAATCCATATTCACCTATTATGTTTCCTTCTCTCCCTTTTCCTACTATCGAATTCCAGTCACCCATGACTATTAAATTTTCGTCTCCCTTCACCACCTGAATAATTTCTTTTATCTCATCATACATTTCATCAATTTCTTCATCATCTGCAGAATTAGTTGGCATATGAACTTGTACTACATCTACATATATACTCTGCAATCCAACATATGGTGCATGGTGGAGGGTACCTCACACCACAATTAGCATCTTCTCTCCCTGTTCCACCCCCCAAACACAACGAGGGAAAAATGACTGCCTATATGCCTCTGTACGAGCCCTAATCTCTCTCTACTGTAGTAGGCATGGGCTTCATATCTATCTTGACCACAATAATACATTCACTATGCTGTTTATATTAGCTTACCTGCACTCCTATTTTTTTATTCTTTATTATACCTACTCCTGCATTACTCCTATTTGATTTTGTATTTATAACCCTGTATTCTTCGGACCAAAAGTCTTGTTCCCCCTGTCACTGAACCTCACTAGTTCCCACTATATGTAACTTTAACCTATCCATTTCCCTTTTTAAATTTTCTAACCTACCTGCCCGATTAAGGCATCTAACATTCTACACTCCGATCCGTAGATCGCCAGTTTTCTTTCTCCTGATAACAATGTCCTCTTGAGTAGTCCCTGCCTGGATATCCAAATGGGGGACTATTTTACCTCCGGAATATTTTACTCAAGAGGACATCATCATCACTTAATCATACAGTAAAGCCGCATGCCCTTGGGAGAAATTATGGATGTAGTTTCCCCTTGCTTTCAGCCGTTCACAGTACCAGCACAGCAAGGCCGTTTTGGTTAGTGTTAAAAGGCCAGGTCAGTCAATCATCCAGACTATTGCCACTGCAACTACTGAAAAGGCTGCTGCCCCTCTTCAGGGCCCACACGTTTGTCTGGCCTCTCAACTGATACCCCTCAGTTGTGGTTGCACGTATGATACGGCCATTTGTATCGCTGAGGCACGCAAGCCTCCCCACCAATGGCAAGATCCAAGGTTCATGGGGGGAGGGGTCCTTCATAGGATTTAACAAATTTTATTTTTATTGCATTTATATCCCTTTTCTTGCAAAAAGTGGGTAATTTCTCTTGTTAAGTCTTACCATTTTAAGTTACTTCTTTAGACTGCTGTTACAAATTTTACACACAAATAATACATATGCCTAAAGAAAAGACAAGAACAATGAATTTATATGTGGTACATGTATAGCTAAAGAAAGATTATAAGAAAATGGCAAGTAAATAATGTTATGCCTTGGGGTTTTGCTAGGGTTCAAGCCTTAGCTGGGACTAATCTTTTCCTTACCAGTATGGTAGCCAAAATGGTCTGCCATGGTGTCTCACAGATGACTCAGTCTTCGGTGTGTTTTATCTTCTTCGAAGTTTCTAATGTTATGATTCAGTTCTTCCTGCTGTGACAGCTACCCTTTGTAGTGCATTACTTCATCATTTATCACTGTTTCGTCAATCTTCACTGTTCGAGCTGATCTGATTCTATCCTCTAAGGTACCCCCGTCATTCATGTTGTGCAGTTGCCCAACATCACCTTTTTGCCTTTCATATCAGAGTGATCATTGTGGATGTCCACCTGGGGTGTCAGTGTCTCTCATGTTGTTGAGAGTGATCTTTAATTGGGGAGGCTCTTGTGACACCCATTTGCTCACTGACCTGCATCAAACGTGATTCTGCTTGTGCTCGCCAGTGGTGGGCTGATCAGTAGGTGGCAAACCTCCTTCAGTAGAAACCAGGCTGCTTCCAACTCAACAGATCATATGCTCCTCACAATGAAATTGTATAGGATTCCCAATGAAGTATGTCAACGAATGTGATGATTCTCGTTGTAAATACGTCGAATCAGTGTTCACCTATAGTAACTTCCTTAACGAACTAGAAATATTTAATTTAAAAGAGATGTCTTATTTTTACTATGATTTGACAGAACTTTATAAAATCAACAAAAGACTGTTCTCACACCAAAACATGGGAAGTAACATCATTCACAGAAGTTACCCCATCGACTTCAACTACTGAGTATTGTCTCAATGCTGTCAGACTATGCCCAAATACTGATGTTGAATGCTTGAGGAATGTGCATAAAATACAGCAGAAGACATTGTTAAGTGCTTTAAGAATGGCTACAGATATTGGGCTTATTTATGATACATGGGCAGGAAGAGTACGTTACGGCAGGGCTAAGAAAACGACTGTATTCCAGTCATGGGATGGTAAGTAAAATATATAAGATTTGTAAAATGAATAGCTTATGATGTGCGCATTTAAGGTAGTTTTATTTTTCCTATCAACAAGTGAAGAACAGTTCTGGGTACATTTCTTGAGTTTCATACTTTGGCCATCATTCTGATACAGTTTTAAAGTCTTATTTTGACGTGTGTATAAAGATTTCTCTTTGTATTAACGCCTCATTTTCTGAAGAATTTGCTTCTGTTCTACATTAAAGTCATAAACATTTTATTCAACAATGGTTCATGTAGTGTCTATTTTTGTTAGCTAATAACAATAGTCCCTGTAATTTGTATAATATTGATAGCATATCTTCACACTGTACTGTGATTGTTATAATTACATTTTTACAGATTTATTATTCAGCTGTGACAAAGGAAACGCACCGAGGAAAGATGAGCAAAATGTGGAATTATAATTGTATTAAACATTACAGTACTGATTGAGATTTTATTGCACTTACATTCATTGTCTAATATTCCAGGTTCAACGTGGTTTGCAGGGACCAAGGGCATAAGGTATATTGCATAAGTAACACCACTGACAAAGTACTGCCAAAGGATGTGAATTTTGCCTTGAGGGAGTATCCTGTACAGCTTGCTTCCTGTGTTCAAATACATATCTGATGCTCTTTGTTCGTGGGAGAGCAGTTTCTAAATAGCCAATTTTTTAATTAGTGATTTTGTAACACTGAAATAAAAAATATCGCAAACATACAAATCTGCTAGGAGTGATAATACTACACAGAAAATATAAATATTTGGAGCCCATAATAATAAAAAATTATTTTGTATTTAATGATTTTTGTGTAAACATGCTGAAGTCTGTGAGTTATGTAATACAGCAAGGAACTTGTGGAAGACAATTGCACCATAGTTTCCTTTGGTCAGAACACAATAAAAAATGAAACTAATATTTTTCTTGGCCAGTGGCCTTGCCACAGTGGTAACACCAGTCCCCGTCAGATCACCGATGTTAAGAGCTGTTGGGCTTGACTATCACTTGGATGGGCCACCATCCGGGTCTGCCGAGTGCTATTGGCAAACGCGGTGCACTCAGCCCTAGTGATTCCTAATGAGAAGCTGCTTGACTGGGAAGTAGTGACACTGGTCACAAAAGCTGACAACAACTGGGAGAATTGTGTGCTGCTCATGGCGGCTGCAGTGTAACACGTGTTAAGTTCGGCTCGCGAAATTTAGTCGAATTCGAAGGTGTTCTCGCAGGTGGTGTTGTCTAGTACAAGTGGAAATCGTGTAAACAACAGTGTTCTGTGCAGTAGTGATATTTTTTTCTGTGCTCCGCCAATATCTGCGAGAAAATGGTAAACAGAAGAATCAACAGCAGCGCGTCCAGCAGCGGGGAAGCAGCAGGTGCGGCGGGCCTGCTCCTGGCGGAAGGTGCGGCCGCGGCTCCCGGTATAGCGGAGTTGGTTCGCTCTGAGGTAAACCCTGCGCTTCGCGATAAAACCAATCTCGATCTGATAGCAGGCACCATATCAGATACTGTAACGGCAGCAGTATTGGCCAAAATGCGTGAAACTGTTGAGGCCAATACTGCCGAAATTACAGCACTAAAAAAGTCTGTGTCTGAATACGAGAAAAAGGCACGAGAGTTGGAAGTGAAACTATCTGCCGCCACAGACGAGCTAGAACAGTACCAAAGGCGAAATAGTCTACGACTGTTTGGAGTAGCAGAAAATAAAGAAGAAGACACGGACAACCTGCTTATACAGGTTGCGCGTGAAAAATTAGGCGTCGAAGTGACCAAGGCAGACATTGACAGGAGCCACCGGGTGGGACGAAAACTACCAGGTGCTACCAAACCTCGTCCAATAATTATTAAATTTGTGTCGTACCGAAAAAGGGCTGAGATCTTTACCCAGAAGAAGAAGTTAGCAAGGACAGGGATTACAATAAGGGAAGATCTGACACACGAGCGGCTAAAGATTTTAAACAGTGCCATATCCCATTTCGGTCTTCAGAATGTGTGGACTCAGGATGGCAGAGTAATCATTAAGACTGCAGCTGGAAAGAAGACAGTCACAAACATGACAGAACTAAATAGTATTAAGTGAACCTACTCGAGCCAAAAGTCAAACTTAACACCATTTTCAAATTTTAACAGTCCTATACTCAGATATAGTCTTGTAATTGTATTAACTTTTTAATTATTTGTACCTTCAACTAATTGTTTTTGTAACTTATTAACTTTTCAATTATTTGTACCTTCAACTAATTGTTTTTGTAACTGTATTAACTTTTTACTATTTTTGTGTCTTTAGCTGTAGCCATTGCTTAGTTTTAGTTACTGCTAATACTTTTTTCATTTTCTCAGTTTATTCTCTTCCATTCTGTAATAGTTCTATTGCAATTATTTGTCTCTCCTTTAGTTCATTAGTCAACCATCTCTTCGGTTTAAATTGTGCATAACAAAAATTACTATCAGTATCACTTTAGCAAATTTCAATTTAATTCTAGCTTCCTACGATACTCTATTAAATATTAAGCTTTCTTCTCTCTGCTGGCAGCATCGGCCTCTTGAATCACTCCTCTTTCCCTTATTTCCACCCTAAGCTGTTTCAAATACTCTAATTACACTTTTCCTCTTACGACATAGGATACTCAGTGACACACAGCTGTCACCATTTTGGTCATATTCTCCCTGCACCGAATACCACTAATCCATTTTCTATACTCCCGCAACCTCAGGAAATCTCTTGCAGTCGCTTTTCTTTCGGCTCTCGCGGAGTCACAAACAGGGCGCGCAAAATCTCGGACACCCCTGGAATATGTCACTTGGCGGAAACACCGGTCAGTGCCCCTCGCGGCAGGTAGTGCCTAACAAAGGGACAAACCAGTCTGCCACCCTACTCCAGGCTGCTCAGCGGAACGCGTCCGAGCTTTTAGCAGCTCACTGCAACATTCAGTCTTTACCTGCGCATTACGAAGAACTTAGCCTCCTCTTCCACCAACTAAACTACCACGTAATCCTCTTATCCGAAACGTGGTTGAAACCACACATATCCTCTGCATCTATTCATCTCCCAGGGTACACATTTCTTAGGGCAGACAGATCAAAAAAGCGAGGTGGCGGGGTCGGCGCATATATACGAACAGATCTCAAAGCGAAAGTCTTATGTACGTCAAATCCTGCTGAAGAAAAAGAGGCTGAATTCATGTTCATTGAAATAAATATACAAAGTCGGAAATTCTTGACTGGCGTCGTGTACAAGCCGCCAAAAATAAGCTCAATGAGTTCCTTCAAGTCGGAATTACATTCACTTCAGTGTCAATACGAACATGTCATCGTAATGGGTGACTTGAACATAGACCTGCTAAGAGACACTCCCTCCGCAATAAACCTAAGAAGATTGTTTAGTTGCAATAGCATGAACATTCTTCCATTACAACCTACACACCATACGGCGCACAGTCATACTCTTATAGACGTGATCGCAACGAAACAGACTGACAAAGTAAGAGATGTTGGTCAATCATCGGCCCCTGGCCTCTCAGCACATGATGTAATATTCCTGGCCTACTCTGTGCAGCCCCCAAGGATCAAATCGCGTTACATAACTTGTAGGAACATGAAACGTATTGACCTTGACGCTCTAACAGCCGATTGCTCAGAAATCTCATGGCATCAAATAATCAGAGAACCTACAATCGACGGCAAAATTAATGAACTTGGTGATAAACTCACTGCCCTTTATGACTCTGTGCGCACAGTCCGTGTAAGAAAATCTCCTGCTCCATGGCTGACAGCTGAATTACGTCAAATGATGACTAATAGGGATGCTGCCCACAGGCGTTTCAAGGCAGATCCGAAACCCGAACGTTTTGAAGAATATAGAAAGCTACGGAACAGAGTGAAACAATGCATTCGCAATGCCAAAATCAGGCACGCTCGCTCCCTCGTATGCAGCGATTTGACACCCACGACTCTATGGAAGAATCTCCGTAGCTTGGGGGTCGGAAAGGCAAAATCGGAAACTACTTTTCATGTGTCAGCTAACGAATTAAATGAATTCTTCTCTGCACCTCTGAATACCAGCACGGCTGATGATTTCCGTCCACAAGAATCCCCAAACAGGATAACTAACAATGATACCTTTCATCTAAAACATGTAACAACAAATACGGCAAGAAAAGCAATAATGAGAATCTCTTCTGATGCAATAGGCAACGACAGTATCGGTATAACCATGATTAAGAATGTTGCCGATATCTTAGTACCTGTCTTAACTGACATATTTAATTTTTCCCTCGTGAACGGAATATACCCCACTGCATGGAAAAGAAGCATAATTCGACCCATCCCTAAGGTCGAAAACCCGCAACTGCCTAGTGATTACCGACCAATTAGCATACTGCCTGCTGTTTCCAAAGCACTGGAATATATTGTTCATGACCAAATCACTGAACACTTGCATGAATTCAGTCTATATGACAAATTTCAATCTGGTTTCCGTAAACATCACAGCACAAACACTGCTCTAATTAAAGTAACTGATGACCTGAAATATGCCATCGACAATCGAAAGGCAACAATATTGACGCTACTGGACTTCAGCAAAGCTTTTGACACTGTTAACTTTGACATATTACTCAGAAAAATGCAACAGCTTAATTTCTCTGATAGTGCAATGAGATGGTTTGAAAGCTACTTAAAAGACAGACAGCAATGTGTTGTCTGCGCAAATGAAAAATCTTCCTGGAAACATGTTTCTTCGGGAGTGCCACAAGGATCAGTCTTAGGACCACTTTTGTTTTCTTTATATGTCAACGATATTTCGTCGGTTTTGTCCTCCTGTAAACATCATTTCTATGCCGACGACCTCCAGCTCTATCTCAGCGTCAGACCTGAAGACGTAAACACTGCAATCGCTCTGATGAATGATGATCTGTCTTTAGTAGTGACATGGGCGAAAAACCTGGGGCTTAAATTAAATGCAAAAAAGACGCAAGTAATCTTAATAGCCCATCAGAAATTAATAAGTTCAGATTTCCGCGAACGGCTACCTCCTATTCTGCTCGAAGGTACTCCAATACCATATCAGAAAACAGTGAAGAACTTGGGTGTAACTTTGGACGAGCATCTCAACTGGGCGGAGAATACAGTCGCAGTGTGCCGAAAAACGTCTGCTTGTCTCTATGCTCTCAAAAAGTTTCGGAACATATTCCCACAGGACTTGAAACGCCAGCTCGTGCAAGCACTCGTTCTACCGAACCTCCATTATTGTGATGTGATTCAACAAGGCATGAGTAGTGAAAACAAAAGACGGCTAGAGCTAACCATGAATGCCTGTGTGCGTTACACCTGCAACATTCGCCGATATGATCATGTTAGTGCTTCATACTCCGAGCTAGGGTGGCTGCGGCCGGACAAACTGCGTGACTACCACACTCTATGTCTACTTCACCGACTCTTCATCGCGCAAGCACCCCAGTACCTAGCTTCAGAGATTAAAATCCTGTCATACCATCATAATCGAAACACGAGGACACTCTTATCTGGTATCCTAACTGTGCCCACTCACAAAACAAAAACTTTTGCAAACTCCTTCTCAGTTGCTGCTGTCCGCCTCTGGAACAAACTGCCCCTTACCTTGAGGAAAATTCAATCTCCTGTTGCTTTTAAGAAGAAGTTGAAGCATTTCCTACTATCATCCGCATAAAATTCTCCACAAAATTAATGTGCAAGGCAAATCCTCTCATCTGTCAAATAGCAAAGCTAGTGTCTCCTATCTTGCTCCTGAGATGCCTTCCTCTTCATCTATCTCTATTAGACATGCAGTCTCCTTTTCCTTTATATTTTCCTTAATTATGTTTCATCATGTCTCTCTATTCTTCTCCTCGCTTCACCATGAGTCTCCCTCATACTCCCTGCTGCCAGCACTCCTATCTTAAATCTTTCTCTTCAATAATGTATTTTTCGAGGTGTACCTTTCTAATTGTTTATCTCACTTTTTGTATTAGATGTAGTTTAACATGCCTACTGAAACATATGACTGTAAAATAAGTAGAATGCCTGGTTAGATGTAAGAGAGGGCCTGATGGCCCTAATCTTGCCAGGTTAAATAAATAAATAAATAAATAAATAAACATGCCCCTCTGTATCCACACCTGGTGATGCCTAAAGGCTGAGGATGACACAGCAGCCAGTCAGTACCATTGGGCTTTCAAGGGCTGTTCGGATGGTTTTTTTTTGTTTTTTTGTTTTAATACTTTCTTGAACATGCTGGAACCATATAATAAATGGATCTACATCCACTGACTATTATATCAAATGTTTGTTGATAGTAAATATTGGAACTGAGAATAGTTAATTGAAAATAATAATGATACAAATGTATATTTGATACCCTTTAGAAGCAATCCTCACAATTTGTACTGATGCACAAATCCGTGAGGATATCACAATTAAAAGCATTGTCTGTAACTGTAATTTATTTATTCAGGAAACTTGGATACATTTTGTTAAAAGGCATAGCTTCCATTACATTTGGTTGTAAGGTACAACTTCCATCCATTTGAATCTGCTTACAATAGTCAAACCTAGGTGCACCTCTGTAATTTTTATCTCACCCACTTACTCCAGTACCAAATTGACTTGATGATTCCTTGATGCCTCGGGACGTGTCCTAACAGTCAGTCCCAATTTTTAATTGTGCCAATAATTTCTCTTCTTACCAATTTTTTTTTAGTATCACCTCTTTACTTATCCGGTATGCCCATATAACCTTCACCATTCTTCTGTATCACAAAATTTCATACGCCTTATTCTTATGCAAATTAATTTTCAGGTTGTGTAAACACCTACTTTATCACCCTAAATGAACACTGACATAACAAAACTGAATAGACGTTTTGTTGTGATGAATGATCTGTGTCCTCCCCCCATGAACCATGGACCTTGCCGTTGGTGGGGAGGCTTGCGTGCCTCAATGATACATATAGCCGTACTGTACGTGCAACCACAACGGAGGGGTATATGTTGAGAGGCCAGATAAACGTGTGGTCCCTGCAGAGGGGCAGCAGCCTTTTCAGTAGTTGCAGGGTCAACAGTCTGGATGATAGACTGATCTGGCCTTGTAACAATAACCAAAACAGCCTTGCTGTGCTGGTACTGCGAACGGCTGAAAGCAAGGGGAACCTACAGCCATAATTTTTCCTGAGGGCATGCAGCTTTACTGTATGGTTAAATGATGATGGCGTCCTCTTGGGTAAAATATTCCGGAGGTAAAATAGTCCCCCATTTGGATCTCCGGGCGGGGACTACTCAGGAGGACGTTGTTATCAGGAGAAAGAAAACTGGCGTACTACGGATCAGAGTGTGGAATGTCAGATCCCTTAATTGGGCAGGTAGGTTAGAAAATTTAAAAAGGGAAATGGATAGGTTAAAGTTAGATATAGTGGGAATTAGTGAAGTTCGGTGGCAGGAGGAACAAGACTTCTGGTCAGGTGAATACAGGGTTATAAATACAAAATCAAATAGGGGTAATGCAGGAGTAGGTTTAATAATGAATAAAAAAATAGGAGTGCGGGTAAGCTACTACAAACACCATAGTGAACGTATTATAGTGGCCAAGATAGACACGAAGCCCATGCCTACTACAGTAGTACAAGTTTATATGCCAACTAGCTCTGCAGATGACGAAGAAATTTAAGAAATGTATGATGAGATAAAAGAAATTATTCAGGTAGTGATGGGAGATGAAAATTTAATAGTCATACGTGACTGGAATTCGACAGTAGGAAAAAGGAGAGAAGGAAACATAGTAGGTGAATATGGATTGGGGGTAAGAAATGAAAGAGGAAGCCGTCTGTTAGAATTTTGCACAGAACATAACTTAATCATAGCTAACACTTGGTTCAAGAATCAGAAAAGAAGGTTGTATACATGGAAGAATCCCGGAGATACTAAAAGGTATCAGACAGAGATTTAGGAACCAGGTTTTAAATTTTATGACATTTCCAGGGACAGATGTGGACTCTGACCACACTCTATTGGTTATGAACTGTATATTAAAACTGAAGAAATTGCAAAAAGGTGGGAATTTAAGGAGATGGGACCTGGATAAAATGACTAAACCAGAGGTTGTACAGAGTTTCAGGGAGAGCATAAGGGAATGGGGGAGAGAAATACAGTAGAAGAAGAATGGGTAGCTTTGAGGGATGAAGTAGTGAAGGCAGCAGAGGATCAAATGGGTAAAAAGACGAGGGCTAGTAGAAATCCTTGGGTAACAGAAGTAATATTGAATTTAATTGATGAAAGGAGAAAATATATAAATGCAGTAAATGAAGCAGGCATAAAGGAATACAAACGTCTCAAAAATGAGATCGACAAAAAAGCTCAAAATGGTTAAGCAGGCATGGCTAGAAGACAAGTGTAAGGATGTGGAGGCTTATCGCACTAGGGGTAAGATAGATAAAGCTTACAGGAAAATTAAAGAGACCTTCGGAGAAAAGAGAGCCACTTGTATGAATATCAAGAGCTCAGATGGAAGCCCAGTTCTAAGTAAAGAAGGAAAAGCAGAAAGGTGGAAGGAGTATATAGAGGGTCTATACAAGGGCGATGTACTTGAGGACAATATTATGGAAATGGAAGAGGATGTAGATAAAGGTGAAATGGGAGATTCGATACTGCGAGAAGAGTTTGACAAAGCACTGAAAGGCCTGAGTCAAAACAGGGCCCCAGGAGTAGACAACATTCCATTAGAACTACTGACAGCCTTGGGAGAGCCAGTCCTGACAAAACTCTTCCATCTGGTGAGCAAGATGTACGAGATAGGCGAAATACCCTCAGACTTCAAGAAGAATATAATAATTCCAATCCCAAAGAAATCAGGTATTGACAGATGTGAAAATTACCGAACTATCAGTTTAATAAGTCACGGTTGCAAAATACTAACACGAATTATTTACAGACGAATGGAAAAACTGATAGAAGCCGACCTCGGGGAAGATCAGTTTGGATTCCATAGAAATGTTGGAACACGTGAGGTAATACTGACCATAGGACTTATCTTAGAAGAAAGATTAAGGAAAGGCAAACCTACATTTCTAGCATTTGTAGACTTAGAGAAAGCTTTTGAAAATGTTGACTGGAATACTCTCTTTCAAATTCTAAAGGTGGCAGGGGTAAAATACAGGGAGCGAAAGGCTGTTTTCAATTTGTACAGAAACCAGATGGCAGTTATAAGAGTTGAGGGGCATGAAAGGGAAGCAGTTGTTGGGAAGGGAGTGAGACAGGTTTGTAGCCTCTCTCCGATGTTATTCAATTTGTATATTGAGCACGCAGTAAAGGAAACAAAAGAAAAATTCGGAGTAGGTATTAAAATCCAGGGAGACAAAATAAAAACTTTTAGGTTCGCCGATCACATTGTAATTCTGTCAGAGACAGCAAAGGACTTGGAAGAGCAATTGAATCTAATGGACAGGGTCTTGAAAGGAGGATATAAGATGAACATCAACAAAAGCAAAACAAGGATAATGGAATGTAGTAGAATTAAGTCAGGTGATTCTGAGGGAATTAGATTAGGAAATGAGACACTTAAAGTAGAAAAGGAATTTTGCTATTTGGGAGCAAAATAACTGATGATAGTCGAAGTAGAGAGGATATAAAATGTAGAATGGCAACGGCAAGGAAAGTGTTTCTGAAGAATAGAAATTTGTTAACATCGAGTATTGATTTAAGTGTCAGGAAGTCGTTTCTGAAAGTATTTGTATGAAGTGTAGCCATGTATGGAAGTGAAACATGGACAATAAATAGTTTGGACAAGAAGAGAATAGAAGCTTTCGAAATGTGGTGCTACAGAAGAATGTTGAAGATTAGGTGGGTAGATCACATAACTAATGAGGAGGTATTGAATAGGATTGGGGAGAAGGTAAGCAGATTCAGAAGGATGTAGGTTGCAGTAGACACTGGGAGATGAAAGAGCTTGCACAGGATAGATTAGCATGCATCAAACCAGTCTCAGGACTGAAGACCACAACAACAACAACAACAACAACGAATGATCTGTAGTGTAACCAGAGGATTAGGTTCAGGTGGCTAGGTGACCGTTTGGTTACTTGTGGTCAAGCTGAATGTGAAAGCAGTGTGTTAAGAGAAAAGTATTGTCCTGAGGTGGATGCTAGGGTAAGTTACACCAAACAACACCTTATTATCAGGAGTTCATTTATTCACCTCTTTACACAAGCAAGGCTTACAAAAAACTGGTTGGCAAACTGCACAAAGATAATGTTTAGCTTAGATCAAACACGATACTCAGATCGATACTGGTGCCGACCTCATCGGCACCACATAGTCCCCCCCCCCCTCCCCTTGCAGTAAGGAGTGCACTTGAGAGGCCAGGGGGGGGTGGGGTGACTATGGTGACGGCAGGGGTGGTTCAGTGGAGCCGAACCACGGTCAGCTCAACAGCATCGTTGGGGAGCTGTGTGGGTAGGTTTCATGACGGAAGGTCCAGCCACTGAACCTGGAAGTCAAAGCACGCCGGGCATTGTACTGGGCGTGCTGGTCGAGCGGCATCAGGTACACTGGCGGTTTGTGGGAGGAACGGAGCGATGATGACAATGTCTCTGGAGGGCTTGGCAAACACATTAAGCATGTCCGGTTCGACCCTGGGCGAGAGGGGAACACATTTCACCAGGTGGCATGGAATGGCAGAGGTTGTGTCATGAGCACTGGATGAAGGGAAACACACGACTAAAAGTGTATCATTGTGTAGTATTATAGAGATGTTGTGGAATATGTCTGGGGGAACAGGCACAAACAGCTCAAGCGAGAGCACGTTCAGGATGGGGGGGGGGGGCTGAGAAACCTCAACAGGGTGAGGCAGGCGAAGGGGGAGAGGTAGAAGGGACCGGCGAAGAGGCCGGCGGCGAGGGCGTGATCGTAGGTAAGCTCGACGTGGGGAGCACGGGGTCACTCGACGGAGTGAATGAGACCAGAGTAGGTGGCAAGGTCAGAGGAGAGCTCGACGATTGGAGCTGGAAGTCACTCAATCGAGTATGTAAGACCAACCTGGAGGGAGTGGTCAGAGGGTCGTGAGCCACGACAGTGAGTGGCGTGGTCGTGGCCTGAAGGGGGGTAGAAGGAGGCTCGGCATGAGCAGGCTTAAGTCTGTTGATAGAGAATGTGACAGCTGAATCTTTCATCTGGATGTCATAGGTGTTGGCTGAGCGCCGGAGAACTCGGTACGGGCCGGTATATGGCTGTTGCAGGGGAGCACGGACAGTGACATCTCAGAGCATGACGTATTCGAAACTGTCCAGAGATTTCGGGACGTGAACCTTAGGGCGGGAGTGGTTGGCAGACAGAGGGAAATGGAGGTTGTTGAAGTGGTGTCTGATGCAGTCAATGAAGGAAGGTAAGTCAGACTGAGGGAGAGAAGCAGAAGGGCTCACAAGTTCACCAGGGAGAACAATGTTCTGTCCCCAAAAGAACTCAGCTTTTGTGCCTTTGAGGTCTTCCTTATAGATCGCACGAATGCCGAGAAGCACAAGGGGAATGGTCTATATCCATAGAGAGTTGTGGCATTGAAGAGCAGCCTTGAAAGTGCGGTGCCAGCGCTTGACTAGCACGTTACTTTGTGGGTGATATGCTGTGGTATGGATGTGCCGGATACTGCAGATGTTACAAATCTCATTGAACAGGGCCGACTCAAATTGTCTGCCCTGGTCAGTCGTGATGATAGCTGGACATCCAAAATGCGATACCAATGACTCGATGAAAGCTTGAGCAAACAGTTTCTGCCGTGATACTGGGGAGGGGGACAGCCTCGACCTAGCGAGTTGTTCGGTCGATAGATGAGAGGACATAATGAAAGCCTTAGATGGGGGGAGAGGGTCGACATAGTCAATATGGATATACTGGAAACACCCAGGTTGGATCGAAAAGGTTCCGAGGGGATAGTGAAATGTGCTTGTGTACTTTGCAGCGTTGGCACGTGATGCAGGAGAGTGCCCATTGCTGGCAGTCCTTTTTGACATTTCTCCACACAAAGCACTCCGCAACAAGGCAGGTGGACACACGAACACCGGTGTGGGATAAATTATGCAGTGCGTTGAAGACAGATCGACGGAGCGTTGTTGAGATGAGGGGCGTAATGTGCCCGTATTGTCATCACACCAGATCTCACCAGAAGTGGCAGGGAAGGTGGTGCGGATGAAGTGTAGTGAAGAGGTAGAGTCTGAAATCAGGTCTTGTGTGTCATCAGTGGGTTGGAGGTTAGGCACTTCAGAGAGGTCTAACAGCAAATAGATAGCGTCAACTCGTGAAAGGAAATCAGCAACTATATTGTCAGTACCCTTTATGTGTCTGACATCAGTGGTGAACTGAGATATGAAGTCCATGTATCTGAAGCGGTGAGGAGTCGGATCCGCTGGAGAGTTTGTAATGGCCACAGCAAGAGGTTTGTGGTCCGTTAAAACATAGAAAGGTTGTCCCTCAATGTCAGTCTTGAAATGCTTGATCGCTTCATACACCGCGAGCAACTCCCTGTCAAACGTGGAATTTTCTGTTGCGTTGGTGAGCTTCCTCGAGAAGAACTGCAGAGGCAAAGTCTGGCTGTCGATTGTCTGGCTGAGGACAGCGCTGATGGCAGTATCACTTGCATCTGTGGTGATGAAAAGCTGTGCATTGGCATGAGGATGCACGATGGTGCAGGCCTCAGCAAGAAGACTTTTGAGGGAAGTGAAAGAGTCAGTCATAGCAGGGATCCATGGAACAGTCTGAGATCCAGAAGTGTGGGTGCCTGCCAAGGCATCTGTCTGTGGAGCCTGAATCTCCGCGGCCCGAGGTAGATGTCGGCAATAATAATTAACCAGAAAGCACCGGACCTATTTGAATGATGCAGGTCTGGGTAGGTTTATTATTGTTTGTACCTTCTCAGGAGGTGGTGATATGCCGTCAGCAGAGACCCGAAAACCGAGAAAAGTGACAGCGGGTTTATGTAGCTGCAATTTGTCCTGGTTGGTCTCGATGCCTGCTGCCGTGAGAGTGTTCATAACAATTTGCACATGTCGAATGTTGTCCTCGACAGAGGAGCAGAACACAAGAATGTCATCAAGGTATGCAAAGCAGAATTTTAGGTCGAATAGCACTTCGTTGATGAAGCGTTGCCAGGTCTGGGTTGCGTTTTTCAGACCGAAGGGCACGAATCGAAACTGAAGTAACCCAATAGGGGTGGTGATTGCTGTCTTCTCGATGTCTTCAGGTGCCATGGGGAACTGGTGGTAGGCCCATTTGCAATCAATGACCAAGAACGTGGTCGCACCTGGGAGGAAACTGGTAAAGTCGGCAATGTTGTGTATGGGGTAGGTGTCCATAATTGTTAGTGCGTATAGTCGATGGTAGTCTCCGCACATGCGCCATGACCTGTCTTTCTTGGTGTCATATGAATGGGCGTAGACCAGCTACTGGCAGAGGGTTCAATGACGCCGGAGCTTAGAAGTTCAGAAATCTGCTTTTTTAGGTCGGAGAGGGGCTCTGGACAAAGTCGATGTGGTTTACTGGAGATCGGGGGGCCTGGCATGAGGCGAAGCTTGTGAACCGTGCTGTTGGTGACGACAGAAATGTTGCCGGCGGCACAGGAGGCGGTTTATTTACAGTGTGTGACGGGCGGGGCAGGCGAGGCGTGGTCGTGGTGTTCGGAGCCACTCGGCGCATCCGATGGGAGCCGAGGTGAAGTGTCCCAGGAGTCAAAGTGACAAGATGGCCCTGACCCAAAGTAGTGGCACCACGGTCAGGTGAGCTCGGTAGCACTTGTGAAGCGTTAGTGAGTCCATTGTCCAAGGGCATGGCCTGTGGCAGTACGGTCGCAGGCGAAGCACCAGGTGCGAGTACACTGTTTGTGTGGTCAGTGGCGGTCACACGGCGCCGCGCAGGAGCTGAAGTTATATAGTTTGAAGTGCTGTCCGCAAGGGAAGAGGTAGGAGCTGTCAATTTGTGAACACATGACGCTCATTGCGCATGCACACACGTGTCCGGCCAAGGGTCAAATGCTGCCGTGTTAGGGGAATGTGGTCCTGTGAAACTGTCAGTACACGTTACGGCAGACTTGATAGCACAGTTGCGAGGGGTAGCGAGAGGTAAGTACACGGAGGCTCGATTCCTGGGACTACAAGCAGATTCAACGCACTTACTGACCTTGCTTTGTCCTTGTTGCAGGGTATGTAATTCCTTTGCTGCATCGGAGAGCTGGAGCTGAGTTTCGTGGAGCCGGAGGGAGAGCTCAGTTTTCCTTGCATAGGAGAGCGAGGTTTTCAAGCTCGACAAGGCACTTCTGCGTTGATTCTTGTAACGTTGTCGACAGACACAAGCATGTATGGATGAGATGAGCCCGGACAGACGTGTCACGAGGGGGGGGGGGGGGGGAGGGGGGTTTGCTCAGGGGAAGTGAGATTTGGACGGGTGATGAAACACAGTGTTTTTGCACTAGGTCCGGTGAAGGTTTGTGGTGTCGCAAGAAGTCAATGTCTAGTATAGGTTCCTCAATATTGCACACTAAAAAGTCAACATGAGTTTGCAGTTTGCGGAGAGTGAGACGACGTGGGAGGTTGAACCCGAGCAGTGCCGTTTACTTGAATTCACGGCTTGCAGTGAAGTATGATAAGGGCAAATGTTTAACGACACCAACAACGTAGGCAGCTGTGAAACATCGATGACTGTGTCCACTAGGAAAAAGTATCCTGATGAAATGTCTTTAATGTAAAGTCGTCTGTAATTATCTGATTGTTACTGGATAGAATGGAGCACTGGGAAGTGCCTGTCATCTTGTGTGCAGGAGGCGGCACCTGGACCTACCTGCAATTGGCGTTTGGGAAGCAGCAGGGTGGTCAGCAGTTCCATGCCGCCTCAGCAAGCGGGTGTGGAAGTAGCAGTATGGGTAGTGCGGTTGCATTTACTGCAGAACGTTCATTGCCAGAGACGCTGCCTGAGGTTCGGTGGCGACAGCAAGATCAGTTGCAGGAGGGGGCATGACCGTGGGCGGAGCTGGTGACATCCCAGTTGCTTGTTTACTGCTTCCCGGAGCAAGCAGAACAGTGGGTTCATTATGGCCCCGGCTGCAGGACGAAGAGCCTGAACCTGAGACTTGCCAGGTAGGCAGTGGCTGGCGAAATAGAGCAGTGATGCATCATGTACTTTGTCAGCAATTGTCATTCTTTGCTTGACAGGTTCAGAAGACCTGTGAGCCAGAGCAAAGTGGACATGAGGAGGTAGTTTATCTGACCAGATGGCGAGGAGAGCTGCATCAGAGAGTAGATGACCAGAGCCCGTAGCCGTCTCCAGAGTTGAGAATTTTTGTCATTGCCTAGTTACTCGACGTGGAGCGCTTTCCACATTGTCGTCTCAGTTGAGTGGGCAAGCTGACATAGAACTGTCTTTTTGGCTAGAGTGTACCGGGTAGCTGAGTCCGGAGTGTCGACCAGGTCAGCAATCAAGTCCTCCTGGTTGTGCAGGTGGGTAATAAGGCACAGAAATCTGGTTGATTCATCGAGTTTGAAATGGTCGAACACTTCGTCCACAATTTTAAACCAGGCTGTTGCCATGTCGGGATTGAACGGCGGCAGCATCGGTAAGGATTGTTGAATGTTCGGAAGAACAGGTTGAGTTGAATTCGTTGAGGCACTGCCTGAAATGAGCTGCTGTTGCTGCAGTATTCCAGGAAAGGGTGTCTCCAGGGTATGAGGTGACGACGGCTGGTTGGGTGGCAGTGTGAAGGTGACGCGTTGTGGTTGAGTGCAATCCGTCTTGACACAGAAGGCCGACGCGGTTGAGACACCGTAATGTGCCAATTGCGGGCGGAAGTTCAACACGTTGCGAGTGTGTTTGGATTGACGTGTCGCGGAAGACCAACACAGCTGAGGCACCAAGATGTGCTGAGAATGGTAGTGGAAGCTCGACTGGAGCCAGTGTGGGGGCAACAAATGAGAAAAAGTTCAAAGTTTGAAAACGCGTGCTAGTCCGTAGAAAGCTCAACGTACAATCAGAGCCGGAGCCACCTGTGTTGCAGGGAGGCTGCGGAGGTGCAGACTGTCCGGAAGCACAGTGAAAAAATTAATGTCAAACGCTGGACGGAATGTATGAATGTTTACTGTTCATAGTCACTTAACTCAAAACGATGCGGGGATAAGGTGAATGTCGTGGCACATAACACTGAGGCATAGCAGTAGGACGGAAATGGATGTCAGGCACAGATAACAAGCTATTGTTTGTGTTGCAGGCCGAGGTATTGAAGCAGGAAGGCATGTGCTGATGCTCAACCGAGGCAGGTGCAGGCGTGGTTGGATGCTGAGGAGGTTGACCTGTGAACAAAGCAGTTGCAGCCACGTGGCAGGATTCCATGTGGCACTGCACAGATTGCAGCGTGGAAAATTATTGTCCTGGTGGTGGTAAGTTGTCCGACGAAGCATTTGCAGAAATCGGCATTGGTCCCACACGAAGATCCGTAAGAGGTAACTGCACAGTCGATACGGGAGGGCACATGTAGTGGGAACAAAGGCGTCTGATAGCCGGAGTCATGCACTCTCCTAACCTCACTTATTTTTGCAGGCTCGCAACGTCCAGCGAAATCGGGCATAATCGTCGAGTGAGAGGCATCGTGTTGCAGTCCTGACGGGTGTACATCACCCGCAACACGATGCGGCATTGGGCCGAAGCCATTGTTCGAATTTTGTGTTAATGCAATACACGCAAAAATAACCAATGCGGAGGCCGAGGACACAGTAAAACGGTGAAAACAGAAGACGTCACAACTCGGGGTCACAAGTGAGGTGGATGATCGGGTCAGTTACACCAAACAACACCTTATTGTCAGGAGTTCATTTATTCACCTCTTTACACAAGCAAGGCTTACAAAGGACTGGATGGCGGAACTGCACAAAGATAATGTTTAGCTTAGTTCAAAGACGACACTCAGATCGATACTGGTGTTGACCTCATTGGCGCCACAGTCCCATACCTGTGCAGATAGGTGGTGGTTAGTGTTTAACGTCCCGTCGACAACGAGGTCATTAGAGACGGAGCGCAAGCTCGGGTTAGGGAAGGATTGGGAAGGAAATCGGCCGTGTCCTTTCAAAGGAACCATCCCGGCACTTGCCTGAAACGATTTAGGGAAATCACGGAAAACCTAAATCAGGATGGCCGGAGACGGGATTGAACAGTCGTCCTCCCGAATGTGAGTCCAGTGTGCTAACCACTGCGCCACCTCGCTCGGTGTGCAAATAGTATTGTATGGTTGGGTACATCGGAACTGGTGGGGGTTTCATTGTGTGTGAGCTCTATCTGCTAGGAGGGATTCAGTTCAGTGAATGAGGACTACTCAAAAGCAGAGTCTGTAAAAGATCGTACGGACAGCTCATCCCAGTATGACTAATCATATAACTGTCTACAGTTGCCAATAAGAAAAATCATCCCATTAACAATTAATGCAACTGCTGATAGTGTACTAAGCACACTGCTCAGCAGATTACTGCATACTAAGATGGTCATTCCTTCATAACAAAAAGGTACACACACCTGGGGCAGTGTGGCTGCCAAGCTATTTGGAGCTAGGTGTAACATATTGATCTGTAGAGCAGCATGATGTCTATGTTCATATCATATTTAGTGCACTTTTTGCTATAAAAATGAACTGTAAGGTAAATTCAGAAAGCACATATGGGATAACAAACAAGTATTTCATGAGTGCATGACATACATTGTACGTCTTTTAACCACATACAATAAATAGTTCTAGTTTATTTCATGATAAATAGCTGAGATCTAACTGGTACATGACTTTAGTATATCACTGTTTGTTTATATTCCTCGCAATGACTAAAAATTTAAATATTACATTCTTTGGTCATGTTTTCATACTTACTGTTACTGCTACAAATGCATAGACAACTCCATGAAAAAGGAAACAATTACATTTCTTTCATAGGGCAGTATTACAAATGTTCAATTATATTAGTAGGACATTGCAAAAAAGCAAATACACAGAATTTGGATGAAAATAAAGAAGTCACTGTATGAGTCTGCAAGAACAAGAAAGGAACAGTGATTTTTTTTATGGGTGGTTCTGAGCAAATTACTTTGATGGGAGCATCTGGATTCAATGCAATCTGGGAGCTAGCTGCTGCTGTATGTATGCAGTGTGCTTATAACAGAAGACAATGATGTGCTGCTGCCTAAGAATCCACCCTTTACCCCTTTGTGGTGATGACTCATGATTACTTGTATATATAAATGTCAGGTCATTAAAAAATAAAATTGGTATTCTTAGTATTCTGTTAGGTGTAAACAAGAAGACTACATTATGTGCTAATAAACACTGGCTCAGTAAGATGAGCTACAACTGTACATATCACAGGGGATGGTCCTTGTCTTGCTGCAGCATATCGAGCTGGAATCCACCACCTGCCCTAATTACTCCCCAACTACTGCCAATAATTTTTTCTCTTTCTTTTCTGTCTCTGGGTGTCTTTTGGTTCTGATTTTCAGTAATATTTGTTGTGATGTAGGCATAAATCTGCTCATTTGTATTTTGTTCAGGTTTCATTGTTAGAGTTGTGGTCTCAGTATCCGACAGAAACAATGCAATTAGTTATTTTAAAACCATGTTAATTAAAGGTTATGTCTGATTAAAAATTTTACTATAATAAATAGCAGTGAACATATTTTGAGCTAATAAATAGCTTTGGTAAGGACGATATCAGTCATTGTAAAGACTAGCATTCCTACTTTTCAGTTACACAGTTAAAATTTTGTGGAAAAACTTAACTTACAAGATAATTATCATTAAAGTTCAGAAGTAGACACCACTTAAATTGGAAATTTTGGCTCTGTGCTTAATAGATGTCATCTCTGAGTGCTGTACTTCCGTTACTCCAATTTTTATGCACATGGTGGCTTACTTCATTAACTGATTGAGCCATTAGTTATGAAAACTGTGTGATCTTCCATGATGTTCGGTATTGCGTTTGTACCCATAAACTGATTAGTGTCAATGTAGATGCATAAAATGATTCCGTATACTATTCAAAGTCCTAGATCACTACACTTTTTACTAACCAAATTATTGTTAATAATTATAGTCCTCAGTAGTACTTTTTTTCATATGACATTAAGAAATTAACCATCATCCAACAATGGGACCTTGAAGACAATATATGAAAAAGTGAAACCAAAATTGTGATGGTGTGTACATTTTTGAGCAAAAACCACCCTGAACTCATTAAGATTTTCCATTTTATGACTTCAGAATGATGTACTACCAAAGAGGCATCATAGAAGAGACTACATAAATCAGGTAGGTGGGCTTAAAGTACTTGTGCAATACAGTATCCTTAATGTGGACGATACAAGCCTAAAAAATGCAGTGAAGCAGCTGCACTGATATAGCCCATGTTAAAAAAAGTCATAACTATATTTTTTACTGTATGCCAGAAACTAATATTGAAGCATTTGGGCAGTCCTTGGAGAAAATTAACTTATTTTTTGCAAAATGGTCTAAGTAAAGGATATATATTCTTAGAGACATAAATACTGATTTAAGACCAAGGCAGCCACACAATTTACTTTTCTTAAAATGCTAAGATTGGAATCTCCCATCCCATGAAAGGCCAGGACAAATGTGAAAGCAGTCATACAAAGTTATCTGCAACCACTTTCTGTCATACTGCATGGTCATGACAAGTGGGATTTTAAAATGTTTACTCAAACAGTTTTTGTCAGTTCCACATAAGTACATGAAATGCACATAATTTGATTTTCATTGTAAGTGTCAATCGCTCATAGTGATATCTGAAACTGAGATCATGATTTAATGTATGGTTTACTGCAACATATGTGCAACTGGTGCCACTTGTAGTATTGTAAGATTCAGTTTTTGGATTCTGCTATCTCTCAATTGTACAATCAAAGTTCTTTTATTTTGGACTATGCCATAAAGTACTGAGAAGTTCACTATCGATGTTGCTTATTCACTACCTGTATGAATTTCAGTTACTGCTCTTAAAATATTGTGGCAGGCTGTTCTACCACTTGTGTTTATTCATAAATTTTTGTTTGTCTGAAGTAATGATCAGGTATCTTATTACACATATTTGATTAATCTTAATGGTATGTTTTCTTGTATCATGTCCTGTCATTAGGTCCTTCCTACACAAGATTATATCTACTTAAACCAGAGTCGTTTTTTTTGTAGCTCTTTGTCTTAGGTACATATCACAAAATATTTATGGTGGATAGCACCTTTGTGGATGTAGATCTGGTGCAAGTGTTACTGCTCTCATTTACAACAGCAGCGTTCTGTTACTGTTTGTACTAGCCCGAAGAAATACTATTATTATAACATGCTACCATTTTGTCAAAAGGAAGGAATTATGTCTGATCCACAAGCTATAATGCTTATCCCTGAATTAATTAAACTTTTGGTGATTAACACAAACTGAATTCAATATTATTCATCTGTGAAGGATAATTTTAATCCAGAAAGTTATGCAAATGCAGTGAAAGGTTTCATGACTTTTTTATTTATTCTATTTAGCCTTCAGCAGTATAACACTATTTAACCAAGGTTTCCTGTACTTGGAATGTGTTTATTGTTTATGGATTCATCACCTCAACAAACTCATTGCATTAGTAGGTATACTCTATAATTTCATTGTAAAATGTGCATATTAACATTTTGTATAGGCATCTAGTCCCTATTTGTAATTTAAGTTTTCCTAAATTTGCCTGATGAACTTATAATTGACTTAACAGTAACTCTTACAGGCATATCTTGTATATGAAGAATAGAATTCTTTACAAAATTGAGTAATTTATTTATTTATTGATCCATTTTCATCTTCAGCTGCACAATGTGCAAGAGATATTTGGATTTTTTGTTAATATTAAGTTTTACATATAATATTCCTTTGTACATAATAACACACATTAATATATCAATTAATGATGAATACTTAAATAAATGTTGTTACGCTATATACAGAGAGAGAAAATACAAATGTTCTTCTGAATGTGACTACATTGGGTTAACATAGAAAAATTTATTTTTGTAGGCATTCATTTACTGTGTAAAAGTAGTGATCAACCAAGTACGATTTCAATTTAGATTTGAAGTGACCAGTGTTTTGTATGTGTTTAATGGTATCTGGAAGGCATAGTATAGTTTGATACTAGGATGGATAAGGCTATTTTGAAATAACTTTGTGTTGGCACTTTGAACATGTACATCCAATTTTTGTCTTGTATCATAGCTGTGTATTGTGTGATTCTGAGTGACTTTTTGTATGTAAGTTTTGCTTTAAATACATTGTATTTTCAAGTATATATATGCAAGGAACTGGCAGGATCATCCTTTTTTGAAAAAATGGTCTACATGATTTGTGATTATGTACTCCTTCCATTATTCTTATAATTTTTTTTTAAATTTGGAATGTTTTGATGGCATCTCCAGAATTTCCCCAGAACATAATCCCATGCAAGAGGTGAGTGTGTACAACTGCATAATACATACTCTGAAGGGTGTTGTAGCTGGTAAAATTTTTTAATGTACACAGCACAAAACAAGAAGTACCTAATTGTTTGTTCAGTTGCTCAATATGTGCTTCCATTTCAAGTTGTCTTGTAGATGAAGTCCAAGAAATTTGGTACAGGCTGTTTTGACAATTGTCCATCTGTATAGCTCAAGATTGGGTGATACCAGATTTTTTGTTTGTGCTGTGTGTATATATCCATAGCTACAGTTTTTTCAGTGTTTATTATTGAGTCATTGTCATCAAAGTAACATGTTAGCCTGTCAGTGGCTTCTTTTATGTTTTTACAAGTGTTTCTTCTGAGTTTCCTGTAATTAGAACACTCATATCATCAGCAAATTGCAATGTTATACTGCTGTCATTGCCTATGTTTAGGTCATTTACATAGAGTAAGAACAGAACAGGACCCATTACTGATCCTTGTGGCACTCCATATTTAACAGTCAGTAGCTTGGAATTATATTTCCTAATGACATTGTCCCTTTCTTGATCTATTTCCACATATTGTTCCCTGTTCTTAAGATAAGATCTGAGCCAATTGTTAGCTGTTCCCCCAATGGCAAGATTTTCTAGCTTGTGTAACAATTTGTCATGATTTATGGTGTCAAATGCCTTTGACAAATCTAAAAATATGCCCATGGTAAGTATTTTGTTGTCTAATGCTATCAGTGCCTCGAATAGAAGCAAGTGAACTGCAGATTCAGTTGAGCGGTTTGTTCTAAATCCATGTTGAAATTCTGACAATGCCATTTAACTCTAAGAAGTCTGTTAGCCTCTTACTGAATAGTCTTTATAATATTTTTGAGAAAACAGACAGAAGTGCCAGTGGTCTGTAGTTGGAAATATGATCTTTGTTTCCTTTCTTGTATAATGGCTTTACTTTTGCTATTTTCAAACATGAATGAAAAGTTCCTGTAGTAACAGATAGGTTACATAGGTGGGTTAAGGGCTCAGTAATCAAGCCCCCACACTTCTTTATAATGAAATCAGGCATATCATCTACACCTGCAGAGTGTTTCATTTTGAGACTTTTTATTGTAACCTGTACTAGTTCTACATTTGTTGGGTACAGAAGCATTGATCTGCTTGAGACTTTTTTCCCTGTTTCTGTATGCTGTTTTCTATTAGAAGTCTGTTGTAGCATTTTCTCTGTTACATTTATAAAATAGTCGTTAACCATATTAGCTACTTCCTGTGGATTATTAATGTTTTCCAAGCTAGCCTTTAATACTATAGAATTAACTCTACTTTTGTAAGATTTGGTTTCTTTTTTTACAACTTGCCAGATTGCTTTGGTTCTGTTTGAAGCATCTTCTATGTATTTGTCATTGCCTCATTTCTTTACCTCCTTTATTATTTTATTTAAGATAGATTTATATTTTTTAAAGTAACTATCAAACTCCTGGGTTGTGTTGTAGCTTCTTGAAATATTGTGAAGTTACCGTTTACTAGCACAAGATTTCCTTATACCACTAGTAATCCACTTGTTGCTTTTAGTGGTTTGCGTTGTTTTGGCTTTCAATGGAAAAGCAAATTATATTTAAAAATTTTCATGAATCTCTGAAATGTATCAGAAATATTTCCTGTACTATACACTATCTCCCATGATTCTTGTTGGAGACAATTCTGGAATGTTTGTACTGCAGTATTACTGTAACTTCTGCCCATGTGTGTAGTCTTCCTTATATAATTATAGGATGGATTGGTGTTTACACAAAAGCTTATAGCCTGTGCATGATGGTCTGCCAGTCCAGCTTTAATTACAACTGGTTTATATTTTGTTTTGTAGCTTATTATTATTTGGTCTATGGTAGTGCTAGACTGATTCGTTTCTCGTGTAGGGGAGTGAACTGTAATCTCCAAATTATTGGCTGTTAATATGTTCATCAGCTTAGATTTTGAATTGCTTCACTTATTAAAGTCTACATTTAGGTCTGCACATAGAAGAACTGTTTTTCGATTTGGTACTACTTTATTTAGTAAAGTACCAAGCCGAATGTTGAATTTTTTTAGGTGTGTATCTGGAGATCTATATAAACATATTACAATCAACTTGAATGCTGGAATTTCTATGCCTGATATTTCAAAATCTTTCTCAGCGTTTAAGGATTCAACATTGTCTAAGTTGTTTAATTTCAATATCTTTCTTTATATGTATATGCAGTTCCCTCCATGTGTAAACTGAATTCTACATGTTTGTGCTGCTAACACATAATCCGTTATTTTCACTGTCTTTAACTCATTTTCTTTCAGCCAGTGTTCAGTTAACACAGTATATTAACGTATCTGGGTTCACTTGATAGCAAGATTTCAAGCTCTCTTACTTTATTCCTAAGTCACTGTATATTCTGATGAAGAAGAGTGACCTGGTGAGATTTTAGGTTTGTTCTGCTTGTACTTGGTTGACCACTTACCTTTATTCCTGGTGTGAGAAATCTTCATTCTCATCTAGAAGCGTGAGTTGGTATTTTCCATTGGTCATAAGAAAACGTCCTGATGGTGAAAAGGGGCAGTTCTCCATCTCTCTGGTGATTTTACTTGTGTGGTCGATGCTGAGGTGGTTTCTGTTTTGCTGCAAGGACTGCTACTGGAGGTGGTGCTCATAGGTGCACTAGTTATCCTAATTTGGTATTGACGATTCTTGGGAATAAAAAATCTTGTAGATGACATGGTCGCCTTACATTTCTTCTCACTGGAATTGCTGAACTTCCTGGGGTGGTAGTAGTTGATTGTTGGTGTTCACTGATACATGTAAAATTAGATGTCCTTGGTGATGCTTTTGAGATATGTTTACTTCATGAAATAGAAACAAACACTTCAAGTGCCAATAAGTGCACTACACAGTATAACATTGCAGTTTTGGGCAACCTGTTTTTCCTGTTGGAATGGAAGTTGTTTACAAAATGGGCACTCCTCTCATACTTGGTTGTATGGGTAGCGACATTTTATGTTTAATGCATCATTAGGAAGCCTTCACACAACCTCCATACAGTCCCAATCTCTCCTCGTGTGATTTCCATATTTTTGGAGCCCTAAAGAAACATTCTTGGCCATTCACTCAGTTCACGCCAAGAGGTGCACACATGGGTACAATCCTGGTTTCGTAGAACACCACAAACATTTTTCCATGAAGTGATTGACCATCTTGTCTCACAGGGACATAAATGTATTCACAGCTATGGTGATTACTTTCAAAATACCAAACAGTTGACTTACTTTTTTTCCATCAGTCTTGTTTTCATGGAACTTTCATCTTGTCTACTCATTCTGAAGTTTTGCATCAGAGTAACCAAATATTTTACAACAAAAAAGATGAATGTGACAGGGTTCAGATTCCATGCAGAGCCAATCACAAAATATTTTGATTTCATTCATAACTTTCAAATTATTTTTTAATTCTGCTATGTTGACTCAATGATAAATCTATAATAGCAGATCCACGATTAGGTTGGGATTTCTTAATTAACACATACTAAGATAGATTTTTCCATGTGAGCAGTGCAAACCCTCTCTCAGCCTCCGACCCCCCCCCCCCCCTCCACCCCCTCTACACAAAAACTCATAACACCAATTTTGTTCATCAGTTTCTTTCGGTGGCAGTGACAGTGTGCGTAAACACAACTCAAACACACATACCTGACCACAGTCTCTTGCTGCCAAGGCCAGAATGTGAGCAGCAGTGCAAGATGCTCAAAGTCTTGCCGTGGCAGCCAGAGACTGTGGCCATGACTGCACAGGTTGCGTTTGTGCGTTGTTTAAATCTAATGAAGACCTGTTTAGCCGAAAGCTGTGTTTGACAGTCTTTTTGTTGAGCCTATCTGCGAATCAGTAACTCCACTATATGGTGGGTAGCAGCTATCCTTTTCATAATACTGTCAAACATAAATCTTCCTTTTTCATAGCTGTGAGAAGACAAAGCAATCCAGGTACAGTTACTGGCATCACTATTTTAAACCAAACAACTGATCTTGTTGTTATAACCAGTGCTCGATTTGTGATGGTATGCCATACCAATACCTCTAGTAAGTCACAGTACTTGAACCTCTTCTTTTTATAAATCAAGCAATGGTCATAACTGTTACTACTTCTACTTGTTTTGTTTCTTCAAGATCATGTCACATCCAGAAGGTCAAACCAAACTGGACGTATCTAGAAGAAACTTTTGTTAATAAGTGTTCATTTTCATAGCCCATTATGTACTCTCACGGACTGATCAATCTGCTGAAGTTACAATCAGAGGAGAGTTGATGTGTGGAAAGAATCAAAGAAGAAGAACTGACACATGCCAAATAAGAAGCTGTGTATTATTGGCCGAATTAGTTACAATTCGCTCCTTATACCTTATTTTAAACAAATACACAGTGAACATTTGATGAGGCTCAAGTTGCAATCACACACACACACACACACACACACACACACACACACACACACACACGACATAACTCCTTTTGCAATAAACAAATTTACTTTACTGCTGTTGTTTTTAACACGTCATACCAAAAACTCACACCCATTGCAACAGTAACTCCAACACAAGAGATACAAGTGTCATCCACGTCAATAAACATTTTATGACATTGGGTTTTCACAGTGGAGTGTAAGAAATTTCCTTTTCTTACAGTGTATCTATGATACTACCACAGACAGTGACGTAACATTAATATATTACCAGACATTTTAATTTGGCACAGATGCTAAAATAAAAATAATGATCTTGGGTACTGGCTGTTGCCCTATCCCTAGTAACCATCCCAGAACAAATGGTTATGCAATCCTGTGGTCACTCTGTTGGTTGGTTTGTGGGATTGAAGGGACCAGACTGCTAAGGCCACTGGTCCCTTGTTCCAAAACCTTCAAACACCCACAAAGAATAATAACGAACAATGGAGACGACACAAGACAAGAAAAACTCAAACAGAGACCAGACAAAATGAATTTAAATCACACAGAGTGTGACACTGGTTGGCTGACCATAGAGACAAAAAAGGAAAAGCCAACCACCAAGAAACACACTAAAAAACTCAGCCTAAAAACGTAGGCCAAAGGCCAGAGTCAACACAAAATAAAGACAAACACTTAGATCAAGTGACAAAAGCACCCTGATGAATAAAATGCAAAACAAAGCCTGCCATGGCGGTGTCACCTGTTAAAAGGGCAGGGAGCGTATCAGGCAGCACAAATGCATGTCTCAGCACAGCTAAAAGTGGACAGGCCAACAACACGTGGGCCACCGTCAAAGCTGCCCTGCAGCAACAGAGAGGTGGGTCCTCACGGCTCAGTAAATGTCTATGCATCGGCCGGGTGTGGCCAGTGCGGAGCCGACAAAGGACAACTGAGTTCCTGCGCATGGCTCGCATGGATGACTGCCACACAGTCATCATCTCCTTGACAGCACGGAGTTTATGAGGTGTGGTCCGATTGTGCCATTCAGCATCCCAAAGCATGAAAACTTTGCAGAATAAGACTGCTCACAAATCAGTCTCTGGGAGGCCAATGTCCAGAGTTGGTTCACTGGCGGCCTGTTTGGCCAGGCGGTCAACATGTTCATTGCCCGGGATGCCAAGGGGTTCACACAAAGACCACAGAGTGGCCACAATGGGCAATAGTATGGAGGGACTCGTGGGCAGCCATCACCAGACGAGAGCGAGGGAAACACTGGTCGATAGCTCGAAAATCCCTCAGGGAGTCGCTATAGAAAACAAAGGACTCACCTGAGCAGGAGCGGATATAGTCTAGGGCCCGAAAGATGGCGACCAGCTCAGCAGTGAAAATGCTGCAGCCAGCCAGCAATGAGCATTGTTCATAATGGCCCCCTAGAGTGAGAGCATAACCGACACGGCCAGCAACCACCAAACCGCCAGTGTAAACAACGCCAGAGCCCTGATACATGGCAAGGATGGAAAGAAAACGGCGGCGGAAGGCCTCCGGAGGGACTGAGTCCTTCGGGCCCGGTTACAATCCAAGCCGAAGGCAAAGGCAGGGCACACACCACGGGGCTGTACACAGGGGGGCCTGGAAAGGAGTTGGAAGAGGGAAAACACCAAGCCCAGAGAGAAGCTCCCCGACACGGACCGCGATCGTACAACCCGACCGCGACCAACATTCTGAGAAATCAACAGCCAACTGAGGGAACAGGAGACGATAATCAGGGTGCCCAGGCAAGCTACAATCATGTGTAGCATAAGCGGTCAGTAAACGTTGGTGCCGTAACCGAAGTGGGACACCTGCCTCCTCAAGTATGCTGTTCCCAGGGCTGCTTCGGAAAGCACCAGTGGCAAGTCGGATCCCGCTGTGAAGGATTGGGTCTAGCACCAGCAATGCAAAAGGGGATGCTGAACCATAAGACAGGCTCCCATAATCCAGACGGGACTGGATGAATGCCTGGTAGAGCCATAAGAGGGTAGCTCGGTCGCCACCCCAGCTGGTGTGGCTCAAGCATCGCAGAGCATTAAGATGCCCCCAACATATCTGCTTAAGTCGCCGAATATGTGGGAGCCAAGTCAACCGGGCATCAAAAACCACACCCAAAAACCGATGTGTCTCCACCACAACAAGAAGTTCACTGGCAAAATAAAGCCGCGGCTCAGGGTGAATTGTGTGTCGCCAGCAGAAATGCGTAACGCAGGTCTTGGCAGCAGAAAACTGGAAGCCGTGTGCTACAGCCCCAGACTACGCCTTGCAGCTGACGTTCAGCAGCTGCAATGCCAATGGAGCTATAGTAGAGTCACAAGGCATCAGCATACAAGGAAGCTGAGACAGACGTTCCCGCCGCCGCAGTGAGCCCGTTAATTGCAATTAAAAACAGGCAGACACTAAAGACAGATCCCTGTGGTACCCCATTCTCTTGATCTCGGAGGGAACTATGGGAGGCTGTGACCTGCAGAAGGTACGATGCGACAGAAAATTTCGTATGAAAATCGGCAGCAGACCCCAAAGTCCCCAAACATGAAGCGTACACAGGATGTGATTGTGCCATGTCGTATCATATGCCTTCCGAATGTCAAAAAAGAAAGCGACGAGGTGCTGATGGCGGGCAAAAGCCCAGAGGGATGGCTGACTCCAGGCTCCACCAGATTGTCGGCGGCAGAGCGGCCTTTACAGAACCCACCCTGAGATGGAGCCTGAAGGCCCCGAGACACGAGTACCCAACTCAACTGCCGGCTCACCAGTTGTTCGAGCAACTTGCAAATAACGTTGGTGAGGCTAATGGGGTAGTACCTGTCCACCTCCAATGGGTTCTTGCCAGGTTTCAAAACAGGGATAACAATGCTTCACCGCCATTGCGACGGAAACTCACCCTCGACACTGATACAGGTGTAAAGGTCGAGGAGGCGTCACTGGCAGTCCACTGAGAGGTGTTTCAGCATCTGACAGTGGATACAATCTGGCCCGGGAGCTGTATCAGGGCAAGCGGCTAGGGCAATGTGAAATTCCCACTCAATGAATGGAACATTGTAGGATTCAGGATGGCGGGTGTGAAATGAAAGGCTCTGATGTTCCATCTGCTCTTTAATGTAACAGAAGGCCAGTGGGTAATTCACAAAAGCGGAACTGAGGGCAAAATGGTATGCTAAGCGGTTTGCATTATGTTGGAGTCGGTACAAACTGCTCCATTCAGTGACAGTGCCGGGACACTGACAGGGGTCCGATAGCCACAGAGGCACCTAATCTTTGCCCAAACCTGTGACGGAGAGATATGGAGGCCAATGGTGGAGACATACCGTTTCCAGCACTCCTGCTTGTGTTGGCGGATGATGCGGCGGGCCCGCGCACGGAGCTGTTTAAAGGCGATGACGTTTTCTAATGAGGGATGCTGCTTGTGACGGTGGAGCACCCGCCTGAGATCTTCAATCCCCTCAGCAATCGCAGGCGACCACCAAGGCACAGTACCCCGCTGAGGGGACCCAGAAGAACGGGGAATGGCATGTTCTGTGGCAGTAACGATGCCAGTGGTGACTGAGTGAACCACTGCATCAATGGCTTCATTAGAAAGAGGCTCAATAGTGGCAATAGAGAACAAGACCCAGTCCGCCTTATTCATAGCCCATCTGCAAGGGCACCTAGAAGAGTGACACTGTGGCAGTGACAGAAAGATCGGAAAGTGGTCACTACCTCACAGGTCGTCATGCACACTCCATTGGACAGACGGTAAGAGGCTAGGGCTGCAGATTGAAAGGTTGATGGCAGAGTATGTGCCATGCGCCACACTGAAATATGTGAAGGAACCATCGTTTAAAAGGGAGAGGTCGATCTGTGCCAATACATTCTCAATGGTGGTGCCACAACCTCTCGCCACTAACCCACCCCACAGTGGGTTATGGGTGTTGAAGTCACCAAGTAACAGGAAAGGTGGTGGCAATTGGGCTATCAGTGCAGCCAGGACATGCTGCGGGATATCACCATCCAGTGGAAGATACAGGCTGCAGACAGTAACACCCTGAGGCATCCACACTCAAACAGCGACAACCTCTAAAGGTGTTTGTAGAGGGACAGGCTCGCTGTGAAGAGAGTGAAGGACATAGATGCAGATGCCACCAGATACCCTGTCATAAGCTGCCCGGTTCTTATAATAACCCCGATAGCCATGGAGGGCGAGGGTTCACATAGCTGGAAACCAAGTTTCTTGAAGAGCAATGCAGAAGAAAGGGTGAAGGCTGAGAAGCTGTCGGAGCTCAGCAAGATGGTGGAAGAAACCGCTGCAGTTCCACTGGAGGATGACATTGTCCAAGGCTGAGAAAGGCGTGAAGGGACTGAGGAGGCAAATTACGTTGCTGGGTCACCTGCCGCCACCGATCGAGTACTGACAGGAGCGATATCCATCACTTCCAATGGACCGGTGAGATCAAGGTCCTCAGCGGATGCAAGAATCTCATCCTCCGACGCACAGCTTGTAGGTAGCGATGGAGTAGGTGCCACCGCAAGTGCCTTGGTCTTAGGGGTCTTCAATTTCGCTTTCTCACGCTGTTACCTTGGTTGCCCTTACTGGGAGGGCTTTTTTTGAGTCAGTCTCTGGGACCAAAGATGATCGCGAAGCTAGACGACCAGTGACCTGTGGCTTCTTCAGCCACTGGTGGGTGTCTGCTGTGCTGCTGGTAGGAACCTGGGAAGGGAGTGACCCAAGGGATCCCATCCAAGCGAGAGAAGCTGAAGAAGACTTACGCTTTTCTGGCTTAGAAATGCGGACTGGTGACCCCGGTGGTTGAGGGGGTGCTGCTCCCGAGGTAGATGGTGCAGCAACAACAGAGATAGAAGTGGCCCCCACCATTAAGGGAGCAGGTGTGGTCCTCTGGGTCTGAGAGCTGACGGTATGAGGTGCAGCTATGGGAACTGTAGCAGGAGTGGCAGTGGCTGCATAATATGACGTCATGTGTACTGGATAAAGTCGTTCAAATTTCTGCTTAACCTCGGTGTAGGTCAGTCGATCCAGGGTCTTGTATTCCATTATTTCTGTAGAATCTTACAGTCCGGCGAGCCCCGGTGGACGCACCGGACGAAATGGACCCCTCGTCACGAAGTTGGCGTGCAGCTCATCATCGGACTGTAAAAGAAGATCTCTGTGGAAAATAATGTCCTGGACCATGTTTAAGCTTTTATGTGGGGTGATAGTAACAGAAACATCCCCCATCTTCGTACAAGAGAGCAAGGCTCGTGACTGGGCAGAGGATGCTGTTTTTATCTAGACTGACCCTGACTGCATTTTGGACAAGCCATCCACCTCCCTGAACCTGACCTCTAAATGCTCTACAAAGAACTGAGGCTTCACGTACACAAAGGATTCCCCGTCAGATATGGTACAGACGAGGTACCGGGGCAAATATGTTTCGCTCTCATTCATAGCCTTTCGTTCCTCCCACGGTGTGGCCAGGGAGGGGAAACATTTGGGGTGATACACATTAGCTTTAAAGTGAGCCCTCAAAAGCTTAGAGACTGCTGGTGTGCCACAATTCATTACGTGTCACCCGCCCTGATTCCACCTACTCTGACCAAGGCTCCCCCCTCCCCCTCCCCCGGGCGCCACCAAGCCACAGCAAGGGCCACCTGGCAGGATGGACATTGCCGGGAGTCCTGATGCGCCAGGGAGATGGGCATCTACTTCTTGGCATACATGGAGAGTTAACGGCGCAGGCATCAGTAGAGTGATCCCTGTGTTGTCAGGGAGCTACAACCAACAGGGTACATGGCAGCCACACCACAATGGACTGGCTACCGTGATGGATATTAGGTGTAATAAAGTCCATGGTCGTCGTCCCGCAAAAAGCAACACTACACAGTGCATAGTGGAAATTGCACCCAGGAACGCATCCTCGCCCAAGAGATGGTTGTGCAGTCATGTAGTCATTCTGTTGTGGTACTGGATTTGCAATGTGCTTCTGAAAATAAATCAAAGATGTATTGAATGAATTAATGAATATTTTTTTTTTATAGAACCTGGCAGTAATGGAAAGAACAAACATAAGTAGAATAACATCAGTACATGTACAATTAGAAGAGAATTAAGTACGTACTGATCACTAACATGAATTTTGTATGTACAATACACCACTCTGTCGCCAATGAGGTGCAAATCAATCTCAAAAGAAGTACCTAGCAGTAAAAACTCCTACATTTGAGCACATATTAAGTTGTTAAATGGTGGAACATATAATCAACTAATCTGATCATGTATTGCATTCACATTGAAACTGGGCTGCTGAAGATAGTGATGCTATGGATTTACTGACAGTCATTATGTAGGTATGTGTTCAAGGCATTAAGCATTCTAATAGCACCTTCACATTATATACATTTACTAACGTGGCTTGACATAAATAAACCATCACAATTTCAAAAGAATAGAAATTTATTCTACTCATTCATCATAGTCTGTACATCCCACCAAGAAGGCGAACAAGAACAGAAATTTCTTCTACTCTACCACCAAGAAGGTGAAACTACAGGGAGCAATTGAAGGTAAACAGTAACAAAAGACAACCAAACATTTCTTAAGCTGTATGCTATATTAACAAGAAACTATCACAATACTGCTTAATGCTAGTTGTGTTTATGCCAGTTATATGTGTTCTAGTGAATTAGAAAGAAAGCTGCTGCTACTTTAGTTATATTAGGTAGCTGCAGGATGTCTTATAAGAAACTTAATATTTACTTCATTAATCAAGTTTTTTTTCAAAGAAAACAGTAACCTAAATATGTAATTACATAGGACAGTTTACAACACACTACCTGCCACAAATCCTTGTACTAAGATAATCAATGGAAGGAGTCACCAATGAGGTAGGTTTTAAATTTTCCTTTGAATTTGCTGAGATAACTAATTACTTGTTGTATGTTCGATGGGAGTTTGTCAAATATCTTCATACCATAGTACATAACTTTCTTAAATCCTAGTTAAGGATGGAAAGTTTACACAAAAGTTATATTTCTGTCTTGTATTTATAGAGCAAATCAAATTTCAGCTTGAACTGATTTTTTCACAACCACACTATGCCTTGATTAATACAACTCTGTGATAGTGGCAGTGGCTAAGAGTCAACAACTGCTGTTCTTCCTTCACACCTATGTGTCCGCTATAATGACTGAGTTTTTAGGCACTGCACAGCTTTCTCAGCTGCAGTACGATGCATAGTAAAGGTGAGAGGCAGCTGTTGCCCTTTCCACCATCCCCACTGATATACTTCCCACTGCTGCTGACAATGACAACAATAAAAGTAATCTGAATGTATGTTTTGCTCTATTTGCATTGCATGTGGAGCTCTTGCTTAAGTATGTGGAATGATGCATATAACGAACGACCCTGCACCCACATAGCTGTCTGCCAACCAAGAGTTATTTTAATCAAAATTTAGAAGAAAACATAATAACTGTTTATCACTAAGTCTGCCAAAGGTTCACAAAAGCGATCGACAATAGCCACAAAAGTTTTCTATTATTGTCCCACCAACATAATCTGAGAGGTACTTAAAAAAAAATTAAAACTTTCCAGAAATTACTGTCAGCCACATTTTGTATTATTTTTCAATCTTTATTTACTAAGACGAGTTTTGAATCACTATCATCAGGTGGTACATATTTATTGCATGTTTGCAGCTTTGTTGGAGTTGTGCAGCTGTGGCCAGGTGTGAACTGTACGTAGTTCTAACCACATTCGGTGCCTATATGTTTCGTTCTCTTGCCATAACTACATGAGCCACAAGAATGCTGCAGATATGCAATAAATATGTACCATCTGATGATAAATCATTTGTTAATTTAAAACCAGTCATGGTAAATAGAAACTGAAGAACAAAACCAAAGGCAACTGGCTGCTCTAAACCCTTACAAAAATTTAAATCTGAACTGAAACTGCTTCTTCTGGCAACTTCAGCTCTAAAGATGGATATTTAACAGAAACCTTATGGTATAAAAAAGACTACAATTATTGCTTGTGCTATTTAGAAGTAGATGTAAACATTCTGTAACAGTAACATGAACAGTGAATGAGACCAATATGTTCATTATCATTACTTTTCAGTCAATAAGCTAGCTGGTAACCTGCAAATAGCCAGTATGTAGCCATAAACAAAGACACAGAGTGTAAATCCAAAGTAATCTACACCATTTTGATAGAAACAGACCAATGGTCCTTGGAACAGAGCATTACTTTTAACTAATCAAAACACACACACAAACTATATCGAAGAACAAAATCACTTTATATAAAGTGATCTACTTCTCAATGATAAATGATAGATTGGTGTAAAGTCATGACTCCACAGCCTGTTTTGACCAGTAATGCCATCAACATGGTGTACACTATTTCAAACACATACAATATGGTGAGCACGACATCACTCACTACACCTGCGAACAAACATAAATAGCATGTGAAGTATTTAATTCCAGCAATAGAATTAAAGTAACACAACCAAATGAAGAGGACAAACTAAATAAACAACAGTAAGGCTAATTACATCACTGCAAAACAAATATTCACCTAAAAATCAAGCACACGAAACCCCCAAAACTTAACAAACAATTACAAAAATGAACACTACTGGTGTTGTAAATTTCACGTGACCTATATATCTCAAATGAAGACCTCAATACCAGTAACCCATACAGAACTCAAAAACGCAACACAATTTTCACTTAGCTACGCAGCTCCAACATAGCCTGTGATACCAGAAACCAACCACTCTACAACATGGTGTTGCAAATTTCACTTCACCCACAAAGCTCAAGCAAAGCCCTAGATACAACACTTTCACTTACTCTATCTAAACCAAAGTTCTCAGTACAACAAACCATATCATGTTCACATGACTAATATCAGAAACGTATCCTAAACAATGATGGTACATCAGTACCCATGATACCTGCCAATAACATTCCAACAATTACTGAACACTAACAAGGAAATTCCGAAAATTTATGAAAACTTTCACCACCAAAATCCCGCTTTGAGACATATGAAATGTTATAGGAAATTATACAAGAAAGTAATTACTGCAGCAAAAAAGTTAAATAATGATTCATATATCAGTAGAAATAATGGCAACAAAAAAAGGAAATCAGTTTGGAAAGTGATCAATAGTAACTTAGGAAGAAGCAAAGTAAGAAACAACAACATTGTTATTAAAACTGAGGAAAAAACTATAAATGATCCATTACACATTGCCAATATATTTGACTGTCATTATACAAGTGTAGTTCAAATCCTAATACAAACCCAATGTAGTACAGTCATCAGTCATAACATCGCATTGAATCCCAAAACTATGTTTCTGTACCCTGTAACAGTACATGAGGTAGAGAGTGCTATCAGCAAACTAAAAAATAAATTATCCTGTGGCACCAATGGCATTCCAGACAAAATCATTAAACACAGTAGATATATTACTCCTCTTCTTGTAGATATAATTAATGCATCTTCCAGTACTGGCACTTTCTCTAGAAAGCTGAAACAATCAATTATAAAATCATTATACAAAAATGGGGATCGTTATGATGTAAAAAACTACAGGCCTTTATCAATGTTATCTTGCTTTTCAAAAATGATAGAAAGAGTAATGTATGGAAGACACTCTACTTTCCTAAAAAAAAAAAGTGGAATATTGATCAATGAACAAAATGGCTTTCGAAAGAACAGATCAACTGAAACAGCTACATACAACTTTCTAAAACTCTTCCTAAATTCCATTGATAATAATGAAGTAAATTGTGGGGTCTTTTTAGGTATATCAAAGGCCTTTGACGCTATTGATCATGAACTACTGCTCGAAAAACTTAGTTGCTATAGAGTACGTGGTACTGCTCATGCATGGTTTAAGTCGTACTTATCTGGCAGATGCCAGAAAGTAGAAATAGTTCATGATGGAAAGTCATACTTTTCTGGTTATAAGGAAGTTAGTTATGGTGTGCCCCAAGGTTCAGTGCTGGGACCCCAATTGTTCTTGATCTTTATAAATGACTTGCCAAACTATTTAACACAAGCTGATTGTGTACTTTTTGATTATGATACCAGTCTCTTTATTAAAGCTTTGAATGAGACTGACCTTAACAGGAAAGTCGAAACAACAAGTAAATGGTTCAGGGACAACAGTGTATTTGTGAATGAGGAAAAAACATTATGGATGAATTAAAGACATGTGTCAAATAATGTGAAGCCTAATATAACTGTGAAACTATTCCAACAGAATATACTACAAATGCCAAATACAAAATTCTTAGGAATTTGGTTAGATGAGCATCTAAAGTGGGACAAGCATATAGATGTGCTCAATAAAAAATTAAGTAAATGTTGCTATGTATTTGGAATGCTCAAAAATTGCTGCAGTGATCATATTATGCATTTATTTTGGGGCAATTCAAATCAGGCAAACCGCTCTTTTATTCCAGAATGAGAATTTCACTCTGCAGCGGAGTGTGCGCTGAAATGAAACTTCCTGGCAGATTGAAACTCTGTGCCGGATCGAGACTCGAACTTGGGACCTTTGCCTTTCGCGGGCAAGTGCTCTACCAACTGAGCTACCGAAGTGGCTTGGGTAGCTCGGTTGGTGGAGCACTTGCCCACGAAAGGCAAAGGTCCTGAGTTCGAGTCTCGGTTTGGCACAGAGTTTTAATCTGCCAGGAACGCTCTTTCATTATTCATAAACGAGCGAGAAGGATCATAAAAGGAGCTGCACCTAGAGATCCATGTAGGGAATTTTTCAAGAAATATAAAATCATGACTCTTCCATCCATTTACATCTATGAAAGTATATCCTTTCTGAAGTCTCACCCCCAGTTTTCTTCTTTAACCAGCGAGTTCCATGACTATACAACAAGACAGAGTAATGACTTTCACAGAGAAGTGCATAACAAAGCCCAGTACAGCAAGAGTGCAATATACCACCCGAAAATTCTCTATAGTGCTCGTCCCTTAAAAATTAAAAGGTTTCAGAAGCTGAGCAGTTTTAAAAGTGAACTCAAAAGAATGTTAATTAGTAATAGCTTTTACAGTGTTAGTGAATACATGAATTCTTCAGAAAGATAGCATGTCTCCACCTATCTTATAATTCACTCATATACAAACTTGTGTTGTGGGGTAGACTCTTATTTACACACAAAAATTAATTAATTTGTCAGTATAGAGTACTGTTCATTATACACAGAATATATGTAACTTATTTGTATCCTATACTGTTACAAATTTATATCATGTAAGCTATAATTTTTTTGCCTATATATTTAATTCAGATTTGTTCACTGATATTTCTTACACAATATGTTGTTATTTATATTTTTTCTGTATGTAACATATGACAAATCCCATATCATTGTACATGATAAAACGGGTGCTCAATAAGTCAAATCAAATCACCAATTTCAATATACACAAACAACTTCGCCCATTGCAACAAGCAATGAGTTAATATCTGTATCTTTTTCACAACAGAAGAAAAAAGAAAAATATTAAATCTCCGACCACAAGAAACAAACCACTAATATTTTCAAATACAAAAATGAATCCATCACCTAAAATATGCAAATTCAAAGTAACTCACCAGAAAGCCAGAACAAATTCTTTCAATACCAACATGAAACATTCAATTCATGTCAAACTACTCATTAACAAACGTGCAGCACAACAGAGAGCCACCAACTACTATGACACACAATCTACATACACAAAGACTCAAAAACATCAAGGCTCACCATGACATTACAGGTCAAGGCAGATGGGTGTAGTATCATCACCTGACCTTGTGCAAATAGCCTCAGGTAGGAAATAGTGATGAGGCAATGACTGCCAATTGGCAAGAAAACAGGACTAAATTATCAAGAATGAAACTTAATTACAGTTGGAACATTTGTTCAGAGTTTGCATGTTTCTGGTAAAACCCAAAAAGGCCAATACTGCCTGCTTTCCGATTAAGTGATCCTTCTCACTGTACTGGCCCACAAACAGAATACTTTTATTCAATCTGTCCTATACAGTATTTTGTTTCTAAGCAGCGCAGCTAAGATCTAAAGATTGTCCATTCTACCATTGAAATTCTAATACTTACATCGTAAACCATTTACTCCCTAATGGAACTTCTGATTAATAATGAAAAGTTAAATTGGTAGACATTTATTTGATTTTCGAATTTTCTGAATGTCAGGCGAGACATTCATATGAATCCTTATCTGCTATTTCAGCATCTTGTTTTGCAAATGCGTATTTCCCACAGTATCTCCAGTTTCGCTGCATTTCTCCTGTTTTAAGAGAGCTTCAGTGATTAAAAATAAGGTTCAACAACTCCATTACCAAACATAAACATGTTTAAACGAGACTTACCATTGAAGAAGCCTTCCAACAGCCACTACAACAGTACTAAATTGCATACAACACAGCTATGGAGCTAAATCTGCCATTTATAATGCTCATAAGTACAACACTACACGTGCAGCTTCAGTACGTATGTCACAGTATTTAATAACTCCTACACATTTATATTCTGTGGGAAAAAAAGACATTCTAACCACAATCATTTTAACAGATCAGCTGGTTTGCGTCCCAGAATGCGAGTGTATATTATGTTTCCTATTTTCTCTTCAACAATATTGCGTTCCGCTTTTCGTCTCTTAGAAATCACAATACCACAAACATTTAATGAGTTACTACGAATGATCCACACGCATATACCACCTCGACGAAAATAATAACAAACACAGATCTTTCTGCCCGCCAACAATGTCGTCTTCAAAGATAATACTCGCAACGCCTTCAACTGACTTGAGTCTACAAACAGAGCTACAAACAACTACGTCACGGAAAGAAACGATTAGATTAGATTAGATTAGATTTCGTTCCCTAGATCCGTGTTGAGGAAATCCTCTTGGATGTGGAACATGTCACCTTTTTTTTATTTTTTTTAAAGCTGAAATAACGATAGTAATAGTATAAATATATACAACACATCATTTGTTCTATTAAAAAATTCGTCAATGGAGTAGAAGGAGTTGGCCACTATTAAGTCTTTCAGACTCCTTTTACACTGATCTCTACTTGTAACTAAATTTTTTTATGTTTGCTGGCAAATTATTGAAGATGAGTGTTCCTGAGTAGTGGACCCCTTTTTGAACTAAAGTTCACGAGGTAGCAGATGACACGCAACTGCGGCTGACAAGAGAGCCACTTTGTGAAAAGGAGACCTTTTACTTACTGTATTATAAATATTTACTGTTTTAATCACGAATGTACAGAAAATAAAACTATTAAACAAGAAAGCCTTACATACAGCACTGATTTAAATTAAGTTTTTCATATTTAATAAGGGATGATAGTCATTCTTATGCCACTGACTGAAGTTTAATAGCAACAACATAATTATGAAGTGAACTGCAAAATACTAAGATATGTCACAAAGAAAGGAATTAGGTAAGGTAAATTTTCACTGTATAAACGTTAATAACTATTGACTGTCTTGTAATAGAGAAACAGCTATGTGTTGTGTCTCAGCTGTACTTAGTTCCTCGAAATGGTGCACTATTTTCCTCCTCTTCTTTGTAGAGAACAACCGTCTCTGAGGCTGTATATTTTGTTCCCTTCTTGAAGAAGCAGTGCCGGGGCCAATATCTTTATTATCTTTATTAGAGTCAACAGCAGCCAATGTAGCTTTCAAGATTGACAGCTGGCGTTTTAAAAATTCCATTTGCCCTGGAGAAGATATTGTGTGAATCAGTCTTTCTCTCACCAGAGCGATGCTGGCTCGGTGCTTGATCCTGTTGGCCGCCCTAGACGTAATATGCTGTTTTGAGTCCGTGACATCCGCCATAAACTTGATGTCACGTCCAGGGAGCTGTTACATCTACATCGGTACATGGATGCCTAACTAGCGCAAGAGGATTGGGACAGAATTGATGGAGTGTCTTGGTCACTAGCAGCATGCATTAAGAACAATGCTACAGCCCGACAATTGGCAAAATTTGAACGCCTGTACAGCAGAGTGCAACAAAATCATGACACTCGCAAGGTTGTAAATTTGAGTGACAGAACACTGGATGAAGCTACGCTGAAGGTTCTTGGCAGGGGCCTAAATTTCACTGTCACTCCTAGAGATCTAACGGTAGCCAATTCCATCAGCGCTGTGGAACAAGTCGTCAACACACTACCCTCAAGTACGGCTGAAGAGATTCGGAGAGAGACGTGCAGAGCCCTTACCAGAGAGAGGCCCCCTAAGTCTAACATCTCAAGAGACGAGAGGATGGCCCTCAGGAGATTACGAGAAGATGACGACATAGTGGTGTTACCAGCAGACAAAGGGAACTCCACAGTCATACTGCAGAAAGGTGACTATGACCTGAAGATCCGGCGACTTCTGGAGGACCCGGCTTACAAACCACTAGAACAGAATCCAACTGACAGGTTGGACAGAAAAACCAAGTCTCTGCTGAAGGAAACTGGCTGGCCTGAGAAAGTTATCAAACAACTGAAATCCAAGGCAGCAGTCCCACCCAGACTCTATGGACTACCTAAAATCCACAAACAGGGTGTACCACTACGACCCATTGTGAGCAATATTGGGGCAGCCACCTACCCAGCTGCTACATATCTCAAGAAAATGTTGGCACCATACGTGGGGAAGTGTGCACACCACATTCGCAACTCACAAGACTTTGTGGAACGTCTTAAAAACCTACGTTTCTAAGATGCAGATTTAATGGTCAGTTTTGACATGGTGTCCCTGTTCACCAGAGTGCCCCTTAAGGACACGCTTGACTTAATCAGTGAGAAGTTTGATGGAGCTGTGCTGGATCTGTTTAAGCATATTCTAACATCGACTTACTTCCTTTGTGGAGGTCAATTCTGTGAACAGACTGCAGGGGTGGCGATGGGTAGCCCCTTGTCACCAGTAGTGGCCAACCTGTTTATGGACAAGTTTGAGGACGAGGCTCTTACAACTGCCACTTACCAACCAACATGCTTCCTGAGATACGTTGATGACACATTTGTCATTTGGCCACACGGTCGCGAAAAACTGGAAGACTTCCTGGACCACCTGAACCCAAGGCATCCGAATATTAAATTCACCATGGAGCTAGAAAAGGACGGTCAGCTGCCGTTTCTGGATGTCCTGGTGAAGAAGAAGGCGGATGGCACCTTCAGCCACAGTGTGTACCGAAAGCCAACACACACAGATCTATACCTACAGGCCGACAGCTGCCACCACCCAGCACAAAAGACCGGGGTGCTTAGAACACTCGTACACCGAGCCCAGACACTGTCTGACACTGACAGCCTGGCAGGGGAACTTGAACATCTTCAAAAAGTGTTTGCTAACAACGGATTCTCATCCAGGGACATCCGCAGAGCTCTACATCCCACCAGACTCAGGATACACTGGAGAACGAGCAAGAAGAAGAAATCAAGAAACCGGCATTTTACAGTATGCCGGGCCTGTCTCTGCCAAGATCAGCAGAATACTAATTAAATATAACATCAAGAGTGTCTTCTGCCCACCTAGCAAAATCAGGGCTTTACTTGGAATAGTCAAAGATGACCTGGGCTTAAGGAAGCCTGACATTTACAATATTCCTTGTGAATGCGGTATGTCCTACATTGGCCAAACGACTAGAACGGTGGAAATCAGATGTAAGGAATACCAGCGACATACCAGGCTAAGGCAGGCCACAAAATCAGCAGTAGCAGAACACTGCATAGAATTGGAACATTCCATGGATTAAGAGAACACCAAGGTCATGGTCCAGACCCCCAGGTTCTGAGATAGTGTCATCACTGAATCTATAGAGATAAAGATGGCACAAAACTTGATTAACCGGGAGGCAGGATACCAGCTAAGCACTGCATGGAACCCGGCATTTGAACTGCTGAAGCAATTCCGGAGAAAATATGTTTCTATCACCAACAACGAGCCTCAGACATCCGCACACTGCGGGCACGAACCAAGAAGGGAACACCAGGAAGCCTCAGCCGCAGTCGGAGACGGCCAGAGCGGGAGCGGACGGAATAGGGAACGTCCAGAGCGGCATTGGAGCGCTACTCGCGGGTGCAGACCGAGAAGGGAACGCCAGGAGGCCACGATCCCCGTTGGAGACGGGACGGAATAGGGAACACCTAGAGCGGCAGGATAGCGCGACTAGCGGGCGCGGACCGACTAGGGAACACCGGGCACCGGGCAGGCATGAATGTGCGACCCGGTCCAGCAAGCAGCCAGTCTCAGGGAACACCTGAGGAAGACGTCAAGTAATGACGTCGAAATGTCGTGTTTGGAAGACGCTGATATCCGGCAGAAAACCCGATTTCCACGAGATGTCAGAGTGAATATGTTTACACATGTCCCATCTGATACTCGAATCTACGCACGAGCATGTATACCTGGCAAGATGGCGGCGCATATGGATGTAGTGGTAAATCTCTCCGTGAATATCGGTAAATTACCATCAGTGAATTGTATGCTATGTGCAAAAAAAGTGATAAAAGGTGCTAAAATATGTGTAGTGGCACATAATTGGTATCATTCTTGTTGTTCCGTGGAAGCAAACCTCGGTCAAGATAGGGCTACATGTGACTGTGGAACTGAGTGACACGATCTTGAAACTGCATTTGAAATGTGCAACGCTGGACTTGAAATAAGTGTAAGGGAAGAACTGCAAAGTGATTTAAGTAAAGCTAGACAATATGCAGAAATGCTGAAAAGTTTGATCGGCTGTGTGTATACCCTCCTGGAAATTGAAATAAGAACACCGTGATTTCATTGTCCCAGGAAGGGGAAACTTTATTGACACATTCCTGGGGTCAAATACATCACATGATCACACTGACAGAACCACAGGCACATAGACACAGGCAACAGAGCATGCACAATGTCGGTACTAGTACAGTGTATATCCACCTTTCGCAGCAATGCAGGCTGCTATTCTCCCATGGATACGATCGTAGAGATGCTGGATGTAGTCCTGTGGAACGGCTTGCCATGCCATTTCCACCTGGCGCCTCAGTTGGACCAGCGTTAGTGCTGGACGTGCAGACCACATGAGACGACGCTTCATCCAGTCCCAAACATGCTCAATGGGGGACAGATCCGGAGATCTTGCTGGCCAGGGTAGTTGACTTACACCTTCTAGAGCACGTTGGGTGGCACGGGATACATACGGACGTGCATTGTCCTGTTGGAACAGCAAGTTCCCTTGCCGGTCTAGGAATGGTAGAACGATGGGTTCGATGACGGTTTGGATGTACCGTGCACTGTTCAGTGTTCCCTCGACGATCACCAGAGGTGTACGGCCAGTGTAGGAGATCGCTCCCCACACCATGATGCCGGGTGTTGGCCCTGTGTGCCTCGGTCGTATGCAGTCCTGATTGTGGCGCTCACCTGCACGGCGCCAAACACGCATACGACCATCATTGGCACCAAGGCAGAAGCGACTCTGATCGCTGAAGACGACACGTCTCCATTCGTCCCTCCATTCACGCCTGTCGCGGCACCACTGGAGGCGGGCTGCACGATGTTGGGGCGTGAGCGGAAGACGGCCTAACGGTGTGCGGGACCGTAGCCCAGCTTCATGGAGACGGTTGCGAATGGTCCTCGCCGATACCCCAGGAGCAACAGTGTCCCTAATTTTCTGGGAAGTGGCGGTGCGGTCCCCTACGGCACTGCGTAGGATCCTACGGTCTTGGTGTGCATCCGTGCGTCGCTGCGGTCCGGTCCCAGGTCGACGGGCACGTGCACCTTCCGCCGACCACTGGCGACAACATCGATGTACTGTGGAGACCTCACGCCCCACGTGTTGAGCAATTCGGCGGTACGTCCACCCGGCCTCCCGCATGCCCACTATACGCCCTCGCTCAAAGTCCGTCAACTGCACATACGGTCCACGTCCATGCTGTCGCTGCATGCTACCAGTGTTAAAGACTGCGATGGATCTCCGTATGCCACGGCAAACTGGCTGACACTGACGGCGGCGGTGCACAAATGCTGCGCAGCTAGCGCCATTCGACAGCCAACACCGCGGTTCCTGGTATGTCCGCTATGCCGTGCGTGTGATCATTGCCTGTACAGACCTCTCCCAGTGTCCGGAGCAAGTATGGTGGGTCTGACACACCGGTGTCAATGTCTTCTTTTTTCCATTTCCGGGAGTGTATATTAGCCTAAGAAAATCTATCGACCTGTCTTAAATACCAATGTTTTTCGTGTTCCACTAATGAAAAAATACGATGTTCTACTTGCAGACAGTTCAGAATCACAGACAAAAAATCTCAGTGTAACAGGTAACTGCTCAGTAATATCTGTTGAATAAAAAAGTGCCAGCAGAAACACGTTACCATCAAATACTATTAAACGAAAAAATCGTGTGAGAGCAACTTGTAATAAAACTGAATACGAGACAAAAAAAGGAAACAGTGAACAAGAAGGAAGAAATATACATATTATCGACGAGTCATGGTAAGGGACTGGTTACAATCATGTCTGATATGCAGTCCGAATATAAAGTGACTGGAATTTCGAAACCTGGTGCTCCTCTATGGGAAGTGAAGAAAAACTGTGAAACTGCCGTGAAAAGCGACATCAACTGTGACATAATCGGAGGAGAAACGATGTCTATAAAAACGAAAGGAGCCTTGCTGTAAGAAGACTGAAAGAACCGCTAGGAAAAATTTCACATGCGAAGATATTGGTTGTAACCATTCCCTACAGACACGACTTAACAGAAGACTTGTGTGTAAACAGAGAAATCATCGCAACAAATCGGAAATTCAGGAAGATTTGTAGCGGCTTTGTGCACATAACGTTCATTGAAGCAACGCGTTCAGTAAGAGAGCATTTTACTAGACATGGACTGCACAGAAACAACCTAGGCAAGAAAGTGCTGGCCAAAGAAATTCTCCAGGTGATAAAGACAGCAAGAGTGGAGGCACATGTAGAAATAGCACTACCTGGAACAAGTTTTCTGCCAATGACAACAGAAAATAAAAGTGCACCAACAGCATATGAAGAAGAAACATCTGCAGATACACTTTATGATGAAAAAATTACATCTGTGCAAACATGTAAAGCGTCACAGTCACCAGTGGCATTATCAGTAGCAGCAGTGGAAAAGGAAGCAACAGTAACAGTAACAGCATAAGTTTCACCAGCAACAGTAACTACAGTTCCTCTAAATGGAGAAAAGAGAACTGCAGCAGGAGAAACAGCATCAAGTGTTACGAGTAGACGGAAAACAGCACCTCCTCTCTGTCTAAATGAGTTTTAAGTGGAAGGCAGCAAGATGAAGAAGCCCACGAGATAAGTAGTGTAACAAATTTCATAACACCTCACCAAAACGTTCAATCTAAAATAAACAACAATTATGATCTTAAAATTTGCTATCTGAATGTTCAAGGACTAATAGATAGAAAATTTATTGTAAACAGTTTTGGACTAGATAACAAATTTGATATTTTCTGTCCTAGTGAACATTGGGTTACTGAGAGTGTACTTCCAGTTGTCAAACTTGATAACTATAATGTAGCAAATAGTTACTGTAGAAAATTGCATATAAGAGTTGGTGTGACAATATATATTAACCAGTCATTCAGCTGCTCCATTGTTAAGTTGGACCTAGATTATTTGTGTGAGGAACAGAACTTTGAAGCCACTGGTATAGTTATGAACAGTTTTAAGTTAGTAATAGTATCCCTTTACAGGTCACCTAAGGGTATCATCAATGTACTTCTAGAAACACTGGACATGTTGTTAGATGTACTAAGAGGAACCAGATGGTTGCATTATGACATAGTAATTGGTGGAGGTCTGAATGCTGATTTTGATATAACAACACTTAACCGTACTGTGACTGAGTTGAAAGACCTTCTAAGACAGTGCAATTTGCACTCAATCAATAACAGGCCCACAAGAGATAAAACATCTCTTGACAATATTTTGGCAACTTTAAAACTACAGAAGAATCATATGATGTTACAGCGTTTCCATTTTCAGATCATGACTCTGTATCTTTAAACCATACAAGTAGGTTCTGTATTGATAAGAGCAAAAATGAAGTACGTACAAAATGTCAGTTTGGTTTCCAGAAAGAAAATGCCATATATGCTTTCACCAATCAAATTTTGAATGATCTAAATAATCGAATACCACCCATTGGGATTTTTTGTGATCTCTCAAAGGCTTTTGATTGTGTAAATCATGAAATTTTGCTAGACAAGCTCAAATAATGTGGCATGAGTGGGAGAGTGCACAAATGGTTTAATTCGTACCTAACTGTACGAGTGCACAAAGTTGAAATAACCAGTTCTCATAATATGCAAAGATCAGCACATTCCTCAAACTGGGGAACTATAAAGAATGGGGTTTCACAAGGGTCAGTCTTGGGTCCTTTGTTGTTCTATATTAATAACTTGCCATTCTATATTCATGAAGAGGCAAAGTTAGTTCTCTTTGCTGATGATACAAGTATAATAATGACACCTGACAAACAAGAATTAACTGAAGAAATTGTCAATACTGTCTTTCAGAAAATTACTAAGTGGTTCCTTGTAAACTGACTCTCACTGAATTTTGATAAGACACAGTACATACAGTTCCGTACAGTGAATGGTATGACGCCATTAATAAATATAGACCTTAATCAGAAGCATATAGCTAAGGTAGAATATTCCAGATTTTTAGGTGTGTCCATTGATGAGAGATTAAATTGGAAGAAACACATTGATGATCTGCTGAAACATTTGAGTTCAGCTACTTATGCAATAAGGGTCATTGCAAATTTTGGTGATAAACATCTTAGTAAATTAGCTTACTACAGCTATTTTCACTCATTGCTTTCATATGGCATCATATTTTGGGGTAATTCATCACTGAGGAATAAAGTATATATTGCACAAAAGCGTGTAATCAGAATAATAGCTGGAGTCCACCCAAGATCATCCTGCAGACATTTATTTACGGATCTAGGGATATTCACAGTAGCTTCTCAGTATATATACTCTCTTATGAAAGTTTGTTATTAACAACCAAACCCAATTCAAAAGTAATAGCAGTGTGCATAGCTACAATACTAGGAGAAAGGATGATCTTCACTATTCAAGATCAAATCTAACTTTGGCACAGAAAGGGTTGAATTATACTGCCACTAAAGTCTTTGGTCACTTACCAAATAGTATCAAACGTCTGGCAGATAACCAACAAGTATCTAAGAAGAAATTAAAAGAATTCCTGAATGAGAACTCCTTCTACTCCATAGAGAAATTTTTAGATATAAATTAAGAATAAAATAAAAAACAAACAAACAAATTATAAAAAATAAAACAAAAATAAAAAAAATGTTGTATTAACTTAAGTATGTTGTTAAATTAACTTAATTATGTCATGCATTGCAAAATTTGACTTGTTCCACATCATTACAAAATATTGTATTCATGAACCATGGAACTAGTATTAAACTAATGTAATTTAATCAATATTCCGAAGCCTGTCCCAAAATTTATAATCACCAGACCTGTCACAGATGACATAATTGCTCAGCTCTGTAAGTCGCTTGCTGAGAGAGACTTGTTCAACCAATGTCATGGCGACACAAGTTATAGTCTTAGTGCTGATTTGTCAGGGAAATATTTTTAAAACATTTCCGACACAATTTAATGACAGCGTCCCCATAAAGAAACGCAAATTAACAGGCAAAACCTATGGTACGCTAAACGATTATAAAATATGATAACCAATTTATGGTGTTGCACAATATGTGTAGCAATCAGAAAACAGAACACGCCAGATTAGCCTATATAAAATGCAGGAATGAGTATAAAAAGCCATTGTGGAAGCCAAAAAAAGCACATAGTTTCAATACCATTGATAATACCACAAATAAGTCCAAAACTACATGGAAATTAAAAATGGTGCTGCTAAAGATGTAAGAAGCAAAAAAATTAATGTAAGTCCCCAAAAATTCAATGATTTCTTTACTAAATCTGTTGAAGATGTAGGAAATACTAGAATCAAACCTGATATCAGTTCATCAGAGTTACGTTCTAAAAATGTTTGCAGAACACAAACAGACAGAGGCACGTTTATGTTCTCCGAGGTCTCACCTAATCTTGTCCTAAGCATTGTAAAATGGTTGAAATCTTATGACAGTGTAGATATATATGACATATCCTGTAATATACTAAAGACAGTAATAAACTATACTGTGTACCCCTTAACATTCTGTATAAATAAACGTATATCTGATGGATATTTTCCTGAAGAATTCAAAGTGGCTAAGGTAGTTCCAATATATAAAAAGGGAGGTATAGACTCACCTTCCAGTTACATACCAATCTCCATAGTCCCAGCTTTTTCTAAAATACTGGAATGTGTAATTTACCAACAGCTATCTGTTTATTTTGAAAAATTAGGAATAATTAGTAAATCCCAATACGGTTTTACGAAAAAGTTGTCTACTGTGGATGCTGTACCCTTCGTAGTCAAATACTTACATCATGTGTTTGAGGATAAGGGCTATGCTCAACTCACATTTTGTGATCTAACCAAAGCTTTCGACTGTGTAAAGCATAAGCAACTCCTAGAAAAACTGGAATTCTGTGGCATTAGACATAACAGCCTTAAATTAATAAAATCGTATCTTCAGAATCGTAAGCAAGTTGTTTGTGTAGCGAAAGAACTGTAGAGTATAGAAGAAGTCAAGGTAGGTGTTCTGCAGGGATCTGTACTGGGCCCCTTTTTATTCCTAATAATGATAAATGATGTGCCATCATTTATCAAGTCCACCACTGTGTTGTATGTAGATGATGCAACATTTCTTCATGCTAGTGATGATTTCAATAGCCTTAAAACTTGTGCAGCAAAGACAATTGACCAAGCATCCTATTGGTTCAAGGTAAATGGATTTTTGCTGAATGAAAACAAAACACAGCAGATGGTTTGTAGTCTTAGCGATAAGCTTCTGTCAGACGATCCAAGTTATGTCAAATTTTTGACATAGTTGATAAATTATCTTGGGGTTAACTTGTACAATATATTAGCAAAAAGTTGTCAAGAGTTAATTAACTGTTAAGGCGATTTGTGGATTGTGTTCCTGAAAAATATGTTTGAACTTCCTATTTTTCATTCTTTCAAAGTATAATAACATACGGAATTATTTTCTGGGAAATTCTAGCTGTGCACATTATATATTTATACTGCAAAAAACGCTATTAGGATAATTACTGGTTCTGCATTTAAGGCAAACTGTAAGCCATTGTTCTGTGAACAAAAAATCATGACTTATAAACCTGTACATATACTATGTTCTAATTTATACGAAGAAGAAACTACCAGAAACAAAAACCAGGGAAAATGTACATAGCCACAATACGAGAAGGAATAGGTGCCTCTATATTCCTTACCACAGATTGTTTAGGTCACTCAACAGATATGAAATCATGAGGTGCAAATTATTTAATAATCTGCCTCAATCTGTTCAAGAATTACCTGAACAATTATTCAAACAAACAATTCATGACCTGCTAGTCCTCCACTCATTCTATGATATAAGAGAATTTATCAACTGTAATATAATATTATAATGTTAACAATAAACCTGGTGTTTCTTTCAAACTATTAATTGTATTTCAGTATGTATATGACATTGTCTATTGCTGTAATGGCCGAATGACAATAAAATAGTAATAATAATAATAATAATAATAATAATAATTATTATTATTATTATTATTACTGATGTATGCAGACCTGACAGTCAATACAAATCAATTTACAGTTGCCGTCTTGCACATTTTGAAGTACAAAATAAGTGACACCCACCTCAGAAGTAGATGGTAGAAGCCAGCCTTTTCCTTCTTCAACTATGGGTTCCTGAACCAACTCAGAAGGTGGTTCAGGAAGGTGGTTAAGTCATGCTTTGAGCGAATATCATGGAGTTTGCTTGTCAGTTTTCCCTTGATCAGAATAATGAGCCTGTCATGTAATTTGTTCTGACGAAGCTCATTAATGGATGAATGGATTTGTGAAGTCGTTTTACATGTTTACCACGCAAATATATGTATTTTATTGTTCGATGCATGCTTTCAATATGTATGTTTGTATTGAAACCACTGTTGGCTCTGCAACAATAAGCGTAGCACCTGGTGCTTTTAGCATAAAGTTCTTGGAGGTAGAACCCAAACTCAGCTGTTACAAGATCTGAAACCAGGCGCTCCGGAGCTAAAGGAAATACATGTTCAAGTGTTATGACGTCTCTTTCCTTCATTAAACTCCTCACTAGCTTATAAGTTTCAACCTGTCTTTCTTGTGATTTGATTTTAATACATGTATTTTCCCTCCATGCCCTGTCTGTATGCCACGGGCAATAAAGTCTTCTCACAGATTGCGGCGTAGCGCATTCGCATCGCTCCTGTCACTTGTTAGGACGATATCGTTATAGGCATGAGTCATCAACAGATGTCACCAGCTGACATGGACCTGAGTTACAGAGCTGCACGTAGTTGTACTAGTAGGTGGCAGAGGTCAGCAGTTGACGGACAGTGCTAGCAGTCGTAGTCAAAACCATGTTGTAAAGTTATGTTTGTCTAATATTTAATGTATTTGCATAATTACAATTGTTTTATATGTGTAATAATTAGCAGTGTGAGTGTTGTATGAGTGAAGAAGAACAGAAGTAAATGAAAATTGTTTTGTTTATTCACGAAGTACCAGTTAAACTTTACAGGGGATTTACTATAATTAAATGTGCAGTCAGTTTATGGTACTAATAAATCGTGACTGGAACACAAATCAATCGGTAATTTCAGAAGGAGTAATTTTATATTTGATTCTTTTCTAAATTTATTTATTTAGCAATTGCCATAGAAAGAAATGTTTTACTATGATTGGTCATTGAAGTAAAGCGCGGGTTAGCGCGGGATAATACTGCAACCTGATTTGGTGTTTGTGATATCAGCCAATCAAAAAAATGCAGGCTCGCGCCAATTTATGTTGTGAACAAAGCCTTTGGTGTGATCTAGAGAAGTCGGGTCTGAGGGTTCGAACTAGTAAAATGTCATTGAAAGCAGCTCCGACGAAAGTACTGTAAAATCGCGGAAAAATGCTAATTACGAGTTCGCGAAGTAGTACAAAGTGTATTTTAAGTGAACGGTATAGTGAAAGTCGTGTGGAATTTCGGACGGAATATCAAAATTATTAGTTTTGACTGTTAGTTAAAACCGCGTGGAGTGTTGTGCGGTCTAAGACTGGAACAGGTATTATGTGTAGAGCAGAGTGCACAACATTTGAGCGAGCATTTTCATAACTAAACGATCTAGTGAACTCTATTAACTTCGGTAAGGAGTGTAAATACCATAAATTGGCCTCGTGTGTGATTGTGGTGTGCGTGGGAGCTTTACATTGTGTAGACACTTAGTACGGACTTGGCAGTAGTAACTGTGATCTTTATCGTAAAAATACACCTGAAAATTTACATTGCCAAGTTAAAACTTTTATTTCAGTACTAGCCACATCCGTTTACCGGACAATTCTATGTATGTTGCGACCTACAATAGACAGTAGTGGTCTAGTATTTTCTACTACAGCTTTTAGCTAGACAAATGGACATTGCTGAACATTGGCAGGGCGGTAAAAAGTAACGTGTCGTGCTGCAAGGTTCTTCCATCTGTGAAAGCCAAGCATTTTAAAAAGACTCAGCTAAATCTGACATGAACACTTGAGGACGTACTTTTCCTACTTTAGTTTTCATTTCATTGAAAAATAATGAAAGCACATCCTGGTCAGACCTGTGTGAGATAAGAAAAGCACAGGGAAAACCTTGTCTCATGTCGTCAAGCACAAGAAGTGTAATGAACTCGAAACGATCCATGAGTTCCATCGATGCAAACACTGTCACTGCCGACCTTCTTCAGAATTTCACATTGGGCATTGTTCATAATGATGAGGACAAAGTCTTCACTTCTCAGGAGAGGTTGACTTTGGCTGCTTGTATCTTGTGGTTTGCAGAATAAAACACAGGGATTATCATTGGCACTGATTTCGTTTACCCACGCTTCTACGCCGATGTCATCGTCTTTATGTCTCATGACCTCGGAACGTAAATTATTACACTGCTCAATCTTGAATAAATTTTTTTCGGTCAGTAGATGGATACGCTCTAGCATGGAATCAGATAAAGTGTCTCTTACTTTGTCGGGTATCGCTTGCAATGGTACCTTGTTTGCGACGTCAACGGCTAACGTCTTTCTTTCTTCTTCTGTCAAATCTAAATGTCTAACACCATTTTGATGACCCACATGAGTAACGACGTATTTTACTTTGCAGCTACCATCTCCAGCTTCGGTTATTTCAATGCTCGAAGGATGTACACATCCTATTTTGTTAGTTCCTTGGATTCTCATGCGGGGAATACCTTTACTCTTAGATACATATTGTCCTGAACGATGGCATACTAAGGAATGCCCAGCGACAGTGTCCGAAGTACGATATGACCCACACTTTTTGACGTAAAGTGAGAACGTTTCCCTCTCACTCTGCTTCTTCCACTCACTGAATTCCTGGAAAGATGAAAATTCAGTCTCTTCAGATGCTATCGACACAGCATGTTTCATTGGCAAGTGATCATAATCGTTTTTCTTCGAAAGAACTGAAATAACGGACAACGGGCATTTCACTTTCATAAAACTATTTTCTAATCCATGTTCCTTTCTTTCGCGGTACATTACATTGCGCTCATGGTTGAACTGTTTGCAACATAAACTACACAAATATTTATAAAACTTTTGCACTTTTAACTGTGGAGCGATATCATTTAACTTTGCTCGATGTACCTGTGATACATGTTTCCTCAGAGTCTTGTTATAGCTATAGCTTTTTCCACACTCTAAACGTGTGCATCTCTTTTTCTGGATTCATCATATTTCTGATGGTGTTGTCCTAGTTCAAGAAGGAGAAAACCTTCACACTTTCACATTAACTCGAAGATTTCACACGATGGCAACGAAAACATACACAATAGACCACATAGGGACATAGGCTACTAGCATCAGGCCACTATTTGCCGAACATGCTGTTTTCCGTGTCGTCTGCTGCATCGGGTCTTTTCGCTGACGCTCGGCTCCGGTGCCGGCTGAGTCTTGTGTGCACTGTTCGACGTCATGGAATACCCACACGAAACACATGTAAATTTTTCACCAACAACAACAGGGTGCTTCCAGTGGATGTGGCAATATAATTTTCTACTGTTGCTATAAGTTGCAGTGCACAAATTGCAACTGTATTGCTCCATATTTCTAATGAGAACCGGACCACACAATAACAACAACAAAAACATATCTGTGATAAAATATTTTGCTCAACCCATTGAGAGGTTTAAAGAATTCAGATTATTTGTAGTGTCAAATATAAAACCAAAATCAACAGTCCACCTAGATCCTGGATTAGAAAATAGTTTTATGAAAGTGAAAGGCCCGTTGACCAATGCTATCAATACAGCATGTTTCATTGGCAAGTGATCATAATCGTTTTTCTTCGAAAGAACTGAAATAACGGACTCAACCATGAATGCAATGTAATGTACCACGAAAGAAAGGAACATGGAGACACTTGCCCCATTTGCCACTCTTCTCGAATTTCATCTTGTCTTTGTGAATGGTGTTGTAATGACCTGTTAGTAACTGTTTTTCAGTCTGTAATGGAATGGTTGTCTATTTGTACACCAGATACAGACTTAAATACACTGATGGAAAAAATCACAACACCAAGAAATAATTAATGTAGAGTGATGAAATACGAGTTCGGCTGACTTCGGGTCTGCTCCACTCGTAGTCCGCCTGGTGGCAGACGACAGTTTACACTTGACAGTTGACAGTCGCTATTGCTTACGGCAGTCTCTTCAGATGCTATCGACTCCACTCCCAGAGCAGATTCTATAAAGCGTAATGAGAACGCTGTACATAAAACAGAACGCCAAAATATAGTACTGTGTGCTTTGTGTCACTTTGGCAGCTCAAATAGCAACGGAATGCTTCAACATTATTCATCGCTCCATGTTCTAGTTATCCGCGAAGAAAATCATGAATTTTGTGATCAAAGTAAATTTTATGAATGGAAACGTGAATTAGAAAAAGATACTGTGAGTGAATGTGTAATGCAAGAGGACAATGTAATAAAAGTGTAGATGGAAGCAGTAAGTTATATTGATTCCGTGATGGAATTTACAAACCCATTGGAAGCAATAAGCGTCACTCAAAACTAATGGGCAGTAATAAAATTGGTGGTCACTGCCCATCTAGAATGGATGTGACACTTTATCCATCAGGTCAAGTGAAAGTTATCTTTTGTAGCACACATGTGGGTCATCAGCAGGAGATGGGTCGGTTGAGGTTTTCGAAATTTGAAAGAGAGGAAATAGCAAAGAAAATTGCTATGAAAATTGCGTTTGGTCACAGTCTCGACTCCCTTAGATATCCGATTCACGATAGTGGTTTGCAGCGTCATAACTTGCTGTCAAGAAAAGATATCCACAATGTAGCACAAAGTTACAACCTGAAGTCTGAGGCTATAAGACATAAAAACGATTGTACTAGTGTGGAATCGTGGGTGAGGGAGATGCAGGAGACACGATCTGTTGTCCAGTACTACAAACCACAAGGTGTTGCATCACAAGAATACAATATGCAAAATGAAGATTTCATTTTAATAATGAACGAAGCCCAAAAAGAGATGTTGGTGAAATTTGGAGGTAACTGTGTTTGCATGGACAGCACCCATGGTTTAATTGACAACATTATTGGTATTAGACGAATTATGTAAGGGATTTCCAGTTTCATTCATGTTTTCTAATAGAAGAGATCTTCCAGTTATGAAAGTTTTTTTAAGTGTCATAAGAAACGCACTGCAAGTCCCAGTACATACAAATGTGTTGATGTCTGACATGGCAGATGTATTTTTCAATGCCTGGCGCAAAATAATGACTCCAAGCAAAGATTGTTCTGTTCATGGCGTGTTGAGTGACCATGGAGAAAAACATCTGTGTAGGGTAAAGGGACACGAAAATCAAGTGCAAGTGTATAAGCTAATTAGAACATTAATGAAGCACAACAACCGAGAAAGTTTTCAGGGAGTTTTAGAAGAGGCTATACACTACATGAAAACAGAACCGGACCTTTAGGAATTTGGGATGTATTTTGAAAATACCTACAAGGCCACATCTGTGCTACTTGCGAGACAAGTTAGGTGACAGGTTGATTCATCTGAATAAAGGAAAATTGACGACCAAATTATCAACCATAAGGCAATGGCACCTATCATCAGAGCATTTGAAACCTGAAAACAGCAAACAATGAGGAGCCATACGTTGTAAAAAAAATGCAAGGCAGTCTATGCAAATGTGAGCTACGTTGCTCTGATTGCAAAGCTTGTATTCATTCAGTTTGCACATTTACAGCTGAAAAAATTGATAGTGAACCTGAGTCCTCGGACACTGACTTGATTGTCTGTGAGCCAGGTTGTGGCGATAATCAGGACGTCATAATATTGATTGATTGATTGATTTATTCAGCAGCCATTTGATGTAATACATTTGATACATGTTGTATCTTTACATATAGGCATTGTCATGTTTTACATTGAAGTTGAAAATACATTACAATTTCACATATACATCTTCAAATTGATACTATTATAAAAAGTGATAATGATACATGTTAAAATCCCATAGGTTAATAATCATAATAGTCTACAATTATACAAGTTTATAATCATACATTATTTATTCATACTTTTGCTGTAGTCGAAATATCCCTTTATTGAATGAAAAGGGTTTACTTATACAGCTTCAAATTGACAATATTATAAAAAGTTAATAATAACATATGTTAAAATCACCTAAGTTATTAATCATGATAGTCTACAATTATACAAGTTCATTATCATACCTTATTTATTCATACTTTTGCTGTAATCAAAGTATTCCTGTATAGTATAGAATGGGTTTTCTGTCAGTATTGGTTTAATACCTTTTTTAAATTCATTTATGCTCTCTGCTTTTGTGATGACATTTGGTAGACAGTTATAGAGGCGCATTCCTATGTATGTAGTCCCTTTCTCATATCGGCTGGTCCGATGCTGAATTGCCCTTAGTTTCCAGCAATTCCGGGTTTCATATTGGTGTACCTGTTCGTTCGTTTGGTAGAGATTAATGTGTTTTTTAGTGAGTATTAGAATTCTGTAGATGTAGACATTTACTACCGTTAGGATATTTAATTCTTTAAATTTTGGTTTGCAAGTGGCTCGCCACTTTTGTCTTGTCATTATGCGGATTGCCTTTTTTGTATAATAAGGATCTTTTTCATATTTGATGCACTCCCCCAAAGCTCAATTCCATAGGACATAATGGAATAGAATTGTGCGAAGTAATATTTTATCAGAGTTTCCATATTAACAATTTCACTTAGCTTCCTATTGCAAAACAAACCGAGTTAAGCTTATGACATACAGCATTGATGTGCTCTGACCAAGACAGTTTGTCATCTATGTAGAGACCTAAAAATTTCGCACTTGTTACTTGTTCAAGACTGTTGTCATTGATTTTTAATCCTATCAAATTTTGTTTGTGTCTGTTATTTTTGAAACAGATAAAATTAGTTTTCTTGTAATTTGGTACTAATCTGTTGTTGCAGAACCAAGAATCAAGATAACAAAGAATCCCTTCAGTGTTTAGAGCACATTCTTTTAAGTTTGCACCCTTTATCACAATATTGGTATCATCAGCATAGAGGATGGCCTTATTTTGGATGCCACTGGGGAGATCATTTACATAAATCAAAAAGAGTAGTGGCCCAAGCACGCTTCCTTGTGGTACACCATGTGTAATTTTCTGTGTGTCAGAGTAAAATGTATTTCCTTTTTCATCAGATATTTCCACTTTCTGATATCTATTTGTCAAATATGAACTCAATAAGTCAAGTGCCGTGCCTCTGATCCCATAGAATTCTAATTTCTGCAGAAGCAATTCATGATTTACTAGGTCAAATGCTTTGGATAGGTCACAGAATATCCCTATTGTAGTTTCTTCCCTGTCAAAAGCATCTAGCACATAGTCAATACGTTCCTTTGTAGCAGTAGTGGTGGACTTGTTTTTCTGGTAACCGTGTTGACTTCTGGATAATATTTTGTATGTTGTGAAGAACTTCATCAACCTGTTGTGCAGAATACGTTCAAAAATTTTTGCTATTATTGGTAAAATACTCACAGGCCTGTAGTTTTCTGGTTCTTTCGCATCACCCTTTTTATATAGCGGTATTAATCTTGCTATTTTCAGGCTTTCTGGAAACACCCCCTCTGCCATTGATTCGTTGAATAATTTAGCAAGTGGCTTAGCTATAAAGGTAGAAGACAGTTTCACCAGCATATTTGAGATCCTGTAAACATCCTGTGTCTTAGTGTTTTTCAGGTTGTTTATGACTCTAATTACTTCTGTTTAACTCGTAGGAAACAGGTAGATTGAATTACTTAATGATTGATTATTCAGCTTTAACCCATTTAAAGCATTATTTGCTGAAGTTCTGATATTGTCTGTCATATGCTTGCAGATATTTACAAAGTAGTTATTAAACACATTTGCTATGGCATCTGGGCTTTTTATTAAGGTGTTATTCCATCTAATTTCTTTGGGACAGTCCTTTTTATTCCTTCTATGACCTGTTTCTTCATTTAAGATTTGCCATGCTGTCCTAGCCTTATTTTCTGAAAGGCTGATGGCCTTCTCAATAGCCTTTTTCTTGGCACATTTTATGACTTTTTGATATATTTTTTTGTACCTATCATAATACATCTTAAGATTTGAACCCTCTGTTTTGTACTTAACTAATCCATGCAGCTCTTTGAGCCTATTACTGGATACCATAATGCCCCTGCTTATCCAGTTATTTTGTTTTGTTTTACTAAAGACACATTTGTTTTTGTAGGGGAAAGCCTCATTGATGTATTCACAGTACTTTGTTGTAAAAATACTAGCATTGTTTTCATTGCTTTTATCTAGTAGTTCAGTCCAACCTTCCTTAGCCAGATTAGTGGTAAACTTATTTATGTTTTCTTTGTGTATTGGCTGGTACTTAATATTATACTTTCTGTCCTTTAGGTTTTGATTTATGGTAATTATTTGTTCAGTATGGTCAGATAAATTGTTTTCAGCAATGTTTACAGTATAATTCTCTGATTGAATATTTGTGACAATGTAGTCAATTGAAGTGGCACTGTTAGCAGAGACTCTAGTCCGATCTTTGATTGTGTTGTGCATGTTGAAAGATGTGAATATTGATTGGAGTTCTTGTTTATGTTTAGAATCCTTGAGGTAATCAATGTTGAAGTCCCCGCAAAGTATTAGTTTGCATTTAGACTTAATAACCTTGCTTAATACTTAATCTAAGCTATTGAAAAATGTGATTAATTTACTGTCAGGTGATCTATAAACATTAATGATTACATATCGTAGATCAGAAAGCACAATTTCAACGGCAGAGCATTCAAATTCTTTTTCAATACTTAACTTACATAAATCTCCTCTACTTTTTACCACATCCAGTAGCCCATTTTGCACATAAATGCAGCTACCTCCATTTTTATGGGTTGTCCTACTGAAATATGAAGCTACTGTATAGTTTTCTAGATTGAAAAGAGGTATTTCCTGTTCCATAAGCCAGTGTTCAGTAACAAATATGATAGATGGGTTGTTCACAGTTCTTAATAATGCCTCTACATTTAACAGTTTATTTCTAAGTGACTGAATATTTTGATGTGTGATTATTAGTTTTACGGAAGGACAGATTTTGCCATGCTTGTCCATAAAAAATCATTGCTTCGGTTACTCACTTTCCTCCTCCTGCTGGACTCACGTGTTGCAGATGACACTTTCTTGCCAGCTGGTGTTGTCGAGTCCACAGTTGCTGTTGTTTTAGTTGAGGGGGGTGGTGGTGGTGGCATTGCTTGTAGTATCAAGGATTCCACTTCTGTCAGTACTAGAGGTGATGAAGGATCTGCCTGATGACTGGTTGCTGTTGCTGTTAGTTTTGTCCCTGATGCTGGTTCTACTGCTGCTACTTCTGCTTCTTTTGTTGATTCATCTGTTGGTGATGATGCTGCTGATGATTCTGCTTTTGTTGTTAGTGCAGCTACTGAAGATTCTTCTCTTGTTATTGGTGCAGCTGCTGGTGGTTCTGCAGTTGTTTTTGGTACTGCTGTTGTTATTGATTGAGCAGTTAGTGCTGTTTCCACTATTGCTCCTTTTGTTGATTCAACTGTTGTTGATGGTGCTGCTGATGATTCTGCTGTTGTTGTTAGTGCAGCTACTGAAGATTCTTCTCTTGTTATTGGTGCAGCTGCTGGTAGTTCTGCAGTTGTTTTTGGTACGACTGTTGTTATTGATTGAGCAGTTAGTGCTGTTTCCACTCTTGCATCAATTAGTTTCTCCTCTCCTTCATTTTGACATGGCATTAGGATTAGTTTATGGCTATTTGACTGCCTTGAGTATTTTATTGCTTCCAGTAATTCTTTGCACATCACTGTTTTCCCAAAGTTGTTTCTGTGCAGACCTTGCTTTGTGAAATGGCTTCTAACTGAAACTGTGGTCTCAACATATGTTACGTTATTGAAGCTACTACAGATTTTTTTGATTTTTCTGTTTGTACTAATTATCTTTTGGTTTACGCACGAAAACTCCAGCAAATCGTGCCTGTGTGGGATGTTTAGCACAAACACTCTAGAGTGTGGTACTTTTTCCAAGGTTTCTTTCAGCGCTCTAGTCGCCCTGCTGCTCTCATTCTTGTATACATCGTTTCCTCCGCCGATTATGACACATATCGAGCCTTTTTTAACTAAGGTCTCACAATCTTTCAATACTTCACGCAAAGGGGCGCCAGGCTTCGTTATTCCTGTTACTTTGTAATTTGATTGGTTGTATGCCATTATACTAGCTAAACCTCTTCCGTGGCTGCCTGAAAAAATAAAAATTTCGTCCATCACATTTTTCACACCTAATGAATTATTTCGTAGAGGACTTCCTTTTAAAACACTCTTTGTAGTCGTAAATTCTTTCGTAGTTTTCAGCTGTTTGAAAGCATCTTCGGCACTTACTAACGTTTCAAAATTATTTGATGTTTCAATTTCATAATTTCTATTGTTTTGATTTGTATACCTTATTTTAGGCCTAGTAACCGTTGATTTTCATTGTTTTGCTCTTTTTTAATGTCACTTATAATTGTTTCCAGATGATTTAAGCGTCTTTTCGCTATCAAAAGGTCCTGTTCCAATGTAAACAGTACATTTTCTTCCCGTATAGCGGCACGTTTTGCTAATGACTTCCATGGCACATCACAGTGTATTACACCACATTCACATAGTGGGCTTTCCGTTTCATAATGTGCGAAGCACTTTAAGTGTATCCACTTTTGAGTCGTTGAACACAGCCTAATACCATTTGTGACTTTTTCTAAACACATATTACACTTTATACTCGAAAAATAAACGTTTTTCCCGGAGTCACTTACTACGACTTCTACACTGTCCGCCATCTTGAACAATAAGGGAGGTGCAAAACCCTGTCACATCAAGACACTTTAAAAGCCTGGAACACAAGCGAGAAAAGCTTTTGGAACAGTTTAATCTATGTCTGAATGAAGCCACATCTGAAGAGGCATGTAAAGTAATCAGTAAATGTCTGTCCTCTCTGATGCCCACTTTTCAAGCTATGTAGTCTACATCAACTAAATTACCTGCCCTTTCATCAACCAAAGTTTCTCAATTTGAGCCTCAGAAAAGGTTTGTGGACACCAAAAGGAAATGGGAAACAACGTATGTGCCAATCATGAAGTCTGACATGTGAAATATTGTCACTGGACTATTGCCAAACCATCAAGATCAGGGATTGAGCAGTGATTGATATACACTTTGCAGGAGGGTTCTTGAGCCTTCAATGTCGAGACTTGGAATGGGGACTATACACAGTTCTTGAGTGAACGTTTAGAACCCTATTATTCTTGAATTGCTTTATTGATTTATTGTTCCATTTTCATCTACAGCTGCACAGTGTGCAAGAGATATTTGGATTTTTGTGTTAATATGAACAGTTTTACATATAATATACCGCTGTACATAATAAAACACATTAATATATTAATAAGTGATGAATACTTAAATAAATGTTGTTACACTATATACAGAGAGAGAAAATACAAACGTTCTTCTGAATGAGACTACACTGGGTTAACATAGAAAAATTTATTTTTGTAGGCATTCATTTACTGTGAAAAAACGGTGATCAACCAAGTACGACTTCAATTTAGATTTGAAGTGACCAGTGTTTTGTATGTGTTTCATGGTATCTGGAAGGCATTGTATACATTGAAACTAGGATGGATAAGACTGTTTTGAAATAACTTTGTGTTGGTGCTTTCAACATGTACATCCAATTTTTGTCTTGTATTGTAGCTGTGTATTGTGTGATTTTGAGTGATGAGTGGTCTTTTATATGTAAGTTTTGCTTTAAATACATTATATTGTCAAGTATATATATGCAAGGAAGTGGCAGGATCATCCTTTTTTGAAACAATGGTCTACATGATTTGTGATTATCTACCCCTTCCATTATTCTTATAATTTTTTTAAAAAAATTTTGAATGTTTTGATGATGTCTCCAGAATTTTTACAGAACATAATCCTGTACCGCAGGTGAAAATCTACAACTGCATAATATACACACTGAAGCGTGTTTTAGCTGGTACAATTTTTCAATGTATGTAACATAAATCAAGAAGTACTTAATTTTTTGTTCATTTGCTTAATAAGTGCTCTCCATTTCAAGTTATCTTGTAGATGAAGTCCGAAATTTGGTACAGGCTGTTTTCGCAATTGTCTGTCTGTATAACTCTAGATTGGGTGATATCAGATTTTTTGTTAGTTAGTACTGTGTGTGTATATCCATAGCTACAGTTTTTCCAGTGTTTATTATTAAGTCATTGTCATCATAGTAACATGTTAGCCTGTCAGTGGCTTCTCTTATGTGTTTTACAAAAACACATCAAACATAATTTTTTTAATTGACTGGTGTACTGAAGTTTTTCTCATATTTTGGAGATGAGGAGCAAGATCAATTACCTCCTTAGTCTCTCCATTTCTGATTGATGAAATACATAGCAAAAGGTGGGTAATTCTTCATTCTATTATATATACTGATACATATCTGCAAATTTTTACAGCACTCTTGGAGGCTTTTTTAAAGAGGCACTCCATACGTAAATGGAGTGGGGGAAAAATCTAATAATCAGCACAGAGGGCATAACCTCTGTCACACTTCAGAATGAAAATCAGCTGAGAAGCTACCAAGTATAGATTTGTTTTATCTACATGGCCACACTACTGATTATATTTCATGATCATTCTCCTTGAACATAATTGTGGATGTATGAAATGTTGCAATTAAAGAATTATGTTGACAATGATATACTCACATACCAAACTTTAGGCTTGTCATGCAATTCAAATCAAATTTCATCAAAATAGTAACTGATGAAATTTTAATAGACATCTGAACAATCTGATACAGAATGTCTTTATGTGCAATTTAAATTGAATATCTGAGGAAATTAAGATTACAAATCTTATCAAAGAAAGATACAGTCTTCTACTTCACCGTGGTTCTAACCACATAAAAATTGCGCTTTAACGGTTTCCTTTACATTTGAAAGCCTTTTTCATTAGCAGCAATTATTTTCATTTGCTTTTTCTTTATCATCAAAAAACACAAATGGCAGCTAGAGCGCAAAGGCAATAAATGTTGTGAAATTCCACTGTTACACTAAAGTACTTGTAAATTCCTGTAAACACAGTTTGCACGTAACTAGCAATTTCTTAACCCAAAATATCGCTAGCGAGTAAATTTCCTATGTCACTAATACTGAGATTATAGAAACAGAACGCCCAATTTTTAAATATTTCGAGTACCAACTGGTAATGTGTAAATCTTACTCTAATAATAGGCTCATTACACTAATTACCTTATTTCATAAAGCCTGCCAGCTGTTTCTGACTCTTCAGTCCAGTGCAACCTATTAATAAATACTTCACTTCATGCTTATGAAATAGCAATGTCGAAAAAGGCTTCCTTTGAATCAAGTTTTAAATTTAGGACTTATCGAGAAAAGCAGACACTAGGATGGCAATTGAGGTGTGAATAAGATCATACTTTCTGATTAAAATTTGAAATAAAAAATATGAAATCGCTCAAATGTTTTGTGAAATGATTTATTATCTAAAAGTTTATTTATTTATTGTTCCATGGGAACAAATTAAGGAGAAGTTTCCATGGTCATGGAATGATTCAATACATGAAATTATAACACGACAGTAGAAACAGATACAATGAAATATAAGAAACATATTCAGGCTACAATTCGTAAGTTTAAATAAAGAAAATCAACAATGGAACACTGGAATTTGCTTAATTTTTCAGCTCTTCCAGGAGCTCCTCGGCAGAATAGAAGGAGTGGGCCATGAGGAAACTCTTCAGTTTGGACTTAAAAGTGATTGGGCTACTGCTAAGATTTTTGAGTTCTTGTGGTAGCTTATTGAAAATGGATACAGCAGAATACTGCACTCCTTTCTGCACAAGGTTCAAGGAAGTGCATTCCACATGCAGATTTGATTTCTGCCTAGTATTAACTGAGTGAAAGCTGCTAACTCTTGGGAATAAGCTAAGATCACTAACAACAAACGACATTAAAGAAAATATATACTGTGAGGGCAATGTCAGAATTCCCAGACTATTGAATAGGGGTCAGCAAGAGGTTCTCGAACTTACACCACACATGGCTGTAACAGCCCGCTTTTGAGCCAAAAATACCCTTTTTGAATCAGAAGAATAACCTCAAAAAATAATACCATATGACATAAGTGTATGAAAATATGCAAAGTAGACTACTTTTCGTGTGGAACTGTCACTTATTTCAGATCCTGTTCTAATTGTAAATAAGCAGCATTTAGTTTCTGAACAAGAACCTGTATATGGGCTTTCAACAACAGCCTACTATCTATCCAAACATCTAGGAACTTGAACTGTTGCGTCTTGCTTATAATATGCCCATTCTGTCTGATAAAAATATCGGTTCTTGTTGAATTGTGAGTTAGAAACTGCAAAAACTGAGTCTTACTGTGATTTAGCATCAAATTATTTTCCACAAGCCACAAACTTATTTCATGAACTACATTATTTGATACCGTTTCAATATTACACACAAGCTCCTTCAATACCAAGATGGTGTCATCAGCAAACAGAAATATTTTTGAATCACCTGTAATACTAGAAGGCATATCATTTATATAAATAAGAAACAGCAGTGGCCCCAGGACCGACCCTTGGGGAATGCCCCACTTAACAGTGCCCAATTGGGACTGAACATCACTACCATTCTTAATATTGCGGAAAATTACCTTCTGCTTTCTGTTCTTAAAGTAAGAGGCGAACCAATTGTAAGCTACTCCCCTTACTCCATAATGGTCCAACTTCTGCAGTAATATTTTGTGGTCAACACAGTCAAAGGCCATCGTTAAATCAAAGAAAACACCTAACGTTCGCAACCTTTTATTTAATCCATCCAAAACCTCACAGAGAAAAGAGAATATAGCATTTTCAGTTGTTAAGCCATTTCTAAAATAAACTGTACATTTGACAGCAAATCATGTGAATACAAATGCTCCAGTAACCTTGTATATACAACCCTCTCGATAACTTTAGCAAACACCGATGGCATAGAAATAGGTCTATAATTGTCAACATTATCCCTATCTCCCTTTATAAAAAGTGGTTTCACTACCGAGTACTTTAATCGGTCAGGAAACCGACAACTCCTAATGGAAAAGTTACAGATATGGCTAAGTACTGGGCTAACATACATAGAACAATACTTCAGTATTCTGCTACATACCCCGTCATATCCATGAGAGTTCTTGGTCTTTAGTGATTTAATTATTAACTCAATCTCCCTCTTGTCAGTATCATGGAGGATCATTTCAGGTAACTGTCTCGGAACACTTTTTTTCTATGAGCGCTATATGATTCCCTGTTGGGACTAGGTTTCTATTTAGTTCGCCTGCTATATTCAGAAAGTGATTATTAAATACTGCACATATATGCGACTTATCAGTAACATGGACATTCCCACTACGCACTGATTCTACATCCTCGACCTGTCTCTGCTGACCAGCCACTTCCTTTACGACTGACCATATGGTTTTAATTTTATCCTAAGACTTAGCTATTCTATCTGCATACCACATACTTTTTGCCTTCCTAATAACTTTTTTAAGCGCTTTACAATACTGTTTGTAATGGGCTGCTGCATTTAGATTTTGACTGTTTCTAACGTTTTGATATAATTGCCATTTTGTTCTACAGGATATTCTTATCCCTCTAGTCAGCCACCCAGGCTGCCTGTTTGTGCTAGTACCCTGTATTGAACGTTCTAATGGAAAGCAACTTTCAAAGAGCATGAGAAAAGTCTTAAGGAAAGCATTATATTTATCGTCTTCTGTATCAGCACAATAAACATCTTGGCACTCTTGTTCCTTGATAAGGTTTACAAAGGTCTCTACAGCAACTGAATCAGCTTTCCTAAAAAGTTGATAACTATATTTAACATGTGTTGCAGCACAAAAATCTCTTAGAGTTAAAGTTTGTGCATCATGATCTGAAAGGCCATTAACCTTTTTGCTAACAGATTGCCCTTCTAGTAATGAGGAATGAACAAAAATGTTATCTATGGTTGTTCTACTGTTCCCTTGCACTCTCGTTGGAAAGAATACGATTTGCATAAGATTATATGAATTAAGGAGATCTACCAGCATCCTTTTCCTTGCACAATCACTTATACAATTAATATTGAAGTCACCACATATAACTAACTTTTCGTATTTCCTATAAAGTGAACCAAGAACCTCCTCTAGCTTTAGCTAAAATGTTGTGAAATCAGAGTCTGGGGATCTATAAATAACAAAAGTTAGAAGTTTAGATCCACTAAATTTAACCACACCTGTACAACATTCAAACACCTTTTCAGTGCAGTACTTTGAAACATCAATTGACTCAAATGGGATACCGTCTTTCACATACATGGCTACTCCCTCACACCACAAAGAGCTCCTAGAAAAGCTGCCAGCCAACCTGTATCCTGGTAAAGGAAGCCTCTGAATTACCTCCTTCTTTAAGAAGTGTTAAGATGTTCCAATAATTTAAGAGTCAACATCTATACGCAGTTCACTAACTTTATCTCTAATACCTGGGATATTTGGATGAAATATACTAATTCCCTCATTAATCGGATACCTAAGCTTTGTCGAAAGTGGTTCTTTTGTTAGAGAGACTTCCCTTAAGCAGGAATACCTATCAGCTGACTTCAATCTAAAAAAGGTACAGCTCTAACACCCACTACTACAGGAATTTTCCCACCACCCCCACCTATGCAGTCACCTATAAGCTTTACCAACCTCCCATTCCCATACCTGTTGAGGTGCAGGCCATGTCTAGTGAAACCTGTCCTGCTAATGGACTCCACCGCCACCATTGAAATGTGACTCATGCCTTCTGTCATCAGCGCACCCTCAAATCTCATGTTATTACACCTGACGGCTGTACTAAGATGAAGCTGATCGTGATGCCGAAAAAGTCCCACGTAGTGCACATTCGTGTTGCTAGTCTGAGTGGCTATCTTTTCCAGGTCACCATCTATGTCATACTCCCCATCCCTATCAATATTATTACCAGCCCCACCCACAATCACTACCTGATGCTCTTTAGTAAAATCCCTACATAACCCCTCCTATGTTAACAATCACCTGAGCCAAACCTGCATTAGGCTTCACAATGCTGGTGACCTGGTACTCACCCCCGAACACTTCCTGCAACTGCTGGCGTACACCTCTACCATGAGAACTACCTAACAGCAGAACCTTCTTCTTTCTCTTAGACTTTGCAACTGTCCTAGACACCGTAACTGCTGAGGTCTGCTGCATACTTCTTACATCTACAGCTACTATAGATTCTTCTCAACTAGACTCTGACAGTTGGTCATATCTATTGCAAACACCAATAGTAAAATTATTTGAAAATCTCCTTCTCCTAGCAGATATCTTGCCAACAGCCAGCTCCCACTCCCCAACCTCCTTCTCCCACCTCATCCTATCTAGCTCCTCCTGTGCGTTTTTCAACTGCACCTGAAGGGCACAGATCTTACGCTCTTGCTTTTCTATCAACGTACTCTTGCTACATAACCTGCAGTTCGAGGAGAGGAAATAAGTAGATTAAAAATACATTTGACATGCCACGACTGATGCGTGACTTCATGTACAGCAAATAAGACACATCAAATGTACTTTGTCCACAACTGAAAAATATAATTTGACATGAAATGCAAAAACTATGGACAAAACTTTGTACATAGAACATACAATAAGGATTACAACATAATGAGTTAAAAGTTTTTTTTGAAAATGATTAATCACAGACGCAACCCAATTTCTTATTAAAAAAAATCTCATTTTTTTCGTTATAGTTCATAGCGGACGTCCCCAGACGCCCGTTGAAGTTCGTGATCCATTACTCAGTTTCTGTACATGAAGTCACACATCATTCGTGGCATGTCAAATGTATGTAGGGATGGAGAGTATGACATAGATGGTGACCAGGAAAAGATAGCCACTCAGACTGGCAACATGAATGTGCACTACGTGGACTTTTTCGGCATCACGATCAGCTTCATCTTAATACAGCTGTCAGGTGTAATAACATGAGATTTGAGGGATGAACCAAGATCCTGCCCCGAAATGAGATCCATCCTTCATGAAATCCTCCCCACTCCACCAAGAGTGTCTTTCCGCCGTCCACCTAACCTTCGTAACCTCTTGGTTCATCCCTATGAAATCCCCAAACCACCTCCCCTACCCTCTGGCTCCTACCCTTGCAACCGCCCCCGGTGTAAAACCTGTCCTATGCACCCTCCCACCACCACCTACTCCAGTCCTGTAACCCGGAAGGTGTACACGATCAAAGGGAGAGCCACATGTGAAAGCACCCACGTGATTTACCAACTGACCTGCCTGCACTGTGATGCTTTCTATGTGGGAATGACCAGCAACAAACTGTCCATTCGCATGAATGGACACAGGCAGACAGTGTTTGTTGGTAATGAGGATCACCCTGTGGCTAAACATGCCTTGATGCACGGCCAGCACATCTTGGCACAGTGTTACACCGTCCGAGTTATCTGGATACTTCCCACCAACACCAACCTATCCGAACTCCGGAGATGGGAACTCGCCCTTCAGTATATCCTCTCTTCTCGATATCCGCCAGGCCTCAACCTCCGCTAATTTCAAGTTGCCGCCGCTCATACCTCACCTGTCTTTCAACAACTTCTTTGCCTCTGTACTTCCGCCTCGACTGACATCTCTGCCCTTACTCTTTGCCTTTAAATATGTCTGCTTGTGTCTGTGTATGTGCGGATGGATATGTGTGTGTGTGTGTGAGTGTACACCTGTCCTTTTTTTCCCCTAAGGGAAGTCTTTCCGCTCCCGGGATTGGAATGACTCCTTACCCTCTCCCTTAAAACCCACATCCTTTCATTTTTCCCTCTCCTTCCCTCTTTCCTGACGAAGCAACTGCCAGTTGCGAAAGCTCGTAATTCTGTGTGTGTGTTTTGTTCATGTGCCTGTCTGCCGGCGCTTTCCCGCTTGGTAAGTCTTGGAATCTTTGTTTTAATATATTTTTCCCATGTGGAAGTTTCTTTCTGTTATATATATATATATATATATATATAAAAACTGAGCTTCTGTGAACTACATCACTATCCGTGTTTCGCTTGCGCTAGAGTCTAGTGAACTGACGTTACTAAAGCAAGAAAATATAGAATTGAAATGTGAATAGTGTTGTGCACGTGAAAAAAACTTCAGTATTAGATGTACCTAGTTCGGCAAATACACGGAGTGATACAACTGACAATCAACGAAAAAATTCAGTCACCATTACGAAAGAAAAAGAAACTGTAGATACTGAAGAAACAAACAAATATAAGTGGACCAGCGTAACACACAAAAAAGACAGAAAGAAGCATTATAATAAGGCAGAAAGTGAATTCTTTATTATAGATGACTAATTGTAGGAAAACATAGTCGTACCTAACTCCGAAATCAACGTTCGACCTGGAATCAGGACACATCAGTTACATACACACCTAAACAATGTCTTAAACTCAAGAGACAACGCAGCAGATAAGCATAGCAGAAATCGAAAAGGTGTTTTAACCACGTGGGAACAAATTCGTTTCGAAACAACAGTGAGGAAGAAATTGTAAACCACACAAGAAACCTCACCCGACTGCCCAGAAGACTCTACCCAAATTCCAGAATAATAATAAGTGGCATTGTGTACAGAAGGCCGGCCGCGGTGGTCTCTTGGTTCTAGGTGCGCAGTCCGGGACCGTGCGACTGCTACGGTCACAGGTTCGAATCCTGCCTCGGGCATGGATGTGTGTGATGTCCTTAGGTTAGTTAGGTTTAAGTAGTTCTAAGTTCTAGGGGACTCATGACCACCAGTTGAGTCCCATAGTGCTCAGAGCCATTTGAACCTTTTTTTTGTGTACAGAAGATGAGTGAGTGACAGAGAGAATAAACGGCAATATTAAATAACAGTGCAATAAACTAGGAGTGTCTTTGCCAAAGCTACTCTACATCTGAATATGTTGGGCTGAAAAATATTCAATAAGATGTTCATAGATACTTGCCAGACCATAAAAAATGAGGGAAACTTATAAGTAGTGATGGGGGTGAAAAAACTAGTGTAGCATTAAGAAAGACAGACTCCAACCATTATCTGGCAGGAAATGTGCTAAGTTCCGTAAGTGCTACTCAAAGTAGGTATGCTATCCACCGGAATATAAGTGGCTTAAACACTGATGCTTCTAACAATAAAAGCTCCAAAACAGATGAACTGGAAATCATTCTGTCAGAATATGCAAATATTAAAGTTGTTTGTTTAAATGAGCACTGGTTTACTGAAGACACAATTAAAATTCTAAACAGAATAGGGAACTTCAGATTAGCAAGTACCTTTTGCAGAAGAAACAAGTCACATGGAGGCTCATGTATACTTCTACATAGTGATACAAATTATGAGACCAAAAACTGTTTTATTTATTTAAATGAAGAATGTGTGTTCTAGAGCTATTATGTAGAAATAGTGGACTCACTAGCAAATGTTATAATAATCTCAATATACAGAATTCCAGGGATATTAACAACAGAACTATTCTTATCTAAGTTTCAAATTATGTCAGAAGACCTTTGCAGAGAAAAAAAAGTTGTAGTAACTGCTGATTTTAATATTGATATCACATGTTATAATAGCCACGCTTCAAGTTTCACTAACTTAGTAAAGAAATTTGGTTTCAAATTGAATTTCTTTGAATCTACCAGGGACAATGGGCAGTCAGCAACATGCATTGACAATATTCTAACCAATTATGTATATGAAGATGTGTATAAATTTTGTCTAGATCTAGGTATTTCAGATCATTGTGCACTGTTCATTGAGCTGCCACAGACAGACAGGAACATTTCATGTATGAGAACCCATATGAGCAGGAACTTAAGCAAAGAAAACTTGCAAACATTTAGTGAGAAGCTGAGAGATAAAACATGGACGTTTGATTATTGTAACTCAAGTAAGGTAAACTTTGAGAAATTCCTAAATAGTTTTCTTGGAGACTTAAATGAAACATTTCCACCTAGACTCTACAGCATTAAAATAACAAATACAGGAAAGTGGATTGTCCAGCGCATACACATTTTCATTGTAAGGAAAAGGCAACTGTGCACAGAGAACTAAAATATAATAAAGATATTGATTTCATTAAATATGTTAGACTCTGTAAAACCATATTTAAATGAGTTGTCAAGGCAGCTAAACAACTGGCAAATAACAGGCTAATTTTAAAACATAAAAATAAGACAAAGGCTGTATGGTCTGTCATTAAATCTGAGTTAGGTGTTAAAGCCTATAACCAATAAATTCCAAAAGTTGACATTGAAGAAAATAATATTGTAAATCCAACTCAAATACTAGAGTACTTTAATGAATTCTTTATAAATGTAGCAAAGTCTGATATAGATGTAACAGATTATCACAACAAAGTAAATCCCTTTGGCCTGGGCGAAAACTCTGAAAATTTTACAAAATTATCAGAAGTATCTGTGGAGGATGTAGAAAGTGCTATTCCAACATTAAGAAACAAAGAAACTGCAGGCTGGGATGGAATACCCACCAAAATTATTAAAATGGTACACAATAGAATTGCAAACCCACTAGCTCAGATAGTAAATCAATGTTTTGAAAAGGGTTGTTTCCCAGAGGTACTGAAATATGCTGAAGTCAATCCACTCTTCAAGAAGGGATCAAGAAAGATCATGGGAAATTATCGTCCTATCTCGATTCTCCCAATCATATGTAAAATATTTGAAAAACTTGCTGTTGCACGAACCCAAAACTTCATTGCAAAATATTCTCTTGCTCTAAACAAATTTGGTTTTCAGCAGGGTAAAAACACCATTGAGGCAGTAAACAGTTTCATTGAGAAAATAAGTACAGCATTAGACAAGATAAATAAGGTGGCGGGAATTTTCTGCGACCTCACAAAGGTGTTTGATTCCATAAACCACACATTGCTTGTTTACAAACTTGAAAAGTATGTCATTACCGTCAAAAGTCTTAAATCCTACTTATCCAACAGAAAGCAAAGAGTTAGCATTTCTTCGCATATCATTTTTCTGACTGGAAAATATATCTCAGGGTGTTCCACAAGGCTCCATATTAGGCCTAGTCCTATTTCTCTTTTATGTTAATGACTTACCATTAAATATAAGCTCCCCATCAGTTCTGTTCGCAGATGATACTTTCGTCTTACTTGAAGATCAGGACTTGGAAAAAAAAATCCCAAATCTGTGATCAGTACCCTCAGTATCTTAAAAACTTGGTTTCAGCTAAATTGGTTGAATCTAAACATATCTAAGACTCACGCGATGCAGTTCAGAACCAAACAGTCAAAATGTGAGCAGATTAAGATTGTACACAACAACCAAGGCATAGAAGAAGTTGACTCAGTGAAATTCTTAGGTTTAAATGTCAATAAAAATTTAAGCTGGCAGGCACACATTAAATACCTGTCAAACAAACTGAGCAGCTTTGCATTTGCAATGCAAATATTGTCAAATGCAACTGACATGGACACACGAAAAATAGCATATACAAGCTACTTCGAATCCATTATTAGGTATGGTATTGTTTTTTGGGGTAACTCGACAAGTATAGTGTGGATACTAAAAATACAGAAAAAAATCATACGAAATATGTGCACTGCAAATCACAAAGAACCATGTCAACCATTATTTAAGAAAACTTAAAATCGTAACTCTTCCATCCTTATAGATATATGACATTACTATATTTTTGTACACCAGCCATGAATATTTGAGGGAAACCATTTTGTCCATTCACATGATACCAGAAACAAAGAAAATTTTATGCTCCGCACCCACCGCCTCAGAATTTATGCTCAGGGACCTCAATACATAGAAATGAAAATTTGTAATAAATTAAAAGGGAACAAGTTGATGCAGATGAATTTAGGTTCACTTAAGAGAAAGCTATATGAGGTACTGACACTTAAGTGTTATTACTCGGTGGATGAATTCATGCGGGACAAACTGGAAATTTGAGCTGGGTACAATGTGTTATCCTTATAAAGTCGTTATTTATTGTAGTACTACTATTTATTAATGTAAAAATCATTGTACTTGTTTTATAAATTTTTGACATGTCTCCTGTACGCAAACCAAATGGATTGTAAATGTACGTCATGAGATGAATAAAACACAATTCACAATTGCTTTCAGTGATAAGTGCTGAAAATCTCAATCCTGAGAAACCATTGGATATGCTGTGTGTCTCATATTTTGCATGAACAAGCCATTTCTAACATCTACCTGAAATACAGTTAATGGTCGCCCACACGTTTGCACTCTAAGTTGTATGGTATCTTGTGTCCAGGAACTGCTATGGTAAGGAACTTCACAGCAAAAATAAACATAGCCAAAGCCTTGCAGACAAACAAAAATTACAGGAAGTGAAATGCAGTGCGAGGAGGGCTATGGAGAGGTGTTCAATGAATTCGAAAGTGAAGTTATATGTACAGACTTAGCAGAAAATCCTAACAAATTTTGGTCTTCTGTCAAAGGGTTTGGTAGGGAAAAAAAAAGTCCAGACACTCTGTGACGAAAATGGTACTGAAGCAGAGGATGATAGACTAAAGGCCGAAATACTAAATGTCTTTTCCCAAAGATGTTTCACAGATGAAGACTGCACTGTAGTTCCTTCTCTAGATTGTCGCACAGATGACAAAATGGTAGATATAGAAATAGGTGACAGAGGGATAGAAAAACAATTAAAATCGCTTAAAAGAGGAAAGTCTGCTGGACATGATGGGATACCAGTTCGACTTTAAACAGTGTACGCGAGGGAACTTGCCCCCTTCTTGCAGCGGTGTACCGTAGGTCTCTAGAAGAGTGTAGCATTCCTAAAGATTGGAAAAGGGGACAGGTCATCCCCGTTTTCAAGAAGGGATGTAGAACAGATGTGCAGAACTATGGACCTACATCTCTTAACATCAATTAGTTGTAGAATTTTGGAACACATATTATGTTCGAGTACAATGACTTTTCTGGAGACTAGAAATCTACTCTGTAGGAATCAGCATGGGTTTCGAAAAAGACAATCATGTTAAACCCAGCTCGCGCTATTCGTCCATAGACATGGGTTCTCTCATAGATGCCATGTTTCTTGACTTCCGCAAGGTATTTGACAGAGTTCCCCACTGTCGCTTATGAACAAAGTAAGGGCATATGGACTATCAGACCAATTGTGTGATTGGATTGAAGAGTTCCTAGATAACAGAACACAGCATGTCATTCTTAATGGAGAGAAGTCTTCCGAAGTAAGAGTGATTTCAGGTGTGGCACAGGGGAGTGTCGTAGGACCATTGCTATTCACAACATATATAAATGACCTTGTCGATAACATTGGATGTTCACTGAGGCTTTTTGCGGAGGATGCTGTAATATATCAAGAGGTTGTAACAATGGGAATTGTACTGAAATGCAGGAGGATCTGCAACGAATTGACACATGGTGCAGGGAATGGCAATTGAATCTCAATGTGGACAAGTGTAATGTGCTGCGAATACGTAGAAAGAAAGCTCCTTTATCATTTAGTTACAGTATAGCAGGTCAGCAACTGGAAGCAGTTAATTTCATAAATTGTCTGAGAGTAGGCATTGGGAGTGATTTAAACTGGAATGACCATATAAAATTAATCATCGGTAAAGCAGATGCCAGACTGAGATTCATTTGAAGAATCCTAAGGAAATGCAGAACGGAAACAAAGGAAGTAGGCTACAGTACACTTGTTCTCCCACTGCTCAAATACTGCTCACTGGTATGGGATCCGTACCAGATGGGGTAGATAGAAGAGATAGAGTAGATCCAACAGAGAGCAGTGTGCTTCATTACAGGATCATTTAGTAATCACAAAAGCGTTAGAGAGATGATAGATAAACTCCAGTGGAAGACTCTGCAAGAGAGACGCTCAGTAGCTCAGTACAGGCTGTCGTTGAAGTTTCGAGAACATACCTTCACCGAGGAGTCGAGCAGTATATCGCTACCTCCAACGTATATCTTGTGAAGAGACCACGAGGATAAAATCAGAGAGATTAGAGCCCACACAGAGGCACACCGACAATCCTTTCCATGAATAATACAAGACTGGAATAGAAGGGAGAACTGATACAGGCACTCAAGGTACCTTCCGCCGCACGATGACAGGTGGCTTGTGGAGTATGGATGTAGATAACATAGGTTCTTCCTCTTATCCTTTACCCTTCCATTGCCCCTGACAGTTATTTAAATCAGTGTTCCCCTTAGACTCCTGATGGATTAAATTGTTTGCATCCCATGCTTCACACAGAAAAAGAAGCATGTCACCACAACTGAGGAATAAACTCTTACCTACTGGAGACTCGAACTTGTTTGTTGTGTTACTACAGCCACTTCATTGCTTGGCTTTTCTGTGGTAGTTGTTGTGAACTGACCCAAAAGAAATGTGAGTGAAGAAATGTTGTACAAGCTAATATAGTGACAGAGGATTCATACATCTACAGACTGTGACTCGCAACATTTCTTCTCATTATGACAGTTATGAGGCTCTCACAGTAACGGAAACTGAAGCTGGCCTACTTTGTATGGTTGAAAGAGAGAAGTCTATTTTTAAAACTTTAATCCGCACAGCTGTCCTGCATCTGGAGAGGTGATCTGAAAATAAAGCAACTGGGAAACAGGAAATAAAAAGACTGTTTACACAAGCCTGTCAAAAACCCATGGGGCTGGAAACGTTATAAGGAGTGAATTCTTATTTTATGAGAGATATGTGAGTCATAAAATACTTTTAGTTCTTTTTCATGAGACTTTTGTGGGTGAAATATGCATTTCATTCATTTAAAAATGTGTATTCTTTTTCTGCTTTTAGTACATAATTTTCTATATCATGAAAGAGTATCAAACGAGGCACACTCATAAAATAATTGAGCCATGACAACGGGTCTCAAGCACGTCTCCTCTTTCATGTGTTGGACGTCTGGCAAGAAGTGAATTCTTGATAATTTGGCAGTAAATTCGTTAATAACCTCACAAAATAACATACTTGTTGCCTGAAAGGCTGCAGGTGCCCGGCATCTGAACATACAAAGAGCTGCCTGTTTATTTCTGACACTTATCACTTCACCACAACACAACTGGCCTGAAGAATATATGATGGGTACTTCAGTGACATTTTGAATTATCTCAGTAACATAATCCACTCATTACATGATGCTGTTGCTATGTTCAAACTCAGAAAGTTGACAGTACTAGGTGTAGTTGCCTTGCTAAGTCATTTTCTGCATGCTTTCTTTCAGACACTTCTCTCTGTGGTAGGGGTTCACTGGAGTGTCATTCATTCACTGTTTCCCACTGAGCATGTGCAAAAGGGAAGGCAGATTAATGAAAAAAAATTCCTGTGTAATTTTCGATCTGTCCTGTGTACAGAAGACATTGTCTTGACAACAAGAACATCTCAACTGTCAAAACCTTATCTCAAGTGGCAGTTGAGCCCAATAATACAAAATTGACGTAAAAGTTCCGAAAGTAGAGAAAAGATTCAAGAAAGTGTGAGATGAGGTTTTAGAACGTGTCTTGATCTAAACCGGGCCCATCACGATACATACTAAAACACGTATACCCCTCTCGGAAAAGCAACCATGTCCTGGGATGGTCTGGCTTACCACAGAACCGTGCTATATAGAGCTTGTGTATGAATGAGACAGCTGTATAATGAAGGCTTTGGCAAACAGGAAACTTTGGAAGATGTGTTTGCAATACAGTGTTACTAATTTTAGGATGCATATATTACAGCTCACTTTTATTGTTAAAGTTTCAACATTAGGATTTATTTTCAATGTTTTATCCTTCTGTAAATGCAATAAATTTATCTTGTAATTTAATAATTATGCCAGAAATGGTGATGTAATGAGAACTATTCCTCTTACTGTCAGACAAGTAATTTCAGCAGCTTTTCTGTACAGTGGAGGACAAGGAGTTACTAAAGCCTGGGAAATTTTGGAACTGAACAGGTACATCCTTGAACCAAATGTTACACTGTAGATACATCAACTCAAGTTGGTAGTAATGAAGTACAGCAGCAAACACAAGTTCGGACTGTTTAACAATAACTCTAAAGCAGTCTTGAACTGTGCCAACTCTTGGAACTTCACTGAAAATGCTTCTTGCTGTATGTTAATTAAACAACCAAAATCAGTCATGTCGGTTCTACAACTGGCTGCTTTGAGTAGGCAGCAAAGTGTATATTATCCATAGGATTGGTTTTTATTTAATAGCAACTAACATGTTCATCATATCTGTGATAAAATATTTTGCTCAACCCATTGAGTGGTTTAAGGAATTCAGATTATTTGTAGTGTCAAATATAAAACCAAAATCAACAGTCCACCTAGACCCTGGAGACACTTGCCCCATTTGCCGCTCTTCTCTCATTTCATCTTCTCTTTGTGAATGGTGTTGTAATGACCTCTTAGTAACTGTTTTTCAGTCTATAATGGAATGGTTGTCTATTAGTACACCAGATGCAGACTTAAATGCACCGATGGAAAAAAATCACAACACCAAGAAATAATTAATGTAGAGTGATGAAATTTCAGGAAAGCTTTTGTCTAGGTAACATTTTTAAGTGATTAACACTGCAAAATCACAGATTATTAGAAGTGCAAGATAAGCCATTGCAAACGTGAAATGCTGGTACATTAACAATCAGTGTAACTGCCAGAATGTTGGACGCAAGCATGCAAATGTGCATGCATTATGTTGTACAGGTACCAGATGTCAGTTTGTGGGATGAGGTTCCATGACTGTAGCAGCTGGTTGGCCAATACAAGGATGGGTAATGCTGTTTGTGGATGATGCTGGAGTTGTTGTATGATGATGTCCCATATGTGCTCAATTGGAGACAGATCTGGTGGCTGTTAAGGCCAAGACAGCATGTCGACACTCTGTAGAGCATGTTCGGTTACAACAGTGATATGTGGTCGAGCACTCTCCTGTTGGAAAACACCCCCTGGAATGCTGTTCATGAAGGGCAGCACAACATATTGAATCACCAGAGTGACGTACCTAATTGGAGTTAAGGTGCATGGGATAACCATGAGAGTGGTCCTGCTGTCATACAAAATCACATCCCAGGTGTAGGTCCAGTGTGTATGGCACAAAAACAAGTTTCAGCAGTCCTTCAACTGACCTCCACCTAACCAACACACGTCCATCACTGATACTGGGGCACAACCAAGTTTTATCAGAAAAGACAGCAGACCTCCCCCGGCCCTACAATGAGCTCTCACTTGTCACCACTGAAATCACAAATGGTGGTGGTTTGTGCTCAGTGGAATGCACAATACAGTGCATCTAGCTCAGAGCTATCCTTGAAGTAACCAATTTGTAACAATTCATTGTGTCACTGTGGTGTCACCTGCAGACTGCTGCAGATGCAGTGTCATGTGCCAGATCCACACACCGGACACAATGGTCTTTCCTCTCAGTAGTGCCATGTGGCTGTCCAGACACCCTTCTTATTGTGACCATACATTCTTGCAATGACCATTGCTGGGAATCGTATAGAGTGCATTCTCAGAGAATTATATTTGTGTGTCTTCAAAGCTGCCAGCATGGCATACTCAAAAAATGTCACATCATCAATCTAATAGCCCTCAGTCATAGCGAACAGACTTCTACTCACTAAGTCTCAGTCAAAGAACCTGAAAACAACATCTGTAGATAATATGCGAAGTAGTTGTTACCAAGCCTAAGTGATTACACCAGGTTCGGAAATTAAACAGTGGCAACTATTTATTCACAACCAGTACAAAAGAGTTACATGTTTGCACCTGATACTGTGGGGGTACATGGAAGGAACCTCCACAAAGATTGCAATAAGAGAAGAACAAGAAATAAGCACCAATCGGGTGTACGCTGGGCAACGTCAGAAGTGTGCTGATGGCAGATCATTTCACAACTGGTCTCCATTCAAATGGACTGCATTCCGACTGGTGTTTTTCAAAACCATTTGTTTTTATTTCCATAAACACCGAGGGATTTTCCCGAGAGAAATAAGTATTAGTAGCAAATTTATGCCAAAAATATAAATGTGACAATCTGTTAGTCCAGGAAACACATAGGGGGAAGTACTAAAAACTGTCCAAGAATTGCTGGTATGGAATTAATACTGGAAAGGCCTCACGACAAATATGGCAATGCCATCTTTGCCTGACCTAACGTGAATATCACATCAGTCTCACTGACTGAAGACTGAAGACTGACTGTCTGAAGACAACAACATCGAGCTCCTCACAGTGCGAACTCCATTCTTCTGTGTAACATTGGTCTACAAACCACCTGATGCCAATTTCAGCATTAAAACACCAGCCAGCTTCAACGATCAGGACGTGAACATTGTCAAAGGTAATTTCAATTGCAGAAGCACATCATGGGGATACCCAGATACTGACACAAGCGGAACAACATGAAGCTGAACAGTAGAGAAGCACGGAAACTGCTTAAAAACCTGAGTGGTGACACTGTAAAATCACAAGACAATTATATGAGTGTGACTCCCGATAACGTGGCACCCCAGCTCCTGCAGAATGGCAAAATAAAAGGAACAACACCCAAAGAAGCTCTTCAGCATGACCCAGAAATCAGCGTGACCCAGAAACAGAGCATTATTTTCTTAGGGATCCCTTCCCCGTGTCTGAACTCGAAGCTGCCATCTTCAGCTTGAAGATTCATAAGGCTGCTGGTGTTGATGACCTTAGAGCTGAACAGATAAAGACCTTCAGCTGTAAAGCAATGGAGTGGCTACTAAGCCTAATAAATACGTTTCGCCGAGCTACACATACCGAAAATGTGTCGGAAGTCACATGTCATTGCAAGGAAGGAACCAAACGATCCAAAAAAATTTCGACCTATCTCCCTTTTATGCCACACTTTCAACAGATTAGAATGGCTGCTACTTAACTGAATCAATGCCACCCTCAAAGTGAAGTCCACATCACAACAAGGAGCCTTCTGTGCTGCCAAATCATGCTGTAGTCAGATCTTGAATCTAACCCAGCACATTGAGGATGGTTTCGGGTGTGGTGAGATTACTGGAGTCGCTTTGGATGATCTAACAGCAGTATATGACACTGTGCATCATAGGAAACTGTTAAAGAAAGTGTATGTCCTTACTAAGAACTACCAACTAACATTCCTTATTAACACCTTCCTTCAGAACTTAAGATTCCAAGTTTCATTGCAGGGTAAGAGGAGTAGATGGTGAATGCAGAAGAACGGTCTCCCCCAAGCCAGTGTGCTTGCTCCAGCACTGTACAATATCTACACAAATGATCAGCCAATACCAGCAAGTACTAGGCTCTTCATCTATGCCAATGACACAGAAGTACCGTTCAGGGGCCAACCTTTAAAGAAGTAGAGGCAAAATTGTCTCTAGCAATGGATGAACTCTCCAAGTACTATGATGCCAACCACCTGAAGCCCAGTCCCAGGAAAACTCAAGTGAGCACCTTCCACATACGAAACAGGGAAGAACCGCGAAAGCCGGACATCACACAACAAAGAGAGCAACTGAAACATTGCCCGACACTAGTCTACCTAGGTGTCACACTGGACAGGACTCTAACGCACAGTCAGCAATGTCTAAACGTGAAACAGGAAGTCATTGCTTGCAATGGGATACTTAAGAAGCCGATTGGCAGTGGTTGAGAAGCCAATCCACACCTTCTAAGGGCTTCTGCACTTGGGCTTCGTGTATCAGCCACTGAGTATGTTGCTCCCATGCGAAACGCTTCAGCTCAAGCTAAGCAAGTCGATATTGCAGTCAATGATACTGCAAGGATCACCTCAGGATGCTCGAAGCCGGCACCGGCGCAGAAATTGTAAAGATCTAGCTCCTGGTGCAAACCTACAGTACCCTTTATAGAGGTCCCTCAACTGCATAAGAGTTTGCGTCCCACGAGGCAAGACCAACCTGAAGAAATGGGTAATCTTTCCAGCAAGCTCTGACACCTTTTGCGACTGTGGGGCTGAAGAAGATCAAAGCCACCTACTTGTATGCCCCCTCCTGGACAACCCTGCACAATACAAGATGTTTAAGAAAGAAATGAGAAAGCTATTGCAGCTGCTATTTTTTGGAAATGCTGACCGGACATGGGAAATGAATGAATGACATGTTAGTGTCCTTCAAAGTAGTCACTATCATTGTGTAGAACCCATTGCCAGCGATGTGTAAGGCATAGTATACTGTTAACAGTGCATATTCGGTTGTGAATGGAGTAGACTACTGCCTATCAAATTTCTGAAACAGTTCTGAAGTGAATGCCACGAAGTGGTTCCTTCATCATTGGAATCAAATCAAAGTCACAAGGACTTAAGTCCAGTGAGTATGGTGGAAGATACAGTACTTCCCAGTCCTATTGACCGACCAGAGCACCCAAAGCTTGCGCTGTATGCACCTGTGCATTGTCGTTCAAAATGGTGGTTGGGTTGTATAGAAATTGTTACCGCTTCTTTTGCAAAGCTGGTCTTAGGTGATGCTCCAAAAATGAACAGTAAATACAGTGCACTGATGGTCTGCTGTGGAGGAATGTAATGCATTACAATAACACCATCACAGTCATACACAAGAATCACCACAACTTTAGACCACTCAATTTGCACCATCAACAGAACAGGCTCTGCTAATGGTATGCTACACCTTCCACATTGCTGGCAATGGGTTCTCCACAACGCTGGTGATTACTTTGCAGGACAGTAACAAGGGCAAACATGTCACTATTTTGTATCGGTTGTGAGTAGAAGTTTGCCACTATTTAAGTTCCAACCCTCGTATGATAACTCATATCTACTTTCACCTCTTCACCCCTCCACTCTGCTGCCCTTTATGGGCATCATGATAGGTGGTGCAGCCAGAACCCAATATGCTTGAACACCTTTTGGCCAGTGCTGACCTAAATCTTTATGAGGAGGAAAGTATAAGGAACATGTAGTCATCCTATAATACACAGGCACTTTTACAGCAACTGTTTGCAAGATGGTGATGAGGAGAGAGTTGATGAGTATTGTGACTCACTAAAAAACTTAACCTCTAACTACCTCCCAGCTGAGGTTAATGTTTCCGTTATGGCTATACACTCTTAGTACAGGGAGAATATAATTCTGAAAAATACTTCTCATGTAGACATAGACACAGTGGTCTTCTTTCTCATAAACGTTTATGCCTTACTTGTGTCCTGAAACCACTTTCATTCCATTTGTGTATGACAGCCATAATCATCAGTTATGTTTTTTCTGTCCCGTCTTTTATGAGTGGAAGTTTCTGGATGGCTCCCTCAAGAATAATTAATATTCCATAGCTCTGTAGACGATGAATCTTTGGATCTAAATATGGCAATGGGGTGTCTTTGTAGAATTTACTAATTTTCAAGAGTAAAATTAACAACTCATTGAATAGTAGAGGCACTGAGTCATCAAAAGACACATAAACAAAACGCAAAACTTTGCTATGTTTCAGACAAACTCTATTTCGAGCTCAAAAAATGATTCATTTGAAAGCTAGCAAAGTTTCCAGTCTCATTAACAGGCCTTTCAGTGATTCAGTGCCTCTATTAGTCAATGAGTTGTTAAATGTACTCCCAAAATTCAATCATTAGATCTGTGGACCGTAACAAAATCTGCACAGTCCATTGATTTAGAACCTGTTTTTCTTTACTTTTGACTCTTCTCTCAGTAATTTATTTTCTATGGAATACACTAAAGTTGAAAGATTTGTAATTTACTAATGATCCAATTCTCTTTGAAGGATTTTGTTGCTTGGTGTCTTATGGCCTGTTGTGGAATGTATATATCTAGAAGCAGATTACCAATGGGCAGAATACCATTTCTTAATCATTTGAATCATTTTAGGTTACAGCAATTCTTTCCAGCCTCCTTTAAATGTATAATGGTGACATTTTGTCAAAGCTACCACTTCTTTTTTTCCTATGAAAACAATCACTGCTTGGAAATCTGTGATTTCTTACAATTAATATTATGTATTTTTGTGCATTACTCGTCTGTGTCTGAAACCAGGCATCCAATCTCTGGATGGAGTTTAAAGTGAAAGAGGCTATACATGTAAGGGGTTGTTGTGTATTCATAATCTTAATTTCCTGTGGTTTCCTTCCTAACAAGTATGCAGGACATTCTTCACATTAGGATGAGTGATTTCCGGAGCAGCCGAAGGGCTCTGGAGGAAAAAGGGGGAGGGAGGGGGGGGGGGGAGTAGTTCCTTAATGAGAGAATTTGCTGCCCATTTTGCATGTTGCCTCTTCCTTAGATGAAACTGTCGCATGGCTAGATACTGACATTTATAACAGCACATTGGGTTCCATACATGAGGCCTGACCTTGAGGGATAGGAATCCTGCTGTTATGTTCCCTTTCAGCCATGGTCAGAATAACGCCTGCTGCATACTAGATGCAGCAGGGGCATCACACACATCAGGCAACTGAGGCACAAGGCTGGAAATACTTGGAGCAGCCCTCTGCCCCATCGTCCAAGTCGCACAGTTTTCCTTTGTCATCGGCCACCTCTGTTATCCCCTTGGGTCCACTTATTGCTAATCCCATGTCAGCCTGCAGTTTGCACCAGGCTGCGCTCAGTTACTACTGATTTTCCAGCAACACTGTGTGGATCTGTTGCACTTTCATTCTCATACAAAATCTTTTAGTTATGGAACACCTTATTTAGTTAGTTCAGGACAACCCAGTACTGTCCGATACCACACATCCAGACAACATGAGGAATAAATTAAGTGCGAAATATGGAAGAAGGTGGGAGAGAAATTACAAGTGCAGTAATTTTAAGTATTATTTATTACTGGATTTATGATTTGTACATCTTCACAAAAAACATTTAATGTTAACAATGTAAGTTCTTCATTTTACTACCGACCTCTTCTTACAGATCCAATCTGCCATTGAACTGAACTTCCTGGTGCATTGAAACACTTGTTAAATCCTTCTCTCACAAGGAAAGCTTCACTCATGTTCCTGCACCTACTTGGCGCAGGCGACAGAAGCGGGATTTTACTTAGTGGTCCCATATCTTCTTCCTCAGCAAGATTGCTTGAAGTGATAATGTCCATCCTCAAGAAATTATGCAGCATGCATGTGGCCATTACAACTCTTGGCAACGCTTGAAGTGATAGTGTCCGTCCTCAAGAAATTATGCAGCATGCATGTGGCCATTACAACTCTGTCTGCAGTGTTCAGTCTGCATTCAAAAGGCCATTTAAGTACACGAAATCTGGAACTCAGTATTCCAAATGCACACTCAACAGTTTATCGAGCAAGAAAGTCTATAATGAAAAACTTTATTACTGTCATTAGCAGTAACTTTGCATTTAGGCTAGGGTTATATGACGTTGTTTTAGTAACGGAAATGCCTAATCACCTATGAAAATGTAAGAGCCTCTTTTTGTTGTCCAGTGAGCAACTCATCTGATGGTATATTTAAAGTTTCATCAGTCATCTTTCTTTCTAATACTGAGTGTGAAAAAATATTTGCATCACTAAATCTGCCCATTAACCTGATGTCTATAGAAGTAAATCTGTAATGAGCATTGACAGTAGCCATTAATACTACAGAACATGTCCCCCTTCATAAAAAAAAGAAAAAGACAACAATCTGTTTATGCTGCATAAGCAGAGTGGACAAACATCTATTGTTTATTGTTTCTACATTTATGGCATGCATACATGAATTCACAGAGGTTTCTGCCACAGCAAGTAGAATGCGGGAAATACTATTCGAAAGTAGGAATATTCACATTGATTGTGTCACTTTGTACCAAAATCTATAAGGAAGTACGTTTATGAATTTCTTCTTGCAGATGAAATGGCATAAAAAACAGGAGAAAACTTGGAGAGATCACAACATGAAGAAAATGACACATTACACCAATTTTTCATGACACTGTACTTATCCATAAAAGAGATGCCAAAGGCCTACCAAGTAGCAGTAAAGGAGAAATTGTTTCAGATAGAATCTGAAATGGAAGAGGAAGTTTTAAGTAAACCAATGATTCAACATCATTCATTGACACCATCATGCAACAGTGCCAACAGTTCGTCTACCATTTGAATATGTTACTCTCCTGCTTTGGAGTTTGAAACTATGGTACTAAATTCGTTATAAACAGTGTTATCATGCTTATTATTTTTATATATTTACGTATGGAAATTGTTTCTTTGACGTTCAATAAACATTGAGAGAAAACATATTTTATTTCAATTAAATGCCTATTTATGTATAGGCGTGTGACGAGGGCGTCCCGTCGGGTAGACTGTTCGCCTGGTGCAAGTCTTTCGATTTGACGCCACTTCGGCGACTTGTGCGTCAATGGGGACAAAATGATGACGATTAGGACAACACAATACCCAGTCCTCGAGCGGAGAAAATCTCCGACCCAGCCGGGAATCGAACCCGGACCCTCAGGATTGATAGTCTGCCGCGCTGACGACTCAGCTACTGGGGACGGACAATTAAATACCTTAAACGCACAGTTAATTTTTCTTTTGTAGGTATGGGCTCCTGCATGCTACTTGGTTTTCTTCTTATGTCTTCCTCTATCAATGTGTACACATCCACAAAACACTGAAGGACCACGAAGAACAACTTGCGCACCTACTCCGCTCTTCGTAGTAATAGGTATATTATCAATAGCTTTATACACTGTAAGGTGTGTACACTTTCTCTTCCCAAAATAACATGCCAGCTATAAAAGTGATGTTTCTGGTAAGACGGTGTCAGTCACTGAGCTGCCGCACGTGCAGCAGTAGCGACACACACTAGTTATGCTGCGTTATTTTAGTAGGAGAAGGCATTCGTGCCCTACAGTGTATAAAGCTATTGATAATATATCTATTACTACGAAGAGTGGAATAGATGTGCAAGTTATTCTTCATGGTCCTTCAGTGTTTTGTGGCTGTGTACTGAATTTTACACTTACTTATGCCGATCCTAGTGCGCATGGTAATGGTTGGGTTACTGTGGCTCTAGTTTGTGGTGGTAAAGTGGAGACTGTATCAGGGCTGGAGACTTTTAACATCCAAGAAGTTATTGCTTATTGTACATTCCAGATATGTGAAGTGTAAAACAGAGATTGTGGTTCATCTTACTATATGCCTACAATGGCATCGGTTCTTAGGACAAGGAATCATCGTAAAGTAAATGAATCGGAGTCTGTGTCCATATGGGTTAAAGATTCACTGAATTGTGACGAGATTAAAGTTGTTGTATGTGCCCAAGCCAGTTTATCTGTTTTCCCAGATAGTGGCAGATTATATGTTCTTGACAGGAATACAGATAATTATTTTCTGATTGACTTGATCTCTGAAGTAAGCACAATCACAAAAACAGCTACTCTGTCTCATATCTTGGCTTCCATCTACATCTGCAGGTGATGAATGACGCATGAATTAAGGTGTGTCATACTACTAATTTCACAGTTGATTTAGGTTGAGCACCCTATCTGTTATATCCCCAGATTAACACCTGTGTGCAAACAAAAATTTTTATTAGGTAAAGCGAGGCCACCACTTAATTTTACAAAAAGATAAATTTTCTTCGAAACAAAAAGAGCTTCTTCTCCTACCAAAATTTTATAACGAACCAAAGAATATGCCACCTTATTGAATTGAAATATTAGCAACTGAACTGAATTTATCTTCCTTTGTTGGGTTTTCTCTTGACACTTTCCGGCGGATGCCGAGGAAGTAGACAGGCACAGAGTCCGGGGTCAATGGCCTGCATAGTGAAGACGTGGCACCTGAACATTCTGGCTGCGTCAAACTATTTTCCAGGCGGCATTCTGCAGCGGGTCGAAAGACACCTGTTTCCCTTTCTTTAGGCTATTTAACACGCCGGCTCCACTCTTCCTCCTCTGATTCCGGAGTGATGATTGGCGACCATTGGCGATCCCTGACTGGTGGATGGTGATATCACAGTGCGACCATCCGCGCCGTAAAAAGGCTCGTGTGCGTGTGTAGTTCGCAGCTGATTGAATGTGTGGCAGGAACGCCTCAAGCGCCAGCTGGCAGAATGCACCGGCACTAAGTTGCAGGCACCACTCAACTCTGCCGCGGTAGCCGACCGTTGCGTTTGTGTGGCTGCGCGTGCCACTGCACTATCTACATGCACATTCACTGTGGCAGATGTCAATGAACCACTTCTGGACCCCTATTTTCTACGTCATTTACACCTGTGTCCTGATTTAACAGTTGGAATACTTTACCACAGCAATAGTAGTGATTCCACAACCAATATTATGAGCAGACCACCAGTTCCTACACCTCTGATGTTGACAGGTTCCTACACCTATAAACAAATGAGCTCCAGGACTCTTACTAATCACAAAAGAAACAGCTGGCTACTGTGGAACAGATGTAAGTGGACATTAAGGTTGAACTTTAAAATTTAGTAAATGGAAACTTGGTTTTACACAAAACTTTGAGGGACAAATCCTGTGAGCTGCTGAGGTCAAGCATTAGCTGTCACAGTTAAGGATTAGTAGAATTTTCAATAACGAACAACCTCCATCTTCAATCCTCCAACTTACAATTCTACAAGACGTGAAGAAACTAAAGAATATGACAAACCAAATTAGTGTCTCTTCTAGGTAAAATAAGATATCTATTTACCTAGAAACTAACTCAGATGTTGCTGGAGTTGGGCGCTGTGGACACATGAGCTAAAGAGGATGTAAAACAGTTACATAAAGGTGTGGTTCGAAACATTAAAAAATGTGTTGACCATGTGGAATCAACCCCATCACAGACTTTGAGCAATTACAGGTCAGTGACAGTGACATCAGTGAATTACCTCTCCTTCCCAGTGTTAGAAGCACTTTGTCTTGTGTTCCCAATTTTCCTATGCAACGTGTCTTTAGTGACAGTAGCATCCACAGCATAAAAACTTCCCTGAATCCCGCAATCTTTCATAAAGCCCAGCATCTATGGCCAGCAAAATTATGTGTTACTAAAGCAGCTATTGAAGAACTGTTAAATTCTGGTACTGTGCGACTATCGAACAGTGCACGGGCTCCCCCCATCCACCTGGTGCCAAGAAGGAAAGCACATACAGAATGTTTAGTGACTATAGAGCACTGAATGCCAGAACGGTACCCAACAGGTACCAAATCCATAATATTCAAGACTTTGTTCACTCTCCAAGTAGGAGGTTAACCCTTGGGCCACTTGGTGATGCGGGACAGCATCAGAGCCATGCAAGAATGTACAGAACTTGTCAGACAGACACCACACCCAACAACTTTTTGCGAACTTAAAGAGATTTCTTAGAATGATAAACTTTTATAGGCATCCTATTCATCAAGCTGCAAAAATTCAAGCTCTTGTAATTAATGCCTTGGTGGGTAAAAAAATTCAGGTACATCGGAGATGCCACATGCATTTGACACTATCAAAAATTGCCCTCACGAGTGCTGCTACTTTGGCACAACCTTCACCTGCAGCACAATGGTTCATAATGGTAAATGTCAGAAAAACTGCATTTGGGACTGTCCTGCAACAAACAGGAGACAGCCAACAACAACCACTCTGATTGTTGTGGAAACTCACCATGTCACAACTAATGTGGTTAGCTTACAGCCAGGAGCTTTTGGCTCTGTATAAAGTTGTTAAACATTTCCATGAGGACATTGAGGGATGCCTGCCTACTTTCACTGACCACAAATTACTCGCAGACACGATATGCAAACCTAATGAGACCTGCACGCCGCATCGCTTCATCCGGATTACACTGGGCAGTTCACTATGGACATATTCCATGTTAACGGTGCCAACAATATCGTTGACAACTTCCTATCTCAGATTAACATGCTGAGTGCCAATGATAGACTTTAGTTAAACAGCGAAGGAACAAAAAAAGGATCAGTGTATAACAGTACTCTCAATGGGCAGCAACACAGTGTAAAGTGTGGAATCAGTGCAGTATCCTTGTACAGAGCTGCACTTACAGTGTATCTCAACAAAGTGTACATCCATTACTCCCAGTAAAGTTCTGCAGTGTTATTTTCGGCAATCTACATAACTTTCACACCCATCCACCCTACTGCCGAGTTAGTCAGAGACCATTTTGTGTGGCCTAATGTTAAAGACAACTGTAGGAAGTGGACATGTACTTGCATCAACCATGAGCACAGCAATGTGCCATTCCGTGAAGTGGACATAAGCCCTGCCAAGGATATTGCTGAGCATACGTACTGCCTACAAAGGTAATTTACATTCAGCATTGGTGGAAACTTTGTTTCACGAATGCCTGGTTCTGCACAATGATTTTCTGATCCTATATCTGTTTCCAGCCAACTTACCAGTAGTAGTAACCAGGATGAAACAACATATTGTCCATGTCCATAAACTCCCTCCTCGTGCATACAGAGCACAGCAAGTCTTTGTCCACAAGGCACTGAAGGACTGCAAGCACGTCATGTTTCATGACAGCACTATCAAAGGAGACATACTCCACATCTCACAAAGTGCTACAGCATGGCAATCCCATGTTCACAATACAATATTACTGAACAGCAAACCTTCGACAGTTTCTGTGTAATGACTGAAGCCAGCATGGGGTGCTTCAGGATCAAGAGAGAGACAAAGGACTAATTCTTCCACAAAACGGTCTCACATCTGCCAACAAGACACTACACAGTGGATTTCAACTTAGCTCTTCTCTGTTGATGGGAGGGGACAACATATGACCATCATTGTTTCGAACTACTATGCAGACACCACCACCCCACTCTTGCTACATCCAGGCCCTACGGACCCCATCCTACCTGACAGAGTACCTACAGGAATAATGGAACCACCACCTCCACCTTACCTGCCAACATTGCTCTGCACTAGAGGGGGCAAGGAGGGTGGGGGAAGGGTTCTGTGAGGACAAGGATCTGCAAAGGCTCATGTTGCACCTGAAATCGCAGACTAAAGAACAAAATGTGTATTGTCATATCTATGTTTTACATTATCTGTTCAGTCCATTCAAGATATCTGGCATAAGTTCATGTGCAGTTTTCGGTGTCTGATAGTTATGCTAATCAAGTGGTTTAATTGTGTTACAACAGTACACAAGTGTTATTGCACTTACTTATCTGCACAGAATTTCCCACAAGTTGAATGGAATGGACAGTGCCTATAAGATAAATATCAACAAAAGTAAAACAATGGTACTAGAATGCTGTTGAAAATTAGATTAGAAAAATAGACACTAAAAGCATTATACAAGATTTGCTATTTGGGTAGCCAAATAACTGACAATAACTGAAGTAGATAGGATATAATATAATAATAAATAATATATCACCATGAGCCATAAAATAATCGCATTATTATCAGAGAAGGGGAAAACGTACGGCAGAAGAAAATAAATAGTTGCAAAATGTAGCAATAGATGGCGCTGTAAGCATCATAATTTAGTAGTGGTCGACTACAGAGGACAAATGAATCATACAACAATGCCTAATGTGTACATTTGACATTAAACAAAATGTAGCAATAGATGGCAGTGTGCATGGGTGTACAGGTGTGATACTGTTAGTTATGTAAGCTCTTCCACCATGACAAGGTCATTTCACATTGGGTGGGAAAAATATTCCACTGCAATTTGACATCATTCTGACCAGTGGTGTTATTTCTACAGCGGTTTGAAAGTTAAACTTTAATTATAATCAGCCTGTATACAGTGTAATGTATACAAGTAATGACAAAACACTGGGGTATATAAGTGATTTCTCACAACATATCAGCCATAGAGAGATGATATTGTTTGCTGATGACAGAAACATAGTAATCACCAGTAAGTCACCAGCACAAATGCTGGAAAATTCTACTAAAGTGGTGAGGGATGCTCACAAATTGTCTCAGGAAAACAAAGTAACTCTCAACATAAAGAAAACAAATACAATATGCTTTAGAATGAACAGAAAACAGTGTCCCTTAAATTTAAAACTAGATAACATCTCCACAGATGATGTACCTACAACAAAATTCTTAGGGTTGCACACTGACAGCCAAATGAAGTGGAATGAACATGCTATGAAACCCCTGAAAAAGATATCCACAATATGTTATGCCCTCAGAGTCCTTGTACTCGCATGCAGTAATGAATGTTTGAGAACTGTACAGTTATGTTATGTTTATTCAATAATCAGTTCTGGTATTATTTTCTGGGGAAACAGTGTTCAGAATTTACAAACAGTATTTAAAATGCAAAAGAGAGCAGTAAGAATTGTAACGAAAAGCAGTAAGCAGACCCACTGCAGAGAACTGTTCAAAATGTTAGAAATTCTAACTGTTCCTTGTGAATTTATATTCCAAACCATAGTGTACATCAAGAAAAATACAGAAAATTATAGCACAAATAGCAGTTTTCATAATTATAGTACAAGAACAAGTCACTGTCTTCATCTAGACAGGAAGTATAAACATAAGACTCAAAACAGCTTCTTGTATGAAGGTGTAAAACTGTATAATAAAATCCTGCAGAAAATAAAGGAAAAAGATTACATATACTGCTTTAGGAAAAATCTTAAATTATTTTTGCTGGTTGGTTGGTTTGGGGGATTAAAGGGACCAGACTGCTACAGTCATCAGTCCCTTTTTCCAAAATTTCAAACACCCACACAGAATAAAAACGAACAATGGAAAAGATGCAGACAACACAGGACAAGAAGGACTTAGACAGAGACCAGACAAAAGGAATTAAAATCACACAGAGTGTGACAGTGGTTGGTCGACCACAGAGACAAAAAAGGAAAAGCAAACCACTGAGAAACACTTTAAAAAATCAGACGAAAATTGTAGGCCAAAAGCCAAACTCAATACAAAAAAAGACAAACACTTAGATTAAGTGATAAAAGCCCCCTGACTGAATAAAATGCAAAACTAAGCCTGCCATGGCAGTGTCATCTGTTAAAAGGGGAGGGAGCGTATAAGGCAGTGCAAATTTCTGAGTGAGCACAGCTAAAAGGGGACAGGCCAACAAAATGTGGACAACCGTCAAAACGGATCCGCAGCGATATAGAGGTGGGTCCTCACGGCACAATAAGTGGCCGTGCGTCATCCGTGTGTGCCCAATGCGCAGCCGGCAGAGGACAACAGACTCCTTGCGAGAGACCCACAAGGAGGAGCGCCACACACCGGTAGCCTCCTTGATGGCCCAAAATTTGTTTTGTGAAGGCACGGCGCGCCATTCAGTGTTCCAAAGTTCGAAAACCTTGCGGCGTAATACTGCTCACAAATCAGTCTCCGGGGGGCCAATGTCCAGAGTTGGTTCACTGGTGGCCTGTTTGGCCAGGTGATCAACATGTTCATTGCCCGGCATGCTGACATGACCAGGGATCCACACAAAGACCACAGAGTGGCCGCAACGGGAAAGAGTATGGAGGGACTCCTAGATAGCCATCACCAGACGAGAGTGAGGGAAACACTGGTCGATAGCTCGTAAACCACTCAGGGAGTCGCTAAAGATAACAAAGGACTCACCTGAGCAAGAGCGGATATACTCTAGGGCACGAAAGATGGCGACCAGCTCAGCAGTGAAAACGCTGCAGTCAGCCGGCAATGAATGTTGTTCGCAATGGCCCCCTAGAGTGAGAGCATAACCGACACAACCAGCAACCATCAAACCATCAGTGTAAACAACGCCAGAGCCCTGATACGTGGCAAGGATGGAAAGAAAGCAGCAGTGGAAGGCCTCCGGAGGGACTGAGTCCCTCAGGCCCTGTGCCAATTTGAGCTGAAGGCAAGGGCGGGGCACACACCACGGGGGTGGAAGGAGGTGGAAGAGGGAAAACCTCAAGCCCAGAGAGAAGCTCCCTGATGCGGACCGCGATCATACAACCCGACTGGGGCCGATGTTCTGGGAGATGGGCGACCGACTGAGGGAACAGGAGATGATAATTAGGATGTCCGGGCAAGCTACAAACATGTGTAGCATAAGCGACCAGTAAATGTTGGCGCCGCAACCACAGTGGAGAGAGACCTGCCTCCACAAGTATGCTGTCCATAGGGCTAGTCCGGAAAGCTCCAGTGGCAAGTCGGATCATGCTGTGAAGGATTGGGTCCAGCACCCGCAACACAGATGGGTACGCTGAACCATAAGCCAGGCTCCCATAATCCAGTCAGGACTGGATTAACACCTGGTAGAGCCGCAAGAGGGTAGATCCATCGGCGCCCCCGCTGGTGTGGCTCAAGCATCGCAGAGCATTAAGATGCCGCCAACACATATGTTTAAGCTGCCTAATATGTGGGAGCCAAGTCAACCGGGCATCAAACACCACACCCAAAAACCCATGTGTCTCCACGACAGCAAGAAGTTCGTCGGCAAGATAAAGCCGCGGCTCAGGGTGAACTGTGCGTTGCCTGCAGAAATGCATAACGTAGGTCTTGGCAACCAAAAACAGGAAGCCATGCGCTACAGCCCAAGATTTCTCCTTGCGGATAGCGCCCTGCAGCTGACGTTCAGCAGCTGCAACGAAAATGGAGCTATAGTAGAGGCAGAAGTCGTCAACATACATGGAATCTGAGACAAACGTTCCCACTGCTACAGCGAGCCCGTTAATTACAATTAAAAACAGGCAGACACTTAAAACAGATCCCTGTGGCACCCCGTTCTCCTGATGTTGGGAGTAACTATGGGAGGCCACGACTTGCTCGCGGAAGGTTCTGTGCGACACAAAATTTCTTATGAAAATCACCAGCGGACCACGAAGACCCCAACCATGAAGCATAGAGAGGATGTGATGGCGCCATGTCATATCGTACCTTCCGCATGCAAAAAAGACAGCGACGAGGTGCTGACAGCGAGCATGGGCTGTACACATGGCTGACTCCAGGCTCACCAGATTGTCGGCGGCAGAGCGGCCCTTACAGAACCCACCCTGAGATAGAGCCAGAAGGCCCCAAAACTCAAGTACCCAACTCAACCTCCAGTTCACCATGTGTTCGAGGAACTTGCAAAGAACATTGGTGAGGCTAATGCGGTGGTAGTTGTCCACCTCCAATGGGTTCTTGCCAGGTTTCAAAGCGGGGATAACAATGCTTTCTGCCATTGCGGTGGAAACTCACCCTCGATCCACATATGGTTGTAAAGATTGAGGAGGCATCGCTGGCAGTCCACTGAGAGGCGTTTCAGCATCTGACAGTCGATGCGATCTGGCCTGGGACTGTATTAGGGCAAGCGGTTAGGGCGCTGTGGAATTCCCACTCACTGAATGGAACATTGTAGGATTCAGGATGGCGGGTGTGAAATGAAAGGCTCCAATGTTCTAACTACTCTTTGGTGGAGCGGAAGGCTAGTGGCTAATTCACAGAAGCAGAACTGAGAGCAAAATGGTCTGCTAAGCGGCTTGCAATTATGTCGGAGTAAGTAAAAAACTGCTCCATTCAGTCACAGCGCAGGGATGCTGACAGGGGTCCGATAGCCATAGAGGCACTTAATCTTGGCCCAAACCTGCAATGGAGAGATATGGAGGCCAATGGTGGAGACCTACCATTCCCAGCACTCCTGTTCATGTTCGCAAATAAGGCGGTGTGCCCGTGTATGCAGCCGTTTAAAGGCGATGAGGTGTTCTATTGAGGGATGTCGCTTGTGACGGTGGATCACAGGCGACCACCTAGGCACAGTACTCTGTCGAGGGCACCAAGAAGAACGGGGAATCGCAGATTCTGCTGCAGTAACGATGCCGGTGGTGACCGAGTGAACCACCACATCAATGGTTTCATTAGAAAGAGGCACAATAACGGCCATGGAGGAGAACAAGTCCCAGTCAGCCTTATTCATAGCCCATCTGCAAGGGTGCAAGGGCACCCAGAAGAGTGATGCTGTGACAGTGACAGAAAGATCGGAAAGTGGTCACTACCACACAGGTCATCATGCAAACTCCATTGGATAGACGGTAAGAGGGTAGGGCTGAAGATCGAAAGGTCGATGGCTGAATACATGCCATGCGCCACACTGAAATGTGTGAAGGCATCACCATTTAAAATGGAAAGGTCGAGCTGTGTCTATACATGATCAACAGTGGCGCCTTGACCTTTTGCCACTGACCCACCCCACAGAGGGTTATGGGCGTTGAAGTCGCCCAGTAAGAGGAAACGTGGCTGCAATTGGGCTATCAGTGCAGCCAGGACATGCTGCGGGACATCAGTGGAAGATAGAGACTACAGACTGTAACAGCTTGTGGCGTCCACACCCGAACAGCGACAGCCTCTAAAGTTGTTTGTAGAGGGACAGACTCGCTGTGAAGAGAGTGAAGGACATAGATGCAGACGCCACTAGATACCCTTTGATAAGCTGCCCGGTTCTTATAATAACCCCGATAGCCACGGAGGGTTGGGGTTCGCATCGCTGGAAACCAAGTTTCTTGAAGAGCTTTTGAGAAGAAAGGGTGAAGGCTGAGAAGTTGTCGGAGCTCAGCAAGATGGTGGAAGAAACTGCCGCAGTTCTACTGGAGGGTGACATTTTCCATGGCTGAGAAAGGCATGAAGGGACTGGGGAGGCAGATTACGCCACTGAGTCATATGCTGCCATCGGTTCAGTATCCATGCGAGTGACATCCATTGCGTCCAAGGGTCCGGCGAGATCCACGTCTCCAGCAGACACCAGAATCGCAACCTCATCCTCAGATGCTGAGCTTGTAGGAAGCGGTGGGACGGGTGCCACCGCAATGTCAGGATTCTTGGGAGCCTTTTTCTTTTTCTGCTTCTCGCATTGTGCCTTCGGTAATTCAGGCTGGGAAGGCTTCACTGGGTCAGTCTCAGCGATGGACGAAGACAATGAGGTCCTACGACCAGCAACCGGTGGTTGTTTCAGCCACTTGCGGGTGTCCGCAATGGGGGGGGGGTGTTGCTCCTGAAGTAGATGGAGCAGGGAGTGAAGTGCCCCCCACAATCAAGGGGGCCGGTGGATTCTGACGGATCATAGAGCCAACCGTACATTATGACATGGGAGATGGGAGGACCGTTGTTGCAGCAGCAGCGTAGGTTGACGTCATTGGCACAGGATTTAGCCTCTCATATTTCTGCTTCAGCGTCGGTCAGGTGGTCCAGGGTCTTATATTCCATGATCTTTCATTCTTTCTGGAATACCCTACAGTCCAGTGAGCAGGGGGAATGGTGTTCTCAGCAGTTAACACAGATGGGAGGCAGGGCACATGCAGTATTGGGATGCAAAGGATGTCCACAATCTCGACACGTGATGCCAGAAGTACATTGGGATGACATATGCCCAAACTTCCATCATTTAAAACACCGCATCGGAGGAGGGATATATGGCCTCACATCACAGCGGTAAACCATCACACCTTTTTGGGTAAGATATCACCCTCGAAGGCCAAGATGAAGGCACCGGTGGCTACCTGATTATCCCTCGGACCCCCATGGACATGCCGGACGAAGTGAACACCTCGTCGTTCTAGGTTGGCGAATAGTTCATCGTCTGACTGCAGAAGAAGATCCCTGTGGAGTATAATACCCTGGACCATGTTTAGACTCTTGTGGGGCATGATGGTAACTGAAGCATTCCCCAACTTGTCACAAGTGAGCAACCTCCGTGACTGGGCAGAGGATGGTATTTTACTAGAACTGAACCAGAGCGCATTTTGGTCAAGCCCTCCACCTCCCCGAACTTGTCCTCTAAATGCCCCCCAAAAAACTGAGGCTTAGTCGACATAAATGATTCACCAATTACTCACGTACAGACGAGATACCGGGGTGAATAATCTGCACTGTCATCTTTAGCCATACATTCCTCCCATGGAATGGCCCAAGAGGGAAATGATCTTGGATCATATTTCTTTCCATTGAGGTTAGACCTTGATCGTCATGACCATTACAGGATTTATTTAAGGCAAATCTGATTTGTATCCTCACAATGTGCGCAGGTTGCACCAGTGTTTAAGAAGGGTAGTAGGAGTAATCGATCGAACTACAGACCTGTATCATTGACGTCGGTTTGCAGAAGGGTTTTGGAGCATATACTGTATTCAAACATTATGAATCACCTTGAACGGAACGATCTATTGATACGTAATCAGCATGGTTTCAGAAAACATCGTTCTTGTGCAACGCAGCTAGCTCTTTATTCGCACTAAGTAATGGCCGCTATCGACAGGGGATCTCAAGTTGATTCCGTATTTCTAGATTTCCGGAAAGCTTTTGACACTGTTCCTCACAAGCGACTTCTAATCAAGCTGCGGGCCTATGGGATATCATCTCAGTTGTGCGACTGGATTCGTGATTTCCTGTCAGGAAGGTCGCAGTTCGTAGTAATAGACGGCAAATCATCGAGTAAAACTGAAGTGATATCAGGTGTTCCCCAGGGAAGCGTCCTGGGACCTCTGCTGTTCCTGATCTATATAAATGACCTGGGTGACAATCTGAGCGGTTCTCTTAGGTTGTTCGCAGATGATGCTGTAATTTACCGTCTAGTAAGGTCATCCGAAGACCAGTATCAGTTGCAAAGCGATTTAGAAAAGATTGCTGTATAGTGTGGCAGCTGGGAGTTGACGCTAAATAACTAAAAGTGTGAGGTGATCTACGTGAGTTCCAAAAGAAATCCATTCGAATTTGATTACTCGATAAATAGTACAATTCTCAAAGCTGTCAATTCAACTAAGTACGTGGGTGTAAAAATTATGAACAACTTCAGTTGGAAAGACCACATAGATAATATTGTGGGGAAGGCGAGCCAAAGGTTGCGTTTCATTGGCAGGACACTTAGAAGATGCAACAAGTCCACTAAAGAGACAGTTTACACTACAATCGTTCGTCCTCTGTTAGAATATTTCTGCACGGTGTGGGATCCTTACCAGGTGGGATTGACGGAGGACATCGAAAGGGTGCAAAAAAGGGCAGCTCGTTTTGTATTATCACGTAATAGGGGAGAGAGTGTGGCAGATATGATACGTGAATTGGGATGGAAGTCATTAAAGCAAAGACGTTTTTCGTCACGGCGTGATCTATTTACGAAATTTCAGTCACCAAATTTCTCTTTCGAATGCGAAAATATTTTGTTGAGCCCAACCTACATAGGTAGGAATGATCACCAAAATAAAATAAGAGAAATCAGAGCTCGAACAGAAAGGTTTATGTGTTCGTTTTTCCCGCGCGCTGTTCGGGAGTGGAATGGTAGAGATAGTATGATTATGGTTTGATGAACCCTCTGCCAAGCACTTAAGTGTGAATTGCAGAGTAGTCATGTAGATGTAGATGTAGATGTAGATGTCAACTGGTGTGAAATTTGAACAGACATCATCTTTCAGACATATAAACACACCTAAAAACTTTCATTTGCTGAACTCCTTCTTGATGTTGCAATTTCTTTTCTGTGTCTTTATTTATGTCTGGACATGGGGTGTATCGCCAGCTAGTGTGGCTGGCATTCTCAGAGAATTATCTTTGTGTGTTCTTCAAAGCTGCCAGCATGGCATACTCAAAAAATGTCACATTATCATTCTAATAGCCCTCAGTCATCGCGAACAGACTTCTACTCACTAAGTCTCGGTCAAAGAACCTGAAAACGACATCTGTAGATAATATGCGAAGTAGTTTTAAAGGTAATACATGTGACCATAGTATATATCTAGCCCCCACAAACTGTGCAGAAATAATGGGCATCATTAGCTCTATAAAACCCTCTAATTCAGCTGGGCATGATGGCCTAAATACTAATGTTTTAAAAGCCTGTAGCCAAAATGTCTCTGTACCTCTGTCTGCAGCAGTCAACAATATAATAGAATCAGGCACCTTTCCAGACAGACTCAAAATAGCACAGGTAACACCCATTTTTAAGAAAGGTGACAACAACAAAATAGAAAACTACAGACCAGTCTCAATCCTTCCTGTCTTTTCCAAAATAGTTGAGAAAGTTACATACAACAGGATTATAAACTTTCTTAACAAACACAACCTGATGTTCGAAAATCAAAATGGATTCCTAAAAGGTAAATCAACTAGCACAGAAGCTGCTCAACTAATTGAAAAAGTGATTGGGGGTATCGAAAGCAAGGAACATGTGGCAGGTGTATACCTAGACCTGGAAAAGTCTTTGATTGTGTGAATGTTGACATCCTATTAGACAAGCTATGGAAAATGGGAATTAGAGGCGCTGCTTATGACCTAATAAAGTGTTATATGAGCAATAGAAAACAATTTGTTCTACTTAAAATGGAAAGTGGTGTCTACAAATCTGAGATCACTTGCATAAAATATGGTGTGCCCAAGGGCTCAGAGTTGGGCTCCCTTCTGTTCTTGATCTATGTAAATGATATTAAATACTGTACTATAATTTCCAAAATTGTTCTGTATGCCGATGACACGTCCATTGTATGTAAAAAGGAATCATGTAATGAACTAGAGGCGGAGTGCAATAATGTGACAAAAGAAATTGTTCAGTTCTTTAATGAAAGCCATTTAAATGTAAGCACCAGTAAAACATGTTTGATGGAGTTTAACAAAAGTAGTTTGAATACTGAAATTAAATTATACATGGGCAACGAATTGGTAAAGAAAGAGTCTAGTGTAAAATTCCTTGGCATAACAATCCAAAGCAACCTGAAATGGGACACACATATTGACTCCCTAGCAACTAAGTTGTCAAAAAATATATTTGCAATCAGTACTATTAACAAGTTCTGCAGAGACACCGTAGTCCTAAAGACTGCATACCATGCTCTTTTCTCCTCTCACTTGAACTATGGTATTGAAATTTGGGGGGCAATAACCAAAGCTAATCTAGATAAGCTACTCATTCTTCAAAACAGGGGTGTGAGAATAATCTGTGGAGCAAAATATAGGGAATCTTGTCGCAACTTGTTTCCAAAAACAGAGGTGTTAACTGTTATAAACACATACATTCTAAAAGCCATATTGCTTGTGAAAAGACTGCACCCAAACACTTATTCAGATTTCCACCAGTACAATACTAGAAATAAAGAAAGATTTTACATTGGTAGCCACAGAACAGCGCTTTACGAAAGGGGGCCTCACTACGCAGGTATAAAATTAGCTAATGCACTGCCTAGTGCAGTCATGGCTCTTCCTGCAATTAAACTGAAACATCAACTTAAGAAATTTTTAGTAAAACACCCTTTCTACTCATTAGAAGAGTACCATACTTATATGACGAACAACAAATGCTTTGTGAAATTATGTGAATAGAAATCAGTAAACATCTTATTGTAATTTTGTTGTAAATTAATGACGTATTCAGAAGAATGTGTCTTGCGTATTGTACAAATTACTTTAATCATTACTGTTTCTTTGTACATGTGCAGTGTACCATTCGATGTTGAATAAAGCTATTATTATTATTATTATAGTTGTTATCAAGTCTAAGGGATTACACCAGGTTTGGAAATTAAACAGCGGCAACTATTTATTCACAACCAATACAAAAGAGTTACATGTTTGCACTTGTTACTGTGTTGTACATGAAAGGAACCTCCATGAAAATTGGAATAAGAGAAGAACATGAAATGAGTAGGAATTGGGTGTACCCCGGGCAACGTCAGAAAACACTACGAAGCGCGCTGATGACAGATCCTTTCAGAACTGGTCTCCACTTAAGTGGACTGCAATCCGACCAGTCTTTTTAAAGACCATTTGTTTTTATTTCCAAAATCATCGAGGGATTTTCCTGAGAGAAAGAAATATTAGTAGCAAATTTATGCCAAAAATATACATATGACATTCTGTTAGTCCAGGAAACACACAGGGGAAGTACTAAAAACCATTCAAGAATTGCTGGTATGGAATTAATACTGGAAACGCCTCACGACAAATATGGCAGTGCCACCTTTGCCAGACCTAACGTGAACACCACATGAGCCTCACTGACTGAAGACAACATCAAGCTATTCACTGGGCGAACTACATTCTTCTGTGTAACATCGGTCTACAAACCACCAGATGCCGATTTCAGCATTAAAACACCATCCAACTTCAATGATCAGGATGTGAACTTTGTCACAGGTGATTTCAATTGCAGAGCACATCATGGGGATACACAAACGGAACAACATGAAACTGAACAGTAGACAATCTTAGTAACTGTTTAAAAACTTGACTGGCGACCCTGTAAAATTACAAGACAATTTTGTGACAGTGACTCCTAATAAAGTGGCACCCCAGCTCCTGCAGAACGGCAAAATAAAAGGAACGACACCCAAAGAAGCTCTTCATTGCCACCCAAGAACATAGCATTATTTTCTTAGGGATCCCTTCTCCATGGCTGAACTCGAACCTGCCATCTCCAGCTTGAAGGCGCATAAGGCTAAGGGTGTCGATGACCTTACAGTTGACCAGATAAAAAACTTTGGCTGCAAAATGATGAAGTGACTACTAAGCCTAATAATGAGTCATTACAATACTGAAGCCTGGGAGGGAACCAAACGATCCAAAAGTTTTCGAACTATCTCCCTTTCATGCCACACCTTCAACAGATTAGAACGGCTGGTACTTAACCAACCCAGCGTCACCCTCGAAGTGAAGTCTATCCCACAACAAGCAGGCTTTCGTGCTGGCAAATCATTCTGTAGTCAAATCTTGAATCTAACCCAGCACTTCAAGGATATTTTGAGCACGGAGAGATTACTGGAGTCGCTTTTGTTGATCTAATAGCTGCATACGACAGTGTGAATCATAGGAAACTGTTAAAGAAAGCGTATGTCCTTACTAAGGACTACCAACTAACATTCCTTATTAACACCTTCCTTCAGAACGAAAGATTCCAAGTTTCATTGCAGGGTAAGAGGAGTAGATGGTGAATGCAGAAGAACGGTCTCCCCCAAGTCAGTGTGCTTGCTCCAGCACTGTACAATATCTACACAAATGATCAGCCAATACCAGCAAGTACTAGGCTCTTCATCTATGCCAATGACACAGAAGTATCATTCAGGGGCCAACCTTTAAAGAAGTAGAGGCAAAATTGTCTCTAGCAATGGATGAACTCTCCAAGTATTATGATGCCAACCACCTGAAGCCCAGTCCCAGGTAAACTCAAGTGAGCACCTTCCACATACGAAACAGGGAAGAACCGCGAAAGCCGGACATCACACAACAAAGAGAGCAACTGAAACATTGCCCGACACTAGTCTACCTAGGTGTCACACTGGACAGGGCTCAAACGCACAGACAGCAATGTATAAACGTGAAACAGGAAGTCATTCCTTGCAATGGGATACTTAAGAAGCCGATTGGCAGCAGCTGGGAAGCCAATCCACACCTCCTAAGGACTTCTGCACTCGAGCTTCGCGTATCAGCCACTGGGTACGCTGCTCCCATGTGGAACGCTTCAGCTCATGCTAAGCAAGTCGATACTGCGGTCAACGATACTGCGAGGATCACCTCGGGATGCTCAAAGCCGATATCGGCGTAGAAATTGTAAAGATCTAGCTCCTGGCGTAAACCTACAATACCCTTTACGGAGGACCCTCAACTGCATAAGAGTGGGCGTCCCACGAGGCAAGACCAACCTGAAGAAATGGGGAATCTTTCCAGCAAGCTCCGGCACATTTTGTGACTGCGGGGCTGAAGAAGATCAGAATCACCTACATGTATGCCCCCCCTGGACAACCAGTGCACAATACAAGATGTTTACAAATGAAATGACAAAACTATCACAACTGCCATTCTTTGGAAATGCTGACTGGACAGGGAAATGAATGAATGACCTGTTAGTGGGCTTCAAAGTGGTCACCGACATTGTGTAGAACCCATTGCCAGCGATGTAGTATACCGTTAGCAGAGCCTGTTCTGTTGATGCTGCCAATGGAGCTGTCTACTGTCTGTCGAATCTCTGAAACAGTTCTGAAGCGAATGCCACGAAGTGGTTCCTTCATCTTCCGAATTGAATCAAAGTCACAAGGACTTAAGTCCGGGGAGTATGGTGGATAGTAAAGTACTTACCAGTCCCATCGACCGAACAGAGGAGCCATAGCTTGTACTGTATGTGCCCGTGCATTGGCATGCAAAATGACGGGTGGGTCGCACAGAAAGTGTCACCGCTTCTTTCGCAAAGCTGGTCGCAGGTGATGCTCCAAAAACGAACAATAATACTGTGTACTGATGGTCTGCCATGGAGAAACGTAACACATTAGGATAACTACATCACAGTCGTACACGAGAATAACTATAACTTTATACTTCTCAATTTGCACCATCAACAGAACGGGCTCTGCTAATGGTATACTACGCCATCCACATCGTTGGCAACGGGTTCTACACAATGTTGGTGACTACTTTGAAGGACAGTAACTAGTGCAAACACGTAACTCTACTGTATCAGTTGTGAATAAATAGTTACAACTACTTAAGTTCCAACCCTCATATAATAACTCGTATTGTGAATGAAATGGTGTAAATGGGGCAAAGGCACACACTGAGATTATGCTGCTCCAGAGGTGTCCAGCTGCAATCTACTTTCTCCTCCTCACCCCTCCACTCTACTGCCCTTTATGGGCATCGCATCGTGATAGGCGGTGCAACCAGAACCCAAAATGCTTTAACACCTTTTGGCCAGTGCTGGCCTAAATTTTTATGAGGAGGAAAGTATAAGGAACATGTAGTCATCCTATAATACACAGGCACTTTTACAGCAACTGTTTGCAAGATGGTGATGAGGAGAGAGTTGATGAGTATTGTGACTCACTAAAAAACTTAGCCTCTAACTACCTCCCAGCTGAAGTTAATGTTTCTGTTAAGGCTATACACTCTTAGTACAGGGAGGATATAATTCAGAAAAATACTTCTCATGTAGACATAGACACAGTGGTCTTCTTTCTCATAAAATTTTATGCATTACTTGTGTCCTGAAACCACTTTTATTCCATGTGAGTATAACAGCCATATTCATCAGTTATGTTTTTTCTGTCCCATGTCTTTTATGAGTGGAAGTTTCTGGGTGGGACTGGATGGCTCCCTCAAGAATAATAGACTATGAATCTTTGGATCTAAATATGGCAATGGGATGTCTTTGCAGAATTTACTAATTTTTAAGAGTAAAATTAACAACTCATTGAATAGTAGAGGCACTGAGTCATCAAAAGACACAAACAAAACTTAAAACATTGCTATGTTTCAGACAAACTCTGTTTTGAGCATGAAAAATGATTCATCTGAAAGCTAGCAAAGTTTCCAGCCTTGTTAACAGGTCTTTCAGTGATTTGGTGCCTGTATTATTCGACGAGTTGTTAGATGTACTCCCAAAATTCGATCATTAAATCTGTAAACCGTAACAAAATCTGCACAGTCCAATGATTTAGGCCCTGTTTTTCTTTACTTTTGACTCTTCCCTCAATAATTTATTTTCTGTGGACTACACTAAATTTGAAAGATTTGTAGTTTACTACTGATCTTCTTTCTGAAGGATTTTGTTGCTTGGAGTCTTAAGGCCTGTTGTGGAATGTATATATCTAGAAGCAGACTACCAATGGGCAGAATACCATACCAATTTTTTCCAGCCTCCTTTAAATATATAATGGTGACATTTTGTCAAAGCTACCACTTCTTTTTCCTATGAAAACAAACACTGCTTGGAAATCTGCAATTTCTTACAATTAATATTATGTATTTTTGTGCATTACTCATCTGTATCTGTATCCAGGTGTCCAATCTCTGGATGGAGTTTAAAGCAAATGTGGCTATACATGTAAGGAGGTTGGAGAGGAATTACAAGTACAGCAATTTTAAGTATTATTTATTACTGGATTTCTGATATGTACATCTTCACAAAAAACATTTAATGTTATCAATGTAAGTTCTTCATTTTAGTACCGACCTATTCTTACAGCTCCATACTGCCATTCAACTGAAGTTCCTGGTGCATTGAAACACTTGTTAAATCTTTCTCTCACAAGAAATGCTTCACTCATGTTCCTGCACCTACTCGGTGCAGGTGACAGAAGCTAGATTTTACTCAGTGGTCCCACGTCCTCCTCGGTGAGATCAACCTGATGTGATAGTGTCCGTCCTCAAGAAATTATGCAGAATGCATATAGCCGTCACAGCTCTGTCTACAGTGTTCAGTTTGCGTTCGAAATGCTGTTTAAATACACAAAATCTGGAATTCGGCATTCCAAATGCACACTCAACAGTTTGTCGAGAAAGTAAGTCTATAATGAAAAATTTTATTACTGTCATTAGCAGTAACTTTGCATTTAGGCTAGGGTCGTATTACATTGTTTTAGTAACGGAAATGCCTCATCACCTATGAAAATGCAAGAGCCTCTATTTTGTTGTACAGAAAGCGACGATCTGCTGGGATATTTAAAGTTCCATCAGTCATCTTTCTTCCTAATACTGAACGTGAAAAAATATTTGCATCACTAAATCTGCCCATTAACCTGATGTCTATAGAAGTAAATCTGATAAGAGCATTGACAGTAGCCATTAATACTACAGAACAATGCTTCTTATAATTGAAAAATGAAGAACCGGATAACAGTGGTTTTCATAACGTTAAGTGTTCCCCATCAATCTCTCCAAGACAATTGTAAAACTGGCATTTCCTCTCAAAATCAGAAGCAATATTTTCCGACATATCTGTTGTAGGCTCAGGTAAATAAAAGTCTTGCGGATGCTTCCACACCGCTCCAAAGACATATCATAAACTACCTTTGACACTGTCCTTTCACTCATGTTGTAACTTAGAGCGATGGTTTTAAACATGTCCCCATCCGTTAAACACCTAAAATGAAAAAAAAAAAGAAAGAGACAACAATCTGTTTATGCTACATAAGCTTAGGGGACAAACAGCTATTGTTTATTGTTCCTACATTTATGGTATGCATACATGAATTCACAGGGGTTTCTGGCACAGCAAGTGGAATGGGGGCAATACTATTCAAAAATAGGAATATTCACATTGCTTATGTCCTTTTGTACCAAAATCTATAAGAAAGTACGTTCATAAATTTCTTCTTACAGGGGAAATGGCGTAAGAAAACTGGAGAAAAGTTGGAGATATCACAGCATCAAGAAAATGACACATTACACCATTTTTTCACGACACTGTACGTATGAGTAAAAAAGATGCCAAAGGCCTACCAAGTAGCAGTAAAGGAGATAGTGTTTAAGATAGAATCTGAAATGGAAGAAGAAATTTTAAGTAAACCAGTGATTCAATATCTTAATTGACATCATCATGCAACAGTGTCAACAGTTTGTCTACCATTTTAATATGTTACCCTCCTGATATGGAGTTTGAAACTGCAGTACAAAATTCGTTATAAACAGATTATTATTTTTATATATTTACATATGGAAATTGTTTCTTTGACTTTTAATAAATATTGAGAGAAAACATATTTTATTTCAATTTAATACCTTAAACATACAGTTAATTTTTCTTTTGTAGGTATGGGCTCTCGCATGCTACTTCGATTTCCTCTTATGCCTTCCTCTATCATTGTGTGAATGTTTCCGAACTGGCATCTGTTTAGTTAGAAGCTTTCCACGAATACTTGATTAGGAGCTTCCATTCTGTAGACCAACACTTATTCACCATATGATATTTGCTTTTGCATGTACCTGTTTTTCCACAGAGATCTTTCTCTGTTTTTATGTGGACTGTACAATTGCTCAGGATCGCCAGAGTGGCTAACGCGGTGGGCGGAGATAAACCATTTGGACAATTTTTGTGTGACAAGGTTGCTGACTAATGCTTGACCGTAACAAGAGAATGAAATTAACCGGTCAAAATAAATTAACAATAGAATCCCCTACTATCTGGCTCAACCTTACACAATAAAACAATATTCCTGAATTCCGAATCAGAGTCAGAATCTAAGTCCAACTGCACACTTGCAGAGCACATGGTGCGGTGCTGTGTGCTTCCCTAGTGCTGGGCCACTCCTAAGCTCTGTCATGTCTCCGTTGTGCATAATGAGTGCTGACCTGAAAACTTTGTTGCTTCTGCTCTGTCTTGTAGTGTGCAGTGGGCCTAAAGACACTGTCTTAACTTTTTTGTCTTTACCTTCTTCATCATGTTTCTCTTTATTCCTTATGATTGGCAATGTGTAAATCAATTGTGTGGCACACGGCTTGGTAATCTTGAGGATGTTGTATAACCTTAGGACAATCCATGGGAATTTACTGTTTGGGAACTTGTGCATCAAATACACCTTTGACCAGAGAACCAACTCTAATTGCTAGTGTGATTTCAAATTACCAGCAATTCTTCTCAGTCCCTTCCATATGTAGAATGGTAGCTACTTACTAGCCAGCACTACAGTTCTTGCAGGACCTTGGCCTCCTTTGTCACCTGCCTTCTTTCATCTTTGTCCATTACTTTCCTTCCCCAATTCCTGATTCCCATTGCTTGGAGGTCCTCTTCCATATCTGCAAGCCACCTTTTTCTGGGTCTTCACCTTCTCTTTCTCTCCTCAGTCTTTCTATAAACACTTCCTTAACACTAAGTTTGTGGCACTCTCTGTACACAACCAGCCCATCTTATGCGTCCTTGCACGATTTATATTAAAATATTCACCTGTCCAAAGACCGTCAACTAGTTCGTCAACTAGTTCTACATTTTTCCTTTTCTCTGGTTTTCTCTCTCTCTCTCATTGTGCCACAGACCTTTCTCAAAATCTTTCTTTCCCATCTCAGTAAACAATCTTCTTCCTTTGTAATCATCACTGAGCCTTCCAATCCAAAAATTACTATAGGTTTTAATATAGTCAAATATATTTTAATTTATGTATTCTTAGTACAATTTCTGTATTTGAATGTAATCTGCAAGGAATAATAATAGTATTAGTTTTCACCTGCTAACCTTTCTTGAATTACTACTGCTGTACTATTACCTGCTGTTGTTATTGAACATAGATATTTATATGCTTCCACTCTTTGATATTCCTTCTCATTTATTTGTTCACTGTCCCTGCTGCGAACCCCAATCACCCATACTTTAAGTTTCTCCCATAGTTGTCTTAAGTCCTAACTTCCATGCTGTTCCTTCTAGCACAGAATAATTATCTTTCAAAGCTTTGACATTCTGCATAATTAATGTTACATCATCAGTGTATGCCATCACCCAGACCTACTACTTAAGTATTGTCCCCCCAAGGGTTTGTTGGCATTTGCTGAATTACCCTCTCTAGTGCTAAGTTAAAGAGACTTGAAGAGATCACATCTGCCTGCCACAGCCCCTCTCTACATGGGACTCTGTTGACAATGTTTGTCGTATGTGATCTTGCAAACTGTTGCTTTCATTGTCATTTCCATCACACTCACTAATTTTAATGGTGTTCAAAAATCTTTCATAATCTGGAGAATCTTATTCCTGTCTAGACTGCCGTATACTTATTTAAAATCAATGAACAACTGACAAAATTTCTTGTCATATTCATAAAATCTCTCTAGCACTTTTCTCAATAAAAATATCTGGTCCATTGTAGATCTGTTGCTCCTAAATCCAACCAGATAATCTCCCAGTATCCTTTCCAACCAGCATTCTAGTTGGGAGGCTAATGTCTTACTAAACACCTGTGTATTATTCCTGCACTATAATCATTAATTGTTTCTTCCTTTATCCAAATTTCCTTTATTAATTCATAACAGCTGTCTTAATCTTCTTTCCCCAAATTTTAATAATGTTGTGTCTATGTCGTCTTTCCTTGTTGCTTTATTATTCTTTTAGTCTTAGAAGACTGGTAATTCAACTTCCCCCTCCTCTGCTTCCAATTCGGAATTCGGTTCCTCCTCTTCATCATTCAAGGCTTTCTCTCTGTTACCTCCCACCTTTCTATCAAGTAACTCAGTACAATACAAAGAATTTGCCTTAAATGTCAAGGAACACAACTTATCACTAACTGCTGTGAAACTAATTACATTTGCCTTCATCGAATTACGTATGACAAAGCCATTACTGTGTCAGCCTGAATCCCCTCCCCTACACATTAATACATGGTGAACATTAATAAAACCAACAAACTGCAGAGACAGATTCCTGACTGGAAATGAAGGGAAAAAAAAGTCCTATGAACATGTGGCTGGAAATGCATCATTGCCACAGTAAATGGCGCTGACGAACGAAAGTTCCTCTGACCACGCACGGTGTGTTCCTTCGGTGTTGCAGACTGTGTGATCAATGCAGCGTACTACAAGCATCAGAATGGTCTGGTATTCATGTCGGGAAGAACCAGAGACGGTGTTTGTGTACGGCCAAGCAGAAGGAAACAGTTGCGAGGTAGCACAGCTATACCAAAACAAGTTCCCTCACAGTTGCCAGCCACATCACACAAGATTTTAAGCCCTTCTTGGGCATCTGTCTGAAGGGACCTGTGATCACACAGATACCCAGAAGGTGCTTTAAATGTTGAGTGATGTAGTTGGTGTCTGTGATGGTAGTTGTTTTGGTGTAGTCATGCTACCTCTTGGCCGTTTCCATCTGATTGTCTGTACACAAACTTCATCTCAGCTTGTCTCCTGCATGAATAGCAGACCATTCTGCTGCTTACAGTATGCTGTGCCAATCGCACAGCCCTCACCACACAAGGAACAAACAGCACATGGCCATAGGAATGTTCATTTGGCAGCACCATCTAACATGGTAATGATGAATTTCTGGCCACATGATCGTAAGACCATTTTTCCTACATTTCCAGCCAGAATCAGTTCCTGCAATTTGTAGGTTTTATTAATGTTTACCCCATATGTGTTTCCTTGATGCTATCATTCCCTGTCCTTTCCATCACATTTGTTGTTGTGCCACTATTTTTACTCTATACTTGCCCATTTCTTCTCTATTTTCTTGTAATTTTCCCAGTGTCTAAAGTTTCCTTACATTCTAGGTGGCTATCGTAATATCCATTTTCATTCCCATTAACCATTTTCCTTGCCAGGTTGTCATGCTGCAACCCATATCTTTCTGAGGCTGATGTGAGGTATCTGAAACAATTCCATTTTACTAGGTGGTGTTGTTAGCCTCATGCCCAACCTCAAATGTGGAGAACCAGGATTTTCCTTTGGGGTTTACTCTCCTAGAGGGATTGGTATCCCTACACCTATAGAGCCAAATCCATTCATGTGGCTCCCCTGTCAACGCTTGTCTGGCAGAGGTCACCAAACTTTATTCACTGACAAAATGATGAGTGCTGGCCACATCATCACCTTGTCAATACTTGCAAGCCAGAAGGAAAGTTCTGGGGGAAAAAAGATGAAAACCTAAATTCATCATTCCATGTTAAATGTGGGTTAGTAGCACGCAGCACACAAAAAAAGCACAACCAACATAGTTCTTTACTAAAAAAAACCTGTCAAAGAAGCCAATGTTAGCAAAAATATAGTTACAGCAGATGTAGTGCACACATATCTGAATATCACAAACTAAGGATTTAGACACTTTATGAGATTTGTTAAACCAACAATAGGCTTTCAAAATATAATCAACGTTTGGTTTGATATTTTTTGCATTCAGTCAAGAGAATTGCTTTCAAATGTTCGTCAGCCAATTTTGTTCAAGGTGTTGACTACATGTACTTGATTTCTGAAAATGTTTGCTCACAGACATAAGTTGTCCAAACATTGATGCCTTACCGCTGGTAAATTTCTGCACTTTCGGAAACTCGACATCAGGTAAGCAGTGGTAAATTCAACAAGGTTTCCTTCTCTGTGTTTCTCTTTGAAAAGTAATTTGCTTGCAAATGTGCTCCAGCAGTAGGTCAATTGGCACATCATCAAGGTTACAATTAAACGGATTGTGGAACAAAAGAATGTCACTCTCAGTTCTGTCAAGATCTGAAAATCTCCCCGAAAATCTCTCTTTAAGTCATGAATAATTTTATTAAAAAAATCAGTGTTGATGTCTTTGGGGTTGTGGCCCAAAACCCTTTGAAACAGTGAAAACGAGAAAAGTTCTCTCCTTCCAGTTGTCCTTCAAACAATGGCTGCTTTCTCCGAAATCCTTTGATGCTTCCGTACCGATCATAAACGGTATTATCTTTTCCCTGCCAAATTTGAAGCTAGGTAGGATCTGACACCTACTGATCAGCTCTCTCTCTTTTTGTGAGAAAAACATGTATTTGCTCACTGCAGCTGAGCCACCTCTCTGGTGAGTGACAAGGCAAGTCAGAGAATTCAGAATCAATTTCTTCAAGAAAAGCCTAGGATTGATTGTGTTTGAGTGCATGTCACCAAAATGAAATCCACAGCAGAAACAACTGGTTTCAGTGCATGTCTTTCCTGCAGGGTGCTTGTATAACCCTACCACTACTATATTATGAGAAGTTCCTTATAAAAGGATAGTACTGGTAATAGAAAAAGCTAATCAATAGAGTTATCATTTTTACAGGATTTGACCGTGTGTTGTGCCCGATGGATAAGTAAATCAGATTATTCAATTCTTTTCCTAAGATCTTACCCAGCAGTTACAAGGAAATGCGGTGTGAATAGTATTATATTGAAGCTAGGACAACTCAGTTCCAAGTTCATTTAGTGGTTTAAAATACATACTAATGGTCGCCAGCCTATCCAGGCAATGAAACAGTGAAGTATTGGAAAAGCAGGAGTATGAATTTTGCCTACTTTCTTGTCACTGTTTAAGTTTCTTCTTCAAATAAATATTACTCCACATAAGCAATATTTAACTACTCCCTTTTACATTATGTTTTTAAAAGAGAAAAAGTCCAGTAAATAACCTCAAGCCAGCTAAAAAAAAGTTGGCCATGGGGAAACTTCGGAAAAGCAATTTCCATAACCAAAAAACTTAGATACTAAAACACATATTTTTCATACTGAACATTTAACTTCAAGAAAACCTCTTTCTTACTAGAATTTACTTTCAAAAGCTATTACCCTTTGAACTAATTCTGTATAGTCATTTAACAGATTCTAATAACTTGACTTCACTCTTATTTAATTTTATCCAAGAAAACTTTTACTAGCTATAACACATTGTAATAGTTAAGAAAACTTATAAAACAAGAATAGTTTCACTTTATTTCTCTGTAATGTACTAAAGCATGGACCTGTTATACTGTAATTAAAATTCTCATTACACCTTTCAGTGAAACAACTAAGACAAATTTTTACACACAAACAAAATTAAGTGGTGCCTGTTTATATTAACTTGGCACTTTGTAAGTCTGTAAAACAGGATACTCGGATTAATGAAACACCAGGAAGGAACCTTATATAGATGTATAATGAGGATGAATTAACAGTGTGAACCAGTTTCTTTAAAGGTCAAGAATGGTTATTCACTGGTAAAACACAGCTTAAATTAATGATTCACACTGTACAAAAGCAAAAAACAAAAAAATAATTGTATCTGGTGGCTGTAGGCTTGGGTGTGGCAAACAATTATGATGGCTCACTACCCGCAGTATGGCCTGCAAATATCTTGCTGTATGGGCTCAATTTCTCTTCTTGGCATTGTTCGATTTTACATACAATAGCCCAACAACTCGCAGCTATGCCATAAGAGATTTGCAATGTTCATCTGAGGCATTTCTGTTCAAATCTTCAGGGAAAGCTTCTCCCGCACTTGCTCTAGGTAGCATGCCAATTTGCCCTTGCCACCTTTTCCACTCCCAAGAGCCACTTCCATTGCAAACAAAATCACACTGACTTTTACATAACACCTATTTCTTACACTGTTCCTAAGCATGAACATTTCTTCCAATTGTCAAATTTACATCAACATGAACCAGTTTATACACACAAATATTTTTAAATAACAAAGTCATAAGAAAATTATTTAATGTAATAAACAATTTACACAGTATTTTACATACATTACTCACATACAGTGCAAAGAACTCCAACCTCCAGTATAACACACTTTACTTTACATATACAGAAAATGTAGCACCAACATGCAAAAATTTTAAAGCAAAATATTATGAAAATTTAGATGAACCATAAACAAATAGGCCTAGTTTTATACTTGCTGATATAATGATGCACTGTTTGAACAGAGTGCTCGGAATTTGCATATCTTCCAACTAGTCCTGACCTCCACCATCAGATCCTTCCTTGCTCCACCTGCTTTTTCCTCCATCAACTGTAACACCTTGGAGCCCATTCCATTGCAAAAAATTTTACATTTACATAAAAAATGTTTTAGACAGTAGTTGTTCCATGCATGCTGCAAATGGATTCAATTACAACAATCTTTCTCGTGAAGAGATTTGTTTTGGTTTCTAAATAACGTTTCATGGACTCGCGTTTCTCAGAGTGAACTTTCCACAAACTCTGAATTTGTTGATAGATGTTTTGTTTCATAACGATACCAAGCATTGCATTCTTTCAAAATGGTAATGCTTTCTGTAAATATTACGCAAGTAGTTTTCACAAAGAAGTACTTTACTCCCAATTCTTCACTGAAAATGCAGTGCTCACCGTCCCCTTTTCTTTCTGTAGTGGCCACACGGTAGGGTGAAGTAAACAGGAAACAAAAATGAAAGAGACACTGAATTACAAACATAATGGTGCAAAATAAGGAAACACTACTGTTGCATATCAGGCACAGGTGCAAATGTCTGCTGCCAGTCTCACATCTCTGCCATGCAAAGTTATCTACCCGTCGCTCGCAAGTGCTTATCCTCCGGCAATTGTGTATTACAAGACATGACACTGTGCTGTGTACAAACAGTATGTTTACACGCTATCTGATACTCTGACGCCATCCGCCTCAGTACTTCCAAGCTCAACCTGAGGTCACCAGCTACGCTTACAAGCAGCGTGCACACCAAAAAACTGGTGGCGCTGTTATTGAACAACAGAAAACACTGCCCTCACATCACTTAGATACAAATGTAGTTCCACCTGCTTGATACACAAGGCCAGGCACAGCCTCCAGCAGGCCAGCTCCCAGCTCTGGGATTCAGTAGTCAAGTGAGTGACAGTTAGTTGCAATAAGTGGTTGAGTTGATTAGTGAGCACAATGTCCAAATGAGCAAATATGTTTACGAGCTCAGCCAAGGTAGCTGCCTCAGCTGTGTGGGAGGCAGCTGACTGCTGTATGGCAGGGCTTGCTCCGCCAATGGCCTCATCTGCCATCCCTCCTACGGTGACCTGGCAATGTCAAGAGGAACCTGAGCAGCAACCAACCCAGTAAATTGATACAGAGAATGACTGGTACTCTGATACAGACTCACCATATGAAAGCATGCACCTCTACGTGACATCTGCTACAACAGGGTGCAAAGAGCTGTGCCTCAGATGACTAGCGATGCACATCCATCCTCTGCAATAACTGATAGCGGCTTCACCAAACCACATAAAAAGGTATCTAGGCCCAAAAGGGGAACTGCACTGTCCACAGTAGACTTCAGCAACGCATACTGTGTCACTGCAATGGATGACCCACTGACCACGGAAGGATCTTCTGACTGTCGGGAACAATCGCCACGAGAAAAATTCCCACCGATAGTGACTCACTACCCGGAAAATCACAACAAGCTGGACAACTGGCTGAACCAGAACTGGGGACATGCCCCAATGGTGAAACAAGCTGGTGGCAATACGTTAAAGCTTGCCCTCACTGCCACAGCAGACTAAGTGAATGTCATGGGCATGTCGGATGAAGCTGACATACCTAATTACACCTTCCCCATGGTCTGCCTGAAGCTCCTCAGAGCTGCCATCCATGGCATTCCAATGTCTCTCACTGATGAGGAAATCAAAGAGTACCTGGAAGACACGGCTTTTATTACCACTATTGTCGTCTGGGACAAGCTGCCAGGAGTGACACAACCCGCTCCAATGATAGTAGCCATAATGCAGGACACAGAGACACACCAGAAGATCTTGCAGATGACGAATCTCGGTCGCCTTGTGATTACAGTTGAGAAACTACAAGTTACAAGGAGCCCTATGGAATGCTATTGGTACCAGGAGTTTTCTCATACAGCCCACTACTTTACTATGCCACCTCAATGTGTTAGATGCAGCAAGGGACACAGCTAACAACAATGCCCACATCCCAAGACTGACACACTGAAGTGTGCCAACTGTGGCGACTCCCACCCTGAATTCTACAGGGGGTGCCAACACCATGACTCCAGCAGCAGACGCAAGGATTTCCACCACTGCAAGAGGAGAAGAAATGAGCAGACACTGCCACGGGACACCAATCTGTGGCTCCTAAAATTGTCTTCTCCAGAAGTTTTCTAGTTGTTTGATACTCTGGCCCACACCATCAGGGGCAGGTCTCAGTTGCCATACAGACAGACGATTCCTCCACTGCTTCGGCACCATTGGACTTTACAACACGAAGTGTGTTCTCCGTTGGGACATGCAGGCTCCAGCTACACCCTGGCAAATGCAGCATGTGCCACTGCCAACTGAAATGGATCTCCCAAATACTAAGATACTGCCTGAGGCCCTTATCAAGAAAAGGTTGGAGGTCAGCTACGCCCTCCAGACTTGGCCACAAGCCATCACCTCAGCTGGTCAGGCAGCACTAAGCAAATCACATCAAACTTGTGAAGGAAACACGTGAGTTCATAGACAACTGAATGAGTTCACCATATTGATGTGAAATGTCACGGCTCTGTACCCACACCTTTTAGAGTTTTAGCACCTCTTACGCAAGCACGATGTCGACAAATGTTTGGTGACAGAAACACATCTCAAGCCAGGGATTTGTGCCAACATTTCAAGTTACAACTGATATTGCAATGACAGACTCACATTGGGTAGTGACACACCAGTCGCTGTGTGCTCTTCACTACAACACTGTGCTGCTCTATCACCGGACTTGCAAGTGATAGAACTACTGCAATGTGACGACCTCTATAGGCACTGTGGCATTACTGTCTATCTACCTGCCTGCTGGAAGACTGCTTAATGTCGACAACGTGTGAGCACTGTTCTCGTAGCAGGGCCTACTATTTGTTGCGGGCAATGTCAATGGCGAAACACACTGGGTGAAACTCCCACCTGACTAACACCCACGGACGCCGCCTTCCCATGATGCAGAATGTGCCGGAGTGCATCTACCTACATCTACATGACTACTCTGCAATTCACATTTAAGTGCTTGGCAGAGGGTTCATCGAACCACAATCATACTATCTCTCTACTATTCCACTCCCGAACAGCGAGCGGGAAAAACGAACACCTAAACCTTTCTGTTCGAGCTCTGATTTCTCTTATTTTATTTTGATGATCATTCCTACCTATGTAGGTTGGGCTCAACAAAATATTTTCGCATTCGGAAGAGAAAGTTGGTGACTGAAATTTCGTAAAAAGGTCTCGCCGCGACGAAAAACGTCTATGCTGTAATGACTTCCATCCCAACTCGTGTATCATATCTGCCACACTCTCTCCCCTATAACGCGAAAATACAAAACGAGCTGCCCTTCTTTGCACCCTCTCGATGTCCTCCGTCAATCCCACCTGGTAAGGATCCCACACCGCGCAGCAATATTCTAACAGAGGACGAACGAGTGTAGTGTAAGCTGTCTCTTTAGTGGACTTGTTGCATCTTCTAAGTATCCTGCCAATGAAACGCAACCTTTGGCTCGCCTTCCCGACAATATTATCTATGTGGTCCTTCCAACTGAAGTTGTTTGTAATTTTAACACCCAGGTACTTAGTTGAATTGACAGCCTTGAGAATTGTACTATTTATCGAGTAATCGAATTCCAACGGATTTCTTTTGGAACTCATGTGGATCATCTCACACTTTTCGTTATTTAGCGTCAACTGCCACCTGACACACCATACAGCAATCTTTTCTAAATCGCTTTGCAGCTGATACTGGTCTTCGGATGACCTTACTAGACGGTAAATTACAGCATCATCTGCGAACAACCTAAGAGAACTGCTCAGATTGTCACCCAGGTCATTTATATAGATCAGGAACAGTAGAGGTCCCAGGACGCTTCCCTGGGGAACACCTGATATCACTTCAGTTTTACTCGATGATTTGCCGTCTATTACTACGAACTGCGACCTTCCTGACAGGAAATCACGAATCCAGTCGCACAACTGAGACGATACCCCATAGCTCCGCAGCTTGATTAGAAGTCGCTTGTGAGGAACGGTGTCAAAAGCTTTCCGGAAATCTAGAAATACGGAATCAACTTGAGATCCCCTGTCGATAGCGGCCATTACTTCGTGCGAATAAAGAGCTAGCTGCGTTGCACAAGAGCGATGTTTTCTGAAGCCATGCTGATTACGTGTCAATAGATCGTTCCCTTCGAGGTGATTCATAATGTTTGAATACAGTATATGCTCCAAAACCCTACTGCAAACCGACGTCAATGATATAGGTCTGTAGTTAAATGGATTACTCCTACTACCCTTCTTGAACACTGGTGCGACCTGCGCAATTTTCCAATCTGTAGGTACAGATCTATCGGTGAGCGAGCGGTTGTATATGAGTGCTAAGTAGGGAGCTATAGTATCAGCGTAATCTGAAAGGAACCTAATCGGTATACAATCTGGACCTGAAGACTTGCCCGTATCAAGCGATTTGAGTTGCTTCGCAACCCCTAAGGTATCTACTTCTAAGAAACTCATGCTAGCAGATGTTCGTGTTTCAAATTCTGGAATATTCCATTCGTCTTCCCTGGTGAAGGAATTTCGGAAAACTGCGTTCAATAACTCCGCTTTAGCGGCACAGTCGTCGATAACAGTACCATCGGCACTGCGCAGCGAAGGTATTGACTGCGTCTTGCCGCTTGTGTACTTTACATACGACCAGAATTTCTTCGGATTTTCTACCAAATTTCGAGACAATGTTTCGTTGTGGAACCTATTAAAGGCATCTCGCATCGAAGTACGTGCCAAATTTCGCGCGTCTGTAAATTTTAGCCCATCTTCAGGATTTCGCGTTCTTCTGAACTTCGCATGCTTTTTCCGTTGCCTCTGCAACAGCGTTCGGACCTTTTTTGTGTACCACAATCCTCGACTTCGGTATTGCGAGATCCACGAGCTGCCCTCGAGCCATTTCCCAATGGTATTCCACGTTGCTAAAGAGTCCGCACTGCAGGAGGGTAATCTACATTGCAAGGGGGCAGATTTGCACCATTTTTGGAGGATGTCTTCTGCAACCTTCAGGAGCAATGGCCAGTTGATGCCGAGCACGTGGATGGCACAGTAACCAGCTTTACCATCTCTGTCACGGGTACACTAATGACTGCAATGCCATGCCCCAGAGGACCTAACCACACAGTTCCATCGGTACCACACGAAGTTCTCACCACAAGCCTCGGCAGGCACCGCCTATAGAAGGACTGACACTCACGTGCAATCTTGCCGTAAAGAGGTGGTTCAATCTCCTGCACCGCACAAAGGCGAGACGAGGTCACTAACTCAAATCTTGAAGCTATGACCTAGGCCACAGTGCGCTACTTCCTGCGCTCTGTGCCCACACCTCCCACCACTTCAGGCGCCAGCTGGCCCTTTTTTGTTGCACCACAAAGTGCCAATATTGTTCGGCAAACTATTGGTGAGCATATTGCTACTAACACTTTCAAGTTCCTTAATGATTTCATTAATACTACTTTCCAAACTCTTGACTTGATGTTTGCTTATCTGATTATTTACATCTATTTTTTCAGTAATAATTCCAATCTTTTTTTCAAATTTGCTTTCTACTTTAACAATTTTATCGTCTACAGGAGACATGCAATCAGATACTGTGTTCTTCTACATGTTTAACATCTGAATGCACAACGTTAAACGCATCACGGATTTTCTCTCTACCTGTACTAACTTCTGTTTTCAGATATTTTACTTTTGCATCTACATTTATAACTTTTCTCGCGACATAATTGACCTTACCCGTGATCTTAACCATATTACAACTCAAACTGGAAATTTTTGCTTCTACTTTTTGAAAGTGATCCTTCATTTTTCTTTTCATATTCTTTGAACTGTTTTTCAAATCTATCACTGGTGAGCTTAAGATTCTGGTCTAAATGAGCAGCGTTGTTTTGCTCAATTCGATCCAAACGAATCTCATTAGCATCGAATCTGTCTTTAATATTTCTTAACCACTGTCCGTTTTGTTTGTTAGTGCCAATTGCCTTAAATTTTCGCTCCATATAATTCATTATTGTTGATAACATGTCTTTAACTTCATCCTGTCTTTCGGTACGAGTTTCAACTTTGTCTACAGGATTCGGACTATTACTGTTGCATTCACTTTCGTATGATAAATTTACATCTGATCTGTACTAGCGTTGGCAACACCGTCGTCAATATTTTCCTCTTTTACAATAGTCATCTTTTTACACAGGAATAAACAAAACAAAAAAAATCTTTTCTAAAGGATGCTAAATTATCTTACTCACAGTTTACCGATTTTCTTATAACATCATCTTTGTTGTTTTGGTGCGTGATGGAATTCACAACACTGTAACCTTACACTAACATGAATATTGCTTTTATGTTGCACAACACTTTGCACGTTTTTCTTCTTTCTTGACGTACCGCGCTGTTATTCTTGTTCCAGTAACCGCATTCCGCTGTCTTGAAGTTATCAGCATACGACTTCCTTTGTCTTGAAGGTATCACCATATTGTACTGGTTGTTACCTATCTCGTTTCTTCACAATTGAACAATTGTGGAATTTTTCGCGGTATATTGTGGTTCAAAAATGGTTCAAATGGCTCTGAGCACTATGGGACTCAACTACTGTGGTCATCAGCCCCTAGAACTTAGATCTACTTAAACCTAACTAACCTAAGGACATCACACACATCCATGCCCGAGGCACGATTCGAACCTGCGACCGTAACAGGTATATTGTGGTAGGGCCACACTCTCACCACGTGTCTTTGAATGAGAATAATACGAGTAATTCCAGCACAATTTCAGCAAGACTTATTTATTAGTAGCTGCTGAAAGATTACACACTGGAGATTTCGTTTGTCTAGGGGTTTTCGAAGTTTTGTCTGCAAAATAATTACTCCAACAAGCATGCCCTGGGTTTTCTTCTTGTTTGAAATAAACACTACCAGATCCGAAATACTTTCAGCTAAAAATTATATTTATTCGTACTTTTTGTTTAGTAACTACAACATTTTTCACTATGAACATTGATACTCTAAATGCATTATACTGTACTGGTCACATAAACACGTCCATCTCCCTCCAATACCGACAAAGAAGTGGCGGGTAGAGGTGGCAAAAAATAACGTAACTGATAGAAATAACCAGTTACTGCGATAACCGTTCCTCTGATACAGGCAGTTATTTCAATAACTGTCTAATGTCAACAGTGCCTCGCGCCATCTGTTGATCGAAGATCGTACTACGCTTTCCCGCCAACTCATCGGAGAACTGGCTAGGAACTAGGGAGAGGGTAGACCATTTGGAACGCGTTCTATAGGCCATGGAAATAACTGTGAGACTGTGCGCTATCTGTTGATAAGAACTGTGTACTATATCATGCGCCTTCGTTACTTTTAGCACAAACAATTAAATAAAGTTAATGTCCAAGCGGTGGCTAATAGGAGCTGCAGTACAGGCATTAACAAGTACGGTCGTTCCCTTAAGCCACTGCCTCATATGTCAATTTAGCTTGGACGGGCTGTATAAAGAGAGGTACCATAAGGAATTCCAGTGACTATGGAAATAACTGTCAGAGATCGGTATTTTCCTCTGGCAGTTATCATTATTGGCTCACAGTTCTCGCTCTCTGGCAGTTATCGGGCTACCATTACAGGTAACCTGGAAGTTGGTAACGGAATAACTGTGTATCTGTGTTCCTGATACAGTGACTCCAGTGATATTTCAGAGACGATACTTACTGGAGCGAACAAATATTTATGTACTTCTTTGGAAATAGCCGCTGGCCATCGCGAATGACAAATAACATGTTAGAAAGTATAACATAATACAGTTGAATATAATAATTATTATCCTCATCATTTGTCAGGAGATTGTCAAAATATGTGAATATATCACAGTAACTGCTAATATTTACAGAATTGATACGCTGTCAGAATAAAACACAGTTAGGCACTTTTAATAAATTTATCATACACAGAATACCCGATCTTGACTGTTGCAACCAAGTGCTGTCAAAACTGAAATATAGCAGAATTTTTACCTAAGCTGGTATATCAGTATCTGTTACGATATTCATCTACAGAGAAGAAGGAGGGGTCAATGGAAGCGTCTGATTCCACCCGTCTGCCTCGACGTAAAGGTGTTGTGGTGTGTGAATGTCATTACGGCACGGTGTTTATGAGTTGGTTTTTTTTGTGTGTGTGTGGGAAGGGGGGGCTGCCGATCTAGTTTGCAGTGCCGGAATTTGCTGGTGGTAATTTTTTTTTTTTTCTAGCTGTGATGTTTTGTGTATTTATGGAGTATTGAATGTGATTTAATTTATGTAGAGATGATTGATTTGTGGACTTTTGGGATTGTGGTTTTATTATTCGCAGTTGTAGGTGTTGGTTTTTTGGCATCAGTAGCTGTTGTGGACCTATATAGGTCACCGGACATGTCCGATTCCCATTTTCATAGTTGTATGTGTTGATGTTTTAGTATCGTCATTTGAGGTTGACCTATGTGGGTCAAGGGAAATGTCCGATTCCAATTTTCGTACTTTTAGTTGTGGGTATTGGTGTTTTGGTATGGGCACCTATGGTTGACCTATATTGTTCAAGGGAAGTGTCCGGTTACTTGCTGGCAGTTTATTAAAAATGCATGTTGCTGAATATTGGACGCCTTTCGGACCAAGATAAGTGATTTTAGGTCTTTATGTAGATTGCTGTTCCCATTTCTAGTACTGATATTATGTATTGAGCTATTGGTTGGAAATACTTGTAACAAATTTCATTAAGGAATAAATATACTAGGAAGCAGTAGTTAGAATACAAAGTTCCTTGAACAGATTCCTACATGATGTTCTTGAATTTATACCACAAACGATTTTTATTACACGCTTTTACATGCGAAAAACTTTTGCTACGTTTGATAAGTTAACACAGAATATACTCCCTTATGAAATAATAGAGTGAAAAAATGTGGTATGCCCTTTCCGAACTCAATTTATTATCGAGTTGTAGTCCCAGAAATGTAACACTGTCAACCTTTTCAATCTGCATGTCTTCATATGTTATAAACATGAGGTAGCTGGAGAAATCGAGCAGTTTCCAAATCTGACATAAAACTTGGATTAGTGTACTCACACTTTCCCCACTATGACTAGCTTTTACAGCACAGGAGTAAACGAATCTGTCACATTATGTATATTTTTTGTTGTATTACAAGGCTGTACACTTTATTCTATTATGTGAGCAGCACAAGAAATTAAACTTCGAATTTAACCTATAGTACTCAGTTTACATATTACTTCACACTTAAAAACGCACGTTCTTAACATTTTACTTAAACAGTGCTGTGGCGAAGTTCCGCGTACTTTGTCGCAGCTGCGAAGATAATATTTCTAATAGCGACTGATAACCTACAAACATATAATATGAAACACTAATAATCGTTCTAACATCAACTAAAATGTTCTCGGAGTTAATAAGTTAAGGTTATGACAGGATTCACACATTTCTGCCATTTCACACTACTTAGCTGCAAAGATAATGTTTCTAATAGCGACCGATAACCTACAAACATACACTCCTGGAAATGGAAAAAAGAACACATTGACACCGGTGTGTCAGACCCACCATACTTGCTCCGGACACTGCGAGAGGGCTGTACAAGCAATGATCACACGCACACCGGACACACCTGGAACCGCGGTGTTGGCCGTCGAATGGCGCTAGCTGCGCAGCATTTGTGCACAGCCGCCGTCAGTGTCAGCCAGTTTGCCGTGGCATACGGAGCTCCATCGCAGTCTTTAACACTGGTAGCATGCCGCCACAGCGTGGACGTCAACCGTATGTGCAGTTGACGGACTTTGAGCGAGGGCGTATAGTGGGCATGCGGGAGGCCGGGTGGACGTACCGCCGAATTGCTCAACACGTGGGGCGTGAGGTCTCCACAGTACATCGATGTTGTCACCAGTGCTCGGTGGAAGGTGCACGTGCCCGTAGACCTGGGACCGGACCGCAGCGACGCACGGATGCACGCCAAGACCGTAGGATCCTACGCAGTGCCGTAGGGGACCGCACCGCCATTTCCCAGAAAATTAGGGACACTGTTGCTCCTGGGGTATCGGCGAGGACCATTCGCAACCGTCTCCATGAAGCTGGGCTACGGTCCCGCACACCGTTAGGCCGTCTTCCGCTCACGCCCCAACATCGTGCAGCCCGCCTCCAGTGGTGTCGCGACAGGCGTGAATGGAGGGACGAATGGAGACGTGTCGTCTTCAGCGATGAGAGTCGCTTCTGCCTTGGTGCCAATGATGATCGTATGCGTGTTTGGCGCCGTGCAGGTGAGCGCCACTACCAGGACTGCATACGACCGAGGCACACAGGGCCAACACCCGGCATCATGGTGTGGGGAGCGATCTCCTACACTGGCCGTACACCTCTGGTGATCGTCGAGGGAACACTGAATAGTGCACGGTACATCCAAACCGTCATCGAACCCATCGTTCTACCATTCCTAAACCGGCAAGGGAACTTGCTGTTCCAACAGGACAATGCACGTCCGCATGTATGCCGTGCCACCCAACGTGCTCTAGAAGGTGTAAGTCAACTACCCTGGCCAGCAAGATCTCCGGATCTGTCCCCCATTGAGCATGTTTGGGACTGGATGAAGCGTCGTCTCACGCGGTCTGCACGTCCAGCACGAACGCTGGTCCAGCTGTGGCGCCAGGTGGAAATGGCATGGCAAGCCGTTCCACAGGACTACATCCAGCATCTGTACGATCGTCTCCATGGGAGAATAGCAGCCTGCATTGCTGCGAAAGGTGGATATACACTGTACTAGTGCCGACATTGTGCATGCTCTGTTGCCTGTGTCTATGTGCCTGTGGTTCTGTCAGTGTGATCATGTGATGTATCTGACCCCAGGAATGTGTCAATAAAGTTTCCCCTTCCTGGGACAATGAATTCACGGTGTTCTTATTTCAATTTCCAGGAGTGTATAATATGAAACGCTAATAATCGTTCTAACATCAACTAAAATGTACCTGGAGTTAATAAGTTAAGGTTATGACACGATTCATAAGACATTTCTGCCATTTCACACTACTCGCAGTTATACTGATAACTAAACTGATCGATTCCAACTATGTCGTTATTTAAATGTAGTCCCTCGGAGTATTCGGTATTCGCTAGCAAAAAATAACTTGGCAGTTATTAATAACCGTTAATGATAACGGTTATCAAAGAATAACTGGAACTGTGATAATGGTTACTCCAGAATAACCGTTCGGCCCACCTCTAGTGGCGGGCAAGCCAACATGTGCCCGGAAGTTGCAGACATTCCTGCATTCTAGATCCTTTGGTCTACTGACCTTAATAAAATCCAAAGATACATATAAATAAATACATATAAATATACAGCATTTAACATCTTAAACAAATCTATTATTTAACATAAACGAAAATATTGATAATTAAATAGATTAAACACATTTTCTGGCAACATAATGAAATTACCTTAACTCTTTACTGTGGGCATCGTACTTTTCGCATGAGAAACTTTATCTCCAACAGTTAATTACATTACAACCCTCATGATCTTTATACTTTAATTCAATATGTGCTTTTTAATTAGCGGCAAAGTGCATCAAATTTATATCGCAGTACTTCTACAATGGCTGTTGACTGCGGAACAAGAGGTCTTATATCTTGTCTGTTGCTTCAGTAAACATCAATTCATTAAACAGGCCGGGTTAGAGCTTCTATATTTCATAACAACCACTGCCACTCTGTGCCATCCGGTCGCTACACACTGTTTTTTGTCTCTACTACCATTAGTGCAAACTGTGCAAATGGGCGACTTTGGCCTCATCAGTGCTGTTACATCAGACCCCAGCTTCAAGCAACTACTTTTCTTTCATTCAGTGGTGTACCAGCACTGTACATATCATTAAAATAATAGTATCAACTTTTCCACACTTTAGTTGACTTGTGTGTGCTCTACCTGGACCGTTTCAAACTTGAGGGAGCGATCAACTTCTCATTCCAAACCAAATGGTGGGTATAGTGGATCGATCCTCAACTACACCCACTACAGCATACAAACCACTCTCTTAATGTTAACACTGCCTGCATTCAGTATCATTTTGATATCATGATTATATCCGTCAGTCCACAGTCGAAGATTCCAGTTGAGGAAAGAATAGTTTGTGACCCAACTTGTATTATTCTCCTGTAATAAATACTGTTACTAAGTATTCTCTTATTTTCTTTACAGCCACCAAGCTTTGATTGAGCTAATTTACTTTGAATTTTTGTATGTCCATCCTTCTGACTGCAGGGACCGTGGCTGTTCACTACTGTAAGAAAATGAAATGCTTACAGCCGTTCTTATGATCTTATTTATTGTGTAGCGACCAGTTTCAGCAATTCAATGCACCTTCAGGCTTTAGTTGATGCTGAAAGGGTAATCACGATCCATATATATGATGCATCAGTGGCCGACATAACTGGTTTATGAAGACTGTTTGCAATTGTGATGTCGTCTCTTCAACCATCAACTGTGAACTCGATACAGAACAAATCGGCTAACAACTCTGCTACTCACGCATATATATGTAGTTGCATGGTAGAAGTACCAATCGAGTCTTTCACAATATTTGAGGATTTTCATTTTTTAAACTGCATCAGAATTCCCCCCAATGCAATTAATTTAAATTTTCCTTCCAAGGATAAATGAGATATCAGTTCAATACAAGTTTGATCCAGAACTCATTCTTATCTGTAATCAGTTGTTCAACTGGAAAATATGGATTAAAAGTTCATTCAAACCTTTCAAGTGCTGAACAATATTTTCAGTAAATGTCTCTATTCCAACCATTTCCTCTTCTAAAAAACCTTTTATTGTTGGAAAGCAATCAGACCCATTAGAGCACATACACTATGTGACCAAAAGTATTTGAACACCTGGCTGAAAATGACTTACAAGTTTGTGGCACCCTCCATCGGTAATGCTGGAATTCAATATGGTGCTGGCCCACCCTTAGCCTTGTTGGCAGCTTCCACTCTTGCAGGCATATGTTCAGTCAGGTGCTGCAACATTTATTGGGGAATGGCAGCCCATTCTTCACAGAGTGCTGCACTGAGGAGAGGTATCAATGTCGTTCAGTGAGGCCTGGCATTAAGTTGGTGTTTCAAAACATCCCGAAGGTACAAAATTGTTAAGGCTTTCATATGAACACTAGTTGACAAACTGTCTATTTGCTTCTGTCTCAGGTTCTTCAACTGACATTTGTCTGATGATTTTACTGACATTTTGCCAGCACCAGTGGCTTGCATTGTCAAAACCTCACCCTCCATTGCCAGTAGTTCACCACCAGAAAGCTTTGACAATGCAAGCCACTTGTGCTGGTGAAAGTCAGTAAAATCATCAGACGAACGTCAGCCAAATAACCTGAGACAGAAGTAAATTGACAGTTTGACATCCCAAATGTGTTCTATAGGATTCACGTCAGGACTCTGTGCAGGCCAGTCCATTACAGGGATGTTATTGTCATGTAGCCACTCCCTCACAGGCCGTGCATTGTGAACTACACACACTGGCAGACGTTGTTCAACGTGCATTCACCATACAAACACCCTGCCATCAGATCACCACACTGTGTACCGTGATTCGTCACACCACACATTTTTCCACTATTCAATGGTCCAGTGTTTATGCTCATTGCACCAAGCGAGGCGTCATTTGGCATTTACTGGCATGATTTGTGGCTTATGAGCAGCTTCTTCACTATGAAATCCAGGTTTTCTCACCTCCTGCCTAACTGTCATAATACTTGCAGTGGATCCTGATGCAGTTTGGAATTCCTGTGTGATGGTCTGGATAGATGTCTGAATATTACACATTACGACCCTCTTCACCTGTCGGCAGTCTCTGTCAGTCAAAAGACAGGGTCAGCCTGTACGCTTTTGTGCTGCACGTATCCCTTCACATTTCTACTTCACTTTTACATTGGAAACAGTGGACCTAGGGAGGTTCAGGAGTGTGGAAACCTCACATACAGACATATGACACAAGTGACACCCAATCACCTGAGCACGTTCGAAGTCCACGAGTTCCGCAGAGTGCCCCATTCTGCTCTCTCACATTGTCTAATGACTACTAAGGTTGCTGATACGGAGTACCTGGCAGTACGTAACAGCATGATGCACCTAATATGAAAAACGTATGTTTTTGGGGTGCCTGGATACTTTTGATCATACAGTGTATAATTTTTCTGAAATACTATCTTTTCTTGTAAAAAATACTTGTGCTCTCGAGGAATGTAGGGTTCGACTTTCTTCAGTTCTTCAATCTTTGTTCTTTTGATGGGAACTTTCCCAGAAGAGTAAAATGGTGATGCTGGCGGGGCAGGTGTCATTGAACTGAGAGCCATGAAGAAAGTGTGGCAGACCAGACCATTTATTGTCGAATACCCCTTAATGTAACCCCTTCTTTCATGGGAATAGACAGAGTGATAAAGAGTACTAATTGAAAACTTAATTCTTTCATTTCTGGGTTTGCTTTTAGTCTCTTCAGAGATAGCATACTTTTTGTAGTGCAATGGCCACCAGCTTTTGAAATCCAGAATTTCTGTGGTTGCCACTTCTTTCACCGCAAACTTTCCTGGTACAGAACTCTCTATAATATGACGAGCAACCTCGTGCAGTGAATAGATTCTACCAATTTTTTTTAGATGTTTTGCGATGATTCCAAAATCACAGTCACAAGGTAAAAAACTGTGACCTCTCACAGGGAAAAATTATTGTATTTTCTTAAATCGACCTGTGTCTGTGAGTGAGAGAAGATATCGAGAAAGTGTCTGATTTTTGTTTTGGCCTACGCAGTTATCTGAAAATAAATGATGGAGCACTATTTTATTTTGAGGCACCTCTTGTATAAAATCTGATAAAAAAGAACAGACATCATCTGGGGATTTTCTGCCATTCCCTTCGTGGTAAATGTACAATGTACTCTTCTTTTCTTTAATGTTACTAATGCAGAATATACTAACAGTAAGCTGTCTTAAATAGAAAACCTCCTGAACTGGAATCTTTGGTAGGGTTATTTTCTGCATGTAGTCAATTGCAATGGACAAAACATGGTTTTCTTTTTTCCCTCTACAGAACAAGCAGTCAACACTCCCGTTGCATTACTTTATAGTCAAATTAGTTTTAAAGTCCCTCTACCTAATAATATTTGCAGCAGTAATTACATTATGCACTTAAACATCAGAGGTCTGTCTGAAGGAATGATCAGGAAGCTTTATGATATAGAAATTTTGCTAGAAAAAGTGAAACAATCTGTGAAAGTAATATGCCTTAATGAACATTGGCTAAAATCTGAAAATATCAGTCTCCTGAATAAACTTACAGGTTATAAACTGGCTACCAGCTTTTATAGGACCAATGGGTATGGAGGCTAGTTCATTCCACGGCAGACTATGATATCAGACAGAATTTTAGCCATCTGAGTCAAGAAGGTACATTTGAAAGTTGTTGTATAGAACTTACAGAGTATAACATATTAATTATCAGCATATATTGCACACCTGGGTACCATATAAGCTCTGTATTTTTAGATAAGTTTGATACATTGCTACATAAATTAAAAAGTGAGAAACTGTACAAGAAAGTGGTTATATGTGCGGACTTCAACATAGATGTAAGGACTGATGACAAATTTTCTTCACACTTAAAAAACCTGGTAGCCAGAAATGGGCTAAATCTCAATTTTGATCAGTATACAAGAATTGCAGCAACCTCTGCAACATTTATTGACAATATTGTAAGTAGTTATAATAATTATGTAAAACAAAGGTTTCTTCCAGATTTAGGAGTATCAGACAATAAAGCACTATTTGTATCACTACCGAAGCAAAATCCAGTCTGCACAACAAAAAGATGTAGGAATTTTAGTCAAGAAAATGTGGAAGTATTTTGCAAAAAACTAAACCAAACCAAGTGGACAGTCAGGAAACACACTTCCACAAGTGACAATTACAATAACTTTTTAACTGAACTCTTGGGTGTATTCAATGAATGCTTCCCTTTTGTAACAGTGAGGACCAGGTCCCAAAAAAGTAGATCCTGGGTAACAAAAGGAATTAGAATGTCTAGTGCTACTAAGAGGAAACTGCATATGGAGGCAAAAGTAAATCAAAACCCTCAGTTTCTCAAGTACGTAAGCACATACAAAAAAACATTCAACAAAATAGTTAAACTAGCAAAATGTACTGTGAATAATAACTTCAATTCAAATGCAAAAAACAAACAAAAAATTGTCTGCTCTGTTATAAGAAGCGAAGTTGGCAATGAGGCAGAGAGAAAATGCCCTTCTAAAATAGTGATAAATGGTAGAGCTGTTACAGAACCCAGTGCCATTTGTGAATCATTCAATGACTTTTTCATAAACTGTAACAAATTTGGTGACTGTTCACCACCAAAAACAAAGTCCAATATGACAGACAGCAATTGCCCATGTTTTAAGTTTTCTCATGTTTCCATCTCAGATGTCATCAAAATCAGAATGTCCATAAGAAATTCAAAATCTGCGACGTGGGATGACGTCCCCACTGAAATAATAAAAATAGTCCATCACAGTATTGCATATCCACTCTCTTTCATAATCAACCAATCTTTTGATGAGGGATGTTTCTCAGATCGATTAAAATATGCAGAAGTTTGGCCCATAAATAAAAAAGGCAAACAAAATGAATTGGGCAACTATAAGCCAATCTCATTGTTACCAATTTTCTCAAAAATATTTGAAAGAGCTGCATGTGATCAGATCGAAAATCACAATTCATCTAACAGCATTATCTTAGGCGATCAATATGGTTTCAGAAAAGGCCGCAGCACAATCCATGCAATAAATGAATTAGTCACAAAAGTCAGCAGATGTCTTGATGATAGAATGTGTGTGTCAGGCATCTTTTGTGACCTGCCCAAAGCCTTCGACACCGTAAATCATGACCTGCAACTCCAAAACTCGGCATGCTATGGTTTTCAAGGCAAATCTCTTAGCTGGTTGTCATCATACATGGCAAACAGAAAACAAAGAGTACTTATTAACATCAATGGAAGAAATTTCTCTCTGGCTGGAAACATACTCAATTAGGTGTTCCACAAGGTTCACTATTACGGCCACTACTTTTTCTGTATTATATTAATGATATGCCAATGTCAGGTCCAGACTGATACTATCCTCTATGCAGATGACTCAAGAGCTGTAGTTTGTTGTGAAAATGAGGTAGACCTAATTCGTCATATTGAACAAACACTTGGGGAAGTGGATGGGTGGATCAAAAACAATAACTTGACATTAAATTTTACAAAAACAGAAATTGTTCAATCCACCACAAAACAATCTGCACAGTCTATAAGTGAAATAAGGTACATGGACAAAATATTAGAGACTGCAGACTGTGTCCAATTCCTTGGTGTATTAGTCAATAAAAACCTGTTATGGCGTCACCATGTGGACAACATACTGGGTCAACTGAATAGCCTTGTATAAATTATGAATATCTTGTATAGTATTACTCATTTATCTGCAAGAAAAACTGTATATAATGCATATTTTGTTTCAGTCATTGGGTATAGTATAATTTTCTGGGGGTCTGAAAAAACAAATTTACTTAGAGCTTTTAGACTACAGAAAGAATCATCCGAGCAATGGTGGGAACAAAACCAAAGCAATATTGTAAACATATATTTGTAAAACTAGATCTAACGAGCAGTCCAAGTATATACATCTACGAAACTCTCACTTTCACGAAAAGAAACCCACAACTTTTTGAGAGCAACTTCTTCTTACATCAATATGATACTAGATATAGAACGAGCTACATGTTACCTACCCACCGTTTAAAATCATATGAAAAAACCCCGTCCTAGATGGGCATGAAATTTGTAAATAAAATATGGAAAGATATGGATGACCCAAATGTAAAAGGTACCAAAAGAGACCTGGAAAAATATCTGAAAGATAAATGTTACTATAGTGTAGAAGATTTTGTGAGTGGCAACAATGCATTATAATTGTAATTAAAATACCTCTTTGAAGATGTTACACCCTATATATTATTAGTTTATTGTCTATTTTTAGTATTATTATATACAGTGTAAATCTGACAAGTCACTTATGTCACAATCTTTGATTGTATAAAGCATGTTATGTAATAATAAAAATTGAATTGAATAGATGATTCCTGCTTTAGAGCAGAATAGAACTTCCTACTCCTGTGTTTCTGTATTAATAGTTCGGCCTTAGCTGTCCTTTTAGCAACCTCATTGAGATGAGGGGCTTTAATTTTCTGGTTAAGTTCTTCACGGGTACAACATACATCTACTTGAGGCCTACCAAATCTGTAGCCAAAACTCTTGTTAAAATCATTCCAGTATGTGTAGTATGAGACAGTTCTGAATTCAGGATATTTCATTCTCAACAGTTTCCACATTGTTTTTATTCATAGCAGAGAGCTCAAGGATGCATATTTTGTTCTGAGAATAATGCGATTCATACAATGGGAAAGATCTAATATGATCATGAATAGCCTCATTCATTTCAGGTGCCAGACATCTGGTAATACCTCTACCTCTTTTATCTGCTGGAGTACATCCAGCCATTTTTAAATCTCTGATTCTCCTGACTTGCTTTTCACTCGCAGAGAAAACTGAAAGAAAAGCTTTCATGCACACCTTCAGTTCATCATTTCCAACAAGAATGTGGTAAGAGAAAGTAGCACTTTTCACTACCTCAGGATTAATTCTACCCTCTGGTCTTCTCTGTTGAACTTCACCTCCATCAATCAAGCCTTGTAGATACAAATCCTGGGCATTCTTACTAAGAATACTGTAAAATTTTGAAAACACATCCAAACAGTTGTCTCCCCCGGATTGTCCAAACACTTTCTTGTACATCTAACAGAAGAAAGAAGACAAATGAGTAATTCTTGCAGTAAACACAACTACAACGTGGTCATTCTGAAGTAGATGGAGGCTACCATTTAAAACACCTTTGGTTACCTATCAGTAATATTGTTATTAATTGTTTTAATTATAATGTATAGCTTTGAAAGAATAATGTTTTGCTGAATCATTAACACAAAAATGGAACAAAATAATGGAAGCGAAATGGCTTACCTGCAAGAAAATTCAGGTTTATTAGCCTCAACAAAGTTTCCTCTGTGGTTTACATAACCTTCAGCCTTGAGTCCTGCTGCTTTTACTTTGTTTATCTTATATAATGACAGATTTGGACCACATTTTCTTTTGCATCATTTGTCAGCGTAATCACCACTACACACACTATTAATGTCACTAATTTCATCATTTGATGTGAACTAATTGTCTACCGAACAGCAATGGAACAAAGGCTGTATATCACAGGTTAGGAAATAAGTGGCAAACTGAAACAGCTGTTTACAATGCTACCAATTTTGTTTTTTGTTTTTAGAGAAGCGGAAGTCACTGACATACGCCCATTTTTTAAAAAAAAGAGAGAGAGAGAGAGAGAGAGAGAGAGAGAGAGAGAGAGAGAGAGAGAGAGAGAGTGAGAGTGCTCTTTGGTCTGGAGTTCTCGCTCAATGTGAGGCATCTGAAACGCCCTTTTAGAACTAATCGATAGGGATATCTATCAGGTTTCTGAAACAACAAAAAACTGAAAGTCGGTGAAATGATGAGTTATGCCCTTTTAAAAAAACTTGATTCAAATGTATATGTGCAATTTTCAAAAATGTTAACAGGACCCCTTGCATCTGAGCAAGTAAGTTTTATCAGATTAAATCTTGCACTGACGGAATTATTATTACACTGAAGGAATTATTATTAGATATGTTGTGCTTAAAATGGGTTATTTCTGAATTATCTTTGGACCAGGACAAAAGTGACAGTAAAAAAAATTATTTGTTTCACAAAAAATCAATTGTGAGATGATTCATTAATTAAACACAAATAAGAAAGTATTTCTAATTTTGGCAGTACCTAATCACAGTCCAGTTTCAGAAGAAGTTTGGGAAATACATACTTCATTTCGCCACATCATGCTCACCCACTCACTGACATACAGTTTCTGTGTACAGCATACACAACTGATGCAAAGGGACTCATCACTATGTCTGATGCAAAGAGATTCATCACTATGTGACACAACACGGTGTGACTACATCAGTGCTTAAATAATAATATATAATAAGTGAACATTACCTTTTTTTTATCAAACAAAATGTGTAAAAAACTGGATGTTCCATGTAAGTACTTATCAGCATTTAAGTGGGCATCCAGGATGAAATGATTTTGTGTGAACAGTAAAGTAAATTGATGGTTTCCAGAATATGTTGACCTATTTGTTGATAGATATCCTTTAATGGCAGAAGCATGGTCTGCTGATAGCATCTCATACACAAGCACAGAGATCTTGCTTGTCTACTGTATCTGTTAGGAAGTTTATGCTATGTAGTTCTGACACACAGATTTAGATCCAGCCAGGCTACTGTAGCAATATATCTGGTAAATGGGTTTTATCTGAGTCTCACTGACTTCCATGTTTCCCATGCCTATTACTGTTTGAGTGTGTGTTCTCTGCAAACTCAAGAGACTGGAGCATAAATTTGACTTTCGCTTAGAATGTAGACGTTAATGTAAGTCATTGCGAATTAATTCAGAGATAAACCAGTGTTTGGAGACGCATATTATTGAGATATTCGGCAGCTTTTCTGTCAGTAATATGCTAATTTCTTCGCTCTTTAGTTTAAATTCAGATTTACAGTTGTGGCTGATTGTCTTTCTTCTTACCTGTTCTTGTTCACATACTGGTCAACAGTTGTTTCACGTAGGATATTATGAGACTGTAAAATAGCATGATGAGATTGTACAAGCCATTTAAGAGTAATAGGTTCTGACTGTGGAGTTATTTTGCGTACTTTGCCCATAATTGCTGCTTTTATAAGGGTACAGTACCTACTGCTTTTACTGATCTATTTTGTGCATAACATGGTTAGTAAGTAACTCACTACTAAAATTACATACCTTTACATCTACAACACATGTTTTACTAAAAAGCTTGCAAGTTTTTGTTAATTTTTAGATTATTTGTGAGAGAGCCTCATTTGCACAGGACTGTTTAATCAAGTTATGTCTCTTTGGAATGTTCACTACAAATATCTTGAAACTAAAGAAGTGCCGAAAATTTCTCCTTGATCGTTTGTATAACATAATAACCTTCACTGTAAGTTATGTTGTTAGTACAACATATTATGACCACACAATGATTTTGTGTTTTCAGTATCGCAGCCTGCTATGACTTCTCGAATTTTAGCACCGGATATGATTCCACAAACCTTAGTGTTGCTGAAATGGTTTTTTACAATTTTGGCCATATTTCTCAGATAAGTATCCACAAAAATATACACACATTTTGTGGCAGGTTCTCTTCTTTCTTTTTTCTACAGCAAAATGTTTATTATTTCAGAACTTTTACTCTAACTGTTGGAATTTTAGACTTGAGCTCAAACGTAGCTTTTATTGATAAGTTTCACTTTTTGACACTGGAGAGTTAACTGTGCTCACTTTAACATTCAAATTAAGCTTATGGTCTTAGCCACAAAGATAAAGCACTTTAATTTTTTTGGAATTTAGAAACTTTGCTTCATTTGTTGTAGGTGACATTTCTGCGCATAATGCTTTGTGTTTGTGCTTTACTTTCTTCCATTCTGATGACTTACTGGATACATCATCTGGCAGTTCAAGTACATTTTCATACTGCACGCATGCTGCTTAATTTGTATCCAAAGCTTAGGTTTAAGTATCTTCAATACAAATTTCCAGACTCTCTTACAAAAAGGTCCCAGTAAGTTGTAGACTGGATAACTGGTATTGTACCATCTTAATACACCACATGACGTTTGGCAATGCCATGTTCCATCTTCTGATACAGCAACCTTGTAAGGATGTAATAGGAATCTACAGTGTTGATGTTCCTTGAATTGCTGTTTGATAGTGAAATTTGGCCAATGTGTGCTGTACATATACAAGAAAATTGTAAACACATAATTCATTATGGCTATAATCATCTTTGACCAGACAGAGTAAAGAAAAATTCACAGCTGGAGGAAAGAAGACATACTTTATATTATTTCATTAACACTGGGTTTACATCAGCAGATATGTTTGCAAACACAGGATAAAAACTCATTAAATTAAATGTTGTCAGTGAAGGAACAATACCATGTAAGCAGCAAAGCATGAATTTTAGAGTAGAGACAACAGTGTAGGATACCCGATATGTTTCATAGCGATGCCAAATGTGCATTGTAGCACTACATTGAAATTTCAGATCATATCAAAAGGTGAAACAAAGAATATACTCTTTAGACAGCTAAACTACAGTAGATACATGGAACTTTCTCAATATTTATGGTAGGGTTTGATACTTATGCGGTATTTGTTTGTCAGTCCCGTTAATAATTTACCACTTTTAAGTTGTTTTTGGATTTGAAAAAGTTAGTAACAAAGCTGTTTTGCAAATACTGATTATTTTTTATTGAATGACTTCATGGAAACAATTTCAAATATACACCATTCACATAGTTCTCATACTGTCTGTACATTTATTCAGAAAAAACTGCTGAACATCGCTCAAGCAGTAACAAAGAACTATACTGCACTGTCACTCCTGAAACAGATGGTGTCCATTCATAAGGGATGTTGTCATAACAGCAATGACAGTCTGTAGGAAGAACAGTTTTTAGTTGCTGCAAATGATTCCATTTGGTTTTTTGATTATCAGTTGTGGGGCGGCGAAGAAGTTGTCGAAATGAGTTGTTTGAATGTTCATTTCACGTAACAGACTATTGCCGATGCAACATATGTGGGACGGCGAAGAAGTCGTTGTTTAATGTTGAATGAAAGTTGAACATTGCCACCTTAAATCACGCGAGCCTGGCAACTAATTTGGTGGCCAGTCAGAAAGCGAAGGGAAACTTACTGACCTTAGTTCCCAGTCTGCACGGCCACATTCCTGTACAGCCCAGCTAAACGAAAAATATCCATAGTTCTTCACGGGATTAGGGCTGCTTCAATAAAATTTAAAGTTCCAAACAAGATTTTATTATCTTAAAGGCTCACACAAAATTACTCGAAACTTCTGAAAATGCTAAAGACATTAAATATTGTTAATTCAGCCAATCGTTTAATAGTTCAGAGGCGACTTCTACAGCAAGTTCCTCCCGAATAGTTCATTACTCTAACTAACGGTGCTCTATTAATAGTTCGCAATAATGTTAAAAAAAAAGATTAATGCTCGCCTTAAAAGTGGAGTTAGTCACCACTTGCCACGCGGAATTATACTTCACACGGACGGCACAATAACAGTTTGTTACCGAAGTCTAAACGATCCAGGACGGTGTACAGTCCTCGCGATTTTCAATGTCCGTTTACATTGCTAAGTACGCGCATGTCACAGCCCGCTATGACGTCACCCGAGGCGAGGCGCGATCGGACGCTAAGCTCGCGAGTCCTCGCGATTTTCAATGTCCGTTTACATTGCTAAGTACGCGCATGTCACAGCCCGCTATGACGTCACCCGAGGCGAGGCGCGATCGGACGCTAAGCTCGCGTGGACTAGGCGTTGGTCTAATGCGGAGTGAGCTTACTACTGCCTCTGCCGCTCTTTTTATATAGCTCCGGCGCGTACCGCCAAGAGAGCATCTGTTCTTTTCGTTCCTATGTAGATGCCTGCAGCCTCCAAATGATCGCTATCTCAGGCACATAATCTTAAATATCACATTTAATAATAGCTTTACAAACTTCTCAATTTTTGTATACATACATCTGAGCAGTACAGAAGCACGTAGAAAATCTCAGCCCGCTAAAATTAAAACTTTACTCTCTAGAATTTTTACAATGGAACTAACGGTAGATTGTTACCTCTGAACCATAGCTTTATCAAGACTTGTATCAGCTGTTAATTATGCTACAAGACTAAAACTTGGTGTAGCTTTGTTAATTGTCCTATCTGATCATTGGTCTTAAAGAATTTGTTTTATCATTAAAATTTAAAGTACTTAATCTATAATGCTTATGTACATTTTACTCACAAAAGTAGTTTTTACTAAATTACTAAAAAACTAGAAGAGGTAACTGATTGTGGTATTTCCATTATTATTATTAGGGTGAACTGAAGCATCCTACCAATTTTCAATATTGTAGCTCTATTATTTCGCGCCTCTGATTTTTCCGAAAAACGCGGATTCTGGAGTCAATTTTAGTTTTATGGTTTTGGAAACCAGCACCACTCATTAATGACTTCTTACTGCACCTTCTCACCAAATTTTGGCTTCCTAGCGTCATTATTTAGCGCCTCCTATTTTTCTTTCAAAACGTGAATTTTACGTAAACTACTAATTTCATAACATTAAGATTTGTTACCTGAAACATTATTACATAGAACTATACTTTAACAAAGTTTTACACACAAATCTTAATTTTTACTTTTATGTTAAATGTGGTGCAATACTATATGCAGGCGCGTTACGATGACGTGACGCTACTAGCAGTGAACTAGGGTAAGTCCCGTGCACTCGCTCGCCTCTGTATCTTATACATGATACAGCGCTTGCTTTGCTTCACAGTCTTTCTTTGCACAGTTCCAGGAAGCAAAATTCCCATGGGTTTTTCTCAAACATTTTGGTATTCCTTGCCACACTTCGCTGAAAGTGCACATGTAGTAAATAATACCATTTAGATGGTACTTTATCACCCTCTAGTCCACAACTATAGCCTCATCTTCTACACTCTTCCTGGCCTAATTGAGTCATACAGTCACAAATGTTTCTCTGCATAGTTGGCGATGAAGGAGAAATCTAGGTAATCAGTTTCATAAGGTCACGGCTTTTTTCTCACCTTTTTAGGTATCAATGTGTATTGGCTAGGAAGTATAACAAGTCCTTGCACTTGTGGCGCCGATGAGGTCGACACCAGCATCGGTATGCGTTCATCTGTGGAATCTGTGCATACACCTTTGAACTAAGCTAAGCATTATCTTTGCTCAGTTCCGCCATGTCAGTTCTTTGTGAGCCTAGCTTGTGTTCGGGTGAATAAATGAAGTACCGCTAAATGTAGGTTGTTTGGTGTAACTAAACCCAACCATTCTCCTCACTGGTGACCCCGAGTTGTAATATCTTCCGTATTCGCCGTTTTACTGTGTCCATGACCTCCGCGTCGGATATTTTCGCATGTATTACACTGACACAGCATTCGAACAATGACTTCGTCCCAACATCTAATGCCGGATTTTGTGATCGACATGCATCATGTTGCGGGCGGTGCACACCTGCCAGGACTGCAACATGATGCCTCTCACTCAACGATTCCGTCAATTTCGCCGGATGTTTTCGAGCCTGCAACAATAAGTGAGGTTAGGAGTGTATATGACTCCGGCTCTCAAACACCTTTGTTCCCACTACATATGCCCTCCCTCGTCGACTGTGCAGTTACCTCTTACGGATCTCTGTGCAGTGCGGGACCAATGCTGATTTCTGCAAATGCTTTCTGCAGATGATGCTGTGGTGTATCGAGAGGTTGTAACAATGGAAAATTGTACTGAAAAGCAGGAGGATCTGCAGCGAATTGATGCACAGTGCAGGGAATGGCAATTGAATCTCAATGTAGACAAGTGTAATGTGCTGCGAATATATAGAAAGATAGTTCCCTTATCATTTAGCTACAAAATAGCAGGTCAGCAACTGGAAGCAGTTAATTCCATAAATTATCTGGGAGTGCGCATTAGGAGTGATTTAAAATGAAATGATCATATAAAGTTGATCGTCGGTAAAGCAGATGCCAGACTGAGATTCATTGGAAGAATCCTAAGGAAATGCAATCCAGAAACAAAGGAAGTAGGTTACAGTACGCTTGTTCGCCCATTGCTTGAATAATGCTCAACACTGTGGGATCCGTACCAGATAGGGTTGATAGAAGAGATAGAGAAGATCCAACGGAGAGCAGCGCGCTTCGTTACAGGCTCATTTAGTAAGCGTTATGGAGATGATAGATAACCTCCAGTGGAAGACTCTGCAGGAGAGACGCTCAGTAGCTCGGTACAGGCTTTTGTTAAAGTTTCGAGAACATACCTTCACCGAAGAGTCAAGCAGTATATTGTTCCCTCCTAAGTATATCTCGCGAAGAGACCATGAGGATAAAATCAGAGAGATTAGAGCCCACACAGAAGCATACCGACAATCCTTCTTTCCACGAACAATACAAGACAGGAATAGAAGGGAGAACCGATAGAGGCACTCAGGGTTCTCTTCGACACACACCGTCAGGTGGCTTGCGGAGTATGGATTTAGATGTAGATGTTTTGTCGGACAATCTACCACCGCCAGGACAACGATTTGCCACACCGCAATCCGTGCAGTACCATGCGGATACCTGCCACATGGTCAGAACTGATTCATTCACAGGTCAACCTACTCAGCATCTCACCACACCCACGCCTGCCTTGGTTCAGCATCAGCACTTGCCTTCCTACTTCGATACCTTGGCCTGCAACAGGAACAATAACTTGTTATCTGTGCCTGACCTCCACCTCCGTCCCACTGCTACACCTCAGTGTTTTGTGCCACGACATTCACCTTATCTGCACACCGTTTTGAGTGGAGTGACTATGAAAAGTGAACATTCACACACCCTGTCTGATGTTCGACATCATTTCCCACACTGTGCTTCTGGACAGCCCGCAACTCCGCAGCCTCCCTGCAACACAGGTGGCCCCGGCTCTGGTCATACATCGAGCTTTCTGTGGACTAACACGCATTCTCAAACTTTGAACTTTTTCTCACCTGTTGCCCCCGTGCTGGCTCCAGTCGAGCTTCCGCTACCTTTCTCAGCACATCCCGGTGCCTCATCCGCATCGGTCTTCCGTGACGCGTCAATCCCAACACACCCGCAACGTGTTGAGCTTCCGCAACTGCAATCGACACATTACGGTGTCTCACCCATGTTGGGCTTCCGCGTTGCGACGGATCGCGCTCAACCACAACGTGTCACCTTCACACTGCCACTTGAACAGCCATCGTTGCCACATGCGCTGGAGGCACACTCTCCTGGAATACTACAGCAACAACAGCTCGATTCAGGCAGTGCCCCGATGAACTCAACTCAACCTGTTCTTCCGAACATTCTACAATGCTTACCAACGCTGCCACCGTTTAATCCCAACAGAGCAACAACCTGGTTCAATATTGTGGATGAAATGTTCGACCGTTACTAACTCGACGAGTCAACCAGTTTTCTGTGCCTCATTACCCACCTGCACAACCAGGAGGACTTGATTGCTGACTTGGTCGATGCCCCGGACTCATCTACCCGGTACACACTAGCCAAAAAGACAGTTCTACATCGGCTTGCACACTCAACTGAGGCAGCAATAAGGCAAGTGCTCCACGTCGAGCAACTAGGCAATGACAAATCTTCCCAGCTCTGGAGAAGGCTATGTGCCCTGGTCAGTGCCGATCTACGCTCTGACACAGCTCGCCTCGCTATATGGTCAGATAAACTATCTCCTCACATCCACTTTGCTCTGGCTCAAAGGTCTCCTGAACCTGTCGAGTAAAGAATGACAGTTGTTGACAAGCTACACGATGCATCACTGCTCTATTTCGCCAGCCACTGCCTACCTGACAAGTCTCAGGTTCGAGCTCATCTCCCTGCATCCGGACGTGGCCGGGGCCGTACTGTGCCGACTGTTCCGCTCGCTCTGGGAAGAAGTAAACAAGCAACTGGGACGTCACCGGCTCCACCCACGGTCACGCCCCCTCCTGCAACCAAACCTGCTGCAGCCACCGAACCTCGACCACCGCCACTGACAACGAACCTTCCGTAGGAAATGCAACCACACTACCAATACTGTTACTTCCACACACGGTTTGGTGAGGCGGCACGGAACTGCAGACCACCCTGCTACTTCCGAAACGCCAATTGCAGGTAGCTCCGGGTGCCACCTCCTGCGCACAACATGACAGGCAGCCCCCAGTGCTCCATTCTGTCCAGGAACAACTGGATAATTTCGGACGACTTTACATTAAAGAGATTTCATCGGGATACCATTTCCTAGTGGACACAGGCACCGTAATGTTTCGCTGCTGCCTATGTCCTTAGCGTCGTCGAACATCCGCCCTCATCATACTTCACTGCAAGCCGTGAATTCAACAAAACTACAATACTCGGGTTCAACTTCCCACATCGTCTCACTCTCCGCACACTGCAAACTCGAGTGGACTTTTTTAGTGTGCGAAATTGACAGACCTATACTAGGCGTTGACTTCTTGTGACACCACAAACTTTCACCAGACCTAGTGCGAAACACTGTGTTTCATCATACGTCCAAGACTCACTTCCCCTGTGAGTAAGTGCGCTGAACCTGCTTGCAATCCCAGCAATCGAGCATCCGTGTGTTTACCTCCCACTACCCCTCACAACTGTGCTATCAAGACTGCCATAACATGTACTGACAGTTCTGCAGGACCACACCCTCCTAACATGGCAGCGTTTTACACTCAGCCAGATACAAGTGCGCATGTGCGACGAGCATCACATCACGTGTTTCTGAAGTGACAGCTCCTACACCGCCCCTCGCGGTACAGCACCTCAAACTTTGCAACTTCGGCTCCTGCGCACCGCCATGCGACTGCCACTGACAACACAAACAGTGTACTCATGCCAGGTGTTTTGCCCGTGACCGTGCTGCCACAGACTGCGCCCTCGGACAATGGACTCACCAACGTCTCACGAGCTCTACTGAGCTCACCCGACCACGGTGCAACAGCTTCAAGCCGGCGGCCATCTTGTCGCATTGACTCCTCGTACACTTTGCCTCCTCGGCTCCCGTCGGAAACGCCGAGTGGCTCCGAACACCATGAGCATGCCTTGCCTGCTCCGCTCGCCACACATTGTAAACAAACTGCCCCCCGTACTGCCAGCAACATTTCAGTCGTCACCAATGGCACGATTCACAAGCTTCACCTCACGCCAGGTCCCCTGATCTCCAGTAAACCAATCCGACTTTGTTCCGAGCACCTCTCCGATCTTAAAAGTCAGATTTCTGAACTACTAAGCTCCGGCATCAGTGAACCCTCTGCCAGTAGCTGGTCTACGCTGATACGTATGACACCCAATAAAGATGGGTCCTGGCGCATGTGCAGAGACTACCATCGACTAAAAGCACAAACAATTATGGACACCTGAAAGAATAGTTCAAATGGCTCTGAGCACTATGGGACTTAACATCTGAGGTCATCAGTCTCCTAGAACTTAGAACTACTTAAACCGAACTAACCTAAGGACATCACACACATCCATGCCCGAGGCAGGATTCGAATCTGCGACCGTAGCAATCACACGGTTACAGACTGATGCGCCTAGAACTGCTCGGCCATACCGGCCGGCAATGGACACCCAACCCATACCCAACATTGACGACTTTTCCAGTTCCCTCGCATGTGCGACCACGTTCTCTGTCATTGATTGCAAATGGGCCTACCACCTGATCCCCATGGCACCTGAAGACATCGAGAAGACAGCAATCACCACCCCAATCGGGTTACTTCAGTTTCGATTCATGCCCTTTGGTGAGAAAAAGCAACCCAGACCCATCAACGAAGTGCTATTCGACCTAAAATTCTGCTTTGCGTATCTTGATGACATTCTTGTATTCATCTCCTCCATCGAGGACAACATTCGACATGTGCAAACTGTTATGAACACTCTCATGGCAGCGGGCATCGTGACCAACCAAGAAAAATTGCAGCTACATCAACCCGCTGTCACGTTTCTTGGTTTTTGGGTCTCTGCCGACGGCATTTCACCGCCCCCTGAGAAAGTACAAACAATACTGAACCTACCCAGACCTTTGTCATTCAAAGAGCTCCGGTGCTTTCTGGGGACGGTTAATTATTATCGCCGACATCTACCTCAAGCTGCAGAGATTCAGGCTCCACTGATGGACGCCTTGGGTTCTAGATCCCGGCCCATTCCATGGACCCCTGCTATGACTGACTCCTTCACTGCCCTCAAAAATCTTCTTGCCGAGGCTTACACTATCGTGCATCCTCATCCCAATGCACAGCTTTTCATCACCACAGACGCGAGCGATACTGCCATTGGCGCTGCCCTTAGCGAGACAATCGACGGCCAAACTTCGCCTCTGCAGTTCTTCTCGCGCAAGCTGACCAATCAACAACGGAAATATTCCGCATTTGACAGGAGTTGCTCGTGGTCTACAAAGCGATCAAGCATTTTAAAGACTGACATTGAGGGACGACCTTTCTATGTTTTAACGGACCACAAACCCCCAGATGCGGCCATTGCAAACCCGCCAGCTGACCCGCCTCCTCGCTGCTTCAGATACATGGACTTCATATCTTAGTTCCCCACCGATGTCAGACACATAAAGGGTGCTGACAATATAGTTGCTGATTTCCCTTCACGAGTCGACACCATCCATTTGCTGTTAGATCTCTCTGAACTGCCTAACTTCCAACCCACCGACAAGGAAATACCAATCCTGATTTCAGACTCTACTTCTTCACTACACTTCGTACGCACCCCCTTCCCTGGTATTTCTGGTAAGATCTGGTGCGACGGCAGTACGGGCACGTTATGCCCCTCAGCCCAACCACGCTCCGTTGAGCTGTCTTCAATGCATTGCATAATTTAGCCCAGCCCGGTGTTTGTGTGTCCATCTGCCTCATAGCGGAGTGCTTTGTGTGGACAAATGTCAACAAGGACTGCCAGCAATGGGCACGCTTCTGCGTTGCATTCCAAGGCTGCAAAGTACACAAGCACACTTCACCCCCCTCGCTGCCTTTTCGATTCCTCCTGGGCATTTCCAACATATTCATATTGACATTGTCGGCCCTCTACCCCCCTCTAACAGCTCTTGTTATGTTCTCTCGTCTATCGACTGAACAACTCGCTGGGACGAGGCTGTCCCCCTCCCCAATTTGTTGCTCGAGCTTTCATCGAGTCATGGGTATCGCATTTCGGATGTCCAGCTATCATCACGACTGACCAGGGCAGAGAATTTGAGTCGGCCCTGTTCAATGAGATTTCTAAGGTTTGCGGCATCTGGCGCATCCATACCACAGCATATCACCCGCAAAGTAACGGGCTAGTCGAGTGCTAGCACCGCACTTTCAAGGCGGCTCTTTGATGCCACGACTCCTTATGGACGGAGGCCCTTCCTCTGGTGCTACTTGGCATTCGTGCAATCTATAAGGAAGACCTCAAAGGCACAATAGCCGAGTTCGTATACTGCCACAACATTGTTCCCCCTTGCGAACTTCTGAGCCCTTCCGTTTCTCTCCCTCAGTCTGACTTACCTTCCTTCATGGAGCGCGACAGACACTGCTTCATCAACCTCCATATCCCTCCGGCCGCCAGTCATTCCCGCCCTAAGGTTCACGTCCCGAAATCTCTGGACAATTGTAAGTAAGTCATGCTCCGAGAAGACACTGTCCGTGCTCCCCTCCAACCTCCATATACCGGCCCATACTGAGTTCTCCGGCGCTCAGCCAACACCAATGACATCCAGATGAAATATTCAGCTCTTTCAGTCTCTCTCAACAGGCTTAAGCCTGCTCATGTCGAGCCTTCTTCTACCCCCCCCCCCTTTCAGGCCACGACCACGCGACTTACTGTCGTGTCTCACGACGCTTTGATCACTCCCTCCACGTCGGACTTACACACTCGATTGAGTGACTTCCAGCTCCAATTGTCGAGCTATCCTCCGACCTCGCCCTCTACTCTGGTCTCAAGTACTCCGTCTAGTGACCACATGCTCCCCACGTCGAGCTTAGCTACGATCACACCCTCGCTGCCGGGCCCTAGTCCTCTCCACTGTCGCCTGCCTCACCCTATCGAGGTTTCTCATGCTGAAGGTGAAGTGTGGATTTGAATTGGGAGAAAATGAGAGGATGGAGGAAGGGGAAAGTGCTGGGTCGTGTGTGAGGAGACAATTGGCCCCTGTGATCATCTGCGTAGTTCAGAGAAACTGGTGATGGATGGAAGGATCCAGACAGCTTGGGTTATGAAGCAGCCATTGAAACTAAGCATATTGTGCTTAGCTGCATGTTATGCCACGGGCAGTCAACTTTGTTGTCGGCAACAGTCCGGCGGTGGCCATTCATCTTGGTCGACAGCTTTTTTGTAGTAGTCATACATACATAAAAAGCTGTAATATTTGCTGCAAAGTTGGTATATGACAAAGTTGCTTTCACAGGTGGTCTGACCTATGATGGGGTAGGATAAGCCAGTGGCAGGACTGGAGTGGGAGGTGCTGGGTGAATGGATTGGGCAGGTTTTGCATCTTGGTCTGCCGCAAGGATATGTTCCTTATGGCAAGGGCTTGGGAGTGGTGATGGCATAGGGATGAAATTCGATGTTTTATAGGGTGGGTTGATGACAGAACACAACTTTAGAAAGGGTGGGAAGGATCTTGATTAGCATTTCAGGGCATGATGACAGACAACCCAAAGCCCTAGTGAAGACCATAGTTCAGTTGTTCCAGTACAAGGTGATAAAAGGTGACAATGGGAGCACTCCTTTGTAGCTGGTTCTTGGGGCTGGTCAGCTCACATTAAACCCACTAACCACCAACAGTATTTGTTTTTACGACTGCTATCCTTTTCACACAAAAAATGCTTCCCATATAGCCTAGCCACCTGTTGACTACATATCTGCAGTGATGAGAACTCCCATGTCCAGTATGCTGAAGGCCACACGAAGGCCTTCACAGACAGGCAATACCATCAAAACCTAGTCCAAAAGCAAATTTCTTGTGCCATATCCTCACAATGTCCCAATCCTCCCACCAACTACAAGAACCAACTACAAAGGAGTGTCTTCATCACCACCGAATATCATCCTGGACTGGAACAGGTGAGAAATGTCCTTTGCAAGGGTTCTGATTATTTGTCATCATGCCCTGAACTGAGGGACATTGTATCTAAGATCCTTCCCATCCCTCCTAAAGTGGTGATCCATTGCCCTCCCAACCTACACACCATCTGTATCTATTTTACTACTCTGCAAATCACACCTAAGTGCCTGCCAGAGGGTTCATCGAACTACCTTCATACTAATTCTCCATCATTCCATTCTTGAACAGCATGCAGAAGAAACAAAAACCTATATCTCTCTGTACAAGCTCTGATTTCCCTTATTTTATTACAATGATTGCTTCTCCCAATGTAGGGCACTGGTAACAAATTATTTTCACATTTGGAGGAGAAAGCTGGTGATTGGAATTTTTTGAGTAGGTCACACCACAATGAAAAATGCCTTTGTTTCACTAATTATCAACCCAAATCCTGTCTTGAGTCTGTGACACTTTCGCTGCTATTTCTCAATAGTACAAAACACGAAGCCCTTCTTTGAACTTGCTTGATGTGCTCCGTTAATCATCTCTGGTAGGGATCTCACACCACACACCAGCACTCCAGTCTCTTTAGCAGATCTGCTGCATCTTCTAAGTGTTCTGCGAGTAAAATGCAGTCTTCGATTCACATTCCCCACGACATTCTCTATATGTTCTTTCCAATTTAAATTGTTTGTAACTGCAATTCCTAGGTATTTAGTTGAATTTACAGACTTTACATTTGAATGATTTATCGTGTACCCGAAACTTAATGGATTCCTTTTAGTAATCTTGTGGATGATCTCACACTTTTCATTATCTAGGGTCAATTGACAATTTTCACATCATGCAGATATTTTATCTAAATCGTTTTGCATTTGGTTTTACTTTCTGATGATTTTACTAGATGATAAACAATAGCATCATCTGCAAATGACCCAAGACAGCTCCTCAGAGTGTCTCCTAAATCATTTATATAGGTAAGAAACAACAGAGGGCCTATAGTGGTACCCTGGGGAAGGCCAGAAATCACATTAGTTTTACTTGATGGCTTTCTGTCAATTACTATGAACTGTGAACTCTCTGACAGGAAATTGCGAATCCAGTTGCATAACTGAGGCAATATTCCATAAGCACACAATCTTACTACAAGCTGCCTGTGAGATACAGCGTCAACCTACACAACATCCTAGTCCATTTGTATGCCACTCCCAGTCCAACCCCCTTGCAAAAGGGATCATATCCCTCTGGCACACCAAGGTACAAGACCTGCCTAATCCGCCCACTCAGCACCTCCTACTCCAGTACTGCTGAAGGCTTATCTACCCTTATCAGAGGCCAGGCCACCAGTGAAAGCAGTCATATCATATACCAACTCTGCTGAGAATGCTGTGTGACGAAGCAAGCTGGGATCTCTTTACTTCCTCACTTGTTTTGCCATCAGTCTCCTCAAATTAACTTTATTTTAATTTTTGCATAATTACCATTAATGTGTTGTTGTTGTGGTCTTCAGTCCTGAGACTGGTTTGATTCAGCTCTCCATGCTGCTCTATCCTGTGCAAGCTTCTCCATCTCCCAGTACTTACTGCAACCACAATCCTTCTGAATCTGCTTAGTTTATTCATCTCTTGGTCTCCCTCTACAATTTTTATCTTCCACGCTGCCCTCCAATTCTAAATTTGTGATCCTTTGAATCCTCAGAACATGTCCTAGCAACCGGTCCCTTCTTCTTGTCAAGTTGTGCCACAAACTGCTCTTCTCCCCAATTCTATTCAATACCTCCTCATTAGTTATGTGATCTACCAATCTAATCTTCAGCATTCTTCTGTAGCACCACATTTCAAAAGCTTCTATTCTCTTCTTGTGAAACTATTTATCGTCCATTTTTCACTTCCATACATGGCTACACTTCATACAAATACTTTCAAAAGCGACTTCCTGACACTTAAATCTAAACTCGATGTGAACAAATTTTTCTTCTTCAGAAACGCTTTCCTTGCCATTGCCAGTCTACATTTTATATACTCTCTCCTTCCACCATCAGCAGTTATTTTGCTCCCCAAATAGCAAAACTCCTTTACTACTTTAAGTGTCTCATTTCCTAATCTAATTCCCTCAGCATCACCCGACTTAATTCGACTACATTCCATTATCCTCATTTTGCTTTTGTTGATGTTCATCTTATATCCTCCTTTCAAGACACTGTCCATCCCGTCAACTGCTCTTCCAAGTCCTTTGCTGTCTCTAATGTCATCAGCAAACCTCAAAGTTTTTATTTCTTCTCCATGGATGTTAATACCAACTCCGAATTTTTCTTTTGTTTCCTTTACTGCTTGTTCAATATACAGATTGAATAAAATCGGGGAGAGACTACAACCCTGTCTCACTACCTTCCCAACCATTGCTTCCCTTTCACGCCCCTCGACTCTTATAACTGCCATCTGCTTTCTGTACAAATTGAAATAGCCTTTCGCTCCCTGTATTTTACCCCTGCCACCTTTAGAATTTGAAAGAGAGTATTCCAGTTAGCATCGTCAAAAGCTTTCTCTAAGTCTACAAATCTTAGAAACGTAGGTTCGCCTTTCCTTAATCTTTCTTCTAAGATAAGTTGTAAGGTCAGTATTGCCTCACATGTTCCAATATTTCTACAGAATCCAAACTATCTTCCCCAAGGTCGGCTTCTACCAGTTTTTACAGTTGTCTGTAAATGTTGTCTACTCCTGGGGCCTTGTTTTGACTCAGGTCTTTCAGTACTCTGTCAAACTCTTCACGCAATATCGTATCTCCCCTTTCATCTTCATCTACATCCTCTTCCATTCCCATAATATTGTCCTGAAGTACATCGGCCTTGTATAGACCCTGAGTATACTCCTTCCACCTTTCTGCTTTCCCTTCTTTGATTAGATCTGCGTCTCCATCTGAGCTCGTGATATTCATAGAAGTTCTCTTTAATTTTCCTGTAGGCAGTATCTATCTTACCCCTAGTGAGATAAGCCTCTACATCCTTACATTTGTCCTCTAGCCATCCCTGCTTAGCCATTTTGCACTTCCTGTTGATCTCTTTTTTGAGATGTTTGTATTCTTTTTTGCCTGCTTCATTTACTGCATTTTTATATTTTCTCCTTTCATCAATTAAATTCAATATTTCTTCTGTTGCCAAAGGATTTCTACTGGCCCTCGTCTTTTTACCTACTTGATCCTCTGCTACCTTCACTATTTCATCTCTCAAAGGTACCTATTCTTATTCTACTGTATTTCTTTCCCCCATTCCTGTCAATTGTTCCCTTATGCTCTCCCTGAAACTCTGTACAACCTCTGGTTTAGTCAGTTTATCCAGGTCCTATCTCCTTAAATTCCCACCTTTTTGCAGTTTCTTCAGTTAATTATAACCTGGTTCCTAAATCTCTGTCTTACCATTATATAATTTATCTGATACTGTCTAGTATCTCCAGGATTCTTCCATGTATACAACCTTCTTTTATGATTCTTGAACCATGTGTTAGCTATGATTAAGTTATGCTCTGTGCAAAGTTCTACCAGACTGCTTCCTCTTCCATTTCTTACGCCCAATCCATATTCACCTACTATGTTTCCTTCTCTCTTCCTACTCTTGAATTCCAGTCACATATGACTATTAAATTTTCGCATCCCTTCACTACCTGAATAATTTCTTTTATCTCATCGTACATTTCATCAATTTCTTCATCATCTGCAGAGCTAGTTGGCATATAAACTTTTACTAATGTAGTAGGCGTGGGCTTCGTGTCTATCTAGGCCACAATAATACGTTCACTATGCTGTTTGTAGTACCTTACCCGCACTCCTATTTTTTATTCATTATTAAACCTACTCCTGCATTACCCTTATTTGATTTGTATTTATAACCCTGTATTCACTTGACCAAAAGTCTTGTTCTTCTTGCCACCGAACTTCACTAATTCCCACTATATCTAACTTTAACCTATCTATTTCCCTTTTTAAATTTTCTTACCTACCTGCCCGATTAAGGGAGCTGACACTCCACGCTCTGATCCATAGAACGCCAGTTTTTTCTCTCCTGATAATGACATCCTCTTGAGTAGTCCCTGCCCGGAGATCCGAATGGGGGACTATTTTACCCCCGGAATATTTTACCCAAGAGGATGCCATCATCATTTAACCATACAGTAAGGCTGCATGCCCTCGGGAAAAATTATGGCTGTAGTTTCCCCTTGCTTTCAGCCGCTCGCAGTACCAGCACAGCAAGGCCGCTTTGGTTAGTGTTACAAGGCCAGATCAGTCAATCATCCAGACTGTTGCCCCTGCAACTACTGAAAAGGCTGCTTCCCCTCCTCAGGAACCACATGTTTGTCCTGCCACTCAACAGATACCCCTCCGTTGTGGTTGCTCCTATGGTACAGCCATCTGTATCGCTGAGGCACGCAAGCCTCCCCACCAACGGCAAGGTCCATGGTTCATATGTACCTGAGTATAATCTGCATTTCAATAAAAGAGAAAGGTTGGCCCTCAGTCTTGAAGAATATACTGACAGGTCTAATTTTGTGCTTAGTTTTGTGTATGTCATCAATTTCCTCTATATTTTTTGACTAATCCCAGTTAATAGCTTTTTACAGGGTTAAATAAGTAATTGTTTCATTTAAATTGTATTGTTGACTACAAACAAATATAAACTCTGTACTAATTATAAACCTTTGCAGGAACAACCATTAGTATTCTTAAAGTATCTATTTGGCTCTATTCTAATATATGTTAGCAAAGCCAGCCCTTAATAAATTCCAAAGTAATGACCAGTTCTGTCAAAAGTATTGTTTGTATAACTATATCTGTTAATTTCATCATTTAAACAAATAATTCTCCTTAACCCTTGTAGTAGAAGAAACTGTTAAAAAGAAATAATTTTTCAATATATTCAGTTAATTGAATGAGTTATGTTTTAATTGTAATTTCTGTTACTTAAACATCAAACAATGTACAGTTTCAGTACCTATTATTGTGATGATATATGAACGCCCGATTTTTGGTCCCGAGATAATCGGTCCATGGCCTATTTTCAGACGAGGAACCTGTGCTGGTTAGAACAACAACAATGTATCAACTTAACTATGAAATAAGTGTAACACAAATAGGCTGTATGTTGTAACAATGACAGTGTCTGCTCAATGTATTTGAAAGACTGTGTGGTTAGCATTTTACTGCTCATAGATATTAAGCAGTAAACTATTGTAGCAGTATGCTGATGTTTGCCTGCAAACTATGAGTATTAATGAGGCTTATCAAAATTTGCTAATAGTTAACTGGCCATATTAACTGTGTAATATTGGGAGGGGGGGTTGTGAACAGTGAAAGTAAATAACTGTGAAACACAAATGTGTTGTACGCCCCCCCCCCCCCCCCATTTTTGAGCCAGTATAACAACGTAGTATGTAGACACTGAGGACTATCAACAAAGAAATAAAGCAGGTGAATGTCACAACTGTACAACTTTTTATGTTAGTGTGACTACCAAGCAGCTGCACACAAGGATGAATGGCCACTGCCAAACTGTTGCCAAGAACAGAGTTGACCACCTGTTGGCACTGGCACAACATGCACCTGCTGAATTTCATTGGCTGCTTCACAACCCAGGGCATCTGGATCCTAACCTCCACCACCTGTTTCTCTGAACTACACAGGTGGGAGTTATCCTTAAAACACATCTTCCACTCTCGTAATCATCCTGGCATTAATCTCTGGTAACCCACTGCCCCGCACCCTCCACCGAACAGTTTCCCCTTCCTTCATACTATCACTCCATCCAAATTCACGTTCTCATATCACCTGCAGCATGTGGTGCTCCCCAATGGCTACTACAATCATGCATCACATGCCTAGCCCCATATACCTGCCACCCCTCCCTCCTACATTCCTAGCTAGCAAACCTCCACATACCTGCTAGCCACACACCCCAATCCCTGTCCCTGTCTCCCACCTCTCTCTCCCTCTATCCAACCTGGCCGACACTATTCTCACCACAACCACTTCACCAGCCAAAATGCAGCATTGGCACAGTTAGTACAGCTGGCACCATGATGTAGGGGCACAGGTGTGTGTGTGTGTGTGTGTGTGTGTGTGTGTGTGTGTGTGTGTGTGTGTGTGTGTGTGAAAGGATTACTATGAAAGCTAGGAAGTGGAAGTATTCTTTCTTTTTTTATGTGGCAACTGACAACTCGGCAGTTCTGGTTTTTGGTGAGTGGTCTGTTTTAATTCAAAGGTATAATAAACAACATTTATATGCATTTATGTCAAGTTGTATGTCGAAATGAACGATTTTAACGAGATAGCTGAATAGCTCCCCCTCTGACTCCAGTCTCCCACACAGCAATGCCACATCATTATTTATTTTCACAGAGCTTTGTCTAGGTCCAAATCATGAGTTGTGTTTGTCAAGGGATATCAAGTGTGGAGTCTAGGCAATAGGGCACTGACACAATCCACAAACAGCAGCTAGTTCTAACCTTGTGTGTTCAGTAGTCAGTGTGAAGTACATTAGTACTGACTGCTTGTATTTCAGTGATCACTCTGACTCCTAATTTAAAATTCTTTATCAACTGATTAATGCTGAAAAATGATTACTCAGGGTGCATATGTGGGGGGGAAACAGATTTCCCGGTTAAAAATACACTTTCTCCCGGCTGAAAATACACTTTTTCCGTGTTAAGTGACAGTATACTCTTCTCGGTACTGTAAAACTCATCAATTCTTTGAATGTTTATGTTTTTATCTACCGACGTTCTGAAAGACCTTTGACGTGCAGCAACATGTACGCTGCATATTTCCGTATTACGAAGGTATAAATTTGAATTCCACCAAACACCGCATGTCACATTCCGAAGCATTGCAATCGAGTTTGCGAGGCGCTTTTGTAAGCCAGTCATAGCTCATTGTCAAGTGATCTCGCCAGATGATTACAGTGTGGACACGTGATATAGTAAGCCAATAGCAAGATCACTCTTTAGTAGCGCGAACACACAAATAAGAAAAGTTCATGGTTTAAATTAATATACATAGCATTCACATATAATATTGGTTTCTAAGATTAATAAGCTGGGAGAGAAGCTAAGCTTCCACATATAATGTTGATCTTTTTCGTGCGTGTTACATTTTAAGATACATCACATAAATGTGCCAGTAAAATTTTTAATAACGACGTAAATGTTTGATCTTCTGGGCTCGAAATTCTTCTGAATGGTCGTCCTCAAAGAGGTGATTTTTAAATGAGAGTCGAACGTTTTGTGATTTAAGTAATTCATCGTACATTCTCGCACATAGCTCATCTTGCGTAAAAGGAAATTTGGTTTGAATGTAACACTTTTCAAACCACCATTTGCAATATTTTCCCGTGACCTGTTAGAAATAGGTTTGTTTCAGCAGTTGGAAGACAGCGCCAGATAATAGGCACCACCGCGCTTATGCAGCTACGATGGCGCAGGAAACCCATATGTTTGTACGTGTAAAACATTAAAAGATTTTACATTATGTCATAGAAGAAACAATATCAGAGGATACTTCAAGAGCATCGGAATTTTGTGAACCATGCTAAAATGCATAATTCAGCTTAAAATGCACATTCATATGTCCAGATTCGTATGTAAATTTTCTTGGAGTACTAGTACTGTATTATCTCATGTTTGGTTCTTTATTATGGCAAAATGCCATACGTGCACTTAAAAGGCAGCGGACAGTTGAAACTAGCCAATAGTGTGAAATTAAACACTTTGTTTCAAATAAAACAGAAAACATTAATGAAAGCCAAATCTCTTTAGCAAACCAACAAAAATAACTTCGTTGTTCTGCAAGGTGATTAATGCTTGACTGTCAGCAAGGTGGAAATAAAATCTAAAACTAATAACATATTTTAGCCTTCCATAATTATGCGAATGTATTTTAATTCATTTGATAACTCCGTTTGCTATCATTTAACTAAACTAAGAGGAAACAACAAAATCACTGAACGTAAACACAGGTCACGTGCAGACGATCCATTTCCCCATAACAACTGAGACTGTTCTGGGCATCAGTGCCAGATTTACTATATTTCCGAACCATGGCAATATTAAGTAGTGGCGCCCAGCCATACTTCTGTAACCAGAAGCGAAAGAAGGTACTACTTATATGTGACTCAACTGTGCATGCGCAAGAGACCGCACGCCACTGCTCAAACGAATCTAATTTAAACAGTTGTCACGTCACGGTCATCGACGGCAATTTGTTGTTAGGAAACATTGCATAGTCTTTCTAAAGCCACTGACACACTTTGCTGTTGGCAGATGCTTATATGAGCACTGTGTTTTATTGTTCTATTCGGCGCATTTCCTTTGCAACTTATGTTTTATTTTCATTTTTTTCCCCTCTCGTTCATGTTTTGTTGCTGCAGTATTATTCTGCAATAGCGGGATACAGTGATATCCTTTGTTAGAGTGTTGCTTCTTAGCAGTCAAAATAAAAAAAAATTAGCTGAAACTAATACAATGAAAAATTCCCAGAATTCTAAAAAATTCCCGGGTTTTTCCCGGTTTTCTCCCGAATGAAAAAATTCCCGGTTTTTTCCCAGATCTCCCGGTTGTCCCAGGTCGTATACACCCCGCTACAGTATGACTTTGGTCTCTTTGTATTATTGCTTCAGAATTGTATGTGCTAACAGCTTGGTGTAGTGTGCATTTCAATGACCATATTAAATTTGATTCTCTGCAGCATCGCAAAAAGTGGTTGAGATCATTTACTTCATTTCTTCTATTTAATAAATAAGTGACTGGTATAGATGAACAGACAATTTCTTGTAGATGCCTGGCCGCAAATACACTCCTGGAAATTGAAATAAGAACACCGTGATTTCATTGTCCCAGGAAGGGGAAACTTTATTGACACATTCCTGGGGTCAGATACATCACATGATCACACTGACAGAACCACAGGCACATAGACACAGGCAACAGAGCATGCACAATGTCGGTACTAGTACAGTGTATATCCACCTTTCGCAGCAATGCAGGCTGCTATTCTCCCATGGAGACGATCGTAGAGATGCTGGATGTAGTCCTGTGGAACGGCTTGCAATGCCATTTCCACCTGGCGCTTCAGTTGGACCAGCGTTCGTGCTGGACGTGCAGACCGCGTGAGACGACGCTTCATCCAGTCCCAAACATGCTCAATGGGGGACAGATCCGGAGATCTTGCTGGCCAGGGTAGTTGACTTACACCTTCTAGAGCACGTTGGGTGGCACGGGATACATGCGGACGTGCATTGTCCTGTTGGAACAGCAAGTTCCCTTGCCGGTTTAGGAATGGTAGAACGATGGGTTCAATGACGGTTTGGATGTACCGTGCACTATTCAGTGTTCCCTCGACGATCACCAGAGGTGTACGGCCAGTGTAGGAGATCGCTCCCCATACCATGATGCCGGGTGTTGGTCCTGTGTGCCTCGGTCGTATGCAGTCCTGATTGTGGCGCTCACCTGCACGGCGCCAAACACGCATACGACCATCATTGGCAGCAAGGCAGAAGCGACTCTCATCGCTGAAGACGACACGTCTCCATTTGTCCCTCCATTCACGCCTGTCGCGACACCACTGGAGGCGGGCTGCACGATGTTGGGGCGTGAGCGGAAGACGGCCTAACGGTGTGCGGGACTGTAGCCCAGCTTCATGGAGACGGTTGCGAATGGTCCTCGCCGATACCCCAGGAGCAACAGTGTCCCTAATTTGCTGGGAAGTGGCGGTGCGGTCCCCTACGGCACTACGTAGGATCCTACGGTCTTGGCGTGCATCTGTGCGTCGCTGCGGTCCGGTCCCAGGTCGACGGGCACGTGCACCTTCCGCCGACCACTGGCGACAACATCGATGTACTGTGGAGACCTCACACCCCACGTGTTGAGCAATTCGGCGGTACGTCCACCCGGCCTCCCGCATGCCCACTATACGCCCTCGCTCAAAGTCCGTCAACTGCACATACGGTTGACGTCCACGCTGTGGCGGCATGCTACCAGTGTTAAAGACTGCGATGGAGCTCCGTATGCCACGGCAAACTGGCTGACACTGACGGTGGCGATGCCCAAATGCTGCGCAGCTAGCGCCATTTGACGGCCAATACCGCGGTTCCTGGTGTGTCCGCTGTGCCATGCGTGTGATCATTGCTTGTACAGCCCTCTTGCAGTATCCGGAGCAAGTATGGTGGGTCTGACACACCGGTGTCAATGTGTTCTTTTTTCCATTTCCAGGAGTGTAATTCGTTAAAGCATGAATGTGTATGTGGTGTGGCACTTCTTTTCCTTAATGCAAAAGAAACTCATTTTAATCTTAAACAGTCCTAACAAAATTGACACTTTATTTATATCACAAATACAACAGAGTAATATGTACATCTTTTAATATATTTATGCAACGTACAAGTATTATTTGGTGTTCACAGGAGTGTCACATAATAACATCACATACGTATACTTTTATCCTATCACAAACTCAGTCACTGTCATTGAACTGAATGTTTTGGAATTATCATACCCCTAAAGAGATCAAATGAATTGTCACCTGGGTGTACACTGAAGCAATTTCCAAAATGGTTTCGAACAACAATAAAACCGTAGTCATCAATTCCCAGCACAGTAACATCATGACAGGCACCATCAGTATCAGTTACTGTAATTTTAGCATCACTGTGAAATAAGAACAGTTTATATTCAACTCTGGATTGGTGACTGTTTAGGTATAGAGTAATTTATTTTATACAGGGTCCCTATAGTGCACAAATTTACTAATTATGTAAAAATGGATAAATGGTGTTTTCACTTAATTCAAAAATATCATAACTGTACTATGTGTTGGCGCTTTCAAGTGATTCCAACAACCTCCTTAACTTGCATGCATAAGCAGACATCAGATTATTAAGAAAACTTAAAACTAGAGAAATGAAATACAATGAAAGATCATGAATAGTTAAACTTAATGTTTACGAGTGAGTACACAAAAATATTACATTCTGTAAGCAGATGCCAATATTTTATTATAATTTCTTACTTTCAGGAAGTATTTATAAAAATGTTAGCTGCAATAACAAACCTGTGAAGCCAGTATGTGTAGTACAAATCAAGGAACTCTGTAATATTGCCACTTTGTACTCTTTCCAGGAGTTCCTCCAGCCTATTAAAAACACCTGCTAAATACTTTTCTAGAGACAGCAACTGGATAGTCTCATTAGCACGCTGCTTGTATTCATTTATAAGAGCATTGATACAAGTTGTAGGAGCTTCATTATTGAGATTAATACCACAACCTAAAACAAATACAAATCAAATGTCATAAATGTTGATTAGTTTTAAGTGAGGTAGTCCTTTTAATGCAGAGATCTCTAGACAACAAAAGCTTCAGTATTGTATAATGTAGCCGTAGTTGTAATTCTGTGGAACTCATGGCCTAGTGCAAGTCCTTCTATTGGATGCTACTCTGGCATCTTTCATGTCCCTGAAATACCTCAGTAACTCTCCCAAGGAAAGGTGAGCTACAGTCAACATAGGCCCTCAACTCCTAGACTCCTGGCACACCTTCATATCATTGAGAGATGACTACCGACTTAAAGGTACACCGAAATATTATGTGGTCCAAAGAGGATTTGGTTCAATGCATTTTTGGTTTCCAGGCACGTGCCTTACAACTAAACCAGCAGGACCAACAGTATTGTATTATGCGCGGCATTAATTTAATTTACACTGTATAAGATGATGACAATACTTACACATTAAAACTTTCTGTTACTTTGCACCAAGTTTATTCACGAAGCAATAGTTTTTGGTCAACAAGCACGGCAGTGCCATAATAAAGCTATAATGCAGTAAGTTTGAAATGTTATGCAGAGAATTTAGGGTGCTTCCTAGATCATTCTTCTTTTAGGACAGATTTCAATGTTAGAAACTTTGTAAACATACTGTTGTAACCGCAGAAAAGCCAAGTCTAAATGCAGTTGTTCTCAGACGATACACCAGAAATCATACGGGGAGATAGAGTTAACAGGGGACGCCAGGCGTGTCAGAGGGGTCACAAAAGATAACGACGCAGCCAGATAGCCGAGGCGGCGGTCCAAGCAGCCAGGCAGCTGCGCGTGATAAGCAAGGAAGCAGACTCAGCTACTAAGATAAACAGGGCGCTCTGGGCAGGTCCCTTAATAAACAATAACTTGCAGTATCAACACTCTTGGCTAGAGGGAGAAGTCTGGGAGCGGAGAGAGAAAGAAAGAGGGCCCTAGGTGGGGACCGCACTACGTCATGAGGAGCCAATGAAGGGCTCAGGACGCAGTGCGTGACCATATAGGGAGAGGCCCCTCTACCCCTCCACCCAGCTTCTGAAGAAAAGTACTGAAGTTAATACTAAAACAATCCCTAATAAGGAAAAGTTGCACTCGACGCTACGTCATGCCAAGTGCTGGCGGGGTCGAAGGGGGAGAGCTAACAAAACTCGGAGGCACGCCGCTCCGGAGATCTCTCTCTCTCGGGTTTAGGCAGCGACGGTAGTCAGCGTGAGTAGCAGCCAACTTGGGCTGAGGGCGGGCTGCAGGCAGACAGTTGGAGATAGTCGCCGATGAGCGTTTAGGCAGCGACCGCGGGACTCTGACGTAGGGTGCTAGTGTGGGCAGCAAAGTGCTGGAAAGTTCTATCAGGCAGCCAGAACGGTGGAAGTCAGTCACCGTCTCTGTAATGGGCTTGGCTATTCTGTAGGTACAATCACTACGCAGTTAGGGTGATCTGTATTCTTTATGAATAAATTAGAACTTTTATAACGTCCATACGAGTTTACTTCTACCATCATCCTAGCCTTGTACCTTCACACCAGGGAATTTAACATCTTAGCCAGATCAAAAGTCTCCCTCTCAATTAGGTCAACCGGCTAATTCCCGTTTACGAACCGTGTCGCTCAATCCCTCGCAAAACCCACGCGTGGGACGCGACATAAATAAAAGTTTTGGTGTCAGGTGTGGGGTACCACAAAGGCATATAGGCAAAAAGGAGATAGGAGCCAGTAGATTTTGCTACAGCGACTGTGGCAATTAGCAGGAAGTCGTGGCGACTCGCAACTTTCAGCATTAGTAGCCCCACTACGACAGAGTCCAGAGAAGTAGTCCTCGCGGGTGCAGGGCAAATCAGGATAGCGGCAGCACGACGCGGAGCGACGAGGCACAGAGGTGCCTAAGCAGCCAGCGTTCGAGACCGGGGGTCCGGGCCGAGCAGCGGCAGCAGCCGTAGCAGCGGCAGCCGAGGCGAGCGACGGGGAAGGCACAGCCCAGCAGAGCGGCGGCCGACGCATCGCGGCAGCGCGGAACAGCGCGGGCAAGCGAGCGAGCGACTCTTAACCTAAGGGACATCCTAAGTGCCCTGTGGTTTCACAGGCCAAACCCAATTGTTATTCCTGTTTATCCTAATTGTATTTGTGTCTCTGATGGCCTAACGTTTTGTGTGTGTCCTATGTGTCACATGAGTGTTGTGTGCGTGTGTAGTGTGTCTGATTTTGCTCCAACAGTGGTCGTGAGTGTTTCCACTGGCGATTACTGCCGAAGCATGTCGGGCCATCGTGTGGTCCCCCTCCTGTGCTCCTGGGTACCCAGGTTTGCTATTAACCTGTTGTCTGACTGGGACGACAGTTCATAGAACTGCCGCGCCAGCAGTTTGAAGCGATCCCTAATCATGGGGATCCCTGTGACGTCATGCAGGTCCCTGGTGGGGAAGTCCCGCGGGAGGTGCATGGCAAGGCGCAGGACCTTACCTTGTAGGCCTTGTAACCGCTTGATATGGCAGTCGGCGGCATTTCCCCACACTACGGCCGCGTATTCCAGCACTGGCCTGATCAGTGCTAGATATAGCGTAATGCCGCAGTGTGTGGGAAGCGTGGACTGTGGATTTAGTACAGGGTAGAGTTCGCGTAAGCGTCCTAAGACTCTGCCCCTAACCTCTGTGACATGTGGTCCCCATGTGAGGTGCCGGTCTAAAGTCACGCCCAGATACTTAACAGTGCGAGACCATGGGATGGGGCCTCCCATGATCTGCACTGGTTGAAGATCTCTTGGTATCCGGCGACGTGTAATAATAATTGCCTGGCTTTTTGTGGCGTTAAATTTCAGGCGCCATTTTGTTGCCCAAGCTCCCAATACGTCGCACGCCTCTTGTAGGCGACGACGAAGGATATTAACCTTGAGGCATCGTGCGTAGAGGGCGGTGTCGTCAGCATATAGTGCTAGCGACACTCTCTGCGTCCTAGGTACATCTGACGTGTACAGGGTGTACAACAGGGGGCCAAGGACGGATCCCTGTGGTACTCCCGCACGAACAGGCCTATTAGTGCATAGAGAGCACAGAGACAGCGCGGAGCAGCGCGGCACAACGCGGGACAACGCGGATCAGCGGAACAGACGGCGCACCACAAGAGAAGCGGTACATATAAAATTATATTAAGAATTTTGTATCTTGTATTGTAAAGTGCTAACATAGTTAAGTTGGTAAGATGGCCCAAACTAACGAAGTTCCGTCATCCTCCAGTAGCGGTAAGATATCACTGAAAGAAGCCTTGTGTATAGTTCCAAAAGTGTTCGAAGGAAATAAGAGAGATCTTAGGGAGTTTATTGAAAATGTAGACGCTGCATTTGAACTTGTGAAACCGGAGGAACACGAAACGTTACTGAAGTTTGTTAAAGCCAAAATAACCGGAGAGGCCAGATCGAGGCTGCAAGTAAGGGAACGCACGGGGACATGGCAGGAAGTAAAACATGTTCTAGAGGAAAATTATGCGAGTAAGCGTACCATTGACTACTACGCGTGCAAGATATTTCAATCGAGACAGGGACAAGGAGAGCCAATTGCGACATGGGCAAGCCGAATAGATGAAATGCAAAGGGATTTCAGGGAAGCAGTAAGCAGAGTTACGGCTAGGGAGAACTTAAAGGGCGCAATAGAACTGGTTGATTCACTAGGAAGAGCATGCTTTATACAAGGGTTAAGCAATCATAGAATACAGACGATAGTAAGAAGTAGAGGCGATGAAATCACGCTAGCAGCGGCCGTGGAACTAGCATTGCAAGAAGAAAGTGCAATACTGTCAATGAAAGAGCGGGGACTAGCCCCAAGAGTAACTTTCAACCGGGGAAAGGAAACGGTGAAGAATACCAGAGATATTAGAGATTTGAAATGTTTCAATTGTGGATTGAGAGGGCACATGGCAAGCAAGTGTAGAAAGAATAGGCCAGAGGGAAGAGTACGGATAATGACGGGCAAAGAGTTTACGAATTTTTGTTACGGGTGCGACAAGCCAGGACATACAGACGCGGAATGCCGGGTAAGATTAAGAAAAATTCAGCCGATAGATACAAGAGACTTTAGAGAAAATCATAGGGAAGCTGATGGAGGGTTACGAGAGTGGAGGTGCCCACAATGTAATCTACCAGGGAACTGTGGAGTTCCGTGTACGAGGGTAAAAGACGTTGCTTGTTTCATGTGTAAGCGGCCGGGACATTACGCGAAAGATTGTCACGCAGGGCCCTGGCACGCATGGAGAAAAGGCAGGGTGCCAGTATCGAGCAAAACCGGTAAAGTGGTGCAGGGAAACTAAGAGGCGGCAAGGCCGCACAGTCGGGCCTTGTTGCGATAGGTAAACCCTCAGTTAGGGTAATCGACTGTGCATCAGAAAATGACGTTTTGGTTTTATACTGCATATAATTAAAAAGATATCTGAAGTTGCTAATAGACACTGGAGCACAGTTATGTCTGCTCAAGAGAACGAGTATTCCGATAAATAGTACACTTGCAATTAATGAAGCGGAAAGGCTTCGGCTAAAAGGTGTAACCAGTGAGGCCGTCAGCACAATAGGTACGGTACAGGTACACTTAAGTGTGGACGGTTCTGAGCAAGTAGGGCAAAAATTTCACGTGTACGGGAGAGGATTAGATATTCCGTACGACGGACTGATAGGCAGAAATTTCTTGACAGAGCATAGAGTTAAGTTAGACTATGCAGGTAAAATAGTGAGACTAAAAGGGCGAGATATACCCTTAGTAGTAGAGGAAGAGCCAAAGGGACATGAGAACGAACAAGATTCAGAAGTAGGCGGGGAAATAGGGCCCCGAGAGGAAAAAATAATGTTATTAAAGGTGGGAGGAAATGTAAAAAGGGGAATCGAAAAGGAAATGATTATTCCTAGGCAGGAGATTGCACAAGGGGTACATGTACCTGAAGCGTTAGTAAAAGTGCGAAATGGGAAATGCATAGTAAGTGCATTAAACTTGTCAGAAGACAGAGTGCAGTTAGGAAACGTCAGGTTAATGACGGAAGAATTAGAAAAAGTAGGGAAAATACGCGAAGTAAAATGTTGTACTAATGTCATAGGAAAGACAGAAAGTCGTACTAGTGTGTTGCGAAGGCAATTAAGAATGGATCATTTGAACGCTGAAGAGAAAAGCGCTCTAGCAGAGGTTTGCGCGGAATACGGAGATGTATTTCATCTACCAGGGGACAACCTGTCCTATACTTCCGCAGTGAAGCACAGAATACCGATTGCACCGGAACACGCGGGAAAGGTAGTAAACGCTAGACCGTACAGGATCCCGGAAGCGCAAAAGGAAGTGCTAAGGGAGCAAATAGAGCAGATGCTAAGAGATGACATAATTGTCGAGAGTAAGAGCGCTTGGAACGCACCGTTACTGTTAGTTCCAAAGAAGCTAGACGCTAGTGGCAAACAGAAATGGAGAATCGTAGTGGACTACAGACGATTAAATGATATCACTGCAGGCGATGCATTTCCACTACCGAATATCTCCGAGATACTGGATCAGTTAGGGCAAGCTAAGTACTTCTCGACGCTTGACCTCGCAAGCGGGTACCATCAAATATTGACGGACGAGAAGGACAGAGAGAAAACGGCATTTAGCTCAAACTATCAGCATTACGAATACAAACGAATGCCGATGGGACTGAAGGGAGCCCCAGGATGTTTTCAGAGACTGATGAATACAGTCTTGGCAGGTTTACAAGGAGTGAAATGCTTTGTATATCTAGACGACATAGTATGCTATGGGAAAAACCTGCAGGAGCATAACGAAAAGCTCCGGGAAATATTTGACAGGTTGCGAGAGCACAATTTGAAGCTGCAACCAGACAAGTGTGAATTCCTGAGGAAGGAAGTAATCTTCCTAGGTCATTGCATCACTGACAAAGGAATATCACCAGATATGGCGAAGGTGGAGAAGGTGAAGTTCTTCCCACAGCCAAAGACAACTAAGGAACTAAAAGGGTTTCTCGGATTGATAGGTTACTACCGCCGTTTCATTGCTAACTTCAGCAAGATTGCGAAACCTCTCCATGAGCTCTTAAAAAAGGGAGTAGAGTACCGATGGAGCGAACGTCAGAACAATGCGTTCGAAGAACTAAAAGAGAAATTAATAAACCCTCCGTTACTTCAGTACCCTGACTTTACGAAACCGTTCATCATTACAACGGATGCGAGTAACGCAGCCTTGGGTGCAGTGTTATCGCAAGGTAAGAAGATTGGCGAAGACTTGCCCATCGCATATGCATCCAGAGCATTGAACAAAGCCGAACTAAATTATAGCACAACGGAAAAAGAGTTGTTGGCTATAGTTTACGCAGTAAAACAGTTCAGACCATATGTATATGGCAGAAAGTTCACTGTAGTGACAGACCATAAGCCACTAACATGGATATTTAGTGTCAAAGATCCGAGTTCGAGACTCCTGAAGTGGAGACTGAAACTCGAGGAGTATGATTATGAAGTAATATACAAGCCAGGAAAGTTAAATAGTAATGCGGATGCGCTGAGTAGAATAAGGCATGAAGGGAAGGAAGAGATAGATGCGAAGCAGAAGGTGGAGACAGAGATCTCGGCAGCAAAAGCAAATGGGGAAGAAAGTTCCGTAAACGTGACGGATAGTGGTGAGGAAATTAGTCCCGAAGAAAAAGAAAATATACTAAAGGAAATGCATGACAATCCCTTGGGAGGTCACCAAGGAATGCACAGGACACTCGAAAGAATTAAAGCATACAAGCAGTGGCGCGGAATGAAGCGTGACATTGAAAATTACATTAGGAAATGCCCATCGTGTCAAAAGAATAAAAACACGCAAATGAAAACTAGGATGCCCTTAGAAATTACAGACACAGCAGAAACAGTATTCGTAAAGTGTGCGATGGATATAGTGGGTCCACTAGATGTATCTAATACAGGAAAAAGGTACATGTTAACATTCCAAGACGATCTGAGTAAATTTACCTTAGCAATCCCAATTGACAAACAAGATGCCGAAACAGTAGCTGAGGCATTTGTGGAAAACGTAGTATTAAGGTATGGAATTCCATCAGTATTATTAACAGATCAAGGGTCTAACTTTCTGAGTGATGTATTTAAAAGTGTATGTAAATTGTTGAATACTACAGCGTACCACCCTGAATCAAATGGTGCACTAGAAAGAAGTCATAGAACTATTGTAGAGTATCTCAGACACTTTGTAACAGGAGATCAAAGTTCTTGGGACAAATGGGTACCGTATGCAATTTTTGTGTTCAACACTACACCACACAGCAGCACAGGATACACACCATTTGAATTACTATACGGAAGAAAGGTTAACATACCAGGAGTACCGCAGCAAGAAACACAGCAGGTAAGTTACAATTATGAAATGTATGTAAATAAACTAAGAGCGAGAATGCAGGAAGCCCACAGAGTGGCCAGAGACTCGATTATAAGAAGTAAGAAAATCAGTAAGGAACAGTATGACATGAAACAAAATCCAAAAAACTTCAAGGTAGGAGATAAAGTATTACTGCACGATGAGTCGGTGAGACGGGGTAGATCTCGGAAATTAGATTCACAATGGAGAGGTCCATTTGAAGTAGTAAAAGTGGAAGGTCCTAACGTAGTAATAAAAGTTAAAAGAAATAAGGAAACAAAAGTACATGCCAACAGGCTGAAACAATTCTTTTAAATTTCAGGTATGGCACTCAAGTGGCAGGTCGTAAAATTCGTCATAGTGATAACAGCATACTACATCACTGCATCAGAGCATGCAACAAATGAGTACCAAGTGACGCCATTTCCGAGTTCATCAGGACTATATTACGATAATAGAGGACAGGTAGAAATATACAGTACCACATGGAGAATAGTCACATACGTAAATCTAGATATAATAACAGAAAGGTTTCAGAATGCAGAGAGGTATGGTAGGGCAGCGGTACAAAGGTGCCGAGAAACACTAACACAATTAAATGTAGGATTAATAGAATGCAGGGTACTAGACCAACAAGTAACCCATCATGTGGAAAAAATCACAGGATTGCAACTTTTAGTACAGCAGCTAACGAAACACGAGACCAGAAGGAAGAGAGGAGTATTCAACTTCGTCGGGCAGGTAAGTAAAATACTGTTCGGGACGTTGGACGAAGCAGATGCAGCATACTATAAGGAAAGAATAGACGCTATGGAGAAAAACTGAGAAGGGTTGTTGAGGCTAACAAAGGAACAGGTGGCAGTGGTAAGAGCCACATTGGCGGGAGTAAACAGGACGGTATATACACTAGAGTCAAATGAGCACGTTCTGAAGACAGGTATGCAAAGACTAGAACGATTCATGAAGGAATACGTGAAGGAAACCGATATAGGGTTTAAACGTGTAGCGTCCTTCGCCACAGTAACAGAGCAAGTATTACAACTATCGGCAGTGTTTGGTCAGATCGAAGAGGAATATGAACAAATGATAAATGCCATTGTAAATGCTCAGAAGGGAATACTACAGCCTCATATAATTAATCCAGTCCAAATTGTAAAATACCTAAGTTTAATACGGGAAGAACTAAAAGATGTAAAGTTTCCTGTTTCTCTTACGGAGTCCTCAGGTTATCTATTGTTAAGAATAATTGATTTAGATGTTTTCATCTCGGGTAGCATACTAGGATATGTAATTAATATTCCATTAATAAATAATAACAATTTCAATTTGTATAGAGTACTCCCACTACCAAAAGAAATTCCAAACATGAAAGGTAAATATGTGTACATACAGCCAGAGAAAGAATTCTTACTAATAGATGAATCCAAAAGGCAGTACGCGAAACTTTCTGCGGAGGAACTAAAATGCAAGGAGCTAAGTAAAAATAGGAGAGTGTGCAAACAAGCATTCGCCTTGCTGTCAACATTCGACCACGAAGAGTGCGAAGCCAAATTGTTGCAACCGGTAAGAGAAATTCCGGAAGATTGTGTGCGAAAAATAGTCGCACTAAATCAGAGCCTTTGGACTCATCTAAACAGTAACGAATGGCTATATGTAGCACCGAAGGAAGAAGGCTTAACAGTATTGTGTGGAAGGGAACCACCAAAGGACCTAGAAATAAAAGGGGTAGGAAAAATTAGTTTTTACAGTAAATGTAAGGGGTATGCACTAGAGTGTTCATACAAACAGATAGAGTGATCCAGAGCAATGTGACGAAGAAAGACATAGTTCCGCAGATCAATCTAGAATTCGATTGTTGCGTGGTAAACAAGGAAAAAAGGAATGTCTCAACGTTAGCATTAGATTTGCCATTGGACCAGGTAATAACACAGTTAGACGACTTGAAAGTCGCAGGAAAAAGACTGGATGATGTCCAGAAGATGGTAGAGAGACAAGAGGAGGAAATGAAGTACTCCAGGTACTTCACACATTACTCCATAACTGCGTATGTAGCCATATCAATAGTTATTCTAATCATAATAACATGCTGTTGTAAAAACTGTAAATGTTGTAAAGACTGTTTTAAAAGTATATGGAAATATTTTGAAGACAGTGATTGTTGTGGAAAAGTACGTATAAGAAATACCATAGTGAACCAATACCCAGAGACTAGTTCAGCTAGAAGACACAGTAATAAAGAAACTGAAGAGATAGTAATTTATGAAAGATGTGGAAAAGACCAAGGTGATACGGTCGCTTTCAGAAACAGACGTTAAATAACTGTATTTGAAATATGTAATTGAAATGTAACTGTATTTGAAATGTGTAATTGAAATGTAACTGTATTTGAAATGTAATTCTAATTGAAATGTGAATGTATGTATCAATGAAAGTGTCTTTTGATTTTAATGCAAATCCTTTTGACATAACTGAATGTTAGGCATGTATAATGTAATTGTATTATTGTGTGTTTAATGAATTTGACTTTACTAAATGAAAATGAAAAATATAACATATCAGATGCTAATGTAATAAACAAATCTGTAAAGCATGTAATGGAAAAAAAAAATAAAAAAAAATAAAAGAGTCACAATTGACGCTACTCTGAGGAGTAACGCCAATTTCCCTGGCGGGGGAGGTGTTGTAACCGCAGAAAAGCCAAGTCTAAATGCAGTTGTTCTCAGACGATACACCAGAAATCATACGGGGAGATAGAGTTAACAGGGGACGCCAGGCGTGTCAGAGGGGTCACAAAAGATAACGACGCAGCCAGATAGCCGAGGCGGCAGTCCAAGCGGCCAGGCAGCTGCGCGTGATAAGCAAGGAAGCAGACTCAGCTACTAAGATAAACAGGGCGCTCTGGGCAGGTCCCTTAATAAACAATAACTTGCAGTATCAACACTCTTGGCTAGAGGGAGAAGTCTGGGAGCGGAGAGAGAAAGAAAGAGGGCCCTAGGTGGGGACCGCACTACGTCATGAGGAGCCAATGAAGGGCTCAGGACGCAGTGCGTGACCATATAGGGAGAGGCCCCTCTACCCCTCCACCCAGCTTCTGAAGAAAAGTACTGAAGTTAATACTAAAACAATCCCTAATAAGGAAAAGTTGCACTCGACGCTACGTCATGCCAAGCGCTGGCAGGGTCGAAGGGGGAGAGCTAACAAAACTCGGAGGCACGCCGCTCCGGAGATCTCTCTCTCTCGGGTTTAGGCAGCGACGGTAGTCAGCGTGAGTAGCAGCCAACTTGGGCTGAGGGCGGGCTGCAGGCAGACAGTTGGAGATAGTCGCCGATGAGCGTTTAGGCAGCGACCGCGGGACTCTGACGTAGGGTGCTAGTGTGGGCAGCAAAGTGCTGGAAAGTTCTATCAGGCAGCCAGAACGGTGGAAGTCAGTCACCGTCTCTGTAATGGGCTTGGCTATTCTGTAGGTACAATCACTACGCAGTTAGGGTGATCTGTATTCTTTATGAATAAATTAGAACTTTTATAACGTCCATACGAGTTTACATCTACCAACATCCTAGCCTTGTACCTTCACACCAGGGAATTTAACATCTTAGCCAGATCAAAAGTCTCCCTCTCAATTAGGTCAACCGGCTAATTCCCGTTTACGAACTGTGTCGCTCAATCCCTCGCAAAACCCACGCTTGGGACGCGACAATACTTAATGATCAGTTGGGTAGGTATACAATGATTGGTCTACATCTAGAATCAAACTCTGACCAAACCATCTTGTTTAAGTGCCAACCCTCCACATTTCTTCCACTTCACAAAAAATTTCTGGTACTGCAACAAACATATACAGGGTGTTACAAAAAGGTACGGCCAAACTTTCAGGAAACATTTCTCACACACAAATAAAGAAAAGATGTTATGTGGACATGTGTCCGGAAATGCTTAATTTCCATGTTAGAGCTCATTTTAGTTTCGTCAGTATGTACTGTACATCCTCGATTCTGATGATCAAATTGTAAATTTTCACAATCGACACGTGTGGGCTGATGAGAATCTGCACGCAATTGTGCAATCACGTCATCAACACAGATTTTCTGTGAACGTTTGGGGAGGCATTGTTGCTGATGTCTCGATTGGGCCCCATGTTCTTCCACCTATGCTCAATGGAGCATGTTATCATGATTTCATATGGGATACTCTACCTGTGCTGCTAGAACATAAGTCTTTACAAGTACGACACGGCATGTGGTTCACGCACGATGGAGCTCCTGCACATTTCGGTCAAAGTGTTCGTATGCTTCTTGACAACAGATTCAGTGACCTACGGATTGGAAGAGGCAGACTAATTCCCTGGCCTCCACGCTCTCCTGACCTCAACCCTCTAGACTTTCACTTATGGGGGCATTTGAAACCTCTCGTCTACGCAACCCCGGGAACAAATGTAGAGACTCTTCGTGCTCGTATTGTGGACGGCTGTGATACAATACGCCATTCTCTAGGGCTGCATCAGTGCATCAGGGATTCCATGCGACAGAGGGTGGATGCACATATCCTCATTAACGGAGAACATTTTGAACATTTCCTGTAACAAAGTGTTTGAAGTCACGCTGGTACGTTCTGTTGCTGTATGTTTCCATTCCATGATTAATGTTATTGAAGAGAAGTAATAAAATGAGCTCTAACACGGAAAGTAAGCGTTTCTGGACACATGTCCATATAACATATTTTCTTTCTTTGTGTGTGAGGAATGTTTCCTGAATGTTTGGCTGTACCTTTTTTGTAACACCCTGTATATAACAGTCTTGTCTACACCCAGCTCCCAACACTAATCACCAAGTATTTGTATAATCATTAGAAGTACACTCCAATAACACTTCCTTGGGGGCACATACTAAGCTATTTCCACAAATGAAGATTTCTTCATGTTGTTGACAATTTACCCAGTTCTGTTTACTAGAAATCTTTAATACATAAACTCTATCGAATGCTTTTTTTTGTCTAGGATGTTGCACATGATGGTAGAGGTTATCCACAACTGTAATATTTAAATTGAAACAAAATACAGCACAAGTTGAAATTTAAGTTGTAGCACCAGGACACGGTTTCAGTCATCAGGACCACTACTAAGTGGCTATATGAGAAAAGATTCACAACAATGTTAATAAACTAGGTACACATGGAACAAATTACATAAAAAGATACAGTAGCAAGAAATATCATTCACACAAGAGAATTTAGTATGACATACATAATATAAAATAAATAATGGTGTATAACAAATCATCAAAATTTTAAGAAGGCGACATGAATAATGTAAGAACCTGCAAGCCTGACATTGTTGAGGTACATAAGTGCAGACTGGTGAGACACGTGAAGAAGCAGTAGTTAAATAGGGGAGGAGCAGGTTACAGGGAGGGCCTATAGAGGACACGGAAGGTGAACGGGAGGAAGCAAATATGAAGATCAGTAGCAGAATGTTTAAAAGTAAAACAAAAACACAGCAATATGTAAAACTTAAAAAGATTTATAATGAAACAGAAGAGAAGACATTGTAAAAAGCAGTAATCCGAGAAAAGTAAAGACAACAGACATCAACAATCTGATAGACAGGATGAGCAGCAATGCATGACTGCTGATGAGACTGCAGTGTATGGGACAGTTTTGTCATATATGACTATTGGAGGATACAGGATGACTCAGAGATAATTTGTATGTGGTGTGATGAATGGCAGCTGTCTCTAAACATGTGCTCACATCCTTGCCATTGTGCTCCCAAGGAGCACACACTCTAAATGTGTAAAAATGTAAGTTAATATAGATGAATAGGGAAAACAATACTGTAATGTTTCAATAAAATATTAGTGATAATTTGCATGACACAGTCACATTGATTAAATATCTAGGCGTAACTCTACAAAGCTATATCAAGTGGAACGAGTATCTAATGTCGGTAGTAGGGAAGATTAATGGTTCACTTTGGTTTACCGGAGGAAGTTTAAGAAAGTGTAACTCGTCCATAAAGGAGACCACGTATAGAACACTAGTGTAACCCATTCTTGAGTACCGCTAGAGTGCTTTGGATTCCCATTTGGTCAGACTAAAGGAAAACATTGAGGCAATTTCCAAGCTAGATTTGTTAATTATAGGTTTGATGGACAAGCAAGTATTCCAGAAATGTTCACTGAACTAAAATGGAGATCCTGGAAGGAAATGCTCCTCGAACCAAACGGGAATTCCTGGAGGGAAGACAACGTTCTTTTCATGAAACACTATTGAGAACATTTAGAGAACCAGCATTTGTGGCCGAGTGCTAAAGGATTCTACTGCTGCCGACATCCATTTCGCATAAGATGTGATGACAAGATAAGAAATTAGGGCTCACGCGGAAGGGAATGACTAGTAATGGTATCTAGTACCCTCCACCATGCAACATATTGTTCTGTTGGGGGGTCAGGTTGTTTGGGGAAGGAGACCAGACAGCAAGGTCATCGGTCTCATCGGATTAGGGAAGGACGGGGAAGGAAGTCGGCCATGACCTTTCAAAGGAACCATCGCGGCATTTGCCTGGAATGTCTTAGGGAAATCGTGGAAAACCTAAATCGGGATGTCCAGGCGCGGGATTGAACCGCCGTCCTCCCGAATGCGAGTCCAGTGTCTAACCACTGTGTCACATATGGTTCTGTGGGGAAAATGTATGTAGATGTAAAAGAGACAATACTCTGAGATCCTTGATGTAAGAAGAGTCATGGTTGGAAAGCCAGTGATGGTAGACATGTAGAATCAGCAAGTTTATCTCTGCATGAAAACAAATGTTAATGAAACATGAAGCCTAAAATAAAGAATGTTGCCTATTGTTTACAATAAGTGAGGACCACATAATATGAAATGATGAGTAACAGTGCTAGATTCAATTACATTGCGACATACTGAACACATTCTGAAGAGCATAAAGAAAACCACTGTTTTTAAGTTTTCCTGTTCATTAAAAATCTTGCTCTTATTATGGTGCACATAGTTACAGATTCCTATTTCTTCCAGGATGTTTATATAGGTACTCTTCTACATTTTATGCAAAATTATAAGTTTATTTTCAATATTAGTAACATTGTGTTTTTCTGCGATAAAACTGGAAGAAAAGATGGATTTATCTTTGGCATATTTTTTGTAAGTTTGGTGTGCCTGGTTTTTAAGTTTATGTCTGTCTGGCTCATATAAAAAGCTCTGTAGTCAGTACAATGGATTTATGTATACCTGTGGTTGCAAACTTGCTGTTGTTAGTTTTAATATTATTTACAAGTAACTGATCTAGTGTGTTAATTGTCTTGAAAGAATCTAACATTGAACTTTATGAACAACACATTGAGCTTGTATTAAACATTACCATAAAAAGGAAACAAGACAAATTTTAAAGTTTCTGCAGGATCACAGCTATATTTGCTGGTTGTTTCTGAAGAACATGAGATTTAGAATTACATAGCTTAGCAACTACGGAGTAATGAAAACCACTTTTGGATGCAATATGGCACAAAGTATTCAGTCCTTTGCTCATTTCATAAGTATTTAAGCATAATCTGAGTATTCTGCTAATCATTTTGTTTTATGTTTTACTAGATGGCATGAATTCTGGCAAACAGTGATATCTGTGGTGATATGCCTAATGACAGATATCAAAAGAATGATTTTCATTAACACTGGTAATAGAAAGATCTAATTAGTTAATCAATATATTTTGCTCGTGTTTGAGTTCATATTAGGGCGAAGTTCATTCATCTTAAGAGCTAACAAACAGATCAATGTCATTATTAGATTCTTGATACAAAAACAGAATATCATCTAAAGGTCATTTACTTTCTCGTAATATTAAAATTTCAATGACACCTTTGTAACTGTAGGTATATATAAAATATAATGTACTGACCAATAATATTTTTAGAATGGGCAAAAAACTTTAAAACCAGATACTAAAACATACAGGAATAGGGAGAAAAGAATGTAGAAGATATATCCATTTTTGCTTCCCACCTCTTCATAGCAGGACATAATGACACACAGAAGGTCAAAATGTTACTAATACTGAAAATAATATTACAATTCTACCTAAAATCAAGAAAGCTGCACTTATGGACATCCTGGAATAAACAGAAATTTATGGCCATGTGTGCCATAATAATAACAAAATTCTTAATGAAAGGAAAAACTTGTTTTCGTTGATTTTCTTGATTATCTTCAGAAGGTGTTCAATACATAACTGAATCTAGCACTGTAACTTACCACTAAACTGTGTGTGTGCCTCATTAATTGTAAACAACTCACCACATTCAGAACTTTGGCCTTCATGTCATGTAAACACCTTGTTTGTGTACGGAGGTACATTTGCTGATTCCACTTGTTTGCCATTGCTTGCTTTCCAGCTTTGGCACTTCTTCCAACAATCTCTGAGCATCATCTGTAGTCTTCACTTTTTTATATTGCTTCTTTTTATGATAATTTCTCTTATGTTTCTCTGACAATCTTTTAAGTGCTACATATTGTAGCATTTTGTTTTTCTTGTAAAGCATTCTGCTATTGATATTATTAATACTCATTTCCTCCTGTCTACCTTCCGTGTCATCTATAGGCCCTCCCTGTAACCTATTTATCTGCTATTTAACCATTGATTCTTCATGTGTCGCACCAGTGTGCACCTGTAAACCTTCATGATGCTAGGCTTGCATGTTCATACATTATTCATGTTACTTTCTAAAAATTTTGATGAGCTGTTACGTACCATTCTGTATTTTACATTGTGCATGACATCCAACGCTCTCTTTTCTGAATGGTGTTTGTTGTCAGTAGGGAGTAGTAGTAGTAGTAGTAGTAGTAGTAGTAGTAGCTTTATTAATCTGTAGATCGCTTTTTACAAGGATATAGGACATGTAAAAGTATTTACAAATTTAGATCAATTTAAAATAATCAAATTTGTACACACATATATTTACAGACTTCTAGTTAGAGACAGTCATTAGATTTACTCCTGGTGTACAATGCATATCTCACTATCAGTCACTGCACACACTATACATACATTGTTTCATAACACTTCACTCATTACACACACACACACACACACACACACAGGTGATCTCTGGGCCATTTTCTGTACCGTAACTTCCCATCTGTTATCCTGAAAAACTGAGTCAGCACCCCTCCATAATTAGTGAGATGTTGAGCTCAGAAAGAGGAAGAGGTGTTAGTCCTGCACTATACATAGCTTGGAGGTAAGTATTTTTAGAAAGGAAAAAAAAAGAAGGATAAAAACATATAGTGCAGGTGTTATATGGAATGTTGGATATTTTATAATAATTATTATTATTATTCATGTGTATAACAATTCTTTATAAAACCCCTACTCTGTTTTAGCCTAGTAATCCTTCAATGTATAAAATGTATTGCGTAACAGGTACTTTTTAGCTGCCTTTTAAATAAGTGTATTTTGGCAATTTCTTTAATCTCTTTTGGTAATTTATTGTACAGTTTTATTCTCCGGTAGAAAATGCAGTTTTGACTTTTATTTTTATTTTTTCTTGGTAAATGTAAGTTGAGTCTATCTTTTGTTGCATGGTCACGGACAGAGCTGCTTGTGCAGTAATTACCAATGTTATTTTTGATGTGTACAACTGACTGGTACATGTATTCACATGGAGCAGTTAAAATACCCAGTGTTTTGAACAGATCTTTACAATGAGCTCGACTAGTATATTTGGTTATTATTCTTATGGCTATTTTCTGGAGGTTGAAAGTTGTGTTCATATTTTGTGCATTTGTTCCCCAAAAAAGAATTCCATAGGTAAGAAATGAGTGTACATATGAATAATATGTAACTAAAAGACACTGCATGTTACACACTGATGACAGGATTCTAAGGGCATAACATGCTGATGACATTCTGTTTGCAAGTACTTTTGTGTGTTCACACCACTTCAGCTGAGAATAATATTCATTCCTAGAAATTTTGAATTTGTTACACAGTCTATAGAGGTGCCATCTACATTTAATTTAACATTGTTACTTTTCCTCTTCAAACTGAAATTCGTGGCATTAGTTTTCTTTATGTTCAATGTCACTTTATTACTTACTGACCAATCATAAACTTCCTTGATAGTTTCACTTGCTTTGTACACTATCTGTTAGGTATGATCGAAACTAATAGTTAGCTAACCCTCTTATTCCTAATGCTTCTAATTTATTTAACAGAATCTTGTGGCCGACTGTATCAAACGCCTTTGAAAGATCCAAAAATATGCCTGTGACACATTCATCTTTATCAAGAGCATCAAGTAAAACTTTAGTGAATTCTACTATGGTTGACTCCGTATTTTTGCCACTTCGGAAACCAAACTGTGATTCACTTAAAAGATTGTATTTTCATCAGCCCTGCGCCTGCTATACGGATGTTTGAGTCACAGCTCCCGTACAAGATAAGTAATTTTAGGAGTAAAAAACTGTTTCCAACACTTTAAACTAATTTATTACGTTAATTATAGTGCTCTTCAAGCGTACCATTAAAAGTTTTTGTCTTACTCGCGTATTTTCACAGTAATCAAGCAAAGTTCGTTTTGTTTACATATCGCGGAGAGGCCGAACTTTTGAGCTTTCAGATTAAACTTCATACTGCAATTTTAAGTGCATTTACTGATAGTTTAGTGTGCCAAATACATTTGCTGCCCCTTTATATCTGTAGAGTATCGTCATCTCTTAAGTAATTTCCAGTAAGAAACTTCTAAACCATTGTTTACATTGTCGCGAGTAGGCCTAATTTTTTGTACACGTATTTTCATTGTTTTTCGGTAACTTAATTGTCTTTCTGTCACTAAAATCGATTTGTACCATGAGTGTAAAGTGCCTGACGTGCCGCAGAATCGTTAGCTCCGGGGTCTGGTGTGATGGATCTAGTAACTTTTTTCATTGGGGAGATTGTAGTGGCATGGGAATTGGGAAAATGAGCGAGACTCATCAGTGGTTCTGTAGGCTATGCAGTAGAGATAGAAACAGGAGGGGAAAATTGCTGCCCTTCAGGCTCAGTTAGATGACGCTAGACGAGAACTGTGCAGGTTAAGGGGGGAGAAGGGTAAATAGGGGTGGGAAGTGGCAACAGGCATAAGGAACAGGCCAAGAAATTCTTCTGACAGCTTTGTTATTAATGTAAAAAATAGGTTTGACCTGTTGCCTCAGTCGGAAACTGATGAGCCTCTCACAGAAGTAGATGTAGACAGGGCTCAACAAGCTTTCAGCAGAAAATTGAATAAGAAGGTAGGGAAGTGTGCAAAGAGAAAGAAAGTCTTGTTGCTAGGTAGTTCGCATGCTAGGGGTGTGGGCCAACTTCTGCAGGATGAATTAGGGTCAGAATACCAGGTCACAAGTTTTTTCAAACCTAGTGCTGGACTGGGGCAGGTTACAGAGGATTTAGGTTCACTATGTAGAGGCTTTACTAAGGAAGATACCGTGGTTATTGTGGGTGGGCCGGGCAACAGTATTGACAGAGATCCGGGGTACAGCATAGTGTGTGACCTGGCAAATCCTGCATCGGCATCGAGTCATATCAGTGTTGGGTTTGTGTTGGTTCTGGAGCGCTACGACCGGCCTCATTTGAGCTCTTCTGTCAGGAGAGTTAATTTGGAGTTGGAACGGATACTTGGATCTGATGTGGGGTCACACATTGGTGTGTTTCCTGTTGATTCACTCTGTAGGTGGGACTACACTAGACATGGCTTACACCTCAACAAGAAGGGGAAGGGTAAACTGGCTGGGCTGATTGCAGGAAATTTAAAGGGGGGAGGAACTACATCTCATGGTGGTAACTCTTTTTTAGTGTAAGATCAGTGTCCAGTGGGAAACTCAGCCAGGCAAGTACTAAAGATGTTAAAAAAGTTCAAGATACTCACAAAAGTAAAATGAAAAATGTTAGTATATTTCATCAAAATATTGGGGGATTGAAGAATAAAATTGATGAGCTTCTGCTTTGTTTAGAAGATATAGAAACTGAGAATGTAATAGATGTACTATGCCTGTCTGAGCATCACATTGTCACTGATATGCAAAAGGTTAGCATCAATGGGTACAAATTAGCTGCACATGTAAGTAGAGATAATATGATGAGAGGAGGAGTTGCCATATATGTCAAAAGCTTCCATAGCGCAAAACATTTAGAAACTAGAAAATTTTGTGTAGAGCAACATATGGAAGCATGTGCCACTGAACTAAAACTAAATGATGGTACTTTCATAATTGTTACAGTGTATAGGTCCCCCTCAGGGAATTTCCAGCTATTTCTAGAAAACTTGCATGCTTTGTTGTGCTATCTGTCAGACAGGGGGAAGCAAATTATCATTTGTGGGGATTTCAATGTTGATTCCCTGAAAGAGTGTGATAGGAAGAATGACCTTGTAGTATTACTCAGTTCTTTCAATCTGAGCTCCGTCATTGATTTTCCTACTCGGATAACAAAGAACAGCAGGACACTGATAGATAACTTTTTTATAGACCAAGATAAGTTTAAGGACATAAATGCTTATCCTGTTGAGAATGGTCTTTCAGATCATGGTGCACAGCTAGTTACAGTACATGGCATAGCTCCATGCAGTATATCAAATCAGAATTTCAAAGCAGTGCGTTCAATTAATAATATAAATACTGCAAACTTTAGGGAAAGACTAAAGGAGCTAGACTGGGATGAAGTGTATATGGAACCCGATGCAAACTTGAAATATAACTTATTTCACGATACATTTTTAAGGGTATTTGAAAATTGTTTCCCAAGAAAACAGTGAAACATAATTCCAAGAAAACATATAAAAAACCTTGGCTAACTAAAGGAATAAGAATATCTTGCAACCGTAAAAGAGAACTGTATCTAACAGCAAGAGGGAGTACTGACCACGAAATTGTTCAATATTATAAAAACTATTGTGAGGTACTAAGAAAAGTTATTAAAAAGTCCAGAATCATGTGTATCATGTCTGAGATCAGTAACTCTGATAATAAAATTAAAGCAATTTGGAATATTATTGAAAGGGAAACAGGGCAACCAAGAGCACGGGAAGACTTTAGTGCCATAAAACTGAATGACAAGTGTACTAACAAACAATCTGAAATTGGAAATATTTTCAATAATCATTTTTTAAATGTTGTGGAGAAAGTAGGATCTAGATCTTCACTAGAAGAGGCAAGGCTTCTAATAGAAGAGGCCATACCTGTGCAGTTTGAAACAACTGTATTTCTATGAACCTCTCCCTCTGAAATCAGTAAAATAATAAACTCACTGAAAAGTAAAAGCTCTTACGGAATTGATGACATTTCCAGCAAGATACTTAAAGCTTGTTCCTCACAGATAAGTAGGATTCTCAGCCACGTATGTAATACCTCTTTGCAGCAGGGTGTTTTCCCCGATAGACTGAAATATGCCATTGTAAAATCATTGCATAAAAAGGGGGATACGTCGGATGTCAACAACTATCGCCCAATCTCTCTTCTGACAGCTCTATCAAAAATTTTTGAGAAAGTAATGTATTCAAGAGTAGCCTCCCATATATGTAAAAATAAAGTACTAACAAAATGTCAGTTTGGTTTTCAGAAAGGCTTTTCAACAGAAAATGCTATATACGCTTTCACTGATCAAATATTAAATGCTCTGAATAACCGGACATCACCCATTGTTATTTTTTGTGATCTCTCAAAGGCCTTTGACTGTGTAAATCATGGAATTCTTTTAGATAAGCTAAATCATTATGGTTTGAGGGGGGCAGTGCACAAATGGTTTAATTCATACTTAACTGTAAGAATGCAGAAAGTTGAAATAAGTGGTTCATGTAATGTTAATACAACAGCTGATTCCTCAAACTGGGGGGCTATCAAGCACGGGGTCCCACAGTGTTCGGTCTTAGGTCCTTTACTGTTCTTGATATACATTAATGACTTACCATTCCATATTGATGAAGATGCAAAGTTAGTTCTTTTTGCTGATGATACAAGTATAGTAATAACATCCAAAAACCAAGAACTAAGTGATGTAATTGTAAATGATGTTTTTCACAAAATTATTAAGTGGTTCTCAGCAAACGAACTCTCTTTAAATTTTGATAAAACACAGTATATACAGTTCCGTACAGTAAATGGCACAACTCCAGTAATAAATATAGACTTTGAACAGAAGTCTGTAGCTAAGGTAGAATTTTCAAAATTTTTAGGTGTGTCCATTGATGAGAGGTTAAACTGGAAGCAACACATTGATGGTCTGCTGAAACGTCTGAGTTCGGCTACGTATGCTATTAGGGTTATTGCAAATTTTGGTGATAAGAATCTCAGTAAATTAGCTTACTATGCCTACTTTCATTCACTGCTTTCGTATGGTATCATATTCTGGGGTAATTCATCATTGAGTAGAAAAGTATTCATTGCTCAAAAACGTGTAATCAGAATAATTGCTGGAGCCCACCCACGGTCATCCTGCAGACATATATTTAAGGATCTAGGGATCCTCACAGTAACCTCACAGTATATACATTCACTTATGGAATTTGTTGTTAATAATCCAGCCCAGTTAAAAAGTAATAGCAGTGTGCATAGCTATAACACCAGGAGAAAGGATGATCTTCACTATGCAGGGTTAAATCTGACTTTGGCACAGAAGGGGGTAAATTATGCTGCCACTAAAGTCTTTGATCACCTACCAAACAGCATCAAAAGCCTGACAGATAGTCAACCAACATTTAAAAATAAATTAAAAGAATTTCTAGATGACAACTCCTTCTAAGCATTGGCTGAATTTTTAGATATAAATTAAGGGAGGGAAAAAACTAACGTAAGCATTAGTGTCATGCAATATTTTGTGTAATGTAATATCTTGTACAGACATCTTTCATTAACCTGACACGTTCCACATCATTACGAAGTGTTGTATTCATGATCTATGGAACAAGTATTAATCTAATCTAATCTGTACTTGTAATTCATTAATCTGTCTTTTTGAGAATGGTGACAGCAGGGAAATGGGCCAGTAATTTTCTATGTCTTCTGCATTACCTTTCTTAAGCAAAGGTACAACTCTTGCCTGTTTTAACTGCTCTGGAAATGTCTCTCACGTGAAGGATTCATTTATTATATTTGTTAAGGGGCCTTCTAAAATCCCTATGCATTGTTTCAGTACACACATTGGTACTTCATCTAAGCCTACTGACTTTTTAGTTTCTGGACAGTTTTATTGACTTCATTCTCTCTAGTTGGAAGTAACATCATTGTATTTAGCGCAACATTATTTATGGGTGTTATATTTGTTTTGGGGAATTTTTGCTGTAACTTCTCTGCAATACTTGAAAAATGCTCGTTTACAGAAAATCTAAGTGCTGTGGATCATTTATTACTTTATCCCCCTCCCTAAGCAGTATGTTATTCTGTGTTTGTTTGCCTCTCCCCATTTCCTTTTTTATAACATCCCGGACTGCTTTGCTTTTATTCTCTGTACTATATATTATTTTGTCATTAAATGACTTTTTTGCAGCAATCAGCAACTTCCTATAGATATTTTTGTATCTATGATAGAAATTCAATAATTCTGGATCATTGCGAATCTTTTTCATGGAACTGAGGTGTTTAAGTGTTTGGGAGGACTTCTTGATACCTGCTGTTATCGATCTGTTTTTGTGAGATGTTGATACAGACATGCATACTTTTGGAAATGCCTTTCCAAATTTCAATTTAAACAATGTGGAAAATTAAGAGAATTTCATATTCACATTGGTTTACTTATAGAGTTCATCCCAGCTTTGTTTTTCTAGTTCTTTTGAAAAATCTTTTATTTTGATTTCTGATAGATGTTGTTTGTAGGCTCTTAGTTTAGGGAATGATTCGATGCCTGACTTTACTGTTGTTATTTGACAGAGATGGTATGATAGTTCAAGATCTTTTACAGCTACATTACATTTTTCCCTGTCCATATTTGCGGCCACATGGTCAATTACTGATGAAGACGTCGTGGTAACCCTTGTTGGACTATTGACCAATAAGGACATGCCAAAACGTTGATATCCCCACACAGAATTATGGTGACCTTTGTACTTGAGACTTTATCTAGAACTTCTGTTAACTTATTGAAAAACTTGTCCACACCACCACCACTGGGAGATCTATACACAAACAAAATGATTAATTTCCCGGTGATAATGCCCTGTTAATTCAATAGCTGATATTTCAAAGTGTTTCTCTTCACTTACGGTACTAAGGTCATGTCTTGATTTGAACTGTGTTCCTTTTCTGATATAAATGCACGATCCTCCACCCCTTGAAGTAGTTCTGCAGTAAGAGTTTGCCTTGTCATACAATGATAATACTACATGTTGGATTTCTGTGTCTCTACACCAGTGCTCAGTAATACAAACTACTGTGCAGTTCAAAGATTGGAGATCAACTTCTAATAGTTTTGTTTTATTTTATTTTTTATTGATTGCATGTTTTGATGGAGGATTGTTAAGTCTGTGAAAGGCCCCATGTTACTCTTTCCAACGGTTTGTTTTTCTTTGTGACATCTGGTATATGTGATGTTTGAGGTGATAAAATCTGTCTTATGAGTGACTGTTTCAATATTTTTTAAAGTGCTGGAGATACTCTTTAGGCAGGGAAACCTGTTGTCTGGATTTATCCTAAGGAAGACCTACTTTTCCTACCTATGACAACAGATATTTGACCATGTGTGGCCTGAGATCCACTCCCTATACTTTCATGAATCAGCTGTACCAATCTTCCCTTCCCAGTCCTCCCCAGGTGTAGGCCATGCCTAGTGAAACCCCATCTGTTGATAGTCCCGACGGGCACCAGAGAAACATGAGGATGAGGATGAGATGGAGGAGATTAGTGTTTTAACGTCCCATCGACAACGAGGTCATTAGAGACGAATCACAAGCTCGGATTAGGGAAGGATGGGGAGCAAATCGGCCGTGTCCTTTCGAAGGAACCATCCCGACATTTGCCTGAAGTGATCTAGGGAAATCACGGAAAACCTAAATCAGGATGGCCGGACACGGGATTGAACCGTCGTCCTCCCGAATGCGAGTCCAGTGTGCTAACCACTGCGCCACCTCGCTCGGTACAGAAACATGAGCAAAGTTGGCTGTCCTCAGAGCCATCCCTAACCCCACATTGATTCGCCTCACAGCTCCATCAAGGTGTGGTCAATCATGATGCCGGAACAGCTGAACAAAGTGCCATGGGTCAGGGACATTATGTTGTCTAGGTCACCACCCATGTCATATGACCCATTCCTAGGTTTCTTGGCCTCGGCTGAAGTGTGCCACACATTTCCTGCTCCTCGTTCTACCTGAGGCTCTTCTCCACTTAACTCTGGCAGTGGTAGATACCTGTTTTTTGTGTTTATGATAAAACTGTCAAATCGTGTTCTCTTTCTTCCTATCCTCCAACCGGCTGCCAGTTCCGAACCACACTCCACCCCCCTATCTCCCTTAATCCTTATGAGTTCCTTCCTTGCTTCCTCCAACTGTGCCTGAAGGGCACAGATTTTCCTCTCCTGTTCCAGTATCAAAATGTTCCTACTGCATGCTCTGAAGTTCCAGGAGAGAGCCTCTTCTGTTCTCCCAACATTCTCCCCAATGCATCCCCCCCAGTGAAAATATTTCCTAAAAGATTGGCAACAAATCCCTCTACTCACTACCCTATAACAACTCCCACATTTCTCACTCATGGTTAGTTTTGAAAGAATAATTAAGTTTAAAGAATATTTTTAATTTGTCACACAGGCGAGATTGGTTGTGTGTAAACAAAAAAAAAGACACAAAGGTCTTATGTGCGTTTTATTATTATTATTATTATTATTATTATATATACTGATTTAGACATACAATGACAAGAATGAACTTGTAGTTAATTTGCTTTTAGACAATTTACGTTATGAGACAGGTTTGATCAGGTTTTTTATCATTTATAATTCGGAAAATTTAGGCCTAAATTACGTCTATCTAACTAGTAAATAATAGGAAATGTGTTAGTTAAATACGATTTAGAAACATTTAATTACACTTTTATTGTGACAATAGACACTGATGAAACTGTTAGCAGTCTTTTTTAAACGAATTTTGTACTATCAAGAACATTTGAACAGAATTTTTTGTGTTTATGTAACGCAAAGTTTCGGGTTATGTCATGGTTATCAGGGCTTCAGCTAAAGAACAAGTTTTTTCAAGAACAAGCCCTGTCAGGACGCTAATATTCAGTTGTGTGACAAGAATGGACACTACAGCAAGTACCCAAAGAAAGAAAATTTAAATTTGACAGTATTTCTTCTCAAATAAGTTATTTTAGCAGACGAAGAAAATGCCTATGATCTCACTCGGCGGCCATCTTGCCAACGTGTTACTTTATCTTTATATCTAATTTGTTCCATTCGTACCTTGGTTATTAACAATGTTAGGAATCTTTATTCAGATAGCTAATTGAAAATGGTGCTGGTGGCTGAAACCAGTTGTGGCATTTAAAAAACAAAATAACTGGTGCTGTAGTTTGTTTCCAATATATCAAATTCAAAGAATACTGCATCAACAGAATCATTGTTATCTGAAGTCTTAGAACACATTACACACTGATGAAACAAATGAATGATTAGTGAGGCCACATCTCTGTATCCTAGTATATTATCCAACTGCAGCGTAGCTACTAATTGACTTGTTCAATCAGCATCTAACACAAAATTTATGGACCTCATGATTGGACAGAGTAAACTGAGTTTGCATGACTGCTACTTGTGGAATCCTTATTAACTCCCAGAGAAGAGATTTTCTGTCTACAAAAAAATCCTCATACATAAATTCAAAATGTGTTCCACCATGTGCTAATAATGCAGGCCTAAAGATGAGTATCTGCATGACAATTTAGATTGGAAATGATTTGCATTTTGTCTGAGTCTCTTAGAATGCTTACAGAACGAATTTTCAATTTGCAGCAGAATGCATTCTGATCTGAAACCTGCTGGCAGATTAAAATTGTCCCTGCAATATCCTTTCTTCTGGAAGTGCTAGTCTCACAAAATATGCAAAAGAACTTTTGTGAAGTTTGGAAGGAGAAGATAAAGTACTGGCAAAAGTAAAGATGTGCAGGCACGTTGTGAGGGGGCAAAGATCCCAAGTTTAAGGTTTAAGTCCCAGACCGGCACACAGTTTTAATCTGGCAGGGAGATTCTTGGAATGCTTCACTGCTCCTATGAACTGTGTGAAGTATCTGACAGGACTTAAAAACTAGTTATTTAACTTTGCATGAAATATATGGTGCTTACTAATGATTTATATCACTGTTCATTAATGTCTGTTAACTATCCAATTTACAAATAGTAGAAGCATCCAGTCACTGACAGGCACACGAAAAAGAATGAAAATTCTGCAAAACACACACACACACACACACACACACACACACACACCTGTGCCAGCGGAACCCACAATGACTTTAATTTGGCAGGTAGTCTGGGGTGATGAGTTGTGTCAGGGTGGGGTCAGTAGAGGGAGGAGAGGGGCGGGGAGGGAGGGTTGGCTGATGACTAATTTTTTTTGTTGTTGTTTTAGGGCGCACAACTATAATTGTCATTAGCGCTCTGACTAAGTTAGGAATGCACCGCGAGGCACAAGGTTAAAACAGCAACTAAAAGGGACAACACTATAAAAGACGTATTAACAGGCATAGGATTAAGAAACTACAGTATAATCAAACGTCCTTAGACAGGTGTGTCAAGTTGATAAAACGAAGAACGCGAGCAGCAGCTCCTGGGTCATCCGCTAAAATGGCATCCAGAGTACATGGCAGGCCAAGATCAAGACGCAGCGTAGTAAAATCCGGACAGGACGTTAAAATGTGGTGGACTGTCAGCAATTGCCCACATGGACAGAACGGCACCGGCGCTGCTGTCAGCAGATGGCAATGGCTGAACCGGCAGTGTCCAATTCGTAGCCGGGCCAAAACGACCTCCTCCCACCGAGAAGGACGTGAGGAGGACGTCGAAGCTGCGGGAAGAGGTTTCAAGGCCCGAAGCTTGTTGTCCGTAAGTGCAGCCCAATCGACAACCCACAGCGATAAAATGTGCCGACAAATGACCGTGCTACAATCTGATGAAGGGACACAACAAGAAGCCGTCTGAGGCTGGAGGACCGCAGCCTTGGCCGCGGCATTTGCAGCTTCGTTCCCAGGGATACCGACATGGCCAGGAACCCACATAAAGCTAACTGGAGACCCGTCGTCCACCAGCTGCTGAAGAGAGTGTTGGATCCGGTGCACGAAAGGGTGAACCGGATACGGATCACTGAGGCTCTGGATAGCGCTCAGAGAATCGGAGCAGATGACATAAGCAGAATGTCGGTGGCGGCAGACGTAAAAAACAGCCTGGTAGAGGGCAAAGAGCTCAGCTGTGAAGACCGAACAATGGCCATGTAGCCGGTATTTGAAACTTTGTGCCCCAACAATAAAAGAACACCCGACCCCGTCATTGGTCTTAGAGCCATCTGTATAAATGAAGGTCATATTAATGAACTTCGAACGAAGTTCGACAAAACGAGAGTGGTATACCGAACCGGGGGTAACCTTCTTTGGGATCGAGCTGAGGTCAAGGTGAACGCGAACCTGAGCCTGGAGCCAAGGGGGCGTGTGGCTCTCGCCCACTCTAAAGGTTGCAGGGAGTGAAAAATCAACGTGTTGAAGGAGGCGACAAAAGCGAACTCCAGGGGGTAGCAGGACAGTGACATACAACCCGTATTGACGGTCGAGAGAGTCGTTAGAAAAGGAACGATACGATGGGTGGTCGGGCATTGACAGTAGCCAACAGGCGTAACGACAAAGCAGTATATCGCGCCGGTAGGTGAGTGGCAATTCACTCTCGACGGGACTAGTATAAAACGCTCCGATCGCAAGCCGTAAACCCAATGTTGTATGGAGTTGAGGCGGCGTAAGATGGACGGCCGTGCAGAGGAGTATACAAAGCACCCATAATACAGCTTGGAGCGGATGATCGACCGATATAGGCGAAGTAGGACGGTTCGATCCGCTCCCCACGACGTGCCACTGAGAACACGGAGGACATTTAGAGAACGGGTACAATGGGCAGCCAAATATGACACATGTGGATACCAACTAAGTTTCCTGTCAAATGTAAGACCTAAAAATTTTTTTGTCTCCACGAATGGGAGAGCAACGGGACCGAGTCGTAAGGACGGTGGGAGAAACTCTTTGTAGCGCCAGAAGTTAATACAGACCGTTTTCTCGGCAGAAAAACCGAAGCCATTGGCGACACTCCAGGAGTAAAGACGGTCAAGAGAACGCTGAAGACAGCGCTCCAGGAAACATGTACGCTGCGTGCTGCAATAGGTGGTAAAATCATCCACGAAAAGGGAGCCTGATACATCATCTGGGAGGCAATCCATTATTGGATTGATTGTTATGGGGAAGAGAGCGACGCTCAAAACAGAGCCCTGTGGCACCCCATTCTCCTGGCGAAAGGTGTCTGACAGGACAGAACCCACACGTACCCTGAACTTTCGATCCATTAAAAAGGAATGAATAAAAAGAGGGAGGCGACCGCGAAAGCCCCATGTATGAATGGTGCGGAGAATGCCCGCCCTCCAACAGGTGTCGTAAGCCTTCTCCAAATCAAAGAACACAGCCGCGGTCAGGTGCTTCCACAAGAAGTTATTGATAATGAAGGTCGACTAGGTAACCAGATGGTCAACAGCAGAGCGGTGCCTACGAAATCCACATTGTACATTGGTAAGTAGGCGTCGAGATTCGAGCAGCCAAACCAACCGAGAGTTAACCATTCGCTCCATCACCTTACAGACACAGCTGGTAAGCGAGATGGGTTGATAACTGGAAGGCAAGTGCTTGTCCTTCCCCGGCTTAGGAATCGGTACAACAATAGACTCGCGCCAGCATGCGGGAACATGTCCCTCAATCCAGATGCGATTGTAAGTACGAAGAAGGAAACCTTTACCAGCAGGAGAAAGGTTCTTCAGCATCTGAATATGAATGGAATCAGGCCCTCGAGCGGAGGACCGTGACCGGGCAAGTGCATTTTCGAGTTACCGCATGGTGAATGGGGCATTGTAACTTTCACGATTCGAGGAGTGGAAGTTAGGTGGCCGAGCCTCCTCTGCCTGTTTTCGGGGGAGGAAGGCAGGGGGGTAATGAGTGGAGCTCTAAACCTCTGCAAAAAAGCGGCCGAAGACATTGGAGACATCCTCAGCGGCCACAAGGACATCATTCGCGACCGTCAAGCCAGAAACTGGTGAGTGGACCTTAGTGCCAGACAGCCGGCGTAGGCTACCCCAGACAACAGAAGAAGGAGTAAAACTGTTGAAGGTGCTTGTGAAAGCAGCTCAGCTGGCTTTCTTGCTTTCTTTAAAAATACGACGACACTGCACACGTAATCGTTTATAATTGATACAATTCGCCACTGTAGGGTGGCGTTTAAAGGTGCGTAAAGCACGTCGACGAGCACGTAAGGCATCTCTACATGCTGCAGTCCACCAGGAGTCCGGTACGCGGCATGGAGAAGAAGTAGTGTGAGGGATGGAATATTCAGCAGCAGTGAGAACGACTTCCGTGAGGTGTGCGGCCAGACTATCGCAGCTTGTGAAGGTTTGATCCTGAAAGGTCGCCCTGAAAGAGAAGAGCCCCAGTCTGCTTTGGAGATGTTCCAACTAGTTGAGCACGGAGAGGGGGTATGATGCAGGAGATGGAAAACACATTGGAAGTGGTCGCTCGAATATGTATCAGAAAGCGCATACCACTCAAACCGGCGTGCAAGTTGGGTAGTACATACAGAGAGGTCTAAACGGGAATAGGTGTGAGAGGTGTCTGAAAGGAAAGTAGGGGCGTCAGTATTTAGGCAGACAAGATTGAGCTGGTTGAAAACGTCTGCTAACAGGGAGCCCCTCGGACAGGATGCTGGAGAGCCCCAAAGAGGATGGTGAGCATTGAAGTCTCCAGTTAACAAAAATGGTGCAGGTAGCTGAGCAATAATTTGCAGCATGTCTGCCCTGGTAACGGCAGACGACGATGGAGTGTAAACGGTACAAATGGAAAATGTTAAAGGGGGGAGAGTAATGCGGACGGCAACTGCCTGCAGGCCAGTGTGCAATGTGATGGGATCATAGTAGATATCATCCCGGACCAGCAACATAACCCCTCCATGAGCTGGAATACCTGCCACAGGGGGTAGGTCAAAACGCACAGAGGTGTAGTGTGCCAAAGCAATTTGATCGCATGGGCACAGCTTCGTTTCCTGGAGGGCTACGATGAGCGGACGGTGCAAGCGAAGCAGCAATTTCAAGTCCTCTCTGTTGAAGCGAATGCTGCGAATATTCCAGTGAATAAGTGCCATCGAGAGAAGAAGAAGATGCAAGAAGGGGTCCATCTCAAAGGCCGCTGAGGGCCCGGCTTCGAGCGAGCACTGGACAGTCATTGTCCATTTGTTCTATAGGTTCATCGGCCATCTTGTGAAGATGGCCGGGAGGGGGAGCTTCCTCCGCTGGTGAACGGCCAGATGTTCGGCTACCAGCGGTGCGGCCAGGCGAAATGGATGACGGCCTGGGACGGCAACCGCTGGGTGGCGCAGGAGAAGAAATGCGCCGTGGCGGGGAAGGAGAACTGTGCTTCCTTCCTTCTTGGAAGGTCGTTTTGTGGAAGTATTGGTCGATGGCTGAGAGTTCGAGGTACGTAGGAGGTCTGCACGAGTCGGTTCCTTCTTGAAGGCCCGTGCATCTGACTTCTGGGTCTTCGTCCTGGCAGAAGCTGATAAAGGTGCTTGTGTCGAAGGGGTGATGGGAGGAAGAGGGGACGTCGTCCGGGCGATCTTAGTACTGGCCGAACGGACGACCGTAGTGCTGAAGGTCAGATCGCATGTCTGCATCGCCACCTCCCTGGTAGTCCGAGGAGAGGCGAGGACAGTACTGTATTTCCCCGCTGGGAGCAACGTGGGCTTCCTACTAGCAAATAGCTTGCGAGCAGCCGAGGTGGACACTTTCTCTTTGACCCGAATTTCTTGGATACAGCGTTCTTCCTTGTAGATGGAACAGTCGCAGGAGGACGCATTGGAACAAGACTGGTGAATGTGATTAAAACGCTGACACTGGTAGCAGTGCGTAGGTGTCGGGACATAGGGGCGAACAGAAATAACCTCGTAGCCTGCTTTGATGCGCGACGGCAGCTGAACACTATCAAAGGTCAAGAAAAGTGTCCGGGTCGGTACAAGGTCATTGTTGACCTTTTTCATGACCCTATGGACAGCCGTCACGCCCTGCTCAGTGAGGAAAGACTGAATCTCCTCGTCAGTCAATCCGTCGAGTGATCTAGTATATACCACACCACGAGACGCATTCAAAGTGCGGTGAGCCTCCACCCGGACAGGGAACGTGTACAGGAGTGTGGCCCGAAGTTCTAGTTCGTGAAAGGCACTCTCAGTTTCTACTAACAAGGTACCATTACGCAACCTGGTACAAGACTTGACCGATCCGGCTATGGCATCTACGCCCTTCTGGATAACGAAAGGGTTGACAGAGGAAAAATCGTTTCCGTCCTCAGATCGAGAAACTACGAGGAACTGTGGGGCAGGCGGTAGTACTTTTGTCACTGGTGGCTGATCAAGTTTCCGTTTGTGGGCAGAAGTCGAGAGAGAAGAAGAAGAAGAAAAATCCATTGCGGAGGAAACCCCCATGATTGCCAGGGTCTCCGATTGCGCTCTCCTTCCTTGTGGGGACCCTCTCAGAGGGCATTCCCGCATTAGGTGATTGTTCACACCTCAGGTCACACCTCCCGAGAAACGGACGGAGGGACCAATCGTCATGGTCGGAAGGTGTCAGCTCAGGCAATCACCCCTCCCTGGGCCTGGCCTTTACCAGGGGGTACGTGCGTGCCTTACTTGTCTACCCAAGGCAGGGTATTACGCCTTACCCCGTCACTGGCTATGCGTGCGAACGCATGGGTCGGCCTTCAGGCACGTACAGGGAGGAAGGAAGAAGAGGAAAAAGAAAGGAGAGAGGGAAAGAAAGGACAGACTGTCTCAAACGCCGAGGCGGAGACCAGAGAAGGCAAGGAGAAGAAGGCAAGGAGAAGAAGGCAAGGGAAAGAGTAAGTAAGACAGTGAGATGGAGAAGAACAAAGAAAGGAACCAACCAAAGGAAGGAAGAAACCAGAAAAAGTGAAAAACCAAAATGAACGCAAATATAGGTCGTGAAACCGTCCGTCTCCGGACGCAGGCGCTAACTACCCCATTGAGGGGGAGGGACTCCTTTTAGTCGCCTCTTACGACAGGCAGGAATACCTCGGGCCTATTCTAACCCCCGGACCTGCAGGGGGAGCTGATGAATAAGATGGAGGTAGGAGGAATGCAGGATATGAGAGGTGGGAGGTGTATGGGATAGAGACAAGACAAACGGGCCCTCGGTTTCATGCAGCACACGATGACACTGACATGGAGAAGTGGATTGGGAGGGAGTGTCCTGCAGAGAAGTGGAGACTGTTGGGTAGAGGACGTGGGTGTAGTGGGTTAGTGGATACTGAGGCCAGAAGGGAAGGAAAGGAAAGATGTATTGCAAGGATAACTCCCATCTGTGCAGTTCAGTAAAGCTGATGCTGAGTGTTAGGATCCAGATGACACAGGCTGTCAAGCATCCATTGAACCCGAGCATATTGTGCTTACTAGCATGTTCTATCATTAGCTGTTCATCTCTGCTCTTGACCACTGTTTGGTAGTAGATATACATTGCGGTTAACAGGTGGTTGGTGATCGTGCCCACATAAAATACTGTACACAAATTGCAGAAGAGCAGCCTATGACAGGACTAGAGTAGGATCTCATGGGTGGGTGAATACGGAAGATTTTGCACCTAGATCTTCCAACAGGGTATGATCTCTGTGGCAAGGAGTTGGTAGTGGGAGGGGCATACAAGTAGATCAGAATGTTCTTTAGTTTGGGTAGGCAGTCTCTTCAGCTTAACGTGCCACCTCATTGAACATTGACCTCCACCTCTTTGATGACTCCATCCATACTTCTGCATTTTGACATGTCATCTCTTCCACAGCAAAAAATTGCTCCCATACAGCCTGGCTACCAGTTGATGATGTGTCTGCAGTTAGAAGAATCCTCTCACCCAGTATACTGAAGGTCTCACAAAGGCACTATTCCCCAAACCTAGTCCACAAACACAATTTCCATACTATGTCATCATGCAGCCATAATCCTCCCACCAGCTCCAAAAACCCGCTCTAAAGGACTACACTATCTCATCACCAAATATCATCCCAACTGGAGCAAGAGCAATTGAACCATGCCTTTAGTCTGGGCTTTATAACCACCACTGTATCGTGAAATGAGGGACACCCTACCCACAATCCTTCCCACCCCTCCTAAAGTGGTATTCCACCATCCACCTAACCTACATAGCATTCTCGGCCATCTCTATGCCACTCCCACTCCAACCCCTTGCAACAGCGATCATATCCTTGTGGAAAACCCAGGTGCAAAACCTACCCTACTCACCCACTCAACACAACCTATTCTAGTCCTTTGACTTATTCCATCAGAGACAGGGTCATCTGCGAGAGCAACCATGTCATGTAACAGCTCTGCTGCAATTCTTCACAGAATTTTATGTGGGTATTACTACCAACCAGCTGTGCACCAAAATGAATGGCCACCACCAAACTGTGGCCAAGAGCAGAGTTGACCAGCCAATGGCAGAACATGCTGCTGAGCACAATAGGCTTGAGTCCAATGGCTGCTTGACAACCTGTGTCATCTTGGATCCTAACACCCAGCACCAGCTTCCATGAATTACACAGATGGGTGTGATCCTTGCAACACATCCTTCACCCCCATAACCCTCCTGGGCTCAATCTCTGCTAACCCATTCCACACACAACCTCTATCCAACAGTCTCCCTTTCCTCCATCCTGCACACATCCCAATCCACTCCTCCACGTCATCATCATCATGCTCCACACCAACTTATCAGCTCTGGTGTTTGTCCATCATGTTATTATGTTCTTATACTGTACAACTGCCACATTTTCCTCCCACATTTCTATCCCATACACCTCCTGCCTTTCTCTCTCTACCCCCCCCCCCCCCCCTTCCCTCCCGGGGGTAGCTGTTGTGTACGAGCGCAAGAGTGCATGAACACCCTAACTTTTTACACCTTGCGGATTTATTTTTCTCTGAATGCTGTTAAATGTAATTTAGATGTGGTAACCTGAAATATATGGCACTAAATCTGCCATGTTGTGCTACATTGCTCCACTAGACTCAGTGAAACATGGCATCAGGTTTGCAGCACACCATCACTTCTGCATGTTTTAAGGAACTTCCGCACATGTGCAACTTGAGTGACATAATTGCCTTACAAGCCAAATACATATGTATTGATGAACAATGTGCATAGTTGACGGTGTACACTGCTAGCCCTTGCCACTTAACTACATGTTTATGTCGATGCCACCAGGTGGAAGCACACTGCAGCAGACTTATCCATGTTTGCTTGGCACAAATCCCACTAGGCGGTAGCACACTCCAAAGATATGCCAATTTCTCACTATACTAAAATTAGATCAGATATCAGTATATTCTATAGTTATACTCACAGGAAAACTGATTTTGTGGCATTCTGAATGAGATACAGTATATTAAGTTTTGGATCTTATCATACAGTAATACATTTGAGGCAATGAGAACCATAAGTCACATCATCGTTGATTGTGAGACGAAGCATTTATTCATATTCTGACACCTGCTGATCCTGCGGTGTGTCAGGTTTACCTGTACTGTAGGCCTGTATTGCACGTATATCTGAACATTCACGAAAAGCTGTCTCACTGGTTTCTCTGATATTCACTGAAATATGGGGGATCAAAGATGGTGTGCTTTTGGCGCTCATGGCTCTCAGTGCCTGATTTGTATTTGAGTGACCTTGTTGGTAGATAGTACTACACTCCTGGAAATGGAAAAAAGAACACATTGACACCAGTGTGTCAGACCCACCATACTTGCTCCGGACACTGCGAGAGGGCTGTACAAGCAATGATCACACGCACGGCACAGCGGACACACCAGGAACCGCGGTGTTGGCCGTCGAATGGCGCTAGCTGCGCAGCATTTGTGCACCGCCACTGTCAGTGTCAGCCAGTTTGCCGTGGCATACGGAGCTCCATCGCAGTCTTTAACACTGGTAGCATGCCGCGACAGCGTGGACGTCAACCGTATGTGCAGTTGACGGACTTTGAGCGAGGGCGTATAGTGGGCATGCGGGAGGCCGGGTGGACATACCGCCGAATTGCTCAACACGTGGGGCGTGAGGTCTCCACAGTACATCGATGTTGTCGCCAGTAGTCGGCGGAAGGTGCACGTGCCCGTCGACCTGGGACCGGACCGCACCGACGCACGGATGCACGCCAAGACCGTAGGATCCTACGCAGTGCCGTAGGGGACCGCACCGCCACTTCCCAGAAAATTAAGGACACTGTTGCTCCTGGGGTATCGGCGAGGACTATTCGCAACCGCCTCCATGAAGCTGGGCTATGGTCCCACACACGGTTAGGCCGTCTTCCGCTCACGCCCCAACATCGAGCAGCCCGCCTCCAGTGGTGTTGCGACAGGCGTGAATGGAGGGACGAATGGAGACGTGTCGTCTTCAGCGATGAGAGTCGCTTCTGCCTTGGTGCCAATGATGGTCGTATGCGTGTTTGGCGCCGTGCAGGTGAGCGCCACATACAGGACTGCATACGACCGAGGCCCACAGGGCCAACACCCGGCATCATGGTGTGGGGAGCGATCTCCTACACTGGCCGTACACCTCTGGTGATCGTCGAGGGGACACTGAATAGTGCACGGTACATCCAAACCGTCATCGAACCCATAGTTCTACCATTCCTAGACCGGCAAGGGAACTTGCTGTTCCAACAGGACAATGCACGTCCGCATGTATCCCGTGCCACCCAACGTGCTCTAGAAGGTGTAAGTCAACTACCCTGGCCAGCAAGATCTCAGGATCTGTCCCCCATTGAGCATGTTTGGGACTGGATGAAGCGTCGTCTCACGCGGTCTGCACGTCCAGCACGAACGCTGGTCCAACTGAGGCGCCAGGTGGAAATGGTATGGCAAGCCGTTCCACAGGACTACATCCAGCATCTCTACGATCGTCTCCATGGGAGAATAGCAGCCTGCATTGCTGCGAAAGGTGGATATACACTGTAATAGTGCCGACATTGTGCATGCTCTGTTGCCTGTGTCTATGTGCCTGTGGTTCTGTCAGTGTGATCATGTGATGTATCTAACCCCAGGAATGTGTCAATAAAGTTTCCCCTTCCTGGGACAATGAATTCGCGGTGTTCTTATTTCAATTTCCAGGAGTGTACTTGAATTTAATAATTTCTGCAAATTGCAGTTGTGTTTGGAGTTGGTTGTTTACTGTGCAGCAATCGGCATTCCTGTGCAGTGTTAACATGAACTCTGCAGAACCTGTATGAATCACTAACAGAAAAGAAAATTAGCAGGGAAAGTTAGCTTCAAAGTAAGTAGGGCCTCCCACACCCATTGTCTGAGAAAGTGATGAAATCAAATGAGCATGACTATAGGTGAACATTTAAGAAAGAAATGTATAATACGAATAAGATGTTGTGTGAGTAAAATGTAAGAATGCCTGATTTTCAGCCCAGAAGTTAATGTTGTTGTTGTTGTTGTTGTTGTCTTCAGTCCTGAGACTGGTTTGATGCAGCTCTCCATGCTACTCTATCCTGTGCAAGCTTCTTCATCTCCCAGTACCTACTGCAACCTACATCCTCCTGAATCCGCTTAGTGTATTCATCTCTTGGTCTCCCTCTACGATTTTTACCCTCCACGCTGCCCTCCAATACTAAATTGGTGATCCCTTGATGCCTCAGAACATGTCCTACCAACCGGTCCCTTCTTCTGGTCAAGTTGTGCCACAAACTTCTCATCTCCCCAATCCTATTCAATACTTCCCCATTAGTTATGTGATCTACCCATCTAATCTTCAGCGTTCTTCTGTAGCACCACATTTCGAAAGCTTCTATTCTCTTCTTGTCCAAACTATTTATCGTCCATGTTTCACTGCCATACATGGCTACACTCCATACAAATACTTTCAGAAATGACTTCCTGACACTTAAATCTATACTAGATGTTAACAAATTTCTCTCTTCAGAAACGCTTTCCTTGCTATTGCCAGTCTACATTTTATATCTTCTCTACTTCGACCATCATCAGTTATTTTGCTCCCCAAATAGCAAACCTCCTTTACTACTTTAAATGTCTCATTTCCTAATCTAATTCCCTCAGCATCACCAGACTTAATTCGACTACATTCCATTATCCTCGTTTTGCTTTTGTTGATGTTCATCTTATATCCTCCTTTCAAGACACTGTCCATTCCGTTCAACTGCTCTTCCAAGTCCTTTGCTGTCTCTGACATAATTACAATGTCATCGGCGAACCTCAAAGTTTTTATTTCTTCTCCATGAATTCCAATACCTACTCTGAATTTTTCTTTTGTTTCCTTTACTGCTTGCTCAATATGCAGATTGAATAACATTGGGGAGAGACTACAACCCTGTCTCACTACCTTCCCAACCACTGCTACCCTTTCATGTCCCTCGACTCGTATAACTGCCATCTGGTTTCTATACAAATTGTAAATAGCCTTTCGCTCCCTATATTTTACCCCTGCCACCTTCAGAATTTGAAAGAGAGTATTCCAGTCAACATTGTCAAAAGCTTTCTCTAAGTCTACAAATGCTAGAAATGTAGGTTTGCCTTTCCTTAATCTTTCTTCTAAGATAAGTCGTAAGGTCAGTATTGCCTCACGTGTTCCAGTATTTCTGCAGAATCCAAACTGATCTTCCCCGAGGTCGGCTTCTACTAGTTTTTCCATTCGTCTGTAAAGAATTCGAGTTAGTATTTTGCAGCTGTGGCTTATTAAACTGATTGTTCGGTAATTTTCACATCTGTCAACACCTGCTTTCTTTGGGATTGGAATTATTATATTCTTCTTGAAGTCTGAGGGTATTTCGCCTGTTTGATACATCTTGCTCACCAGATGGTACAGTTTTGTCAGGACTGGCTCTCCTAAGGCCGTCAGTAGTTCCAATGGAATGTTGTCTACTCCGGGGGCCTTGTTTCGACTCAGGTCTTTCAGTGCTCTGTCAAACTCTTCACGCAGTATCATATCTCCCATTTCATCTTCATCTACATCCTCTTCCATTTCCATAATATTATCCTGAAGTACATCGCTCTTGTATAGACCCTCTATATACTCCTTCCACCTTTCTCCTTTCCCTTCTTTGCTTAGAACTGGGTTTCCATCTGAGATCTTAATATTCATACAAGTGGTTCTCTTTTCTTCAAAGGTCTCTTTAATTTTCCTGTAGGCAGTATTTATCTTACCCCTAGTGAGATAAGCCTCTACATCCTTACATTTGTCCTCTAGCCATCCCTGCTTAGCCATTTTGCACTTCCTGTCGATCTCATTTTTGAGACATTTGTATTCCTTTTTGCCTGCTTCATTTACTGCATTTTTATATTTTCTCCTTTCATCAATTAAATTCAATATTTCTTCTGTTACCCAAGGATTTCTACTAGTCCTCGTCTTTCCTTCTCTCCCTTTTCCTACACTCGAATTCCAGTCACCCATGACTATTAAATTTTCGTCTCCCTTCACTATCTGAATAATTTGTTTTATTTCATCATCTGCAAAGCTAGTTGGCATATAAACTTGTACTACTGTAGTAGGTGTGGGCTTTGTATCTATCTTGGCCACAATAATGCATTCACTATGCTGTTTGTAGTAGCTTACCCGCATTCCTATTTTCCTATTCATTAAGTTAATATGTTAACTAATACATGTATTAGGGATCTTGTACATTGGTCCCAAAAAATAAAAAAGTATGAAAACCCCCATTTACACAAAAATGTAGAGTAGTGAAAGCTTACACATTATTTCACTCTTGCCGTAAACTGTACTTAATTATGTAGAAAAAAACAAAATTCCACAAAAACAGTTATTATTATTATTATTATTATTATTACTGACAGTGATGGAAGTTGTATAAATATGCAGATAAGCATAGCTGCTATGCAGCAGATGCTATTAATTTCACACTCTCATTTTTATCTGAATTTAAAAATTTGTGATCACCCTGAATGTATACCTATGAGCTGTCACTGCACCCACCTAACATGTCACCTCACCCCAGTCTCTGCAGAACAGTCATTGTGTTCAGCCAGCATAATGTAGTGGTGTGTGTGTATGTATGTATGTGTGTGTGTGTGTGTGTGTGTAAGTCAGTGGGTGGTTGGGTGAGCGGGTGCGCACGCTTGCATGCATGTATGCTCTATCTTGTAGCTAAAGGATTCGTCTGAAAGCTAGCAAACTTTTCATTTTTTTGGTCTGTCAACAACTGGAAGCTGCTACTATCTGTTGAATGGTCTCCTTTAATCCTAAATTACTTATATTCTGACTATTTATAATCCGCCAGAGTTTCCTTATCATAATCATTCAGTTTCCATATACTGCACCTGTAATATAAGGGGCAATCAAAAAGTTTCTGTTTGAAGGCCGTACAGTCCATAATCAGTATGCCAATCAGACTAAATTGCTGTGAACATTGAGGCAACCATCCCACTGATGCACCTGGTTGAAGATATCTATTTGGTGAAACATGTCCTGCTGTGTGAAGAAGTCCACTGCCTGCAGCACATCCTTGTTCTGAAGGAAACATTGACCCTTCAAGGCCTTTTTTAAGGGACCACAAGCATGATATTTCCATGAGGAGAGATCAGGACTATAGGGCAGTGCTCATGTGTCCCCTCTTTCAAGTCTCCCAGTTGAGACATCAACCGGCATCTTGTTAAGAATCGCAACCACCACAGAAATTGGTGCACATTCCATATCAGTGGTTTTTGACAGGCTCACTGTCCCATACACATTCTTCATTCTCTGATAGATGTCTACTGGTGCTTGTCCTTAGGCAGCCAAGAAAAATACATCAGCATATTGCTCCAGTTATTTGGTAATAACATCACCATAGTTCTCATTTCCGCATTTACCGTACGAACATCGGAATAACACAAAAGTTACACAAATCCCTTGCCAACATGTTGGTGCTTATATTCCTGCATCATAATCATGGTACATTGCATATATGCTGCAGCTATGTCCTCAGATGGAAACATTTTGATCACTCCTTACAATAATCAATAAGGCTCAATTAGACATTTGGAGGGAAGATGGAAGGAAGATGAGGGCTTAGTGTCCAGTCAGCTTTTGCTGTAATTTATTTTAGGCAAGCTATGTAAAATCTGAATGTGAATGTGAACTGTTGTCCTCCAAAATGTGTGTCCAGTGTCTTATCATGACACTGCATCTGGGGAGCAGTCAAAGTAAGCTGAATATTTACAGGAGCAAAGGAATTGTTTTCAAACTGTTTTATTCCAGTTGGTTTTATGATTCTGTGATGAAGCAGTGGTCAGATCTGGGCTGGTGCATACCAGACGTTACTCGATGTGCCTACGCTTGTTTATGTGGGTAGCATTCCCACAGTGCGTACTGCTGACAGGGGTCATTATCTTGGAGGCACTGCTGGTCATGGGATGCTTAAAGATGTCCCTCTACCCACCAGGAGAAAAGCTTGATATTGTGTTGTGACACGGGGGACGATGAGGAACATTCCGAAGACACGGTCACTCTTTCACCTATCAGCTCTGCTCGCGGCTCGACGTGTTTGGTAGGTTCTCTCCTAGGACACCATGCCCTCAGTCTGGCTGAGATAGCCACCTGACACCATTGTGCAAATCATCTGTATCTTTAACTTAGGGCTTGGAGACAATTAACTCCAGATATGACACTTAAATTTTCTTGTTATGATTTTCATCTCAAGATATCTCCTGACACGCCTGGGTGCCCACATCCTAACTCAGCTGCTACTGCACAAACTGGTGTCAGCTGCTGGATACAACTTACCATTCAACTCTAGTTGACACATCTTTTAGCGATAGTTGCCACTTATCCAAAGCGGGAGAGAGGTGGTATGCTGTGCCATTACCATCACTTAGCACTTGATGCACTCTTTTGCACCACACTTCACAAGTGTGTGCATGGGTGATACACACAGCTGGCACTGCCAAGCATCCAGCTCCATCAAGCACTTCCTTGCCACAACAGGAGTCTCTTAGGCCCATCAGTCTTTGTGTGTGCAATGCCTGCACAATGGGGCTTGCTGCTGTGCCACCCATGTAGTGCAGTCCTCGCCAACTCTGCCAGCATAGGAGGTTGATGCCACATCTAATCATCAGTGATACCACACACTGTGTTGCTGACCTCGCCTAAACTGCTGCCACCACATCTCTCCACCTAATGCTGAAAAGAAGAATGTAAATCCCACTGCTATGCACATTAACTTCGTACTGCAATTCTTTGACAAGCTGCTACCACTGGACATTGTCCCAATCAAAATTCTATGTAGTTAAATGGTGAGACTTTCTTTTCTTTTGTAAAGTCTTTGGTCTTGAGACATTTTGGCCTTAAATTTTGTAACCATGCCTGACACACACTCTGGGGTGGACTGATTGTGGGAACAGCAAGAAGTCACTGCTGACAGTAGGTCGAGATAGACAATGCCACCCCTCATCCAAAAACAAGTTAATTATTGGTAGAGCACTTGCCCGCAAAAGGCAAAGGTCCCGAGTTCGAATCTCGGTCGGGCACACAGTTTTAATCTGCCAGTAAGTTTCAAGTTAATTATTATTACAGAAAATACATTTACAGGAACAGACAGCTAATGCAGTAAATAAATGTGATTGTGAAACTAAATGGGCAGCAAGTCAAACTATTGCAGGCACTTCTAGAGCCAATGCAGTGGAAACTGTGGCATATGTACCAAATGTTGCTAGTACCCTTCCTTCAGTCTCATTTGTTCCTTCCTTTTCAGGAAAAAGTGGAGAAAGTGTCGCCACCTCTATGCAGAATGTCTGTGACGCACTGCACACTTACTCCTTGCCTGATAGTTTATTACTTAATATTACCAAATTGTAACTCTCAGGCAATGCCCATACTTTTATAGAGTCCATAGATGCCTTGTGAGACACAATAGTCTGGTGTCCAGGTGAAGTGGTTAACAGAGTGCTACTCCAATAAAAGAGGCATAAGTTATTACTGAGATCAGCTGTCCACTCTGCAACAGAAAAGCAGCGAAGATTTCGAATCTTTTGCAGATAGTATGTGAAATGTGTCTTGCCGTACATAAGTGTTGCGCAAAGATGTTACGCAAAATGAGGTTCCAATTGAAGAGGCTGAAGGATGAGCTACTGATGTATTTATTCATAGAATAAATCCACAGACTGGGACTGAGATTAAGTTGGCATCCTCCTCCTCATTTCACAAAGCTGAGAGACTGGCTTAGCTGTGGGAGGATGCAGATCAATTTGTTTCAACCACTGTATGCAACAATGGACTGTGCCATGTTTTTGTAAATGATACAAACTGTCAGCGGTATCCAAAAACCGAATCCCACAGCTGAATGCTGTTGTGCTCCCTGTTGTATGAAATGTCATATGATAGGGCACACAACTGATTGCTGCCCACAAAATCAGAGGCGGAGCTTTCCACAGTGGAATGCACTGCACGGTAATAGGCAAAATGAGGGATCACAACAGGGAAACGCAAATGCACAGTGGGGAACCACATATGGGGCAGGCCCTGCCACCCACTCTTGCCCCCTGAAAGAACAATGAGGCCAGTAAGGAAAGGAGACATCAATGAGGTGGCATAGTCTTAGAAGGCAAGCTCAGAGGAAGGACTGTCAAAATGTTAATAAATACAGGAGCTCAGATTAGTGTTTTCTTTGTTTCACAAAATGATAAGCGTGCACTCAAGCCGCCATGTTACAACATAAGTGGTTTAGACGAGGGGTAATAGTTCCTGCAGGTATCTGTCTGGTAGATTTTCAGACTGATGGGTGAGAGTATGAATTCGACATGGAAATGGTGTGAAATGAAGATGGAATTTCAATGTAATTTTAGGGAACGACTTTCTAAACTGTTTTCAGGCAGGGACAGATTATAAGACGTGAACTGCACAATTCTGTGAGGCAACTCAATGTTTTGACAGTAAGCCTGTGCCTCAGTTATGAGGAACCTGTCGTGTGAGGCCTCCTTTGCAGTCTCTGATAGAACTGCATATATGGGCATTAAAAACTAGCAGCCCTGTCAGAATCAGCAGAACTATGGGAAAAGTTCTCTGGGCTGATGTCAAAACTCGGATACTGCAAGGATTCAACTTTCTGGTTGATGTTCTCGATCAGTTGCAAATCCATGTCAAAAGAAGCATATGCAAAACAGAAGCAGTAGGAAAGGAGATTCTAGTACTGGTAGAGCATTTAGCTGAGTCGAAACAGAATCTTTTGCATCCAGTTCTGGAGTAATATTTGTCACTATTCAAGGAACAGCAATATTTGCTAACAACTGACCTCGTACAGCACAATATCCCCAGAGGAGATGCTAGTTCGATCACTCAGAAACCGTACAAACTACCACTTCACCTACAATCTGTTGTTGAGGGAAGTATTCAACAACAGTTGGCTGCAGGGGTAAATCAACCCTCTGAAAGCCTCTGGTCATCACGAATTGTCGTGGTCCCAAAGAAGTCAGTCAATGGAGAGAAAATCTATGATCTATGTGTCAATATAAGAGTGGTAAATAAGGTCACGGCCCCTGACACCTACCCTCTATCCTGTATCACTGAAACACTGGACACATTAGGAAACTGATGGCGTTTTACCATCCTTGACATGTGATCTGGTCATAATCAAATTCCGATTGCACAAAAAGATTGACCAAAGACTGCTATTGTGGTTCCTTCTAGACTGTATGAGTTTCTTTGTATGCCTTTTGGTCTAAGGAATGCTTCTGCCACTTTTCAAAGAGCCACTGACTTGTTTTGAGAGGCTTGAGCCCAGTATGTGTCTCGTGTATTTAGATGATATAATAACTTTTTCAAGAACTGTTGATGAACATGCGGAGACGTTAAGAAATGTGTTTTCCAGGCTGCAAAGTGTAAATTTAAGCCTGAAGACAGAGAAGGATTCTTTTGCTAAGTCACAAGTCTAGTACCTGGGATATATTATTAGTGCAGAAGAAGTTAAGCCAGACCCAAGACTGACAGAACTAGTTCAAAATTTTCCAGCCCTCACTAATGTTAAGGAGTTAGTCATTTCTTGGTCTAGCTAACCATTATCATCGTTTTGTGAAGGATTATGCCATGGTGGTTAAACCTTTGCCAAAGTTGTTGAAGAAAGGTGCTGTGTCTGAGGGGAGGGAAGAATGTGAGGTAGCCATGAAACAAATTAAGGCTGAAACCAAATAACAGAAACTCCAGGTTGGAATATGAACAATGTAGGAAAAGATAGATTGCTACTTACTGTAAAGACAGCATATTAAGTTACAGATCAGCAAAATTAAAAGTTTATTTTTACTGTAGTTTATTTTTAATTTTGGCTGTCTGCTACTTACTGTGTTATCTTTACTGTAAGTTGCAATCTATCTTTTCCAACAAATTAAGGATGTTTTGACAAGTTTACCTTTGCTGGTCTATACAGATTTTGAAAAGCCCTTTATTCAGTCAATGGATGCTTCGAATTATGCTCTATGAGCTATCATTAGTCAGGTGTATAATGGAGAAGAAAGGCCCATAGATTATATTTCTAGAGAGATGAACTCAGTGGAGATAAACTATAGTACTACCAAGAAGGAGTTGTAGGCCCTTGTTTTGGAGTAAACTATTTCAAATGCTATCTGTATGGGCAAAAATTCCTTGTGGTCATTGACCGTGTTTCTCTCGTGTGGACTTTAAGCCCAAAGGACCCAAGCAGTCACTTAACTAGGTGGGCACTGAAAGCATCAGAATACAGTATTGGTTAAAAACAGTCTTGGTTGCAATTTTAGGTTTTTTATTTTTCAATGACGCGTTTCACCTTATTTAGGCATCTTTAGGTTATCTTTTCTAGATGGACACGAGAGGCACCAAGATCTGCATAACGCATTCCCCTGAGGCGAAACGCATCATTGAAAAATAAAAAACTAAAATTGCAACCAAGACTGTTTTTATAACCAATACTGTTAAGCACTGGTTTGCTGTATGCAACATACGGATTGGAAGAATTTCTATTGCATCAGAATACAATATACCCCAAATGACATTTTTTACATTGGAATGCTAATGGACTAAGCTGTAAAGTAAGAGATGTTCAGACAGATGATGTTTACACAGACGAGCCAAAGGAATCACAGGAAAAAGATGTAAAATGTCACCGGTATGCTTCCTGTTCAGATTTCATCACAGAGGATTGTATCTTGTACCGTAACACCCTGCTAGGCATCATCGTACAATGTCACGATAGTCAGCAGACACGTCATAATGGGCGACATGCCACAAATGTTAGGATAGCCTCTCGTTTCCGGTGGAAAGATAGAGAGATGTTCGGAACTATATACAGAATTGTTTGCTTTGTGCTCAAAGGGCACATCCACCAAGGACCAAAATTCCTCTACAGATCCTCCCAGAAGCCACTAAACCATTCCAAAACATTGCCCTAGACATTGTTGGCCCCTCTCTACAAAGTACCCAAAATAACTACACCCTGTCTATCATTATCACTTCTCCAGGTACTTTATTTTAGTACCACTTACAGATTGACTGTAGAAACTGTTGCATGTGCCTTGGTCAGTCATTTAACACCAGCACATTGAAGTCCGGATGCCATTTTGACCAACAAGGAGCAAATTCCATGTCTGCCTTGTTTGTACAAGTCCACAAATGGTTGAGAATCCAAAAATGCCGCACAACTCCTTTTCATCCCACAGCTAATGGTTGTCTTGAACGTGTCCAAAAGACAATTGCTCAAATGCTGTCCTATTACATAAATAGAGCACATTCAGACTGGAACCAGTATGTAGCTTCTGCAAGCAATACATGAATCAGCTGGGTACACACACTACAAAGTAGTTTACAGGAGACCCTTAATTCTCCATTTGAAGTTGATAAGTTGCAGCCTGGAGTTGATATAGCTAGTAAAGAGACTGGTCTGACACCTTAAGGCTATCTGGAAGCAGGTTAAACAAAATAATTCCAAAGCTTCTCAGAAAAAGTTGAAACAAAGCAACAAAGGAAAACGTTTCCTCAGTACAAACCCAGATACCTTGTTTTGCTTTGAAATCTGGTGGTTAAGAAAGGAAAAACTAAGAAATTCACACCTCAGTATGAGGGCCTCTACCCTATTATATGGGTAACTTCTCCTATGAATGCAGAGATCCAATGTCTGATCACACTGTGGTAGTACATTTTGATATGTTAAAGTCATACAATGTCCCACTTGTGCTGCCCCCTACAACATTGTCAAGTTCTCCTGCAGACACTTCACAGCAAATTAAGGACACTGTGACAGTGGAAAAAGTTATCTCCAGCACATAATAGTTATGCTTTAAGGAGCAAGCCTTCCTATGCCCTGAGGTCCAGGGACTAAATGGGTTTTGCGTACAGAGTAGATATCTCTTGTCATATCTGTGAAAATGTTGAGAAATGATTCATTTGCTGGTCTGAAGGTTAGGGATAATGTATGAGGGTATTATTTTGTTCTTGTGACTCAGTTAATCATTTCACATTTAGCATGCTGTATGTGGGGAGGGAATGTGTTAGGTTGTTTTCAGTTGAAGTAAATAGCCGTTACATTTTCTGGTACCGAGCGCCCCGAGTTTAGAATCCGTGCCAGATAGCATGAACCTCGATTACCACTAGAGGTCACTACATCCGTCATGCCATAAGCCGTGGCTGCACGCGTTCTTGGTCCGCATATAACATGAGGGTGCCACGGTGGAGCACATGGTCCCAGCAGCCAATCACGACATACTGTATCCTGTATATAAGTGCATGCCTCTCGCTCAGCTAGGCAGTCTGATATTCATGTAAGTCTATCGACATCTCAGCTACAGACAGCGTGTTTACCATATTTTGTTTTCATTTACAAGTGGACATTGTGGATTCGTTTGGTTGACACTTGCAACCCTGTTGCTTCTTGTGTGTTGTCATTGTAAGGTCTTGCTCGGTCGTCCGTCATTCATTATGTCTGTCCTTTCCTGTTCGTTTGTTTGTTCTCGGGCCACTCGCAACCCCTTGACCAGAACAGTCATAGTTACAACACATTTTGTGGTTTCGCACATTAGGAAGCTGTGTCTGCTGTCCTACTGAGTGTAAGTGCACAGTGGTGTACTATAAGTTTTATTATTAAGTGTCAATAACCAAGCAGTGGTAACTGTTAATGTAATTGCCTGTAATGTGGAACAAAGGTAGCTATTTAAGCAAAAAAACAGTCAAGCAATCAGAACTGAATTGTTGCATTACATCGATTTTGTCCCACTGAGGGAAAAGATGTCAAGGTACCATAAGAATTACACAAACAATAGTTGAAGGAAGCCAGTAAAAGTACATTGGAGTTAGGTTACAGAACACACCATTATACTATGCTTGAAACTGAGCAGAAGTAAAGTGCATCCAGTAAAGTTTCATGTACCATGAAAGATAGATTTTCAAAGACCCACTTGCATCACTGAAAGTCAGGTTTAACTAGTTGACTGACTATTGTGAAATACAGGGAGTAACTTCAAAACAGACAAACCTTGCTGACCTGTATTAGATTATCGAGGAAAAGAAATCACACTATTTGTATTACCTGTTTTGTTTGGCTATAACACAGATGAACACACACACTTAAAATAACTAGAATGGGATAGAACAATTATTAAAAAATATGCCCACTGGGATTAAGACAGATAGAACAGCTGTACTTATCTGAACCAGATAGAGACCAAGTTGTGAAACATTAATCAAAGGAGTTAACACAACTCCCAATCTTTGCACAGGTAATGATCAGTGAATAACACAACAATCTGTTGGTCAAGTTATCACAAAGACACTAAGTAATGATTTTATGATTGAATTATGTCTGTTTTGTGAACTAAGGAACCAATTGAGGCAAGTTCTCAGAATGAAATTTACACTTCACAGCCGAGTGTGCACTGATATGAAACTTCCTGGAAGATTAAAACTGTAAGCCGGCTCAAGACTCGAACTCAGGATCATCACCAGACTATTCTGATTTCATTAGTGCTGAGAAGCACAATATTTAATGGAAATAGGATTGGAAAAATACAATACATAACAGTGACGCCTGTGACATATCTTGTAAAAAATTTTGATGTCAACCACCATGAACAGAGTGAAAACATTAACTGAAAATTATACTATTTTAGCGAAGCGACACAGTGTTGTTACATCAGTCAACCTGACTGTTTGCACCGTGTGGGGCCAGCCCATCTGATTGCAGCTATTATCCACAGGCGAGCCTGCCCGTGGGACTTTGCCGAGCAGAGCAAACCAGATAATGCGCACCCCAGTCTGGCCTGCTCCCTGCTCGTCTCATGCAATGTCCATGGGAAGAAATTGTTGGATTTGTTGCATGATGCTATCAGCCCCCCTGTGTTCGAACTTTCTGCTACTGATCCAGCTGAAAAAAGATAGTTTTCAACTGTGCTGATATTTGCAAGAAAGATCACCTCAGCGTAAGACATGTTGTAATAATAGGAATTTTCAAAAGCAACACTGACTTTTCTGGCTACGTACCAATGTTACCACAATATTTGGTACTACTGCCTCTACATTAAATAAATCTCGCTATCTCCCGTTTCTGGACTGTTATGCTGACTATGGCTCTAGTGCTCTGCTGAAATTTACCTAATGGTGTTATTCACTGTTTGCTTACAATGAACTGAAGTGTCAGTACATTAATTACAACATAAAAGTAATAACAGATAAAAATAAAATGTTAATGAACCTAAAAAAAGTCAAGCCATAAGTTTAAGCAAACACAATCAACAATACAAAAATCAGCTTAATTTTTCAAGGAACTTCTTGACAGAATAGGAGTGGCCCATGAGGAAACTCTTCAGTTTCGATTTGAAAGCAGGCAGATTACTGCTAATATTTTTGAATTCTAGTGGTAGTTAATTGAAAGTGGATGCAGCAGTATACTCCACACCTTTCTGCACAAGAGTTAAGGAAGTTCAATCCAAATGCAGGTTTGACTTCTGCCGAGTATTAACTGAGTAAAAGCTGCTTATTCTTGGGAATAAGGTAATATTGTTAATGAGAAATAACAGTAAGGAATATCTATATTGAGTGGCCAATGTCAAAATACCTAGACTCGTGAACAGGGGTCGACAAGAGGTTCAGGAACTTACACCACTCATTGCCCGAACCACCCGTTTCTGAGCCAAAAATATCCTTTTGGAATGGGAAGAGTTACCTCAAAATATAATACCATGCAACATAAGCAAATGAAAATAAGCAAAGTAGACTAATTTTCGTGCCGATCACCCACTTCAGATACCATTCAGATCGTAAAAATGGCAGCCTTAAGTCTTTGAGCAAGATCCTAAACATGTGATTTCCACAACAGTTTACCATCCATCTGAACACCTATAAATTTGAACCATTCAGTTTCATTAATCATACACCCATTCTGTGAAATTAAAACGTCAGGGTTTTGTTGAATTGTATGTTAGAAACCATAAAACTGAGTCTTACTGTGATTTAGTGTTATTTTATTTTCTACAAGCCATGAACTTATATCATGAACTGCACTATTTGAAACCGAGCCAATGTTGCACACAACATCCATTACCACCAGGGTAGTGTCATCTGCAAACAGAAATATTTTACAGTTGCCCATAATACTATTTATATAAATAACGAACAGGAGTGCCCAAAACACTGATCCATGGGGTACCACCCCCCCCCCCCCCCGCCCCCCATTTGACCATACCCCACTCAAGACCCCACGTCACAGCCATTATCAACACTGTGAATAATGACCTTCTGCTGTCTGTTGTTAAAGTAGGAGGTGAACCAACTGCGACCTACTCCCTGTTTTTCGTAAAGGTCCAACTTCTGGGGCAATATTTTGTGATCAACACAATCAAATGCTGTAGTTAAATAAAAAAATATGCCTAGCATTTGAAACCTTTTGTTTAACCCATCCAGTACCTCACAGAGAGAAGATAATATAGCATTTTCAGTTGTTAAATGACTTCTAAAGTTGAGCTGTACATTTCATAGCAAATTCTGTGATATAAAATGATCAATTATCCTTACACATACAGCCTTTTCAATAACTTTAGCAAACACTGATGGCATAGAAATAGGTCTAAAATTGTCTACATTATCCCTTTTTATAAAGTGGCTTTACTACTGAGTACTTTAATCGTTCAGGAAACTGACCATCCCTAAAGGAAAAATTACAAATATGGCTATATATTTCCTAACACGTGCAGCACAGTACTTCCATATTCTGCTAGACACTCCACCATACCCATGAGAGTCCTTAGGTTTCAGTGATTTAATTATTGATTTAATTACCCTCTTGTCTGTATCACAGAGGAGTATTTCAGACATCAATCTCGGAAAGGCAGTTGCCAAGAGAGTTATATGATTCCCTGTAGAAACTATCTTTTTATTTAATTCACCAGCAATGCTCAGAAAATGATTCGAACTGACTTTATATCATCAACCATGTGTTACTGACCAGACACTTCCTTCACAACTGACCGTATGGTTTTAATTTTATCCTGTCAATTAGCTATTCTATTTGCATATAACATACTCTTTGCCTTTTTAATAACATTTTAAGCACCTTACAGTACTGTTTGTAATGGGCTACTGTAGCTTGATTGTGACTATTTCTAACATTTAGATATAATTCCCACTTTCTTCTACATGATATCCTTATCCCACTAGTCAGCCACTTAGGTTGCCTTTTGCTGCCAGTACCCCATTTAGAACACTCTAATAGAAGGCAACTCCCAAATAGCATAAGAAATGTTTTAAGGAAAGCATTATGTTTGCCATCTATGTTATCTACACTATAAACATCCTGCCACTCTTGATGAGGTTTAAAAAGTCTCTAATGCTGTTGGCTTAACTTTCCTACACAGTGTCTAATTATATGTGACATTTGTTAGAGTACAGAAGCCTTTTAGTGTTAAAATTTGTGCATCATGATCTGAAAGGCCATTCACCCTTTTAATAACAGAATGCCTATTTAGTTATGAAGAATGAATAAAAATATTATCTATAGCTTTGCTACTGTTCCTCTGCCCTCTAGCTGGAAAAAAATACAGTCTGCATCAGGTCATATGAATTTTAGGAGATCTACCAACTTCCTTTTTCTTGCGTCATCATGTTGTTGTTGTGGTCTTCAGTCCTGAGACTGGTTTGATGCAGCTCTCCATGCTACTCATCCTGTGCAAGCTTCTTCATCTCCCAGTACTTACTGCAACCTACATCCTTCTGAATATGCTTAGTGTATTCATATCTTGGTCTCCCTCTACGATTTTTACCCTCCACGCTGCCCACCAATACTAAATTACTGATCCTTCGATGTCTCAGAACATGACCTACCAACTGATCCCTCCTTCTAGTCAAGTTGTGCCACAAGCTGTTCCTCTCCCCAATTCTATTCAATACCTCCTCATTAGTTATGTGATCTACCCATCTAACCTTCAGCACTCTTCTGTAGCACCACATTTCGAAAGCTTCTATTCTCTTCTTGTCTAAACTATTTATTGTCCACGTTTCACTACCATACATGACTAAACTACAAACAAATAGTTTCAGAAATGACTTCCTGACATTTAAATCAATACTCGATGTTAACAAATTTTTCTTCTTTAGAAACGCTTTCCTTGCCATTGCCAGTCTACATTTTATATCCTCTCTACTTCGACCACCATCAGTTATTTTGCTCCCCAAATAGCAAAACTCCTTTACTACTTTAAGTGTCTCATATCCTAATCTAATTCCCTCAGCATCATCCGACTTAATTCGACTACATTCCATTATCCTCATTTTGCTTTTGTTGATGTTCATCTTATACCCTCGTTTCAAGACACTGTCCATTCCGTTCAACTGCTCTTCCGAGTCCTTTGCTGTCTCTGAAAGAATTACAATGTCCAAAGTTTTTATTTCTTCTCCATGGATTTTAATATCTACTCCGAATTTTTCTTTTGTTTCCTTCACTGCTTGCTCAATATACAGATTGAATAACATCGGGGAGAGGCTACAAAACTGTCTCACTCCCTTCCCAACCACTACTTCCCTTTCATGCCCCTCAACTCTTACAACTGCCATCTGGTTTCTGTATAAATTGTAAGTAGCCTTTCGCTCCCTGTATTTTACCCCTGCCACCTTCAGAATTTGAAAGAGAGTATTCCAGTCAACATTGTCAAAAGCTTTCTCTAAGTCTACAAATGCTAGAAATGTAGATTTGCCTTTCCTTAATCTTGCTTCTAAGATAAATCGTAGGGTCAGTATTGCATTTCTATGGAATCCAAACTGATCTTCCTCGAGGTCGGCTTCTTTCAGTTTATCCATTCATCTGTAAAGAATTCGAGTTAGTATTTTGCAGTGATGGCTTATTAAACTGATAGTTTGGTAATTTTCACATCTGTCAACACCTGGTTTCTGTGGGATTGTAATTATTATATTCTTCTTGAAGACTGAGGGTATTTCGCTTGTCTCATACATCTTGCTCACCAGATGGGAGGCTCTCCCAAGGCTGTCAGTAGTTCTAAAGGAATGTTTACTTCTGGGGCCTTGATTCGACTTAGGTCTTTCACTGCTCTGTCAAACTCTTCACGCAGTATCATATCTCCCATTTCATCTTCATCTACATCCTCTTCCATTTCCATAATACTGTTCTGAAGTACATCACCCTTGTACAGACCCTCAATATACTCCTTCCACCTTTCTCCTTTCCCTTCTTTGCTTAGAACTGGGTTTCCATCTGAGATCTTGATATTCATACAAGTGGTTCTCTTTTCTCCAAAGGTCTCTTTAATTTTCCTGTAGGCAGTATCTACCTTACCCCTAGTGAGATAAGCCTCTACACCCTTATATTTGTCCTCCTGCCATCTCTGCTTAGCTATTTTGCACTTCCTGTCAATATCATTTTTGAGACATTTGTATTCCTTTTTGCCTGCTTCATTTACTGCATTTTTGTATTTTCTCCTTTCATCAATGAAATTCAATATGTTTTCTGTTACCCAAGGGTTTCTACTGGTCCTCATCTTTTTACCTACTTGATCCTCTGCTGCCTTCACTACTTCATCCCTCAAAGCTACGCATTATTCTTCTACTGTATTTCTTTCCCCCAGTCCTGTCAATTGTTCCCTGATGCTCTCCCTGAAACTCTGTACAACCTCTGGTTCTTTCAGTTTATCCAGGTCCCATCTCCTTAAATTCCCACCTTTTTGCAGTTTCTTCAGTTTAAATGTACAGTTAATAACCAATAGATTGTGGTCAGAGTCCACATCTGCTCCTGGAAATGTCTTACAATTTAAAACCTGGTTCCTAAATCTCTGTCTTACCATTATATAATCTATCGGATACCTTTTAGCATCTCCAGGGTTCTTCCCCGTATACAACCTTCTTTCATGATTCTCGAACCAAGAGTTAGCTATGATTAAGTTATGCTCTGCGCAAAATTCTACCAGGTGGCTTCCTCTCTCATTTCTTAGCCCCAATTCATTTTCACCTACTATGTTTCCTTCTCTCCCTTTTCCTACACTCGAATTCCAGTCACCCATGACTATTAAATATTCGTCTCCCTTCACTACCTGAATAATTTCTTTTATCTCATCATACATTTCACCAATTTCTTCGTCATCTGCAGAGCTAGTTGGCATATAAACTTGTGCTATTGTAGTAGACATGGGGTTCATGTCTATCTTGGCCACAATAATACGTTCACTCTGCTGTTTGTAGTACCTTACCCGCACTCCTATTTTTTATTCATTATTAAACCTATCCTGCATTACCCCTATTTGATTTTGTATTTATAACCTTGTATTCACCTGACCAAAAGTCTTGTTCCTCTTGCCACCGAACTTCACCAATTCCCACTATATCTAACATTAACCTATCCATTTCCCTTTTTAAATTTTCTTACCTACCTGCCCGATTAAGGGAGCTGACACTCCATGCACCAATTTGTAGAACGCCAGTGTTCTTTCTTCAGATAACGATGTCCTCTTCAGTAGTCCCCACCCAGAGATCCGAATGGGGGACCGTTTTACCTATGGAATATTGTACCCAAGAGGACGCCATCATCATTTAATCATACAGTATAGCCCTCGGGAAAAATAGCTGCATCATCATATACAAAATTAATATTGAAGTCACCACATATAACTAATTTTGTGGTACTTCCTATAAAGCGAATCAAGAACCCTCCCTAGCTCGAGCAGAAATGCTCTGAAGTCAGAGTGACGGGACGTATAAACAATAACAAACAGAAGTTTAGTTTCACTAAATTCAACTGCCTCAGCACAACATTCAAATATCTGTTTAGTTCAGTGCCGTGATATGTCTGTGGACTCAAATGGAATACTGTTTTTTTACGTACATGGCCACTCCCCCACCCCGCAAGGAACTCCTTGAAAAACAGCAGCTAATCTGTTTCCTGGTAAATAAAGCCTCTGAATTGTCAAATTATTTAAGTGGTGCTCCGATATACCAATAATTTCAGAGTTAAAATCTATTAGTAGTTCACTAACTTTATCTTTAATACCTCTTATATTTTGATGAAATATGGTAATTCCTTCTCTACTTGAAAACATGACTTCCTATGAAGGTTAGCCCTTACTTAGAGGGACTTCTTTTAAGCTGGTATACTTATCAGCTCACTTGAATCTGATGATGATGATGATGATGAAATGCTGAGGACAATACAAACACCCAGCCCCCAGGCAGAGAAAGTCTTCAACCCAGGTAGGAGCCGAACCCGGGACCCCGTGATCCAGAGGCAGCTATGCTAGCCACTAGACGACGAGCTGCAGATGAGCTACCCAGTGCAGATGTGCACTATACCAGAAACATCACCTCACCTCAGATCCTTATTAAATTTTTCTTTATATTCAAGTCTAAATCTTTTGCTAACACCTTGAAAGGGATTAATTAATGAAATTAACCCCTTCATTATAAAACTATACTACCTTTTTTGTAACTGAACAACAATTTTGTAAACTTGTGCGAAGTTTGGAAATACTAGTCTCAGCCAATATCCTATTACATTTGCCTCCTTGTGAGTGCTAACTATTGCTATTTTAGTCCATCTTCTCATACTGGCTTGATTTGCCATCACTATGCTATAAATGTAGTTTAACTGGAAAACATTCAGTCCTTAATCAAGCACTTGGCATATCACATTAGTACACTGTGGAGCACCACTACTTTATTACTTCAATCACCAAGTCATAGGTAACTAACAACCTTTTATATACTGCCAGCTTTAGTGCACGGAATAAACCACTACATCTTTCTGTCAATTCTTGACTTTAAAACAGTGAAAAGATTTGTTTGCCTCATTGCAACATGTTGTGTTGCTATCTTTTAGGCAGATGGACTTGTGCAACCCAGCACCGTATGCTCTTCCCTTTCAGCAAAGTTCGAACAATGGGACAAGTTGTTGTACACCCCTCACCAGACAGTCATATTAGCTGACATAAGCTTATCTATACTGAAAGAAGAAATAGCAATGCACTTCTCATAAGGACATCAAGCCAAATCGGAATCTTTGTACTCTTTGTAATATCAACCAGGTGCTTGCCGGGACCCAAGAACAACTGCAAATTATTTCAGGCGCTGTACCAATCCATCACACCAAGTGAGTCTGGCTAAAGACACTGTTCATTACCTCCAAACAAGCCAATGCTGAACATTGGATTAAAGCCCTCCAGTACTGTCTTTTAGATAACCTTCTGGCCGCTACCAGTCCAATCTGGGGTGTTGCTACTGAGGTGGTACAACAATATGACAAACTTAAGAACTCAGTTCAATGTGAAATAGTCACTGTATGCAGGGAATTATTGAACCTGACTGCTACCCTGGAAGTAACCAAAACATTACAGATCCTGCTATGCACATGTGACGCTAGTTACATGTTAACACTTTACAGTCTATCATTCAGTTGGGATTAGGATGGAAGCTCAGCACCAACATATGACCCTCCAAAATCTTTTTGCAAACATTAACAAACAATTAATTTCATTTATCAGCTCCTATCCAGATGATCCCCCCACATGGGAATCAACTCTGTCATCCTACTGCACAGCAGCTGGCGTACAATTGTCATGGTCTCTAGATTGGTTAAATGTGCTAATCTCACTGTCTGTCACTTGTGCGAACCATGAGTTTGAATGTTACCATCTTCATCCTTTCCGAGTTGCACGAGCAGCTGGGCAGAAATATGTCCTCTGGCAAACTGAGGACATTTTGATTGTCTGTAAAGACTGCCAGGTGCTCTTGGATGTGCCACTTAATAAATTTCAATCTTGCATTCACACCAAAAACTACATGTGTTCCACCCTAGTCCTTAGCATTGGTGCAAATAACTGTGAAATTGCACTATTTTTAGAGGAAACTAAAGTACCTCCTTGCCCCTGTACTGTTGTAATGATAAAGAAATGCTGGTTTGTCTCTGTTAACAGTTTACTGTGCTCTGTGGCACAACCCACAATAGTAGCCTTACTTTGCCATAACAACACATTTATGGTGTGAAGTTTTTGGGTTACTTTGGTTGGTAGGTAGTGGACTACTGTTTAACAGTTCCACCTACGACATAGTCACACCCATCAAGAAACTATCTGTCCATCTAACATATGCACATAGTGTTAGTATCAAGTCTTTTCTGCTTTACCTGCCCGAAGCCGCCCGAGAGCTGCCTCACCCTAACAGCCTGCCCGTACTGCCAGATAGTACCAACACTCATCTCCTGGAGTCTGTCAAAGACTTATTAGCTCAGGAATGAGAACAACTTATCCTTGGTTGTGCAATGCCCCATGTTGATGACTGGAACACTAAGAGTTACAAACCCCAAGTAGTTATTACTAACACTGCACCTGTTCCTCTTATGTTAATCGTTGCCTGGTTTATGATATGGATCCTACACACACAAGGTTGTCGTAGATTTAGTAAAAAGCAACATCAACCAATACCCGAGCAGCAGCCATCTGGTGAATATAATGTGTGACACATTTTGGAACATGGTACCTTTCAGGAATGGCCTCCCCCCGACCTAGTTTAGGATTTAGAAATTAAAGTGTTCACAACAGTTGGCAGTTGGTTATTTTTTTCTCAAACAAAATATTTCCAATTTTATGTACTGTATACTGGAGAATTGTTTTAACTAAATGTAACGGAATGTAGTAATATGGGAGTACTCACAAACTATTTTATATTCTGGACATCTGCAGCTATTGAAAGGGATGATGTTACGAAGAATTCTGCTAACAGCTGATAAAACTGTTGTTTATTGAAAAAACAACCGATTTCACAGCCTAAAGCCACATCATCAGGTGCAACCTCCATGGTAAGAAGTAAAGTACAGTGTGACCACATTTTGAGGATATTAAAATTAATAAGGGAATGCATTTTCTTACCGTAATATTGAAAAGATTCACTGAATAGTAAATTTCTACTAGGAGCAATGGATATGCATATGATCTTTAAACATTGTGAGAATATCACAGATATTACTTTTAATATCTGCAAAATGTGGTCACTCTGTATTTTGCTTTTTATCATTAGGTTGCACCTGATGATGTGGCTTTAGGCCATGAAACCAGTTGTGTGTTTTATAAACAACAATTTTGCCAGCTGTCAGCGAAATTCTTCCTAACAGGAGTACTGTTCTGTACTTTATCAATCCCCAATAGAATAGCGTCCTATACCAGGAGTAGAATTCGATTAATAACTACTAATATCGAATACCATTCTAATGTAAAAGAATAATTGACCCCCCCTAACTTGTCAAATGCTAACCGTTACTATAAACAGTCTGTGTCACAATTATCTATAACACCCCCCCCCCCCCCCCCCCTCCAATCCTCCCTCGTACTGACGCCTCCCATGAGCCTCTACCGATGTGCCCCTGTGATTGAGTGTTGCATTCCCCTGCCAGCCACACTGTTGGTTACTGTCACTCCCCCACTGCCGTATGCAGGACTTGCCAATGTGCCAACTCAGCTGCTTCCGGCTCCCACCTCCATCGGATCCGTCCAATGTCACTTTCCTGACACTAACTCCATTCAAACGGTGTCACATCAGCACAACAATACAGAGAGCACCCTCCAATAGAATAAGCATAGTAAATGGTAGCAACCTGTCCAAAGGAGCCCTTAACCTTTTGCTACCAACTGATGTTTTTACATTCATTTCTGACCCGTAAAATGGCTCCTGTGGAAGAGGGAGAGGTTTGCGTGGTGAGTAGTCAGACTGAGCAGAATATCTAAAGGGTTGAGGTATTTTTTCAAAAAATGTTGTTCCATTCTGTTTTACAATTCTGGTATAATGTTCTGTGACGAAACAATGGCCTGATCTGGACTCATGCGTACTGAAAGTTACTCGAAGTGCTCCTACTTATGTTCACTTTATGTGGATAGAGTTTCCACAGTAGGTACTGCTGGCAGGGGTGCTTAACTGAAAGCACTGCTGATCACGGGATGCCTAAAGATGCCTCTCTATCAACCAAGAGGAAAGCTGGAAATTGTCACAGTGGAGCTTCAGAACAGGTCGGTGAGGAGCATTCCAAAAATATGATCACTGTCTCGTCTACCAGCTCTCCTACCAGCTAGACATATTTCCTACCTCATCTCTTAGGGTACCATGCCCTCAGTCTGGCAGTGATGCCGTAGCACACATCACCTGTCTCCCATAACATTAGAGCTTGGAGACTATAAACTCCAAGTGTGACAGTTAAAATTTATTGTTATAATTTTCATGTCCAGAAATCTCCTAAAATACCCATATGCCCATATTCCACCTCCATCCCAACTTGGCTGATACTGCACACCATCACCTTGCTAAGTTCTGATATTTGGACTATCATGTATGGCACAGACATAGTACATACTTTTTGCGCTGAAAAGGGACTGAATTTTCCATGTTTCCAAAAATCACAATGCTACAGTCACAAATAAATACTTCAAAATTTTAATCTTTAGAGTTCTTTTTAATTATTAACCTAAGTTTTCAATATGAGTTTAAGAATGCCTTTCAAAAAAATTATCAACTCAGTACTCTCCCAAATTGTCTGTTAAATGTTCACCCTGTATGTGCTTGAATGTGCTATGTTGAATACATTTCAACCTGCTACATGTTGACTGAAATATTCTGTACATGCATTGTTTTCTTTGTTCTGAAGTGAGTGAAGTTAGTATTGAAATAATGTTGGACAAAGTTCATGACAAAGGTGTGCATGGTTTTGAGTTCTGTTGGTCATATCGATTCTGAACATCAGTTCTGTCCCATAACAATCATGTTTTGGTGTGCAACATTACATAAGTGTGTACAGAAAGGGAACAGGACACTGATAATATTTGTTTTGTGTCTATATTATTCTTTGCAATTTAGAGTGTTGTGACAGATCGATCTGTGGCATAGCCCAAGTTCTACGTTACGTTGAAAGCTGACAGTTTGGTTGTGATTTGGTGAAACCAACAAATGTGAATATGAAATCTCAGTTCTGGTGACATACTTATCTGTAGCATAGACCATGGTGTACGTTAGGCTGAAGGGAACAGTGTGGTTCTGAGTTGGCATAGCGCTACCAAAGGCTTCTGTTCAGTCAATGAGTAGTATGATAGCTTCTTATGGAATCGTGTCGATTAGCTTTGCCAACACACAATCGAATTATCATCTTTCAATCTAACCTAGACTTTGGGCTACACAGGAAATCAGGCTGTCACCAAAAGTTTTATGAAAAATAGAAAGAATATTATCAAATAAATACTGAAATAAACTTTCTCAGTGATATCGTTTATCACCAGATACAGGTTCTGTGATGTCATACATCCTTTACTGTGCTTGGCTGATAAAGGAAATGAAGTAAGTGCCATGTTGATTTATGTGCTTATAGAGCTATAGTACTGCACTTTGGTGTTTTCATATTTATATGTTTTTAGTACAAAAATATGCAGGTTAACTGATACACCACATTGAAGATTTCTCCAAAATGCCTCAGTATGCAGTGTTTAATACTATATAAAGCTTCATAATCTACTTCTAAACTATGTACAATGATCACTTAGTAAACACTGTACTAATAAAGCAGATGAATACTTTATCTGGAATACAAAAATTGGACTCTGAATGTAGTTCTACAAACAGATGAGGAACATGCAAGGATGAGACAGACAAGGAACAGTTTGAGACTATTCAGCTATGATGGTTTAGGGAAATAATGGATATTCACAGAACAACAATTTCCATTAGATATCCCTCCTTCACCACTATTATCATAACTCCATACACACAAACCAAAGGAAATACATAAGTATTTTCTCTGTGATAAATATGTAATCAGGAAAACTTCTATGGTACAGCAATAGCTAATAAATCAAACAAGACTCACCAATGTTGCAAATTATAAAATTCTGATGGTAGCTACTAGTCACCAGGACACCACCGATTTTCACAGTACTGCCCACATATATATCATTTGGCCACTTCAGTCTCAAATTGAGGTTCTAAGCAGAATAAACAACATGAAGTTAGAAGGACAACAGCACAATTTTTTTTTCTGAGACAATTACATAAAGGGTGAACAAACACAACTACATTCAGAAATTCCACTTATACTTTAAACTGGTCAGCCATAACATGATGAACACTTTTCTACCATGTGAATCAGCACAACTAGGCTACAAGGAGGGTGTGTAACATGATGCATAATATATGTCACATTTAAGAGGAATGTAAAAAAAAAACACTGACTCTGGGTGCACAGAAGGGGGAAAGTTGCTGATTTAAATTATTTCAACCAATGGTGAACAGCAGTGGCACAACTGCTGGAAATAGTATCACAGAAACAAGCTCATTCAATGTTCAGATGCTGCCATCTTTAGTGTCTACCACAAATGGATGAAGGAGAGTTCAACTATTAACAGACAAGAGACCAATAAGACATTCATATCTGATGAAACACTGCAGGAGTCGAAGACTTGCTCACTGTGTAAACCAGAACACTCAATGATTTTTGGTGTATATGGCAGTGTAATACAATGCTAAGGATTGCAAGATGTGTTTTGAGGCATATTATTCCACCACACATTGTAGCAAATGGACCAATGTGTGTGATCTACTTTTGACCTAAAAACTTTGGTTATGGTTGCAGTACTCGTGACAATGACATATGGCAATTTAGAAAAACTGAAATAATAAGGCTGAATCCCACTCCTGTTATATTACATTGCTGGCCAAGTAAACATACCCTGTGTTCTGGAACATCCACTCAAAATTTACATAACAACATAAACATGAAGTCAAATTGTTGCAGTATATTCAAATGCACTGCCCTGTGACCTAAGCTCACTGTAGAAGTCAACAAAAAAGAAAAAAAAAATATTTTCCTGACCAACTGCAACTTTTACTTTTTTAAAGTTTATTTAATAAGCATCTCCAACAGAATCAGCATGGTTTTCTGAAACAAAGGACATGTGAAATTATACTTTTTTTGCCTGCAGACGGCCCAGAAAGCTAGTTGTAGATACTTGACTGTTTTAATTTTGGAAGTGCTTGAGACACTTAGAGACCATTAGTTAATCAATGACATATGCACCAGAGGAATATTTGATCCGGTTTGTTGAGGTGTAGCAATACACATCACTCATAGGGAATCTCACACAAGCTTTCTTACCACACACTTTCGTATGCTGAGAATAACATACGTAGATTCTTGAGTGAGCTGGCTTTTGAAGCCATGTGCATATGCTGAACAACGATTCAATATTAGATACATTACAATGAATGATTAAAGATAGTTCTAATAACCCAGCCATTGTGAAACTTTGTATAAACCTGTCTAAAGATGATAGTTAACAATATGAACTTCAGCTTCTTATGTTAAGTAATTTTTGATATACAAACATTTATCTAAACACTCACAATTCATAGCTTTCTTTGACAAATAATTTGCTGATATGTTAATATATTTTGTATAGAGATCAGTGAAGAATGTTAAGTATCATGTTATCCTTAAATAACGAAATAAACAACATTTTAACAAAGAGACTATAATTTACTTAAGAAATCAATTTCAGACTGCTATTATTATTTCTGCTGGATAATGTTATCTTCATATTTTACTGTCTGAGTGAATAATGGAATGACTGTGGCATATATGTGAAGTATGGCTCATTGACATTGAGAAAAACTAAGTGTGAGTAAGTGTGGGACTCTGACTGTGTAGCCTTAGCACAAGTTACATGCACAGTAGAAAATAATAATTATAAAGCAGCCAGTTTTTGGTGTTTTAGAAATTTAAAACTTACTTCACTCCTCCATGTAAAGTGATTTAAGAATGGGGAATGGTCCAAAGAGTGAGAGTACTAGGATATGTGAATCGAAACACAAACCTGAATGGCTACTGTGTTATTTGGCCAATCAGAGAAGAGATCTTTAGGCCTCTTTGGTACTGGGAGCTCTAGGCATATTCATTAAGATTGAGTAATAGTTGTTTGCGTAAAAATTTGATTCACTGGTAAAAGTTTATCACCATTCGTAGATTACGGCTATGGAAATTTCAAACTTCTCACTGAAGACTGAGATTTTCTTTCGGTGGGTATAAATTCCACGTGGCGTGCTGCACAATCATAACTGTGAACTTTCAGAGTTCAAAAGTTATGCCTGCATAGTACTGAAGTGAGCATCAAAAACTACTGAACACATGTGTCTTTTTAACCATTTATTAATTGATGAACAAACTATGTCACAATGGACTCGGTGAAACATGTGTGTATACTAAGTGAAAATACAACAGATGCTTTAATTCAAGGACTTTTCTTTATTTAACAGTTACAGCCAGGCCTGGTATACTTAACTCACTCAGAGGGTAAGAGACTGTCAAATATATCTGTGCATCCTGTTGAACATGCAGTGCAACTAATTTGTTTACTGCTTTTCTCAGGTGAGGAACGCTATATTTCACTTCAGGGTATGCTGTACTTCTGAAGAGCTCACTAATGTCATGAGTTTTTAAGTCAGGAGGAAGGCAGAAAAAAAAAAAAAAAAAAAAACCCGAACCACCACAATGTGACAGGACCAATGACTTCTTGCTTTGTAGAACTAAATCTGCAGTTATGTATATATTGTTGAAATCTATTGTAACATTTGAGATGCCTCAGGGAAGTGTACTATGACCCCGGCCATTTACAGCATACATAAAAGAGTCAGTAAATGATGTCAACAACTCTCTAGTAATGTTTGCAGATGCTGATGTCATTTATAGAGGGGTGACAGCTCATGATAAATTTTGAGGCATTTAGCAGGAATTGTCGCAGAGCTCCATTTTATGTGGTAACTGACAAGATCTGCACAACTTATGGCATGTCTATAAATGTGTTATAAATCCATCTTTCTCATTTCAACAGGATAGTCAAGTGTGCTGAACAGCTCATAAAGGCTACTCCTAAAATTTCCACACATATACAAGATGGAATTCAATGACGATGAAGATAGCATTTTCCACAAATAATTCTCCTCAAAATTAAGCATATTTGTATTAACTTTTGTTTGGCTATCATCATGTGAACAAACAACTCTGTAAAGGTCTTTATTTTCTTGGCAGATCTTATTGTGAGTTAGTGACTTGACTAATTGCTTCCGTTACACATTATACTTACTAAACTCCATTAACATTGCAAATATAACCCCTACAGTAGTTACAAACATCATATGGGCAAACAGACATGAAAGCTGCTGTATCTATCATAACTTTTAACATCAGAAACTACCTGCAGAATTATAGTATCACAATCATCAGTCATGCCTTCTGCAACCGAGCAGTGTGTCAGCAGTGCACAAGTAGCAGCATTACTGTATTTACTAGGCAGTCTTGTATTTTAATAATCGTTTAAATTTTGTGTCGAATTGCTTGTGCTCTCTGTAGATTAGTTCAGACGTTCTTTGCACAACAGCATTTAGCATGGATAGGGACTGTGACTGCTGTGTTTGGATGCGGGCTGAGTTGGCATCCCTTCGCTCCCAGCTTAAGGCAGTGTTGGCTTCAGTCACACAGCTTGACGCTGTTGCCAATGGGCATCACTGTGGGGGTCCGACTGCAGACCTTTGGTACAGAGCTGAGTGGATTGTCTGAATCAGTGGTTGAGATGGTTCTGCGACCGTGTGGGCTGCAGATTCCTTACTTGTGCCATATGGTGGTGGGGTTTTGGGTCTCACTGGATAGATCATGAGTCCACTACACACAGCAGGCGGCTACACGGGTAACAGGGGTTGCGTGGCGTGGACTGGGCGGTTTTGTATGATAGATGGCCTCGGGCATGTACAGAAAGGGTAACAGCGTCAAAGGGTGCGGGGCAAAGTCAGGACACGCGGGGACCAAGCAGCAATTGTAATTGTAATTATAAACTGTCGAAGTTGCTTTGGTAAAGTAACGGACCTTCAAGCGCTGATAGAAAGCACCGAAGCTGAAATCGTTATAGGTACGGTAAGCTGGCTAAAGCCAGAGATAAATCTTGCCAAAACTTTTTCAAAGGTACAGACGGTGTTTAGAAAGGATAGATTGCATGCAACCGTGGTGGCGTGTTTGTCGCTGTTAGTAGTAGCTTTTCTGTAGTGAAATAGAAGTGGATAGTTCCTGTGAATTATTATGGTTGGAGGTTACACTCAACAACTGAGCTAGGTTAATAATTAGCTGCTTTTACCAACCTCCCAAATCAGCAGCATTAGTGGCAGAACAACTGAGAGAAAATTTGGAATACATTTGACATAAATTTCCACAGCATGTTATAGTCTTAGGTGGAGATTTCAATTTAACAGATATAGACTGGGACACTCGGATGTTTAGGACGGGTGGTACGGACAAAGCATCGAGTGACATTATACTGAGTGCACTATCTGAAAATTACCTCAAACAATTAAACAGAGAACCGATTTGTGGAGATAACATCTTGGACCTACTGATAACAAACAGACCCTGAACTTTTCGAGTCTGTAAGAGCAGAACAGGGAATCAGTAACCATAAGGCCACACAAGTTTATATGCCAACTAGCTCTGCAAATGACGAAGAAATTGAAGAAATGTATGGTGAAATAAAAGAAAATATTCAGATAGTGAAGGGAGACGAAAATTTAATAGTCATGGGTGACTGGAATTCGAGTGTAGGTAAAGGGAGAGATGGAAACGTAGTAGGTGAATATGGATTGGGGATAAGAAATGAAAGAGGAAGCCGCCTGGTAGAATTTTGCACAGAGCACAACATAATCATAGCTAACACCTGGTTCAAGAATCATAAAAGAAGGCTGTATACATGGAAGAAGCCTGGAGATACTGACAGATTTCAGATAGATAATACAATGGTAAGACAGAGATTTAGGAATCAGGTTTTAAATTGTAGGACATTTCCAGGTGCAGATGTGGACTCTGACCACAATCTATTGGTTATGAACTATAGATTAAAACTGAAGAAATTGCAAAAAGGCGAGAATTTAAGGAAATGGGATCTGGATAAACTGAAAGAACCAGAGGTTGTACAAAGTTTCAGGGAGAGCATAAAGGAACAAATGGCAAGAATGGGGGAAAGAAATACAGTAGAGGAAGAATGGGTAGCTTTGACGGATGAAGTGGTGAAGGCAGCAGAGGATCAAGTAGGTAAAAAGACGAGGGCTAGTAGAAATCCTTGGGTAACAGAAGGAATATTGAATTTAATTGATGAAAGGAGAAAATATAAAAATGCAGTAAATTAAGCAGGCAAAATGAGATCAACAGGAAGTCCAAAATGGCTAAGCAGGGATGGCTAGAGGATAGATGTAAGGATGTAGAGGCTTATCTCACTAGGAGTAAGATAGTTAGTGCCTACAGGAACATTAAAGAGACCTTTGGAGAGAAGAGAACCACTTGTATGAATATCAAGAGCTCAGATGGAAACCCAGTTCTAAACAAAGAAGGGAAAGCAGAAAGGTGGGAGGAGGATATAGAGGATCTATAGAAGGGCGATGTACTTGAGCACAGTATTATGGAAATGGAAGAGGATGTAGATGAAGATGAAATGAGAGATATGATACTGCGCGAAGAGTTTGACAGAGCACTGAAAGATCTAAGTCGAAACAAGGCCCCAGGAGTAGACAACATTCCATTAGAACTACTGACAGCCTTGGGAGAGCCAGTCCTGACAAAACTCTACCATCCGCTGAGCAAGATGTATGAGACAAGCGAAATACCCTCAGACTTCAAGAAGAATATAATAATTCCAATCCCAAAGAAAGCAGGTGTTGACAGATGTGAAAATTACCAAAGTATTAGTTTAATAAGTCACAGCTGCAAAATACTAACTTGAATTCTTTACAGATGGAAAAACTAGTAGAAGCCAACATTGGGGAATATCAGTTAGGATTCCGTAGAAATATTGGAACACACGAGGCAATACTGACCCTACGGCTTATCTTAGAAGCTAGATTAAGTAAAGGCAAACCTGCATTTCTAGCATTTGCAGACTTAGAGACAGCTTTTGACAATGTTGACTGGAATACTCTCTTTCAAATTTTGAAGGTGGCAGGGGTAAAATATAGGGAGCGAAAGGCTATTTACAATTTGTATAGAAACCAAACGGCAGTTGTAAGAGTTGAGGGGCATGAAAGGGAAGCAGTGGTTGGGAAGGGAGTGAGACAGGGTTGTAGTCTCTCCCCGATGTTATTCAATCTGCATATTGAGCAAACAGTGAAGGAAACAAAAGAAAAATTTGGAGTAGGTATTAAAATCCATGGAGAAGAAATAAAAACTTTGAGGTTCGCCGATGACATTGTAATTCTGTCAGAGACAGCAAAGGACTTGGAAGAGCAGTTGAACGGAATGGATAGTGTCTTGAAAGGAGGATATAAGATGAACATCAACAAAAGCAAAATGAGGATAATGGAATGTAGTCGAATTAAGACGGGTGATGTTGAGGGTATTAGATTAGCAAACAAGACACTTAAAGTAGTAAAGGAGTTATGTTATTTGGGGAGCAAAATAACTGATGATGGTCGAAGTAGAGAGGATATAAAATGTAGACTGGCAATGTGTTTCTGAAGAAGAAAAATTTGTTAACATCGAGTATAAATTTAAGTGTCAGGAAGTCGTTTATGAAAGTATTTGTATGGAGTGTAGCCATGTATGGAAGTGAAACATGGACGATAAATAGCTAGACAAGAAGAGAAAAGAAGCTTTGGAAATGTGGTGCTACAGCAGAATGCTGTAGTTTAGATGGGTAGATCACATAACTAATGAGGAAGTGTTGAATAGGACTGTGGAGAAGAGAAGTTTGTGGCACAACTTGACTAGAAGAAGGGATCGGTTGGTAGGACATGTTCTGAGGCATCAAGGGATCACCAACTTAGTATTGGAGGGCAGCGAGGAGGGTAAAAATCATAGAGGAAGACCAAGAGATGAATACACCAAGCAGATTCAGAAGGATGTAGGTTGCAGTAGGTACTGGGAGATGAAGCAACTTGCACAGGGTAGAGTAGCATGGAGAGCTGCATCAAACCAGTCTCAGGTCTGAAGACCACAACAACAAGGCCGTTGCAGCATCCCTGAATATTGTAGGAAATAGGAGTATAAAAAAAGGGAGGAAGGTTTATTTGCTTAGCAAGAGTAATAGGAGGCAGATTTCAGACTACCTAAAATATTAAAACGTAAAATTTCTGTTCTGACACTGACAACGTTGAGTGTTTATGGAAAAAGTTCAAGGCAATCGTAAAACGCGTTTTAGACAGGTACGTGCCAAGTAAAACTGTGAGGGACAGGAAAAAACCCACCGTGGTTCAACAACAAAGTTAGGAAACTACCGCGAAAGCAAAGAGAGCTTCACTGCAAATTTAAACGCATCCAAAACCTCTCAGACAAATAGAAGCTAAACAATGTCAAAGTTAGCATAAGGAGGGCTATGCATGAAGTGTTCAGTGAATTCGAAAGTAACGTTCTATGTACCGACTTGACAGAAAATCCTACGAAGTTCTGGTCTTACATTTAATCAGTAAGGGGATCGAAACAGTATATCCAGACACTCTGGGATGATAATGGCATTGAAACAGAGGATGACACATGTAAAGCTGAAATACTAAACACCTTTTTCCAAAGCTGTTTCACAGAGGATGACCGCATTGCAGGTCCTTTTCTAAATCCTCCCACAAATGAAAAAAATGGCTGACATCGAAATAAGTGTCCAAGGAATAAAGAAGCAACTGAGATCACTCAACGGAGGAAAGTCCACTTGACCTGACCGGATACCAATTCGATTCTACACAGAGTTATCAAAAGAACTTGCCGCCCTTCTAACAGCCGTGTACCGCAAGTTTCTAGAGGAACGGAAGGTTCCAAATGATTGGAAAAGAGCACAGGTAGTTCCAGTTTTCAAGAAAGGTCGTCGAGCAGATTCGCAAAACTATAGGCCTATATCACCGACATCGATCTGTTGTAGAATTTTAGAATATCTTTTTTGCTCGCGTGTCATGTCATTTCTGGTAACCCAGAATCTACTCTGTAGGAATCAACATGGATTCTGGAAACAGCGATCGTGTGAGACCCAACTCGCTTTATTGGTTCATGAGACCCAAAAAATATTAGATACAGGCTCCCAGGTAGATGTTATTTTCCTTGACTTCCAGAAGGCGTTGGATACAGTTCAACGCTGTCGCCTGATAAACAAAGTAAGAGCCTACGGAATATCAGACCAGCTGTGTGGTTGGATTGAAGAGTTTTTAGCAAACAGAACACAGCATGGTGTTCTCAATGGAGAGGATGGAGAGATGTCTACAGATGTTAAAGTAATCTCTGGTGTGCCACAGGGGAGTGTTATAGGACCATTGTTTTTCACAATATATATAAATGACCTAGAGTTCCATGCAGCTTTTTGCATATGATGCTGTAGTATACAGAGAAGTTGCATCATTAGAAAATTGCAGCAAAATGCAGGAAGATTTGCAGCGGATAGGCACTTGGTGCAGGGAGTGGCAACTGACCCTTAACATAGACAAATGTAATGTATTGTGAATACATAGAAAGAAGGATCCTTTATTGGATTATTATACAATAGCAGAACAAACACCGGTAGCAGTTACTTCTGCAAAATGTCTGGGAGTATGCGTATGGAACAATTTGAAGTAGAATGATGATATAAAATTAAATGTTGGTAAGGCGGGTGCCAGGTTGAGATTCATTGGGAGAGTCCTTAGAAAATGTAGTCCATCAACAAAGGAGGTGGCTTACAAAACACGCGTTCGACCTATACTTGAGTATTGCTCTTCAGTGTGAGAACTGTCCAGGTCAGGTTGACAGAGGAGATAGAGAAGATCCAAAGAAGAGCTGCGCGTTTCGTCACAGGGTTATTTGGTAAGCCTGATAGCATTACGGAGATGTTTAGGAAACTCAAGTGGCAGACTCTGAAAGAGAGGTGCTCTGCATCACGGTGTAACTTGCTCTCCAGGTTTCGAGAGGGTGAGTTTCTGGATCCGGTATCGAATATATTGCTTCCCCCTACTTATACCTCCCGAGATCACGAATGTAAAATTAGAGAGATTCGAGTGTGCACGAAAGGCTTTCCGGCAGACGTTCTTCCTGCGAACCATATGCGACTGGAATAGGAAAGGGAGGTAATGACAGTGGCACGTAAAGTGCCCTCTGCCACACACTGTTGGGTGGCTTGCAGATTATAAATGTAGATGTAGATGTAGACTAAAATAGTATACATGAATTTATCATCAGTTGACTGATCATATTACTGCCATAAGATGACTTCACATTGCTTCATTAGCATCTATATAACTACTAGCAGATTTTTATTTTTTATATCGCATTATTTATAGTAGACAGTGCAAGCAGCACATACCTCATATCCTGGCAGAGAGCAAATTGATGAGACAATGGCAAGTCCTGCTAGATGCTGCACGAGCAACAAATGTTGTCCTAAATATGAACTTCTTGAAATGTGAAGATGAACTGAAAAAACTGCACATCCTTCAGGACTTATCCAAGTATTTCCACTTCGACCTGAAAATCCAATCAAATATTACTGAAACTATGTTAGAAAAAGCAGTCAATTTTAAAACAGACTAATACAACTCTGACAATCTGCAAGCCTTACCATAATCTCCAGTTAATTCAAGAATGCAAATGACATATTGTCAGCAAATTATCAACCTGGAAACCAAGTTTGCCCCCCTCCTTGCTCTCAACATTAATAAGACTCTTACAACAGTACTCAAATCAAACCATGTAGTGGCATTCTGGATAGGTTGATATGGGTATGCCTGTAACAGTAACCACCTCACTTAATTATAATAGTTCTTATCACAAACTTCTTGGGAACGGGGCAAGATCCAAGGGCACAGAGAGGATTGTTGTTCACTAACATCCCATTCAAACACCATCTACAAAATAAAATAACATTTTAAAGCTCACCCTCATACATAAATCAGCTATAAGACCTCCATCAGTTCCCTAAACCAACTGCTGGTGATGACAGTGGGGACAATGTTTAGCACAAGCCACAACAGAACAATATGTAAGTTACTTGATTGGCAGCTACCATGTCTCTTCTATTCTCACAGTGTATGGTCCTAAACCTATCTACATCTAATTATATTCATGAAGATGCAAACTTGGTTCTCTTTGCAGATGACACAAGTATTGTAATCAAGCCTAAAAAGCAAGAATCAGCTGAGGAAAATGCAAATAATGTTTTTCAAAGAGCTATTATGTGGTTTTCCGCAAATGGACTTTCATTGAACTTTGAAAAAACACTGTACATACAGTTCAGTATAGGGAAAGGCATAACACCGGAAATAAATATAGAGTGTGGGGGAAAATCTTTAGCTAAAGCAGATTGTTCAAAATTTCTGGGTGTCTGTATTGATCAGAAGTTAAACTGGAAGACACACATTGACAATCTACTGAAACGATTGAGCTCAGCTACCTATGCTATTAGTGTCATTGCAAATTTTGGAGACAAGCACATCAGTAAGTTAGCTTACCATGCACATTTTCATTCGTTGCTTTCTTACGGAATCATCTTTTGGGGCAATTCATCACTAAGAAAGAAGGTATTTATTGCACAAAAACATGTTATCAGAATAATGTCTGGGGCTCATCCAAGATCATCTTGTAGACAATTATTTAAAGAATTAGGGATATTGCCAGTAGCTTCACAATATATATACAGCCTAATGAAATTTGTTGTTAGTAACCCAGATCACTTCAGAATAAATAGCACAGTCCACAGCTACAATACTAGGAGACAGGGTGACCTTCACTACCGTTCATTGAATTTGACATTGGCACAAAAGGGGGTGAATTATACTGCCACAAAGATTTTTGGTCACTTGCCAAACAATATCAAAAGTCTGACAGACAATCAATCGGCATTCAAAAGTAAGTTAAGGGAATTCCTGAATGACAACTCCTTCTACTCCATAGATGAATTTTTAGACATAGGCCAAAGAAATACAGTAAGCATTAAGAATTGTACCGTATATAAGACTAACAATGATTATTTGGGATAAATGAACCTTGTGTACTTTGACATGTTCCACATCATTACGAAAGAATCGTATTCATGATCCATGGAACAAGTAATATAACTAACTAACTAACTAACTAACTAACTAACTATATGTAAATGGATGTATGTTTGTTCCACATCTCCCTCTAAACCAATGGATCAATTTGGTGCAAATACTATTTATTGTCTGGAAAGAAGTACTGTTGGGGTAAGTACTATTTTGATCCCATGGGGGTGGTGGTGAGAGTGAAAAAGGTTGGTATTGCATTACAACTAGGCTGCCTTGCACGATTGGCATGTTGTGCACGTAGTACTGGAATGCGTTCCAGGAAGTATGATGTGTGATTAAAAAATATGGTGAATGAAATTTTTGAGCAGCAGCTGCTCATGCTACAACATTTCATATAATTTGTCTGATAGCCTGATCTGTTGAGGCAGGCAGCATCAAGTTGGAACACATTGTGACTAGTCAGTCAGAGTAAAGAGATGCTAGAATGAGTTGCATCTATCATGTCTGTTGGGCATCGTGGATTTTGAACAACATGTGAACATTAAGTTCTGTTTCCAGTTGCAAAAAAGTGCCAAAGAAACTCAATGAATGTTAAAATTGGTGTATGGTGATAATTCTGTAACTCTGATGACATTTTACAAGCGGTATAAGTGATTTAAAAGTGAAAATAAGTTGATAGAAAATAAGCAACATTCAGGGTGTCCATTAACCTCAAAAACGAAACAAAACATGCAAGGATTGACAACAACTGTTCGTTCAAACACATGAATAACTATTCGAGAGCTTACAGAAGAACTTAGCATCTTGTATGGGTCTGTGCAAAGCATTTTAACTGATAATTTACAAATGAGATGAGTGAACGAAAAATTGGTTCCCAGAATCTTGAGTGAAAAAAGAATGTAACTGGAGATGAAACTTGGGTCTATGAGTGTGACTCTGGAATGAACATGCAGAGTTCCCAATGGAAAATCAGTGAATCTCCATGTCCTACAAAGGCATGTCACTGAAAATCAAATATTGTAGTCACATTCATTGTTTCTGTTGATACTGAGAGCACAGAGTTCATTCCAAGAGGAACAACTGTAAATGCTAAACTTCACAAGGCCGTACTGCAATGTTTGTTAATTATGTATGACGAAAGAATCCAGAAAAATGGGCCAATGGCTTCCTGATTCATCAAGACAATGCACAGTGCCATAGCTCGCTTTTGATTCATGAGGTTTTGGCTGGATAAAGTGTCCCTTCTGTCCATATCCACCTTATTCATGATAGATAGCACAACTTTACTTCTGGCTCCTCTCAAAAATTGAAACCATGGTTAAAGAAAAATGTTTTGACAACATTTCTGACACTGAGAAGGCCATGGCAGAGCAGCTGAACACCCTTAGAAGAGAAGCCTTCCAGAAATGATTCCGTGCTTGGATTCAACATTGGGATACATGTATTGTTAGCCAAGGACAGTAATCTGCAAATAAAATTATTCACTGTCTTGTTTATCACACCTTGTATATGTGTGGATGAGCGAAGTTGAGCACAGAGAGGGGACAGGAGGAGATGTACAGAGAGAGTGAGGAGGAGGACATGGACAGAGAGAGGGGTGAGGAAAAGTTGGACAGAATGAGGGTTGAGGAGGAGTTGGACAGAGTGAGGATGAGGGGGAGATGTAATGGAAGGGGGAGGAGGAGAAGATCAGAGAGAAGGGAGGAGGGAATGAACAGAGAGTGGGTGAAGGGTGAAGTACTTTAGGACATTTTTTCTGAAAACTTCTTTGAGCAGCTAGTTTGCCAGCCTACACGCAATGGAAATATCTTAGAACATGTAGCTATAACTAGGCCAGACCTTGTCAATAACATCAGTACAGAAACAGGGATTAGCGATTATGATGTCATTATAACAACTATGGATACAAAAGTTAATAAATCAATTAAGAAGGCTAGGAGAATGTTTCTGCTAGATTGAGCAGATAAGCTGTTGTTAGCGTCTCACTTAGACAGTGAACTGACATCACTTAGTTCCAGTAAGATGGGCACAGAGGTATTATGGGCAAAGTGTAAGCTGGAGAATTATGTGCCTAGTAAAGTAAGTGGATTATGGAAAAGATCCAACATGGTTTAACAATGAGATTCAGAAAATGTTGAGGAAGCAGAGGTTGTTGTACTGTTGGTTCAACAGATAATGTCCAAATGATGACAAAGAAGGTTAGTAGAGATTTGTGTGTCTGTGAAAAGATCTAGGTGGGAAACATATAACTACAACCTACCATCATCACACCTTAGCAAAATATATTGCTGAGAATCCAAGAAAATTCTGTTCATACATAAAACTGCTAAGTGGGTCTAAGGTTTCCATCCAGTCACTTGACCAGTCTGGTGTGGCAGACGAAGGTAGCAAAATGAAAGCTGAAGTTTTAAATTTCATGTTCAAGAAATCGTTCATGCAGGAGAATCGTACAACATACTGTCGTTCGACCTTTGAACAGACTACAGTATGGACAACAAAGCAGTATGCATCCCTGGTGTAGAGAAAGAACTGAAGGCGTTAAAAACAAATAAATCATCAGGTCTGGATGGAATTCCAATTTCACTTTTGAATGAGTACTCTATGGCATTGGCCCCTTACCTAGCTTGCATTTATTGTGAATCTCTTGTCCAGTGCAAAGTCTCAAGTGGTTAGAAAAAAGCTCAGGTGACTCCTGTGTATAAGAAGGGCAAAAGAATAAACCCACAAAATTATAGACCAATATTCCTAACACCGGTTTACTGCAGAATCCTTGTACATATTCTCAGTTTGTATGTAACAAATTTCTTGAGACTGAGAAACTTATGTCCACAAATCAGCATGGTTTTAGAAGGATCACTAGTGTGAAACTTGCTTGCCCTTTTCTCACATGATACACTGTGGACCATGGGTGAAGGGCAACAGGCAGGTTCCATATTTCTAGATTTCTGGAAAGCATTTGACATGGTATCTCACTGCAGTCTGTTAAAGAAGGCACGATCATAAGGAATAGGTTCACAGTCATGTGGGTTGCTCAAAGACTTTTAAAGTTGGAGAAACCAGTATGTTGTCCTCAACAGTGAGTGTTCATTAGGGACAAGGGTACTGTCAGGAGTGCCCCAGCGAAGTGTGATAGTACCACTATTATTCTAACATACATATGATTTGGCAGAGATGGTAGGGAATAATCTGTAGTTGTTTGCTGATGATGCTGTGGTGTACAATAACGTGTCGAAGTTGACTGACTGTAGGATACAAGGTAACTCAGACAAAATGTCTAGTTGGTGCGATGAATGACAGATAGCTCTAAATGTAGAAAAATGTAAGTTAATGTGGATGAGTATGAAAAACAAACATGTAATGTTTGGATACAGCATCAGTAGTGTCCTGCCTGACACACTCATGGTGTTCAAATATCTGGGCATAATGTTGCAAAGCGATATGAAATGGAACAGGCACATGAGGATTGTGACAGGAAAGACAAATGGTCGACTTTGGTTTATTGGGAGAATTCTAGGGGAGTGTGATTCATCTATAAAGGAGGTCACTAGTGCGACCTATTTTTGAGTACTGCTTGAGTGTTAGGGATTAAAGGAAGACACAGAGCAATTCAGAGGTGAGCTGTCAGATTTGTTACTGGTAGGTTTGAACTACATGCAAGTGTTATGGAAATGCTTCAGGAACTCAAATCGGAATGAGTAGAGGGAAGACAACTTTCCTTTTGAGGTACACTATTGAGAAAATTTAGAGAACTGGCATGTGCAGCTGATTGCAGAATGATTCTGTTTTCTCCAATGTACATTCTGCGTAAGGACCACAAAGATACAATACGTATGCCTCGTATGTAGGCATATACACAGTCATTTTTCCCTTGTTTTATATGTGAGTGGAACGGGAAAGGAAATGACAAACAGGGGTACAGGGTACCCTCCACCACGTGCCGTAAGGTGGATTTCGGAGTGTAGATGTAGATGTAGAAGTAGGAGAAGATGTGCAAAGGGAGGGGAGGGGAGGACAGGGGGAGGGACAGGATGTAGGACACAGGTGGAAGATGGAGAGTGGTAGTGGGTAGGTAGAAAAGGAAAAGGGGGAGGAGGAGATAGACAGAGAGGTGGAGGAGGCGATGGCCAGAGAGGGGGAGGGATACACGGACAGGAATAGGGGGAATGAGGAGGTGGACAAAGAAAGGGACGAGAAGGAGATGTGTGCAATATATGTGCTGTACACGTATTTGGGAGAAGCTGAGGTCATAAGGCAAGTTAGTAATCATTATGAAGTATCTCTCTAGCATTTGCCTTAAGTAATTGTGCTAGAACCTACCGCACACTTCCCTTATGCCAGATAAATTAGCTGTACCCATCACATTATGCAATATATGACTTGTTTCTAAAACCATCACTTATTAGAATAACAACTTGAATCCACTAATTCTAAATTCATCAAGGCATTTGAGTTTGAATTTACATCTTATTAGCTGGAGTACTGTTAAATGGTCTGTTATTGCCAAGAATTAACTGACTTGTCAATTCTGTAACCCCAAGTATGTAAGAGCAGTGAGACAAGCAGATTTGTTATAATACTAATACCACACTAACATCTAGAAGCCCCTGAGTGTTTCTGATTTACTTTTGCAGTCACTATATATCAACAGTTGCATTGCAGAGGGCCTTCACAAATTCTATGTCTACACCACAGACCTCCTGAAATGCCTAGAACAATACTGTCTGCAGCAGATTCATGAGACAATAAAAAAAGGCTGACAAATTTCACTGACTTTAATCCATAGTGTCATACAGTATCATGCTTTGGAGTAACTTCTCATGGCAAGTTGAAGGATTTTACAATTCAAAATCATGCATTACAAATAATTTGTGGTGTGAATTTAAGAACATACAATGAAAACTTATTCATGGAATCAACTTATTTTAACTATTGCTTCTGACTATATTTATTTCTTAATTAAAATTATTGTGAATGATACAACCAACAGTTTCGATCACTGCTGAGGAGAACTGTGTGTGTGTGTGTGTGTGTGTGTGTGTGTGTGTGTGTGTGTGTGTACACACTTACTTCCAATATTTAATTTGGTCCAAACAGGTGTATTCAGAAGTATATATTTTCAGTAAGTTGTGAGTGTCTCCAAAGAGTTTAGCTACTAATAAAATACAGTTCAAGAAAGGCTCGAATGATTTAAGTTTACAACTCCTCATATTCTATTTATGAAGGAAGGAAGAAGGGAAGATAGGGTTTAACACCCTGTAGACGTCAAGGTTATTAGAGATGAAGCACAAGCTCATATCGAGTCAAGGATGGAGAAGGAAATCAGCTATGCCCTTTCAAAGGAATCATCAGTGGAGCAATTTAAGGAACTCACACAACATCTAAATCTGGATGGTGTAACCATGAAATGGAAGATTTATGTTACATTAAAACCCTAAACACCTTAGAAACAGTAATATAAACATTATAAACAACCATCATAAATTAATTTGTAATTCAATTATGCATAGCTATGATTACTTAGGAGTTGATATGTGTACATTTAGGTAAACATTTCACCAATTAAACAATTCAAACTAACTGATAACCAAACTACTAAAAATATTGGCCTTAAATTTTCAATAACATATTTTTTCACAACTGCCAAAAATTTAATGATATCAAAAGTGGGTATGTGTATATGTACTTTACCTTTGCCCCGAGTTTGCCTGTGTGTAACAACTGCCAGACCATCTAACAACTCAGCTCCTTCCAATACGTCCATTGAACTAGTCATTACCTCTGTGTACAAGACAACCTGCCCAAGAACTTTTGTCTTCAATGCCTGAAATTCAGAATAAAAATTCTAGACATTCTTCTTCAATACTTAAACTATTAATTCCGAGACAAAGAGTTTTCTTTCATAACTAAATAAATGTGCCACAAATATTATGATTTTCCCACAAATATTATGATTTTCCATAAAACATGCAATCATCGTTCAGTCTGCCACTGAAGCAAAATAAAAATTATTAAGAAATACAATACAGTCTTAAGCAAAAGGGACATTCTGCAAGAAGAAAAGGGAGAGTAGTTGGGTTTAAAGGTAGAGGTAGGTAGAGCGAGCGAGAGAGAGAGAGAGAGAGAGAGAGAGAGAGAGAGAGAGAGAGAGAGAGAGAGAGAGAGAGAGAGAGAGAGGGGGGGGGGGGGGAGGGGGGAGAGAGAGGGGAGGGAGATTTAAGTTTTTTGTTAATGTTAACTTGAACTGTTACAATGCATACGGCTATAGCTAGTTAGCTATATGTTCCATACACCAGATAAAAAATTTCTATCCAAATGTTATAAAATGAGTCAGTTTACATATAGTGTATAGATGATTTGAATGTGTGTATGTCTGTATGCTGGTTACTTAAAAATTAGTAAACAGTCGAGCAGCTTAAATTAAATAAATGTGTTAGTAATTGCTACTACTTGTGCAACAAGTGAAACACAAATTTAACAATAAAGCAAATATATTTTTGGATTTTATTTGGCGCCGGTGGCGACACCTACAACGTGCTGACATGAGAAAAGTTTCCAACAGATTTCTCATACACAAACAGCAGTTGACTGGCGTTGCTTGGCGAAAAGTAGTTGTGATGCCTTGTGCAAGGAGGAGAAATGCGTACCATCACATTTCCGACTTTGATAAAGGATAAAAAATTGCGGTTTATCATATCTCGTATTGCTGCTCGCGTTGATTGAGATCCAATGACTGTTAGCAGAATATGGAATCGGTAGGTTAAGGAAGGTAATACGGAACGCCGTGCCGGATCCCAACGGCCTTGTATCACTAGCAGTCGAGATAACAGGCATCTTATTCACATGGTTGTAACGGATCATGCAGCCACGTCTCAATCCCTGAGTCAATAGACGGGGACGTTTGCAAGACAGCAACCATCTGCATGAACAGTTCGACGACATTTGCAGCAGCATGGACTATCACCTCTGAGACCATGGCTGCAGATACCCTTGATGCGGCATCACAGACAGGAGCGCCTGAGATGGTGTATTCCACGACAAAATTGGGTGCACGAATGGCAAAACGTCATTTTTTCAGATGAATCCAGGTTCTGTTTACAGCATCATGATGGTCGCATCCGTGTTTGGTGACATCGCGGTGAACGCACATTGGAAGTGTGTATTCGTCTTGCCATACTGGCGTATCACCTGGCATAATGGTATGGGGTGCCATTCGTTACACGTCTCTGTTACCTCTTGTTCGCATTGACAGCAGTTTGAACAGTGGATATTACATTTCAGATGTGTTACGACCCGTGGCTCTAATCTTCATTCGATCCCTGCGAAACCCTACATTTCAGCAGGATAATGCACGACCGCATGTTGCAGTTCCTGTACGGGCCTTTCTCGATACAGAAAATGTTCAACCGCTGCCCTGGCCAGCACATTCTCCAGATCTCTCATGAATTGAAAACACCTAGTTAATGGTGGCCGAGCAACTGGCTCATCACAATACGCCAGTCACTACCCTTGATGAACTGTGATATCGTGTTGAAAAGCTGCATGGGCAGCTGTACCTGTACACACCATCCAAGCTCTGTTTGACTCAATGCCCAGGCATATCAAGGCAGTTATTACAGCCAGAGGTGGTTGTTCTGGGTACTGATTTCCTCAGGATCTATGCACCCAAATTGCGTGAAAATGTAATCACATGTCAGTTCTACTATAATATATTTGTCCAATGAATACCCATTTATCATTTGCATTTCTTCTTGGTGTAGCAATTTTAATAGCCAGTACTGTATATACTGTAGACAGTCATGTTTGTGAAACAAAATCCTGAATTTAATATGACAAACAATAATGTACATGACTATGATACATGGGGAAGGGAAAATTTTCATAGTATTGTTACTAATATAATAGTAATGGACTACAGACCACATAGAATGGGAGCAATTTTCTACAATGCACTACCCTGTGAATTCATGAAAGAAAATCTAAATATGCTAAATAGTAGACTGAAGCAATTATTAATAGAGAAGTGTTGTTACTCTATAGAGGACTTTAAGTTGTAGTGCCATCTTGGAAAACAGTGTACATAGACAATGTCTCCGATCTATCAGTGGTATGAAAGAATGTAATTATGCACTGTATTATGTGTACTGTACTATTATTAATATAAGCTAAATTGTGTTACACTATAGAGGAATCTACTTGCAGTGCCATTTTGAAAAATAGTGTGTACAGACATGTGTCCGATTCATATGATGTTATGAAAGAATGTAAATATTTTACTGTATATGAGTAATGTAAGCTAAATTTTCCTGACAATGCCCAAAAACTTTTTGTTATATGGACAGAAAATAAATAAATAAATTTCACAGATTATATAATTTCATTCTAAATTGTATTAACTGTGTTAATGCAATTTCTAAACAAATGGATGTTTTTCAGCATTACAGTTTATAGAATATTGGTGAAACTTTCAAAGGTCAATCTGTTTGCTCAAAATAATGTCAAATGTGAGAAAATTTCTATTTCTTCCAAGTTATTTACCACACTATCATCAGTGTGCAGGATTGACAGGCATTGTGTTGCCTCTCTGACTGTGTGTTTTTGTTCTTTCATGTGTGAGCTAAATGATGATAAATAGTTTTATGCCAATGAGATTAAGCTGTCCTGCAAATCTTGTTTTCAAAGTTCTGTCTGTCCTACGTTTATTTTCTCACAGCTGTCCCGTTTTAATTTATAAACACATGAACAGGTAAATTTACAGGACTATTCTAGGGACTGAAAAATCTGCGATTGTACCCTGCGTGTGTTCTGAAGCTTATTCTCAGTTTGCCTTTTTGAAACACAAGTTTGATTTTATCTGAAATTTCCCCCCAATATGGCATGACAGTGATATGAGATTTTTATTATCATGCGGTGTTCCAAGGGTAATGCTGTCACTTTCTTTTCATTGGCATGTAATTTTTAGTATGAATTTTGTCTACTAAGATGGGATTTTATCCATTTTTTGTTATTTTTCTTAGTATGTTTAGTTTAAATGTCAAACTTTCTTTAGTTAGCATATAATTTATTAGTTGCTTTATCTACGACCTAAGCGATGCTTCTTTGAGGTTTGCTTTTGCATGTCAGGAACAGAACACTGCGTAGCGTGACAAATAAAAATCCATAAACTAAAGAAAACATAATATTTGAAATAAAAGCACTATGAAAAATAATAAAAAAAACAATGGTTACAATTCCCTCTCTGTCAGCAAAATTTATACTAAAAAACTACATGACAATGATGAGAAACTAACAATGGCATAACCATAGAAAAGGCACATAATACCCAAAAAGCTCACTTCACTGTCATTCCATAATAGGGAAAAATTTCAGATACAATCCAACATGTATTTCAAAAATAATAAGCTTCACAACACACACTACAGCACAATCATGAAATTGTGCTTTTCTTGAAACAGTCCTGTAAATTTATCTGTCCAGGTATTTATAAGTTAAAATGCAATAATTGTGAGAAAATAGGAAAGACAGGAAGCAATTTCAAAACAACACACTGAAAAAATCTCACTGGCATGTATCTGTCTTCATTAAGGTCACACCGGAAAGACCAAAAACACACAACCAGTGACATAAAACACAATCTATCAGTCCTACACACTGCTGAAAAAGGTGGCCTGGCAAATATTTTGAAGAAATAGAAATTTCTACACATGTAATGAGCATATCAACTTAAAAAACAAAAAAAAAAGCCATCAAACATTCTATCATATTCTCGTAAACCTTTAGTGCTGTAACAAATTCCTTTGTTTAGAAATTCAGTTAACACAAATAACACAATTTAGAAACGAAATTATATATGGTGTCCAAAATAAGTGTCATATATTTCTATAGGAGGTAATGTTAGTCAAAACTAGAAGAAAAGTTCTTTCAATTATATTTCTGGAAATCAATACCTGTAGATTATGGGATGGGCTAACCTGTCCTCTCATTCTCATCTGTCTGTTACACAGAAGTAGACATAAATTTCAGTAGGGGATACAGATATTGTGATGGTGTAGTTATAAATCCCAGCTCCTTACAGAGTTGTTTCAGCATGACTGTGAGTGAGCACCTGAGTACAATCATGGTTCCATAGGCAAATGCAAATATTTTTCCATGAAGGCATTGACAATCTTGTTTCACAGTGGGATAAATGTATAATTATGATGATTACATCTGAAATAGTAAACAGTTTACTTACTTTTTTCATTTGTCTCATTTCCGTTTGACTGCAACCTAATATTTTTGGTGCATTAATTTATAAATGATATTCTCAGTCGAGTAACTAAAAACCATGGGTTGGATCATTGCGCCTTATCTAAGATTCCTATTTGATGTATGTATAAATAATAGTGTATTCCTGGATGGATGGAAAGAAGTTACGGTATTATTGGGATACAAGGGAAAAAGAGTATAGGACAATAGCAAAAGCTACAGATCAATTAGTCTTACCTGTACTGTAAGTAAAATATTAGAAGGAATCATCAATAAATATACATGGGAGAGTGTGCAGGAGGCAGAGTGGTTGTGTAGGAACCATCATGGATTCAAAGCAGGGTTTTCATATGTGTTACAGCTAACTCATTTTTAGTATGATATATCAGAAGTGACTAACAGGCGAGGACAAGTTGTCTGTACAGCCACTCATCTCTCCAAAGTTTTTGATATGGTAAACCAAATGGCAGTGAAATCAGAAATGCAAGGATTAGGTCTGGACAAAGGAGTAGTATGTTGCTTGACAGAAATCACAGTACAGAAAATATAGGCTGAAGGTGGAAGACTTCAATTCAAAGGTAGCAGTAAATTAAGGCCACTGCTACTCCTGATGTATGTCAACAGTATTGGAGAAGGGGTAAACTTACAGTTAAGACTGTTTGCTTATGACATAGTAGTTTAAAAGAAGTGAGAAAACTTAGAAGGCTATGAGGTTCAGAAGAAAGACCTAGAATTCATCAAAAGCTGAATCCAGAGAAATTTGATGGCGGCAAATGCAGAGAAGAGTCAAGCTGGTCACCTTCTCGAATAACAGGAGTGTTATAAGTAACTGGGTAGATAAGAAATCTACTGACCAAGTGGCAGCAGGAAACACATATAAAAAAGTTATTGCAGTTTGCAAACTTTCCGAGTCAGTGGCTCCTTCTTCTGGCAGAAGGATTGAGTCCCCAACAATCAGTCTTTCCTCCTCATCCCGTTTGGTACGTCTGCCCTCACTCAGTTCTGGGCAACTTTTCTAAACTCTACACCTTTTCTTAAATCTCACCAGCACTTCTCTTCAACCCTCTTCCTTCCCCTTTAAACATCAGAAGAAGGAGCCGCTGGCTCCAAAAGCTTGCAAACTGTAATACCTTTAATATGTGTGGTCTCCTGCCATCACTTGGTGAGTAGACTTTTTATCTATCCAATTACTTATATTTTTCAAGGAGTGCTATCAGGTATGATTGCAAACAGGAACATAACAGCATCACAACAGACTGAGAATGCTAATACCTTTATGTGACACTGACTGCTGAAAAATAGCAGTAACAGTAGTAATTTCATCCATCAGTAGATCACTTTTACAAGGATACTGGATATGCCTTAGTGTTACAATTTTAAAACAGCAAAAATAATGTAATTCATATATATATACAGGTATTTACATAATTACAGATCTGATCTGACCAAGATAGGACAGGTAACTGGCTGTCGCCTTATAGTAGGAACCATCCTGGCATTTGCCCAAGTAATTTAGGGAAATCATGGAAAAAATACATCAGGATGGCCAGATGAAGATTGGAGTCTTCATCCTGCCGAACATGAGGTTGGTCTGTTTAAAACAGCACTACCTTATTTGGTGAAATAGTGAACATGGTATGTTAATCTCTGCATATGTTAATAAGGGTTGGTTAATTAGTTAGTTACTTATTCCATACATCAAATTCACAATAAACATTGTGATGTGGAATATGTCACGTAACAACAGAACAAACATATAACACTTGTATACAACAAAATAAACAAATAATATTTATATGGTTGCATGCTAACAATTTACAGTTTTTTTCTTTTTTAAAATGACTCATTCTCTCTACTCAAGAATTACTTTATGGTAGAGAAGGGGTTGTTAAGAAGAAAGCTCTTTAATCTACTTTTGAAAACATTTCTGCTATCTGTAAGATATTTTACTTCCATGGGTTGATTGTTAAAGAGCTTTATAATTGCACAGTTCACCCCTTTCTGTGCCAAAGTTAGATTCATTAAAGAGCAATGCAGATCATTTTTCGTTCTAGTGTTGCACTTGTGAATATCTCAGTTATTCTCAAAATTAGATGGATTGTTGATAACTAATTTCATAAGTGCATAAATGTACTGTGAAGATGTGGTAATATTCCCAGTTGCTTAAAGAGATACCTGCAAGCTGTATGTGCATGAGCTCCACACAATTCTAATTACTTTCCTTTGTACAATGAATAATGGTTGTCAATTATTCTTACGCCAAAAATAGTCAAACGTAAACATGCCACCGTTGGATAAGTAGCTGCAGCAGCAAGTCGTATACTCCTAGGTCACTCATTTGTTACATATTTTAATTCTTAATTTCTTTGCGTGTTTTTGGTACTCGCATTGTTTAATTCACAAATTTCGGGCGTATTATAGTATTTGAGAGTTGTAGCATGGCGTTTTAGTACCTAAATAGTGTAAAATCACGTAGTCTCCTACCGCCGCCTAGCAGTGTCAGCAGTGCGCAAGTAGCAGCATTACTGCATTTACTAGGAAATCTTGTATTTTAATAACCGCTTAAATTTTGTGTTGATTTGTTTGCGCTCTCTGTAGATTAGCTCAGACGTTCTTTGCACAACAGTTTTTAGCATGGATAGGGACTGCAACTGCTGTGTTTGGATGTAGGCTGAGTTGGCATCCCTTCGCTCCTGGCTTCGGTCACACAGCTTGAAGCTGTTGCCAATGGGCATCACTGTGGGGGTCCGGATGGCGGTTTGTCGGGGACAGCCAGCTCGTCCCACGCATCCCCCGATCGGACTAAGACTGTGGTTGCCCGGGATACTGCCCGGTAGAGTGGGAGGTTGTCTCAAGGTGTGGCAGGGGGCGAAAGACATTCCGGAGGGGTGAACGGAAGGCCTCTCCGGTTTGTCTGACGAACCGGTTTCAGGCTCTGTCTCAGGCTGATACTGATCTTCGGCCTGACATGGCTGCTTGTCCTATTCCAGAAGTTGCCCCTCAGTCTGCAAGATCCGAGCAGTCGCAGAGGGTGGGCTTACTGGTAGTTGGGAGCTCCAACGTCAGGTGCGTAATGGGGCCCCTTAGGGATATGGCAGCAAGAGAGGGGAAGAAAACCAATGTGCTCTCCATGTGCATACCGGGGGGAGTCATTCCAGATGTGGAAAGGGTCCTTCTGGATGCCATGAAGGGTACAGGGTGGACCCATCTCCAGGTGGTCGCTCATGTTGGCACCAATGATGTGTGTCGCTATGGATCGGAGGAAATTCTCTCTGGCTTCCGGCGGCTATCTGATTTGGTGAAGACTGCCAGTCTCGCTAGCGGGATGAAAGCAGAGCTCACCATCTGCAGCATCGTCGACAAGACTGACTGCGGACCTTTGGTACAGAGGGACTGAATAAGAGGCTGAGACGGTTCTGCGACCATGTGGGCTGCAGATTCCTCAACTTGCGCCATAAGGTGGTGGGGTTTCGGGTTCCGCTGGATAGGTCAGGAGTCCACTAAACGCAACAAGCGGCTACACGGGTAGCAGTGCGCCATAAGGTGGTGGGGTTTCGGGTTCCGCTGGATAGGTCAGGAGTCCACTAAACGCAACAAGCGGCTACACGGGTAGCAGGGGTTGTGTGGCGTGGGCTCGGCGGTTTTTTTAGGTTAGACGGCCTTGGACAAGTACAGAAATGGCAACAGCCTCAACGAGTGCGGGGCAAAGTCAGGACATGCGGGGACCAAGCAGCAATCGGTATTGTAATTGTAAACTGTCGAAGCTGCGTTGGTAAAGTACCAGAACTTCAAGCGCTGATAGAAAGCACCGAAGCTGAAATCATTATAGGTACAGAAAGCTCGCTGAAGCCAGAGATAAATTCTGCCGAGATTTATACAAAGGTACAGAAGGTGTTTAGAAAGGGTAGATTTCAAGCAACTGGTGGTGGAGTGTTTGTCGCTGTTAGTAGTGGTTTATCCTGTAGTGAAGTAGAAGTGGATAGTTCCTGTGAATTATTATGGGTGGAGGTTACACTCAACAACCGAGCTAGGTTAATAATGGGCTGCTTTTACCAACCAACCAAATCAGCAGCATTAGCGGCAGAACAACTGAGAGAAAATTTGGAATACATTTCACATAAATTTCCTCAGCATGTGGAGATTTCAATTTACCAAATATAGACTGGGACACTCAGATGTTTAGGACGGGTGGTAGGGACAGTGCATCGAGTGACATTATACTGAGTGCACTATCCGAAAATTACCTCGAGCAATTAAACAGAGAACCGACTCGTGGAGATAACATCTTGGACCTACTGACAAGAAACAGACCCGAACTTTTCGACTCTGTATGTGCAGAACAGGGAATCAGTGATCATAAGGCCGTTGCAGCATCCCTGAATATGTAAGTTAATAGGAATATAAAAAAAGGGAGGAAGGTTTATCTGTTTAGCAAGAGTAATAGAAGTCAGATTTTAGACTACCTAACAGATCAAAACGAAAATTTCTGTTCCGACACTGAAAATGTTGAGTGTTTATGGAAAAAGTTCAAGGCAATCGTAAAATGCGTTTTAGACAGATACATGCCGAGTAAAACTCTGAGGGACGGGAAAAACCCACCGTGGTAAAACAACAAAGTTAGGAAACGACTGCGAAAGCAAAGAGAGCTTCACTCCAAATTTAAACGCAGCCAAAACCTCTCAGCCAAACAGAAGCTAAACGATGTCAAAGTTAGCGTAAGGATGGGTATGCGTGAAGCCTTCAGTTAATTCGAAAGTAAAATTCTATGTATTGACTGGACAGAAAATCCTAGGAAGTTCAGGTCTTACGTTAAATCAGTCAGTGGCTCAAAACAGCATAGCCAGACACTCCGGGATGATGATGGCATTGAAACAGAGGATGACACGCATAAAGCTGAAATACTAAATTCCTTTTTCCAAAGCTGTTTCACAGAGGAAGACCGCACTGCAGTTCCTTCATTAAATTCTCGCACAAACGAAAAAATGGCTGACATCGAAATAAGTGTCAGAGGAATAGAAAAGCAACTGGAATCACTCAACAGAGGAAAGTCCACTGGACCTGATGGGATACCAATTCGATTGTACACAGAGTACGCGAAAGAACTTGCCCCCCTTCTAACAGCCTTGTACCACAAGTCTCTAGAGGAAAGGAAGGTTCCAAATGATTGGAAAAGAGCACCGGTAGTCCCAGTCTTCAAGAAGGGTCGTCGAGCAGATGCGCAAAACTATAGACCTATATCTCTGACGTCGATCTGTTGTAGAATTTTAGAACATTTTTTTTGCTCGAGTATCATGTCGTTTTTGGATACCCAGAATCTACTCTGTAGGAATGAACATGGATTCCGGAAACAGTGATCGTGTGAAACCCAACTCGCTTCATTTGTGCATGAGACCCAGAAAATATTATATACAGGCTCCCAGGTAGATGCTATTTTTCTTGACTTCCGGAAGGCGTTCGACACAGTTCCGCACTGTCACCTGATAAACAAAGTAAGAGCCTAAGGAATATCAGACCAGCTGTGTGGCTGGATTGAAGAGTTTTTAGCAAACAGAACACAGCATGTTGTTATCAATGGAGAGACGTCTACAGATGTTAAAGTAACCTCTGGTGTGCCACAGGGGAGTGTTATGGGACCATTGCTTTTCACAATATATATAAATGACCTAGTAGATAGTGTCGGAAGTACCATGCGGCTTTTCACGGATGATGCTGTAGTATACAGAGAAGTTGCAACATTAGAAAATTGTAGCGAAATGCAGGAAGATCTGCAGAGAATAGGCACTTGGTGCAGGGAGTGGCAACTGACCCTTAACATAGACAAATGTAATGTATTGCGAATACATAGAAAGAAGGATCCTTTATTGTATGATTATATGATAGCGGAACAAATACTGGTAGCAGTTACTTCTGTAAAATATCTGGGAGTATGCGTGCAAAACGATTTGAGGTGGAATGATCATATAAAATTAATTGTTGGTAAGGCGGGTACCAGGTTGAGATTCATTGGGAGAGTCCTTAGAAAATGTAGTCCATCAACAAAGGAGGTGGCTTAGAAAACACTTGTTTGACCTATACTTGAGTATTGCTCATCAGTTTGGGATCCGTACCAGATCGGGTTGACGGAGGAGATGGAGAAGATCCAAAGAAGAGCGGCGTGTTTCGTCACAGGGTTATTTGGTAACCGTGATAGCGTTACGGAGGTGTTTAACAAACTCAAGTGGCAAACTCTGCAAGAGAGGCGCTCTGCATCGCGGTGTAGCTTGCTCGCCAGGTTTCGAGAGGGTGCGTTTCTGGATGAGGTATCCAATATTTTGCTTCCCCCTACTTATACCTCCCGAAGAGATCACGAATGTAAAGTTAGAGAGATCAGAGCGTGCACGGAGGCTTTCAGACAGTCGTTCTTCCCGCGAACCATACGAGACTGGAACAGGAAAGAGAGGTAATGACAGTGGCACGTAAAGTGCCCTCCGCCACACACCATTGGGTGGCTTGCGGAGTATAAATGTAGATGTAGATGTAGATGTAGATTTTAGCATTTCTGCTATGTGATTTTTCCAGCTTAAGTTTTTGGCAACATACACACATAAGAACTTACAATTTTCTACCCTGTTTATTATTTCTTGTTGGTATACTAGATTAATAGTAGTTGGGACAATTTTAACAATACAGACTTGGATGAAATGAACTTTTTCAAAGTCTCATTTGTGCAAAACCAGTCAGCAACTTTCACATAAACTTCATTTACTATTTTATCTATTGACGCTCTTTGCTCATCTTCCCAAGAATGCTTCTATTATCTACATACAGGACCAATTACACTTCCTGATTCAAATAAGATCCCCAGCATACATACTTGACAAAGCAGATAGGAGGACTGCAAAGGAAGGGCAGCGAGGTATACAAAGGAGACTACGGAAGAATAAATAGTATCAGTATGCATGCGACAGCATGTGCGCCTAATATATTCCAAAAAGCTTGCACATAAAAATGAGATATCCCAGTGCTCATACCTCAGGTTCTATTGGTGATAATAAGGTAGGACCAAGTGTTCTGGATAGCCCTCGGACTAGGGTCCATTTGTATACTCAACAGAAGGATCGTGTTAGTGACATTACCCTACAGTACAGAGTCAAAATATGAATATTACACACTTCCTCCTGTTTAGGCTCACGGAGCAAAATGTTTGGTTCTTTACGTATTTGATGTGGTCTACAGTGGGCTTGATAGGACTTATGGAGGCATCATTAGTTCATGGGTGGTACATTGGAAAACCCCCAAAATTTGTGTTATTGTCCCCAGTGGACCAAAACCAAGCCAAAGATATCAAGGTGGCTATGCACAGTAGCATATGACGGAAATTTTAATTATATATTCCTAGGATCCCGATCTCAAACAATCTTTAAAATTTTATTGACATCTTTATCTGTTTCAATGGTACAGAGGTTCTCTGTTATCCCCAATTCTACATGTAAAATCTGGTATGATGTGAAATTGAAATAACAAATAACCACAGCATATTGTTTAAATTTTTATGATAAACTCTCTAGTCACTTATCTAGAAGAGCCATCTCCGATTTAAAAAAATCTTTATCCATTATAGAGAAAAACTCAAAAACTTGTTTTTTTGGTACTAAAACCCACCTTTTGATTCTGAGACAGCTATGTATAGCAAACAGCTGTAATTTTTTTTATGTATTCCTAAGATCCCAATTTTGAACAACCTCGAAAATTTTCTTCACATCTTCATCTGTTTCCTAGATACAGGCATTCAAAGTTACCTGACTGTGCATATAAAATCTGGTGTGAGGCAAAAATGTAGTTTATAAAGCGACACAGCATGGAGTAATAGCTGTAAAATGTCTCCATTATCATCAGGGAATCCCAAGTTGTAATACTGAAGCACATGTAATATTTTTTTGCATGTCAAATCCAGTCTGAGATGTAAAATTAATTTTGCATTGTTGCAGTTTCACATAAGTAAATTATCTAAATTTTACTGACCAATACATTTCTTTTCACGTAAGTTACATGTCCTGCTGCAGCAGGGAAAAGAAGGGAACCAGCAGAAAAATGTTCCTATTGGAGCACAAAAAATGTGAGTATGTTAGTTTTTATTTAAAAGACTGAGTAAAAAGTGGAGTACTAGCTGCTTCATTCTACTTTTCCAAACATCTTCAAAATTTTTTTTTGAAAATTTAGGCACACGAATATATTTGCACTTTTTTATTCTGAGAAAGAAGAAGACAGTGGCAGTGGCAAAGAGATAGAAAAGTACTAAATACTGGATGTTAGTAGACAGTAGTTACGTTATAGAAAGAGCAGAGGAGATAATGGTCGTGTGAGAGAAGGAGAGGGACACAGTGACAGTGGAACATACTTGATGGTGACAGCAGAAAAGTGCTAGGAAAAGAATACAGGATAGAGCACTGGGATGGGGATAAAGAGACAGAGAAAGTGGAAGTGGGTGAGAGCTGGTGATAATGAGTGACAGTATATGACAATGACAAGATTAGAGAGAGAGAGTGACTGTGAGAAGAGACAGCAGCAATAGGAAGGAAGGAATGAGATATTAGCAGTAAGAGAGAGCAAGAGGGAGACAGTGGCTGTGAGAGGAGACTGTAGTAATAGAACAGGACAAAGGGGTAGTGGTTGCGACACAGGGAACAGTGACAGAGAGACTCAAAGAGATAATGTCAATGAACTGGGCTGAATGAGTGAGTGAGAAAGGGCAACTGGGACTGGACGGACACGAGCAACTAACTGCGATGGACTGGGGGTATGAGTGAGTTACAGTTAGGGGAGCTTCTGGGAGTTTGAGGTGAGTTGTATGCTACAAAAAGTGTGAATATGTTCACACTAAAAAATTTTTGGGAAATTTTTTAAAGGTGTTGAGGAAAGTAGAATGAGGCAGCTGGTATCACATATTTCAGTCAGAGTCTTTTAAATAAACAGGAACATATTAACATTTTTTGTGTTCCAACACAAGCATTTTACGATTGTCACTGAAATAGTTAAGAAACTGAAATGGGGAAATCTCGCACAAAGATGGGTAAAGGCTAGACTTCGAGGAACTCACCAAGCATTTGTTGGTGATGATGTATGGGAAGACATTGGACAAAATCTATTAACTTAATTGTCTCTATTTAAGTGTGGTGCCATTTTTGAGAGTAATGTAAGTAACCCCCCCCCCCCCCCTCCCCCCAATGAACAGTGGACCACGGGCCTTGCCGTCGGTGGGGAGGCTCGCGTGCCTCAGCGATACAGATAGACAAACTGTAGGTGCAACCACAATAGCGGAGAATCAGTTGAGAGGCCAGACAAACATATGGTTCCTGAAGAGGGGCAGCAGCCTTTTCAGTAGTTGCAGGGGAAACAGTCTGGATGATTGACTGATATGGCCTTCTAACACTAAGCAAAATGGCTTTGCTGTGCTGCTACTGCAAACGGCTGAAAGCAAGGGGAAACTACAGTCATAATTTTTCCCAAGGGAATGCAGCTTTACTGTATGGTTAAATGATGATGGCGTCCTCTTGGGTAAAATATTCCAGATATAAAATAGTCCTCCATTTGGATCTCCAGGCAGGTACTACTCAGGAGGATGTTGTTATCAGGAGAAAGAAAACTGGTGTTCTATGGGTAGGAGCATGGAATGTCAGATCCCTTAGTTGGGCAGATAGGTTAGAAAATTTAAAAAGGAAAATGGATAGGTTAAAATTAGATATAGTACGAATTAGTGAAGTTTGGTGGCAGGAGGAACAAGACTTTTGGTCAGATGAATACGGGGTTATAAATACAAAATCAAATAGGGGTAATGCAGGAGTAGGTTTAATAATGAATAAAAAAATAGGAGTATGGGTAAGCAACTACAAACAGCATAGTGAACACATTATTGTGGCCAAGATAGACACGAACCCCACGTCTACTACAGTAGCACAAGTTTATATGCCAACTAGCTCTGCAGATGATGAAGAAATTAATGAAATTTATGATGAGATAAAAGACATTATTCAGACAGTGAAGAGAGACGAAAATTTAATAGTCACGGGCGACTGGAGCTCAACAGTAGGAAAAGGAAGAGAAGGAAATGTAGTAGGTGAATAAAGAATGGGGGTAAGGAACGAAAGATGGAGCAGCCTGGTAGAATTTTTGCACAGAGCATAGCTTAATCATGTCTAACACTTGCTTCAAGAATCATGGAAGAAGGTTGTATACATGGAAGAGTGTGTGTTTGAGGTGTGTGTTTGACATTTACGGGCGCTAAACAGCGCGGTCATCAGCGCCCAAGCACATAAAAACAGGAACACATGCAGTGAAGGGACTACGACGAACAGCGATCAAGGAGAATGGCTAAAAGACGCAGACCTGACGCAGTTCCAAATCCCCACATACAGAGGCAAAACAAGAGGAGAAGGAACACACTAAAAAAGGAAAGGAAACACAATGAAAAGAGAACAGAAACCGAAGCGAAACAAGGAGGTAATCGTGACTGACGAACCTCTTACCTAAAACCTGGGTGAGCCAGTCACCCACCAGCACATTAAAACCCTCTCCCTAAAATCCGAGGCAACAAATTGGACAGGACACAAAACCGTAAGACCTTAACCACAGTCGTTGCGTCATCTTGCAAAATAGAGGGCAAATCCGGTGGCAAAGAAACCACCGCCCTCCGGTCAGATAATAAAAGACAGTCAAGTAAAATGTGGCGGACAGTAATCTGGACGCCACAAGCACGGCAGATTGGGGGGTCCTCCTGCCGGAGTAAAAAACCATGCATTAAGGGACTATGCCCGATGCGGAGGCGAGTGAGAAGAACCTCATTCCACCTGCATGACTGGTAGGACGTACGCCATGGCCGCGTAGTGGTCTTGACCAGGCGCAGCTTATTGTCACCAACTGCCAGCCACTCCTCTTCCCATTGACACATAACACGAAAACACAAAAGGGAGGTAACAGCATGGAGGGGGACGGAACATTCAACAACGTGAGGGAGGGAACATGCATCTTTGGCAGCCACATCCGCCAGTTCGTTTCCCCTAATACCCACATGCCCTGGCACCCAGCAGAAAGAAACCTCCTTCCCCTGCCGTTGCAGGTGGAGTAGGGCATCATGGATGTTCTGGACGACCGTATCCGCTGGGTACAAGTGTTGCATGGTCTGAAGGGCACTCAGGGAGTCAGAACAGATGAGGAACTTAAGACTGGGAACACATCTCATCTGCTCCAATGCCCGCAAGATCGCAAACAATTCGGCATCAACGATAGTAAATGCCGCAGGAAGCCGTAACTTGACGACTCGATCAGGGAAAACAACAGCACAACCAACAGAGTCCCCCTGTTTAGAGCCATCCGTAAATACAGGTACATGGTCCGGATGCTGGTGTAAAATATCGTAAAATGAGGAGGTAAAAACAAACGCTGGAGTGCAGCTCCTAGGGTACTCCGACAAGTCTAGAAGGATGCTGGGCCTCTGGAGCAACCAGGGAGGTACGCGAGTAAAACCTTGTCGTTGGGGGGCCACACGCTCCACACCAAGGGACTCAAGTAAATGCTTGGCACGAAACCCAAATGGTATCATTGCCCAGGGACGACTGGAAAAAGAGACGTTCCATAGGCGGTCGGACAATGGTAGGGTACACAGGGGAGGTAGGACAGGCAAGGAAATGACACACCCGTCGCACCGTGAGGAGTTTCCGCCAGATGGCGAGCGGCAGTTCCCCTGCCTCAGCACACAGGCTGGGGATGGGACTGGTATGGAAGGCACCAGTGGCCAGCCTGATACCCTCATGGTGTACTGCGTCAAGAATCTTCAGATACGAAGGCCGTGCTGACCCATACACGGTGCAAGCATAGTCAAGACGTGATCGGACAAAAGCCCTATAAAACTGCAGCAGTCGCGCCCGATCTGCTCCCCAGGACCGATGGCTCAGACACTTCAAAATATTCAGTGCCTTCAGGGCCCGCACCTTGAGGTCTTTAAGGTGAGGCAACCATGACAACTTGGAATCAAAAGTGAGGCCCAGGAACCTCACAGTGTCTCTAAAAGGAAGAAAGGTGTCCCTCAGACGCAATTCAGGGGAGGTAAAAGGGCACCGAGAACGATTAAAATGAACACACACACATTTGTCTGCAGAAAAGATAAAACCCGTCTTTGCAGTCCATGCCTCTAAGCGCTTTATCGTAAGCTGCAACTGCCGACTAGCAGTGACAAGACTGGAGGAAGAACAGAAAACAGCAAAATCGTCCACAAACAAGGAGCATTGGCCAGGACTCTGGATAGTGGACGTGATACTGTTAATAGCGACGGCAAAGAGGGTGACACTTAAAACGCTGCCCTGAGGAACACCATTCTCCTGCACATACAAATCAGAGAGCACATTACCAACCCAATACCGAAAGAGGCAGTGAGAAAGAAAGGCCCGAATGAAGACGGGGAGATGGCCACGAAAGCCCCACTCATAGAGTTGACTGAGGATAAGACGGTGCCAAGTAGTGTCATACGCCTTATTAATGTCAAAGAATACACCTAGACAATGTTGGTTACGTAGGAAGGCCTGCTGGATGGCCACCTCAAGCAGGGTCAAGTTGTCTATAGTGGAACAACATCTCCGAAAGCCACACTGAGAGGGGTCCTTCCCTGGTTTGAGGAGGGGAATCAAAATCGCCTCCGGCCACGAGTCAGGGTACGTGCCGGATAACCATATCATATTACAACAGTTCAGGAGAACTTCCTTGGATGGCAGCAACAAGTGCCGCAGCATGCTGTACCGGATTTGATCACGACCGGGAGCAGTATCAGGAGTCATAGACAGCGCCGAATCCAGTTCCCACATTGTGAAGGGGCAGTTGTAGGGTTCAGAATATAGAGACCGGAAGTCCAAGTGACCCCTCTCAATGGCAGTGCGGTAGCGGCAGAAATCTGGATCACTGTTAATAGTGGTGGTAGAGTTCGCAAAATGCATGGCTAGTGTCTGGGCAATGTCTCTCGGCACCCTGAGGACACATCCCTGATGCAGCAATGCCGTGACAGGTAGTTGGCTGAGTTTCCCGGAAATCCTCCTGATGGCTTCCCATACTTTCGTAGAACTAGTGGAGCAAGGGATGGAGTTCAAGAACGATTGCCATGACCATCGTTTGCTCTCTTTAATCACTCGCCGCACCTTGGCACTTGCCACCCGAAAGGCCGCAAGATTGTCAGCTGAGGGACGGCACTTGAAGCGGCGCAGAGCTGCACGGCGGGCTCGGATGGCTGAGCGGCACTCAGTGGTCCACCAAGGGACAGGACGCGTCTTGGGATGGCCGAATGACCGTGGGATTGACAATTCAGCAGCATGGGAGGTCACAGCTGTAACATGGTCTACCCATTCGTGGACACTGGCACGGTGTTCCAAAACAGCCAGTTGGCTGAAAAGTGTCGAGTCAGCTCTGGTAATGCCGCAGCCTCATCCAGGAGGCGAATCCAAAGGGGGAAGTGGTCACTAGAATGGAGGTCAGCAGCAGCCTCCCACAGAGCAGAATCCGCGAGTGCTGGAGAGCAAAAGGAAAGGTCAATAGCCGATGACGACCCGGAAGCAGTGCAGAAATGAGTGGGAGCACCAGAGCTGAGGATGCACAGTTCTTCAGACATCATGAGGCTTTCCAGAATGCGACCCCTGGGGCAAGTAATCGGAGAGCCCCATAAGACATTATGAGCATTGAAGTCCCCCAGAAGAAGAAATGGGCGGGGGAGTTGGCTAATAAGGTCTGTGAGAGCCTCAGAGTCTATTGCATCCTGAGGCGGTAAATAAACTGAACAGATTGTGAGCCTACGACCCACAAGAATGTCAACTGCAACTGCTTGCAAGTCGGTAACGAGAGGGAGCTCAGATGAGGGGTGAAATGTCACGGACAAAAACTGCAACACCACCCTTTTCGATATTGGTATAGCCCCGTAAATAAGGAGCATCAGTGGCCCGAAAATGTGTCTCTTGGAGACATAAGCACAAAGGGCACTCTCATACAAGGAGTTGTAATTCGGCCACATGCGTCCTGAACCCATTCAGGTTCCACTGTAATATGGAAGCCAGTGATCAGGGTGGCTGAACTTTCACCCTGCCTCTGTGCTTTGGAGGAGAGCCCGTACTGGCCGGAGATTTATTCCTGGGGCGAGAAGATCGCCCCCGGTCAACATCAATGTCCATAAGCTCCGATGACGACCCACGGGAGATGTCAGACAGTACGATGGCCTCGTTATCGGACCGACCCTGACTTGTCTCCTCAGGTCGCAAGACCTTCACCTTCTTTTTCTTGGGGGGCTTAGAATGCAGAGCCTTGTCAACAGTTGGAGCTTTACTCGCCTGGGCAGAAGGCACCATATGGGGAGAGGCAGGAAGTACCCCAATGTCAGCAACCACGGCCTTGTCTGACGTAGTGGGGAAAGCCGCAGGTTGCAAAACAACCGCAGCAGCACAAGTGCACTGTCAAACGCAGGTATTAGTGCTAACACTAGCAACCTCCGTTTGCGTAGCAACAGTGGCCATTTGTACCGGTTTTTTCAGAGCGGAAGCAAAAGATGTTGAAAACACAGGAGGTTGCATGGCCTTAAAGAGCTTCTTGGCCTCACCATGGGGGATGCGCTTAGATGTTTTAATCTTCTGTACCTTCCATTCTTCGAGATAGATGGGGCAGATCTGGTTCCAGACAGGGTGACTCCCAGAGCAATTCACGCACTTCACAGGCGATGAACAATCAGCTCTGTCATGGGCAGGCTGACCACATTTACCAGAAGTGGCTATCCCATTGCACCTCAACGTAGTATGCCCAAAGCGCTGACATTTAAAACAGCGCATTGGGTTGGGGAAATATGGCCGTACTGGCAAACGTAAGAACCCCGCTTTAACATGCTCTGGGAGTCTCGGGCAACTGAACGTGAGAATAAACGAGTCCGATTTGACGAGGTCCACATCGACTCGTTTCATAATATGCTGCACGTCAACAATACCTTTGTCAGCCCACTCACATTTTAACTCTTCTATGGGGATATAAACCAAGTCCCTACACGTCACAACACCCTTACTATAATTCAAAGTGGAGTGGAGCTCGGTATCGATAGCGTACTCTCCTAGACAAGTTGCTTTCCGAAGGGAAGCGACTTCACGGGAACTAGAAGTCTCAACTAACAGAGTCCCATTGCGCAGTTGCTTCACAGATTTCAGTGTTCCTGCAAGTCCCTCAAGACCCTTGTGGATGTAAAAGGGAGAAACCCTCTCAAAGCTATCCTCCTCCTGTTTAATAATCAAAAACACATTCTGATTATCTGCATGTGCTCCGTTACGACAGTCTGTTAAATCTCTAGCAACACCAGGCACTGGAGGACTCGCAGCGCGTAGCTGCTTTTTCAATGGGGTGTGTTTTCCTACCAGTGGCCCACCCAAGCCACTGGTAGGGGGAAATGTAGAGGTCAAAGGGTCCATTGCGGTCCCAAGAGCAGCTAGGGAACTAAAGGTCCGCACAGACAGAGCCCCGCGTGCCTGAGTAAGCCTTATACAACTGGGGTGCGGCAGTTGCCCCAGAGGTTGCCCGCTTGCGACTGTTCCACCCCAACAGCCATGCATCTTCTAGGTGTGGAGCACACCGAAAGATTGAGGGGTTTTTATAGAGGTTTGCCTTCCTCACAATCCAGGTGGTCAAGCCAAGATTACCGTTCCCCGCAGCACACAACATTTCACCGCCGCGCCGTACGGTGGTCGCTGAAGCATGTCCGGAGGTTACGGTGACAGGAGACAGGCGGCGCTGACCAGTCCCCAGCTCAGGAGCCCGGGGTCGCCAAGCCCGTACTCAGTAAGTGAATGCTGAGCCCCTGTGGGCCACATGGAAGAAACCTGGAGACACTGGAAGGTTTCAGATAGATTATATGATGGTAAGACAGAGATTTAGGAACCAGGTTTTAAATTGTAAGACATTTCCACTGGCAGAGGTGGACTCTGACCACAATCTAATGGTTATGAACTGTAGATTAAAACTGAAGAAACTCCAAAAAGGTAGGAATTTAAGGAGATGGGAGCTGACAGAACCAGAGGTTGCAGAGAGTTTCAGGGAGAGCATTAGGGAACGAATGACAAGAATGGGGGGTGGGGGGGAAGAAATACGGTAGAAGAAGAAGGGCAGCTTTGAGAGATGACATAATGAAGGCAACAGACAGAGGATCAAGTAGGTAAAAAAAACGAGAACTAATAGAAATCATTGCATAGCAGAAGAGATATTGAAAGGAGAAAATATAAAAATGCAGTAAATGAAGCAGGCAAAAAGGAATACAAACATCTCAAAAATGAGACCGACAGGAAGTGCAAAATGGCTAAGCAGGGATGGCTTGAGGACAAATGTAAGGATGTAGAGGCGTGGTAGAAGAAGTATATAGATGGTCTATACAAGGGCAATGTTCTTGAGGACAATATTACGGAAATGGAAGAGGATGTTGATGGGATGAATTGGGAGATATGACACTGCGTAAACAGTCTGACAAAGCACTGAAAGACCTAAGTCGAAACAAGGCTCCGGGAGTAGACAACATTCCATTAGAACTACTGATAGCCTTGGGAGAGCCAGTCCTGACAAAACTCTACCATCTGGTGAGCAAAATGTATGAGACAGGCGAAATACCCTAAGACTTCAAGAAGGATATAATAATTCAAATCCCAAAGAAAGCAAGTGTGGACAGACATGAAAATCACTGAACTATCAGTGTAATAAACTATCACTGCAAAATACTAACACGAATTCTTTACAGACGAATGGAAAAACTGGTAGAAGCCGACCTCGGGGAAGATAAATTTGGATTCCGTAGAAATGTTGGAACATGGGAGGCAATACTGACCCTACAACTTATCTTAGAAAATAGATTGAGGAAAGGCAAACCTACATTTCTAGGATTGGTAGACTTAAAATTGGCTTTTGGCAATGTTGACTGAAGGTGACAGGGGTAAAATACAGGGACCGAAAGGCTATTTACAATTTGTACAGAAAGCAGATGGCAGTTACAAGAGTCGAGGGCATGAAAGGGAAGCAGTGGTCGGAAACGGAGTGAGACAGGGTTGTAGCCTATCCCAGATGCTATTCAATCTGTATATTGAGAGGAAAAAAAAAAAAAAAAAAAAAAAAAAAAAAAAAAAAAAAAAAAAAAAAAAAAAAAAAAAAAAAAGACATTGTAATTCTGTCAGAGACAGCAAAGGACCTGGAAGAGCAGCTGAACAGAATGGACAGTGTCTTGAAAGGACGATATAAGCTTAACATCAACAAAAGCAAAACGAGGATAATGGAATGCAGTCGAATTAAATCGGGTGATGCTGAGGGAATTCGATTAGGAAATGGGACTCTTAAAGTATTAAACGAGTTTTGCTATTTGGGGAGCAAAATAACTGATGATGGTCGAAGTAGAGAGAATATAAAATGTAGACTGGCAATGGAAAGGAAAGCGTTTCTGAAGAAGAGAAATTTGTTAACATCGAGTATTGATTTAAGTGTCAGGAAGTCGTTTCTCAAAGTATTTGTATGGAGTGTAGCCATGTATGGAAGTGAAACGTGGATGATAAATAGTTTAGACAAGAAGAGAATAGTAGCTTTCGAAATGTGGTTCTACAGAAGAATGTTGAAGATTAGATGGGTAGATCACATAACTAATGAGGAGGTAATTAACAGAGCTGGGGAGAAGAGGAATTTGTGGCACAACTTGACTAGAAGAAGGGATCGGTTGGTAGGACATATTCTGAGGCATCAAGGGATCAGTAATTTAGTATTGGAGGGCAGCATGGAGGGTAAAAATTGTAGAGGGAGACCAAGAGATGAATACACTAAACAGATTCAGAAGGATGTAGGTTGCAGTAGGTACTGGGAGATGATGAAGCTTGCACAGGATAGAGTAGCATGGAGAGCTGCATCAAACCAGTCTTTGGACTGAAGACCAAAACAACAACAATGTCAGTAAAGAAATAGCAGACATAAGGGCTAGTCAGAAACTTCCAGATGACTGGACCTCAGCTATTATCCACTCAATTCACAAAAAAGAATGCTGTGATCATTTTTTATTTAAATTTTACCGCATACCAGATTTTACATGTAGAAGTGGGTTATCATAGAACCTCTGCATCTCTGAAATGGATAAAGATATCAATAAAATTTTAAAGGTTGTTTGAGATCAGGATCCTAGGAATATATCATAAAAATTTCCGTCATATGTTGTGCGTAGCCATCTTGAAATCCTTGGCTGGGTTTTGGTCCACTGGGGAGGAAAACCACAACTTTTTGTGGGGTTTTCCAAGGTACCACTCACGAACTAATGATGCCTCTGTAAGTCCTATCAAGCCCACTGTAGACAACGTCAAATGTAATAAGAACCAAACGATTTGTTCATATGCTTTTTGGAATTCTACAAATGCAAGTACCCACTATGTGGCTTGTTTGTTGATATTTTGGAGGATGATCTTAAAGTTATGTAGTTTTCAGCACAGGAAGATGAGGAGGAGATTAGTGTTTAACGTCCTGTCGACAACGAGGTCATTAGAGACGGAGCGCAAGCTTGGGTGAGGGAAGGATGGGGAAGGAAATCGACCGTGCCCTTTCAAAGGAACCATCCCGGCATTTGCCTGAAGCAATTTAGGGAAATCACGGAAAACCTAAATCAGAAATCACGGAAAACCTAAATCAGGATGGCCGGAGACGGGAGTGAACCGTCGTCCTCCCGAATGCGAGTCCAGTGTGCTAACCACTGCTCAGCACAGGATCTTGATGCTCTGAAACCTGCTCGAAACCTACCTAACTCATTGTCTAACTGTCTCATTATGTATCGTTCGAGGATTTTGGAAATGTTTTGTATGTGACACAAGGAGCAATGTTAGATTGTGGAAAAAAAACCCACTCTCTTTGGAATACGTAGAGAACTAGGACTCCACAAAAAACTCAACAGCTTGGTGCAGGCCACCGTGTACGACATAAATAAAGTTTAGAAGATAACTCCCAGAGAGTTTCCCAGGCAATACAGGGGAGATACAAGGAGGTGGTATTTCATGTATACTACAGTATAACCCCGCTATTGCATTCACAGAATTAACATTTTCCTGCCATTTACGACATTTTTTATCAGTCCTGTCAAATTTTGTAAGCCCACAATGTTAATTTGCATCTGATTTTGCGTCAACATATTTATAATTTCCCGCGATGTATGCATTACAAAAAAAAAATTTTTGTGAAGAAAAAATGATGCTGGCATGATGTTGGCCACCCAGTAGTAGTTAAAAGTATTATGCAATTAAGTTTCTTGACACCAGGGCACTCTACTCAGCAGATCTGAACTGGTAAATGTGTAAAAGTTGGAACAATTCATGCCATATCTCCCACCGGTGCCAAGCTCTACTTGGCGTGGTGGCTGATGGGAGTAACTAGGTTTGTTCGAATGAAGATATCATGACCAATCATAAGCATTTCCAAACTGCGTCTACTGCACAAACACAGTTTCGTGATTGTTGTGATCATCATGACACCTTTGTAGAACCATATTTAGCGTGTTTTGGTGTATGGCCACTTGGAGTGGTAGTTGACAACTTAATTCACTTTGCGTTGCTCAAATGTTTTTAGTTTAAACACAGCGCTAGTTGCATATTTTATTCATGGTGAGCAAAACGTGTTTCAAGGATTTATTCTTGTCATCAAGTGTAGTATTTATGTATGCATTTTTTGTGATTTTACACAAACAATGTGACTAATAAAGTTTGTGTGTGTGTCTGGTTTTCTACATAACTGATGAGGCACAGTACCTGATAGCCTCAAAAAGATGACTGAAGTGCAAGAGGTGCAGAATAACACATATTCAAGCACCACACAAAATACTTACTTACATATTTGCACTTGACAACAACAAAAAAATCTCAAAACGTTATTTCTCATATTTTACATTTTCCTGGGTTTTACACCATTTTTGAAGTCCCTTGAAAAGTGGAGTTTCACTGTATTTAAGAGTGCCCTGGAAAAAATCCTAAGGGAATGGACCAGTTCTCTACTACTGAACAGTGGATTCAGGATGGGAATCAAAGCAGACAACCTAAGGATGCCACACCCGACTTTTGCTGATGACCTGACCATAGTGGGAAATGACATGGAGGTAGGTTCTATGTAACACCAAACACTCAATTTCACAGTAAAGAAAACAGGTCTATTGTTCAAAATCAGAAATACTAAATTCATTAAAAATAGAAAGACCGCCCTTGAATGACTAGAGCCAGTGCAACCAAGCATATCAAGAGAGCCAAAACCATAAAATACATTGGATAATGGATCTCAGATGATCTCAGTGGAACAGTAGCTTTTGAACAAAGGAAAATTGAAGTATACAGGCCATATTATGCTTGCAGAAAAATGTCAACCTCAAAACATCTATCAATGAATATCAAACTAAGGCATTACATAACACACTAGTCAGGTTCTCAATCCTCTATGCAGAAGAATGCCTACCCCCAATCAGGAAGACCCCAATAAGAGTCCTCCAATTATAAGAGGGGAAATATCTGCAAAAGGTAGTGGGACCAAGGATCGTACTACCAGATGGAAGACTGTGGCACCAACCTAATCATGAACTCTACGGACACCAAGAAAACATCACCAATGCCATCAAAAGAAGATGACTAGCTTTCTATTGCCACCTGTAAAGAATGAACCCCTGTAGACTGTCCAATAAAATCTTCAAAGCCAACAAAGATAAAGCCACTGGATCCCTGTGTATCAAGCAATTGGAGATAAACCTTGCAGAACTTCATATTAGGCAAGAAACAATAACTAATAGGGCCGACTGCCACTTAGCTATCAAAACCAAACCCTTCCTAACATTCCCTACAGCAGTTAATCACAATGAGGCCAGGAAATGGCATCCAGCCACCCTCATGCATGTTTTCCACGATTTCTCTAAATCGCTTAAGGCAAATGGCAGAATGGTTCCTTTGAAAGGGCATGGCAAACTCCCTTCCCCATCCTTCCCTAATCCAATGGAACCATTGACCTCGCTGTTTGGTTCCCGCCCCCAAACCAACAAACCACGAAATGGTCCAAGAAACACAAGACAGAGTTCACCAGGAAATTGGTAGGTGAAATAAAACAACCCTTTTGTTTTACATTCCTGTTTTGAAAGTTCCGTAATTCCAATGGTATCTAATAAGTGATTTCGCACAATACACTAAATCTCATAAAATTTATTATTCCATTTGTTCACTAGTAGGTCATGCTTGTCCAATATTTACAAATGAAGCCATAATTAAGAAAATTTAGGTTGGCATTGTTATCTTTCAGTATTTTATATAATATTATGTATATCCTATGTAAAAGTTTTTTTATTGTATATGCCAGTTTCAGTATAAAATAAGCAAGGTTTTGTGGATAGTTACTCATAAAAACGTTTAACTTTTAATTGTTAATTTAATAAATTTACACTGTAGTTTTGTTGACTTGACTGTTAACAGATGTATAAATATGAGGAACACAAGACTCAAGAATTGACAATTGGAGAGTTTTGAGATGCAACCACTGTGTCACACATCTGTGAAATAATGTAATTGTTGTAATACAGTATTGTGACTATGTAGCCTGTTATGTGGAGTGGGCTCCCACTAAGAAGAAATGGTGCAGCTTGTCATAAATAACCCACTATAAAATGACTTGGTACCTGGATTATTTCATGGAATTCACATAACTTGGCCAGTTAGGAGATGAAATGGACCGAGGCAATGACTACTTCAGCAGCAGCAGCAGCAGCAGCAGCAGGAAGCAGATTACTCTGATATACACCGAACTAAGATACGTATAAGAAATCAACTGAACTATATAAGTGTCACTGCAGAACTAATTACTAAAGCGTAATGTTTTGGAAACTGTTCTAGCAGTAAACACTTGCAATTGTCTCAAAGTAATTCTTTGAGTGGTGGAGGCCAATGTGATCAGTAAGAAACACCCACATGTTCACACATTTCTTGATGTCTATGGAAAACAAGAATAACAACCTATTTTTGAGGTTTTCTGTTTAAATCAAATAATCTCTTTTCGAAGTTAAAAATTTTCACCCCAGAAAAATTTCGCTGTCTTCCCCATGTAACAATAGTAGTTTCGTTACATGGGCCAACAGAAAACCTCACGGTACTAACAAGAAAACAGCTACTGAATGTCATCAAGAACACCAGAAGTGAAGATGACAACAGCACAGAAAAATCACAAGCACCTTGGTCCACAAGTTACTTTCTAAAAAAATTATGGAAAAGATTTTAAAAAATAAAAATTAAAAAAATTAAAAAATATTTAAATTTTTCAGTTCACCTTCCTTATGAAGAAGTTTAAATACAACACATTTTTAATCTGCCTGAAAAAATTCCGTGTGTTAGTGATTCATTACATGTATCAGTAAGTTTGGAACAGTTCTCCAGTATTTGTTGATCTTCTTCATTTTCCTGTGCCTTTGTACTGCATGGGCGCAGAGTTGGCAAGATTATTAACAGATTTGGTATAGTTAATTTAACAGGTAGTTGGATGCCCTTCCTGTTGCCACCCCATTACCCCTGGGATGGAATATGTGCACACCAACTGACTGCCTGTAGTGTTATTCATGTGAAAGTAAGTGAAATGTATCCAAATATTTGTGGACGTGTACCCGAGGCAGAACTTGGGTACCAGCCCGCTATTCACCTAGTGTGATGTGGAAAACTATCTAAAAACCACATCGAGGCTGGATGGCACACCATCCCCACGTTAATCTGTTGGGTGGCTTCAATCTGGGGCTGGCGCACCTCCCCGCCCTGGAAACAACAAGTTCTTCAATACTTGTTCATAATTCCATTAATACAATGTGAGAATTTGTTTCTGAGAACTTCTATAATCCTATTTATTTCAGAAAAGGGTATTGGTGCTATTTTAAATTGTTCAAATTTTTGTGGAAAGACAGCTTTCAATATTTCGTCTTCAATTTGACTTCTTTACACCACTTTTGCTGCTCAAGTCATAGGGCTGGTTGCCAAAAAATGTGAGCCACAAAACAAGTGTCTCCATTCTGGATGGATCATATCTCCTGTTCAATGTTCTCCCCCTCAGTCTCATGCCCTCAACCTTTCCTTCTATTATTATTTTCTTTGGATTTTCTCCATCACTTCTCGTAATATTGCCATAGAACTGGAGAATTTTTTGGGTGACATGGGAAGAAAGGCTGCTGGAATAGAGAGTTGCTCAATAATGGACACATCAGTTGTTCTTTCCACCCATTTTATGTGCAGCATCCTGTGCCCACACCAAAGTCAAAATGCATCAATATGCTGCTTGCCTCTGACCCCAAGGGCCCATATTTGATACTCATAAAATAAGACAGAAAACATGAATGTTTCAACAACCTTTGTGCCATTCATTACCACTCTGTTCTACATTGTTTGTTGTTGTGGTCTTCAGTCCTGAGACTGGTTTGATGCAGCTCTCCACGCTACTCTATCCTGTGCAAGCTTCTTCATCTCCCAGTACCTACTGCAACCTACATCCTTCTGAATCTGCTTAGTTTATTCATCTCTTGGTCTCCCTCTATGATTTTTACCCTCCACGCTGCCCTCCAGTAGTAAATTGGTGATCCCTTGATGCCTCAGAATATGTCCTACCAACCGATCCCTTCTTCTAGTCAAGTTGTGCCACAAAGTCTTCTTCTCCCCGATTCTATTCAATACCTCCTCATTAGTAACATGATCTATACACCTAATCTTCAACATTCTTCTGTAGCACCACATTTCGAAAGCTTCTATTCTCTTCTTGTCCAAACTATTTATTGTCCATGTTTCACTTCCATACATGGCTACACTCCATACAAATACATTCAGAAACGACTTCCTGACACTTAAATCAATACTCGATGTTAACAAATTTCTCTTCCTCAGAAATGCTTTAATGGCCATTGCCAGTCTACATTTTATATCCGCTCTACTTCGACCATCATCAGTTATTTTGCTCCCCAAATAGCAAAACTCCTTTATTACTTTAAGTGTCTCATTTCCTAATCTAATTCCCTCAGCATCACCCGACTTAATGCGACTACATTCCATTATCCTTGTTTTTCTTTTGTTGATGTTCATCTTATACCCTCGTTTCAAGACTGTCCATTCCGTTCAACTGCTCTTCCAAGTCCTTTGCTTTCTCTGACAGAATTACAATGTCATCGACAAACTTCAAAATTTTTATTTCTTCTCCATAGATTTTAATACCTACACCAAACTTTTATTTTGTTTCCTTTACTACTTGCTCAATTTACAGATTGAATAGCATCGGGGAGAGGCTACAACCCTGTCTCACTCCGTTTCTGACCACTGCTTCCCTTTCATGCCCCTCGACTCTTGTAACTACCATCTGCTTTCTGTACAAATTGTAAATAGCCTTTCGGTCCCTGTATTTTACCCCTGTCATCTTCAGTCAACATTGCCAAAAGCCAATTTTAAGTCTACCAATCCTAGAAATGTAGGTTTGCCTTTCCTCAATCTATTTTCTAAGATAAGTCGTAGGGTCAGTATTGCCTCCCATGTTCCAACATTTCTACGGAATCCAAATTGATCTTCCCCAAGGTCGGCTTCTACCAGTTTTTTCATTCATCTGTAAATAATTCGTGTTAGTATTTTGCAGTGATGGCTTATTAAACTGATAGTTCGGTAATTTTCACATCTGTCCACACTTGCTTTCTTTGGGATTGGAATTATTATATTCTTCTTGAAGTCTGAGGGTATTTCGCCTGTCTCATATATCTTGCTCACCAGATGGTAGAGTTTTGTCAGGGCTGGCTTTCCCAAGGCTATCGGCAGTTCTAATGGAAGTTGTCTACTCCTGGGGCCTTGTTTCGACTTAGATCTTTCAGTGCTCTGTCAAACTCTTTACGCAGTGCCATATCTCCCATTTCATCCCATCTACATCCTCTTCCATTTCCGTAATATTGTCCTCAAGAACATCGCCCTTGTATAGACACTCTATATCCTCCTTCCACCTTTCTGCTTTCCCTTCTTTGGTTAGAACTGGGTTTCCATCTGAGCTCTTGATATTCATACAAGTGGTTCTCTTTTCTCCAGGGGTCTCTTTAATTTTCCTGTAGGCAGTATCTATCTTACCCCGAGCGAGATAAGCCTCTACATCCTTACATTTGTCCTCTAGCCATCCCTGCTTAGCCATTTTGCACATCCTGGTGATCTCATTTTTGAGGCGTTTGCATTCCTTTTTGCCTGCTTCATTTACTGCATTTTTATATTTTCTACTTTCATCAATTAAATTCAATATTTCTTCTGTTACCCAATGACTTCTACTAGCCCTTGTCTTTTTACCTACTTGATCCTACGCTGCCTTCACTATTTCATTCCTCAAAGCTACCCATTCTTCTTCTACTGTATTTCTTTCCCCATTCCTGTCAATTGTTCCCTTATGCTCTCCCTGAAACTCTGTACAACCCCTGGTTTAGTCATTTTATCCAGGTCCCATCTTCTTAAATTCCCACCTTTTTGGAGTTTCTTCAGTTTTAATCTACAGTTCATAACCAAAAGATTGTGGTCAGGGTCCACATCTGCCCCTGGAAATGTCTTACAATTTAAAATCTGGTTCCTAAATCTCTGTCTTACCATCATATAATCTGAAACCTTCTAGTATCTCCAGGATTCTTCCATGTATACAACCTTCTGTCATGATTCTTGAACCAAGTGTTAGCTATGACTAAGTAATGCTCTGTGCACTGTTTTAGATTAAGACAGTGAATTTTAAAGTACTCACAACTTGTGAATCATCTGTGATAGTAAAATCACCCATTTTATTCTGTACTGAGTAGTGGTTAGCTTATCCTGTTTTCATTTCACAATATTCAAAAGCTCTTTTAATCCTATGCCCTATTAAGTTCTGTCATACTTCTGGACACCATAAAATACTTTTTCTCAATACAGTCCAATAATGCAAGTAATACAGGATCTTTACTGTTTCCAGAAATCTGTATTTTAATCATTTAAGTTACTCATTTCTGACTTCTTAAGCAAACTGTGAAATGCTATCTGTACAAACTTCCAAGCAGTCTTGGATGCAGATTGACATCACTATGAGCAACGTTTGTAACCTGAAATGTAAACATGGTACACAACTGACAAATGTTATTCTTTAATGTGGAAATGAAAATATTTTTCTTTCCCTGGCTTATCATTTCTCTTCCATATTTCCGCAAATTTTCACTATTCCATGATCACTTGTTTTTCATGGGTGCCCCATAAAGTAGTGAAAGTTCAACTGCAACCACTCCGTACATCAATTTACCCGTTCATATATCTTTCCATTTACCTCATCCCATTTCAACTCTTTTAAATTATTGTTGAAATGTTGTACCCTGCAATCATTATTAAGACTCAATGTTTTGTATAGACATGTTTCAGAACTGTATTTTCATTATGTATCCATGCAATATATCAAATCAGAATTTCAAAGCAGTGCGTTCAATTAACAATATAAATACTGCAAACTTTAGGGAAAGACTAAAGGAGTTGGACTGGGATGAAGTGTATATGGAACCCGATGCAAACTTGAAATATAACTTATTTCACGATACATTTTTAAGGGTATTTGAAAATTGTTTTCCCAAGAAAACAGTGAAACATAATTCCAAGAAAACATATAAAAAACCTTGGCTAACTATAGGAATAAGAATATCTTCCAACCATAAAAGAGAACTGTATCTAACAGAAAGAGGGAGTACTGACCCCGAAATTGTTCAATATTATAAAAACTATTGCGCGGGTACTAAGAAAAGTTATTAAAAAGTCCAGAAGCATGTGTATCATGTCTGAGATCAGTAACTCTGATAATAAAATTAAAGCAATTTGGAATATTATTGAAAGGGAAACAGGGCAACCAAGAGCACAGGAAGACTTTAGTGCCATAAAGTGAATGACAAGTGTACTAACAAACAATCTGAAATTGGAAATATTTTCAATAATCATTTTTTAAATGTTGTGGAGAAAGTAGGATCTAGATCTTCACTAGAAGAGGCAAGGCTTCTAATAGAAGAGGCCATACCTGTGCAGTTTGAAACAACTGTATTTCTATGAACCTCTCCCTCTGAAATCAGTAAAATAATAAACTCACTGAAAAGTAAAAGCTCTTATGGAATTGATGGCATTTCCAGCAAGATACTTAAAGCTTGTTCCCCACAGATAAGTAGGATTCTCAGCCACGTATGTAATACCTCTTTGGAGCAGGGTGTTTTCCCTGATAGACTGAAATATGCCATTGTAAAACCATTGCACAAAAAGGGGGATACATCGGATGTCAACAACTATCGCCCAATCTCTCTTCTGACAGCTCTATCAAAAATTTTTGAGAAAGTAATTATTCAAGAGTACCCTCCCATATATGTAAAAATAAAGTACTAACAAAATGTCAGTTTGGTTTTCAGAAAGGCTTTTCAACAGAAAATGCTATATAACCTTTCACTGATCAAATATTAAATGCTTTGAATAACCGGACATCACCCATTGATATTTTTGTGATCTCTCAAAGGCCTTTGACTGTGTAAATCATGGAATTCTTTTAGATAAGCTAAATCATTATGGTTTGAGGGGGGGCAGTGCACAAATGGTATAATTCATACTTCACTGGAAGAATGCAGAAAGTTGAAATAAGTGGTTCATGTAATGTTAATACAACAGCTGATTCCTCAAACTGGGAGGGGGGGGGGGGGGGGGTGAGATCAAGCACGGGGTCCCACAGGGTTCGGTCTTAGGTCCTTTACTGTTGTTGATATACATTAATGACTTACCATTCCATATTGATGAAGATGCAAAGTTAGTTCTTTTTGCTGATGATACAAGTATAGTAATAACATCCAAAAACCAAGAACTAAGTGATGTAATTGTAAATGATGTTTTTCACAAAATTATTAAGTGGTTCTCAGCAAACGAACTCTCTTTAAATTTTGATAAAACACAGTATATACAGTTCCGTACAGTAAATGGCACAACTCCAGTAATAAATATAGACTTTGAACAGAAGTCTGTAGCTAAGGTAGAATTTTCAAAATTTTTAGGTGTGTCCATTGATGTGAGGTTAAACTGGAAGCAACACATTGATGGTCTGCTGAAACGTCTGAGTTCGGCTACGTATGCTATTAGGGTTATTGCAAATTTTGGTGATAATAATCTCAGTAAATTAGCTTACTATGCCTACTTTCATTCACTGCTTTCGTATGGTATCATATTCTGGGGTAATTTATCGTTGAGTAGAAAAGTATTCATTGCTCAAAAACGTGTAATCAGAATAATTGCTGGAGCCCACCCACGGTCATCCTGCAGACATATATTTAAGGATCTAGGGATCCTCACAGTATATACATTCACTTATGGAATTTGTTGTTAATAATCCAGCCCAGTTAAAAAGTAATAGCAGTGTTCATAGCTATAACACCAGGAGAAAGGATGATCTTCACTATGCAGGGTTAAATCTGACTTTGGCGCAGAAGGGGGTAAATTATGCTGCCACAAAAGTCTTTGGTCACCTACCAAACAGCATCAAAAGCCTGACAGATAGTCAACCAACATTTAAAAATAAATTAAAAGAATTTCTAGATGACAACTCCATCTACTCATTGGCTGAATTTTTAGATATAAATTAAGGGAGGGAAAAAAACTAACGTAAGCATTAGTGTCATGCAATATTTTGTGTAATGTAATATCTTGTACAGACATCTTTCATTAACCTGACACGTTCCACATCATTACGAAGTGTCGTATTCATGATCTATGGAACAAGTATTAATCTAATCTAATCTAATCTGTCCATCATGATTAAACAGTGCACTAACAATGTGTCAAACAATTTTTTTTCCAGCATGAACACTGTCAATGAATATATTATCAATGAAGGTGCAGTTGTATTGTTGTGCACAAGCTGGTAAACACAATACTGGAATAATATTCACGGATTCCATTGCAATCTCAAGAAATCTACACTAACACATTCCAAACTATTTGTTCTTCTTGTGGCTTCAAATAGTTAATTAATGAATATACATTTCTCATAAACAAGTGAACATTTTCCAGTGAGAATTTGTAGAGTGCTACATTTACAAGACAAGTATTCAACAGAAGAAACCTATGAGGTCATGATTTATAGGTTCTGATCTATATAAAAACTGTTTCAATATTTTTGGCCTTTTTTATTTGATGTTAACTCCTGTGGTTTTTTCCCCATATTGGCTCTAGATGAAAGTAAAGATACTCCATAACTACTTTTGTTTAACTGCTCAATCCCTATGGCTATATGCTGTTCAGAAAGACATAGAAGATCTATTGCTCCTGAATGCTTTGGATCTTCTAAATGTAAAAGAAACTTGTCTATCCAGTTCCTTAGTCCCCTAAAGTTCTTTTGGAACTAACTAATCAAAGTAAGTATTCACTCTTCATTAAAAAACAATAAAAAATATTATGTCAATATTTTTACATTTATGAGATGAAGTTAAGTAACCTTAACTTAATTGCATTTAATAAAATATCACTTCCACATAGATTTCAAATTTTACCTGGAAATACTCAATTTCCGAGAAACCGTGAGGTGTTCCATACATAAAGACTGGTAGAAATTTTTCTGTAGCAGCTGCAGGCTCCAGTTCTGTTTTATAAACACGAAGGTCCAATTTTGGAAGCCTCAAAATGTTATCTTTTTGGAATAAGTATTTTAAGAAACATTCTTTTACCTATAAAAAAGACAATTTACACTGTTAACATTACTAATCACATTTTTGGTATATTTATATAATTATAAATAATTTGTAAACTCTCCACCCAATCCACCTGACAATGCCTCACCCTGGTTGAGCTGCAGTGCTGGACCACAGTTACCTGCTGGGACAATGTAGCAATACAGGTGTATGGGTGTGTACATGTATGTGTATTCTATAGCTCCAAAGAACAGTCTGTCCAAAAGCTAGCAATGTTCTCAACATTGTTAACATGTTTATCAACAACTCCATGCCTGAACTATTTGGTAACAGTCAGCTTGTGGTACCTTGTTTGTAACTGCAGCACAATGAGTATTTCACCTTCACTAATGCCAAATTAATGAGTTCTAGTAAACCCACCACATATACAAATGGAATTCAACTCTTATTTAATCTGAAACCTACCTGCTGCCATTGCGGGCACGTGAGGTGGTACAGAAAGTAGATAATTAGAGCAGAAACAAATGGGAAATAATTCTCATGATGATAAAGGCTGCAAATGTGAATGCTTAATGCAAATGCCAAAGGGCAAACTGTTACGGCCTGATGCCTGGGAATGAGTATCTCAGAAATGATAAAGTCAGTACACTTTTTTCTGTGTTACTGTCAACAGGATCTATGGACAGTGGTTGAAGAACAGTGAAAACATGAGTAGGCATGCTCGCTTGCTCTGTATAGCTGGGTACATGGCAATCTGATGGCAGACCACAATGCTGGTGTAGTCACTAGTGTTTCAGAGCACACAATTCAGTGCACACTGTTGAACATTGGGCTCCACAGTAGATGATCCCTAAAAAATTCCATATTGACTCAATAACAGTGTCAGTAACAATTTAGTGGACATAGGATCATTGAGACTGGACTGTGAATCAATGGAAATGTTTTCACCTAGTCACAGGTCTCATTACACCAGGTCGATGGTAGTGTCAGAACATGACATCATCCTGGTGAATTACAATTGGAAACATGCACTGCACTACAGACACGAGAAGGGGAAAGGGGGGGGGGGGGAGGCAGTGTCATGTTATGGGGCCTATTCTCCTGGGGTTCCATAGGATCTATGGTAGTAATCAGAGGTATTAGGATAGCTGTTGGCAAAGTGAACATTATTGTAGGCCACCTGCATCCCTCCATCCTTGATGTCTTCTCCGATGGTGATGGCATCTTCCACTGAGGTAACTGTCCCTGTCAGAATGGTGCTAACGGAGGAGCATGATAGTGACCACCAAATTCACCTGAACTGATTCCAATGGAACAGATCTGACATGCTATTGGGCACCAGCTATACACACAGAAACCACCAGCCCAAAATTTATGGGAATTTGTCACACATGTGTGCAAGCCTCTAGTGACATACCTTTAGAAACCTACCAAGAACTTTTTGAATTCATGCCACACAGAATCACTGCTGTATTGCAATCCGAGGATGGACCATAACTTTATTAAGCAAGTGGTCATAACGTTTTGGTTCATCAGCGTATATAGTGAGGCATATAGTAGAGCCCATTTTTGTTCATCCCCAGTTTTGTTCTTCTATCTGCTTAATTACAATTCTGTCTGAACTCTGGCCTGTGGTCTCGTAGACTGCCTGGACTCAGGTTACTTTGTGATTGTTGGCTGGTCACAATGAGAGTTTCATGCTGACAGCCTTTGTGCTCAAACTTGATAATGAAAGGATCGGGATTAGATCAGATCATTATTGTGTTGTTGACATACCTGTGTGGTGTTACTGTCACGATTAATATATACGACATTTTGGGGGCACATTTACTTGGCATTAATGTAAGACCTGAAACAGTTGACACAGGTAGGGATTCATGTGAGGTTTTTCTGAACTGTTATTGTGAAAATGACTTAGAGCAGTGTATTCTAAAATCAAACAGTGAGGGTAGCAACTTAGATGTCTTAGTAGATAATACACCTGAATTTTAAAAATCAGTTAACATACAGCAGGTGATCAGTGAGCATACGTCTGTTGTAGCATCAAAGGCTACAGGTACTAATAGAAATATTAATAAAAGTAGGATAATAACTTTGATTGGCAAGTGTGATGGATAGGTAAAAAATCAAACATTCAACTCTGGGGATAAGGATCTACACACATCAAAAAGAGTTTTGCATCACCTTGGTTCTGAGAGTTCCAATTGGAATAGAGATCAACATGAACATCATTTCTGCCCTTTTTATTGCTAATTAAAACCACACACTGCATGTTGTACCACCATACATTGAGACCTTCAAAGGTTTTGGTCCAGATTGCTGTACACACTGGTACCTCTAATACCCAGTAGCACGTCCTCTTGCATTGATGCTTGCCTGTATCCATCATGGCATACTATCCATAAGATCATCAAGGCACTGTTGGTCCAGATTGTCCCACTCCTCAACAGTGATTTGGCATAGATTTGTTAGAGTGGTTGGTGGGTCACGCTGTCCATAACGAGCCCTATTCAATCTATCCCAAGCATGTTTGATAAGGTTCATGTCTGGAGAACATGACGGCCTCTCTAGTCGAGTGATGTCGTTATCCTGAAGGAACTCATTCACAAGATGTGCACGATGGGGGTGCAAATTATCATCCATGAAGATGAATGCCTTGCCAATATGCTGCTGATAAGGTTGCACTATCAGTTGGAGGAAAGCATTCACATATCGTACAGCCGTTGTGGCGCCTTCAATGACCACCAGTGGTATACATTGGCCCCACATAATGCCACCTCAAAACAGGAGGGAACCTGCACCTCGCTGCACTTGCTGGACAGCGTGTCTAGGGCATTCAGCCTGACCAGGTTGCCTCCAAACATGTCTCCGACGATTCTCTGGTTGAAGGCATATGTGACACTCATCGGTGAAGAGAATGTGATGCTGATCCTGTGCAGTCCATTCGACATGTTGGTCGGCCCATCTGTACTGCACCGCATGGTGTCGTGGTTGCAAAGATGGATCTTGCCATGGACGTCAGGCGTGAAGTTGCGCATCACGCAGCCTACTGCGCACAGTTTGAGTCATAACACGATGTCTTGTGGCTGCACAAAAAACATTATTCAAAATGGTGGAGTTGCTGTCAGGGTTCCTCCAAGTCATAATCCATAGGTAGTAGCCCTTGGGCAGCCTTAGTGAGGCATGTCATCTACAGTTCCTGTCTCTCTGTATCTCCTCTATGTCTGAACAACATTGCTTTGGTTCACTCCGAGATGCCTGGACATGTCCCTTGTTGAGAGCCATTCCTGGCACAAACTAACAATGCAGATGCATGGTATTGACCGACTAGGCATGGTTGAACTACAGACAACATGAGCCATGTACCTCCTTCCTGGTGGAATGACTGGAACTGATTGGCTGTTGTACCCCCTCCGTATAATAGGCGCTGCTCATGCATGGTTGTTTACATCTTTGGGTGGGTTTAGTGACATCTCTGAACAGTCTAAGGGACTGTGTCTGTGATACAATATCCACAGTCAACATCTGTCTTCAGGAGTTCTGGGAACCAGGCCGATAGAAAACTTTTTTTGATATGTGTAGAATGTCAATGAGCAAACTTGAGAGTCATTAGAAAGTTGCCTCAAGAAAAGAGAGCTTTATAAGAGATTTAAGCACAGTTTAGAGTCTAGCTGACACATTAAAGCTAAATGAAGCAGAAATGAATGTAAGGGGAGCAATGTGAGGATGGTTCAACAAATTTGAAAGTAAACTTTTGCTGATCAACCTAACAGAAATTACTAAGAAGTTTTGGTCTTACATCAAATCAGAATCATCTATTCAGTTACTTCATGATACTGGCAGAGAAATGGAGATGATCAGAAGGCCAAAATACTGAATTCAGTCATCTGAAATGGTTTCACTGCAGAAATTCATACCAGAGTACCTCCTTTCAGTCATCACATCAATGGCAAAATAGCAAATATTGACATTTGTGGTCACAGAATAGCAAGGGAATCACAAAATTACTCAACAGAGGAGAGGCAACTGGACTTTATAATATGCCTGCAAGATCGAATATAGATTACATGAAGGAACTTGCTTCCCTCCTAGTAGCAGTTTATGGTTGGTCATTGGAGTAAGGATAGGTACTGAGTAATTTGAAAAAGTTGCACATAATAAACTAACAACATGGCACTGGTAGGGAAGAGAAGTGACACTTTGCTCTCATTAAAAAGGCAAAAAATTAACAGTTCTTCATGTAAGGAATGCGAAAAGTGGGTGATGAGGGGTGTTTTGTGCATATAGCGCACCTTCTGGATATACAAAAAATGCACAAAATTAAATCTGAAACTCATCAGTGATGATTTCCATGGACATGTCATGGCTCTTTATGTGACGAAACAGCTGATCTTTGAAGTGCAATGGGAGGGGGAATTATAAAACTACAACAAAGCGCAACTGAAACACTAAAAATAGAAATACTGACTGTAAAGAAAGAAAATAATAGATTAATACGTGAAAAGAAGTCCTGTGTTTGTGAAATAAATCAAACAGAAAAAGCAAGACCACGAAAATAATGTGCACCTATGAACCCTAAAAACAATAACACATTCAGCATTTCCTACGTCACGATAAACTCAGAAAGCCAGCAACATATAGATAAATATAAATGGAATATGCTTACATACAATAAAATAGAAGACAGGACCACACCTATGCAAGTGGATGAAAATGAATTTCTAATAATTGGCAATTCGCTGCTGAAAAATGTTGCAGCCTGCAACTGCAAAATCAACATCAGACTGGGAAACATACTGATGAATACAAAACTGGATTCTGAAACCAAGACTAATTACAGTGATGACTTTATACACACTGGAACCAGCAAAAGAAGAGTTACATAAAAGTACTACATCAGAATATTCAATACATTTGTAATGAAGCAGAAGTAGTCACAAGTGAAATACAACCAGACACCGTATGTATCAGTGAAAATGGGCTAAATGAAAGTCAGGTACTTGACAATAAAGGACTATATCTTATTCAGTTATTTCTGTACATCTAAACATATAGGTGGTGGAGTTTCCATATATACTAAAACAGGATGCCCCTAAAAGACTGCAAACAATAAATGCACGAGATTACCCATATCATAAAAAAAGGCTTTTTGAAATTGCTGGTGCAGTGACAGATGAATTTAGATTGTTTTGTGTGTACAGATCCCCAAGTGGCAAGGTCATCATCTTTCTGGAAAAAAATAAAATTTATTAAGAATGAATATTATGAAAAACATTGTAGCACCTGGTGGCTTCAATATCAACATGGGAAACCAAGGCAAGATTCTGAAGAATCATTAATACAATACAATATGGAGGCAACAATATCTGCACTGACAGAATGACTTCCGAAAGTCAGACAGTTACTCACAACATCATTACTAATATTAGTAGGTGTAACTTTGAGTCACATGTAGTCAAAAAGGAAATATCTTATCATCACGAACAGCTAATCTGCTTCCACATAAGTAAGGACATATCAGAACCAAAACAAAGAAATCGGAAACATGAGTGAACAAAATATAAATGTCTTTTGAACAATATTAAGCTGGGAAACCTGGAGCGAAACCCTACAGGTGCAGTATGTAAATGGAAAGTATGATTCATTTATTACAACAATTAAACACCATTTTAATGTAGCATTTCCCTAAAGTAAAGAGACAAGAAAAGCTGTAGGATCAGACAAAGTGGATTGTCAGTGGAATAACAAAGCTGCAGGATCTGAGACAGGCGGGTGAAACTGAAAATTAGAAAATGCTATGAAAGAAGTATAGGAAAATAATGAGAAAGGCAAAAGAAACAGCAATTAATTCCAACATAATGAACTCAAAAAACAATGTAAAGGCAGCTTGGAATGCAATTAATGTTGAATGAAAGAAAAAAGCTGTATTGAACAAAGAAACACATATCAGATCAATGAAAATAGGCAACACAGTGGTTACAGATGGTAGAGAAATAGCTAACATACTCAATGGTAACTATATAAATCTGGTACAGAACTTAAAACTGGAAAGAAGGTTACTAAGTTATGAAAAAACTCAAGCAGAACCGCGTTCTTGAAACCAGTCACAGAAGATGAAGTGAGGAAAACTAAAGCCCAAGAAATTGCATGGTGGTGATGAAATATCAAATCATATAATAAAGCAAGTGAGCAAATAAATACAAATGTTTTATTCCACCATTGAGCATATTTACATGAAATTGCTGTTGCCAGTTTTAACACAATAATAATAATAATAATAATAATAATAATAATCACATAAAATTCAACATGGCAAATGTTATTAACTACTAATAACCCCAGATGGATACAATACATATTTGTGCAAATTTGAATAACAACAAGACGTTTCTTAACAGATCAATTACAAGATAAATGAACTACATAGTGTTCAGTGAATGACAAATAAATAATCACACAGATACTTAACAATAAGTATATGAAAGAGTAATAAAATAGTTGCACAGTGTGGCATACATATAGTTTGCAGTTAATATGTAGTTCATTCTCATAAGGAAAGTGGGTCATTTGTCACATACTCAAGGAACTCTTGAGCAGAGTAAATTACTATACTTTTGATCCACCTCGAAATACTAGTTTCAAGTTTATTTACTGGCAATGTGTAGCCATTTTCTGGTAATTTGTTGAAGTAGACAGGATCAAGATATTTGTAGCTGTTGTGTGTCTTTGCAAGCCTAGCATATGGCATATTAATTGTATGTCCACCTCTTATGTTATGGTCATGAACTGTTCTCCTTAAGTCAAATTTACTCAGATTCTCTTTAACGAAGACAAGGTAGTTGTAAATATACAGGCCAGGCACTGTCATTATATTCAGTTTCTCAAATTAATCTCAACATGATTCATAGGACCTAAATTCTGCTATGAACCTTATGGCTTTCTCTTGCCATTTAAACACTAATTTTGAGCCTACAGAATTGCCCCATAATAGTATTCCATAACTCAGGTGCGAATGTAAAAATGCAAAATAAGCATATAACGGAAGTTCTTCACTGACACTGCTCATTAGCTTGTACAGCAGATATATGGCATGTGTCAATTTGCCACATATCTTCCCTGTGTGGGTATCAAAACTGAGCTTTTGGCCTATATGAAATCCTAATAATTTTACTGTTTTGTTATCATGACTGGGAGCATTCAGACTGAATACAATAGCTTCAGTTCCACTATTATTATTCTGCAGTACACTTGCCTCAAACAGGTGCACCTCTCCATTGCCACTGCCATGAGGTGTTGCACATTTTCAAGATTGGTATCACATGTGATGAGTGTTGTGTTATCAGCATATAGCACTGAATCATTATTTATATAAATGATTTACCTGCAGTTGTATCATGTGATTCAGTGCTTGAAAATCTTGAAAATGTGCAACACCTCATGGCAGTGGCAATGGAGAGGTGCACCTGTTTGAGACAAGTTTACTGCAGAACAATAATAGTGGAACTGAAGCTATTGTATTCAGTCTGAATGCTCCCAGTCATGATAACATTCTGACATTCGAGTATTTACCTTAACTAATTGTTTTCTGTTGTCCAAGTATGACTGCATTAGGTATAGAGCATTCTCTCTCACTTCGTAGTGATAGAGTTTTTTTATGAGAATATTGTGGGAGAATATATCAAATGATTTTCTAAGGTCCGACAGTGTTGCACAGATAATATCTTTATTTTCAAAACAATTGTATATTTTTGCTACCATACTCTCAACTGTTTTGACTGTAGAAAGGCGGGATCTGAAATCATACTGTGAGGAGGTGAGTATTCATTATGTTCAAAATATTGACTCATCTGTTTATGCATGCAGTGTTCTATTATTTTTGATGTTATGGGTATACATGGTATTGGTCGATAGTTATCTGGTGATGCTATATCTCCTTTCTTTACATTTACATTTATACACTACAAAAAACCCAACAGTGTGTGGCGGAGGGCACTTTACGTGCCACTGTCATTACCTCCCTTTTCTGTTCCAGTCGCGTATGGTTCGCGGGAAGAACGACTGCTGGAAAGCCTTCGTGCGCACTCGAGTCTCTCTAATTTTACATTCGTGATCTGCTAGGGAGGTATAAGTAGGGAGAAGCAATATATTTGATACCTCATCCAGAAACTCACCCTCTCGAAACCTCGACAGCAAGCTACACCGTGATGCAGAGCGCCTCTCTTGCAGAGTCTGCCCCTTGAGTTTCCTAAACATCTCCGTAGCGCTATCACGGTTACCAAATAGCCCTGTGACGCAACACGCTGCTCTTCTTTGCATCTTCTCTATCTCCTCCGTCAACCAGATCTGGTACGGATCCCACACTGATGAGCAATGCTCAAGTATAGGTCGAACGAGTGTTTTGTAAGCCACCTCCTTTGTTGATGGACTACATTTTCTAAGGACTCTCCCAATGGATCTCAACCTGGTACCCACCTTACCAACAATTAATTTTATATCATCATTCTACTTCAAATCGTTCTGCACGCATACTCCCAAATATTTTACAGAAGTAACTGCTACCAGTGTTTGTTCCACTATCATATAATCATACAATAAAGGATCCTTCTTTCTATGTATTCACAATACAATACATTTGTCTATGTTAAGGGTAGGCCTGTGGTCTACGGGTAGCGTCTTTGATTCATAATCAAAACGTCTTTGTTCCTGGGTTCGATCCCCGCCACTGCCTAAATTATAATAAATAATCAGCATTGGCAGCCGAAGACTTCCGGCATAAGAAGTCAGCCTCATTCTGCCAATGGCCTTTTCAAAGAGGGCGGAGGAGTGGATAGAGGTTCAGGGCACTCTCTTGTCCTAGGGTGGGAAATTGCCCCTAAAGGCGGAAGAATCAGCAATGATCAACGACATGAGGATGCAGAAGGCAATGGAAATCACAGCATTAAAGACACATAACGTGTATCCACAGGACATGTGGCCTGTAATTGAAAAGGTGTCATAATGATCTCTCCATTGGCAAAAGGTTCCGGAATAGTCCCCCATTCGGATCTCCGGGAGGGGACTGCCAAGGGGGAGGTTACCATGAGAAAAAGATTGAATAATCAACGAAAGGATAATGTTCTACGAGTCGGGGCATGGAATGTCAGTAGCTTGAACGTGGTAGGGAAGGTAGAAAATCTGAAAAGTGAAATGCAAAGGCTCAATCTAGATATAGTAGGGGTCAAGTGAAGTGAAGTGGAAGGAAGACAAGGATTTCTGGTCAGATGAGTATCGGGTAATATCAACAGCAGCAGAAAATGGTATAACAGGTGTAGGATTTGTTATGAATAGGAAGGTAGAGCAGAGGGTGTGTTACTGTGAACAGTTCAGTGACCGGGTTGTTATAATCAGAATCGACAGCAGACCAACACCGACAACGATAGTTCAGGTATACATGCCGACGTCACAAGCTGAAGATGAACAGATAGAGAAAGTGTATGAGGATATTGAAAGGGTAATGCAGTATGTAAAGAGGGACGAAATTCTAATAGTCATGGGCAACTGGAATGCAGTTGTAGGGGAAGGAGTAGAAGAAAACGTTACGGGAGAATATGGGTTTGGGACAAGGAATGAAAGAGGAGAAAGACTAATTGAGTTCTGTAACAAGTTTCAGCTAGTAATAGCGAATACCCTGTTCAAGAATCACAAGAGGAGGAGGTATACTTGGAAAAGACTGGGAGATACGGGAAGATTTCAATTAGATTACATCATGGTCAGAGAGAGATTCCGAAATCAGATACTGGATTGTAAGGCGTACCCAGGAGCAGATATAGACTCAGATCACAATATAGTAGTGATGAAGAGTAGGCTGAAGTTCAAGACATTAGTCAGGAAGAATCAATACGCAAAGAAGTGGGATACGGAAGTTCTAAGGAATGACGAGATACGTTTGAAGTTCTCTAACGCTATAGATACAGCTATAAGGAATAGTGCAGTAGGCAGCACAGTTGAAGAGGAATGGACATCTCTAAAAAGGGCCATCACAGAATTTGGGAAGGAAAACATAGGTACAGAGAAGGTAGCTGCGAAGAAACCATGGGTAACAGAAGAAATACTTCAGTTGACTGATGAAAGGAGGAAGTACAAACATGTTCCGGGAAAATCTGGAATACAGAAATACAAGTCGCTGAGGAATGAAATAAATAGGAAGTGTAGGGAAGCTAAGACGAAATGGCTGCAGGAAAAATGTGAAGACATCAAAAAAGATATGACTGTCGGAAGGACAGACTCAGCATACAGGAAAGTCAAAACAACCTTTGGTGACATTAAAAGCAATGGTGGTAACATTAAGAGTGCAACGGGAATTCCACTGTTAAATGCAGAGGAGAGAGCAGATAGGTGGAAAGAATACATTGGAAGCCTCTATGAGGGTGAAGATTTGTCTGATGTGATAGAAGAAGAAACAGGAGTCGATTTAGAAGAGATAGGAGATCCAGTATTAGAATCGGAATTTAAAAGAGCTTTGGAGGACTTACGGTCAAATAAGGCAGAAGGGATAGATAACATTCCATCAGAATTTCTAAAATCATTAGGGGAAGTGGCAACAAAACGACTATTCACGTTCGTGTGTAGAATATATGAGTCTGGCGACATACCATCTGACTTTCGGAAAAGCATCATCCACACAATTCCAAAGACGGCAAGAGCTGACAAGTGCGAGAATTATCGCACAATCAGCTTAACAGTTCATGCATCGAAGCTGCTTACAAGAATAATATACAGAAGAATGGAAAAGAAAATTGATAATGCACCAGGTGACGATCAGTTTGGCTGTAGGAAAAGTAAAGGCACGAGAGAGGCAATTCTGACGTTACGGCTAATAATGGAAGGAAGGCTAAAGAAAGATCAAGACACGTTCATAGGATTTGTTGACCTGGAAAAAGCATTCGGCAATATAAAATGGTGCAAGCTGTTCGAGATTCTGAAAAAAGTAGGGGTAAGCTATAGGGAGAGACGGGTCATATACAATATGTACAACAACCAAGAGGGAATAATAAGAGTGGACGATCAAGAACGAAGTGCTTGTATTAAGAAGGGTGTAAGACAAGGCTGTAGCCTTTCGCCCCTACTCTTCAATCTGTACATCGAGGAAGCAATGATGGAAATTAAAGAAAGGTTCAGGAATGGAATTAAAATACAAGGTGAAAGGATATCAATGATACAATTCGCTGATGACATTGCTATCCTGAGTGAAAGTGAAGAAGAATTAAATGATCTGCTGAACGGAATGAACAGTCTAATGAGTACACAGTATGGTTTAAGAGTAAATCAGAGAAAGACGAAGGTAATGAGAAGTAGTAGAAATGAGAACAGCGAGAAACTTAACATCAGGATTGATGATCACGAAGTCAATGAAGTTAAGGAATTCTGCTACCTAGGCAGTAAAATAACCAATGAAGGACGGAGCAAGGAGGACATCAAAAGCAGACTCGCTATGGCAAAAAAGGCATTTCTGGCCAAGAGAAGTCTACTAATATCAAATACCGACCTTAATTTGAGGAAGAAATTTCTGAGGATGTATGTCTGGAGTACAGCATTGTATGGTAGTGAAACATGGACTGTGGGAAAACCCGAACAGAAGAGAATCAAAGCATTTGAGATGTGGTGCTATAGACGAATGTTGAAAATTAGGTGGACTGATAAGGTAATGAATGAGGAGGTTCTACACAGAATCGGAGAGGAAAGGAATATGTGGAAAACACTGATAAGGAGAAGGGACAGGATGATAGGACATCTACTAAGACATGAGGGAATGACTTCCATGGTACTAGAGGGAGCTGTAGAGGGCAAAAACTGTAGAGGAAGACAGAGATTGGAATACGTCAAGCAAATAATAGAGGACATACGTTGCAAGTGCTACTCTGAGATGAAGAGGTTAGCACAGGAAAGGAATTCGTGGCGGGCCGCATCAAACCAGTCAGTAGAGTGATGGAAAAAAAAGGGGAGGGGGTCAGTTGACACTCCCTGCACCAATTGCCTAACCGCTGCAGATCTTTCTGCATTTCGCTACAATTTTCGAATGCTGCAACTTCTCTGTATACTACAGCATCATCCGCGAAAAGCCGCATGGAACTTACGACATTATCTACTAAGCCATTTATATATATATTGTGAAAAACAATGGTCTCATAACACTCCCCTGTGGCACGCCAAAGGTTTCTTTAACATCTGTAGACGTCTCTCCATTGAGAACAACAAGCTGTGTTCTGTTTGCTAAAAACTCTTCAATCCAGCCACACAGCTGGTCTGATATTCCGTGGGCTCTTACTTTGTTTATCAGGCGACAGTGCGGAACTGTATCGAATGCCTTCCGGAAGTGAAGAAAAATAGCATCTACCTGGGAGCCTGTATCTAATATCTTCTGGGTCTCATGAACAAATAAAGCGAGTTGGGTTTCACACGATCGCTGTTTCCAGAATCCGTATTGATTCCTACAGAGTAGATTCTGGGTTTCCAGAAGCGACATCATATGCAAGCAAAAAACACGTTCTAAAATTCTACAACGGATCATCGTCAGAGATATAAGTCTATAGTTTTGCGCATCTGCTCGATACCCCTTCTCGAAGACTGGGACTACCTGTGCTCTTTTCCAATCATTTGGAACCTTCCGTTCCTCTAGAGACTTGCGGTACACGGCTGTTAGAAGGGGGGCAAGTTCTTTTGCGTACTCTGTGTAGAATCGAATTGGTATCCTGTCAGGTCTAGTGCACTTTAATCTGTTGAGTGATTCCAGTTGCTTTTCTATTCCTCTGACACTTATTTCAATGTCAGCCATTTTTTCGTTTGTGCGAGGATTTAGAGAAGGAACTGCAGTGCGGGTTTCCTCTGTGAAACAGCTTTGGAAAAAGGTGTTCAGTATTTCAGCTTTACATGTGTCATCCTCTGTTTCAATGCCATTATCATCCCAGAGTGTCTGGATATGCTGTTTCGAGCCACTTACTGATTTAATGTAAGACCAGAACTTCCTAGGATTTTCTGTCAAGTTGGTACATAAAATTTTACTTTCGAATTCACTTAACACTTCACGCATAGCCCTCCTTACGCTAACTTTGACATCATTCAGCTTCTGTTTGTCCAAGAGGTTTTGGCTGCGTTTAAACTTCCAGTGAAGCTCTCTTTGTTTTCACACTAGTTTCCTAACTTTGTTGTTGAACCACGGTGGGTTTTTCCCATCCCTCACAGTTTTACTCGGCACACACGTGTCTAAAACTTTTTCCGTAAACACTCAGCATTGTCAGTGCTGGAACAGAAATTTTCGTTTTGATATGTTAGGTAATCTGAAATCTGCCTCCTATTACTCTTGCTAAGCAGATAAAGCTTCCTCATTTTTTTTAATATTCCTATTTACTTTTATATTCAGGGATGCTGCAACGGCCTTATGATCACTGATTCCCTGTTCTGCGCTTACAGAGTCGAAAAGTTCGGGTCTGTTTTTCATTAGTAGGTCCAAGATGTTATCTCCACGAGTCGGTTCTCTGTTTAATTGCTCGAAGTAATTTTCGGATAGTGCACTCGATGCTCTGTCCTACCACGCGTCCTAAACATCTGATTGTCCAATCTGGTAAATTGAAATCTCCACCAAAGACTATAACATGCTGAGAAAATTTATGTGATATGTATTTCAGATTTACTCTCAGTTGTTCTGCCACTAATGCTGCTGAGTTGGGAGGTCGGTAAAAGGAGACAATTATTAACCTAGCTCGGTTGTTGAGTGTAACCTCCACGCATAATAATTCACAGGAACTATCCACTTCTACTTCACTACAAGATAAACTATTACTAACAGTGACAAACACGCCACCACCAGTTGCATGCAATCTATCCTTTCTAAACAACGTCTGTGCCTTTGTGAAAATTTCGGCAGAATTTATCTCTGGCTTCATCCAGCTTTCCATACCTATAACGATTTCAGCTTCGGTGCTTTCTATCAGCACTTGAAGTTCCGGTACTTTACCAATGCAGCTTCGACAGTTTACAATTACAATACCAATTGCTGCTTGGTCCCTGCATGTCATAACTTTGCCCTGCACCCTTTGAGGCTGTTGCCCTTTCTGTACTCGCCCGAGGCCATCTAACCTAAAAAACCACCCAGTCCACGCCACACAATCCCTCCTACCTGTGTAGCTGCCTGCTGCATGTAGTGGACTCCAGACCTATCAGGCGGAACCCTAAACCCCACCACCCTTTGGAGCAAGTCAAGAAATCTGCAGCCCACAGGGTCGCAGAACCGTCTCAGCCTCTCATTCAGACCCTCCACTCGCCTCTGTACCAAAGGTCCACAGTCAGTCCTGTCGACGATGCTGCACATGGTGAGCTCTGCTTTCATCCCACTAGCAAGACTGGTAGTCTTCAGCAAATCAGATAGCCACCGGAAGCCAGAGAGGATTTCCTCCAATCCATAGCAACACACATCATTGGTGCCAACATGAGCGACCACCTGCAGATGGGTGCACCCTGTACCCTTCATGGCATCCGGAAGGACCCTTTCCACAACTGGAATGACGCCCCCCGGTATGCACACGGAGTGCACGTTGGTTTTCTTCCCCTCTCTTGCTGCCATATCCCTAAGGGGCCCCATTACGTGCCTGACGGAGCTCCCATCTACCAGTAAGCCCACTCTCTGCGACCGCCCGGATCTTGCAGCCTGAGGGGGCAACCTCTGGAACAGGACAAGCAGCCATGTCTGGCAGAAGATCAGTATCAGCCGGAGACAGAGCCTGAAACTGGTTTGTCAGACAAACTGGAGAGGCGTTCCTTTCAGCCCTCCGGAATGTCTTTCACCCCCTGCCACACCTCGAGACGACCTCCCACTCTACTACAGGTGAGGAGTCAGCCTCAATGTGGGCAGTATCCCGGGCAGCCACAGCTGTAGTCCGATCGGTGGATGCTTGGGGCGAGCTGGCCGTCCCCGGCAAACCCCCATTGGGACCCCAGGGCAGTGATGCCCATTGGCAACAGCCTCAAGCTGTGTGACCGAAGCCAACACTGCCTGATGCCAACTCAACCCGCATTCGAACACAGCATTTGCTGTCCCTATCCATGCTAAAAACTGTTGTGCAAAGAACGTCTGAACTAATCTACAGAGAGCACAAACAATTCAACACAAAATTTAAACTGTTTTTAAAATACAAGACTGCCTAGTAAATGCAGTAATGCTGCTACTTGCGCACTGCTGACACTGCTCGGCGGCGGAAGGAGACTACACAATTTTACACTATTCAGGTACTAAAACGCGATGCTACATCTCTCAAATACTATAATACGCTCGAAATTTATGAATTAAACAATGCACGTACCCAAAAACACAAAGAAATTAAGAATTAAACTATGTAACTAATAAGTGAGCTAAGAGTATATGACTTGCTGCTGGCAGCTGCTTATCCAATATCCAATGGCGGCAGGGAGCACTTACTCTATCACAATTATGTACTGTGTACTGGTTTAACTACAGATATTTTTAAACATTCTGTATAATTACATTCATTTAAAATTTTGTTGATTATTTTAGTCAGTGGCATTATAATTTGTTTTCTGATATATTTAATAACATAATTTGAGGGACCATAGTAATCCTCTAGAATTACTGAGCTAAGCTATTTAATCATTGACCATGTTCTCAGTTACACAAATCCAGTGAAAGCTGTCTGCATGCTTACTGTTCATTTCTGGCAGCAGTGCCTCTGCTTTAGTCACATTCTCCATTATGCTGTTATCCGATTGAGGACTGACAAAATGTGCATTTAGAATATCAGGTGGAATTGGTGTCTGGTACACTTTATCATCACAGTTAGTTTCTGTTTTAATAATTTCCCATGCAGCTTTGCATTTATTCACTGAGTTCAGTATATACTGGGCAATCAAAAAGTCAGTATAAAAACAATTTGAAAACTTAATAAACCACGGAATAATGTAGATAGAAAGGTAAAAATTGACACACATGCTTGGAATAACATAGGGTTTTATTACAACCACCCCATATTGCTAGACACATGAAAGATCTCTTGTGCGCGTCGTTTGGTGATGATCGTGTGCTCAGCCACCACTTTCATCTTGCTTGACCTCCCAGGTCCCCAGACCTCAGTCCGTGCAATTATTGGCTTTGGGGTTACCTGAAGTCGCAAGTATATCGTGTTTGACCGACATCTCTAGGGATGCTGAAAGACAGCATCTGGCGCCAATGCCTCACCATAACTCCAGACATGCTTTACAGTGCTGTTCACAACATTATTCTTCGACTACAGCTATTGTTGAGGAATGATAGTGGACATATTGAGCATTTCCTGTAAAGAACATCATCTTGCTTTGTCTTACTCTGTTATGGTACTTATTGCTATTCTGATCATATGAAGTGCCATGTGTCAGACATTTTTTGAACTTTTGTATTTTTTTTGGTTTTAATAAAACCCCATGCCATTCCAAGCATGTGTGTCAATTTGTATCTCTCTATCTACATTATTCCATGATCTATTCAGTTTTCAAATTTATACCAACTTTTTGATCACCTGGTATGTATCATTTGCTTTGCACTTAGCTGCCTTGATTTCAGACCTGTAAATCTTTTTCACTTTCATATGCATTTCCTTGTCAGCATTATTATGCTTGGCCCTATCATGATAGAGTGGCATTATGGTTTTTATTCTACTTAGATATGGGGTGTACCAGATTTTTAGATTTTGTGGTTTGCTGTAATGATTTTGTGTTAATATTTTCTTGCAGCATTTAGGACAACATGCTCAAAATTTTCAGTTAACAGTTCTGAAATTTGTTGGTAGATTAATTTGCACCTGCAGTGGTTATTATTTTATGCCATTTTATTAAATTCAATTTACTTATCAACTTGTTTAAATTGATTTGTTAATTGGTCTTGTAATTTTTCTACACTCCATGGTAGTTTTAGTTGCTTTACTGTTAAGAGTTTGTCTGAGCCATAGTCCCTCATGATCTGAAATGCCAAGCTTGAATGTGTTGAATTCTGTTTTGCTTAGATGAAAATTACAATTTATGTTATCTAGACATGCTTCCTGGCTTGTGGATTTGTCATTTATGCAACTGAAGTTAAGGGGTCTTAATGCATTTAGCAAGTGTTCAACCTTTCTATTCTTAAACCTAATATCTATATTGATATCACCCAGTATTAGTATTCTGTAATTTTTGTATTTGAGTAGCAAGAGTATCAGTTTCTCCAGAAGCTCCACAAACAGGTCTTCACAGTATTTTGGGGGGCGGTATACTGAAGCTATTATAATTTCCTGGTTTGGTAACATTATGGCTGCAGCTTCAAATTTTGCTTCTATGCACAGTCCACTTACATCTACAACTTCATAGATTAGTGTCACACTATTTTTAACATATAGAGGTGCACCACCATGTTTAATACTTGTTCTACAGTAGCTAATTGCCAATTCATATCCAAATGGTACACTTAATTTTAGTTCCTCATTGGTAAGCCAGTGTTCATTTATTGAAGTCACAGTGCACTTCAAGTTTTTTAGCCAATACTGAAGTTCATTAGGTTTGTTCTTAAGAGACTGCACATTAATATATAAGAACATTAAACTCGTACTTATCTTACTGCGGTTTTCCTGTAGCCCTTCTGCAAAAAATCATTGAGTTGGAATGGAACTGCTGCTTTTCTCTTCCTCAGTATACAACCATTTGATGGATTTTGCAATATCGACTGCTCCTTCAGATGGCACGGCGGTGAAGTAGTTGTCTCGTTAAGGGGACGAGTGACTCCTATTACTTCTGCCAGTGTTGGCGTGGCATTTTCCGTTATCGGTGTCGATTCTTTTCTCGTTGCCCATGTTTCTGATGATGACGATTCTGAGGATGCTGCTGCCACCGGTGCCTGTGGCTCTGCTGCCATTGCCAATAGTGGTCTCGGTTCTGCTGTCGAATAGGATAATGACGATGCGCTCGTTCCGATACTGCTGTTAGTGCTGCATCTGCTTTTATTTTTTTTTGGTTCGTGTGATCGATCTCATTGTTGGAATGTGATGGTCCAGTTTTTCCATCTTCCTGGCTTTTTGATTCTATAGAAGATTTTTCTACGTCTGGCACGATCGTTACTGCTACGTTGTTTCCCACGACTACGGTCTTATTAAATTTATTGCCGATTCCTTTCCCTGCTAATTGAATTTCTGTTTGTCCAATATTTACTTTTATTGGGGCACGTAATGTAACACAATTATCGGAACATCCGGCAATGTCACTATTTTCTTTTTCCTTTTGCAAATTTGGTCTACATTTTCAGTCTTCTGAATGAATTGATGCACCATTTGTCGCACTCGTACAGTTTAATTGTTCTTGTAGAGCCTTCGAACTATCAGCGAGATGTGCAATTAGTCATTCGTTGTTGAGAAATTTCGTCCTGAGTATATCCTTGTACCATTTTATTGTCTATTTGCTTAGTTATGTGCCATTGATTTCATTCTGTGCCTTACACTGACCAATTTACATACCGTGCATCTACATCTACATCTACATCTACATCCATACTCCGCAAGCCACCTGACGGTGTGTGGCGGAGGGTACCCTGAGTACCTCTATCGGTTCTCCCTTCTATTCCAGTCTCGTATTGTACGTGAAAAGAAGGATTGTCGGTATGCTTCTGTGTGGGCTCTAATCTCTCTGATTTTATCCTCATGGTCTCTTCGCAAGATATACGTAGGAGGGAGCAATATACTGCTTGACTCTTAGGTGAAGGTATGTTCTCGAAACTTTAACAAAAGCCCGTACCGAGCTACTGAGCGTCTCTCCTGCAGAGTCTTCCACTGGAGTTTATCTATCATCTCCGTAACGCTTTCGCAATTACTAAATGATCCTGTAACGAAGCGCGCTGCTCTCCGTTGGATCTTCTCTATATCTTCTATCAACCCTACCTGGTGCGGATCCCACACTGCTGAGCAGTATTCAAGCATTGGGCGAACAAGCGTACTGTAACCTACTTCCTTTGTTGTCGGACTGCATTTCCTTAAGATTCTTCCAATGAATCTCAGTCTGGCATCTGCTTTACCGACGATCAACTTTATATGATCATTCCATTTTAAATCACTCCTAATGAGTACTCCCAGATAATTTATGGAATTAACTACTTCCAGTTGCTGACCTGCTATTTTGTAGCTAAATGATAAGGGACCTATCTTTCTATGTATTCGCATCACATTACACTTGTCTACATTGAGATTCAATTGCCATTCCGTGCACCATGCGTCAATTCGCTGCAGATCCTCCTGCATTTCAGTACAATTTTCCATTGTTGCAACCTCTCGATACACCACAGCATCATCTGCAAAAAGCCTCAGTGAACTTCCGATGTCATCCACCAGGTCATTTATGTATATTGTGAATAGCAACGGTCCTATGACACTCCCCTGCGGCACACCTGAAATCACTCTTACTTCGGAAGACTTCTCTCCATTGAGAATGACATGCTGCGTTCTGTTATCTAGGAACTCCTCAATCCAATCACACAATTGATCTGATAGTCCGTATGCTCTTACTTTGTTCATTAAACGACTGTGGGGAACTGTGTCAAACGCCTTGCGGAAGTCAAGAAACACGGCATCCACCTGTGAACCCGTGTCTAAGGCCCTCTGAGTCTCGTGGACGAATAGCGCGAGCTGGGTTTCACACGATCGTCTTTTTCGAAACCCATGCTGATTCCTACAGAGTAGATTTCTAGTCTCCAGAAAAGACATTATACTCGAACATAATACGTGTTCCAAAATTCTACAACTGATCGACGTTAGAGATATAGGTCTATAGTTCTGCACATCTGTTTGACGTCCCTTCTTGAAAACGGGGATGACCTGTGCCCTTTTCCAATCCTTTGGAACGCTTCGCTCTTCTAGAGACCTACGGTACACCGCTGCAAGAAGGGGGGGCAAGTTCCTTCGCGTACTCTGTGTAAAATCGAACTGGTATTCCATCAGGACCAGCGGCCTTTCCTCTTTTGAGCGATTTTAATTGTTTCTCTATCCCTCTGTCGTCTATTTCGATATCTACCATTTTGTCAACTGTGCGACAATCTAGAGAAGGAACTACAGTGCAGTCTTCCTCTGTGAAACAGCTTTGGAAGAAGACATTTAGTAATTCGGCCTTTAGTCTGTCATCCTCTGTTTCAGTACCATTTTGGTCACAGAGTGTCTGGACATTTTGTTTTGATCCACCTACCGCTTTGACATAGGACCAAAATTTCTTAGGATTTTCTGCCAAGTCAGTACATAGAACTTTACTTTCGAATTCATTGAAAGCCTCTCGCATAGCCCTCCTCACACTGCATTTCGCTTCGCGTAATTTTTGTTTGTCTGCAAGGCTTTGGCTATGTTTATGTTTGCTGTGAAGTTCCCTTTGCTTCCGCAGCAGTTTTCTAACTCGGTTGTTGTACCACGGTGGCTCTTTCCCATCTCTTACGATCCTGCTTGGCACATACTCATCGAACGCATATTGTACCATGGTTTTGAACTTTGTCCACTGATCCTCAACACTGTCTGTACTTGAGACAAAACTTTTGTGTTGAGCCACCAAGTACTCTGAAATCTGCTTTTTGTCACTTTTGCTAAACAGAAAAATCTTCCTACCTTTTTTAATATTTCTATTTACGGCTGAAATCATCGATGCAGTAACCGCTTTATGATCGCTGATTCCCTGTTCTGCATTAACTGATTCAAATAGTTCGGGTCTGTTTGTCACCAGAAGGTCTAATATGTTATCGCCACGAGTCGGTTTTCTGTTTAACTGCTCAAGGTAGTTTTCAGATAAAGCACTTAAAAATATTTCACTAGATTCTTTGTCCCTGCCACCCGTTATGAACGTCTGAGTCTCCCAGTCTATATCCGGCAAATTAAAATCTCCACCCAGAACTATAACATGGTGGGGAAATCTACTCGAAATATTTTCCAAATTATTCTTCAGGTGCTGAGCCACAACAGCTGCTGAGCCCGGGGGCCTATAGAGACATCCAATTACCATGTCTGAGCCTGCTTTAACCGTGACCTTCACCCAAATCATTTCACAATTCGAATCTCCGTCAATTTCCTTCGATACTATTGCACTTCTTATCGCTATAAACACGCCTCCCCCTTCACTGTCCAGCCTATCTCTGTGGTATACATTCCAATCCGAGTTTAGCATTTCATTACTGTTTACATCTGGTTTCAGCCAACTTTCTGTTCCTAGTACTATATGGGCGTTGTGACCGTTTATTAATGAGAGCAGTTCTGGGACCTTTCTATAGACGCTCCTGCAGTTTACTATAAGCACATTAATATTGTTATACCTTGTTGCATTTTGCCTACTGCCTTGCCGCGTCTCAGGAGGCGTCTTGTCGGGCCTAGGGAGGGAATTCTCTAACCTAAAAAAACCCCATGTGCATCATGACGATAGTTTTGCACCATGCTTTGAAAAAAAAAAAATTACAGTAAACATGCCTTGAACACTAGTACTTCATTTCCATTTCTTTTGTCCACTTTAAACATATAGTTCAGAATTGTACTACACACTTATTTGAAAGGTTTCCACTAGTACATGCACCAATTTATATTTATGCTGTGTCCACAGTTTATACAAATTTCACTAGCTTGATATCGTAACGAACTCTCTTACTCTCTTGTAACAGCAAAAATTACACCTGTAGACTTGATTCTTCTCTCCTTTATTTTCGCAAATTTGACTATATTCACAGTATTATTTCGTTAAGCACTTTCTATCTTGGTTCGTTTCACTATGTTTAACTCTTTCTACTTCTTCTTTTCCTCTATTTTTGTGATAATATAACACACAATACACTTAGGAGTCCTATAAAACCCGCGACTACTGTATATTACACATATTTTTCACTCTTTATTTTATATATGAAGCACTAACACACCACTGCTGGATGTTGCGAGCAGCCCTTTCAGGGTGGTACCTGTGTAGAAGAAAAGGGATCAGGATGATTCCAACTACTACAGGCCAGTTTCACTGATACCAGGTTTCTCAAAAATTCTGGAAATGCTTATGTATAATAGATTAGTTGATTATCTGGACAAATACAACATTCTTATACCATCACTGCATGGTTTCAGAAAAAGTAAATCTATGTAATCAATGACTGCCAACCTGGCAGAATATATTATACAGTCCTTAGAAGAAAAACAAGTTGTATCTGCAAAGTTTCTGAAACTCTCCAAAGAATTCGACGCTACTGACCATGAAATACTGACAATAAAATCGGAAAACTATGCTATCTGACAGCAAGCAGGCGAGTGGATAGAATCATACTTATGCAACAGGAAAGAACATGTATCGATAGGGAATGTGTATCAGTAAGAAACTAAAGCCGTCAAATCAAATATGTAGCACCACAGGGATGTGTAATGGGGCCATTGCTGTTTAATCTGTCTGCTAATGATATAGGTGTTGAAGAGAAGGAGAAGCAAACATTGTATGCAGATGACATGACAATACTGAACAATGACCAAAATGTGGTATAGCTTGAGAGCAGAGCATACATATCTGTGAATACTACAGCTCAGTGGCTCCTGGAAAATGGACTTGTTATGAATCTAAAAGAGACTATGTATTCAGTGTTCACAAATAAAAAGAAGGCTGTGCACATGGGTTTAGAGGTAGATGAAATGAGACTGGAAGAAGCAGAATCCATTAGATTCTTAGGTATTACTGTGACTAATGAACTGAAATGGGAACAACATATTAATTCTCTCTGTGAGAAACTCAGCTCCACCATATTCATAATTAGGCAGCTATCACAGTATGCAGACAAACAGCTCCTGTACACAGTATACCATGCACTCTTCAAACCACACCTGCAGTATGGAATGATAGTATGTGGAAATTCAAATATTCAAGAAATAAAAAGGTGTTCACATTAAAAAAACAGGATCATATTAAGAAGAAAGACTTCTGAAACAAGCAGTAACTGCTTCAAAATACTAGGTATCTTAACTTTTACATCTTTGTGCATATATAAAACTGTAATATAAGTCACAAAAGATAGTGCAGAGTGGACTCCAAATGCTAGCATATATACCCACAACACACGGAGGAAGAATGACATATGAAGCAGACCACACTGACTGACAATGCTTGAAAAAGGATCCCAGTACTCACGTAACAAATTACTAAGAAGTCTGCCTAGAAAACTGCATGACAATGTACATGACGCTAAGTTTTAAAAGAACCTCAAAGACTGTCTGGTGGAAAAGGAATTTTACAGTGTTGAAGGGTACTTATCACATTAAATTTGTGTATATGATTTTTTTTTTTTTAGATTAGATTAGTACTTGTTCCATAGATCATGAATACGACACTTCGTAATGATGTGGAACGTGTCATGTCAATAAAAGGTGTCTATACAAGATATTACATTACACAAAACATTACATGACACTCAATATTTTTATTTTTATTCATTAATTTTTTTGTGGGTGTTGGGGAAATTACCCACTTACTATATCCAAAAATTCATCTAATGAGTAGAAGGAGCTGTCATTAAGAAATTCTTTTAATTTCCTTTTAAATGCTATATGGCTATCTGTCAGACTTTTCATGCTATTAGGTAAGTGACCAAATACTTTTGTGGCAGCATAATGTATCCCTTTCTGAGCCAAAGTTAGATTTAACCTTGAGTAGTGAAGATCATCATTTCTCCTAGTGTTGTATCCATGTACCCTCATATTACTTTTGAATTCATTTGGATTGTTAATAACAAATTCCATAAGTGAATATATATATTGTGAGGCTACAGTGAAGATTTCTAACTCTTTAAATAAGTGTATGCAGGATGATCTTGGATGAGCTCCAGCAATTATTCTGATTACACGCTTTTGTGCAATGAATACTCTTTTTACTCAGTGATGAATTACCCCATAATGTGATGCCATACGAAAGCAGATAATGAAAATAGGTATGATAAGCTAATTTACTCAGATGTTTATCTCCAAAATTTGCAATGACCCTAAAAGCATAAGTAGCTGAACTCAAACGTTTCAGCAGATCCTCAGTGTGTTTTTTTCAGTTCAACCCCTCACCAACGCATACACCTAGAAATTTTGAATATTCTACCTTAGATACCAATTTCTGATCGAAGTCTATATTTATTAATGGTGTCAGTCCATTTACTGTGTTGAACTGTATGTACTGTGTTTTGTCAAAGTTTAATGAGAGCCCATTTGCAGAGAACCACTTAATGATTTTCTGAAAAACATCATTTACAATTTACAATCTTGGTCTATAAAAGTGTCCTTTACTACCAGAGTAGGAAAATTAATGACAGATGACAAATTGAAATTGAAAGAACCGATCAAGACTTCCAGGTCATTCTTCCTATTACACTCTTTCAGTGAATCAACATTGAAGTCCCCACAAATAATAATTTGCTTTCCCCTATCTGACAGATAGCACAACAAGGCATCCAAGTTTTCCAGGAATAAATGAAAGTTTCCTGAATGGGACCTATATACTGTTACAATTGTAAAAGTTACTTATAATCTATGATGTTAAGAGTATAAAACAAATGGTTAGGAAGTATGTGACAATGAATGTTTCCTATTTTTGATGTGTCCTATATTACATGTATTGTCACTGTACACCATGTAATCCCACCGGATCAAGTAAAATTCAATTCAAGTCAATCCAAAATACCCACACTTCTCGCATGAGTCTGTTGTTGAATTATGTACACTTTTTATACCCATGTGTTATACAACCATTTTTGACAATGAAAACATCTTCTACAGGAATTAATATGGATTTGGCAAAAAACGTTATTGTGAAATTCAGTGCGCTCTGCTTGTCCATGAAGTCCAGAGGCAACAAATAACTGCACCTATGTCAGTGTTGTGTTCCTTGACTTCCAGAAGGCATCTGATACAGTTTTGCACAGTCAATAAGTGAACAAAATATGAGTTTAAAGAATACTGGAGCAGAATGATGACTGGATTCAGAAATTTCTAGCAGACAGTACTCCACATGTTGTTATTAACAGGACAAAATTGTCAGATTGAAAAGCAACATCAGGAGTTACTTTAGGAAATATTATAAAGCTACGATTTTGTGGATGATGTTGGTAGATCCATGAAGCTGTCAATTATGGAATTGTGCACAAGAAAATTGCAAAACCAGAAATGTTAGTGGATTTGCAGAGGGTCAACATTTGGTGCAATGTTTCGCAGCTGACCCTCAAAGTAAATGAATGTAACATATTGTGCACAGAAAGGTAGAAAGGCCCACCAGTGTCATTGTCAGTAAGTCATTGGAAACTGCAACAACCATAAAATATCAAGGAGCATAACTCAGAGTTACCTAAAGTGTAATGCCTACATAAAACCAAAAGATGAGCATTGTGTTTCACCAGAGAATCATTTATTAAGTACAAGAGAATTATGAAGACGCTGATCACACTCCAGTGGTTGACACTACAAGAGAAGCACTGTGCTTTGCAGAGAAGTTAAGTGTTAAAATTTCAAGAGTGAATGTAAACTGAAGAATTGTGTACCTACTGAAATAACCCACCATTACATTTACAAGCATGTAAGGGCACACATTCAAATTACCAAAATGCATTTCTCTCATATTCTAGTCCTAAACTATTTGGGCTTTTCTGTATGATAAATCCTTTAGTAAACCCCAGTAGTTTGCCATATTCTGAGATTTCTAGCAAGTTGTCAGCTCTTTTTGCAAAAGAGATTCCTATAGTGGTAACTCATTTAGAGTTTCTACATTCCAAAAAGTGAAATATTCAGTATTATGCTGCTTGAGTAGTGGATCTAGGAGGTCTTAGTTACTGTTGCCAATTCCACTATGGAGACACAGACTGCAAATGTTCCTATGAAGAATCATTATTATACAGCTTATACAGCACTGTAATTAATTTTGCCCAGCCTCTGAAATAGCATAGCCCATCACAGGGGGATAGTGGATGTGTTATCTAGCTGAAGTATCACTCGGATGTTTCATAATGAGGAAATGAAAGTTGCAAAGGTCTATGAAACGAAGGGAAACATAATTATTTTTTATTTCTAAGATTTCTTTTTTTAGGTTTGAGGAAATGATTTATGTCTCAGGTGTGGGCCTAAATATGCTGCACACGTAGCCATAAAACAATGAGCTAAACCTTGTTTTTGTTGTACTCACCGCACTCTGTTTTCCTTCTATGTTGATCTGAAACATGAACTTGATCACAACCAAAACTAGAACAACATTATTCCTGTAGCACCCAGCCAGTGAGATGCACCAATGGTACTCATTTGTAAACCGGGAAGAATTCTTCACCTCTGTGGTGACTTTAAGGCAACTATTAATTCACAATCAAAGATATACCACCATATTACATGATCTGAAGAGAGGAAGACAAAGGATATGGCAAGTTGATACTTCTTAAAGACTCTTATTGTTGTCACCCATACACAACTCTCCTCAAATAAGACTTCACAGCAGTTCATGGCAATCAACACTCCTTTGGGCTTGTACGAGTCTTTTCTTTCGGGTAAGCAATCCTTCAACTATTTTCTAGCACTATCTGGAACAATTCTTTTCAGTTATTCCACAATGTGCTAATCATTTAGATAACAATATTTTAAAGAGTGGAACAAAGGTGCAACATTTACAGTATCTTAGAACATGCAAGAGGCATTCAATAAGTAATGCACCACTTTTTTTTCCTCTGTCAACTTCAGTTGGCAAAATGTGGGATTTGTTGTGGAACATTGGGAAATATTACCACTTCAACTTCTACAGTTTCATGAAGTTCCGATAGGTGGCAGTGCTATACACTGCCTTCAAAATGTCATCTGTAATGGAGGTACGTTCCAAGCAGAGAACGGTCATTGAGTTTCTTTTGGCAGAAAACCGGAGCACTGATGATATTCATAAGCACTTCCAGAATGTCTACAGAAACCTAGCAGTGAACAAAAGTGTGGTGAGTCATTGGGCAATGCATCTGATTAGATTGGATTAGATTTACTTTCATTCCAATTGATCCGTAGTGAGGTGGTCCTCCAGGATGTAGAACATGTCAGAAAAACAACAATACATGACAAATATATACAACTAAAACAAATAAGTTAATGTACCATTCCACAGGTCCCAAGTGGAATGCTCGTCATTTTTAATGAACACTATATGAAAGAGTCATTTTAAAAATACCAATGCACAAATCTACAATAAAAAAGTTTTATTTATTTATTTATAAGGTAATAAATGTGCAATACAACTATTATAATACTTATTTACAATGAACACATTACTGCACTGAAATGGTGCAGAAGTTAGATTGTTGGCAAGTTATTGAAAATGTGTTTTCCTGAATAAGGCACACCTTTTTGTACAAGACTAAGTGACTTTAAATCCTTGTGAAGATTATTATTATTTCTAGTATTGATTCCATGAATTGAGCTGTTGGTTTGAAAAAGTGATATATTTTTAATGACAAATTTCATTAAGGAATAAATATATTGGGAAGCAGTAGTTAGTATGCCTAGTTCCCTAAACAGGCTTCTGCAGGATGTTCTTGAGTTCACACCACATATAACTCTTACTGCACATTTTTGTGATTGGAAAACTTTAGCTTGGCTTGATGAATTGCCCCAAAAAATAATCCCATATGACATTATGGAATGAAAGTAAGCATAGTATGCCAGCTATTTCATTTTTATATCCCCTATGTCTGACACAATTCGCATTGCAAATAGAGATTTGTTAAGACGCTTCAGCAGTTCTGTGGTGTGCTCCTCCCAGTTGAATTTGTTATGAAGCTGTAATCCCAAGAATTTAACACTGTCCACCTCTTCTATCTGCTTGTCATCGTATGTTAGGCATATATTCGTGGGGCACCCCTTACAAGTTCTGAACTGCATGTAGTATGTTTTTTCAAAATTTAGTGACAAAGAATTGGCTAGGAACCAGTGATTAAAGTCCACAAATATTTTATTGGCTGATCTTTCTAAGACTACACTTGATTTGATATTTATTGCATTGTTTGTATCATCAGCAAACAAAACGAACTAGACATCTGGTAATGTTACTGATGAAAGGTCATTATTATACTCAAAAAAAGGTAAGGGACCCACAATGGAACCTTGTGGGACCCCACTTGTAAATAGTTCCCAGTTGAATGATAACTGATAGCTCGATACATGTCTCTTTCCTAATAACACCCTTTGTTTCCTGCCAGAGATATAAAGATCTGAACCATTTTGCAGCCTTTCCTGTTACACTATATTACTTAAAAGGATATTGTGATTTATACAGGGAAATGCCTTTGACAGATCACAAAATATACCAGTTGCCTGCAATTTTTTGTCTAATGAATTAAGCACATTTTCACCGTAAGTGTAGAGAGCCTTCTCAATATTAGAACCCTTTAGAAATCCAAACAGTGACTTTGATAGTATGTTATTTGAGATAAGATGGTTATAAAGCCAATTGTACATTACTTTTTCTAAAATTTTTGAGAATTCTGGCAACAGTGAAATTGGATGGAAATTTGATGCTATTTCTTTATCTCCCTTCTTAAACAGTGGCTTAACTTCAGCATATTTCAACCATTCAGGAAATATTCCACTGATAAACGACTGCTTACACAGATAGCTTAATATGTTACCTAGCTTAGAATCAGATTATTTAATTAACTTTGTTGATATTTCATCATACCCACTAGATGTTTTTGATTTTAAAGATTTTAAGATGGACATTACTTCTGCTGGGGTAATGAGGGTCAAATGCATATTATGGAAGTTACTTGAAATGTCTGGTATGAGGTATTCCATATCAGCATCAACTGAACCTGACAACCCCATCTTTTCAGTAATAGTTATAAAATGTTTGTTAAAACGTCCTGCAACACTATACACATCTGTCACCAATGTATCATTTACTCTGAATGCTATCTGTTCCTCTTCATGTCTGGTTCTACCGGTCTCCTCCTTCACTATATCCCATATTGTCATTATTTTGTTATCTGATGTGACTATCTTTTCCTTGTAATATATTTGCTTTGATGTCTGTATTACAGTCTTTAATATTTTGAAGTATTTCTTGTAATGTGCTATTAGCATCAACATCGGAACTGTTTCGGATTGACAGATACAGTTATCTTTTTGTTTTACAAGATACCCCTATTCCTTGAGTAATCCATGGCTTCTTTGTGGACTTTGCTCTAACCTTGGTAAGTTTTGGGGGAAAACAGCGTTGGAATAAGGTAAGCACCTTATTAGCAAAAGTGTTATATTTTTTATGCATGCCATGAGCACTGTAAACATCACTCCAGTGAATGTCTCTGAGGAGTTTCCTAAAATAATCAATTTTTGGCTTACTGATTACCCTCTTGAGCTCAGATTTAACAGATTTTATATCCTGTTCAGTATTAACATTTAACAGAAGGAGCTGCATGTCATGGTCTGAGAGGCCATTGACTATTGGTTTTGTAATATAATTTTGTTCATTGGACTTTTGTATAAAGATGATATCAATGGCTGTTTGTGAGCAATTGGCTAGAGACTTTAAAGAAATCTACATTGAAATCACCAGCAACCACTATTTCTCTGTTTTTTGTTGTTAAATGGGCCAGTACAGCTTCAAGGTGGTTTACAAACAGATTAAAGTTACCTGCAGGTGCCCGATATACACTTAATATTATAAAGGATTTTTTGTGAAATTCTACTTCTGTTGCACATGCTTCCATACGCTGTTCTATGCAAAATTTATGAATGTCTATGTTCTTAAATTTATGACAGTTCCTGATAAATGTGGCAACCCATCCTTTCTCCATTTCTGATCTACAAAAGTGAGATGTTAACCTAAACCCTGTAACACTTAAAAGTTCTATGCCAGTAGACACATGATGTTCAGAGAGGCAGATTATGTCAGCCTGGGTTTGAAGACTCTAATTCGTCTATGCAGATAGTTAATTCATTAATTTTATTTCTCAGTCCTCTAATATTTTGACGCAATAAAGATAGCTGACATTTCGCATTGACTGAGTTAAAATTGGGTAGAGTTAAAATATCTGCTGATGTTGAAAATTCTTATCCAGTAGCTGTTTCTGCTGATGAAATAAGATAGAAATCCGTTTTTTTGGTTTCTTTCCCAAACTGAAGGTTTGTCTCAGTTCTAACCTCTCTTAAAATTTGGTTTCTTTCTGTCCTCCCTACTCTAAAAAAGGATCTCTTCTGAACCCTATAACCACAACAAGGTCACGCAAAGCTGTCTGACCTCCGGTGTGCCATCTGGCTGCACACAGCTGTGACTCGTGCAATGTCGGAACGTGCCGAGAGCCTCATCCGAGGTGATTGATGGATCACAATCAAACACCTGGCTGCACAACTGAACATCTTTGCCGGTAGTGCCAACACACCCGTCCACCAGTTGGAGCACTCAAAGGTGTGTGGCCACTGGGTTCTTTGCCACCTGACAGAAGACTGTAAAGAGCAACGAAGGACCCTCTCCACAGAATTTCTCGCACGTTACGAGGTCGACCGTAACAATTTTTTGTGGAACATCACCACAGGTGATAAAACGTGTGTTTGTCACTTCGAACCGGAAACAAAATGGCAATCCATGGAGTGGTGCCACACCACCTCCCGTCCGAAGAAAAAGTTCGAAGCTTCACCTTCGGCCAGAATAGTATCGGAGATTGTCTTCTGTTGATGTTCTCCCTCGTGGTGCAACGATCGACTTCGAATTGTGTATTGTACGACCCTCAGAAAATTGAAGAAACAACTTCGAGATGTTTGTCTCACAAAAATGCAAGAAAACTTCCCATTTTGCACGACAACACAATGCCTCACACAAGTCTGCACACCTGAAGGGAGCTCACAAAACTTTGACGGACAGTTCTCTCCCATCCCCCTTATAACACGGATCTCGCACCTTCCGACTTCCGTCCGTTTGGCTCGATGGAGGTTGCAATTGGTGGGAAGCAGTACACGGATGATGGGGAGGTTACTGATGCAGCGAGACATTGGCTCCGATGTGGACCAGTAAAGTGGTACCGTGTAGGTATCTAGGCCCTGCCAGTAAGGTGGGGTAGGCCATTGCATTGAATGGAGATTATGTTGAGAATTTTGATTTTGTAGCCAAAAGCATGGGGAGTAATATAATGTACTGAAATCCTGAATAAAATCAACTTGCTTTCAGAAAAAAAATGTGTTTCATTACTTACTGAACACCCCTCAATAGCTTTGTAATCATATAATGATGTCTTAGCTGCTGGTGAGACTTCCAGTTGGAATGGCTGTGGTCTACAAAACTTTTCCGTTCCTAATGTTTAGTCTGGAGCTGAGCTGGATGAACTGTTAGGAATGGAAAAGTTTCATGGAGCACGATCATACAATCCAGAATATTCTCCAGGAGTATAACTTCGTAATATTTAAAGTTATAGTTCAAAGCATAGCTTAAATAAGAGTCAGTTTTTCTAGCCTGGTGTGGAACATTCAGCTCAATTCTACGATGAAACATGTGGAGGCCATAGAAAAAATGCCTATCACAATAAACCTGAAGGATTTTTAAACTATTTATTTGAAAAGAAAATTTGAATGAATTTCTATGCAAGAAAATAGTCAAATCTGAAAATAATCAAATCCGAATGGTAATGAAACTGTGAAATGGCTTTTCCGTCGATGGAATCGCACCTCAAAATCTACCCCTTGTTAAATTACTTAAGTGTTTGGAAAAGTCTGGTCCTCACCAGAAGTGTGTGGCAAAAAGATATTAGCAGACTCTATCTTGATTAAAAATACTGGTATCATTGAGAAGCCTGTCACCTTCACCTTAGAATCAGTCACATAATCACAAGCTACCTATTCATAAATTGAGAAAAATATATTTGTGATTATGTATGAACACTGACAGGCTATAGCACATTTCCATGGGATCTAACATAGAATGTGATTCACATAAGGTGGTCTGCAGTCACATGAAAAAGGATTTACATAATACACTAGATGACTTTCCCACTATATTGTACTGAGTCACCTGGGCAACAGCTTATGAGATGGCTGGAGCATCCTCAGCTGGCACCCCTCCAGTGTTTGCATTTCTTCTACCTCCATCAATGACTGAAAATCGTTAGTGGGAACCTGTTGTTGTCCATCAAAAACGCAAGTACAATAATGTAAACCTGCAATGTCCACAGGTCCACATCCTGGCATTACTATGCTGATCATGCAGAGGAATATTAAGGATGAAGTCACAAACAAGGTGATATGTTAACACCCCAGGTGTTGCCATCGGGACCTGCACCTGTACGGTCTGAGCACACGACAAAATAAGTCCACACAGAGTACCTACACCTGGCCTTCTACCTAAGCCACTGAAACCGAGTCATCACAGCCATCTTGATTTTGTGGGAAACTGCCTCAGTGCCTCATCATTTACTGCTGTTCACACTTTGCCAATACTCCTATCTAACATCCATGTTAGCCACTACCACAGCCATAGAAGATACTCTGGTATATGTAGTGCTGCACATTGACCCTCAGTTTCTCTCTTACACGTCTGCCCACTTACATTGCAGCTACAGGTTCTTTTTTACCATTTCATGCTGCTTTCACTGGGGAAGCAGAATGAATGGTGCAAACTATTAAAAGTGTTCAACAAGAAAGCTCCGAGTACAGCGTACAGCCTCCATAGAGGACATGCTTGCCATGTTATAAACCTTCTATAGGTCTACTGCCATCCAAAGTTGCAGCTCACTGAACTGCCCATGGCAAGAGGGACTGAATGCTGCTTGAGCAGCTCCACTGTGTGTGATGAGGTTGATTCAGCATCCCGTGTCCCAAATTATCTCTGCAAGTTCAACCCACAGGTATAGGTGCCACACCATGGTGGATATGACACATTGTAGAAATATGTCAGGACCAGCACATCTACACTACTGTGCCTGAGAGCAGGCACATAATCTGCAAACAGCAATTGTGTTTGCAGTGATCAAATGACAAAGTTATTTTGGCCAACTAACAATCTCAGTGAGATCAGCATGGCACTACAAAAAACCACCAGTCCCACTGGCAGCAACATGGCCCAACAAGTTGCTCCCTTAAAAGGTCCAACAGCATCAAAGGGCAATATATGGACTCCCTTTGTGATCATTACACTGCCTCCAGCCACAGATGACCCCTCATTACTTTCACCAGTTACTGACCTCTATGTGCTGCAAACTCGGTCCACTGCTGTCAGTGCCTCAGAGCTGGCCACCTACAAGTTCACTGTCCTGAAGCCCTCGGCAGAGCTGCCAACCCTGGTGTCTTCTTTCTGTGCTAGTCCAACATTATACATTATGCCACTACCACCATGCATGCCAGTTAAACGGGTGACTGATCCAGAATTTTTGCCCGATGAACTGATGACCCCCAACTCAGATGTGGTTGACACCACCAAGAAAAACTTTTCATACCTCTCACTCAGTGCTACAATCATCACATCATGTGGGCCTGCCCAGTGGTCACTAGCTCTGCAAAAACTGCTACATATCACTATTAATTCTTGTTTATGTTTTTGTTGTCTACTTGCTTATACTTATTGCTACGCTTGGATCTATGAAGCCATCTACAAACTTGACTGTTGTATTACAGACTGGACCCCTGGCTTCTGATTTAATAACAATATGATGGTAAGGGAGACTGGACTGTTACTGTGTCACTGACAACCAATAATAATGTGTTTGTCAAGATTAATGTTTGTAGCACCTAGGGGGTCCATTTGTTTGTCACTATTAATATTGGTGTCTGGATCGACACCAAATTATTGAAGACTTTGTGCATCTCACACTCACCAGCTTTTATATTGTTGCAGCAGAAGCTGAGCAGCCCCATGGTGCAGTGGACATGATACAAAACTGTTGGATAGAGGCTCGTGAGTTCAAAACTCACCTCGACTGTACAATTTTAATTTCTATATTTGGTTTAAGTACATTCTAGAAGTATCCACAAACATAAAGAATCATTGTACGGGAATGTTCTGTAACTATATATAAACTGTATGTGTTCTGGACGGAGGCAGCTCCCTCCGTGCTCTTGTGTGTGCAAGTGCTGAATAAACCTTCATTAAGTGAAGTTAGTGTTCGTCATTCATCTAATTACACCTTCTTCTATGTGATAGTATTCTGGTAGAGACGCTGGGTACTGGAACTTGTAATAGCGCACATTATCGACGACACAGTGGCTCCCATCAGGCCGCGACAGAGCTGCCGTTTATGTGGTGAGAAACCCGAGTTCGAGCCATATTCAACAGGTCGCAATCTATGTTAGACAGAGGAAGAAGAGGACGTTGTGATGACAGCAGCTGTGTGTCACCACAATAGACATCTTTCCGGGTTCTCTGGTGACGATGGCCAAGATCCAAACAAGTGGCTGAACGTATATGAGCGTATAGCCAAATTTAACAAATGGGATGACACCATGTGTTTGGCTAACGTATGTTTCTACTTGGCGGACACTGCCAAGCAATGGTATGAGAACAACGAGGAGAAGTTCACAAGATGGGAAGTATTTTGGCGACACACGATGACAGAAGTGCAACGTTGAAGATAAATTACAGTGCAGGGGACAGTGTCCAGGAGAAACTACAGCATCCTAGATTCAGGACGTCTTTGAGCTGTGTAAAATAGTGGATCCTACAATGGAGGAGGAAGATAAATTTGCACATCTCTTGGAGGGTGTTGCTGAGGACATGTGTCAAGCCCTACTCCTGAAGGAGGTTTCGACAGCAGACAACTTCATAAAATGGTGCCAGTATATCGAGACAATGTAACAAAAAGAATTCCACACAAGAAGTTTGAACGGCTTCCAAGCACCGTATTGATATCTGTGATGGAGGAAGCAACTGATTTCACAAGTGTTCTTTGTCAGATAGTGAGAGGAAATTAAAAATGCACTTGGACTGCACAGCAAGCAAAAAAATTAGACACTTGAAGGAGGAGGTGGAACAGACATTGAGCCCAATCTCTCGTCCTTCACTTCCCTTTAAAATGGTGAAAAAGTCGAGACCCAGGTGGAGTTACATTCCTACAATGCCGCACAAGGAATCTGTTTGGGCACCAAGGAAGACTGATGTCTGGAGGACCCAGGACAACCAACCAGTATGTTTACACTGTGGACAACCGGGACATGTGGTGCGGTATTGTCGAGAAAGGCGAGAGATATTTGCTGACACCCGTGCCAGAAGACACCAGACCGATCTTAGCCAGCGCAAACTCAGGGTCAGCGAAGATGAACAAGAATATGTGGGTGCAGGACGACGTAGGTCACCATCGCCACAAGCTAGCCGCTGGAGAGGATGCTTCCCAACACACCGATCAAGGTCTCCATCACTGTTTAGAAGCTCCAGCTGGTCATCTAGCTGCCGCAACCTGGGAAACTAAAGGGTGTGACCTTCCTTGGGGGTAAGGCCGCTGAAGAGAAAAATCCTCCGCCATTGATCACTGCAAAAATGATAGGAAACTACGCCAGTATCCTCATGGACGACCATCCCAAGCTCTTGTCGACTCTGGATAATCATATTCAGTCATTTTGGAGAAGAACCGTCACCAATTGCAGAAAACAACAAAACATCTCTGCTCATTGAGCTAATGGGAAATATGTAAAACCTACAGGAATATGTACCATTCGTGTGGGTTTAAGTGGCCATACACAGTCCTTAGAATTCATCGTCTTACAAGAGTGCAGTCATGACGTCATTCTCAGATGGGACTTTTTGAAAGCTTCTCAGGAAATTACAGATTGTGGTCGCTTGAAGATTATGCTAGACGAGATGAGGAAGATGTGCATCCGAGTGTGTGGAGACTATGTGTGGTGGATGAAGAGATCATTCCTGGAGTTAGTACTAGAAAGGTAACTGTCATGCATCAACCAATGGATCTTGTAGTGGAATGTAAGATGAGCATAACACTGAAGAATAACTTCGTCATCCCAGCCTCTGTCATCTTGTTTAAGAATGGATTCAGTGAATTGTAGAGTGTTAACTGTTGCCAAGATCTGCAAATCCTTCCAAGACGCATGTGTGTACAACTGCTGAGCCGTTAATTGAAGAACAGCTGAGCATCTTAGAAACCTCCCATGCCAAGTCTGTGGGTGAAATTAGTGCTATCACTACGAGACATGATCTTCTAGCTCAACTATCACCAGATCTCACGAAGGAACAACACAAGAAGCTACTTGCCATTCTTCAAGAGTTCTCTGAATGCTTCAATCCACAGTTGAAGAGCAAATTAGACAAATCGATGGTGAAGCACAAGATTAGCACTGGAGACCATTATTCAACAAGCCAGAGAGCATACTGTGTGTCAGCAACGGAACGTCGAATAATTCGCAGAGCCCATGCTTCCCACCAGTGGTCCTCATCAGGGAGTAGGATGGCAGTTGGTGCTTTTGTGTTGATTACAGAAATCGTGCTGAGATAACTAAAAAGGATGTTTACCCTCTTCCAAGAATTGAAGATACACTAGATTGTCTGAAGAGGCTAAGTTGTTTTCAGCCATGGCCATGTACTCTGGATACTGGCAAATCTAAGTGGCTGAGGCTACTCATGAGAAAACTGCATTCGGTAATGACGTTTGGTTTGTGTTACAAGCAACTTTTGATTGGATAATGGATAATCTTCTAAGGCACCTGAAGAGGACGATGTGTCTTTGTGATATATATGACATTATAGTGTTCTCAGACACATTTGATGAACATATAAAAAGACTGAGGGCCGTTCTTAAGTGTCTCCAACAAGCCGGACTGAAACTTAATCCAAGAAAGTGTCTCTTTGGAGCAAAAGAAATCAAAATACTTGGAAACCTTGTGTCAAACAAAGGTGTGCAGACAGACCTAGAAAAGGTGAGATCAATAATGGCATTTCCTATTCCTAAAAGTATTGTTGTTGTTGTTGTTGTTGTGGTCTTCAGTCCTGAGACTGGTTTGATACAGCTCTCCATGCTAATCTATCCTGTGCAAGCTCCTTCATCTCCCAGTACCTAATGCAACCTACATCCTTCTGAATCTGCTTAGTGTAGTCATCTCTTGGTCTCCCTCTACGATTTTTTCCCTCCACGCTGTCCTCCAATACTAAATTGGTGATCCCTTGATGCCTCAGAACATGTCCTACCAACCGGACCCTTCTTCTGGTCAAGTTGTGACATAAACTTCTCTTCTCCCCAATCCTATTCAATACCTCCTCATTAGTTACATGATCTACCCACCTAATCTTCAACATTCTTCTGTAGCACCACATTTCGAAAGCTTCTATTCTCTTCTTGTCCAAAATATTTATTGTCCATGTTTCACTTCCATATATGGATACACTCCATACAAATACTTTCAGAAACGACTTCCTGACATTTAAATCTATACTCGATGTTAACAAATTTCTCTTCTTCAGAAACGCTTTCCTTGCCATTGCCAGTCTACATTTTATATCTTCTCTACTTCGACCATCATCAGTTATTTTACTCCCCAAATAGCAAAACTCCTTTACTACTTTAAGCGTCTCATTTCCTAATCTAATTCCCTCAGCATCACCCGACTTAATTAGACTACATTCCATTATCCTCGTTTTGCTTTTGTTGATGTTCATCTTATATTCTCCTTTCACGACACTATTCATTCCGTTCAACTGCTATTCCAAGTCCTTTGCTGTCTCTGACAGAATTACAATGTCATCGGCGAACCTCAAAGTTTTTGTTTCTTCTCCCTGGATTTTAATATCTACTCCAAATTTTTCTTTTTTTCCTTTACTGCTTGCTCAACTGTCCAGAGTGCCAGAGGAGAAAGGCAGTCCCTCAGAAACCACCTGATGACTCATACCAATTCCACCAGCAGAAACGCCTTTCCAGCATGTTGGGATTGACCTATTTGGTCGATTTCCGATGTCTGCTAGTGGCAATAGATGGATTATTGTTTGCACTGATTATCTGAGATGCCATGCCATTACAAAAGCAGTGAAAACAGCTGAAACATCCGACATAGCCAAATTCATTGTGGAAGACAGTGTATTAAAACATGGTGCCCCAACGTCATTAATTATGGATCGAGGGAAAGTTTGTCAATCGAATCTTGTGACAGCGTTAAAATGTCGGTGACACATTACTCGTCACATGACGACTGCCTACCATCCACAAACTAATGGGCTTACTGTACACCTTAATAAGACCTGACCCTACATGCTATCAATGTTCATCAGTGTTGAGCAGAGCAACTGGGATGAGGTGCTACCTTTTGTGACGATTGCCTACGCCACCTCCAAACAAGACACTACGGGATTTATGTCCTTTTTCCGGGCACGAGAGCATGAGGCGACTCCGATGATGGACACTATGTTTCCATTACATACTGATGACATGGACGACGACTACATTGGCCAGGTGTTAACCAGAGCTGGGGAAGCTCAGCAGTTAGCTCACTCTGCATGCTGCAGGCTCAAGAAAACGATCGCCAAAGGTATGACATGAGCCACTGCCCTGTTGTCTACCAGCCTGATGACCTCGTCTGGATCTTCACTCCTGTTCGGAAGGTTAGTTTCTCTGAGAAGCTCCTCATGCGCTAATTTGGACCTAATAAGGTTGTAGGACAGTTGTGTGATGTTACTTATGAAGTTGAAGGTTTCGACCCCATCAGAAGACGATGAAAGACCAGAGAAACAGTTAACGTCCTTCGAATGAAGCCCTATAAGGATCCGGCAACCCAGGATAAATTTTAAGCTCCAACGACAGGCAACAAGCGGAAAGGTGATAAAGAGCATAGCGGCAAAAGAAGTTCTAAGAAGATTACCATCAGGGCGAGAATCAGTCATCAGGAGCCAGAGTATGCAGGACCGATTACTCGTTCCAGGACTAGGAGGACGTAACACTGAGATGCTGTTCCTTAATGAGGAAGCAATGTTGCAGCAGAAGCTGAGTAGCACTGTGGTGTAGTGGATATGATAGTAACTGTTGCATCGAGGGTTGTTGTTGTTGTTGTTGTTGTCTTCAGTCCTGAGAATGGTTTGATGCAGCTCTCCATGCTACTCTATCCTGTGCAAGCTGCTTCATCTCCCAGTACCTACTGCAACCTACATCCTTCTGAATCTGTTTAGTGTATTCATCTCTTGGTCTCCCTCTACGATATTTACCCTCCACGCAGCCCTCCAATGCTATATTTGTGATCTCTTGATGCCTCAAAACATGTCATACCGACCGATCCCTTCTTCTAGTCAAGTTGTGGCACAAACTTCTCGTCTCCCCAATCCTCCTCATTAGTTATGTGATCTACCCACCTAATCTTCAGCATTCTTCTGTGGCACCACATTTCGAAAGCTTCTATTCTCTTCTTGTCCAGACTAGTTATCATCATGTTTCACTTCCATACATGGCTACACTCCAAACAAATACTTTCAGAAACGACTTCCTGATACATAAATCTATATTCGATGTTAACAAATTTCTCTTCTTCAGAAACATTTTTCCTTGTCATTGCCAGTCTACATTTTATATCCTCTCTACTTCGACCATCATCACTTATTTTACTACCTAAATAGCAAAACTCCTTTACTACTTTAAGTGTCTCATTCCCTAATCTAATTCCCTCAGCACCACCCGATTTAATTTGACTACATTCCATTATCCTCGTTTTGCTTTTGTTGCTGTTCATCTTATATACTCCTTTCAAGGCACTGACCATTCCGTTCAACTGCTCTTCCAAGTCCTTTGCCGTCGCTGACAGAATTACAATGTCATCGGCGAACCTCAAAGTTTTTACTTCTTCTCCATGAATTTTAATACCTACTCCGAATTTTTCTTTTGTTTCCTTTACTGCTTGTTCAATATACCACTGCTTCCCTTTCATGCCCCTCGACTCTTATGACTGCCATCTGGTTTCTGTACAAATTGTAAATAGCCTTTCGCACCCTGAATTTTACCCCTGCCACCTTCAGCATTTGAAAGAAAGTATTCCAGTCAACATTGTCAAAAGCTTTCTCTAAGTCTACAAATGCTAGAAATGTAGGTTTGCCTTTCCTTAATCTTTCTTCTAAGATAAGTTGTAAGGTCAGTACTGCCTCACGTGTTCCAACATTTCTACGGAATCCAAACTGATCCTCCCCGAGGTCCGCATCTACCAGTTTTTCCATTCGTCTGTAAAGAATTCGCGTTAGTATTTTGCAGCTGTGAGTTATTAAACTGATAGTTCGGTAATTTTCACATCTGTCAGCACCTGCTTTCTTTGGGATTGGAATTATTATATTCTTCTTGTCTCATACATCTTGTTCACCAGCTGGTACAGTTTTGTCATGACTGGCTCTCCCAAGGCCGTCAGTAGCTCTAATGGAATATTGTCTACTCTGGGGGCCTTGTTTCGACACAGGTCTTTCAGTGCTCTGTCAAACTCTTCACGCAGAATCTTATCTCCCATTTCGTCTTCATCTACATCCTCTTCCATTTCCATAATATTGTCCTCAAGTACATCGCACTTGTATAAACCTTCTATATACTCCTTCCACCTTTCTGCCTTCCCTTCTTTGCTTAGAACTGGGTTGCCATCTGAGCTCTTGATATTCATACACGTGGTTCTCTTCTCTCCAAAGGTCTCTTTAATTTTCCTGTAGGCAGTATCTATCTTACCCCTCTACATCTACATGACTACTCTGCAATTCACATTTAAGTGCTTGGCAGAGGGTTCATCGAACCACAATCATACTATTTCTCTACTATTCCACTCCCGAACAGCAAGCGGTCAACCATGACTGACAACCACAATGAAGCATCACCATTATTGTGCACCATGTACATTGTAACCCTTTCATATCTGAACAAGTAGTTGACTCTTGGCAGCATTCTTTGTCATTCCGTACCATTGGTCAGAGAATATAGCAGACACAAACTAGAACATTATTGTTGCATGCATTTACATCTACATCTACATGACTACTCTGCAATTCACATTTAAATGCTTGGCAGAGGGTTCATCGAACCACAATCATACTATCTCTCTACCATTCCACTCCTGAACACCTAAACCTTTCTGTTCGAGCTCTGATTTCTCTTATTTTATTTTGATGATCATTCCTACCTATGTAGGTTGGGCTCAACAAAATATTTTCGCATTCGGAAGAGAAAGTTGGTGACTGAAATTTCGTAAAAAGGTCTCGCCGCGACGAAAAACGTCTATGCTGTAATGACTTCCATCCCAACTCGTGTATCATATCTGCCACACTCTCTCCCCTATAACGCGATAATACAAAACGAGCTGCCCTTTTTTGCACCCTTTCGATGTCCTCCGTCAATCCCACCTGGTAAGGATCCCACACCGCGCAGCAATATTCTAACAGAGGACGAACGAGTGTAGTGTAAGCTGTCTCTTTAGTGGACTTGTTGCATCTTCTAAGTGTCCTGCCAATGAAACGCAACCTTTGGCTCGCCTTCCCGACAATATTATCTATGTGGTCCTTCCAACTGAAGTTGTTCGTAATTTTAACACCCAAGTACCTAGTTGAATTGACAGCCTTGAGAATTGTACTATTTATCGAGTAATCGAATTCCAAGGGATTTCTTTTGGAACTCATGTGGATCATCTCACACTTTTCATTATTTAGCGTCAACTGCCACCTGACACACCATGCAGCAATCTTTTCTAAATCGCTTTGCAGCTCACCCCTAGTGAGATAATAATACGTCTGTATTCCTTTTTGCCTGCTTCATTTACTGCATTTTTATATTTTCTCCTTTCATCAATTAAATTCAATATTTCTTCTGTTACCCAGGGATTTCTAGCAGCCCTCGTCTTTTTACCTACTTTATCCTCTGCTGCCTTCACTACTTCATCCCTCAGAGCTACCCATTCTTCTTCTACTGTGTTTCTTTCCCCCATTCCTGTCAATTGTTCCGTTATGCTCTCCTTGAAACTCTGTACAACCTCTGGTTCTTTCAGCTTATCCACATCCCATGTCCTTAAATTCCCACCTTTTTGCAGTTTCTTCAGTTTTAACCTACAGGTTATGACGAATAGATTGTGGTCAGAGTCCACATCTGCCCCTGGAAATGTCCTACAATTTAAAACCAGATTCCTAAATCTCTGTCTTACCATTATATAATCTATCTGATACCTTTTAGTATCTCCAGGATTCTTCCATGTATACAACCTTCTTTTATGATTCTTGAACCAAGTGTTAGCTATGATTAAGTTATGCTCTGTGCAAAATTCTACCAGACGGCTTCCTCTTTCATTTCTTAGCCCCAATCCATAATCACCTACTACATTTCCTTCTCTCCCTTTTCCTACTGACGAATTCCAGTCACCCATGACTATTAAATTTTCGTCTCCCTTCACTACCTGAATAATTTCTTCATCATACATTTCATCAATTTCTTCATCATCTGCAGAGCGAGTGGCATATAAACTTGTACTACTGTAGTAGGCATGGGCTTTGTGTCTATCTTGGCCACAATAATGCGTTCACTATGCTGTTTGTAGTAGCTTACCCGCACTCCTATTTTTTTTATTCATTATTAAACCTACTCCTCCATTACCCCTATTTGATTTTGTATTTATAACCTTGTATTCACCTGACCAAAAGTCTTGTTCCTCCTGCCACCAAACTTCACTAATTCCCACTATATCTAACTTTAACCTATCCATTTCCCTTTTTAAATTTTCTAACCTACCTGCTCGATTAAGGGATCTGACATTCCACGCTCCGCATCGAGGGTCACGAGTTCAAAACTATTCAATTTTAATTTCTATATTCGGTTTGAGAACATTCTAGAAGTATCCGCAAATATCAAGAATCATTGTACTGGAATGTTCTATATATATATATATATATGTCTGCTTGTGTCTGTGTATGTGCGGATGGATATGTGTGTGTGTGTGTGCGAGTGTACACCTGTCCTTTTTTTCCCCTAAGGGAAGTCTTTCCGCTCCCGGGATTGGAATGACTCCTTACCCTCTCCCTTAAAACCCACACCCTTTCATTTTTCCCTCTCCTTCCTTCCTTCCTGACGAAGCAACTGCCAGTTGCGAAAGCTTGTAATTCTGTGTGTGTGTTTGTGTGTTTTGTTCATGTGCCTGTCTGCCAGCGCTTTCCCGCTTGGTAAGTCTTGGAATCTTTATTTTTAATATATATATATATATATATATATATATATATATATATATATATATATACTGTATGTGTTCTGGCTGGATGCAGTTTGCTCTGCGGTCTTGTCTGTGCAAGTGCCGAATAATACTTCGTTAAGTGAAGTTAGTGTTCGTCATTCATCCAATTACACCTTCTTCTATGTGACAGTATGTCATAAGACAGACATTAAACTGTTATACTAAAGCTCTACTTTAAATGCAAATAAAACGACAATTTATCATAGTCATAGCAGGTGCATGTTATCAACAAAGCATCAAAGCCCAACAACTTTAAAAAAAATGAAAACTCACCTCACTTCTCCCTAGTAAATATCCAGGTTTGTAATGAGGAACAGTATCCGACAATGAGCACTCTATTCCCAGATGTACACTCAGCAAATCTCTCAAAATTGCCAACCTTGCACTGTCACTAGCCTGAAGTGTTCGAAACTTTTCTTTTTCTTGTTCATACTGTTGTGGATCAATCTCAAGGTGGACCTGTAACACACATTGTGGTGTGTAACAGTAGCTTCAACTTTAATCCAACAATGTTACAGTAAAATTTATGAACAAGAGTAACATTTTTAAAGAGTAATATTACTTATATTTGTTTCAGAGCAACTTAAAATATCAACATTACAATTTTCATATGACAGCAAAGTTTCTGCATACAGCAACAGGTTAAATGACTTAACAAAACCTTTAAACACAGCAAGATCCATATCAACCATTTTGCAATTAAAACGGCAAATATAGACAACAAAGACAGAGTGCTAAGTTTCCAACGTAGTTGCAGAGGCAGGAAAAATAGCTTGGACATTGTTAGCCCTCAGTTGAACTACCACGTACAGACAGGTTACAAGCACTAAAAAGCAAATCACGAAGTTTTATGCCTATGAAACAACTAAAAGTATGAAGAAGGCAAGAAGTAAACTAAAATAAGAAACAACTATAAAAAAGGACCATTTTGTACTTCTATCTGTAAGGTCCATCATCTTTGCACTGGAATGAAAATGCAATAAATTCACTAGTATGTTCCACCTTAATTATTTTTCAAGCATCCTTGGAATTAAATGAAGCAACAGATTCCAAAATGTTATTTTGAAGCCTTTTTTTTTACATATTAATCTCAAAAACAACTTATTTGCATGTTCTGTTATGTTTTAAGAATCAAGAGCAAAAGCTGAAAATTAGTTCTGGACTCGGATTCAAAGCCAGGTCTTCTGCTCTCTATGCAGATGCACCAACCACTAAGCCATTCGGACACAGTGGTCATCACAACTGCACGGACTACCCTAACATGCCTTTCATTAGACCCAAATTCTCAACTTATCCACACACTGATGACATAGTCCCCCTGCCCCTTACCCTCATTATTCATGGTATTTCACTGATTCACATACGAGTTTGAGCCTGATATGCATTCACACTGAAGAGATCATTGGTCTTTCTCACCTTATATGTGGTGTCTGTTCTTTCGGACATGTCAGAGAGAACCGACACCACATATACAGAAATGATTTATGCTACACAAGGTACTACAATAGTTTTGGACTATGTCAAAGTTCTCTCTCTCTCTCTCTCTCTCTCTCTCTCTCTCTTATTTTTTTTAACAATACAGAAGTGAAACAAAGCGAAAGAAGCTTGAACACCAGGAAGGTCCAAGACAATGTTTAAAATCAAATGAACAATGAAAGGCGAACCACAGGAAGAGAGTACAACAGAAAGAGGAGAAGCTAGCAATGATTCTGCAGGACCTTATATCAACCATCATTACAAATATTTACAAAGCTCCAGCCATTCTTTACCTTGATCAGTAAGCATCTGTCTATTTCTGTTTTAATTATAATTTGCGAGTGGAAAGAATGAACACCTATTTTCGCATTCGGAGGAGAAAGTTGGTGATTGAAATTTTGTGATAAGATTCCGTCACAACGAAAAACGCCTTTCTTTTAATGATGTCCAGCTCAAATCTTGTATCATTTCTGTGACGCTCTCTCCCATATTTCGCGATAATACAAAACGTGCTGCCTTTATTTGAACTATTTTGATGTATTCCGTCAGTCTTATCAGGTAAGGATCCCACATCGCACAGCAGTGTTCTAAAAGAGGACAGACAAGCGTAGTGTAGGCAGTCTCCTTAGTAGGTCTGTTACATTTTCTAAGTGTCCTACCAATAAAATTCAGTATTTGGTTAGCCTCCCCCACAACATTTTCTATGTGTTCTTGTTGTGCATAATTGTAATACCTAGGTATTTAGTAGAATTTACGGCATTTAGGTTAGACTGATTTATCGTGTAACCAAAGTTTAACGAGTTCCCTTTAGCACTCATGTGGACGACCTCACACTTTTTATTATTTAGGGTCAACTGCCACTTTTCGCACCATTCAGCTATCTTTTCTAAATCATTTTGCAATTTGTTTTGATCTTCTGATGACTTTATTAATCAATAAATGACACATCATCTGCAAACAACCGAAGACAACTGCTCAGATTGTCTCCCAAATCGTTTATACAGATAAGGAACAGCAAAGGGCCTATAAAACTACCTTGAGGAATGCCAGAAATCACTTCTGTTTTACTCGGATGACTTTCCATCAATCACTACGAACTGTGATCTCTCTGACATGAAAACACAAATCCAGTCACATAACTGAGACGATATTCCATAAGCATGCACTTTCCCTACGAGCCGCTTGTGTGGTACTGTGTCAAAAGCCTTCCGGAAATCCAGAAATATGGAATCGATCTGAAATCCCTTGTCAATAGTACTCAGCACTTCATGTAAATAAAGAGCTAGTTGTGTTTCACAGGAACGATGTTTTCTTAAGCCCATGTTGACTGTGTGTCAATAGACCATTTTTTTCGAGGTAATGCATAATGTTCGAACACAATATATGTTCCAAAATCCTGCTAAATATTGACATTAATGATATGGGCCTGTAATTTAGTGGATTACTCCTACCTTTTTTTGAATATTGGTGTGACCTGTGCAACTTTCCAGTCTTTGGGTACGGATATTTCGTCGAGCGAACGGTTGTATATGATTGTTAAGTATGGAGCTAATGCATCAGCATACTCCGAAAGGAACCTAACTGGTATACAGTTTGGACCAGAAGACTTACTTTTATTAAGTAATTTAAGTTGCTTCACTACTCCGAGGATATTTACTTCCATGTTACTCATGTCGGCAGCTGTTCTCGATTCGAATTCTGGGATATTTACTTCATCTTCTTTTGTGAAGGCCTTTCGGAAGGCTGTGTTAAGTAACTCTGCTTTGGCAGCACTGTCTTCGATAGTATTTCCATTGCTATCGCGCAGAGAAGGCATTGATTGTTTCTTGCCACTAACATACTTGACATATGCGTGCCAGTTTACTGAAGTACTACTAATGCTGTGAAAAAACTGTTAAATCATTGCAAGAACTTCTCCCCACTCTTATGGAAGAGAACAAACCACTCCTTGCTAGAATCTAGATGATTGTAAGTGATCATGATAAGAGTAATGAATATCAATAAGTTTGAAAGTGAGTATAGTACACAAAAAGTCATGGATGTAACTTAAGCTACTATAACATTTGTAGTGATCACTACAAGATGAAATCTGGTTTTTTAACACATTATCAGTATCATCAAGTTCCCCAGTAATAATAGCATGCAGGACAAAATTTGTTCATGAAAATGCAAATCAAGTGTTGGAAGACAGAAAATAACTATAGAAGGGTGTCTCTAGGCTGTCCAGGAAATCCCTCATTTATTATCGTAACTCTATAATAGAGCTATATCCTGTTGCTAACCAGTTAAATTTGTGTATGTGTTTCTCCCTAAAGAGAGTATTGGTAATTTTTAAATGATTAACGGCAGGAAAACCTCTTAGTATTTTTCCCTTTTCATTACATACGTTTCCCCCAAATCTGCCTAATATTTTGGGAGCTGATATACTTCCAATACCAGCATTGAGATCTTCCATATTTAAAATCTTAATTTCATTGTATCTGTTTCATATCTCTTTTAATTGTTTCACAAGGGGCCTTAGACTCATCAATTCTTCCTTCTTCTTGAACATAAGTTACTATTATTCTTAGGACTCCTCTTGGACCTTTAATTGCTACTAGTACAACGTGTTCATTTACATATTAATAGTCCATGTTGGTTGGTTGATCGGTTTGGGAGAGAGGATGAAACAGCAAGGTTATCGATCCCACAGGATTAGGGAAGGATGGGGAAAGAAGTCAGCCATGCCCTTTCAAAGGCACCATCTCAGCATTTTCCTGATGCGATTTAGGGAAATTACGGAAAACGTAAATCAGGATGGCCAGACACGGGTTTCAACCATCATCCTCCCAAATGCGAGTCCAGTGTGCTAACCACCGTGCCACCTCACTCAGTTTCATAGTCCAGTATTTTATCTACTCATTTTCTATGAATGTAGACAGCATGGATAGATATGGACATATGGTTGAAAAAAACTTAAGTAAACCTACTTCTCTAATTAGTGTTCCTATCTCTGGCATACGAATAAAAAGATAAATCATTCTGTTTGAGCTAGTGTTTTGAGCTCCACATTCAAGAGGGCAGTAACATTGTTCATGATGACATCAAGCTCACATGTCAGTGATAGGGGCATCTGCTTCACTGCTGGTGTTGACTCACTCTGGTGTGTTGTGTATTGCAGCAATGACGGGATGATGGCCTAGTATACAGGAACAGACTGACACGGTCCAGTGAGACTCCTCTTCCAGCAGCGTCACAGGAGAGTACACCATCCATTTGTCGATTATTCTTATGAGCTTCAAACAGAAGCAACTTATTTTCATTACCTGTGTGCTCAGTGGTTTAGTTCATACATTTCTTGCACGATTGTTTGCTTACAAACCACATTCGATGCACTCTAGCGTTTTAAAAAAATGGATAATAAATGTGGAGTGGATAGGGGTAAAGCTGCTCACATCCATAACAGAATGTTACACATGCCTCCTGGTTAATACTAAAGAAGCAGTGATAATGAACTGCCAGACTGTCTTTTGATATCCTAGCAAAAACTCTGTGCTGACAAAGGAGCAAACAATACTCTTTAACAGTTCTTTTCAGGGCCATTTGACAATAACTGGTTTCAAAATCAAAATATGCCAAATTAACACAGAAAGCATGAGCTGTAGCAAAAGTGAATATCTAAGCAAACTGGCATGAAAACTTAAACTTGACACTACCACAATCCATTCCCAGCAACTGTTCCCTGCCCCTACCTAGAAGGAATTTTCAAAAGGCTAACTGGAACAAATTCAGTAAACAACTGGAAAATGACACTAAATGGATTCCATCAAAAGTAGAGAGATATGAAAGATTTGCTGTCTTAGCAATTAGTTCTGCCAAAAAAATATGTGCACTAATGAGTAACAAAATCTTATATTCCCAGTCAGAATGAAGTGTGCCAAAAGTTGTGTTGTTGTGGTCTTCAGTCCTGAAACTGGTTTGATGCAGATCTCCATGCTACTCTATCCTGTGCAGGCTTCTTCATCTCCCAGTACCTACTGCAACCTACATCCTTCTGAATCTGCTTACTGTAGTCATCTCTTGGTCTCCCTCTACGATATTTACCCTCCATGCTGCCCTCCAATAATAAAATGGTGATCCCTTGATGCCTCAGAACATGTCCTACCAACCGATCCCTTCTTCTGGTCAAGTTGTGCCACAAACTTCTCTTCCCCCCAATCCGATTAACTACTTCCTCATTAGTTATGTGATCTACCCATCTAATCTTCAGCATTCTTCTGTAGCACCACATTTCAAAAGCTTCTATTCTCTCCTTGTCCAAACTATTTATCGTCCATGATTCACTTCCATACATGGATGCACTCCATACAAATACTTTCAGAAATGACTTCCTGACACTTAAATCTATACTCAACGTTAACAAATTTCTCTTCTTCAGAAACGCTTTCCTTGCCATTGCCAGTCTACATTTTATATCTTCTCTACTTTGACCATCATCAGTTATTTTGCTCCCCAAATAGCAAAACTCCTTTACTACTTTAAGTGTCTCACATCCTAATCTAATTCCCTCAGCATCACCCGACTTAATTCGACTACATTCCATTATCCTCATTTTGTTTTTGTTGATGTTCATCTTATATCCTCCTTTCAAGACACTGTCCATTCTATTCAACTGCTCTTCCAAGTCCTTTGCTGTCTCTGCCATAATTACAATGTCATCAGCGAACCTCAAGGTTTTTATTTCTTCTTCATGGATTTTAATACCTACTCTGAATTTTTCTTTTGTTTCCTTCACTGCTTGCTCAATATACAGATTGAATAACATCGGGGAGAGGCTACAACCCTGTCTTACACCTTTCCCAACCACTGCTTCCCTTTCATGCCCCTCGACTCTTATGACTGCCATCTGGTTTCTGTACAAATTGTAAATAGCCTTTCACTCCCTGTATTTTACCTCTGACACCTTTAGAATTTGAAAGAGAGTATTCCAGTCAACATTGTCAAAAGCTTTCTTTAAGTCTACAAATGCTAGAAACGTAGGTTTGCCTTTCCTTAACCTTTCTTCTAAGATAAGCCGTAAGGTCAGTATTGCCTCACGTGTTCCAGTATTTCTACAGAATCCAAACTGACCTTCCCCGAAGTCGGCTTCTACTAGTTTTTCCATTCGCCTGTAAAGAATTCGTGTTAGTATTTTGCAGCTGTGGCTTATTAAACTGATTGTTCGGTAATTTTCACATCTGTCAACACCTGCTTTCTTTGGGACTGGAATTATTATATTCTTCTTGAAGTCTGAGGGTATTTCGCCTGTCTCATACATCTTGCTCACCAGATGGTACAGTTTTGTCAGGACTGGTTCTCCCAAGGCCGTCAGTAGTTCCAATAGAATGTTGTCTACTCCAGGGGCCTTGTTAAGACTCAGGTCTTTCAGTGCTTTGTCAAACTCTTCACGCAGTATCGTATCTCCCATTTCATCTTCATCTACATCCTCTTCCATTTCCATAATACTGTCCTTAAGTACATCGCCCTTGTATAGACCCTCTATATACTCCTTCCACCTTTTTGCTTTCCCTTCTTTGGTTAGAACTGGGTTTCCATCTGAGCTCTTAATATTCATACAAGTGGTCCTCTTTTCTCCAAAGGTCTCTTTAATTTTCCTGTAGGCAGTACCTATCTTACCCCTAGTGAGATAAGCCTCTACATCCTTACATTTGTCCTCTAGCCATCCCTGCTTAGCCATTTTGCACTTCCTCTCGATGTCATTTTTGAGATGTTTGTATTCCTTTATGCCTGCTTCATTCACTGCATTTTTATATTTTCTCATTTCATCAATTAAATTCAATATTTCTTCTGTTACCCAAGGATTTCTATTAGCCCTCGTCTTTTTACCTACTTGATCCTCTGCTGCCTTCACTACTTCATCCCTCAATTCTTATGAATGCACAAGGAACCAGGTACTAGCTTAACAACTGCTAGAAGCCCTGCAACAACTGTTAGAAAGGAAAGAAACAATGGAGAGTTTAGACTTTAAACACAGCAGTCCCTCCCCCCATGAACCATGGACCTTGCCGTTGGTGGGGAGGCTTGCGTGCCTCAGCGATACAGATAGCCGTACCTTAGGTGCAACCACAACGGAGGGGTATCTGTTGAGAGGCCAGACAAACATGTGGTTCCTGAAGAGGGGCAGCAGCCTTTTCAGTAGGTGCAGGGGCAACAGTCTGGATGATTGACTGACTTGGCCTTGTAACAATAACCAAAACGTCCTTGCTGTGCTGGTACTGCGAATGGCTGAAAGCAAGGGGAAACTACGGCCGTAATTTTTCCTGAGGGCATGCAGCTTTAATGTATGATTAAATGATGATGGCGTCCTCTTGGGTAAAATATTCCGGAGGTAAAATAGTCCCCCATTCGGATCTCCGGGCGGGGACTACTCAAGAGGATGCCGTTATCAGGAGAAAGAAAACTGGCGCTCTACGAATTGGAGCGTGGAATGTCAGATCCCTTAATCGGGCAGGTAGATTAGAAACTTTAAAAAGGGAAATGGATAGGTTAAAGTTAGATATAGTGGGAATTAGTGAAGTTCGGTGGCAGGAGGATCAAGACTTTTGGTCAGGTGACTACAGGGTTATAAACACAAAATCAAATAGGGGTAATGCAGGAGTAGGTTTAATAATGAATAGGAAAATAGGAATGCGGGTAAGGTACTACAAACAGCATAGTGAACGCATTATTGTGGCCAAGATAGATACGAAGCCCACACCTACTACAGTAGCACAAGTTTATATGCCAACTAACTCTGCAGATGACAAAGAAATTGATGAAATGTATGATCAAATAAAAGAAATTATTCAGATAGTGAAGGGTGACAAAAATTTAATAGTCATCGGTGACTGGAATTCGGTAGAAGGAAAAGGGAGAGAAGGAAACGTAGTAGGAGAATATGGACTGGAGCGAAGAAATGAAAGAGGAAGCCGCCTTGTAGAATTTTGCACAGAACACAACTTAATCATAGGTAACACTTGGTTCAAGAATCATGAAAGAAGGTTGTACACATGGAACAATCCTGGAGATACTAGAAGTTTTCAGATAGATTATATAATAGTAAGACAGAGATTTAGGAACCAGGTTTTAAATTGTAAGACATTTCCAGATGCAGATGTGGACTCTGACTACAATCTATTGGTTATGACCTGCAGATTAAAACTAAAGAAACTGCAAAAAGGTGGGAATTTAAGGAGATGGGACCTGGATAAACTAAAAGAACCAGAGGTTGTACAGAGTTTCAGGGAGAGCATCAGGGAACAATTGACAGGAATGGGGGAAAGAAATACGGTGGAAGAAGAATGGGTAGCTTTGAGGGATGAAGTAGTGAAGGCAGCAGAGGATCAAGTAGGTAAAAAGAAGAGGGCTGCTAGAAATCCTTGGGTAACAGAAGAAATATTGAATTTAATTGATGAAAGGAGAAAATATAAAAATGCAGTAAATGAAGCAGGCAAAAAGGAATAAAGACGTCTCAAAAATGAGATCGACAGGAAGTGCAAAATGGGTAAGCAGGAATGGCCGGAGGACAAATGTAAGGATGTAGAGGCTTGTCTCACTAGGGGTAAGGTAGATACTGCCTACAGGAAAATTAAAGAGACCTTTGGAGAAAAGAGGACCACTTGTATGAATATTAAGAGCTCAGATGGAAACCCAGTTCTAACCAAAGAAGGGAAAGCAAAAAGGTGGAAGGAGTATATAGAGGGTCTATACAAGGGCGATGTACTTAAGGACAGTATTATGGAAATGGAAGAGGATGTAGATGAAGATGAAATGGGAGATACGATACTGCGTGAAGAGTTTGACAGAGTACTGAGAGACCTGAGTCGAAACAAGGCCCCCGGAGTAGACAACATTCCATTGAAACTACTGACGACCTTGGGAGAGCCAGTCCTGACAAAACTCTACCATCTGGTGAGCAAGATGTATGAGACAGGCGAAATACCCTCAGATTTCAAGAAGAATATATTAATTCCAATCCCAAAGAAAGCAGGTGTTGACAGATGTGAAAATTACCGAACAATCAGTTTAGTAAGTCACAGCTGCAAAATACTAACGCGAAAAAACTAGCAGAAGCCGACCTCGGGGAAGATCAGTTTGGATTCCATAGAAATGTTGGAACATGTGAGGTAATACTGTCCCTACGACTTACCTTAGAAGCTAGATTAAGGAAGGGCAAATCTACGTTTCTAGCATTTGTAGACTTAGAGAAAGCTTTTGACAATGTTGATTGGAATACTCTCTTCCATATTCTGAAGGTAGCAGGGGTAAAATATAGGGAGCGAAGGCTATTTACAATTTGTACAGAAACCAGACGGCAGTTATACGAGTCAAGGGAGATGAAAGGGAAGCAGTGGTTGGGAAGGGAGTGAGACAGGGTTGTAGTCTCTCCCCGATGTTATTCAATCTGTATGTTGAGCAAGCAGTAAAGGAAACAAAAGAAAAATTCGGAGTAGGTATTAAAATCCATGGAGAAGACATCGTAATTCTGTCAGAGACAGCAAAGGACTTGGAAGAGCAGTTGAACGGAATGGATAGTGTCTTGAAAGGAGGATATAAGATGAACATCAACAAAAGCAAAATGAGGATCATGGAATGTAGTCGAAATAAGTCGGGTAATGCTGAGGGAATTAGATTAGGAAATGAGACACTTAAAGTAGTAAAGGAGTTTTGCTATTTGGGGAGCAAAATAACTGATGATGGTCAAAGTAGAGACGATATAAAATGTAGACTGTCAATGACAACGAAAGTGTTTCTGAAGAAGAGAAATTTGTTAACATTGAGTATAGATTTAAGTGTCAGGAAATCATTTCTGAAAGTATTTGTATGGAGTGTAGCCATGTATGGAAGTGAAACATGGACGATAAATAGTTTGGACAAGAAGAGAATAGAAGCTTTCAAAATGTGGTGCTACAGAAGAATGCTGAAGATTAGATGGGTAGATCACATAACTAATGAGGAAGTATTGAATAGGGTTGGGGTGAAGAGAAGTTTGTGGCACAACTTGACCAGAAGAAGGGATCGGTTGGTAGGACATGTTCTGAGGCATCAAGGTATCACCCATTTAGTATTGGAGGGTAGCGTGGAGGGTAAAAATCAGAGAGGGAGACCAAGAGATGAATACACTAAGCAGATTCAGAAGGATGTAGGTTGCAGTAGGTACTGGAAGATGAAGAAGCTTGCACAAGATAAGAGTAGCATGGAGAGCTGCATCAAACCAGTCTCAGGACTGAAGACCACAACAACAACAACACAGCAGTCGAACAGCATGGAGTTTACTGTGCAGACTAGTAACTGGACAAAATCATCCAGCATTTGTACTGACTCCCTGAGAATGCTACAGCTGAAACTTTAAGAAATGGCACAATAGGACAGTGCAGTGTTCATTTGTGAATTGTTCTTATGAGCTTCAAACAGAAGCGATTCATTAACTGCGTGCTTAGTAGTTTAATTGGTAAATTTCTTGTGTGCTTATGTGCTTACTAGGCACAGTCTAACACTTTCACCTTTGTAATATGCTTATTTTGACGGTCTGCAACTATTTTTGTTCAAGTTTTATGTTTTTATTTTCTGTGCAAATGTTTATGCAAATTAACTGTATTTTCACTAACAGTCTTTCTTATATATTCTATTTAATTCACATTTATATATTTTTTGAGTCATTTCACATCCTTGTGTCTTGATGCATTAAAGAATCAGTGGACTATGTGTATGAATATATATAAAAATGTATATCTATACAAATCATAAAAATGTGTGTGTGTGTGTGTGTGTGTGTGTGTGTGTGTGTGTGTGTGTGTGTGTTTTCCACATCTCTTCCTAAATCACTGGACCAATTTCAATCAAATATACCATTTACTGTCTGGAAAGAACAACCACCTATTTATCAAAGGGTGGGGTGAAAACACCATGTAGCCCACAATGCGAGAATACCCACACTTAAGTTATCCAGTATTTGAAAATGAGAGCACTTCGATACTTGCGACAAACTTTACATATAATTTCAAACCTCTATGAAACCTTTTCTATGACTCCCACCAAATGCCAAACGGAAAAAAGTTTGTCGCTTACATTTTTGTTAGATATGCAGAGAGAGGGGAAAGGAGGAGATGGTATGAAAATTCAGGGAGAGGGGGGAGGAGGAGATGGGTAGAGAGAGGGGGAAGGAGGAGATGGGTAGAGAGAGGGGGAAGGAGGAGTTGGGTAGAGATAGGGGGAAGGAGGAGATGGACAGAGAGAGTAGGGAAGGAATAGATGGACAGAGAGAGTAGGGAAGAGGAGACGGACAGAGAGAGTAGGGAAGAGGAGATGGACAGAGAGAGTAGGGAAGAGGAGACGGGCAGAGAGAGTAGGGAAGAGGAGTTGGACAGAGAGAGTAGGGATGAGGAGATGGACTAACAGAAGATTGGAATAAATGTATACCTGGGCAATGACAGATTTATCAGCTAGTAAATAAATAAATAAAACATTTTTTTATCACACATCATAGTTATCCTATTTTTTTCAATGTGGGTAGACGTCTGAAGAGTGAAAATGGAAAATATTCTAAGTGCCAAATCTAACTTTTTTTGGGAGAATGAAAACAATGTATCTCTGTTTGTAAGCAACTTATCTGTACCCAAAAATTTGAGAAAGAGTTACACCACAGAATTATGTTGTTCACTGCATCACTGCAAAAAATAAGGAGACAAATTAGGAAATAAATACTTATGTTCCAAGTGCCATCTGGAAACTGAAAGTTGTTACATGTTTATTCTTCCATTACCAGCTTCGAACTGACAGATTCATCTTCAGACATTTTATTTTTGTTGTTGTTGTTGTTTATGTTAGCAGTTGGCTAATATAAAGAACAACAATTAATATAACCATGAACAGCTGGTCTGAAGATGAACCCGTTGGTTTAAAACTGGTAAGAGCACCATTTGTGTAAATAATTAACATTATTAACAGTAACAGTAGCTAGTTGCTGTTTTCTTCATGAAAGAATGACTTTTTATTCTGTGAATAGTTGCAGTTTCCAAAATTTCAGTTTTTGACAAAACAGCATGAAGAAAGTTTTTGTTCCAAGTGCCATCAGTACTCAAGCATTTTGTTTTATTTGTGATAATACAAGTATAGAAATAAAGTATTAGATTTTTTAACTTGTAGAATTGTAATCAACAAAAATCACATTTCTTTTATTCTTGAACTCCAGAGGGTAGTACAGCTTGGCTTAAAGATCCTGAACCACCACTAATGCATGTTTAAAGACTTTCTCCGTGGTTTGGCACCTCCATCAAGTCTACAGACTTGAAACAGATTACTGAGAACACAATAGCATTGAAAATATTTTTGTGGAAAAATAGCACTTGCAGAATGTTTTCCATTCCCACTGTTCATTTGTCTACCAGAGTTAAAACCAAGATTTTAAAAAGAAACAAAGAAAGAAAGAAGAATCTTGTGAAAAATATTAAGTCCAATAAAGAACAAAGATGACAACTGGATTTTGAAAGCAAATACGGGAATATTCATTCTTCCATAAAATAACAGATGAGATCATGAAAAGACGTATTACACTCTGTGGACATCTAGAGAGAAGGAAGGAAAACAGATTAGCACAAGATCCAAACATTATTTCAAAACAGGAAAACAGACAAAGAAAATGGGTGAGGAGGCAAGGCAGAAAAGGACTTGGAAGAAATGCAGATTACACAGGAGACCTTACTCAACAGAGATGACTTCAGACTAGAAGGCAAAAAATTTCAAAGTTTTTAAGAATATACAACAGGAAAACATCTGGAGTCAAATAGTAAGAGGATAGGAAAAGAGCTCATTCTCAGAAAATGAAAGAATTTTGGAGAAGGATGAAGGAAAAGAGAAACAGGATATATATATATATATATATATATATATATATATATATATATATATATATATATATATATATATGACAAAGCTGTAAAGCATAAGCTATACATTCACAATTCCCAGTCTGATTACCAGGCTGTGCATGTGGTAAATACAGTACATGTGGCCTCAGTGTAGTGTTCAAGTGGCACACAGACAGTACATGTAGTGAGAATGACCTACTGTAGCAAGCATTGCAGATGCAATATATGTATTGCAATTGCTAGCTATACGATGACCCCACATCCATAAATCATAATTTTTTTTTTTTTCGGGGGTGGGGGGGGGGGGGATGGGAAGGCTAACATTTCCAGGCACATAAATTAGATTGAATTCAATTAAAGTAAATTTACTGCATAAGTGAAATATGAGAAGATATGCAATGGCCTGCACGGTTGTTTATAGCACGGAACTTGACTTTAGACTGGTTAATATTTGTGATGGTGGTGGTCAGAGCGGAGCTACTACGGCTCTTGTTCACTGTTATAATTCTACGCCGAATACTAAATTAGAGAGGCTGGACTAGTAGCATTATATCAGCAGCAAAACACTCGATGCAAGGGGATTTATGTACTAACAGCACATGTAGAAAATCATTATTTTAAATGACACATTTATTGACACTGGAAATGCTTTTTAATGAGTGATACTAAGTGGTAGTAACAGCAACTCAGTATAAGGGGCTTGAAATGTGCTATACGATTTCCTTTTTGTAAATCCTAGCTATTATAAGATCACTATGTAGCACCTAGCTTCTTCAAGGTAAATTTATTTTATTATCAATATTCATATCAGCAACGAAAAAAAGTAAAATGCTAGCAAGTACTTCCCACCACTATGAAAGGAATGTAAAAGAAGAAATTGAATAACAACAACCTATTTTCAAAATAAATCCATATGCAGCACTTCTCCAAGGCTACCCAAACAAGACCAATACTGACCTGAGAGAAGATAAACCTTCCACCAGATGCTGCAGCTGTAGCCATAATTAATGATGGTGTGTGCCAAGTCTCCTCAGCTCCAAGGATCTCAATCTGGAGTTCATGAGGCACTCTGTTTTCATCATATACCAGAACTACTGATGGAAGTTTCTCTGGTGGATTTCTCCTGTAGTGGGGAATCCACAAAAGCATCAATATGATTATTGAAAATGAGAATAACGAAATTTGAATCAGTGTGAGGTCTATGTTTGCAAAATGCATGAAAAGCAAGTGCAGTTTAAATTTTAGGTACTTTTTTGTATTCAGCAATAGTATTCATTTTATTTACTGGTAACATACAATATTAAAACATATGTTGTAAGTTTACAAATTTTTGACAAAAATTTTAATTAAGAGCTACCATTTTAATAGCTATGGTATAATGTTACTCAGAAAAACTTTTCTTACAAAGAGCAAGTCTTGTTGTGCATGTATGAATTTGAATACAGGCTCGAATACAGAGTTGCTCATATCTCATTGTAGATACCTCAAGTGGGCAAAAGTCTTCAGATATTCCAAGGAATTTGGTTTTTGTAACATCTGGCTATTCTTGCAAGGATATAAGTATAAAGCACACAGTGCACTTAAACATCACTTTTCCATGAGAATGGGTCAATAAGAGACAGTTGAGAATTGATACCAGACACAATTATAGGGACTCATATGTTCAAGAACTAGATGAGATATACTTCACTGCAGTTGTATGTACCAAATTTCATGGCCAATAATGATGTTATGGGTTGGAAACATCATATACCCACTAAATGCTAATCTAACACTAGCAAATCCAAGAAATTAACTCATAATGACCAATGAATTCTACGATGTACTGCAGAAAATAAAATTATATATCTAAGTCAAACATCGAAGAGGACTTCACCTACAGCTCAGGTAGTAATGCCAGTACCAAAATCATACACTGGGATGGAACACAACTCGTTTTCATTGTTGTATCTGCTGTCCTGAAGACACTGTCTACTAAACTGGGTGCCTGACTTCAGTTAAAGTGATACTGACCGTAGAATCACTATTCTGTTAGATATTTGTCTTTTCCACGGACCATAACAGTGATCTTTTCTAACAACTTGGAACAAGTACACTTACAATCATAATACACTGTTAAAGAAATGTTGTTAATTTGATTAGAGTTTGTTCTGCTGACATGTCCACAACCCAGAAGGTGGTGCGTCCCAATTGTTGTTATGGAAAAATATGGCAATAGCTGACTCTTTAAAAGATTATCTTTTATATTAATCTTCAGACACATTTCAGTTTTTAATGCAAATCATCCTCCCCCCATGCACACACACACACACACACACACACACACACACACACACACAAATGCGTCTCACACGTTGTGTGTTACGTAGGGAACCATTACTATTGTCATGTAGAAGACAGTGTAATTAGATGAATGACGGAAACTAACTTCACTTAACGAAGGTTTATTTAGCACTTGCACATACAAGAGTGCAGAGCAAACTACAGCCGGCCAGAACACATTCAGTATACAGAACATTCCAGTCCAATGGTTCTTGATATTTGTGAATATTTCTAGAATGTACTCGAACCGAATATAAAAGTTAAAATGGTACAGTCCAGGTGAGTTTTGAACTGATGACCCTCCATGCAACAGTTTAGTATCATAAACACTACACTACAGTGCTACTCAGCTGCTTCTGCGACATTGCTCCTCTCTTAAGACAACAGCGTCTTGGTGTTACGTCCTCCTAGTCCAGGAAAGAGTCATTGGTTCTGTATACTCTGACTCCCGATGACCGATGCTCGCCCTGGTGGTGATCTTCTTAGAACTTATTTTGCTGCTACGCTCTTCATCACCTTTCTGCTTGTTGCCTGTCGTTGGAGCTTCAAATTTACCCTGGGTTGCCGGATCCTTATAGGGCTTCATTCGAAGGACGTTGACCGTATCTCTGAACTTTTGTCGTCTTGTGTTGGGGTCGAAATCTTCAACTTCATAAATAACATCACACAACCGTCTTACAATCTTATAAGGTCCAAAGTAGCGCCTGAGGAGCTTCTCAGAGAAACTAACCTTCCGAACAGGAGTGAAGCTCCAGACAAGGTCATCAGGTTGGTAGACAACAGGGCAGTGGCTCATGTCATACCTTTGGCGATCGTTTTCTTGAGCCTGCAGCATGCAGAGTTGAGCTAACTGCCGAGCTTTCTCAGCTCTGGTTAACACTTGGCCAATTAAGTCATCGTCCACGTCATCAGGATGTAATGGAAACAAAGTGTCCATCGTCATAGTCACCTCATGCCCACAAGCCAGGAAAAAGGACGTAAATCCCGTAGTGTCTTGTTTGGAGGTATTGTAGGTAAACATCACAAAAGGTAGCACCTCATCCCAGTTGCTCTGCTCAACACTGACGAACATTGATAGCACGTCGGGCAAGGACTTATTAAGGCATACAGTAAGCCTGTTAGTTTGCAGATGGTAGGCAGTCATCATGTGATGAGTAATGTTGCATCGTCGGTTTATCTCTATCACAAGATTTGATTGTAAAACTTTCCCTCAATCCGTAATTAACGTCCTTGGGGCACTGTGTTTCAATACAATGTCTTCCGCGATGAATTTGGCTACTTTGAATGCCTCGGCTGTTTTCACTGCTTTTGTAATGGCATGGCATGTCAGATAATCAGTCCACACAATAATCCATCTATTGCCACTAGCAGACGTTGGAAATCATCTGAGGAGGTCAATGCCAACACCCTGGAAAGGCATTTCAGCTGGTGGAATTTGTATGAGTCGGCCAGGTGGTTTCTGAGGGACTGCCTTTCTCCTCTGGCACTCTCGACAGTGAGACACATAGTGATGGATACTTCTAAATAAACCTGACCATAAAACTCTCTTGCGGATTCTATAATGCATCTTAATAAAACCTAAATATCCGGTCTCAGGTGTGTCATGGGATTTCTGTAGGCTAGAACATCTAAGCACATGTGTTTAGGAATCACTAGTAGCTGCCTCTTTCGAAACGGATCAAAGTTTTTCTTGCTGGTAGCCACCTCTTTCCAAATAGATCGAAGTTTTTTTTTGCAAAGTAATCCATTAACTACCTTAAATTGTCCTTTCACACCCTCTGACTGATTTAAGGAAAGCATAATTTAAGATAATTTGTCATTTTTCTTCTGCTCAGCAGAGAGACCATGGAGTGTAGCGACACAGTCACTATCTTCATCAAAGTTTTGATGGTCTTGCACAGGGTTTCTTGAGAGACAGTTGGCATCTTGGTGTTTTCTTCCTCTTAGTATGGTAATATATTCTTGAAGATGTAGTGCCCACCTGGCGAGTCGTCCTGTTGGATTCTTAAGACCTGTCAGCCTACAAAGTGAATGATAGTCTGTAACAACTGTGAATGGACTTCCATAGAGATACTGTCGAAATTTACACATGGCCCAGATCACAGCAAGACATTCTCTTTCTGTAGTTTAGTAGTTTCTCTCGGCTTTTGTAAGTGTCCTAGAAGCATAGGCTATAACCATCCGTTTTCCATTTGAAATGTGCACCACAACCGCACCAATCGCATACACACTGGCATCTCACAACAGCACCGATCGCATACACACTGGCATCTGTGTGTAGATCTGTAGGTGCTCTCTCATCATACAGACAGGGTCAGCCGTCAGAGCTTTTCGCAGTACATCGAAAGAATCTTGTTGAGCACCACCACAGATAAATTTAGCATCAGCTTTTAACAACTCTTGGAGTGGCATAGCTTCGATACAAAAGCCTTTGATAAAACGACAGTAATAAGAACATAATCCGAGGAAGCTTCTCACATCTCTAATACTTTTAGGAATAGGAAATTCCGTTATAGATCTCACCTTTTATGGGTCTGGCCGCACACCTTCGTTTGACACAAGGTGTCCAAGTATTTAGATTTCTCTTGCTCCAAAGAGACACTTTCTTGGATTAAGTTTCAGTCCGGCTTGTTGGAGACACTTAAGAATGGACCTCAGTCTTCTTATATGTTCATCAAATGTCGCTGAGAATACTATAATGTCATCTAAATAACAAAGGCACATCGTGCACTTCAGGTGCCATACTATCCTACTCCCTGACAAGGACTGCTGGTGATGAGCATGGGGTCTGCGAAGGCTGAATGATGCCATTCTTCACCATTTTCTCTACCTTGTCACGAATTATTTGACGTTCCATTGCTGACAAAGGGTATGCTCTCTGGCTTACTGGTTGATGGTCTCCAGTGCTAAACAAGTGCTTCACCATCGATTTGTCTAATTTGCTCTTCACCTGTAGATTGAAGCATTCAGAGATCTCTTGAAGAATGGCAAGTAGCTTCTTCTGTTGTTTCTTAGTGAGATCTGGTGATAGTCGGGCTGGAAGATCTAGTCTTGTAGTGGTAGCACTAATTTCGCACACAGTCTTGCGTTGGGAGGTATGTATGACGCTCTGCTGTTCTTCAATTAACGGCTCAGCGGGTGCTATGCACATGCATCTTGGAAAGATCTGCGATTCTCGGCGACAGTTTACTATTAACAATTCATCAAATCCGTTCTTAAACGAGAGGCTGGGATGACAAAGTTACTGTTCAGTGGTATGCTAATTTTACATTCCACTACAAGATCCATTGGTTGATGCATGGCATGACACGTGACAGTTACCTTACTAGCAGTGACTGCAGGAATGATCACTTCATCCAGCACAAAGTCTCCACACACTCGGATGTGCATCTTCCTGTCCACAGTATCTCATCTCATCTAGCATAGTCTTCGAGCAACCACAACCTATAATTTCCTGAGAAGCTTTCAAGAAGTCCCATCCGAGAATGACGGCATGACTACTCTTGTAAGACAATGAATTCTGAAGGCTGTGTACGGCCTCTAATAACCACATGAATGGTACATCTTCCTGTAGGTTTAGCATATTTTTCATTAGCCACCTTGAGCAGAGATGTTTTGCTGTCGACGAATACGGTTTCCTGCAACTGGCGAAGGTACTTCTCCGAAATGACTGAACATGATGCTCCAGAGTCCACAAGAGCTTGGCCTGGTCGTCCATCCATTAGGATATTGACATAGTTTCCTTTCATTTTTGTAGTGATTGATGGCGTAAGATTTTTCTCTTCAGCAGCCTCACCTCCAAGGAAGGTCACACCCTTTAGCTTCAAACGTTGCGGCAGCTAGGTGATCAGCTGGAGCTTCTAAACGGCGATGGAAACCTTGATTGGCGTGTTGGGGAGCATCTTCTTCAGCGGCTAGCTTGCGGCGATGGTGACCTACATCGTCCTGCACCCACATATTCTTGTTCATCTTCGTCGATCCAGAGTTGGCGTAGGCTAAGATCGGTCTGCTGTCTTCTGGTGCGGGCGTCATCAAGTATCCGCTGCCTTTCTCAACAATAGTGCACCACATGTCCCGGTCGTCCACAGTGTAAACATACTGGTTGGTTATCCTCGGTCCTCCAGACATCAGTCTTCCTTGGTGCCCAAACAGGTTCCTCATGTGGCATTGTAGGAATGTAACTTAGCCTGGGTCTAGACTTTTTCACTGTTTTATAGGGAAATGAAGGTTGAGAGATTGGGTTCAATGTCTGTTCCACTTCCTCCCTTATGACCTCTTGAAGAGTCTCGGTTTTTTGCTCGCTGTGCAATCCAAGTCCCTTCTGAACTTCCTCTATCACTATTTGGGAAGAACAATTGTGAAATCAGTTGCTTCCTCCATCACAGACATCGACACAACGTTTGGGAGCCGTTCAAACTTCTTGTGTGGAATTCTTTTTTGTGCATTGTCTCGATATACTGGCACCATTTTATGAAGTCGTCTGCTGTCGAAACTTCCTTCAAGAGTAAGGCTTGATACATGTCCTCAGCAACACCCTCCATGAGAAGTGCAACCTTGTCTTCCTCCTTCATTCTAGGATCCACTATTTTGCACAGGTACAAGACGTCTTGAAAGGAGGATGCCATAACTTCTCCTGGACACTGTGCCCTGCACTTTAATTTATCTTCAGCCTTTCACTTCTGTCTTTATGTGTCACCGAAATAGTTGTGTAGTTTCCGCCTGAAATACTACCAGCTTGTGAACTTCTCCTCGTTGTTCTCATACCATTGCTTGGTAGTGCCCGCCAAATACATAGTTTCATCCTATCTATTAAATTTGACTATACGCTCATATACCTTCAGCCACTTGTTTGGATCTTGGCCATTGTCAACAGAGAACCCGGAAGGATGTCTCACGTGGTGGCACACCGTTGCTGTCATCGTAACGCCGTCATCTTCTTCTGTCTCCAGTAGATTGTAATCTGTTGAATATGGCTCGAACTTGGGTTTCTTGCCACGTAAACGACAGCTCTGTCACGGCCCAATGCAAGCAACTGTGTCGTCAATAATGTACGCTACTACAAGTTCCAATACCCCAGTGTCTCCACCAGAATAATGTCACGTAGAAGATGGTGTAAGTAGATGAATGATGAACACTAACTTCACTTAACGAAGGTTTATTCAGTACTTGCACAAATAAGAGCGCAGATCAAACTGCCTCCAGCCAGAACACATACAGTATATATACAGCTAAAGAACATTATAGTACAATGATGCTTACATTTTTAGATACTTCTAGAATGTACTCAAACCAAATATAGAAATTACAATTGTACAGTCGAGATGAGTTTTGAACTCACGACCCTCCATCTAACAGTTTAGTATCATAACCACTACAGCACAGTGCTACTCAGCTTCATCTGCAACGCTATTCACAACATACATAAATGAATTGGTGCATAACATTGGGAGTTTCATGAGGCTATTCACAGATGATGCTAATGTACATAGGTTAGTCACGGTGCCAGAAAGTCGTAGCAAAATGTAGGAAGATCTACAGAGGACCAACTTCAGGTACAAGTGGTGACATTCCACTCTCAGCACTAACATATGCAAGTTATTTCCCTTGAAGGAGGAAATACCCATTATTATTTGATGAATCATTGAAGATCAGTAGCTGGAAATGATAAAAACTATAAAATATCTATGAGTACATACCCAGAGTGAGATTAGGGGCACAATTATATAAAACTAGATGTCAGAACATTAATATAAAAAATCATTCCCATCTTTCTCACAAGCACAAATCTCCAGATTCCAGATCTGCTCTCTACAGTAGTTTCTGCTTTCTGGATAAGCTTCTAACAAATATTGCTAAGTTTTAGCTGATATTTTATATAATGTAGGCAACACCAATTTTTTATCAATTCACCAATTTATTGAGCAAAATCTTACATAAATGTGTGTGTCTTCTGGGTTGTGTTCACTCCTTATAACTGCTGCCAAAACAAGAAGAAAACCAGTATTTTTTGTTTTTCTTCTTTCATTTGTGGCAAAAATGAAAAGGGGTTGGCAGCAAAGATATATTTGCTCAAGTAGGCGTCTAATCAATATCAGAAGAAAGATGGATGAAAGATAACAACACAAACACTACAACACAACCACGAAACTAAATGGATTCTGTTTTGTTGCAACTGAGGGGGGTGTGAGGTATCACAAAAAGAACATATAAAAGAGACTCTTTGGAAGAAATCTAAGAAAACATAATCCATCCAGAGCTCTTCATAAGTCTGTGATCCTTACCACCTAGGTTTAGGAGTAGTGTAAAACAGTAAAGCTATCTTCAACCAGAGGGTTTGTTAGAACACAACAGGACGGTAAAGTAGGGAGTACCAGAATGAAATTTTCACTCAGTAATGGAGTGTGTGCTGATGTGAAACTTCCTGGCAGATTAAAACTGTGTGCCGGACCAAGATTAGAACTCGGGACCTTTGCCTTTTAATGGCAAGAGCGCTAACATCTGAGCTGTCCAAGTGCGACTCACGACCCGTCCACACACCTTCAGTTCCACCGGTGCCTCGTTTCTTACCTTCCAAACTTCACAGAAGCTAGCACTCCTGGCAGAAAGGATATTGTGGAGATATGGCTTAGCCACAGCCTGGGGAATGTTTCCAGAGTGAATTTTCACTCTGCAGCAGTGTGTGCACTGATACGAAACTTCCTGACAGATTAAAACTGTGTGCCGGACTGAGACTCAAACTTAGAACCTTTGCCTTTTGCAGGCAAGTGCTCTGGCATCTGGCAAAGGTAAAGTTCCCGAGTTTGAGTCTCGCTGCGGCCACAGTTGCCTTTCACGAGCAAGTCCTCTATCACCTGGTAGAGGCAAAGATCCCAAGTTCGAGTCTTGGTCCGGCATACTGTTTTAATCTGCCAGGAAGTTTCATATCGGTGCACACTCCTCTGCAGAGTGAAAATTTCATCCCGGTAACATCCCTAAGGCTGTGGCTAAGCCATGTCTCGCCAATATCCTTTTTCCCAGGAGTAGCTAGTTCTGCGAGGTCACCAGGAGAGCTTCTGTGAAGTCTGTAAGGTAGGATACGAGGTACTGGTGGAACTGAAGGTGTGAAGATGAGTTGAGACTCGTGCTTAGGTAGCTCAGATGGTAGAGCACTTGCTTATGAAAGGCAAACATCCCGAGTTCGAGGCTCGGTCCACCACACAGTTTTTATCTGTCAGGAAGCTTCAAATAGGAAGTGGTAAGTCCTTGCTGTCCTGAGGCGCATGAACTGACGTACCCAGTCATATACAGGGTGTTACAAAAAGGTATGGCCAAACTGTCAGGAAACATTCCTCACACACAAATAAAGAAAAGATGTTATGTGGACATGTGTCCAGAAAAGCTTAATTTCCATGTTAGAGCTCATTTTAGTTTCATCAGTATGTACTGTACTTTCTCGATTCACCGCCACGATTTCATACGGGATACTCTACCTGTGCTGCTAGAACATGTGCCTTTACAAGTATGACACAACATGTGGTTCATGCACGATGGATCTCCTGCACATTTCAGTCGAAGTGTTCGTACGCTTCTCGACAACTAATTCGGTGACCCATGGATCGGTAGAGGCGGGCCAATTCCGTGACCTCCACGCTCTCCTGACCCCAACCCTCTCGACTATCATTTATGGGGGCATTTGAAAGCTCTCGTCTACGCAACCCTGGTACCAAATGTAGAGACTCTTCGTGAGCGTATTGTGGACGGCTGCGATACAATATGCCATTCTCCAGGGCTGCATCAGTGCATCAGGGATTCAGTGCGATGGAAGGTGGATGCACATATCCTCGCTAACGGAGGACATTTTGAACATTTCCTGTAACAAAGTGTTTGAAGTCATGCTGGTACATTGTGTTGCTGTGTGTTTCCATTCCGTGATTAATGTGATTTGAAGAGAAATAATAAAATGAGTTCTAACATGGAAAGTAAGCGTTTCCAGACACATATCCACATAACATATTTTCTTTCTTTGTGTGTGAGTAATGTTTCCTGAAAGTTTGGCTGTACCTTTTTGTAACAGCTTGTATAGGGAGACATAGAGTTTAATGCAGACTCTCAACCGTGGAGCAACTTGGCATTTTTCATTCTAATAAGTCACTGCTAAAGAAGGAAGAAGTGCTAAGTGACATAAAAAGTTCTGAGACCTATTGGGGCTGAACCTGCTGATCTGCCACTTACACACTGAGACACCAAACCAAACAAGATTAAAACAGTATATTGATAAAACTGAAAGAAGTGTCACATATTTTGCCATAGGGTCAAGTCTAAAAGTGTCGTGCAATACTCAATTCAACTACAATGGCAAATGTTATACAATGTCATAGTAAATGATGATCAGACTTATTGTTAAAATTGCAAGAACTTACGTTTCAAGAAGAGTTAAGCAACATATTAATTATATTTTATTTATTTGTGCAGCTCAGGGCTTGCTGCCATTTTGACAGCTCGTACGTTTATCATTACAACTGTTCAAAATAGACTTTGGTCCTAAACATGTCCAGTATGAGAAACATATGCTATAATTAGAGCTCAAACTATGCACAAGGAGAGCCATGCAAGAAGTGTTCAACAAATTCAAAAGTAAAATTATACCTACAGACTTGACAGAAAATTCTAAGCAGTTTTGGTCTTGCTCTAGCTCTGCACACTACTTGGATACACACTGCGGCACCAGGCCGCCAGCAGGCTGCACTTCCAACTATTCCGCCAACGGTATCTGCACGAGCCAGCCACCAGAGGCTGCCTGCAGTGGGCCTCACGACTTGTGCACACAGCAAAGAATCTGCTGTGTCATATACTGGAGCCCTCCATACACTGGAGCGCTCCACGGTGCAGCCGGCACTCGCTCTCACATTATGTTCGTACTTATTGTCAGCAACAGCTTCTCTCAGTACCTGTATTGTTTCAGTGCTAGCATCTGTATTCTCAGTTGTTGTTTGCTAGTAAGTGGAATAATAAACTTAGGTTCATTGAGGCCGTGCTGTCGTTTGAACCTTACAGTACGATACAAATGGTAATGAACGTGGGGTTCGCTTCTGTGTGCTCAGTCTATCTGGCTGTTCCTTCAGTTCTCCTGCCCATGGTGACAGTACTCCAATCTCTCCTTGAGCAGCAGCAGCAGCAGCAGCAGCAGGCTCTTATGGTTGCTATCCTGAACTTGTCTGCCACACAGACTATGCAGGTTTCTATGTTGTTACTGTACCCACAGTCCTTCCCCATTATGAAGATGTGGCCGAAGACTGAGAGGCTTAAAAGAAGTGGCTTCAGTTATACTTCCTCGCTTTTGGTGTCACTGATGCACATATGCTTAAGGCTTTGCTCCATTGTTGGTTTTCTCCTCAGGTCTACCACCCGTTATGCCAGTTAACGCTGCTCCAGGAATCCGTGTAACTTTCATTCAACAAAATGTGTAGTAGTTGTCACACTATCACTGTAAATGCACGCACGTCATTGCAGCACGTGTAGAGTTCAACTGTTGCCGTAAACAGCCCCACCAGCCCTACCGAGCTTGGGCAGCTGAATTCCACGGAATCAGTTGCAAAAAAGCCATTTTATTAGTGCTGCTCATCACAATTCCTATGCTGATTTTATAGTCACAAAACAGCACATCATCTCCAGCACTGGGCTGTGTTCCTGTCTCGCTACAATGATGAGATACATTTTCAACTTACTGCACAGCATGCCAATGCTGATGTGCTGTCACAGCTTTTGTTGGGGCTGGATGCTACTTTTGATCAGGATCAACGAACAGTTTCCTACTACATTCCCAGGTTGCAGCAGCTGTTATCACTGACCTGGTTTTGCGTCAAGTTGTCCATCTTGTTCAGAACTGTTGGCCAAACAGGCCTTCAGGCATGACTTCTGATCCTTTGTTTAACTATTTTCCCTCTGTTACTGCCTTTGGTATCTGATGGTTTTGTTCTCTCAGCTACAGGTGGGCTGTCACCTATGGTTGTGATCCCAGCTGCCCTACAGCGAAACGTGCTTCAGCTCCTACATCAGGGATATTGGGAAGGGTCTCAGGTGGCTCTTTAAAATCACCCAAAATAAAGAAATCTCATGGCCATCATGTCACAGATATTGTTGAAAATTTGGTGTAAGAAAGTGCATCAATAGACAGTGATAAAATAATTATTTTCAGATTTTTTAGATCAAAACTGTAGTCAGGGGGCCATTTTGAAATGTCTAGCATTTTCTCCATCTGGCGTCAGTACGAAAGGTTGGTTTAAAGTTTTTAACTACTATAACTCCCTCATTTATAAATAAATTTTATTCAATTTGGTGTCATTAGAAAGATAAAAAGGACCAACTATATCACTAAACTATAAAAATGCTGCAAGTGTGCATATAAATATGTGCAAATCTGTAATTAAAGTCACTTTTCAAAAATTTATTTTTACAAACTTCATGAATTTTTTTCGGCAAAATCACAAGTTTCACCATTTTAAATTTTGTCTCAAAAAATTCCTATTGTCATATATTTCAACATTAAAAAAATCAGAAGGGTGTTTGTTCTGTTTAATCATTTAAAACAGAAAGAACATAAATAATAATATACACATTTCATTTTGTGTCTGTCACCTAGTAGTCACAAATGATGATCAGTTCTCATAAAAAACATTCATAAAATTCTAAAAAGCATTTATTTTTTCAAAAAAGTTTTCAATAGAAAATATTATGTCTGATTCAAAAGTATATAAACAACCAGTACTTGTGCTTTCTCTAGGAGCAGGCAAAGTCATTAAAATTTTTTTCAGGAGGTATCCAGCAAACATCAGTGTGAAGTGGCAAAGAATAACTCGAGTAAGGGCCACTTGGACTCATGAACTTGACTTTCAGATCTGTGTGTTCTTCACTTATCTGTAGAATTTTTCCAAGCCACCACTGGTTATCGTAGAAAGCTGCGACAAATGTTTCTTCTTTAATTGTGTTAGAAGCAGTGTTTTGAATTCCAAGAGGAACTTGAATGAATTTAGTAGATGATGAAACACGCTTTATCAACAACTTATCATTGAGTGGTTTGAAAAAATGATTCACTCTTGTCCCAGGAATGGTAGAACCAATCTCATATCATTTTTGTAACATGTTTGTGAACTTTGTTACCTCCTCTGTTGTAATATAAAAGGTTTCTATTCCTGGAACACGAGTTTTGACAAATGTAAACAGATCTTTTGGACTTAAAATTTGACTGTCATATGGACGCTGTAAACTTGTTCTTGTTGCTAAACGTGTAATAGTACCACCAACTCCACCACATGCATTTTGGCCATGACTAGTGGCAAAAAATTCCATTCTGCAGTTACTCCATGATCTTGCTTGTGATGACACAAATTTAAAATGTCCTTAAAGTTTTTATATTGTGCAGAAATGCCATCACTGAAGTACATAACATGCTGGATGTGTGGTAATTGTTCCAATACATAAGTGAGAGCAGTTTTCTGGAAAACATGGAATGTGTTTTATCATGCTGCAAACAGTCACTTATACAACACAATGACATTAACTTAATGCAGTCATCTGTTTCAAAGTACACCACAAAAAAAGTCTGAAGGGTGACTTGAATGTTCTGCCAGTGAAAACCTCGTGCAGCATCCTGAAGCCAACAGGTATAGTTCTCTGCAAAATCCACTATGATTATGCATGTAGTATCAGGGAGGGTTTATTTGCTTGAATTGAAGTAGTGACTTTGAGATTTTGATACATAAGGATGTTGTGTTAAGTTTTGAAGTTTTTGCATGAGGTACTCAACAAATTCATTGGTCGTCTTCATTAATGTCTCCTGTGTAGATCGATCAGTTTGCATCCATTGTTTGAAAACAACATTTCCACAATCTTGTAAGGACTCCAGCACCATTAAAAAATTGTGCAGTTCATATCTGTCAGGACACCGAGAACAACGATGCAGCATGCACTCCTCATTTTCCAGATTGAACACAAGTTTCTGTAGAAGTTCAGTGTACGGTCCTTCAGATGTGCAGCATGCATTAACAGTTTTACATTTTGGTGATACATGCATACACATACGTTTACAGGAACACATTCTTTTGGCCTAAGTTCACAAAATGTAGTAAAACCAATTTTATCTTCAGAGTATTTTTCTCTGAAAGCAAAGTATACATCTTTCAGATTATGTAAAATTAGTCTTTTTGTCTTATACACTTTTTGTCATTTTATGAAGGGACAGACAGACTGTCTTTTTTATTAGCAGAAATGTGACTTATATCATCTTCACAGTAAAAATTCTGGACATGTTTTTCCACATCCTTACCTGTTCTGTTTCCCACTTTATAACTCCCTTTTGACAAAATACCATATTCTTTTAGCAATACCCTCAATTTCTTTACCATGTATTCAGTAGTGTTAAAAAACATTTGGATTTTTTCTTTACTCCATAAAGCTGATCTAAGGTAAGTATTTGTAGTTTTTCTTTAACAGAATTTTTGCTGAATTTCTCTTTAAGTTTTTGCATTAAAATATTACAGTCTGTACATTCAGCACTGCCTGTTTCTTCAGACACATTTTTCACTGGAACATGTAGCGCTTCTGATACTGTTTGCTGGAATTTTAAAGCTAAGCAACGAGACTTGGGTCGAATGTATTCTGGATGCCTCTCTTGTGCTCTCTTGGTAACCTTAAGTGGTGAAATTCCAAGTAATTCACAACTTTCATTAAGTTTTTGAAGAGCTGTAGATGGATCTGGTGTATATTCTTGATCTTCAACTTCACATTCAATCATCCCTGGAAGGTTTTCCCCCGTAGGAGATAAAATGTCCTTGTGGCATGTTAAGCACAGGTTGGTGCCTGAGATAAGTCCAAGGGTTTTATACTTCCTTGTCGTGATTAAAGAAATAGGTTTCAAAGATTTCTTAGCAGTTTTTTTACCATGTTTCTTAAAAGGGTCACAGCAAATTCTTTGTCTGTCTTCAAATGTTCCCAAATAGCGCCTTTTGTGAGAAGAACAAACACTCGTTATATTTTCACAGGTGCTTTTTAGCTTCAATAATTCAATATCAGCTTGATTCAGGGTTGACACATCTATTAAATCAAGCTATTCACTGCTACTACTTTTCTTCTGACACACAGCTGCTGACACAAAACCTAAACAACATTTGTTTTCCATTGTGATTTTTAATCAACTGTGTATGTTGCAGGAAAGAACTGGATGGATTGAAACTTTTTCTTGTTCTCTAATTACCAGACAGAATGGATGCTTATATAAGAAGCACAAAATCAAGACAAAAATGTCCTTCAGATATATAAAGTGCACACACACACACACACACACACACACACACACACACACACACACAGCCTGTGTTGGATGTGAGTGTTGCTGCTAGACTGAATTTTTCATTGTTGTTTCATATATTGTTGATTAGCTATTTGAAGGCAATTAATTATTACAGCATTATTGAAAAATAAAGAACGAACACCCTTCTGATTTTTTATGTTGAAAAGTATGGCAGTAGGAATTATTTGAAACAAAAATTCAGATGGTGAAACTTGTGATTCTGCTATAAAAAAAATTCCTGAAATCTGCAAAAAAAATGGTGACAAATTACATTAATTACAAATTTTCAAACATTTGTTGCTTAGACACAGCACTTTAATAATTTTTATATTATAGTTCTATTCTTTTACTTTCCAATGACACAAAATTGAATAAAATTGATTCATAAATAAAAAAGTTATAGTGGTTACAAACTTACAAGGCGCTTCATTTCTCAATGCCAGTTGGTAGAAGGAGTCCACATTTCAAAATGGTCTCCTAATTACAATTTTGGTCAAGAAATTCTAGAAAAAACAGTTTAACCCTAACTCATTATGTACATTCTTACACCAAATTTTCAGAAAAATCTGTGACATAAGGGCAACGGCCAGTGGGTGATTTATAATATTACTTGAAAATACAGCTCTTCGGTTGCACAGGTAAAAATTTCCAACTGTGTGATTTCACGTGAAATTACCCAGGTACCAAGATATTTGCCCATCAGGATGTGTTTTCGACAGAATCAAAGGTGACATTGTATATCTTGCCGCGGATTGCTCTTAGTGAGCTACCCAACACATGGTGATGCAGGCGATGCTATCACCATACGCACCATAATGCCCGTGGGAACGTGTCCATGCTGATTTTGCTGGACCCTTCAACTGCTGGCGAGACCAATGCTAAGCCTCCCTTAGTAACATTGACACTTTCCACCATAGCACAATAACCCTCACTTGCAGTTGGCAAGACCAAAGCTATGCCACCTTCCCTAACATTGATGCTTTTCGCCGACTCACAAGTACTTGCTACTACAACAACTTCCTTATTGCAATTTCTACTATTTGGTAATGCCTCTTCAGAACTCTCCACACAATTTGCTTTCACAAAATTCATCTCCTCTTTAACTTCTCTTTCAACCACTGAATCTTTCCATTCATCACCATTCACACACTCATTCATTACATATACATAACTTACATCATTCCCCGGAAATTTATTTCCATTACTTTTACTTAAATCTCTCACAAATCTATGCTTCCACCGTTCGCACCTGCTTTTATTGAAAGAGCCACCTATATAGCCTTCCTCTTTAACAAACTCCATATTACATATTTGTTGCCTTTCTCCAAACCTGTCAACATCATTTCTACCATTACGATTATCTCCAGTCCTTTTCATTGCCTGTTCAGATCGCCATCCTCGGACCTGAGATGTGGCGAACATCAGTTTCCTGACTGGTTGTTACGCGATTGCATTTCGCGCGAATTTCCCCCATCAAATTTGCGTTCTTTACTTTGGTCCCATTCACAGAAGTTATCACTCCCGTTCATTCTCTGACCATTCTGCTCATTCCAGCTGCTTTCTCCTTCAAAATCCTTTTGATTTCTCTCATGATTATTATTTTGGTGATGATTATTTAGATTCCCATTTTGATAACTACCACCCAGTTTGCTTTGAGGTTTGAACTTCAAAGCACTCTCTAATTTTTCTACAAATTCTAGAAATTCGTCCACGGAATCACATAAACTATGGACAAGATCCCACTGCAAATTTTTGGGTAATCGCCTTTTTAACGTGGTGATTTCCGTTAAAACCCCCAACGGATGTTTCACATGCATAAGATTGCCAAGTTTGCACTTGCAAAAATCTCTCATCGTCCCATTACCGTACCTGTAACTTGGCTCATTTAAAAATTCATTTTGGATCCACATCTGTTTTGCCTCACTCCAAAATTTATTCAAAAAACACTTTTCGGACTCTTATTGTATTCATTTTATTTCCCAATCCCTGGATCATCTGCATTAGCTGAGACATCATATCTCCTCCACATTCATTCCACTTGCCTGAATTCCTGCTAGTTACACTTTCACACTATGATTTTGGACTAACCAGCTTACATAAGTTTTCAGAATTACACATACTAGGTGACTGTTTTATATTCGCGAGATCTGTAAGTGGAGCTTGAACTTCAGATTTAAACACAAGACACTGCCGTCATACTGCTGTTGAACTGCGTCCGCCACTGGAGAAGTAACTGTAGCTGCTGCGATCGGTTACCGTGTGTTCCAACCATCTCCGATACTGCTGTCCGTTAAAAGCGCTAACCCAAATCAGATGAGGACCTCTATCAATAGCATATGTTAGTTGTGAAAATGACTGGGCAATTTAACTATTCCCAGAAACCTACTTGCGGCAGGGGAAATGATCTCACACTGTCTTTTGTGAGAGGTTAACTCTACAGAAATCTCTAGAAGTTTTGCAAAGGTTTTTATACTTTGCATAGTATGCTGAATAACAGAGAGAAAAGGAATTACCACTTTGCAGGACACAAATCCCAGACGAGCCCCCAGTTGCGGGATTTCAAATTAAAAAATTAATGGTGGCCCTCAACTATGTACCCTTAGACTCAGAGCTGAAAATATTAAAAGTTTGGACTGGTTTTGTTGTCTAGGAGCTGGGATACACAGTTGCTGCATTACAAGCCAAATACTGCTGAGTCTACAGAATACAATATGAATATACACATGAATCGAACGGTAAAATGTTCCTATCACTCGGCGACTGCGAATTTTGAATGTAACATAGAAATTTATAAATGAAAGATTGCAATTAAATAAAATCTGCAGGTACTATTTTAATGACTTTAAATGATGAGGACGATAGCAGAAGTACCTTTAAGAATGCCGTTTCTCACTGGAAAACATTTATTGCTGTCGATGGTCCAGCACTTAAATAAAATATAAGTTTAATAACAGGGAAACAATAAATTCCTACTTCACGTAATTAGTTATGAACAACAACATAGCTTGCAATATTCACTTCTAAATGCATACTACATCTTCACTGCAGATGCCATGGAAATCTCATACATGCGCAAGTCAGCACTACGAGATATTTCTATCTCCCGTGACCACGCGCAATCTGTTCAACACTCTCCAAGTATTTTCTGCGACTGTCCATCGCACCTTCCCATCCAGCACTCTCCTCGTGTCCTGTGTGACCCGATGCTCCTCCCCCACTTCCATACCAATCTCTCCACTGACTTTGGTAGTAGCCTACCGTAGTAACGAGCACTGTGATTGGCTAGAGTGCTCCCACCACGTCTCCAAGCCAACGCACACTCACAAACATATTGAAACACATACAAAATACTGGATTTACATTTAAATAACTTGAAATTGAATAAATATTCCTATGGTAGGACCATAAACATGCTCTCACACACATTATTAAATACATAAACAAATCAAATAAACATATATCAAAGGAATAGATACAAAAGTAGGCCAGTAGCCTAATGTCTCTGTGCTTTCTAAGACACAGTAAATATTTGACCAATTTCTTCATGAATAGTATATATCAAATATAAACAAAGACATAGATATTTATAAGAATGCTGCTACCATTTTTTCGTGTAACTGTGGAGTACTTATGGCCTGACGCAATCAATAGCAACCGGCCACTTTGACATCCAATAACTCCTGTATTATTCAAGTTACATGTCTATAATTCATACCAATTTAGGTTTACACTAATAGCTTTCTAAAGACATGTTGATCGACAAAATTGGATGAAGCATTTATATTTTGGAAATTCGTTGCTGCGTGTTACTTGTATAATTTACAGTCAGATACTAAACTTTAAACTAATAAAGATATTGAAAATCTGATTACACCACAAGAATCATCATGCAAATAATGGTAGTGTACATGTTTCTTTGTAAGGTATCTTGATTCCTCTGGCTATTATTCATTTCTACATGAACTGTGAAATGTCTGCCACAAAGTCCGTCGCCATCTTTGGCACTCCCGGCACACAAATCTCCTTCACTGACACAAAGCACAGTCCTCAACATAGTGTCAACATGGAATTCCCAGCGACGCGGTCAGCCTGGACCTCGTGCTGGGGCTACCCCTCTTGCTCCGGCTAATGTTCGGCACCATGCAGTTGCTGACGAGTCCCGGCTTGCCAAGCGGCCCATGCAGCCACAACAACTCCGAACTTAGATTATTTTCGTGGCACCACAAGTCACCCATTACCTCAAACGCTCTGTGCATCAACTTCCAAAAGGCATTGATACAGTTTCGCACTGCTGCCTAATGAACAAAATAAGAGTACTGGTAATACCAGACTAGTTGTGTGATTCGACTGAAGAGTTTCTAGCAAACAGAGCTTAGTATGTCATACAGCTTCAGATGTAAAATTAACTTAGGCGTATCCAAAGGGTATGTTATAGGACCATCACTTTTTTGTTTATCTATACTATTATATATAGAGACATCATCGTTTAATGTTATTCTCAAAAATTTCGATAAGTACTGGACCAATTAACATCAAAATTTTACATGATTTTCTAAGGAACATCCAAATGGACACAGACTATATAGCTTTTAATATTCATAATATATAAATATATATGTAATATTATATAGTTAACATAAATCTCTTGACCAATTTACTTCAAATTTTTTACATGATACACTAATATGCATTCAGATGAACATGGTTTAAATGACTGTGTTGTACATACGGCTTATCAGCTTATGATTCTAATAGTACTGTTGAGTCTGAATTGATTGAATCTTTGTAATGCTACTCATTTACAGATTACAACTACATGAAATACTGTCATTAAAACTAGTATCCTTACAGATCCTGCACCTGGAGAGGTCACTCTCATATCCCTTATACTGATAAGCCCAGCTTATTTAACCAATCATTTTAAGTGATCTCAATTCCTACTCAAGTTTTCATTTGCAATAACAATAAACAATGGCCAAGGTCAGAGAGAGGAGTAAGAGGACAGTGCGCAGGGGGGCCGGGGGGGGGGGGGGGGGGGGCGGCAAAGAGAGTAGTAACAGTAATGAGGAGATGAACAGAAACGGGGTGAGAGGAGGTGACACATGCAGATAGACGGGTGGAGGAGGAGATGGACAAAGTGATAGCAGAGGAGCAGAGGAGCTCTCTCTCTCTCTCTCTCTCTCTCTCTCTCTCTCTCTCTCTCTCTCTCTCTCTCTCTGTGTGTGTGTGTGTGTGTGTGTGTGTGTGTGTGTGTGTGTGTGTGTGTGTGTGAGAGAGAGAGAGAGAGATAGAGAGAGAGAGAGGGGGGGGGGGGAGTGAGAGAGGGGGGCGTAGTTGTGACAGAGAGGTAAATCTCGCTGTATGTGATAGATACTTGCCACCAAATCGCTGCACACACCAAATTTGCATAAACCAAAAAGTAATTTTATTTGTAAAATATGGTATTAGATTCTCATTTACTCGGTTATTAAGTTTAAAATAGCAGAGTTTCTTAGCATTTTCACCAAAAACAACCATTATGATCTTTCTGAAATGCATTTCAATGCAAGCTTTATGTACTAAAACTTACCACTGAAACACACCATACATTATAAAATCATTATTCTATCTGCAATGAACTCCCAACCTGCTCGTGGCACAACTCCTTAGTGAGCTAGGATTTTGAAAGTGGTATATCATAAGGTGTTCTGATCTGCAATGGCCTGCAGAATTTCCTTCGTAAAGATGGGTGCGTCTGTCCTTGTCAGCCTCAATAACAAGGTGCAGTTTGTTTTTCAATAGAAATGAAGATGTGACTAAGCATCTGTTTCAAAAATAAACCCATTTCCTAAGGTTGAAAACCTGCTTCATAATATAGTCTTCTTCTGTTACTATTTCTTAAATGTCTTTTTAAATTCCTTGGTTCCAACTCCATCTTCTGAACCTCAGCTTAATATCATCAAAGATAAAACAATGCTTTAAGCTATCAACCCAACCTGTGTTGGATCATCCTCTTCTTTTGTTAAGTCTACCTACAAGCTCTTGGCCTTAGCTTGAATAGCAGCTCCAGAGGGAGGGGATGTGCAGTTGATTGTGGTGCCCAATCCAACGGCTTAGCAGTTTTTCCATCACATCTGAGCAATATGTGGCCACCCTAGACACATTTAAGGCAGTTAAACAGTGAACAATTATTTGAAATTATTTTGCACTGTCATGAACAGTTCTCACAGTGGATTCCCTAAGTCCCAGAGTAAGCTGAATGTCAACAATATGCTCACCTTTCTCACAGTGATCCAAAACCTCTAACTTCATTTCTACTGACTACGGTCTTCACTACACGCTTCTTTCCCTTGACAGGCACACTTCCTTTCCTTTTACCTGGCATTTTCCTTTTACACAACACTGTCAAGTGCAACTTCACTGATCTACTGACATCAACTGATGATTCATGTCTCAACAAAGACAACAGATGTTGCACATTCAGATGCACTTTCACAGTCACAATGCTACAAAATTGTATCAGAATGCAGGAAAACCTACAGAAGATTGATGCTTGGTGCAGGAATTGGTTGCTGACACTGAACATAAATAAACATAACATATTGTGCATAAATAGGTGGAGAGATCCATTATGTATGGCTATACAACTGAAGAACAAACACTGGAAGATATCAAATCCATATCTGGAGTAAGCATATGGAATAATTTAAAGTGGAATGACCACACAAAACTAATCACAGTTAAGGCAGATGCTAGACTGATATTCACTGGAAGAATTCTCAGGAAATGTAATCTGCCTACAAAGGAAATAGCTTGCAAATTCCTTGCTTGACCAATACTTAAATATTGTTCATCAGTCTGGAACGCATACCAAATACGACTGATACAGGAAAAACAGAATAACCAAACAGCAGCACATTTCGTAACAAGTTCACTTAGTAAGAGTGAAAACATCATGTCAGCCAACTCCAGAGGCACCCATTGCAAGAGATGTGTTCATCACAATATGGTTTACCGTCAAAATTCAGAGCACAAACACTGCTTGGAGAGTCATACTGGCTCATATTTCTTTCTCTTCTTGCCCTTTCCTGTTTTGTTCCTCCAATGTCACGATTTAGTTTCTCCTATTTCTTCCCCTCATCAACTGCATTGGCACTATGACTATAGTAATCATTTTCTGCATATAACCATGAGTTTATTTGAATGACAACTTGTTTTGCTCCATACTGGACATCCTATTTACATCACATGTCTTTAGCTGTAATACAAGAAATGATGGTTTCAAAAGAGAACAACTTCTATAAATCATTCTATCACATCCTTTCATATTTCGGTTTCACTAACAACACTTCACGCAGAAAAATATAACAGCTTATGGATAAATGGCTCAATTTATCAAGGTTTCTGAATACTTGCAAATTCAACCAATAATAGGAAAATGAAACAGAAGATGTTTACATGACTGAAATTTTTATTAAATTACAGGAACTCACCTTAAATCTTCAAAGCGAAAGAAACGTCTGTGCTCAGGTGATGGCTGGTAGCAAAAGATATGGTGCATTAGGCTCACATGTTTCCACTGACCATATGAAAATTGCACTAATTCACGCTCACGAACCTCTGCAGTGCGGAACATTGGCAGCATTAAATGAAGAAGATCTGAGCACAGGCACAATACTTTTCCACCTTGTAGCAAATAGTTGATTACACGTGATCCCAGCTCATGAGAAACATTTCCAGATACAACCAACAATCGGGTATTATCCATCCATGGTTGAATTAGCAGTTGCTCCTGAGTAGTTGTATATACCGTGTATCTGAAATTCGCATGACGTTTAGACTATCCATAGTACAACAGTACAATATTTGAGTTAGTACGATGCATGAATCCGTACTGTTTAAAGACATTAAATCTACTCATAAGTCATATTCATCACTCAGCATATAATAAGTATGACAGCATTACTAAACCTATCTATTTGTAAGTAAAAGTAAAATAGGCATCAATTATATACTTGTTAATTTCAACAAATTGCTTCTCTAGAACAAAGGAATTAACAACCACAACAATGTATTCCAGTTTCTGTATGTGCGGTGCTCTTATACTTTAGGCCAGGCCTGGTCAAACAGCGCTTCACCAGTGCGAGCACTCCAGCCTCACTCCGACCTAATGCTTCAAGTGCAGAGTGGAAAAGGGGGGGGGGGGGGGGGGTCTGAGTGATGAGGAGAAAGAGGGACATGAAGGCTGCAGCCAGATGCCACTAGAGCAAAGTGGTAGCCTTCTTAGATGCCAAACAGTTTGCAGACAATACTGCTTGTGTTGAATTAGATTTACATTCTGTACTAAGAATACTATGGCATCTACACACTTGTCCAAGAAAGGAAAAGTGGAAAATCTGCATTGTTTTGCACTGAACAGGAATTGCTTCATTTTTCACATTGTTTGAAGACCATGCAAAGTGCTTAGGGTAAAGGGTAAGTAGAGTGGTGTCCAATATTTATGGTCAACATCACCAATAATTTGAATTAAATGTACTATTGCAAGGCGAGAATAATTTTGTAACAGAAATGGCTGACAGGATTGAGGCTATCAAACGAAACTTAACCCTATGCACAAATCAGTTTGAAGTTCATGACATGGAACATTTTCCAGAACTAAATGCAGTCATTTGTGTACCAGATGTGACCAACTACATTTTAGTAATTGAAATATTTCACAGTAAGTTCTCATACAGAGTCCAATATTTTGCATGACTGAAGACTTATTTTGATTTATCCGACAGATCATTCTCACTTGTGGCTGCTCATTTCTTCTGACTTGAACTGACAGATGTACAGTGAAGCATCCAGCTCAATGACCTGTTTGTTCACTCCAGGAATTTACAAGACTTAACAAAATGTTACCCCAATATCCTCGACTGCACAGGCAAGCTACTAAAGTTATTTCAATGTTTGGTTCAACACAGGTGCAAGCACTTTTCTTCTCCTTTTTTTCCTGTCGTGCAATTGACAACGGCTGGATTTAACCATTTTAATCTGTTTAGCTCCACGTGTTTGACTACATCACAAACCATAGTTCCAGATATATTAAATATTCTAAAATTGAAATATGTATAAATTTATGAACATTACAACTTAATATATGTAAAGCATTCTGTAGTTCTTTTCACCCTATTAGCACCATCTAAGGTACTCATTTCATTAAGTAATGATGTTAGTGCTTTGGCAGAAAAATAAAAAGTTGAAAATAAACACACGTGATAAAATCCTGATTATAAAAGTACGCCACAATATTCACCTCTCAGAAGTAGTTGCACTGTGTTTCAAAACACACCGTCCTAAGATTTCCATATGTGGAAGCTTCAGCATATAGGCATCTTACATTACACACCTGCTTGAAATAGCACAGTGGAGGGGGAAACTGTAATGCTGAGCAGACTTGGCTGCATTTGTGGAGCAAGAGCACACCCCATTAACACAAATCTGCCAGTATTGTGTTAGGCTATCAATACAGATGACCTTTATTACTCTACTCAGAATTTTGTCCGAGTAAAACAGAGTTTAAAAGACCCACATTTGTAGGAACAGTTAACGTCTTCTTTTTTGTTGTTGTTCTGACAGACAGACTATTTCGTCACGAATAATCATCACAGGTGAGCAAGGGATAAAAAAACGAAAGATTCTGTTAACCACCGGACTACTGATTAATATTACAGTAATCACCACAAAGAATTTACACAAGATATCACTGAAATACTCAAACTGATCACAGTTTAAGTCCACAGTTTTAACTGTCAATCAATTGAAGTAAATACTAATTTATTTGAAATAGACAATGAAACAGCATTTTAAAACAGAGGAAGAACCATTTGTATGAGACTGATGGCATTAATAGCTTTTTGAAATACACTATGCATGAAAAGTATACTGGCTGCCATAAATGAGGGAGACCTTCCAGCTCAGGAACCGACACTGAAGCTGGGTATTCTGTTATCACGGTAGCAACGCAGAAAAGAAGCACGAGTAAACCAAACGCATTGCACTCCACTCGCACACATACCACAACTACATTTTTGAGAGAAGGGAGTTAGGGAAGATGGTTTAGATCACCAGCTTAGTGGAAAGATATTAAATTTTCAATGATTAATCCTGTATCAACCTGCAAAGTGATAACAGGCATGTGTTGATGATAAGTGGAGCTCGTAAACCACCATACACCTTGTCACAATAGGTATGCCTTTGGGCAAGACAATGTTTGTCTTTCATGTAGTATATATTTAGCTGGATATCAAATCTCCTTATTTTTGTCAATGACATCATGATGAGTATATCATACAAGAATACAATGTTTCAAAGTTGTCTAATTTTTGCATTCTGCAATTCGCTACATTTCATTTTCAAATTACCAGTTCCAGGGAATGTTTCTTATTTTCAGATAACATGTTGTAGCTACAGAGTAGCCCACGGTAAAGGAACTGCCTGTCTGCTGTCATACTGCTCAAAAATCCTCAATCCTTGCTGTGCTGAAGTTTTTCAATAGGAAAGGCAGTCACTTCCTATGACATTCACAGAGAATACCATTATTGGCCTTATACATCACTGCACGAGTAGTATTGATGATAGTCATTATTTGCACACTGAACTGACATTAATACATTAAACTATCTATCTTGTATATTCAACAACACACAAAAAGGACGAAGAAAAAAATTTGAGCCACCTGTCAACTCATTCCAATCACATTAAAGTACAGTACTGCTCATAAAAGAAACATTGTGTGTGAGTGATGAAGTTATATCATTTTGAAACTCAGCATATGGACACACCCTCTAAAAACTTGTCATACAATTATTAGAACTACAAACTTGGAAAAGATGTTTGATGTTGTGAAGTGGGGTAAAAAATTGAACAGCGGTACAAAATATTTTGAAATTGGTAAAATCAAAATAGGTATCTCAGTAAATCCATAAAAACTCTGGAATATGGCAGTATGTCGCTGTGTTGGTTCAAATTACACTTTGGGCAATTTTTTTATGATTTAATATTTTGCGTCTTTGAACAAAACCAAATCAAAGGAGTGAACAGATTACAGTGCTTACTACCAATTTCTGAGCTCTCAAGAGGCACAAATGGTCAAATGGCTTGAAGCACTATGGCACTTAATATCTGAGGTCATCAGTTCCCTAGACTAAGAACTACTTAAACCTAACTAACCTAAGGACATCACACACATCTGTGCCTGAGGCAGGATTCAAACCTCCGATAATAGCAGCAGCGCGGTTCTGGACTGAAGCGCCTAGAACAGCTCGGCCACAGCGACTGGCTCAAAAAGGCACATCATGTGGCATCTTTGCCACCTGATAGCTCATCCAGAGGCTCACAATTTAAGTGAGCATCTGCATCCAGTTAGGAAGAGTAAGAAGTAAGGAACTACGTCTGAGTCAAACTCTAAGGTGACAACTTTGAAAATCCTCAAATTCTTTCCAGAAATCAGTACAATCTGTCAACACTGCTGCAGTACTTTCCAACTACAGGTCTCACTCTCACTTGAGCAGCCTGTTTCTGCACATTTCAGCAGCCTAGTGACAAATGAAATGCAATGTAAGTATATAAATCCAGTGTTCAAGGCCACTCCATGTATATTTCTGTACACTACTTTCCATCTATATACCAAATGGACGTTTCTAATCAAAGTACAATAACAACTTATTTTACATATACTTCCTAACACACAACTGATAACTATTGATGTTCACTTCTGATTTGATTTTTTATTGGTCCAGTTTTATCATACAGCACAAATTGTACAATTGATATTGGACAGGTCAAAGATAAGTTTCAATAATACATAGTATTAGCAAAATAGTAGGGAAATTAAAATTAAGTACCTATTACAATTAATTTTGTTACGTATTCAGAAATTCTCTGACAGAATAGAAACAGTGCTTTACTAGAAATGCCTTTAGTTTAGCTTTAAATATCAGATGAGTAGCATTTCTTATTTCCTCTGGTATCTTATTGCGCAGTATTACACCAATGTTAATTATGCTCCTCTCATAGGTGGTTGTTCTGTGATATTTTTGATGTATATTTGATTTCCCTCTGGTACTATAGTTGTGTACATTTTTGTTCTGTAGCAGTTTGCCTGCTTTCAGGAGGTAGTTTCTAGTGAACAAGATAGTTTCATAAATGAATAAACTTGGAACATTTAGAACACCAAGCTCAATAAAATGGGATTTAAAGGACATCATTTTTTAAAGCCACAAATTATTCTTAGAGCTCTTTTTTGCATTCTAAAAGCCTTTACGCTGTGAGCTGAGTATCAACAGAAAATGATCCCATATCGGACTAGTGAGGGGAACTGTGCATAGTATGCCTGCAGTACTGTTGTTCTGCCTGTTGAAGCCTTTAAAATTCTTAGGCCATAGCACACAGATGATAGTTTTCTAGACAAGTTATTTATGTGTGTGTCCCACTTTAAGTCATGCAGAACCCACAGACCCAAAAATTTTAAGACACTTACATTTTCTACGGCATCATTTTTTAATTGTGCTTGAATAGAAATTTGATTAGTTGGAGGAATTAAATGAAAATCGACACACACAGTTTTTTCAGTATTTATAATGAGTTTGTTTTTGTGAACCACTCAGAAAGTCTTTTCATAGAACTTTCTACTGTGGACTGCAAAGTTTCTGGACTAGATCCAGTGAGCAATATGCTCGTGTCATCGGCAAACATCATAGTTTTTCTGGGACTCATATATTCAACTAATTCGTCCACATAAATAAAGAACAGTAGTGGACCTAAGATTTGAGCCCTGTGGTACACCATATTTTATTGGTAATTCACTAGAAAGAAAGGAGTTGTTTCTGGTTTTATTCATTTTGTTGAATCCATACTGAAGTGATACTTTCTGCCTGTGGTTTTTTAGGTATGAACACAACCAGCTATGTGCTACACCTCTTACTCCTCGTCTTTCTAATTTTTCGAGCAGAATGTTATGGTCCAGGACATCAACGGCTTTTGATAAATCTAGAAAAATACCTGCCGCTAATTTATGTTGATCAAGGGATTTTAAAATGCAGTCTAAGAATTTGAAAATTGCTGTCTGTGTAGATTTAGACTTTCTAAAACCATGCTGGTGTAATGGAAAAAAGGTGCATGTTTATTTATAAAACTTAAAAGCCTGTCACAGAAGAGTTTTTCTAGAATTTTTGAGAAGGAATTTAACTGTGACACAGGTAGGTAGTTTGATATTTTTTCAGAAGAACCTTTATTTAGCAGTGGTGAAACTTTTGCTGTTTTAAAAATATCTGGAAATACACCAGTTTTTAAAGAGAGGTTGAAAATTTTTGCCAAGGGGTTTGTTATGTGGTGAGCACATACTTTTAATATGAAATCAGGTACGTCATCATGACCACTTGACTTTTATTGCTTAATGATTTAATTTTACTTATAATTTCATTGGGGTTTGTTTCATAAACATACACAGAAGCAATCGAGATCCCTGACTTGCTGGGGAAACTTGGGACTGGTCCTTGACGGTGTACTTGAATGAGGTCTTCAGCTAGTGAAGTGAAGTATTCACTGAATTTTTCCACAACTGAATTTGGGTCTGTGACTTTTGAGTGTTCATGATACATTCTTTTTCTTTGGCACTGAGCTACAAGTTTCTTCCTTTATAACTCTCCACGTGAATCTCTTTTAAATTAGATGAGTTTCTTATCAAATTGTCATTCCACATAATTTTTGCCTCTTTGTCTACTCTACCATAGATTCTTTTGGGGGCTTTTGAATAATCTGTGAATTCTTGGGTTAATCTATGTTTCTTACAACAGTACTGAAGAAATCTGTTTCTCTCACTGGAAATTTTTATGCCTTTAGTTATCCATACCTTATTATTAGTAGGTTTTACTGTTTTTACTACATTTGGAAATGCTACATTAAAATAGTGAAGAAAGATGCTCTGAAAACTCATGTACATGCTATCACCATTGTTCTGAGTGGTGATGCTTTCCCAGTTTTCCTTTGCCAGTAAGAGATTAAAAATTCTAATGTTATATTCAGAAAAGGTTCTTTTTTTTTCAACTACTTTTCCGCAACTGCTATTACTTGTTGGCATTTCTATACACAGCAGCTGTGCCTCATGATCACAATAACCCATGATCAGTACCCTGCTTGTGAATCTGTAATTTGTTTCTGAGATGAATATTTGGTCAACAATGGAATTTGTGCATTCTGTTAATCTTGTTGGGAACTGTATTGTGGGGATCATATTGAATGTGTTGGTCATATTTATCAAAGGATCTCTGGTGCTGCTGTCTTTTGAAAAATCAATATTGAAATTCCCACAAAGCACTACCTTCATATTTAGTGTACTTATCCTGTTCAGCAGAACCTCTAGTTTATTCATGAAGACTGGCAGGTTTCCACTTGGTGCTCTATATATGTTTATAGCTATGAAATTAAGCTCTGGCAGTTTAGTAATGGAAAGTTCAAAGTCTTTGTCAATTGAGTCAATATAACTTTTACTAACATCACAGAACTTTATTTGTTCTTTCACAAAGATAGCAGAGCTACCATGTTTGGAAAACTCTCAGCTAAAATGACTTGCTAATCTATATCCTTAAATTGAGGTGAATTTTACTTCGGCATTTTGTAGCCAATGTTCAGTAATGCAAATTATGTCTATATTTAGTGCATACTGGAGTAGTGATTCTAACATGGAAATTTTATTTGTGAGTGACTGAACGTTATGGTGTAGTATAGCAAAATCTGTGTATTTGGTAACTTTGGCTGAAATGGTTTCTGATTCTTTATCTAATGGCATTTCTAATACAGCACTTACCCTAAAAAATTTTCATTATCTTTCTTGTGTGTGGCTTCTGTTTGCTGGTGGCAATCAGCAGGTGAGTTAACTTCTGGAGCTTGTATAAGTTTTGCTTCATCCACATCTGTCCTCTTCGGTTTAAACCATTGCGTAATTTTTGTTTGGCTGATGACTTGATTGTTTGTTTCTCGCCTAATCGGTTTAAAGCACTTGGTAATTTGCGTTTGGCCGATGGCACAGCTTGTAACTCGTCTAAAGCACTTCTTAATCTCCGTTTGTTTGACACTTATACTTTTTTCTTCACTCTTCTTCGAAATGCGAGTACATATTTTTTTTGGCTAGTAATTTCTTTCCTGGCGTATTTAAATGAAGTCCATGGACTTCATATTTCAGAGCTTTTCAAAGCCTCCTTTCCCAGGCACAAATGTTCGCTACCATTAGGATGCTTTCCCTATTGCAGCAACTGCTTCTGAAACCAATGCTGACAACTGCTCAGTGCTTTGGCACATATAAACAGTTTTATTGTTGTAATGTGATTTTTCATGAAAACTGATAAGTTAAGCAAGTGAGTACCATGCAGAGTAATCAACCTTAACCACAAAAAAATAAATAAATGGATGGCATTTTCCAAACATATTCTTGCAGAAACTTGTTTTGCAAGTTCCAAATATTAACCACCATATCCCAATACTTATTTTCTTTGACGATTTTTGTCTCTAATAACTATTCTATTTATAGATATAACAGTGCTTACCATGATCACAATCCAAGGTCTAAAAATTATTTACATCTAAGTCTTGTACACAAAAGTGTTCATTATTCTCCCACAAACATTTTCAACTCTCTTCCACCACATATTGAAGTCTACGTTACTGGCTTGCCTACATGTAAATATAAATTAAGGAAATACCTTATGGAAAAGTCCTTCTACTCCCTTGATGAGTATCTGGAGATAAATAAATGGGTGTTTCTGTAAATTGTTATTGTCATTTCTACTTTATGTTTTGAGACTTTCTATTTTTAATGTGTTAGCCATAATTCATCTTACTTGTTTGGAAGAAGGGCAGTTATGAATATTTTTTTCAGAACTTAAATTCACTTTTAGTAATTCTGCCATGTTACTTGAACTATATCTTATTAATTTTGCTTCAGCCTTTAAGCTTATCTACTAGTTTATGTTATATTTTTGTTATTGGACACATATTTATTGTATCTCTATGCTTGTAAACTTGACTCATCCCACATCCTTGTGATTCATCACAATATTAGTTCAAGGAATTTGTAATAAAAATAAGTAGAAATATAGACACTTCACACACTTTTGAGGTCCAGAAATGGATACATGAAGAAATGCAGCTAACACAGAGATATAATAGATATTCTACTAGACTTTGTTTACAAGCCTAAGTTTCAGCCCAAACAGTACCCAAAGTTGTGAGAACTCAAAAAATGGCTCTGAGCACTATGGGACTTAACATCTATGGTCATCAGTCCCCTAGAACTTAGAACTACTTAAACCTAACTAACCTAAGGACATCACACAACACCCAGCCATCACGAGGCAGAGAAAATCCCTGACCCCGCTGGGAATCTAACCCGGGAACCTGGGCGTGGGAAGAGAGAACGCTACCGCACGACCATGAGATGTGGGCTGTGAGAACTCAGAAGCTGCTAATGCCAGTGTCGTAAAATTTCAACATTGGGATGGTAAAGATATTAATGTTATAACTATTTATTAATGATATGACATAAGGAACATTAAAGTATACAATTGATGCCATGGTTAAAATTTACCTAATATTCAGCTGAATTACACTCTTATCATTATTAGCTTATGTTCAATGTTTATTTTAACAAAACAAAAAGTTACTGCAAACAAGCTTGCCAGAAATATCATATACCATTAAGACATTTATAGTTTTGACACCAAAATGGATTGTGTCTCTTAGCATTTTTCATGATTACCACAAAAACATGGCAATACATATGTAAGGAAACTGAATTAATTTGATGATGTTCAATGATTAATCAAACAGTGTATTTACAAAAACATACATTGAAAATTGTTTGCTGATGCAAAACAAAGATGCAGATAAGAGCAAATGTATAAGTCGGCACTGTCAACCTTTTTACCTCTGCATCTATGAGAAAGAAATGATATTAATCAGTTTTTTAATTAATTATGTAGCTTTCCTCCTATTTTTGGCACATTGATGATGAACAAATCTCGAATACTGATGGCTACTAAGAATTTTTCAGAGTTTTTATTTTGTTCGTGAAGCAGCTTGATATGACCACAGTGAACATGTTTGACCATCTCAAGAAATTGAACTGAGACTGCTAATGAATGGAATTTGGAATTGTAGACATAAGAGGAACTTATGTGATATACCTCCCAGTTACTTTACTAGTTACTGAACAGAATAACATGCTGCTAAAAAGAGTTGAATCCCCCAACTAAAATAATGAAAAGCTGTTCATTTATGTGGAAAACTTGGTGAAATTCACAAGGCAGTCAACATTCATTAGCTGCAGATGAAGCATTTCATAAAGCAGCAGTCTGATTTAACAATTACACCTTGATAACCCTCATATAAATATTATAATAATCCAAGAATGTCATTAATTTCAGATAGTGCTAAGAAATAAAAAGCTGGAACAAAGTGTGCCAACAGTGCGATACTTCCTGTGTCGAAACCACACATCTGCCTCAGCTTGGTAAATCACCACCTCTTAATTTATTGAGTAGGTTGCTATCACAGCATCCAAAGAGTAAATGTAACTCTACTTTTGCCTCTTACCCTAATCACAAAAATGGGAATCAAACACTGCAGTGCTCCTTCAGATCAGTTTCTGATCACACCCGCCTCTGAAGGCGTTATAGTGTAAGCTGTGCTTAAGAGTGCAAGATATTATGACCCACTCAAGCAACAGATCGATTATTTCAAGCAACAGATCAATTATTGAAACATATTCCTCCTACTGTTAGTGTAGTTGAAGGTCGGTAATATCACAGGAAGCATTTGGTTATTTTGTCTTCATCTACAGATTTCTCTGCGCAGCACTAAATTATGTGGGTTAATTCACTTGATATTCACTAGTCACCATGGTGAAATGTTCTATCGCACAGAGTCAGTATTTTTTAATTCCCTGATTCCAGAAAATCTGTATCAAACAAAAGCTACAATAGCTTGTATTTCATGTTTCCTACCTCAGCTGCTATTAGAACAATGACAGAATCATTGCAGCAACAGCACCAGCTCACCGTACAACACACTTCTGATGTGAAAGTTAAGTTAGCAGTTGGCTAAATTTCACTGGCAAACTATTATACTTTACATCAAATTTTTTTCTTAGTGTCTTTGATCCAGTTGCAAATGGCCAGAATGAAACTTTGTTACTAAACCACAAGTACACTTTTGCATTTATGCTCCTACTATTGCTTACAGTGCATGTTAAATGCTGAAAATTACCAACTTTCTGCTACTTTGTGAAAATTTTTATTCGTTATTAGTATGCCAAGATGAATACTATTTCTTGCAGAAGACAGAGTCATCTCACATGGGTGGGCTAATAGCAGAACCAACAAATTTCTAGGTTGAAGTTATTTTAATCACATCTGCCACCAGCAATTACACCCTTTAGTTAATAGGCAACACATCATATACCTTTTGTTATGGGGAAATTAGTTGCATATTATCATATCTAAAGGCAAACCTGGGACTCCATGGATAGTTTGGATCAGAAAATTCAGTTATATAGCAGACTAATGAACATTTCCAAATTCAGTGAATATGTAATATACACATATAAAAAAAAATTGCATCACCTCAAGCCCGAGAGTTCTGGAGCCCATACAGAAAATTTGAATAGAGATTCACATAAACATCATTTCTGCCCTTTTTATTGCTCATGAAAACCACACAGTGAGATCTTCAAAGTTGGTGGTCCAGATTGCTGTACACACTGGTACCTCTAATACCCAGTATAGCACGTCATCTTGTATTGATGCTTGCCTGTATTCGTCATGGCATACTATCATCAAAGCACTGTTGGTCCAGATTGTCCCACTCCTCAATGGCGATTTGGCAAAGATTCCTTAGAGTGGTTGGTGGGTCACGTTGTCCATAAATAGCCCTTTTCAATCTATCCCAGGCATGTTCGATATGTTTCATGTCTGGAGAACATGCTGGCCATTCTAGTCAAGTGATGTCGTTATCTGAAGGAACTCATTCACAAGATGTGCATGATGGGGGTGCAAATAATCGACCATGAAGACGAATGCTTCGCCAATATGCTGCCGATGCCTTGCCAATATGCTGCCAATAAGGTTGCACTATTGGTCGGAGGATGGCATTCGTGTGTTGTTCAGCTGTTGAGGTGCCTCTCATGACCACTAGCAGCGTACATCGGCCTCACATAATGCCACCTCAAAACAGCAAGGAACCTGCACCTTGCTGCACTCACTGAACAGTGTGCCTAAGGCATTCGGCCTGATCAGGTTGCCTCCAAACATAACTTCGACAATTGTCTGGTTGAAGGCATATGCGACACTCATCGGTGAAGAGAACGTGATGCCTATCCCGAGTGGTCCATTCGAAGTGTTGTTGGGCCCATCTGTACCGCGCTGCATGGTGTCGTGGTTGCAAAGATGGACCTCGCCATGGATGCCGGGGATGAAATTGGGCATCATGCAGCCTATTGCGCACAGTTTGAGTCATAACATGATGTCCTGTGGCTGCACAAAAAGCATTATTCAACATGGTGGCGTTGCTGTCAGGGTTCCTTGGACCCATAATCCATAGGTAGCGGTCATCCACTGCAGTAGTAGCCCTCGGGTGACCTGAGCGAGGCATGTCTGTCTGTATCTCCTCCGTGTCCAAACATCATCGCTTTGGTCCACTCTGAGACGCCTGGACACTTCCCTTGTTGACAGCCCTTCCTGGCACAAAGTAACAATGCAGATGTGATCAAAGTGTGGTATTGACTGTCTAGGCATGGTTGAACTACAGACAACATGAGCCGTGTATCTCCTTCCTGGTGGAATGACTGGAACTGATTGGCTGTCGGACCCCCTCTATCTAATAGGCACTGCTCATGCATGGTTGTTTACACCTTTGGGTGGGTTTAGTGACATATCTGAACAGTCAAAGGGACTGTGTCTGCGAAACAATATCCACAGTCAACATCTGTCTTCAAGAGTTCTGGGAACCAAAGTGGTGGAAAACTTTTTTTGACGTGTGTATTTTTGATAGAGTATACTGATTTAGAGAAAAGCTTTTATGTCATCTTAAAATAACTCTAAAATACAACAAGACTATTCTCGCAAAATATTTCAAGTAATATAATCGCTTCACTGTTTCCCTATGTAGACTCAAAAACTAACATATTGCATTTCATACACGGTAGTGCTGTACAGAAGTGTAACTATGGCTGTGATTATCTCTGGCCAATTTTTGTGGTGATAAGTGTAGTTGCATCTGAATATTATTTATTTATCTGGAACATCCCTGTTCCCACCACAATCCAACCAACAAGGTGAGCTTTACAATAGAGAATGCAGAGAACAAGTTCTTTTCTTTTCTTTCTTTTTTTAAAAGTACACATACTCACCTATTTTTGTTCAGGACATTGTACAACATGTCCTTTATATTGTTACGGGCAATCACACTTTCTGAGACAATCAATACATTTGGAGGCTTCATATTCATATTTTGCTCTTTGTGTTCATCTAAGTTGTTCAGGGGATTATTTGAATCTTTCTTTCCCTCTAACATACTGCATGTTTCTTCACTTGCAGATTCAGCACTCTCAACACTCAGAGATTGTGAACTGAATATTCCAGTTTTTCTGTGGAAAGCAAAATCCCTTTAAATGAAATGTTACCACTAAAAGCAGGCTAAGATATATCTAGGAACAAGTCACTTTGAATGAAACTCACTAGAGATACTCACTATAGAAGTTTAACATCTTTCAAGATTTTTTTTTTTTAGAGGATAAGAAAGGGAAATAAAACACCTTTGTCATTATGAAACTAGTTTGAAATTCCTTAGGAGTAAAACTTGCTTTTCAAAAGCACAGCGAATAACAGTAAAATCAGATTCCCTTATAACTGATGGTTTTCACAACTAAGCAGGACAAAGGCAAGTTGCAGATGATATTTCTGAAATACAAAGGAAATTTTGCACTTTGTTGAAAGCATCTATTTTGATTAAAACATTGGCACTAAAACTGGTAACACGTTTCATTATTGCACACATGCAATCCCTCATGATAGTAAGCAAAAAGTTGAAGTTAGAAAGCAAATGCATTAGTTCAATTGTTACTCTGCACAACTACCATTTATCATGGAGTGGAGAGGGATAAGTTTATTTAAAAGAAAAAGAGAAGAACTGAGTGGATGGTTGCTACAGTAGCATGATGAGATATAGCAACATACTTCCCAACAGCAAAGAGGCAACACATGATCAATTTACAAAGAGCATGCCATATCAAATCAGTTATGCAGACACTATGGCTGTCATTGGCGGGTTTACCTGCAAGTATGATTCACAAATGCCTTCTACAACATAGTTATATACCAGCAGCAGCAAAACATGCCATGTTTCACTAGCAAGGACATTTGTAATGGCTTACTGAAAAGTTAAAATAGACCTACAATTAACAATGTTCAGTCATCATCAAATATGACTGCAGATTGCCAATTAACACTGATCTGGAGTGAATAAAATTAGGGATACATTACAAACGATCAAATATAGCTGAAAGAGAGTAACACTAAGGTAAAGGTCCACTGGTTTGTGATAGTATTTATCCTGGAAGACATGTACAGCTCAATGTACAGTTACATGGTACCATGACAGATCAAACAGGTAGGAACACCATCTCTGATAATTTGGCTAAACAATTAACTTCTGTGAACAACAGCTCACATTTCTCAGCTACATTTGCCAGTATTTAATCATTTCTTACATATAGCTAACTAGTTCCCTGATTTGGATTTATATGTGACATGCCCTCTTCACTTTTTCTACATTTTTTCAGGTCTCTAAGTGGAATGTTTCAAAAGTCTTTGGCTGTTTCACCATGATGTTCTATGACTTCATGAAACTTGTAAATACACAGAAATATGATGAAATTTATTAATTTCTGAAAATCCATTCATTCATAAACTGACATTCTGCTATCAGAAGGGCCATGCAATGCTAGAAAACGAATTTCATTCCAGGAGGCCATGTACTGCAGTGACATCCAAGAATAACAAGGGTGCTTTTATGCAATCTTCAACAGGCAATGGCCACTTACTTCTCCAGGCAGTTTGTTCTACCACCCACTGTAGGGGTGTTTCTGTGCATATTCCTTATCTCCGTGTAAATTGATGTACTAATTTTCATGGCTAAATAATCCCTGTAGATTCTACAGAGTGCAGGTCTTATTCTGTGCACATATTATGTTGATAAACTCAAAGGAGAAGGGAAGTATATTACAAACTGTTTCATTGCAATGGTTCTGTTCTGCATTAGGCCTTAAATGATGTAGGAAACCATGAAAAAACTGGGTGATTGTGTGGGAATTTCAATCTCACTCCTGTCAGCTACAAAGAATATTAGTCACTGAGGTATCTTCCTTGGCAACAAGTATGACAGACTGAAAACAAACTTATGAGCTCAATGTACATTTCATATAAAAATTATGATTTTTAAGTACAAGCACTAAGCTTGTATGTGACGAACATCATGAAATTTTACTAAAGCGCCATATTTACAGTATTGTTATAGTGTAATAGTATACTTCCCATAAAATACCACTTCTGGGGTTTGGAAAATATTGAGTTTACCTGGTTGAGCATGCTTGCTCATCATCCGAACAGAACACTGTATTACAGTTAATTTGATTACAGTATAGGAAATGCCTTTCACTCGAAATGCAATTTATTCTCTCAGCTGAAGGCAATCTGTTCCTCTTCAAAAAATTTTGGCATGCAGCATTCCCTGTAAAAATCATTCCCTTTATCAATAACGAATAAAAAAATTAACATATTAACATTGTTTTCTGGGTATAGGCATGTTTAGAGATCTACTACCTGTCAGGAATAAATTCCACAAATACACTCTGTTTTATTAGGTGAAAGAGGCACAAATAAAAGTTCATTTGTATGCTACACTATGAACTGTAAATAATTAACATAATTTCAAGATATGACAGCATTATGAACTGGCTTTAAACTGTCACCCTAGTCAGTCCACTTTTTGTCTGAGCTCAAGCTGAAACATGGAAAAATGTGTTGCTCACATCGTACACAGCCTGCGCAAAGCACCAATGTAACTTTGTTCACATCATAGGCAGGTAAGTAAATGACAAGAGATGCAAATCTTTGTCACAAGTATAACAGATGCCAGAGTGCAGTAGTGTTGATCACGTTTAATGTTATTAGCATGTCTGACAGGGTGTATAAGGGGCAATAACCACATCGGGTGTTGAGATGCCGTGAACTTGTGTGAGATAGTGTTATAAGCACCTGACAGATTTTGAAAGGGGCCTCATTGTGGGTCTTTGTTTGGCTGGCTGGCCGAATTGTGCAATATCCAACATTATGGGGCATTCTTATGTTACACTGCCTGATGCTGGACTGCATGGGAACGTGAGCACAGAAATACTTTTCATGAAGTTTCCGGTCAACCATGACTGACAACCACAATGAAGCATCACCATTATTGTGCACCATGTACATTGTAACCCTTTCATATCTGAACAAGTAGTTGACTCTTGGCAGCATTCTTTGTCATTCCGTACCATTGGTCAGAGAATATAGCAGACACAAACTAGAACATTATTGTTGCATGCATTTACATCTACATCTACATGACTACTCTGCAATTCACATTTAAATGCTTGGCAGAGGGTTCATCGAACCACAATCATACTATCTCTCTACCATTCCACTCCTGAACACCTAAACCTTTCTGTTCGAGCACTGATTTCTATTATTTTATTTCGATGATCATTCCTACCAATGTAGGTTGGGCTCAACAAAATATTTTCGCATTTGGAAGAGAAAGTTTGTGACTGAAATTTTGTAAATAGATCTTGCCGCAACAAAAAATGTCTTTGCTTTAATGACTTCTATCCCAACTCGCGTATCATATCTGCCACACTCTCTCCCCTATTACGTGATAATACAAAACGAGCTGCCCTTTTTTGCACCCTTTCAATGTCCTCCGTCAATCCCACCTGGTAAGGATCCCACACCGCGCAGCAATATTCTAACTGAGGACGAACGAGTGTAGTCTGTCTCTTTAGTGGACTTGTTGCATCTTCAACCTTTGGTTCACCTTCCCCACAATATCATCTATGTGGTCTTTCCAACTGGCTGCAATTAACACCACATACAAATGGCTGTCTTTGGAGTCGTGCCATGACTGGGAGGCTACACTGGTTAGAGCTCTTTTCATTTTGATGCACAAATCTGAGAGTACTTTGAAAGTTTAACATATTGCTGTCCCTTATATTGTATAGAAAACCAAATAATCTTGCAGTTTCATTCAACTGTGTGAATCGTTCTTCTACAGAACTAACTGCTTGTCGAACATTACAAAACAGTAATTTACTCTGATCTTCTCTTTGGAGTAAGCAGTCAGTTTCATTTTCCTCCTCTTTATCTCTGGCTGAAAAATTGGCCCAATATTAGTTTCTCCAGCTAGCTCCTAAGCACCAATGAAAATTCTCTCAAATTCCAAGTCACTCTTCAGGTTTTTAATATACTCCTCTGTATTTTAGTTTTCTCAAGAGTAAACTGCTTCTCTTGCAGCAATTTATTGGTCAAATTGATTTAAAATAATACACTGCGCCATTTTAAACAGCCACAACAAACTAAAATGAGGATATTCTGTACAGAAGACCTTCAGCTTCTACACCAGAAATGCCTCTGAGAGTTGAATCTCCAGAAATTTCAAACACCGCATCATCCACATGCAGTAACTGGTACCTGATGGCCATTGAGGCATCAATCCAGCTTACCGAGTATCACTCAAATCTTTCAGAGTCAAAGATGTTGTACAACATTGCAATAAATCCTATTGACATGGTGATGCAGCAAATAATACATGCAGCCACTGTACAACATCAAAAAAGGCTGTTGTTTCATACCAACATGAAGCAGTGTCATTGACCACAAAGTTCAGGGTGTGGGATCTGCAAGGGACATAGAGGGCACATGGATTATTATCCAGAATTTTCTTCTGTGGGCCAATTTCCTTGCCATTCACATTGCTCCTGTTATCATAGCCCTGACCTTGTAGGTCTTCAATTGACAATGACATGCTTCTGACCTGATGGAGCAGAATGTGATTCATCGCTTTACCAGTGGCTTCAGTTAATGGTACAAATGCCAAGAAGAGTTCCTTTATTTGTACAAGACTGTTTCCTTGGTACCCTTCATTAGAAGACGGAAATGATTCAGGCCAGTCATAGCTCCTGTCAAGTGATCTCGCCAGCCGATGACAGCGGGTATTCAGAGCTTAGGACACGTGATGTAGTCAGCCAATAGCAACATCACTGCTAAGTAGAGCGAACACACAAAGAGAAAAAGTTAATGGTTTAAATTAACATATAATATTGGTCTGTAAGATTAATACGCTGCAAGAGAAGCTAAGCTTTCACATACAATGTTGGTCTTTTATGCGCATATTACAAGTTAAGATATATCACACAAATGTGATCGTGAAACTGTTAATAATGACTTAAATGTCTGATTTTCTGGGCTCGAAATTCATCTAAATGGCTCGTCATTAAAGAGTTGATTTTTAAATTACAGTCAAACGCTCTGTGATTTAAGAAATTCATCATACGTTATCACACACAGCTGCATTGTAACTGCCAGAATTGTACTTTGATAGTAACGCTTTTCAAACCACCATTCGGAGTATTTTCCCGTGACCTGTTAGAAATAGGTTTGTTTCCGCAGTTGCCAGAGAGTGTCACCGCGCTTGCACAGCTACGATGTCGCTGGGAGCCCGTATGTTCGTACGTGTAAAACATTAAAAGATCATACATTATCTAATAGAATAAACAAAACATCAGAGGATACTCCAAGAGCATCGGAATTTCGAGACCCATACTAAAATGTCCACATTGAAAGTGCACATTTGTATGTCCATATTCCCAGTTAAGTAGGCCACGCCCTAATATTAAGCTTTTCAATGTGGCCTTCAGGATGTAAATTTTCTTGGAGTTCCAGTAATGTGTTACCTCACGTTTGGTTCTTTATTATGGCATAATGCCATACATGCTAGAAGTTGTAAATGTGCACTTGAAATGCACCAAACAGTGTGTGGAATTAAAAAGGAATTTCTGTAGCAAACTGACAAAAATAACTTCATTGTTCTGCAAGGCAATTAATGCTTGACTACCAGAAAGGTGGAAAGCAGAAATTTGTTTTGTTTTCATTTGACGTGAGAGCACTAAACGAAGAGGAAACAGTAAAATCACTAAATGTAAACACGGGTCACGTGGAGACTACCACTACCCGACTGTAACTCAGACTGCTCAGCCCATCAGCCCCTGATCTACGATATTTCCGAACCGGTGCAATACCCCGCCACTTCCTAGAGTGTTTGAGATAGGACGTCAAAAATTTTAAAAATAGAATTTTCAAAAATATGTTCATTTTGTAGCGCACATCTTTCTGAAGAGCCTGATGCATAAAACGTGTGTTCGAGGAAATGTAAGACGTAATTCGGTCGTAAGTGTGTCGAAGGACAGTGCCTCGCCTCCTCACACAGCATTCTTCTATCGTACGTCAGTGTGCTTCGCTCTGTGGAATTGTATATTTTGTAATGGATGCCATCAAACCATATTCAGGACAGTGGAAATTAAAATGTCCTGTGGTGCCTCTCCTGCTTACAATTGGCCGGTTTGAAATCTTGTCCCTCTTCAGAAAATTTGCACTCTTTATTCCCTATCAGCTAACAATTTGCTGCCCTGTGTGACATAAAATTAAATATAGGATACATAAACCCAGTAAAGACACGAGACAAGCAAGACAATACACATTTCTTCACTCCTTGGCTACTAGAATTTTTTCCTCTTTAATCTTGCTACAGCTTCATATGGCGTGCTTTGCTTCTTGCAAAAGAATCTATTACTCCATCAAAGTTCGTGAAATATTTTGCTACATGAAAAGTCGAAATGTTGTTGTCTAATACTGAAAAAGCTGTTAATGCAAATAGGACCCAAGACTGGTGTGGTTTCCCGATCTGTTTACGTCTATTTTGTCACTCTCTGTTAGATAAAATGAAATAGGCCTTTCTAATACAGCTACAATTGTAATACACACCAAATGAACGAGACCGTTTTAGCACAGACGGTTTTATGTAACGACAGAATATAATTCACAAAGTACCAATATCAAGTGCCTCTATTAGGCCTACTACAAGCAAAAAGCCTTACATTAGGAAGTAGTTTCACATTTCATTCATACGCTCCAGTTTCAGAAGTATGAGATCGAACAGTAGTAGCACGAAATTTTTATACAGGCTTGGAATCGTCATATTGTTCCATAATTTATATGATGTCCCGGTTTCTTCTCCTACCTCGTTCTAACAACTGTCTTGTTAGCACTAGTTCTGTGACATTTCCTGCCAATGTTAAAGATTATTCGCAGGTTAACTCCACTGCCAGAATCACTGGTTCAGTTATCCTGCGATTATTCTCCGGTTAGGTGTTGTTACATGTTCGTACAACGCGTATTCCGCGCTTCTTCCAGAATAGAATTTAAAGCGGCTGCTAGCCGGGGACTGTAAAACTGACCCTTACTAGTATAGCGATCTGCCAAAAAATTTTCTGTCAAAATTTCATTTTCTTAGATACACCGAGAAGGTAATACTTAATCTTTCTTACCTGTTATTCGTTTATTTCCACTCCTGTAGTCTAAATCTATGGATTTAGCTACTAATTATAACAACGCTCATCATTCGCAAACCCAATCAACCACACAATCAGACAGCGGTTGTCAATTCATCCGTTCGGCCTTACTTCGCTCAGCTCATATAGCCCCTTTTGTCTGTAGGAAACTTTGTTTCTACATGCGATGAGGATTCACCTGACAGAGACATCGTATACACTATGCACACATTCACAAATCAACTTACGATTGATTCAGAAATCAACTCAGAATGTGTTCAACAATGTTCAAAAACTGACAGGGATGCGTTTCAAATTCATATGAATAATTGATAGACTAACATGCGCCGGATGCTAGTCGCTTTGTGAAACAAGATTTCTCCCTCAATAGTATGAATCTGCCCCCCACCCCCCTGCCAGAACTGGGCCTTCTGCGCATGCAAGAATCCAGCAGCTTGGACGCTCCAGTAAAATTTTTCCCGGTAGCATCTAGCTGATGGCTGCGACTGCTTACACAGCCAACAGCCACATTTCTGTAGCCAAAAGCGGGAGAAGGTACTACTCAATTGCGCATGATCCTGCTTGTAACTGCTACAACGAATCTAGTGTAAACAGTTGTGACGTCACATTCATTGGAGGCAATGTGTTGTTATGGAACATTGCATAGTCTTCCTCAAGCCTTTGACACATTTTGCTGTTGGCAGACGCTTGTATGAGCACTGTGTTTTGTTGCTGTATATGACGCATTTCCTTTGCAATTTAAGTTTTAATTTCGTTCTTTCTCGTGTTCATGTTTTATTGTTGCAGTATTATTCTGAAATAGCGGTATACAATAATATCCTTTGTTAGAGTATCGGTTCATGCCAGTCAAAATTACAGAAATTTAACTGAAAACAAAAACAATGAAAACTTCCTGGAATTCTAAAAAAATTCAAGGGTTTTTCCCGGTTTGCTCCCGGATGAAAAAATTCCCGGGTTTTTCCCGGATCTCCCGGGTCATATACACCCTGGATTTTGAAAACAGAAGTACATAAATTGTTCCTATTTTTCATTTTTTCCTCCTCATTTGCTCAATTTTTTCACTGTTTGACTTGAAATTAATTTTTGCCAACCCCAAAATTTTGACCCCTCAAAAGGCTGCCAAGCCTCGTCTAACAATAGAAATGGCCTTGTCTGGATGGGAAGGCTGTAGGGAAATGATGGCTGATAATTTTAGTACTTCCAAAATTCCTTTGCAGCAGCTGTTTCACTGGCTGTGCAGTGTGCAAAAAATGATCCTACTCATATAACCGCACTGTTTTGAAGGGTTGGAATGACATTAGAGCGCAAAAGACTCTCATAGTGTTTACCAGTGACAGTACACATAACAAGACTCACAAGACTCATCTCCTCAAGGGAGACATTCCACGTGGGAAAAAAACATGTTTAAAAAACAAAGATGCTGAAATGAGAAAGTGTTGGTATGTTGATAGAGACAGTAAAAAACATACAAACACACACCAAATTTCAAGCTTTCGCAACCCAAGGTTGTTTCATCAGGAAAGAGGTAAGGAGAGGGAAAGACGAAAGGATGTGGGTTTTAAGGGAGAGGGTAAGGAGTCATTTCAATCCCGGGAGCGGAGAGGCTTACCTTAGGGGGAAAAAAGGACAGGTATACACTCACGCGCACACACACTCACATATCCACCCGCACATATACATTTGCAGAATGAAGTGGTACTGGTTGATGTGTGTGTGGATTTTGTGTTGTCCATGTTCTGCATTTCTGCATACTGACATGTCCTTCATCCACCCACAGAATTTTCCATGGCCATTCATTGTCCACTACCATGAGAGCAAGAAACTCCAGAGCAAACATTTCTCTTGCTGGTTGGTCAGCATGAAGCAACTCCTGAACATGCGTTATTTTGTACGGACAGCAATTTAGGATGTTTCGTAGGATTTTATGCACTTTGCTCGCAGGTACATCCAACATTTAGGCAATTTTGCACGCACTGCATGTCTGCAGAGCACTGCTGGAACTCTCCTGCAATACAGTGGCCACATCTTTGTAAGACGTTGGATCACCTGCTTTCCTCTCTCTGTCACTCTGCACTTCAAAAGAATTCGTCTTCTCAAATTTTGTAATCATTTTCTCCAGACCCTTAGCAGACATTGGACCAATGCCTTTTTTCATACCCTTGAGTGTCCAGAACTCCTGTAGGTCTATTGGCACACAGTCAGTTTTCTTGAAAAAGTGCTTTACCAGCAGCTCGTGATCCTTCACAGAGACAGTTATGTTGGGCAAACTGAGGAACAGCAGTGCGCTGCGTGTCTATTGGTGTGCATATTCTGACACACACAGCACAACATAATAGTCATATTATCATTATGTTCCACGATATATATCACCCTGCATCAACAATATGCTGTCCAGATCTTACTTCATTCTGAACAGTGGTTCTCTTTATACAGTGTTTTGAAACTGGAACTTTAATTTTGGAGATCCTGTGCGTTCAATCTACAAGAACTAAATTCAATACTTGCACTTGTGTTTTTGTGTTTGGTGAGAATGGCAAATTTAAACATCTGAGTGATGAAATTAGAGAAATACTACAAACTGAAGATCCAGCTGTGGAATCTGGTAGTGATTTTGAAGACCATGAAGACTTTGAGGCACTACCAAGAGAAAGTACAGATTCATCAAGCAATGTTGAAATTATTCATGTAGTGGGCCGTTCACAGTTGCGAAAGAAGCACAAAGTCAGAAATAGTGAGTACAGATGGCTAACAGACGGAACGTTTACACCTCAGAATTACACTTCCTCTAACAACAATTCTGGAGTGAATCCTCATTGTGGACTGAGTGAGGAACCTACTAAAAGTGAATGTTTTGAACTTATATTTGAAAGGCAACTGTTGGGATACACTACTAGTTAAACTAACAACTTTTACAAGGTAGTGAATGAACAATGCAAGGATCTTTCACATACATTGGACAGATAGAAATGTAGAAGAGATAAATCAGTTATTAGCAGCCTGCATGCTGATAGCTCACACAAAAATGAGTAGACTGAAGGACGACTGGTCTACAGACTCATTTACTGAAACACCTCTCTTTTCAAAAGTAATGCCTGGGGATATATTTCTGACAGTTCTTCAATCGTTCCATTTTATTGAAGCACACATTTTGGGAGATGCTGAGAGGGTGAATAGGCTTTCTGAAAGAAAGATATTGTGAATTTTTTGAGAGTGAATCTTAAGTTAATTATACATCCATACAGAGATTTGTGCACTGATGAGTCTGTAATGCTGTGGAAAGGTAAACTTTTCAAACAGTATATACCAAGCAAAATGCACCGATATTACAGTGTACACGGGAAGAGAACAGAAATTAAAGTTACCTGTGGCCTTGGTGTATCTGGTGCTGTTGTAGACACTCTGTAGAAACCTTAACTCAACAAAGGTCACAGTCTTTCACCTGATAACTGGTATACAAGCCCTGACATGTTTACAAGCCCTGACATGTTTTCCTTTCTACACAAAAATAGAGCTGATGCCTGTGGGACAGTTAGGCCAAAAAGAAAAAGCATTTCAACTAATTTGCCTTCAAAACTAAAGAAAGGGCAAATCACATCACGCCATTCTGATTTTATGTTGGCAGTATAATTTATGGCAAGAGAGAGGTGTGCATGCTTTCAACAATTCATACAAACACAATTGTTGAAATAAAGAACCACAACAGAGTAACAGGTGAGAAAATCAAGACACAAAGTACTGCTGTAGAATATAACTAGAAGATGGAAGCAATAGATAAAACGGACATGCAGATCAGCTCTGTTGGTACTAAAAAACTTTCTTTCATGTCCTGGACCAGTCTGTACTGAATGCCCATGTCGTTTACCAAATGAGAACTGGTAAAAAAAACCACAGCTAATACACTTTTGCTTGGAGCTAGTGAGACAGTTGCTTGACAAATACAGCATTCCCAGAAAGTCTGCAAAGGGAGGAAGATCCCCATCAAATGAAACACCATGGCATCTCACAAAGAGGCACTTTAATTTTCCAGTATCTCAGACTGTGGCACAAGGGTCCAGGACCCAAAGAACATGCCATGTATGCAGTCATATGCCAAGAAAAAAAAGAAACTATGGTATGTTTATGTGTGCACACCAAAAGAACATACCATGTATGTAGTCAAGCAATACGAAGAGACAGAAAAGACACTAGGTTTATTTTTGTAGAATGCAATAGCCCTGTACATGTAAATCAATGTTTTTGTGAGCACGACAGCTTAAAAAAATTTCAATTAATTTGACACTTCCTTGTACTACTTATCAAGTAATTAATACAATAAAATGAACTGAGAGCTAATTCACTGTCATTAAACTTCGAAAAGACCCACCACATGCAGTTAAGAATCTCCAGAGATGTCCTTGCAGCATGTGTATAATATATTAAGACAAGCAGATAGAAGAGGTAGACAGTGTTAAGTTTCTGGGACTACAACTCGATAATAAGTCCAGATGAGAAGGCCATAGTACAGAATTGCCAAAGCGCCTAAAGAAGTCTGAATTTGCAATACAAATGTCAGATGTAGGAGACAAAAATACAAAAAAAAAACCTTGCATATTTTGCCTACTTTCATTATATTATGTCATATGGCATCACATTATGTGGTATCTTGTCAAACCAAATAAAGTTTTCAGAGTGCAAAAGTGTGTAATGAGACTCATTTGTAGTGGAAATTCAAGAATATCATATAGAGACCTGTTCAAGGAACAGAGTATTCCCACCACTGCTTCTCAGTATATTTATTCCTTATAAGAAATTGTTGCAAATAATGTGTCTCTATTTCCAACCACTAGCTCAATCCATAGCATACATACTAGGAATAAGGAAAATCTACATAAAGACATAAAATCGTTTACCTTGTTCGAAAAATGGGTCCAATATTCAGGAACACACATTTTCAATAAATTGCCAGTAATCATCAAAAACTTGGTTTAAGATAAAGCACAGTTTAAACAGAGTTTGAAAGACTTTTTGGTAGGAAAGTTCTCCTACTCTATACATGAATGTCTTAAAAGAGACTGTCAGAACAGCTTAAGTAAAAATGTCTCTCAGATTTCAGTTTTTACACCACTTGGTCACAACACTCAAAAATAGGTATTTTGCATATGATAAATTTATTAAAAGCACATAACTATGTTTCATTCTCACGGTGTATTAATTCTGTAAATATTAGCACTTCCAGTTTACTATAATTTATCCACATCTTGACAATCTCCTGACAAAAGAGCAGGGAAGTCAGTATTATATTCAAATTTTCTATGTTTGTACGTTATATTTTCTGACATATTCCACGCCCATGAGAGTCATCTCATTTTTGGGTCTATGGAATGAAAACTGAAGCTACTACAATGTAAAAACAATCCAGACACCGAAGTGCCCACACTCATGGCCATGGCAAGACTCAGAAAGAGCAAAAGCGAGAGAAAGAGAAAGAGTGACAAAAAGAGTAACGGCGAGAGAAAGAATAAAAGTGAGAGAAAGAATAAAAGTGAGAGAAAGAATAAAAGTGAGAGAAAGAACAAGAGCAAGAACAAGAGCATGAGCTTCAAGAAAGCTAGTATAAATAGCTTTCTGTGGCATGTTTCTATGTGCCACACTTGGTCAGCTACAGATGAGTGACTGTATGTGCGTGCCACACCCTTTTCACTAAACTAAACATTCATCAAATTCAGAGCCTAATTTGCACTTAGGTTTCACTAACACAGCTCTTTACATAAAATATGTCATATGATTTTTTGTATCAGATAGACCCTAACTGCTGATTGTCCAATACTGTACTGCAAACTGGCTTGATTTTTCGCCTATGAATGAAATTTTAGAACATCCATCACATGTATCATCTTCAAGAGGGCAAATTTGAATCCAGCTTCCCATTTCTTTACTGCTGAAAATGACAGACCAGACATCTCATAAATCTTCACCTATTTTAGATGAGTTTATGCTGGTGATATTTGCATACAAAACAAATATTTCCATGATATCACATTACTTCGGGTGATCTATTTGTATGAAACATGCATGATATGATTATTTATGAAAGCACACAATTATTCTACAGGTCATGTGGACAGTTTACTTAGAGCATTACACAATATCCACCAACATAACAAAAACAAGATTTCGCTCTTGTTATCTTTGTTACAGTTTGAACCAACTTTCTGGTTTCCCTTACATCCCAAAGCTTACTCTCTGCTTTTGTAGATAATACAGCTGAATGGGGAAAAAGAGGAAAGCTTTACTTCTCAGTGGATGCTGTGAATCTCTGTTAGTCAGCCAAAATATTACTGCACCTGGGGTATCAACCATGGATGCAATACATGCCTTTGTTGACAATGTTATGGAAGCCATAAATAATATGATGATGGTTGGAGTATTTTGTGACCTATCAAAAGCTTTTGACAGTGTAAGTCACCATATTCTCTTGAGTAAAGCCAAGACCCTAGGAATGGGTGGAACCGTAGGCACGTGGCTTGAATCCTATGTGTGTGGTAAAAGCAGAAAGTGATTGTGAAAGGACTGCATGGTGGCCAGGTATCTTCAGAATGGGGCTCCATTACTGCGGGAGTACCTCAAGGCTCAGTATTGGGCCCACTGCTCTTTCTAATATTTATAAATAACTTAGCACTATGTACAGAATATGGGAAAACACATGTTTGCTGACGACACCACTTTATCAGTTAATAATCTCTCAGGGAATGCGTTAAAAGAGGCTGCAAATAAAGCTTTTGCAGATTTGAGAAACTGGTTTGAAACCAATGGCCTTACAGTCAACCTAAAAACGACAAATTACATTCATTTATCTTCTAACACAAATGTTACTAATGAAATGAACCTAAAAATGGGTGAGCACGAGATTTTGAAGGTTGAGTCCTCCAAATTCTTGGGTCTGCACACAGATAGCAAAATGAAGTGGCACCACCATATTCAAGATCTGTGCAAAAGGCTAAGCTCAGCAATGTTTGCCTTAAGAATAATTTCAGACACTAGGGAAATGAGCACAATAAATATTTTGGCTATTTTCACCAACTTATGGCCTATGGTATAATATTTTGGGGAAATCAACCAACAGCAAAAAAAGTGTTCCATGCACAGAAGCGAGCAATAACAATTATGTGTGGAGTACATCCTAGGCACTCGTGCAGGGATCTGTTTAGAGCTCTACAAATCCTTACAACACCTGCCCAATATAGTTTTTCCCTGATGTGCATTGTTTCAAAAAATAGCAACTTAATCAAAATCAATAGCTCATACCACAGTTATAACACCTGAAGTAACTGGATATCCATTATGAGCTAAAAACGAAAAGCATGGTCCAGAAGGGGGTTTTATACAGTGGCACCAAGATTTGTAATGCCCTCCCACTGCACATTAAAGAACTGGTTGGAAACATGCCAAAGTTTAAAGAAAATCTGAAGCAGTTCCTTTTAGATGAATCTTGTTACAGTATTGATGAATTTCTTAGCAAAAAATGCATAGAATCTCTTGTTTGTGCTTAAACCTTACTGTGTGACCTCTACAATTGATTAATTATACTCTGTAAGTACAGTGTAACTTAATACAATACCCAAATTTATGTATGTCTGTATATGACACCTGTATAACTTAAGAACAATACCCAAATTTATGTATGACTGTATATTCTTTCAGATGTACTGTATCGTAAATAATGTGTATGGGTATATGCTAAACTTCACAGTTTCTTTAATCTAATGATAAGATCAATGTATCTGTGCACAAAACAATAATCTGTAAAAACATTGACTCGTTCTATATCCAGGGATATGTTTGCATATGGATCTATGGAACACGAAATAAATAAATAATTAATGATTGTATGACGGTAAGTCAATTATTATCCACAATTTAGTTACATTCTTATTTATTTTGGTAATACTGTCATTTTACGTTGATGACGCAGGCTTTGTTTATTTGTTGTTATATCGTTGCAATTTTCAAGCTGCTAGGTTCGTTTCGTTATTACTGCAGTGCTGTTAAACATGGCTGCTCCGCTGTGTATTTGCACCAAATAAGAGGAATGTTTAGTGACCCGTTTTTTGTGGTCGGAGGACGTATCAGGGGCCGAAATTCATCGAAGGTTTTTTGTACAGTACGAGAACAGTGTTTTGACAGAACGGAGCGTCTATGAATGGATTGAAAAATTCCAAAATGTCGCACAAGTGTTACGCAGGATGAAAGAGCTGGACGACCGTTTACCGCCACAAATGAAGAAACCATTGAGCATTCGCGTGAAATGATTCTCTTAGACAGGCGATTAACTATTGATGAAGTGACCCATTGTATGCAAATTAGTCACTGTTCTGCCTACGAAATCATCCAGGACAGACTTGGGTTTCATAAAGTTTGTGCATGATGGGTCCCAAAACAACTCACACAGTTGCATAAACAAACGTGCTTGGACACCTGCAAAAAACATTTGGAGCACTATGGTAACAGGGGGGACAACTTCTTAGACAGGATCATTACTGGTGAGGAAACATTGATCCATCATTACGAGCCAGAAAGTACACAGCAAAGCATGGAATGGAAACATCCAAATTCACTGTGCAAGAAAAAGTTGAAGACCCAACTGTCCACAGCAAAACTGATGTTTACTGTTTTTTGGGACATATGCGGTCCAGTACTGGAACATTATGGGGAAAGGGGCACAACAATTAACAGTGTAAGTTACAATGAGACGCTTACTGCCAGGCTAAAGCCTGTCATTCGAAGCAAATGCAGATGATTGCTGTCAAAATATGTCGTGTTGTTGCACAACAATGCCCGTTTGCATACTGCTAACCACACTGCTGAAACACTCCAGAAACTCAAATTTGAAGTACTGGATCATTCTCCATCTAGTGCCAATCTTGCCCCTTCCATCACTTGTTTGGCCACTCAAACTGGCATTAAGGGGCCGTCGATTTGCCTCGGATGAAACACTGAAAGAAGCAGTGCATTCCTGGCTCGCAGCTCAACTGAGAACCTTCTTTTATGAGGACATCAGGAAGCTTGTACAACAATGGACCACGTGCATTGAAACGCAACAAGACTACGTCGAAAAATGATGTCCTTGTAAGTTTCCTATTTGATTACAATAAAATTTTATAACTACTTTGCGGATAATAATTGACTTACACTCGTATATAACAACTGAACTGAAAGCATTGGCAGTATTATGTATTTTCCTTAGTGACCACTTTACTTGTTTACCATAACAGCACCACATGTTTCCGATAATGCCCAAGTGCAATAATATTGTGGTCGAGAAGTATAGCGTACAAAGGACGTGCAAAATATTATTCAGGATTGTGTGGTCTGCAAACTGAATAGTCTTTTGTCAATCCAATTTGAGGTGGTGAATCCAGGGTGTATACGTGGACAAGGAAAAATATTCCCGGTTAAAAATACACTTTTTCCGTGTTAAGTGACAGTATACTCTTCCTCGGCACAGTAAAACTCATCAATCCTTTGAATGTTTATGGTTTTATATACCGGAGTAGAATTTCCCAGCACTTTAGAAAACGAAACTCAGGGCAGAAAAACACGTTTTGAAAGACCTTTGATGTGCGGCAATATGTACGCTGCATATTTTCGTATTACGAAGGTTTAAATATGAATTCCACCAGACACCGCATGGCACTTTCTGAAACTTTGCAACGAGATTGCGATGTGCTTTTGCTCATGTCACGTGATCTCGCCAGCTGAGGACACATGATGCAGTAAAGCCAACAGCAAGATCACTCTTCAGTAGTGCGAACTCACAAATAAGAAAAGTTAATAGTTTAAATTAATATACATAGCATTCACATATAATATTGGTCTCCAAGATTAATAAGCTGGAAGAGAAGCTAAGCTTCCACGTATAATGTTTGTGCGTGTTACACTTTAAGAACATGACACAAATGTGCCAGTAAAATTTTTAATAACGACCTAATGTCTGATCTTCTGGGCTCGAAATTCTGCTAAACGGTCGTCCTCAAAGAGTTGGTTTTTAAAATGAGAGTTAAACGCTTTGTGATTTAAGACATTCATCGTACATTCTCACACATAGTTCATCTTGCGTAAAAGGAAATCTGCTTTGAATGTAACGCTTTTCAAACCACCATTCGCAATATTTTCCCGCGACCTGTTAGAAATAGGTTCATTTCAACAGTTGCGAGAGAGCACCAGATAACAGGCGTCACCGCGCTTGCGCAGCTACGATGACGCAGGGAGCCCCTATGTTCGTACGTGTAAAACATTAAAAGATCCTACATATGTCATTAAAAAAAATGCATCAGACGATACTTCAAGAGCGCTAGAATTTCGTGAACCATACTAAAACGCCGAATTCAGCTTAAAATGCACATTCGCATGTAAATATTCTTGGAGTACCAGTACTGTATTATCTCATGCTTGGTTCTTTATTATGCACAATGTCATACGTGCACTTGAAATGCAGTAAACAGTTGAAACTAGCCAATTAAACAATTCGTTTCAAATAAATTGGCTGCCTCAGCAGAAAAGATTAATTTTAAGCCAAATCTCTTTAGCAAACCGGCAAAAATAACTTCATTGTTCTGTAAAGCGATTAATTATTGACTGTCAGTAAGGTGGAAATAAAATCTGAAACTAATAACATATTTTAGCCTTCCGTAATTATGCACACGTATTTCAATTCATTTGATAGCTCCCGGCCTAAAAAATCCGTTTGTTTATCATTTAACGTGAGAGCAATAAACGAAGGGGAAACAACAAACTCCCAGGTCACGTGGAGACTCCCCACCCCAATTCAGACTGCTCTGTGCATCAGCCCCAGATTTACCATATTTCCGAACCGGGGCAATAATAAGCCACACCTCTGTAACCAGAAGCGGGAGAAGGTACTACTCATACGCGACTCAAGAGTCCGCTCGCAACAGCTCAAGCTAATTAATTTAAGCATTTGTCACATCACGCTCATCGGAGGCAATTTGTTGTTATAAGGCATTGCACGTCTTCCTAAAGCCTATGGTACACTTTGCTCTTGGCAGACGCTTGTATGAGCACTGTTTTGTTGTTGTATACGGCGCATTTCCTTAGCAACTTAAGGTTTTTTTTTTGTTTTTTTTCTCCTTCTTCATGCTTTGTTGCTGCAGTATTATTCTGCTGTAGCGGGATACAGTAATATCCTTTGTTAGAGTATTGGTTCTTCCCAGTCAAAATTACAAAAATTTAACTGAAAACTAAAACAATGAAAAATTCCCAGAGTTCTAGACAATTCCCGAGTTTTTCCCGGTTTTCTCTCGGATGAAAAAATTCCCGGGTTTTTCCCGGATCTCCCGGTTGTCCCAGGTCGTATACACCCTGTGAATCATTGCATTACTACAACTTGTAACATAACTCAGCCAGCCTACTCCATTATTTAAAGTGTAATATGAAATATGGTCAAACATCACATTGTTACAGGACTAATATATTGTTAAAGCAGCAAGCCCAATTAAGTTTACACGAATGGCTGAGAGATTACATCCAATCTGATTGCTGACTTGACACTTATCCATCTAAATTACCCAAGTTACGTACTGACAAAATTCTCAAGCTGGTCTTCGAATTCTATTAAAGTAGCGAGTCTTCAGTCAGAACATGTGACTGGATACAGGAATCTTGTCAGGCAGAATTCAGTATGTAATTTTGGATGAAAATTTCTCTAAGGAAGATAACCTAACATGAAGCATGACTCAAGGAAGTGCACAGTACCACTGCTATTCACAATTTAAATGACTTAGCTGGAAGTGTAAGCAGTCTTCCATATATTTTTTTATTTTTTTTGTAGATGATGCTGTGTTCTTATAGGCAAGAGGTATCTTATTAAAACTATACAACTATTATGATTAATAAAATTCTTTTCCGGGCTATTATGCTGTGGTCTGATGGATTTCGCATTGTAACCCGACGTTTCGTCCCCATCTGCGGAGGACATCTTCAAGGGGGTTCGTGGCTTCTGTTAACTTCCGAAACACACACTGTCTCACTACTGACTGCAGCAAATTTTTGTTTTCGCGTGCTCCCGCGCATAGGCGTGACGTCACATGTTTTGAATACGCGAGCGCAATTGGCCGTTGTCGGTTGCCGCCGTCCGCTGTGGCTATCATCCCATGGCGGAAGACTGGTACACATCTTCTTCAGCACCGGCATCCAGATGTCATTCAATTTCACGCCCTCCTCCTTCCTATTAAAATTCCTGGGGTGTTTCATAATCTCTATAGCCTCTCTGTAAAGCCTTTCATGATATCCGCTTGTGGCTGCCAGTACTTGAGTTCTATCAAAATAAATGTGGTGGTCTCCTGACTGCAAAGCGTGTTCCGCAACAGCTGATCTATCAATCTCTCCCCTTCTACAATTGCCCTTGTGCTCTTCTAGTCGTTTTTTGACCGTTCTTTTTGTGGTACCCACATATACCTCCCCACAACTACACGGGATCCTGTAAATTCCTGCTTTTTCCAGCGGTTTACGAGCATCCTTAGCCAATCTCAGGTGTTCTTGTATCTTCCGGGTAGGTTTGTAAATCACCGCGATATTCCGTTTTTTCAATATTTTCCCTATGCGGTCAGTGACGTTCTTAATAAAAGGCAGGAAAACTTTCGATTTTGCAAGCGCTTGTGCATTGCTATGATTTTCACGCGGCGGTCTTAACGCTCTTTTTATCTCAGCAGCAGAGTAACCATTCCTGAGTAATGCATCAGTGAGGTGTTCCAGTTCCGTATCCAGTAGCCCAGGTTCACAGATGTTCCTCGCTCTATCCGCCAACGTTTTTATTATGCCTCGCTTTTGTTGTGGGTGGTGGTTCGAATCCCGGTGTAGGTAACGATCCGTGTGCGTGGGTTTCCGGTAAACTGTATGGCCTAAGCTACCATCCTGTTTCTTGTAAACTAGCACATCCAGAAAATTTAGTCTCCCTTCTGCCTCCTCCTCCATGGTAAACTGAATCTTCGGATTAATACCGTTTAGATGTTTGTGAAAGGGGCCTAGTTCCTCTCTGCCATGCCTCCACAACACAAACGTATCATCTACGTAGCGGAACCAGATATTCGGTTTTTTGTTTGCAGTTTCTAGAGCCTGCGCCTCGAATTTTTCCATGAAAAAGTTAGCTATAACCGGGCTTAAGGGGCTCCCCATTGCCACGCCATCAGTCTGTTCGTAGAACTCATCGTTCCATTTGAAATATGTCGTCGTAAGGAAATATTTAAATAGTTCTGCAATGTCGGGAGGAAAAATTCTATTCAGCTGTTGCAACACCTCATTGAGAGGAACCATAGTAAATAGCGATGCCACATCGAAACTGACTAACATGTCCTCCGGCTGGACCACTATGCCGCTTAATTTACTGATGAAATGTGCAGAATTCTTGATATAGGAGTCCGATCGTCCCACATGCGGCCGTAATAGCGTTGTCAAAAACTTGGCACTGACCGCATAGGGAAAATATTGAAAAAACGGAATATCGCGGTGATTTACAAACCTACCCGGAAGATACAAGAACACCTGAGATTGGCTAAGGATGCTCGTAAACCGCTGGAAAAAGCAGGAATTTACAGGATCCCGTGTAGTTGTGGGGAGGTATATGTGGGTACCACAAAAAGAACGGTCAAAAAACGACTAGAAGAGCACAAGGGCAATTGTAGAAGGGGAGAGATTGATAGATCAGCTGTTGCGGAACACGCTTTGCAGTCAGGAGACCACCACATTTATTTTGATAGAACTCAAGTACTGGCAGCCACAAGCGGATATCATGAAAGGCTTTACAGAGAGGCTATAGAGATTATGAAACACCCCAGGAATTTTAATAGGAAGGAGGAGGGCGTGAAATTGAATGACATCTGGATGCCGGTGCTGAAGAAGATGTGTACCAGTCTTCCGCCATGGGATGATAGCCACAGCGGACGGCGGCAACCGACAACGGCCAATTGCGCTCGCGTATTCAAAACATGTGACGTCACGCCTATGCGCGGGAGCACGCGAAAACAAAAATTTGCTGCAGTCAGTAGTGAGACAGTGTGTGTTTCGGAAGTTAACAGAAGCCACGAACCCCCTTGAAGATGTCCTCCGCAGATGGGGACGAAACGTCGGGTTACAATGCGAAATCCATCAGACCACGGCATAAGAGCCCGGAAAAGAATTTTATTAATCATGACAGTTCCGGCCGTGAAAGTTTACATTTTACAATTATACAACTATTGTCAACTGCAAAAAGATACTCACGCTCACAAAAGAAATCTAGATGCTAGCGACAATCGTAAGAACTGCAGATGGTCGAGATCACTAACTGTCGCAGACATACACGACACGGGATGGAAGAGTTGAACCATTCCAGGAAGGTAGCTTAGTGTCATCAATGAAGAATAGTGCTCTGCTACCACTACCGGTAACACAGAGGTGGAAGGCTTGACCGAGGAACAGTGTAACCGAACGTTAGCCATTCTGCGCAAATATTTGGATGTTTTCAAATCTGGAGGGGAGAAAAGACAGGCCAAGCAGCCAACATCAAAACAGTGAATCAACGCTGGGCATCATCCGCCAATTAGCACCTGTATAGGGTGTCATCGGCTGAATGACGGATAATCCAGAGGGAAGTGGAGAAGATACTGCAAGATGATATCATTAAACCTTCAGGGAGTCTTTGGTTCTCTCCTGAGGTCCTTGTAAAGAAGAAAAATGGGATTCAGCTTTACTGTATTGACTACTGATGACTAAACAAAACCACAGAAAAAGATGTCAACCCACTCACACACTGATGATATATTAGACTGCTTGAAAGAAACAAAGTATTTTCAACTATGGGCATGCAGGTAGGCTAAAGCCTACGGCTATTGGAAAATCAAGGTCGATGAGAGTGACCGGGAAAAGACTGCCTTCATAACTGGTTCCTATGAGTTCAAAGTTATGCCGTTTGAGCTATATAATGTACAGCCACCTCTGAATATATGGAGGACAACTTGCTTTGACACCTTAAAGAGACAATGTGTCTTTGAAATCTGTTTCTTTGAAGACATTTGAAGAACATCTGCAAGCTGCCTGACAAAGGTACTGAAGTGTGTTCATACTGAAGGCCTCCACCTGAACACAAAAAATTGTCCAAGAAATAAAAATCTTGGGGCACCCAGTGGATGGCAATGGAATTCATTTTGATCCAAAGAAAATTAAGACACAGTCACAAATTTTCTAACTTCTTGGCACATTCACGGTGTGAGAAGTTTCCTCAGAATGTGTTTGTTCTACCAGCAATTCATAAAGGACTTTTGTATCAAGGTATGTTCCTTGCATGAAGTACTGCAGGGAGACACCAAGTTTTCTTGGAACAAGGGGCAAGAAAAATCTTTCCTTGTCCATAAGGAGCACATCTTCTCCTCTTCCACCACTGTATGGTGCAAATGCCAGCACAGAACTTCACACTGATGCAGGTGGTTATGGGATAAGTGCAAGTTCTAGTACAAATTCAACAAGAGACGCTGAAAAGGTGATAGCTCGTGCTTCCAGAGCACTTTCCAAGTGCAAGACTCACTGTACATTCGTGGCGAATGAGAGACTGGGATACAATACTGTCCATCATGACATTTGCATACAACACAATGAAGCAAGACACTAAAGCCTTCACATTGTTCTTTCTGCTATATGGTCATGATGCCACAATGACAAGACACACACTGTTCCCATATAAACCTGATGTTATTCCGGATGATTACATGAAACACTTCATCATCAAGACCAAAGAAGCAAGACAACTGGTTCACACACACCCTGGAGGCCCAGGAGAGAAACAACAGCATTTTAATTCCAAGACCCAGCTAGAGAGTTACTGCCCAGGGGACTTCGTATGGCTTTTTACACCTTAACGGAAAATGGGACTATTGGGAAAGATATCAAAGCACTACTTTATGCCATATCATATTCTTCATAACTTGTCAGACAGCATATACGAAGTTGAGGATTACGACCCTCGATCAAGAAGATAAAAATGCAGAGACGTAGTCCACATTCTCTGTAAGACATGCTCCTACACTCCTGAGTAGCAGACTGAGAATGCACACATCTCATCCGAGGAAACTGAAGACATGCTCGATGATTGCGAACTGTACAGTGGGGGCCATTAGTGAATGGATGTAATATTATAAAAATTTAATTTTTTTATATTCCAATTGATGTTTACAAGTACCTTTTGCCTGGCAGCTAGTTTCAGCTCATAAGTCGTGTTGCTTTATACCGGACAGAACCACTTCGAAACTCGCGCATCGAACCGTCAGCAGCTAAACCCATACGTCGCCGATAAGGTAACACTAACGAACTGTGCCTCTACAATTTGGCTGTCCGATAGGAAGGTTTGGAGGTGGTCACGTGGGGGTGGAGCAGCAGCCAGCCGCCAGGAGCGGACACGCTGTCCACTCTCTTCCGCTGGCAGCTTCCGACCCAGTTAGACGCTCTCCTCTCCTGCTCTCTCGGGCAGCAGCTCATTCAGTTTCGGCAGTTTCTCTAGGCCTGCCTTCAACCACTTTTTACTGAAATAAACCATCGTGTCTACCATAAAATGTGTAACTTCATCACATCAATCGGTGCCCACTGCTTTCCCTTCTTTGCCAATCCTGACACATTAACAGAAGCTTTTACTGTAGGAGGCAACCTCCAATGCTCGTCATAGTGAAGACGTGGCAACACAGCTAGAATGTGAGGCTCCACCAGTGCTGCAACACAGAGGACCACTGACAAGATCTAGAGCCAGGGTGCTGCAGTTAGCTCTAATAAAACCTCTGAAACAACCGGTCACTCTTTCTCCAGGAGGAGGAGCAAACACATTAACATCTGGTGTCAGAAGTGGGATCGCTCACGGTTAGGCCCGTCTCGTCGACCTAATTGAAGTGCAATGTGCTGTGCCCAATGAAGCTTCCGGTAGTACTTCACGCTCGACACACCCGATGCAATGCGCAATAACAAGAGCACACATTTGTGGTACGCCACACAGCCTTCCACCATTCTCTCCTAACAGCTGCCGCAGTGAACACCAGGCCATCTGCATGGCCAGGCACCTCGCCACGCCACAGTCAGCTGCTGCTGCTGCCGTTCCCAGGCAGTCTGGTGGCAGGCCGCACCGTGAGTAGCCGTCTTCCACACTGCTCCGATGCAGCACAGTGGCATGTTCCGGCCATCCAGGAAATGCAAGTGTTACGGCCGACTAGCTGAGGCACGTCATCTTTGCCTCCGTCGTCCACCGGGATGCAGCCGTCGATGACCCACCACTGCCGCAACTACAACTTCTGTTAAGTTCGTCCGTCAATTTTTCTTCGCTACTGCCTCCTCACTGCCAGCTACGCCATCACCTTGTCAAGTGAAGGCCCTTTTTTTTGTGCTCTAATCGTACAGTTTTCGGCAAGTACTAGGTGTTCTAATATTGTAACCGTGCCTCGAATCCGTAGTACCACCACTGGCGAAGGGAACTGCCCACCTACGGAAAAACCAGATCTGGTAGCTGCCCTTCGAGTAGAAGTCGATAAGTTAATGTCGAGAAAGATAGAACTGACGGAAGAATGCCAAAAATTGGCTCGAACCCAGTCTGCCGATCCAAGTGCTTCAGAAACACACCCTACTGCACCGAAAATCATGGCTGCGAGCACCTTAAGTAGCACGCTACCCCAGCCGTCCATTGTAACTTTGACCAACAGTTTCTCTTCAGTCAATTTCGGGCCAACATTTTCTGGGAAACCTAATGAACAAATAAATTCCTTTCTACAAACTGTCCGAGATGTAGGCCGCACTTGTGCTCGGCCAAACAATTTCCTATTAAATGTACTGTGCCTTAAATTGTCAGGTGACACCTGTACACATATCGAATACATAGGGACACCACCTCTATTGCCACGTTAGAGGCCGGGTTGAAATAGAGGTATTCGGACAGGTGTGACGACAGCTATTACAGGGACAAGTTGTCCACTCTCCGCCAGAAGCGAGGGGAGGATGTACAGAGATTTTCTGACCAAATCTGCACTATGGCTTGCCGCACTTACGGGTCAGGTTCGGATTCCGAGGTGTTAATTGAGCAGGCGGAAGCCCGCTCGATTGACGTATTTATATGTGGAATCGACCCGTATGTTGGAGGAGAGGTAAAAATAGCATCAACCGCCTCACTGTACGATGCCACACAACTTGCGATGATGCAAGAGGAGGTAGGGCATTTTATTGTCAGTTCAGTGCGTCCGAACGAACAACCGCATCCAATTTTTAAATATGAGCAGGCATGCCATTGTTGCCGAAAGGCAGGCCACACTGTCGCGCACCTTACTGTTCTTGGTGTGGAACCATAGGACATATGAGTAGATACTGCCTGCAGAACCCGGGAAATGGGGGCCCCTCACACAATCAGCAGAGGGATCAATTCACCATGACCCCAGACCCCAAAATCAGCCAGGAAACGAGCAGAGGAGGGGGGGGGGGGGGGGCAAGTCATGCTGCCCGAACGTGCCCCCTGTAAAATTCACACATTCAGTCCACTGCGGCATTGTAAATGAGGCAGCAAATATCCTCCTCAACGGCAAAGTTCGAGGAAAAAATGTAAGAGAGCTTATCGACACTGGAGCCCAAACCGGCGAACTATTGCTAGGATACGGGGATAGAAGGGTGTTAAAACTACCCCATTACCACATTAACGGTCTGAGCGAAGAAATAATTATACCCGCTGGGTACTGCCTAGTTAAACTGAAAATCAGAGCCAGCCACTACTTTTTGACACGAATGTAATCCGAAAACGAAGGCGAGATTTTGACGTCATCCTAGGGAATGATTTCCTCCACCACTATCAGAGTTTAGTAGATTATAGGACACAAACTGTCCATCTCCGTGAGGAAAGCCACCATGTTAGCGGCCTCCGTGCCATTCCGCCGCAAGGTGCTTGTTTTTTAAACACAACTGCTTCCACGCAATCATGGGCATTACCTCTGTTAGAATCAGTGGTGACACAGGACACATTCTCTGGCTCGGGGTCAAATCTCACAAACTGTGGAGAATGACGGCACTGGTGGACCCCTCCATCAAAGTGCTGTCCTCGACAGATTACATTTACGTGTTAAACGTGGCTTCATGACAGCAGGAGTTCGGGGTAAGAAATTTTATGTTCCTGTCTGTTTGGACAATTTCGGAACGAAAGAGGTAGAACTTCCTAGTGGCACCATTATAGCTAGCGGCCACAAGATTGAAGAAGACCACCCTGTACAAGAGAAATTAAAACCTAACGGAAAACAACGATTTCTGGGATGCAGCAAATGTCATATTGCTCCTGTGCTCAGAGATAAATTTAAAGATAAGTTAGCACATCTACCTGCAGCTGACCAAAACAAATTGTACTCTGTCTTGGAAGAACACTCCCGGTTATTCGAGGAAAGGCATTATTTGCAGGGTACTGACCTTTTTTACCATGAAATCCCCACCGGAGGTGCAAGGCCCATTGTGCAGAAACCATACAGACTACCGTATGTATCACCTCCAGCCTTCTGTGGAGGAAACTATCTGACAACAGCTAGAGGCAAGGATAATACAACCCTTCGACAGCCCCTGGTGTTCTGCAATCATCGTCGTCCCAAAGAAATCAATCAATGGAGAGAAGACCTACCATCTTTGTGTCGATGTGAGAGCAATAAATAAGGTAACCACTCTCGATACTTACTCTCTCGCATGTATCGACAAAACACTGGACAGACTAGGAAACTGCAAACACTTCACTACCATTGATATGAAGAGTGGGTACCACCAAATACCGATTACACCACAGGACAGGCCAAACACAGAGTTTGCAGTTCCCTCAGGTCCATGTGAATTTCTGACAATGCCATTTGGGCTGCGCAACATGCCATCCACCTTCCAACGCTTTGCTGACTTACTTTTAAGAGGACTGAAACCTACGATGTGCCTAGTTTATCTAGATGATATCATTGTCTCTTCCAGAACCATAGATTAACATGTTACCAGTTTCAAAAATGTTTTGTCGAGACTAAGAAGTGCCAATTTGAAACTAGAAAAACGTTCCTTTGCTGAGATTCAGGTACAGTATCTACGGCATATTATTAGTGCTGATGAAGTAAAGCCAGATCCCTGCCTAATTGAAGCAGTTAGAACATTCCCTTCCCCTAAAAATGTAAAAGAATTGCAAAGCTTTATGGGACTCAGCAATTATTATAGGCGTTTTGTAAAGGAGTATGCCACAGTAGCCAAACCCCTTACCCACCTGTTGAAAAAAGATGTACCCTATCAATGGACCTCAGAGTGTGAAGATGCTGTGTAGCATATCAGAGATGTTCTGACTAGTTCCCCTTGTTGATCTATCCTGATTTCGAAAAACCACTCATTCTCTCCTGTGACGCATCCGATTTTGCAGTGGGGGCTATTCCGAGTCAAAATATTGATTGTGAGGAGAGAGCAATTAGTTACGCATCCCATCAGCTGAATCAGGTGGAAATTAATTACAGTACTGTGGAGAAAGAATTGCCGGCATTAATGTTTGGAGTCAACTATTTTCAATGCTATCTTTATGGGAGAAAGTTTACAGTAGTAACAGATCATGCAGGCACTTCAGTGGCTATTAAGTTTAAAAGACCCTAGGAGCCGTCTCACCCGTTGGGCCCTGAAGTTGAGTGAGTATGATTACCAAGTGCAACACAAAGCTGGCAAATTGCACCAGAATGCTGATGCCCTTATTAAAAAAGTGAGAGCAGCTCAAACAGATGATGTGTTAACTGACGAATTAAAAGACTCACAGGAGAATGATGTAAAATGTTGCCAGTGTCACTCCCATCTGGATTTTGTTACAGAAGGTGGAATTCTATACCACAAGACCCTCTGGGTAAACATATAGTAATACCTAAAGATCTATAATTATTGCCCAGTGCCACGACAGCATTCAAGCTTGCCACAGTGGACGAAGGGCCACAAATGCTCGCATTGCCACGAAGTATTGGTGGGACAAAAGATGGTGAGATGCTGCTAAGTATATAAAAAACTGCCTACCGTGTGCCCAAAAGAGCACCACCCCCATTAATTAAAATTCCCTTTCAATCTTTTCCTGAGGCATCAAAAACCTTTCAGTTTGTGGCTTTGGACATAAGTGGGCCACTTCCCGTAAGTACACAAGGTAGTAAATATATTCTATCCATTATTGATCACTTTCCCAATATCTTATTTTGGTACCCATTGCTCCCGTGTCAGCTGAAACAGTAGCACAAGCATTTATGGGTCATCTTGTCCTTCCTTTCGGGAGCCTTGACGCCATTATAACAGATCAAGGAACCAATTTTATGTCCACCTTATTTGTTCAAGTTTGCAAATTGCTGAGAATTATAAAATGGAGAACCGTCCCTTTTCACCCCCAGACAAATGGCCACATTGAGTGTGTCCATCACACTGTGAAATGAATGCTTTCCTATTACATCATCTCAGCACACAGTGACTGGTAAAGATACATTCCGCATGTGGCAAGTGTGTAAAATAGCCGTTTCCATGCAGCCACTGATCATATGCCTTTTAAGTGTGTTTGGTCACCCTACGGAATCTCCCTTTGAGATTCATAAATTACCTCTGGGAATTAATCGCACAGCTGTTAAGGGGCTAGCCCACCGCCTTAAGGCCATTTGGAAGAAGGTTTATTTATTTATTTATTATTTGTCCCGTAGATCAAATCAGTACAATGGCTTGTACAACTGATATTGGATAAGTCAATACAAATATACAGTTTACAGGAGTCTAAAACAGTAAACAAGAACACAGAAGAATGATTATTTTACATTACCTACAAAATTATGTTACTTAAAGTTACAGCTTTACAGAGAATTGTTACATGATGTGACAAAATTGACTTAACAACATTCAGCTTTGATACATTATCATGCACTTAGACAATTTTGATTCCAAATATTCCTGGATGGTATAAAAGCAGTCTTTTATTAAAAGAGACTTCACTGTCTGTCTGAATTTATTTATTTCTTGGATTTCTTGTATAAAAGTTGGAAGATGATTATATAATTTTATTCCCTTACACTTGACACCATGACTGTACTGTTTTGTTGAGTGGGTAAGTATTCTTAGAGAGGTTTTTGATCTTGTGTCATAATCGTGGTAATCCATATTTTTGCTAATTTTGTTGATACTTTTTTTGGCAAAGAATAATAATTCTAGTATGTATTGGCATGGGAGGGGAAAAATATTTAGATTCTTAAATAATGCTTTACAAGTGTCTCTTTGTTTTTTGAACATAATTGTTCTGACTATCTTCTTCTGCAGTTTGAATATCTTAATTGATTCAGAATTTTGGCCCAAGAAGATGATTCCCTAGTTAAGTACAGAGTGAAAGAGTGCATGGTACACTGTGGTTAGGGTACTTGTGTTAGTTACATTCCTTATTGATCTAATCATGAAGCATACTTTACTAAGTTTTGTGCTGGTAACATCAATGTGCCTTTTTCATGTGAGCGTATCAGTAATAGTGACCCTCAAAAATTTTATTTCATTTTCAAGTTTAACATTATTTTTTTCCAGTGATATTGTTGGTAGTAATGGATTTCTGTTTTCGGCCATGTGGAAGGTTATTCCAATTGTCTTTTTTGCATTAAGCAGCAGCCTGTTACTTTGAAGCCATAGACTTATTTGATCTGTGGTCCTATCTATATTAGATTGGAGAATTTCTTCGGGCGCAGATATGAGTATAGAGGTGTCATCAGCAAACAAAAGGGTTTTTGCGTCTGGTAGGCTGTGAGGAAGGTCATTTATGTAAAGTAAGAACAGCAAGGGGCCCAGGATGGACCCTTGGGGAATGCCTTGCTTTATGGTATGTATGGAGGAATGTACAGTGCTAGCTGTACCTGAGAGCTTAGTTTCATTTAATTCGACATTCTGCTGTCGATCTTCCAGATAGCTTTTAAACCAGTCATAGGCATTTCCTCTTATTCCATAGGAATGCATCTTTTGCAAAAGTATACTATGATTAACCATGCCGAATGCCTTTGTTAGATCTAGGAAGATACCTATGGCTGGGAGTTTTTTGTCCACAAGCTCCAGTGCATGATCTAGAAATTCTTGTATTGCATCAGTTGTAGCTTTCTTACTTTGGAAGCCAAACTGAGCAGGTGACAGGATATTTTCTTTGCCTAGAAAGGACAGGATTCTTGTGGCCATTATATATTCAAATACTTTACTAAAAGTTGAAAGCAGTGCAATGGGTCGATAATTACTGGGATCCTCTTTGCTTCCTTTTATGTGGACAGGTATAATTTTTGCAATTTTGAGCATACCAGGAAATGCACCATTCAGGAATGAAAAGTTTATTATGTGGGCTAGAGGTTTACTGATAAAGTTACTGCAATTATGAAGGAGGAAGCATGGAATTTGATCTTGTCCAGCAGATGATTTTTTTTTAAATTTTAATGTGAAGTGGGTTTTCTATTTCAATTTCAGATGTAGGCCTTAAAAATAGTGTCTCAGAGCATAAGTTTGGTTCTAGTTGTAAGGGACAGCTATTTTTAAGATGGTTAGCCAGGTTTTCTACTGTTTCTGTAAAGTAGTTATTGAATTCCTCTGCTGTTTCTTTCCCACTGGAGACTAATTTTCCATTTATTTTTAAGCTAATATCACTTTGTAGTTGTTTTCCTCTATTAGTATTCATATTAATAAGTTGCTACATGCTTTTGCTCTTATTTGATGACAATTTGAGGCAGTTATCATTCTGTAGCTTTTTGGCTGCATTTACTACGTTCCTTAATATCTTTTTATATAGAGTAAAGTATGGCTTAAATGCTTCACTACTGCCTAGTTTGGATTTGCTAATGTAAAAAAGTTCTCTTTTTCTTTGTGATGATCTAATGATTCCTGGGGTGATCCAGCTGGAGAGTTTCCTATCTTTGTTGATACATTTTGTTTCTAAGGGACAGTGGCAATTAAAATAATAATATCCAAGAATGCTTCATATTTGCTGTCTACTGTTTGAGCCTCATATACATTTTGCCAGTTTTCAAATTGTATATCAAAGAGGAATATATGTATGTGGGTTTTATAGAAGTTTCTCCTCTGTACAGTGATTTTATTGTGTTCGTGACTGTTATTTTGCAACCAGACCTGCATAATTAATGCATTGTGGTCTGAAAATCCTAGTTTGACAGAGGATACAGTACAATTTATATTGCTTGCTACTTGATCCAGACAAGTGGCACTGTGATTTGTTATCCTGGTTGGAGTGTTAACCATTAGGTCTAGGTTGTAGCTGTTCATAAAATTTTTAATGCTTAGATGGCTAGAGTTTTCTGAGAGAAAATCTATATTATAGTCACCACATATCAGAACACTATATGATTTTCTTTTACTTAGATTTTCTATTACTGGTGCTAGATTTTTGTAGAAAGTCCCTATGTTACCAGAGGGTGACCTGTAAAGTGCTATTATATAAACATTTAGATCTGTAAGCTCTATACCTGGGCAGTTCTATATCTTTTTCAATACTATACGAATTGCAAATACCAAGAGGTGTAGCAGTAATGTGTCTTTTACAAATATCAACTACCTCCACCTTTGTAAGATGTTCTTGAGAAGTGACCTACGAGTTTAAAATTTGGTATCACAACACTTTCTATTTCAAAAGACCTCATGAAATGTTCATTAATACATAATATCTATGTATCTGACAGTTCACTTGCACTTGATAACAAAATTTATAATTCATTAAGTTTGGTTTTGAGCCCTTGTACATTATGGATGTATACTTTTAGATCAAGATTTTTTTTGTTTAATTTTTTTACACATTGGTGAGGAGGTTCAGACTTCACCTTATTTACTACAATTTGCTGATGGAGTCCTTTGCAAGTTTTATGGTGTATCTTTAACTTGTTTGATGATGCTATCTTTAACTTGTTTGGTGATGCTAAGTTTTTTCTTTTCTCAGAAGGGGATAGAAAAAATCCTCCTTCTTGGGTATGTTCCACCTTGATCTTAAATTAACTCTTACAGGTGTAGCTGCTGCAGTCCTTTGTGGATCTTCTGATGTCTCCTCTTTCCTGCTTTCTTCGTTCTTGTCTAATTTGCTTTCCTCATTATTGCCTGTAAGTCTTTCAGGAAGCTGATAGACAGATCTATTTCGTAATAGTCTTTCTTTAATTATTTCACTGATGTGATCGCACATAACACTTTTTCTGTCGTAATTAAGGTGCATTCCGTGTTTGGTGTGTAGGTTTCGATGTAGTTTGCTTATGTCCAGTACATCACACTTTGCGTATTCAGCACACAATTTCTTAATTTTGATGTTAGTTTTCCTAATTTCTTTATTAACTCACGATCTGTAAATTAGTTCGTGTCTATGGAGCACAGTGGCTACTATTGTGTTCCTAGATTTATTCACTTCTAGAAAGTTCTGTAGAGTTTTAATGCAGGCATCAGCTTCATTTTTAGCTATGTCATTGGAACCCGCTATACATACTATAAAGTCATTATCCTGTATTGTGTTCATCTGAAGATCAGTGTCTACGACATGGTGTGTTCCCGCTCCAGGTTTCACTATGCTAGTCACTGCCATTTCTCGATTTTCCTCTCGGAGCATGCTTGATAGCTTTCTGCCGTGGCTGTCGGCAAGCAAGAGAATACCACACTTTTTCCTTAATGATATGTTTTTGCCCTTACCATTGTTTCCAAGTTTACTGTTGGTGTCCAAATTGCAGGTTTTTACAACGTCACGATCAGTTGTACACTCGTTATGACTCAAGACCTCATATTTGTTTTTGTCTAAGAAAGTAACACTTTTAACAGTTTTCGTTATTTGAGACCGAACTTTTTGCGACACTGCTATCCACTCGGATGATTTATCACATGTATCTTGTTTCACTTCACACGAATTTTTCACTGTTTGTGCTTCGCCGATTTCTTTCTTCAGTCCAGCTATTTCCCTTTTTAAATTATTGACTATGAATTGTAGGCTTGAAATTCGTTCGTTTAGGGTTATAATTACAGCTTTACAATTTTCACAGGTTTTCTTTTTAGCTACATAACTATAACTATTTCTCGTGTTAAAATTCGCGACTTCCACACTCGTGGCCCTCTTGTTTCACATCAAGGTGCAAGGGAACAACTGCAAAGCAACCAGGAAACAGATGGAAAGAAGTAACAAAAATGCCATCCACCCCCTCACCCCCCCTCTATAAACCTGGCTAATTGGTTTTGCTTAAAAAATCCTAGTATGAAGAAAGGAAGAGAGAAGAAACTTACCTCTCTGTATGACGGACTATATTCAATCATTCGGCTCTCTTCCCCTGTCAATGCAGAATTACAACTGCCTGACCGCAAGGTGGTCATCCACTTTGATAGGCTAAAACCCTGTTCAGGAACTATGCCTGTCCCACCACCTTCTGAGACAAGCACCGGACCTTCAGCAGGTTCTGCCCCCTCTGTGAAGCAGAGGAAAAGGGAAGTTCCACCACCCCCAGCTTGCCCCACATACGCACTGAGATCTAAACACCCTTATGCCCTCAGATAAAGGGACTAAACACCAAGGTACTGTTTCTTACTAAGGAGATTCCCAGAGAGATATAAAAAAGGGAACAAGGCTTAAGCAACCACCTTGTTACTTTCCTTTGCAAATGAACATTCTACCTACACAATATGTATTTTATGCTCCAATGCTATAATAATTAAGATGTCACCTTAGCCTCCCTCACTAAAACAGGTTATCAGAGCCTGTTCTGCAATGCTCGCCTAGCCTAGTTAATCCCTAGTTTCAACTAGTATTTTTATTATGTTCCCATGATATGCCTTGTGGTCAGACAACAGCTCTACTTTCAATACCAATATATTTCATTCTAAATAAAAGTATCATATGGAGAAGTTATGGATCAGTATCAGGATGCTGTATGAAGTAATGAATGCATTAAGTCCCTACCTTTTCATTCCAAAGACTTTATCCCTGAAATGGCACCATGTTTCAATAAGTTATTTCCCTGTTTGAACACCCACAGTGATAATTAATAACACACAGTCCTAACTGAGAAATTTGCTCCTAACGAAGAAACGTAACTTGTTGCTTTGACACTAAAAGAAATGCTAGATAACTCAATGTTCTTGTACTGTGGTCGTGTGGCCTACACACAACAGTGACACTCTAAATTTCCCCTACAGTCCCTCACAGACGATCGTTCTTTTTCAGGTTAACTCAGAAGGTAAGTACAGCCACCCGGCAGTACTGTGAAGTTGTAAACAAGTGCGCTCCGCATGTCAGAATCAGGTGAACCCATCAACAAGGAATCGCACATGCAGCAGCCATAATGTGAAGGGCAGAGTCACTTCAAATACCTGGCACTGCTGTTACCTCCCCTCCCATCGCTAACCCGTGCCGTCCCACTAGCCCGCCCCAGCTGTCACCGCCTGATTTCCACCCTCCCCTTCCCCTCTCTCGACATGCCATCTGTGTTCCTGACTGCTGCTGTTAAAGAGACCTTACACATATTAGAACGTACTATCTTCGCTATCAACCAATGTATAGCAGTTTAATACAGAAAGGTATCATCTTCTTATGTAATACCTATTTCAGATGTGAGTTCTTCCTTCCTTCCGTCTCATACCCGGGTAACTTCAACAACTTGAAAACCCACCCGTAAATTTACTTGCACACATAAACCCTTAACATGCCCGCTAACCAGACTATAACTCTCAGGGGAGTTTGAAGCAAGTGACCTCCAGCTGATGAAACGCAAAGCAGAAAAACATTGCAATAACGAAGTCAGCCTTTATGGGGTGTCTTCCCGTGCACTGCCATGTAGCTCGGTGGCGGTCTGCATTTCCGAGTCTCCTCTGAGGCATAGTACCACCGTACCACCTTCCGTCTAGTTTGACACATCTTAAGAACTGACTACCTGCTCCCTTTCCAAAGCCTTAAATGGTTTCACCATTACGTGCCCACCACAACCTATTCACTTTTGCCACCACGAAAATAAAAAAATTCTTTATGAGTGAGCTATAGCAATTTTATCCAATGAACCCATATAAATCAATTCGTTTGAGAAAGGAGTTACTGCAACAGTCACTAATCCCACTGTAATATTGTTAATTTATGTGAACTGCATTTTATAAATGGTTAATTCAAACGTCCGAAGGAGTCGCGAAAATTTTTCACTTAGAACACACTGGAGCTGTTGCCGTGGCGCGCAACATGTGTCACACAGCTGCTCTGCTATCTCAGCGTTAACCTGAAACCTGCCTTCGTCGCAGCACGTCTGTTTGTGCCTCTTGCCAGTTTTATAACGCTACTCGCTTCACCGTGTACTGAGTTTGATAAATTGTTTTACCACTCACTTTTGGCGGCACCCTGAAAATTCTTACCATACACGCATCTTCACCAATAAGAGAATCCCCAAACAGACAAATTTAAGAATTAATACCGCGAATTAAATATTACGTACGTATTCACTATACTCTGCTCCTCGAACATAAGACTTATGAAAATCGAATATTGAATTGCCCTGTTATACTGCCGAAAGCTTTACAGGTATCAGGAGAGAGCACACAACCCTAAAGATCCAGGCTTTGAGCCTCGGTCACAGCCGACAAGAAAAAAATAATTACAGGTAAGTCCGTCCCGTCACTACAACGTGATACACCACCAGAACACTAAAAGAAGTACACCCCACCAGTAAACAGTGCCTAACCTCTTCTTCCCACCCAGATATACACCAGAAGGCTTAGTATTATACGCATTTTGTACGATTAGAGGTGTTGAGCAATGTCCGACCCACTATGCGTTGGCAGTTGCTAGCTGGTTAATAATTGATACCCAATATTTTTTCTCCGCTTATGATTTTGTGTTACGTTTAAGCATTTCAGTGATTTTTCTGTGCAGAAAAGCCCTTGCTATACCCTGTATGTTATAACCATGCACGTATTTTTATAATTTATGCCATTTGTTTTGCACAATATGCACTTTTATTTTATATTTATGACCCCAGTGTGTAAAGGCCCACCACAGCCTTGGATTTTAGATATGTTGCACTATAGCAATACTCCCATTACGTAGGATTCCCCTTCAGCCGTGATACACGATTTTGTGAGTTAGCGATTCCGGAATCCTATTATGTGCCATGTCCGTGCCCAGGGCTGGACTGGTATGTTTAGAAGAAAGGAAGCATCCGAGTTATCTAAGATACTCAGTAGAGAAGAGTCGAATGCGCTCCTTAAGTTGAGAAGAAGTGTGCTACCCTCTCGCTGCAGAGCAGTAAGCAAAATAGATTCTGTAATAGGATAAAACTAAAGAAGTTTCAACCAAGTAAGTGAAGAATTGTAGTTCGCACACCACGTGTGTTTCGCACATTTAAGAGTTCACCCAGATGAACACAAGTTTCGTTGTTGTTCATCCTACTTTTTACGAAGTAATTTAGTGATAATGTGAAGGTGTTAGGAATGAGCACGGAAATCGGCACTGCTACCATTTGGATACAGTGTTCCGCCATGTGTTTAGGAAGTGAGAGACACCCGTTTGTTTATTCAAACAAATACACCCATGCCGTAATAAGAATGAAGCACCGACTGAAATAAGCACTAGATTGTTGATGATTAGCACCCATTATGTGACGTCATCAACCAAGCACAGTAATGCTTTATCTTGTTGGAAATATAGTTAAGAAGAGACTTCCACCCTAATGAATAAAAGTTTTTAATGTACAATGTTGCAGTAGTTCGCGACCAATTTTTTTGTAGCTCACCCTGTTACTTCATGGATTTTGGGAATTTTGTATTAGTTAACCCCCATGAGAAGAAATCGCCCCTATGGAGACAGAGCCCAGTTCCTCCCTCACCCATGCACTGCACTGGGTTACTACCATTGCTCTGAGTCGCTCATCTATTCGTTCCAACCTCAACCATTATTTTGTACCTCCCTCCTCCAGGGCCGTGTGCCTTACATGGTGCGGTTAGCGCACGCAGAGTGCCCAGCTGATCGGGTTATTCTTTCGGTTTTCACTTTCATAAATTGATCGCCTACCTATCTCTTTCATCTATGCAAAACTGACATATCGCGGCGAGGCTCGCCATCTATATCTACATATATGCAATTACTCTGCTATTCACAATAAAGTGCCTGGCAGAGTGTTCAATGAGCCACCTTCAAGTTGTCTCTCTACCGTTCCACTCTCAAATGGCAAGTGGGAAAAATGAGCACTTAAATTTTTCTGTGCGAGCCCTGATTTCTCAATTGGAGGAGAAAACTGATGATTGAAATTTCATGAGAAGACCCGTCGCAACGAAAAACACCTTTGTTTTAATGATTGCCACTCCAATTCACATATCATGTCTGTGACATTATCTCCCCTATTTCGCGATAATACAAAGCATGCTGCCCTTCTTTTTACTTTTCAATGTCATCCATCGGTCCCACCTGATGCGGGTCCCACACTGCACAGCAATACTCAAGAATAGAGAGGAAAAGGGTGGTGTAAGCAGTCTTTCTAGTAGACCTGTTACACCTTCTATGTGCACTGCCAATGAATCACAGTCTTTGGTTTGCTCTACACACAATATTATCTATGTGATCGTACCAATTTAGGTTATTTGTAATAGTAATCCCTAAGTATTAAGCTGCACCCTGGTTGGTAGGCAATACTACTCCCCCCAGAGGGAGGGGGAAGGAAAAACCTTGCTTACGGGCACCTTTTATATTTTTTCTTCGTTCGTACCCTCTTGTGATCGATTTATTTAGTGATGAGATAACTGCAGCCACTCTTGCCTCTTCAGGTCTGGCATTCTGTCTAGTGTAGAAACTGCCTGCTTCCCTCTTCTTTCTTCCTGGTGTGAGGGTTAAGTAGAGCTGTTTTTGCACCCAACAACACAAACATAAATTCACATGCTGTTAGCCCCGAATGTTAAGTCCCCATCTACTACCAGCTGAACTTTTTCTACAGATCTTAACCAATATCTCATCCCCTCTAATGGCCCCTCTACAGATTATATACCATACGAGAGCAAATCTCACGTTGTACTATGGTTCAGCTCATGTCCAGATGGCTTGATACCACGATTATTTGGATACTAAAATTCACCTACCAGTCACTTGTGCTAACTGTGAATTTGAAAGCTACCGCATCCACATTTTTCCAGTATACTGGCCTGCCGTACAAGTTCACGTTATGTGGAAAACCAAGAAAATCCTTGTTATCAGTAAGAACCAATGGACTCGTTCTGTCCTATCTGAGCGTGCCTTGCAAAGCTGCCAACAAGGGAAGTACTACATGTCTTGCGAAGTCGCGTTGCTTCTCACTGAGCTAGTGACCCTCCCCTCTGCAGCTATCTGGTTGTACCAATAATTGAACCCCAGTTCGTTGCTATAGGCAACAGTATTTTATACACCGAACTCCACCCAGTAACAGCCACTATCATGTGTTACGAGTACCTTCAAGCAACCCAGCCCTACCATGTGCTACACAATGGTAGCAGTTTATTATTTAACAGCTCTCACTGTGATATCATTACCCCCATTGAGGAAGTGTTTCCACACTATCTTAGGCCCATAATGTGTGACTACCCCTCTTATGTGGCATTTACCAGAGCAACTAATGGTACTACCGTCGCCTGACAATTGGCCATCCTTCCCCAATCACTCACATTCCAAGCTGATCCAGTCTTTAACCGACCTGGTAAACAAAGAGTCAGGGCACATCACGCTAGTCCGTGCCAACGCACATATCACGGATTGGCACAACCACCAGTATCTCAGTCGCATAGTCATTCCCAGTTCTGTATGTACATCTCTAATAATTATCCTTATTGGTTTATTGCTATGGGTAGCTTTTAGAAAACGACTTTTTGCTCGACTTCGGTCGCCCCTCACCGCTGTCCTTGAACAACAGCCTCCTGGAGAATATCAGCTTAAGTTTTTGAAATGGGAACAGGAATGTTTCTTGTTGCCCCATACTGCAGAAGTCCAGAGGAAAATTGCCATGGTCTGAGTACCATGTGAGTAGAAAAATAATGACAAATAAATAAAGTACCTCCAAAAAGAAAAGGCATGGCCCTCCTTTAGATATAAGCAACCAAGTGAATCACTGTATGCGTGTGAAGTAATGCAAAAGTGTTAATCCCCTTCCCCCCATGTGATCTGTGCTTCGCCCCTCCAGAGCAACCCCCCCCCCCCCCCCCCCCCCCGCCCTCTACAGTTATACGCTCCGGCGGAAGTTGCAGTGCACCACAGCCCACCACTGACATTGACCTTTGTCGTTGCCAGTGCCAACAGCTGATCATCGCAGCGCCTCACAACTGTGCCGCACCATCCACCGTCGTCCAAATTTTGTCACGCAAGATATTAATACAAAAAATATTGTCATTCTTTCAATACTTTTCCTAAGCAAAAATGCAAATTAAAAAAAAAAATATTGTCAAAAATTATGTAAGGTTGGCCTTTGCCGGAGCCCCTTAGTAACTGTCAATTTGCCTCCCCATGCTTCACTCCTGCGGAGGGGAGAATGGTGTACAGTGGGGGCTGTTACTGAATGGATGTAATATTATAAAAATTTAATTTTTTATATTTCAATTGATGTTCACGAGTACCTTCTGCCCGGCAGCTAGTTTCAGCTCAGTCATTTTGCATTATGCCAGACAGAACCACTTCGAAACTCACGTGTTGAACCATCAGCAGCTAAACTCACATGTTTCTGATGAGCTGACACTATTGAACCGCGTGTCTACAATTTGACTGTCCAATAGGGAGGTTTGGAGGTGGTTACATGCGGGTGGAGCCGCAGCCAGCTACTGGGTGCGGACATCCCGTCCGGTCCCTCCTGCTGGCAGCTTCTGAGCTGGTTAGATGCTCTCCTCTCCTGCTCTCTTGGGCAGCAACTCATTCAGTTTCAGAGGTTCTCTAGCCCTGCCGAAATAAACCGTCATGTCTATCATAAAATGTTTCGCTTCATCACCTCAACGGGTGCCTACTGCTTTCCCTTCTTTGCCAATCCTGACACATTAACAGAATCTTTGACTGTTGGAGTCAACCTTCAATGCTCGTCACAGTGACGATATGGCAACACAACTAGAATGTGAGGATCCGCCAGTGCTGCAACACAGAGGACCACTGACAAGATCTAGAGCCAGGGTGCTGCAGTTAGCTCCAACTATCTGGACTCACTATCTAGGTGGAGTGACTACAAAATTTAATGTCTCAAATGCTACAAAATGGATGGAAAAAGTCAATAACCCATCAAATGCCTTGGCTGATTCAAACAGCAGTTCAGTTAGTTGCAAGTTTATTTTCACAGTGCATAAGTGTTGTGTTGTAGAGATTTACACAAAAAACTACAAAGGGATAAACTACAGACAGCAAAAAGACTTGTTTTCACTAAAATTTATAATATCGAACAATTTGCCCTATATGCATTTTGCACACAGGCCACAGTGACACAAATGGGGAGGGACATCAAATGTATAATGGCATATCAAGTTCCTTGAAATGTGAGGAATATTCAGCAGTAATTGCTTATAATACTCTAACTAACTGGCTATTTACACTTACAGTGAAAATGTCCTTAATTCATTAGATAACAAATTAGAGGCAACTGACATATTCTGTGACCTGTCAAAGGCTTTTCACTGTGTGAATCACAGAATTCTTTTAAGTAAATTAAAATATTATGGCATCACTGGTAGTGTTGCAAAGTGGTTTCAGTCATATCTTACTAATAGAAAACAAAGGGTGTCATTACGTAACACTTCAGCAGTAGGCAATCAGACATAATCTGACTGGGAAGAAATTACATGTGGTGTTCCCAAAGGTTCCATACTAGGTCCACCACCTTTTCTTGTGTATATTAATGACCTGCCGTCTGTTACATTACCAGATGCTAAGTTGGTCTTATTTGCAAATGATACAAACATTGCAATAAATAGTAAATCAAATATAAATTTAGAAAGGCAACTAATCAAATTTAGACTGACATTAATAAGTGGTTCATAGCCAATTCACTGTCATTAAACTTTGAAAAGACTCACTATATGCAGTTCACAACTTCCAAGAGATTTCCTTCTGGTGTGTGTATAAAATATGACGACATGGAAATAGAAGAAGTTGAGAGTGTAAAATTCTTGGGCTTACAACTTGATAATAAATTCAGTTGGGAGCAACATACTAACGAACTGCTACAGTGCCTAAACAAGTCTGTGTTTGCAATGCAAATGGTGTCAGACATAGGTGATATAAATACAAAAAAAACTGGCATATTTTGCTTATTTTCACTCCATTATGTCATTTGGTATCATATTCTGAGGTAACTCCACAAACCAAGAAAAATTTTTAGAGTACAGAAGTGTATAATAAGAGTAATGTGTAGTGTAAATCCAAGAACATCATGTCGAAACCTATTCAAAGAATTGGGCATATTAACCACAGCTTCTCAGTATATTTATTCCTTAATGAAGTTTGTTGTAAATAATACATCTGTTCTTCCAACTAACTGATTTGTACACAGTATCAATCCTAGGAATATGAACAATATACATAAAGATTTAAAATCACTAATTCTTGCCCAGAAAGGAGTCCAGTATTCAGCAACGCATATTTTCAATAAGTTGCCAGCAACCATTAAGAGTTTAGTTTCAGACAAGGCACAATTTAAACATAATTTAAAAGAATTTTTGGTGGCCAACTCCTTCTATTCTATCCGTGAATTTCTCAACAAGTGCAGTAGACCATTTTAATGAAAATTTATTATACTTTAATTTTTGACAATACTTGATTGTAACAGCCAAGTAACTACCTACTGTGTGAATGATGGATGTATGGAAATTAGATGTAAGTCTTAAGTCTGTAAATAGTGGAAGTTTAATTTTAAATCTTGTACATAATTTGACTATTCTTAACTGATGATCATTGAAATGAATAATTTACTTTAACTTTTTGACAATACTTGATTGTAATAGCCAAGTAACTAGCTACTATGTGAATGATGGATTTAATGAAAGCAGATGTAAGTATTAAACCTGTACATATTAGGAAGTTTAATTTTAATTCATGTACATAATTTTACTGTTTACTGACCGAGGATCATTAATGAAACTCAAATTTTTCTAACTGATTTATCTACAGCGTTTGATTGTGTTGATCACAAAATATTGCTCCAGAAGTTGGACCATTACGGAATATGGGGAGTAGGTCACAATTAGTTCACCTGTTACTTTAACAACAGACAGAAAAAGTTCATTATTCACAGTGTTGAGAATGGCTGTGACGTGGGGTCTGGGTGGGATACAGTCAAGTGTGGGGTGGGTAGTGGGGGATTGGGGGGGGGGGGGGGGGGCGTGCCCCAGCAATCAGTGTTGGCTCCACTCTTGTTCCTTATTTATATAAATGATATACCCTCTAGTATTATGGGTAACTCTAAAATATTTCTGTTTGCTGATGACACTAGCTTGGTAGTAAAGAATGTATGCAACACTGGCTCAGTTTCAAATAGTGCAGTTCATGACATAAGTTCATGGCTTGTAGAAAATAAACTAATGCTAAATCGAAGTAAGACTAAGGATTTATAGTTTCTAACACAGAATTCAACAAAACCTGACATTTTAATTTCACAGAATGGGCAAATGATTAGTGAAACTGAATGGTTCAAATTTCTAGGTGTTCAGATAGATAGTAACCTGTCATGGAAAGCCCACATACGGGATCTTGTTCAAAGACTTAAAGCTGCCATCTTTACTATTCGAACGGTATCTGAAGAAAGTGATCATTCAACACGAAAATTAATCTACTTTGCTTATTTTAATTTGCTGATGTCGTATGGTATTATAATTTGGGGTAACTCATACCATTCTAAAATGATATTTTTAGCTCAGAAATAGGTGGTTCAGGCAATACATGTTGTAAGTTCACGAACCTCTTGTTGACTCCTGTTCGCAAGTCTGGGTATTTTGACATTGGCATATATATATATATATACACACACAAAGATTCCAAGACTTACCAAGCGTGAAAGCGCCGGCAGACAGGCACATGAACAAAACACACAAACACACACACAGAATTACGAGCTTTCGCAACTGGCAGTTGCTTCGTCAGGAAAGAGGGAAGGAGAGGGAAAAATGAAAGGATGTGGGTTTTAAGGGAGAGGGTAAGGAGTCATTCCAATCCCGAGAGCGGAAAGACTTCCCTTAGGGGAAAAAAAGGACAGGTGTACACTCGCGCACACGTACACACACACACACACACACACACACACATATCCATCCGCACATACGCAGACACAAGCACACATATTTAAAGGCAAAAAGTCGCCTTTTCCCATGTGGAAGTTTCTTTCTAAATAAAATAGAAAGAAACTTTCACACGGGGAAAATATATTAAAAACAAAGATTCCAAGACTTACCAAGCGGGAAAGCGCCGGCAGACAGGCACAATGAACAAAACACACAAACAGAATTACTAGCTTTCGCAACCGATTGTTGCTTCTTCAGGAAAGAGGGAAGGAGAGGGAAAGACGAAAGGATGTGGGTTTTAAGGGAGAGGGTAAGGAGTCATTCCAGCCAAGTGAGACCACGTGAATACTGTGGAGGTGCATTCAGTGCCAGCTACCACACAAGTCTATTCATGTGATCGCTGCCTGGCATTCACCCTCATTCAGCTCTGGCTCCGAGTGAAATTCATTTCATTATTGAACTGTTTCTAATAAACAATGTGAAACTTGTACTTGTGATCCAAAAATATACTTATTCAAGCAGTGACGGTGTGCTTTTATGTTGTGAGTTACGACAGAGAGAGTATAGGAATGCTGACTAGTTTGGCGAGTCTTTCTTAAATAAATATATCTACTACTTTCATAGGTCTTTGTTGAATAAATACATCTTTCTATATATGTTTCCTGAATGAACTACATTTATCTGTTAATGTGGAATTTGTTTCTTGCTTTGAACTACTTCAGTTGTAAGCAGATGGGGTTACAATATGATAGATTACATACATGTTATACATTTTATGTGAGTGAAAACTCCTGGATTGATTCTAACTAGATATGGGCAAATTTGTTCTCCTTTAGAAACTAGGTCACTTGTGATCATTTCTATTTGAGAACTGTTCAGTTTTGCTTGTTCACCACTCATTTTTTATCCAATTGTGGATGCTACATGGATTTTAGATTAATTTCCAGAAAAAAAAACATGTAAGCACAATAGGGTGCACAAAAAAAATTGAAACCTGTTTTTGAATGCATACCTCTTAATTTATTTGTACAGCATAAAAACAATCTCTATGTTTAAAACACAATGTCCGAAAGACTGACTGACTGACTCACTCACTCACTCGAAACTTGTAGAAGGTGTTCATCGTATACTGTAGGTATCGTTCATGAGGAGATATTTTTGACATTTCATCCTAAGGGGATGAAATAGGGGATAGAAGGATTTTTTAAAAATATATCGCTGTTAAGGCAACCTTGAAGCTAGACCTAAGGATATTGGTACTTGGTTTTCTTGGGCAGAAATAAAGAAATTGAAGTTTCAGCATTTTTGGAAATTTAACTCTTGTAGGGACGAAAGAGTGGGTGAAATTTTTAAAAAAATAAATCATTTTTAATGGACTACTAAAGTATTTTTAAAGTTACAACTATGAAAATATGTGTGATTCTTGAGTTTCTCCCGGTGTATTTGATAATCAAAATATCCACGGGTGTACTGCCGGTCTATAGTGTCCAACGGGCACAATATTTCGGCGATCAAACATGTCGCCATCATCAGGTGAACTGACGGACTGAGCTCCTGTGAACGTGCCGGCACGGAGATCCGTACGCTATGGCTGCTCAGGGGGAACTGGGTTCGGTCGCGGCGGTGGCCAATTTAAATACCCTCCACCCGCAGCGCACTCCCTCCGCCGTCCGCGCCTCGCGCCACGGTAGCGCGGTGGAACAGATTGCGACGGCGTCTGAGATGACGTCGGTGTGATGGCTCTGTCTGCCGTGGTCGTCACAACTATGCATTTGCTCGATTTACTCTTGATTAACCCAATCGCTGGTTCCCAAGCCTTGCTAAGATTATAGCCACAGTCACGGTTTATGAGGTCATCATTGGTGCGAATTTCGATGGCCTCTCTAACAACGCTGTCCCAGTATCTCGACGTCTGTACCAGAATCCTCGAGCGGTCATACTCCATAGCGTGATTTTCCGACAAACAATGTTAAGCGACCGGCGACTAGCTCGGATACATCAGTCGAGTGTGCCACTGGTGTTCACGGCATCGATCCTCGACGGTACGCATCGTCTGACCAATATACGACTTGCCACATTGACACGGAATCTGGTACACGCCGGACTTCCTCAAACCGAGGTCATCTTTGGCACTCCCCACCAGCGCACGAGTTTTATTCGGAGGACAAAACACAGTTCCGACCCGGTGTTTCTTCAGAATGCGGGCAATTTTCCCCGAGAGTGCGCCTGTGTATGGAATAAATGCAGTGCCTACCTCCTCCCTCATGACTTCACCCATCTCAACAGGTTGCGCTGCAGTGGTTGGGCGGAGAGCACGTTGGATCTGCCACTCTGAGTACCCATTTTTTCGAAACACAGTTCTCAGATGTTCCAATTCCTGGGGTAGACTCTCTGTGTCAGAGATAGTGCGCGCCCTATGTACTAGAGTTTTAAGTACCCCATTCCTCTGTGAAGGGTGGTGGCAGCTGTCTGCGTGCAAATACAGATCAGTGTGTGTTGCCTTTCGATACACCCCATGACCTAGGGTGCCGTCAGCCCTTCTCCTGACCAAGACGTCAAGGAAAGGTAATTTACCCTCCGTTTCAGTCTCCATAGTGAATTTGATGTTGGGGTGTATGGAGTTTAGATATGTAAGGAAGTCAAGGAGTTTGTCCATACCATGTGGCCAGATGACGAACGTGTCGTCCACGTAACGGAAAAAGCAAGTAGGTTTCCATTCGGATGACGACAGGGCTTCCTCATCGAAGTTCTCCATGTACAAATTCGCTACCACCGGTGAGAGTGGGCTACCCATGGCGACTCCCTCCGTTTGTTCGTAGTATTCTCCATTAAAAAGAAAATATGTGGAAGTCAAGACATGCCTAAAAAGTTCAGTGGTATTCTCGTCAAACCTCTGACCAATCAACTCTAGCGACTCTCGCAGGGGTACCCTCGTAAACAAGGAAACGACGTCCAAACTCACCATGATATCTGACTCATCCAACCTGAAGCTATCAAGGCGTTTAACAAAATCCACGGAATTACGGATGCGATGAGGGCATTTACCCACATAAGGACTTAATATTCCCGTCAGGTATTTGGCCAACAAATATGTAGGTGCCCTGATGTTGCTGACAATGGGGCGTAATGTTACCCCCTCTTTGTGAACCTTCGGGAGTCCATATAGTCTAGGCGGTACCGGACCTTGGGGTAACAATTTCTTAGCGTCACCCTCCGGTAAATCTGCGTCCATGAGAAGAACCCTCGTCTTGTTCTCCACCTTCTTTGTAGGGTCAACGCTGATCTTCCGGTAGGAATCGTCATTTAGCAGGCTCTGCATCTTATCAGTGTAGGGGATGAAAGTTTTAAGGAAATATTTCAATTATGCAAGCATTTTTTAAGTTAAATCTATGAAAATTTGTATTTGGCTTCTCTTTGGAAATAAAAAGATATGCCTTTCACTGGTTTTGGAAACTCAAGCCCTAAATAGGCTAAATGTTTTATGGAAATATTTCATTATGAAAATATTTTTAAAGCTAAATCTTTGAAAATTGGTATTTGGCTTCTCAGTTGGAAATGAAAACACCTACATGTTTCATTGTTTTTGGAAATGCAGTACCTAATGGGGTGAAATACGACCAGGCTGATTCAATGACTCATCATTGCCCAGCACAAACCACTAAGGATAGAACCTTCAAATTTGCAGAGGGTGCCGATCTTATACCATAGGCAGTGTTTAATAAGGGAATGTTCCAAATTCAACTCCTATGGGTCTGAAGTAGGGGATGAAAGGCTTTTCGAAAATATGCTGCTATTAATACAAGTTTGAAGCCAAAACTATGAAAATTGCTATTTGATTCCTCAGTCAAATATTTAAAAAATAGTTGTTTCAGCATTTTTTCAAATTAAGTCACTAAGGGTGTGAAATAGTGGGTGAAATTTTTTTTAAATAAACAAATAATTATTGAAGAACAACTAAAACATTTTTAAACATATGAGGAAATAGGATATAGTTGTAGGTAAACAACTAGAATTCTCTCAGATACACATTTATTAGCACTTCGCTTCTACACAGGTGCAAGTCCGGAGGCTAGCACATTTATACTCTGAACATGTGAATTGGGTGGCGGGGGCAGGGGAGGGGGGGGTGGGGGGTGAGAAGTTACGAAGGTAACGTACAGTTCTTCTGCATCAGGCGGAAGCGGTCGACTGGTAGGAGACCGGGGGTGAAACCCGGCATGTCGACGGCGAAGTCAGCAAACGACGCCGGCAGCTGAAGACAACGTCCCGTCCCAGAGTAGAGGTGTAGCACTTTGTCAGCAGGCAGGCAGAGAATCACCTTGCCAGAACGCCTAACAAAGGCACGTCAATTGCCACACCCTGCACTCGTGCTCAATTTAATGCGGCGCATCACACGAGTTTCTGCACTTCCTCCCTCAACATTGTCACACACGAGTACCACACACCGTATAGCCATCTACGACAACAGATAATTTATGTATGTCATCAGGGTGTACATGTGTTGTGAATTCTTGGGTGGCACCTGTAGGAAGGCAGGGAGGTGTGGGAAAGCCATGGCAGGGGGAAGCATCTGGGAAGAGGGGGTGGCAGGTGCACTGGACTGCGCAGGCGACAACCTCGGGCGATCAGCTGACAGATGAGGGAGCGTGACCGAAGACAACGAGGAGCCAGTGTGGACTGAACGGCGTGACAAAGAGCTGTCACACGAAGATGGTAACATAATGGTAGAATCCGAGTGGTCGGCAGTTTGACTGCGAGGGCTGTGAGGAGTGAACCTCAAAAAGATTGGCCACCCAAATTAGATGAACGCGGAGAAGAAGCAGTGCTCGGCAGAGAAGCACGCTGTGGAGAATCATTACCCGAATGTATGGTATGAGAAGATGGATGGCCACTCGAAGCAGGAGTGGGAGAAATAGGGGCAGAATCAGGGAGGTTCACCTGAGGCTCAATGAAAGCTGGTTTCAGTCGGTTGAGTGAAACCGTGGTTACAGAGTCTTTTATGAGGAGATCCGTGTTATTCTCGGAGCATTTGATGACCTTGTACGGACCTGTGTAAGGTGACTGAAGCGGAGCTTTGATTGAGTCGTCTCTGAGAAACACGTACTCACAAGAGTCTAGCGTGTGCGATACGTACACGCGCGGAGGTGTATTAGTGGCCGGAGGTGGCGGCTGAATTTTGCTGCAGTGCAAGCACACTCGCTCGAGAAGTGAAGGGAGTTTTGAGGACCGTGGAAGTGGGGTGGGAGTGACTAATTCTTCACACAAAACCAGAGGTTGGCCATACACAAACTCGGCTACGGAACCCTTGAGGTCTTCCTTGAAAGTTGCACGAAGGCTAAGAAGCACGAAGGGCAGTGCTTCTGTCCATATTGAGTCATGGCAACGAAAGGCAGACTTTAAAGAGCGATGCCATCGCTCGACAAGCCCATTGCTTTGGGGTGGTATGCGGAAGTATGAATTTTGACAATACCACACATTTTACAAAACTCTGAGAAAACTGAAGACTCGAATTGTCATCCCTGGTCAGTGGTGAGGTAAACAAATGAGCCAAATCTAGAGATCCACGAATCTAAGAATGCTTGACTTACTGTCTCAGAGGTAATGTTCGGAATAGGCACAGCCTCAGCCCACCGAGTCATCCTGTCAATAGCTGTAAACAAGTAACGGAAACACTCGGACGGGGGGGGGGGGGGGGTCAAAAGGCCTTCGAGGTCCAAATGAACATGGTGAAACCGGCCTAGCGGTTGGGCAAAACAACCTCAGCCAAGTGGTGGGGAAGTGTGCCTGGAAACTTTGTTCTGATGACACAACACGCATGCCCTGGCCCAAGACTGACAGTTGCAGCACATGTCTCTCCAGACAAACCGTTCTGACAACAGACGGGTGAAAGCTTTGACACCAGGGTGAGCTAATGTGTGTAATTTGTCAAAGAGCTGGCGTTGAAGGGGGCTTAGGAATGAATGGCCGCAACGTACCAGTCGATTCATCACACCACACTAAGTCAGATATGCCAGGGAAAGTAGAGCATACCGGTTGGAGAGAGGAGCTGTGGTCCGAAATTAACTGCATGGTATCGGGGTCTGCCGATTGCAACCTAGGTAGGTCCATCAAGTCAATTAAGGTTGTGACAGCAACAATGAGCGAGAGAAAATCAGCAACCACATTATCCACTCCTCGGATGTAACGAATGTCATTTGTAAATTGCAAGATGTAATCGATGTGACGAAAGTGTCGTGGGGGCGGATCAACCGCAGGATTTTCTATGGCAGGAACCAATGGCTTGTGATCAGTGAGCACATAGAAATCTCATCCCTCAACATCAGTTCTGAAGTGTCTTATGGCCTTGTAAATTGCAAGTAATTCTCTGTCGAATGCTGAGTATTTCTTCTGCGCGTTGTTTAGCTATTTTGAGAAAAACTGCAGGGGGGTCATAACATCATTGTATGTCTGACTCAGTACTGTGCCAACAGCATTGTCACTAGTGTCAGTAGTGATAAACATTGTGGCATCCACACGTGGGTGAGCGATAGTGGCAGCGGAGGCCAACAGCTGTTTGAGTTCGTTAAATGCCTTGTCTATGTCTGTTGTCCATGGGACCTGGCGGGTGCCAGAAGTTTGTGGGTCAGCGAGAGCATTTGTGAGAGGAGCCTGCACCGCAGAAGCGGCTGGCAAATTTTTACGGTAATAATTAACTGTTCTGATGAACCTGCGTAATTCCCTATAGGTCTGGGGGCGTGGCATCATGAGAACAGGCTTGATCTTGTCCTGTGGTGGTTTCAGACCGTCCGACAACACAACATAACTTAGGAATGTGACGGATGACTGGTGCAATTGAGCTTTTTATTGTTCAGTTCAATACCAGCGCCTGCTAAAATATCTGTCACGACTTGAACACGCTCCTCACTCTGTTCCAAAGTAGAATCAAAAACCAATATGTCGTCCATGTATACAAAACAAAAGTCTAGATGGGATAAAGTTTGATTGACGAAAAGCTGCAACTTTTGGGGGGCATTTTTCAACCCAAACGGCATAAATTTGTACTGAAACAGCCGGAAGGAAGTGGTTATGGCAGTCTTTTCAATATCCTCTGGAGCCATAGGAATCTGATGAAATGCGTGCTTACAGTCCAAAACAGAAAAGTACTTTGCACCTGCAAGTGCATGATTGAAGTCCGCAATGTGTGGGACCGGGTATTTATCAATGATGGTGCGAGCATTTAAACGCCTATAGTCTCTGACCATACACCAACTACCGTCTTTCTTTTGGTCAAACAGGATAGGACTAGCCCAGCAACTGGAAGAACGTTCAATTATTCCCTTTTGTAATAGATCATCTAATTGTTCTTTTGTGGAGAAGCGACCGATGCTCGAACAGTGTGAGGATCGTAGTCAAAATGTGCATTCTCATTGACGTGGTAACTCGGAGAGAAGCCACAAGTACTTACGTACGCCGGTGAATGTCCGTTATGCACACTGTATTCACTCAACCGTGAGAGGTGGGGCTGGTTGTAGATGTACGGGTAATTACTGTCCAGCACAGAATTGTTGACTTGATTAGAAGCAACACAAGGATCCCACACATGTCTACTAGGATGCACACTCGGTGTGACATTTGCTGTTTGGCAGGCATTGAGCACCTGTTGACTAGCCGGAGCGGAAGGATACACCTGTGGCGGGAACTGATTCGAGTTTGAATTTACTACTGGATTTTCCAAAGTAGCAAAACTTCGATCGATGCCACGAATTGTATTGTATTGTACATTCGACACAGGAGTAGGAATGTTCCGAACAACACTCTGTCGAGAACACGTGGAAAGGTCTAGTCTAACAAAGCCAGAGACCGCGACCATTGGCAGTTGGAAGAAACTGGGGGCACTCGATGAATTCCACTGCATGTTCGGGCTGAATGATTCCAAAGAGTCTTGCGGCATATTCACTACGATGGCAGGAGTGCTGGAGAGATGTTGCTGAAATCCGAGTGGTGGTGAGTGCTGAATGGCCATTGTCTGAAGCTGAACAACGGCCCTTGCGATCGAGAAGAAACCCGATGCGGTAGGCACGTAAATAATCTTCGGGTGGTAACTCGGACGTGTATTACACAAAAAACAGGGTCACCAGTGAGGGAATAGGATATAGTTGTAGGTAAACAACTAGAATTCTCTCAGACACAGATTTATTAGCACTTCGCTTCTACACAGGTGCAAGTCTGGAGGCTAACTCCCATTAGCGGCCAACATCCTCCCAAAGCCCTCTCCTCAAAGATAGCACACATATACACTGAAAAAATATCAATATTTATGGAGCTCTACGCCACTTATACATTTATGAAAACTGATATTTGACTTTCAGGTACAAAAAGAAAAAATGTGTTTCACTGTTTTGGAAAGTCACTTTAAGAAATTATTTCATTATGAAAGCATTCTCAAAGGTAAAGCTTTGAAAAACTGTATTTGGCTTCTCTGTTATAAATAAAATGTGTGTTTCACTGTTTTTGGAAATTCAACCTCAAACGTGGTGAAATAGGGGATGAAATTTGTTAGGAAAATTAAAAGAATTAAGCTAAATCTATGAAAATTGGTTTTCACTTCTCAGTTAGATACAAAGAAATATGTATTAGGGGATGAAAGTTTCTATCGAAATATCACCACAAGAACTCAAAAGGCATGATATACAAAATTGTTCGATTCCAGCTATCATAATCACCTTTTGGTCAGAAGTAAGTTCAGACTAAAAAATTTTGTGTAGAGCAACATATGGAAGCATGTGCCACTGAACTTAAACTAAAGGATGGCACTTTCATAATTGTAACAGTGTATAGGTCCCCCTCAGGGAATTTCCAGCTATTTCTGGAAAACTTGGATGCTTTGTTGTGCTATCTGTCAGACAGGGGGAAGCAAATTATCATTTGTGAGGATTTCAATGTTGATTCCCTGAAAGAGTGTAATAGGAAGAATGACCTTTTAGTATTACTCAGTTCTTTCAATTTGAGCTCCGTCATTGATTTTCCTACTCGGATAACAAAGAACAGCAGTACATTGATAGATAACTTTTTTATAGACCAAGATAAGTTTAAGGACATAAATGCTTATCCTGTTGAGAATGGTCTTTCAGATCATAGTGCACAGCTTGTTACAGTACATGACATAGCTCCATGCAGTATAATAAATCAGACTTTCAAAGCAGTGCGTTCAATTAACAATATAAATACTGCAAACTTTAGGGAAAGCCTACAGCAGCTAGACTGGGATGAAGTGTATAAGGAACCCGATGCAAACTTGAAATATAACTTATTTCACAATACATTTTTAAGGGTATTTGAAAATTGTTTTCCCAAGAAAATAGTTAAACATAATTCCAAGAAAACATATAAAAAACCTTGGCTAACTAAAGGAATAAGAATATCTTGCAACCGCAAAAGAGAACTGTATCTAACAGCAAGATGGAGTACTGACCCCGAAATTGTTCAATATTATAAAAACTATTGTGCGGTACTAAGAAAAGTTATTAAAAAGTCCAGAAGCATGTGTATCATGTCTGAGATCAGTAACTCTGATAATAAAATTAAAGCAATTTGGAATATTATTGAAAGGGAAACAGGGCAACCAAGAGCACAGGAAGACTTTAGTGCAATAAAATTGAATGACAAGTGCACTAACAAACAATCAGAAATTGAAAATATTTTGAATAATCATTTTTTAAATGTTGTGGAGAAAATAGGATCTAGATCTTCACTAGAAGAGGCAAGGCTATTAATAGAAGAGGCCATACCTGCACAGTTTGAAACAGCTGTAATTCCACCAACCTCTCCCTCTGAAATCAGTAAAATAATAAACTCACTGAAAAGTAAAAGCTCTTACGGAATTGATGGCATTTCCAGCAAAGTACTTAAAGCTTGTTCCCCACAGATAAGTAGAATTCTCAGCCACGTATGTAATAGCTCTTTGGAGCAGGGTGTTTTCCCTGATAGACTGAAATATGCCATTGTAAAACCATTGCATAAAAAGGGGGATATGTCGGATGTCAACAACTACCGCCCAATCTCTCTTCTGACAGCTCTATCAAAAATTTTTGAGAAAGTAATGTATTCAAGAGTAGCCTCCCATATTTGTAAAAATAAAGTACTAACAAAATGTCAGTTTGGTTTTCAGAAAGGCTTTTCAACAGAAAATGCTATATATGCTTTCACTGATCAAATATTAAATGCTCTGAATAACCGGACATCACCCATTGGTATTTTTTGTGATCTCTCAAAGGCCTTTGATTGTGTAAATCATGGAATTCTTTTAGATAAGCTAAATCATTATGGTTTGAGTGGGGCAGTGCACAAATGGTTTAATTCATACTTAACTGGAAGAATGCAGAAAGTTGAAATAAGTGGTTCGTGTAATGTTAAAACAGCTGATTCCTCAAACTGGGGTGCTATCAAGCACGGGGTCCCACAGGGTTCGGTCTTAGGTCCTTTACTGTTCTTGATATACATTAATGACTTACCATTCCACATTGATGAAGATGCAAAGTTAGTTCTTTTTGCTGATGATACAAGTATAGTAATAACATCCAAAAACCAAGAACTAAGTGATGTAATTGTAAATGATGTTTTTCACAAAATTATTAAGTGGTTCTCAGCAAACGGACTCTCTTTAAATTTTGATAAAACACAGTATATACAGTTCCGTACAGTAAATGGTAAAACTCCAGTAATAAATATAGAATTTGAACAGAAGTCTGTAGCTAAGGTAGAATTTTCAAAATTTTTAGGTGTGTCCATTGATGAGAGGTTAAACTGGAAGCAACACATTGATGGTCTGCTGAAACGTCTGAGTTCAGCTACGTATGCTATTAGGGTTATTGCAAATTTTGGTGATAAGAATCTCAGTAAATTAGCTTACTATGCCTACTTTCATTCACTGCTTTCGTATGGCATCATATTCTGGGGTAATTCATCGTTGAGTAGAAAAGTATTCATTGCACAAAAACGTGTAATCAGAATAATTGCTGGAGCCCACCCACGGTCATCCTGCAGACATCTATTTAAGGATCTAGGGATCCTCACAGTAACCTCACAGTATATATATTCCCTTATGAAATTTGTTGATAATAATCCAACCCAATTCAAAAGTAATAGCAGTGTGCATACCTATAACACCAGGAGAAAGGATGATCTTCACTATGCAGGGTTAAATCTGACTTTGGCACAGAAAGGGGTAAATTATGCTGCCACAAAAGTCTTTGGGCACCTACCAAACAGCATCAAAAGCCTGACAGATAGCCAACTAACATTTAAAAATAAATTAAAAGAATTTCTAGATGACAACTCCTTCTACTCATTGGCTGAATTTTTAGATATAAAGTAAGTAAGTAAAAAAAAAAAACTTAATCATTAGTGTCATGCAATATTTTGTGTAATGTAATTTCTTGTACAGACATCTTTTATTAACCTGACACGTTCCACATCATTACGAAGTGTCGTATTCATGATCTATGGAACAAGTATTAATCTAATCTAATCTAATCTAATCTAGACAAGACCATCATTCTATAGCCTTAACTAGCATGAAAAGTTTAGGTGTTAAAATTTGTGAAGAACTTAAAAATTCCATTACAAAGAAACAAAAAAATCTGTGAAGACAATACAATCTACGCAAGTGAAGCAGCAGGCACTAAGCTAGTTCTAAATAAAATTTCAGAAATGTAGGACCTCGGCAACCCATGCCAACTTGTGTTGAAACATGTCAAGTTGGCATTACTTCCTAAGTAAGACTAATACACATTCCCACATCGACATGTTTGTAACAGTGTTAGTAAACATATTGTTGTCAGTCACTGAACATGACAGTAGAATTATGTAGTAGTTCTAAAAAGTGTATATTTTTAGTAGGTGCCATAAATCATCAAATAAAAGGCTCAAAGCTGCGCTTTAATGGACAAGTTCTAGCAGTTTTATTTTGCAACATCCATAACATGAATTTAATTGTCAGTGAAAGTGTAAATCTCACTATTCATGCACCTATTTTCTTTTGGGAAAAGGCACTTATATCTACCAGATCCTTGTGTTATTATGTGAAGGAGCAAGTGAACCTACGTCACGGTAGTAGGGAGTTACAAGAAAAGACACAAAAACCCGAAACACATTTGAACAGTGCCAACAAGAGTTTGTCAATAAGTTAGATGATTTGTTTGAAATTGCACACACCCATGCACTTCAGATCATGAAAATAAATGAAGACAGAATCATCTTACAGTGACACAGAGACCTATGTCAACCTGAACCCTTTGCTGGAGTGGACAAAAATCTGGCTATTAACAAGAAAAGGTTGCGCCTCAGAACTGTCGAGGAAGAAAAGCAATGTGCTAAATATTTTTCTACGCCATCTCTTTTGACATCATCTTACAAACTGTTACAGAATGACTCATCATCTGATTCTAACAAAAATGACATGCATTTGTAAAATTTCATCACTGTGATTGAGAGCATATAACATGGGACCAGTAAAAAAACAATGCAGAAAAATTTCATTACTAAAAAATCAGTAGCAGCACTGATACGTGTCAGTTCAGAGTTTATTCCTGAAGCTATCATTGAGGCACCTGGATATAATGCCAATGAATTTACTATACGTAAGTCCTGGTTTCAATGAAATCACACAGAAAAATGGAAAGAGCATGCAGAAGCTATAAAAGCTAATTTTCAAAACAAGTTGCCACACTTTGTGACACTTCAATAGGAAGGCAAATTGTTGGCTGCTTCACATTATTATTTCATTTGGAAATAAAGAATGACTAATTGCTATTGCAAGGTTGGAAAGCTCTTCAGGATGCAAACAGGTGAAGGCTGTTTGGAACACAATTGTAAACTGGAGAGTTGAAGTAAAAATGGAGTTTCTTTGTTGTGATATTATGGCTTCAAATATAGGTCATATCAGTGGTGCCCATGCGCTACTTGAACGAAAACTTAATAGAAATCTGCTTGTTTTTGCTTGCTGCTATCACATGTATGAATTGGTGTTAATGGTGTGTTGGAAGTAAAAATCAGTCAGGTGAGAATAATTCCTAATACTCTACTCTTCAAAAAAGTTCTGAGAGAACTGTAAAAAACAGTCTATCCCGATAAAACACAATGCTATAAAGAAAACCTCACATTGCGCCTGACTGTTTCTGAAATTGACAATCTGCTTGAGTTTTACTGAACTGAACTGACCAAAGAAATCATAGATGACAATCAAGAGTTGATAGAGCTTTGTGTGATATTTTTAGGTGGAGATACATGGAGGAAATTGAAGATTCAATCTCTAGGTTCCATTCACCAAGCTTGATGAATGGCGTGAACTATTTATTCCTTAAAATATAATTACTTTGTGCTCATTTCAAGATTACTAGCAAGGATAAGGCAACACTGTTAGGCATTTGCCTGTTCATAGAGAGATTGTATGTCAAACCATGGTCCCAATGTAATTTGACAGCAAAAGCAGCCTACCAAGATTTGTGCTTTTTGAAGTTGTTGAAGGCTTACAAAAAATTGATAAAAGCATCTTTCCAGAAAGTAAACCAGCATTTGTGGTAGCTGACTGATGAAGTTTCAATCTTGTCACTGTTTGACGATGGTATGGATCTAGAAAATAAAGTAAAAGTGGCTGAAAATTAAACAAAAGATAATTTATCAGCTCATGGTAAACATTACATCCCGTCAAAGGAAGAACTTTGTGGTACATTGTATGGTAAGTTAAATAAGTAAATATAGATGATGTTTCTTTAGTGCTCTGTTTACATCATAATTTTGTTAATTAACCTCCTCTTCTTTAATTGCAGAGGAAAGCAACTTCTACTTAGTTTCAGTCAGAACAACTTCATTGTTCAATCATCTTAAAATTGATGAGTTTTCTCCATGAATGTCCTACCATAGAAGCCAGAAAGGTTTCCACACTGAGAGCAGTGAAAGATGCAGCTGAAAGAGAGACCAAGTTGATCCTCCTCTTTCACAGTTTAATCATGGTTGGGGAGGAATAAAAGCAATTTTTGTTACTCTGCGTACAAGAACACCGAAAGATTTATCTTGACTGCAGAAAGCAAACTTTGAAAAGAAAATTTGAAGAATAATGTTTTTTACATGTCCAACAGTATATAAACACAATCTGGGTATATTGATGTTTTACTTACCAAATAAACATTAAGTTCCAAAATCCTTCCCTACTCGCTTCACTTCTACTTTTCATGTCTCATGAGTGACACTGAGTTGGCATGTGGTACACATAATTTAATTGCAATAATATTTAGTATATGAGTTATTAAGGTCAAACAAACAAATAGAGGGACATGTATTTGATTTTGTAGGGGAAGGGGGACCTTTCTTGTGACTTGGGCTACATCAATGCACAAGTATTATATCTGCATGATAAATTCATTGATTACCTTATGCAGACTGGTTTTTTAATTTGATTTCCTAAACTGGATGCATCAGTCACCCGACATGAAGGCTCACTGGTCACAAGCCAGATATGGAGGTGCTGGAGCAGACTGAATAGAAGTACGGATTTATGACGCAGTGCAGACAACCCTAGTCATCATTCACTTTCAAGGGATGTTTGTAGTCATAACAAATACAATGACTTCATTCTCAGATCATTTATTGAAAATAATTAATAATGCATGGGCATTGCTAAAATGAAGTGACTATAAGTAAACTGTCATAAAAAATTAGACTATAGTTTTCTTTTACAATGAGCTGGTGAGTAAATGAACTGCACATCAAAATGTTATACTATCTATATATGAAATAAATATTTATTTGAAAAATCATAACTTCACACACATGGGCTGATAACTAGTGTACTAAAATTAGAAGCTTTGTATCAGCACTAGGTTCAACTATAAAAATATGCTGGGAGATGGTCGGAACTTCATACGTGAAAAGAAACCCTGATGGCATAGCACACATCATTATTACTTTGAAGATTTTTACAGTCAGCAGTTGAAACAGGCCCCAAGGTTCATGTATGGAATCAATCACCAATTATTTGAGAAAGAGAACTTCTGAGTGAGCACAGGCAGCCATTAACAGACGAGAGTGAAATGAATATGAAATTAAACAATTCATTAAACACATATTTATGTATTTAAAATATAAATTTTACTCATAAATACATTCAAAAAGAAAAGAAAAGGTCATTAATAGCTCAATGCTGACAATTTTATGCACATTTTGGTCATTTAACTTATTACAGAGAAAGGCAGGAAAAAATTTTTCCATGAAACTCTGGCTGAATGGCTTTTTAGTTAAATCATTAGTTTCTATCACAACAGCATTAATACCAACAGTTTTAGAGGTGCATGTGTTTTGACTTAAAACATTCTGGAAAAAGATCTCTAGTATTTACCTTGCAGGCATAAGATATATGAGAGGATTATATTGACAGTTTTTTACTTAACAGGAACTTTTCTCTCGAAGAACTATCTCATGGAGTATCTTTCCATGCTCCACGGTGATTCATCATGCAAGGTGGATGGTGAAAGTCATTTATCTATTAAAAAAGTTTATGTTCATGACAAATCTGAATCACAAAAACAAGAAGAGACTGCAATTTGTTCTATTTCTATCTGTAAGCTGAAGCACGAGACCATGCTACTTCACAAGCCAAACCAATTTATCTGGATTTCTGAATTATTTCAAAACTTTATATGTGTATATCAGGTCGTCGATAGTGAAACCTATCATGTCACTTTACAAAAACTGAAATATCATTTATGGTCCCTGGCATCTGTTCTAGTGCCTTAATCTCCTGAATCAAAAATGAAAAAAGTCACTGCACTGAATTGTGAAGTGGAACCAACAGACAAAATTATATAAGCATTCAAACAAGAATCAATCAAATCCCGTAAATTATGACTAATGGGACTGAACAGTTAGTTTCTAATAAAACAATGGTACTTTTAAACAGATTTGATTTGAGTGACAAGATCCTTAAGACAGATTCTACACTGTGGCATGAAAATGAACATGTCACCACTATACATATATTACTAAACCAGAAGTTGTAAATTATCCAGCTGAGACAGTCATCGAACTCATGAAACATTCTAATAAATAATTTACAAAAAAAAAAAAAAAAACAAGGAACAGAAACAATATATCAAGTTGTGTCTGAGTATTCCCACAGGGTTCCAGAGCAAGAAAGAGAATTCATCTAAGAATAAGTATTAAAATTAAAATGTGATTTACTCATTGTATTTGCCTCACATGCTCAATGAATAGAAGGTTTAAAGGTTGTATTATAAATTTAAACCAATTAAGTTGAAAGTAAAAAAAGTATTTTGTTAACAGGTTACTTGTAAACAATACTTTTTGAGCTAAAAAGTAAATACAATTTTATGCCATCTTATGATTTTTCAAACGAAGAGGCACTAGTTCCCTTTTCAGTACTGAGCTGAAATCATATGATACTCATTTTTTTCTGCAAAGAAAACAAACTAAGGGGTGCCAGAAAGAAACAATTAAACTCGAAAAGTAAGAGTATCTCAAACATGAATTCCTTGAGCCCCGTGGTCACAAGCACACTCTTTAGTAAGGCTCATTTGAAAATGTTGTGTTAACGGTTATGACAGGGAAAATATTAGCTACTAATGACTCACCATGTGCATTAGGATGGTGAATGAAACTGAGTATCTGGGAGGTGCAGCACAGATCAACCTCGTATGGGATGCACAATTACACTTCAAGATATGGACGCCTTTGACATTCAATAAATGTTCAAAACATACCATTAACTTGTGCAATGAACACCAAATGAAAAATGGTTTGCACGATCAACATCAAAGGCTAAATCCTTGGTAGCTACAAACCATGCAGGATGCTAGATATCCTCTCTTAAAGAATGTATACAGAATCACATTGGTATTATGGGGTGATGAGAACTTATGGAAATTTATGGCATGCAACCAAATGCGAAAGAGACTGTAATAGAGATTATCATGAAATGAGCTACCCTTCAAGGCGTAATTGCAGATAGTGTGATAATATGTCTTATAGACATGGAAAAGGCAAACATTCAGAGGCTGAATTTGTTCAGGGGTTCCAGGTGGTACGATCTGCAATGTCACGCACTTTTCAGCAATGATACTTTGCTCTAAAGGAATATGATTTTCGTATGCAGATCAGAAATCAAGCAAAGCAAGTTATTTTGACCAGCTATTGGTTGAAAGCAGTGCTTGTACCATAGCTGTAGTTCTCTTAGACCCATTTTCCAACTGTTGCTTGCTGTAATGTAAGTATTTCCTACTGCCCTTGCAAGACCTCACATTCAAGAAAGAATCGTAGTGCTCAGAGCCCCTCCAACTTCTCGCAGCACAAGAAATAACTTTCTATCCACTTTACCATCCAGATTAATAGTCAGTATAATTGTATAAGGATGTGTTAAAGCTTTGATGTTAATTGATCTTGAAATAAAACTCCCTTGGTAGCGGTAATTCCCAATCGATTGGAGTTGAAAACACATTCCTTACTGAACTATGGGAAAGTTTCTTTATCTCGTCTACAAATTTTGGGTCAATTCTGGAGTTTTCTGTGCATCGTCAAGTTGATGCTTTATTTGAAATTTCATTATCTTACATCTTCCAATTCTGTAGCACTATTTGAAGTTATGCAACCATCCACTGCGTCCCTTGAAATGATTGAAATCTATGTCGCAAGCAATTTGATGTGCATAATGTAGTAGGTCACTATATGGTCATCCTGTAAATTGTAACGAGCATCCTTGAAAGATGCGAACACCATTTATTGTAATACGTTTGCCTTGTCCTCCCATGAATATATGTAGTTTTTCTTATTCACTACATAGACATATTGCAGCTGATGTCACTGAAATCTGTTCATAACTGTTTTTTTTTACTATGCTGTGGGTGATCTTCCATGTCTGTAATTATGTTTAGAATCCACTCCATGGACAACAACTGTCCTTTACTGTATTTCACTGGAGACGGGATTTGTGGCCCCCCGTCTGACAAGGACGGTGAACTATACGACTCAATACCTTTTTCCATATCACTTTCACTTGTTAAGCACATATCATCATTGTACTCCTCATGTACATTGTCCACACAGTCGAGCCTATACAACACCACACATTACACTGACATCTTGCAGAAATGCTAATATTTCATCTGTCACTTTTTCCTCACTCTGTGAAATTCCTTGGGTTGCTATCTGATGAAATGTCTGTCAACTTCCGCAACTCTTGTTGTAGATATCAAGCATTGTTTGCTTTGTTTATCACTGCCATTGTTCTGCATCAACAGCACTAGAACTCTAGCACAATTGTGACATAAATCGTCGACTATGCTCTCTAGCCTTGTGCTTAGCTCACCATTGGATACCTCCAGTCCTGTCCCTGTTGCTGTTAACAGCCAATATTGTGCATGCATGGTAGACATGCATGTGGGGCATCGAATGCTGTAAACATCACTGGCCTTTTGCAACCTTGCACTCAAAAGTGTTCCTTGCAAGTGTCACATTTTATTTTTGGAAAAACCATGAAAATCGAAAGTTTTATGCACGTTTTCTTACACTACAATTAAAAACATGATTGAGATTTGTATCAAAAAATAGTCATTATATACAAAGATGATGTGACTTACCAAACAAACACGCTGATCTTTCCCTCTCCTTCCCTTTCGTTTGGTAACTCACATCATATTTTTCCCACGTGGAATGTTATATATATGGCTGCTCATTTTGCTTGGTAAAAAAAAGCCTGCCTTGTGATAAGCATGTGTTCTACAGTTGATTAAAATGGAGAGATAAGCAAATTTACTATTTTTTGCCTGAAAAATTAATTTATAAGTTGAAGTGCAATGAGGATCGAGTGACTACACAAAAAATAACATGAGCGACTGAACACAGCTATGGTGGGAACAAGACCTGTTGAAGAAAACAGTGAACGATCATTTCCAGGAACAAGATCAAATGTGATCAAAGCAAACAGTCATTCCCAGGAATGGGAATGACAGTGACCAAGGTGAATGACCGTTCCTGGGAACGAGACTGACTACGCCCAAAGTGAATAGTGAAAATTCGTTTGTGAGTAGTCATTCCCTGGTCTTTCCGTTCACTTTAGTAAAGCATTCCTTTGGATCCATTCATTCATGAACAACCCAGCTCTAATTCTAATCATGTTGTTTATGGCAAGCTCTGTAAGTTTAGTTAGTTAGTTAGTTTAGTTATATTACTTGTTCCATGGATCATAAACACGATTCTTTCGTAATGATGTGGAACGTGTCAAAGTACACAAGATTCATTTATCCCAAATAATCATTGTTAGTCTTATATACGGTACAATTGTTAATGCTTACTGTATTTCTTTGGCCTGTGTCTAAAAATTCATCTATGGAGTAGAAGGAGTTGTCATTCAGGAATTCCCTTAACTTACTTTTGAATGCCGATTGGTTGTCTGTCAGACTTTTGATATTGTTTGGCAATTGACCAAAAATCTTTGTGGCAGTATAATTCACCCCCTTTTGTGCCAATGTCAAATTCAATGAACGGTAGTGTAAGTACACATGGCAATCAAGATTACATATGAAGAGTTAGTTTACAGATGGGAGACTTAGAGTTGCAAGATCTTGTATTTTTTTCCTAACTTTTGCAGGTGCTAATGATTTCTATTTTTCTGGATCTGGTTTTTTTTCAGCTTACATTGTAGCAGAACTGGGGATATCTTTTATGATGGACAGCGTGTTTCTGTTCCATAATGAGCTTTACAGCTATTTCATAGCTTGACCAAACTACTCTTTATTTTAAAAAGAGCAGGAGTTCAGTGTGCACAACTACTTAACCCCAGTGCCATTGGAGTCTCAAGTTGCCAGCAGCAACTGGAATATAACTACTAGTTACAAAATAAAATCTGATAAGATGAAAATCTTGATCAATGAATCATTTAATTATCAGAGAGGTGACCCATGCTCAATAATAATCCAATCATTTTAAGAGAGATCAGGGTTACATACTTAGAGATGGAATGGCATTTGGGTACTGAAAAAAGAAAAGCTAATAGATGGTTACAAAAATTAGTACATGGCAATTTCGAAAGACAACTTGTTCTTCATGACATCAACTGGTCGCACAACAGGTTGGGTCTGCTGTGTAGTTCTCACATTACCTCTCTTAAGCACTGCACATTTCCTCCCAAGTACTGAAAATTCTAGGATACACATCTTTTTTCACATAAGGACATCCTGCCAATCTCAGCAGTTAGTAGTTTTGACTTTGTTGATGAGGGTGCTATGGTAAGCTTAAGAATTATATTCAAGTGGCTTATGAAAACCAAGATTTTATTCAACTTTAAACAAGATTTGTCACTGGAAAGTTAAAACCCTTCTGCCCACCATGATACATTTAATATTGTTAATGTCTGTAGTGGTTGCTCCTCATGATTGCTGTGTAAAGCCTATGGCAACACAATTCACTATCATCTCCATACACAGTAGTAATCTTGTTTAAGCTAGGTGTGTTGTGGTTAAAGCTTTGGAGTTCGTTGGTCTGCGATTTTTACCCTCTGCGCTTCCTTCCAATACTAAATTGACAATCCCTTGATGCCTCAGAACATGTCCTACCAACCAATCCCTTCTTCTACTCAAGTTGTGCCACAAATTACACTTCTCCCCAATTCTATTCATTAGTTATGTTATTTACTCATGTAATCTTCAGCATTCTTCTGTAGCACCACATCTCAAAAGCTTGTACTCTCTTTTTGTCTAAACTATTTATCGTCCATGTTTCACTCCCATACATGTCTACACTCCATACAAATACTTTCAGAGGAGACTTCCTGACACTTAAATCTATACTCGATGTTAACAAATTTCTGTTCTTCAAAAACACTTTCCCTGCCATTGCCAGTCTACATTTTATATCCTCTCTACTCTGACCATTATCAGTTATTTTGCTCCATAAATAGCAAAACTCATATACTACTTTAAGTACCTCATTTCCTAATCTAATTCCCTCACCATCACCTGATTTAATTCGACTGTATTCCATTATCCTCATTTTGCTTTTGCTAATGTTCATTTTATATACTCCTTTCAAGACACTGTCTATTCTGTTCAACTGCTCTTCCAGATCCTTTGCTGTCTCTGACAGAATTACAATGTCGTCAGCACACCTCAAAGATTTTATTTCTTCGATTTTATTTCTTCTCCATGGATTTTGATTCCTAATCTGAATTTTTCTTTTGTTTTCTTTACTGTTTGCTCACTGCACAGGTTGAATAACATTGGAGATAGGCTACAACACTGTCTCACTCCCTTCTCAACCACTGCTTCCCTTTCGTGCCCCTCGAATCTTATACCTTCCATCTGGTTTCTGTACAAATTGTAAATAGCCTTGCGCTTCCTGTATTTGATCCCTGCTACCTTCAAAATTTGAAAGAGAGTATTCCAGTCAACATTGCCAAAAGCTTTCTCCGAGTCTACAAATGCTAGAAACATAGGTTTGTCTTTCCTTAATCTATCTCCTAAGATAAGTTGTAGGGTCATTATTGCCTCACATGTTCCAACATTTCTATGGAATCCAAACTGATCTTCCCCAAGGTCGGCTTCTACTAGTTTTTCCATTCGTCTGTAAAGAATACGTGTTAGTATTTTGCTGCCGTGACTTATTAAACTGACAGTTCAGTAATTTCCACACCTGCCAACACCTACTTTCTTTGGGATTCGAATTATTATATTGTTCTTGAAGTATGAAGGTATTTCGCCTGTCTCTTACATCTTGCTCACCAGATGGTAGAGTTTTGCCAGGGCTGGCTCTTCCAAGGCTATCAGTAGCTATAATGGAATGTTGTCTTCACCCTGAGCCTTGTTTCGATTTAGGTCTTTCAGTGCTCTGTCAAACTCTTAATGCAGTATCATATCTCCCATTTCATCTTCATCTATGTCCTCTTCCATTTCCATAATATTGCCCTCAAGTACATTGTCCTTGTATAGATCCTCTATATACTCCTTCCACCTTTCTGCTTTCCCTTCTTTGCTTAGAAATGGTCTTCCATCTGATATCTTCATATTAATACAAGTTGTTCTCTTTTCTTCAGTGTCTTTTTACCTACTTGATCCTCTGCTGTCTTCAATATTTCATCTCTTAAACCTATCCAGTCTTCCTTTACTGTATTCCTTTCCCCCATTGTTGTCAATTGTTCCCTAATGCTCTCTCTAAAACTCTCTGCAATCTATGGTTCTTTCAGTTTATCCAGGTCCCATCTTGGTAAATTCCTGCCTTTTTGCTGTTTCTTGAGTTTAAATCTACAGTTCATAACCAATAGATTGTGGTCAGAGTTCACATCTGCCCCTGGAAATGTCTTACAGTTTAAAACCTCATTCATAAATATCTGTCTTACCATTATATAATCTATCTGAAACCTTCCAGAGTCTCCAGACTTCTTCCACCTATATAGTCTCCTTTAATGATTCTTGAACCAAGTGTTAGTACAGCTTATTCATTTTGGTCTCACAAATGGTTTTCCGACAGGATCACATGCCCAGGTGGAGATAAAGGCCACTATATGTAAACAGGTATTCCTCGAGGTCTTGACTAAGTAGTACGAATCTTAAGGGTTTCCTCAATTTCTATGTGGATGTCTTGCTGGCTGGTGACATCCTGAACAGTCCATAAAAGGAGAACTAAAATACCTTTTACCGCCAGCGAACTTTTAAGCAGTGAACTTCACAATGCCCCACGGGTTCAGGGAAGAATGTATGAATATGAGATAACAAACCATGTCTTATGAGATAGCAAACCGTGTATTTCAAAGACAAGCAATATCATGAAAAAATTAAAAACAGGTACAAACATTTAACACTGTTAAGAAAGGCAAGATAGATTTAGTAAAATGCCACAAATGGTGATGTATTAAGGAAGATTAATAATATCAGAATACCTACTAAATAGAGAGAAAGGATAAAAAATAAGGACTCAAGTCGTGAGTGATCATTGACAGCATACAAATGAAGTGTGATGGCTGGCTATATTACTGGACAAAGTGCTTGTTGCAATATACACAACGGAGACACAATATATAATAATAAACCACTACAGTGATTCCACCTACATATATTCTGCAAAATTATAAAGACTCATGCTCACATGGAGGCTTACCAACAACTGTACCCTCAGCCAAATGTAAATGTAGAAGTTTGAGCAGTTATCAAATTATTAAGGTGCCATTTTTTGTGTCTAATTTTGTCTCACAATGTCTGTGTGTGTGTGTGTGTGTGTGTGTGTGTGTGTGTGTGTCGCTTACTGGCACAAAACATCAAGGTTATAGGTGCCCTTAAATGCATTAAAAGAAATGAATGTGGATAAAATGACTAAAATCATTGGCACACAGTGAGGAGGAAATCTATAAAATGTCACTCATTTACTGACTCCCACCTCGCATTGATCCACACAGTCACAGTATTTTGCAGGCCTTAATAAAATGAAGAAGGGTGAAAGGTGCTATTCCAGGGATTAACACAGTAGTAAAACCACAGAAGAGCTAAAAGAAAGGCACAGAGAAATGTGACTGGCTGCCCACAAACAAAAAACATAGGTGAACCTGCCATCCTCTTAACATATTATTAATGTCATCCTAAAGTTTTTGGAAACAAGTTGGACACATCACAAAACCTTAAAACTCTAACCCAATTCATTTCAATGTCACTTAAAAAGAGGGCATATCTGCCACTGCCATCTGGTCCGAAAATAAAACCCGATCTAGTAAAATGCCGCATACAGTTATCTGTACGCCACGAGCACCACACATTGAAGGATCCTCCCGCCGGATCAAAAAGCCATTTGTCTTAGGACTGTGACCTACGTAAAGATGAGTGACGAGGATCTCATCCCGTTGTCTCTGTGGCTGAAAGGAGGTACATCACGACTGCAGAGTGAGTTTTACTAGACGCAGCTTATTTTTAATCACTTCCAACTGCTCGTCTTCCCATTGACGCACGGCTCTGTATCTGAACAGAAAGATGACAGCATGCAGGGGGATGACACACTGAAATAACTGAGGATTGCTACATGCCTCCTTAGCCGCTACATCCACCCGTTATTCCCCGCAATACCCGTGTGCCTTGGTACCCGACAGAAAGACATCTCCTTCCCCAGCCATTGCAGCTGGAGGAAGGCATCATTGATATTCTGGATTACTTTATCTGTTGGGTACTTAGATAATTGAAACAGACAAGGAATTTAGCATTCTAAGCACACCTCATCTGCTTCCGTGCCCGTAAGATCGCATACAGTTCTGCGTAGAAGACAATAAAGTCTTGAGGCAGTCAGAGCTTGAGGACACAATAGGGAAAACAACAGAGCAACCAATGGTGTCCCCTTGTTTTGACTCATTCATAAAGACAGCTGTACAGTTGCGGTGCTCAGTTAAAATGGCAGAAAATAAACTATTACAAACATTTGCAGGAGTGCAATCTCTCCTATACTGCGCTAAATCTAAAATTACCCTGGGTCTATGCAATAACCGTATCAGCAGGTGGTTAAAATCCTGAATTTCGGGTTGAACGTGTTCCACCCAAGTGACTCCAACACAAGTTGCATTTGGGTCCCAAACAGCGTTGCTGCTCATTCACGATTGAAGAAAATGCATTCCAAAGGCAGATGAGAAACTGTATGGTATGCAGGTGAATTCAGAGCTGTGAGGAACTTATGTGCCTGACTCACCACGAGGAGCTGTCTCCGGATAGTGAGTGGCAGTACCCCAGCCTCAGCACAGAACTGGAAATGGGGCTCATCCTACACGCACCCGAGACCAGCCTAATCCCCTCATGGTGGATAATGTTGATGATCTTCAGGTAAGATGGGACTCACTGAGCCGTACACTGTACACCCATAGTCTAGCCGTGAATACGTGAAAGCCCTATAAAACTGGAACAGATGCACTCTGTCTGTTCCCCAAGACCTGTGGCTCAGGCACTTTATGATATTCAGTGTCTTCAGGGTTCTGGTTTTCAGGCCTCTCACGTGTGGCAACCATGACAATTTGGAGTCAAAAATGAGGTCCAGAAACCTCACCAAGCCTTTAAAATGTAGAACGGTACCCCTTGTATGCAAGTCGTCAGGTAAATTAAAAATTGATTAAAATAAAACACATGTTTATCTGCAGGAAAGTGAAAACCTGTCTTTGCAGCCCACTCCACTAAGCTCTGCACAGCAAGCTGCAACCGACGAGTCACTGCTGCAACACTGGAGGAGGAACAGGAAATAGCAAATCACCTCACATAAGGAGCATTGCACAGGACTCCTTACCATACATGTAATAGTGTTTATGGCTATGTCAAAGAAGATAACACTTAAAACACTGCTCTGAGGTACACCATTTTCCTGCTCAAAATGTTCCGACAGCATGTAACCAACATGGAACCTAGAAAACCACTTAGATAGGGAAAGACTGTATGAAGATGGGGAGCTAGCCATGAAAGCCTGACAGATGGAGCTGCACGAGACTATTGTGTTTCCAAGTAGTGTTGTATGTCATCTTGATGTCAAATAATATACCAAGACACTGACGTTTACATAGGAAAGTCTGCCGAATAGTCACCTCTAGCAGGGTGAGGTTGTCAACAGTTGACTGAAATCTACAAAATCCAGATAGAGTGGTTAAGGAGTTGCCTGGTCTCTAACAACCAGACCAGATGATGGTTAACCATTTGCTCTAGGGTCTTTCCTACACAGTTTGTTAAGGTGACACTCCAGTAACTACTGGGGGACACGTGTGGTCCTTTCCTAGTTTGAGGAGAGACATTGCCTCTCTCCAAGAGTTGGGAAGCTGGCCTGATGCCATATCAAATTAAAACATTCAAGGAGAATTTCCTTGGATGGTGCTGGCAAATGTCGAAGCATGCAGTACCAGATTTGGTTGTGACTGGGTGTCCTCACAATTTCCCTTAGCTCCCACTTAATGCGGAGAAATGGATGACTATCAGTATTAATTAATTATTTTTTGTATGTAAAGGAGTTACCAACAATAGCAGAACAAATAACTGCCTTTATCCATTACTCATCTAATTTTTGAATTCTCTTACAGAGAATTTCAATTCTGAAAGAAAGTTAGCCTGCGAGACATTTCTTCTCTTTAAGAGCCGCACTTCACACGATTCATTTCTTCTTCTGAATATTTTCTTGTTTGCTAAAATACATAACATGGCTAACATCCAGCAGTGATTTACATCCTAATACAGTCAGCTTGTGTATCCTACACCCTGCAGGATGACTGTCAATGTCAATGAATATATGGAAATGGAAAGTTCTTGTTGAGAACTACAAATTATTTAAGGAATAAAGGAGGCAACTCACCAAAAGGCAGAAGCGCTGCGTCATCGATAGGTACACAAACCAAAGGTACAGCGCTTTACTAGCTTTCACACACACACACACATATTAAAAACAAAGATTCCAAGACTTACCAAGCGGGAAAGCGCCGGCAGACAGGCACAATGAACAAAACACACAAACACACACACAGAATTACTAGCTTTTGCAACCGATGGTTGCTTCTTCAGGAAAGAGGGAAGGAGAGGGAAAGTCGAAAAGGATGTGGGTTTTAAGGGAGAGGGTAAGGAGTCATTCCAATCCCGGGAGCGGAAAGACTTCCCTTAGGGGGAAAAAAGGACAGGTGTACACACACACACACACACACACACACACACACACACACACACACACACACACACACACACACACTGGTTCGATCGCTCAGTGACGTATAGTTGTGACAAAAAATTGCGATGCATTACTTGCCTGCATCATAAGGAAAGCAGAAAGTATTAAATAATCTCTCAATCTTCAAGGTGAGTTATGTTTTGTGGTGAGGCGTGAAACATTTATTGACTTGCGAACAAAAGGCACAGAGCCTTGCTGACTTTTGAAATGCAGTTCCTTTTTCGAGCTTGTAGGGAACGGCCCCCGCGCGCACACACACACACACAGAGATATTTTTTCTTTTTGTTTTCTTGACTGAAATAGGATCTCAAAGGAAAGCACCTTGAGTCGGTGGACAATGTGCAAGCTACTTCGATGGCTTCTCTGAAGACCATCCCAATTGAGGAGTTTCAGGAAGCTTAGGATGCAAGGAAATCATGCTGGCAAAAATGTACTGATGTAGAAGGTCATATTTTGAAGAATTTTAAGCTGCTGGAACTATCCAAGCAATTAAAAAAAAAAGATTGTGATGCATTAATTTCTGGACAAATCCTGTAATTACTGAACTACCCCACAGTGTCTTCTCTTACAAAATTTATTTTGATCCCTTCTATCACTGTAATTTTTTCTAAGCTGATTTTGCATAACCTGAAATATCAAGTACACATGATGCAGAACATAATTGTTGTAGATAAAATACATGTGAAAATTAAAACAGAGAATATCTGAAGCTACATAATGGGTACATTTTTATATCCTGAAAATATGCACAGGAAAATTAAGAGAATTATAAACATGATTTTTTTTTTTTTTAATTCAGTATGATGGTGAACTAAATTAAGTTTAAAGATGTGTTATAATAATATATAGCTTTTTTATAAAACATATAAGCAAACCTTAAAAAACGTACCTAGATCACTCACAAATGGTAGATGACTATATCCCAAATAACGTCGAACTGGAACCGGACTGGTGTAACCAGTGATGTACGGATGTCCCTCAACGGTCACAGCTAAAAATGCACAACACACTGTTTAACACCTTAATGCAAACACTGGTATTATTTAAGTATGTAGCTGTTAATAGTGGTACTTTTACATAATTTACTTGTATTATTATATTTTTTTGTTCCACAGAACTTGTGTAAAATCAAATATGAAATGTAAATAACTACAAGACGTTATATCTAACTTCATTGAGTGGGTAGTCATGGAGAAATAAACAAGCACATAAGAAAGGATGGTAGAAGAAACATTGAAGAGGAGATTAGCAAGGATGTAAGTATCATCCTGGTCTGGTGCATGCAGAATTGCGTGGCTCAAGCAGCTGGCCACTACGAGGGAAGGCAGCAGGCCGTGCAGGGATTTGGAAAGAGTTAGGCTGAGAAAATATTAACAGAGGAAGATTCAAGATATAGAGAAAGAGAAGATAGAGCAGAAAAGTACTAGGGGGAATGTGAGGATCACATGCAGGCAAGATGATGGAATGTGGTGGGAAGAGAAAAGCGAACAGAGAGTGATGAGCAGGAATATCCGAGACTGAGGTTGGGGTGTTGTGAAAGGAATGAAGATTGGAATTTAACATCCTATCAAAAATAAGGTCATTAGAAACAGAGTATTTGTTCAGATAGGATAAATATGGAAATAAACTGCGCATGCATTTCAGACAGTAACTATAATGGCATTCTCTTGGTGGAGGACAAGGAAGGGACGGGGGGGGGGGGGGGGGGGGGGGGGGTGGCTGGAATAACAATATTTTGTGCAATTCATAAAATCTGGTGTTGGAGGGGGAGGGGGATTCAGATGGCCTATAAAACAGCTTTTTTTTAGTCAACCACATTATGTTGAAGAGGGTGCTACACAGAACTGGGTGGTATAGTTCACTACCAACCACAGCTTGGGGAGTTGGATAGTTAGTTTGCTGCCATACCCTCATAGAATGCTTTGGAGTAATTACAGCAAAGTTGATGGATTAATGACATGGGTGCTTTCACAGGTGGCCCTGCCACAGATGGGTTAAAAACTGCTAGTGAAAAGGTTGGAATAGGAAATCTTTGGCAAATGTAGACTTACGTTTTGCACTTGGGCCTTTCACAGGAGTCTGTCCCATGGAGCAAAACTCGAGACAGACATGTATCATTGTTTTCAACCCAAAGCTAACACTAAATCATGTGTCACTTACTTTGTATTCTTATCCAATCATGATCAACCCTGGCCTCTTCAACCATTTCCTACCTGATCACCACTACATAACCTCCCAAAAACTCCTCTCCTTCAACCGCACCTCAACTTTCTTCCTAGATCATTCCTAATGAATCCAACATCACAGCAACGGAAAGAACCATGATCTCCCACTTCAAGACAGACCTCGACTTGATCCTTGCTGAGGACAAAGGCTCTACAACTATCTACATAAATTCAAGTAATAGAAGTGATAGAAGGTCTCAGCTGGTTGTTGTACACATACTCATACAAGGACTGAGGCAATACATTCTCAGCCTAGCAGTGAAAGACACTTAGTAAAATATGCATTTTATTTTACAACATGGCTCGTTTTTTATTAATCCAGTCTAGCATTACCAATGAGTAGTTACCATCCCTTAAGCTCAGCTCTCTAAATTCTGAAAAATAATCTTCTATGGCTGTCATAACAACTTCATTGAGCACAAAAAGTTTTTCAGGCAGACGCAGAAGTTTGTTGAAGTTACAGGAAGCCAAATCCAGCAAATAGCGTAGATGCATCAGCTATTTGTACTTCAACTCCTTGTGTTATCTTATTGTTAGACACGTGTATTGTCATATAATGAAATATGTTGTTTGCTCTGTCTTGCAAACCCCGGTCAAGTTGACTCTTTTAGCAGGTGGTACAGAACATTTAAGTAAGATCACACCCACAGGTTTCTGTTGTACCTAATGAAGGTAATCAATAAGAAGAAAAACAAAACAAAGCACATTTATCCGTTTGTAAATGGCCCCTCCGTATCTGGTGCACAAATAGCCACACTAAACAGCTTATCTCCCTCCTTGGGGATGCCACATTGTCAGAGGCACCTTCAGTGCCGGGTGGGAGGGCTAGCGTGGTCTGTTGAAGTCCAGAGCTGTATCGATGGTAGCGCAGCTACTGGCAGGGTCACCCAAGCCAGAGTGGTCTTCGTGGAGAGGCCAGACAAAGTATGTCACACAACATAGGGCAGGGACGGCTTACAGGGCAGGGGCCATGAGCTCACTGCTATAACAGCTCGATAAAACCAAGGCAGGCATAGCTGCACTACAGGAAATGCAATGGAATGGCCACTGAGTGCTTGATATGGGAAGCTGAATATTTCCTACTATAGACCAGATAGCAACCGTGAATTTGGCGCAGTGTTTGCAGTAACACAAAAATTCAAACACACAGTGGGTGGATTTACTGCAATAACATCTAGAAACTCAAAAATGAGATTGAAGGCCCAATTCGCAAACTATTCATTGATCAAAGTACATGCACCTAAAGAAACAGCAGATGCGCGGGATAAAGATGCCTTCTATGAGCTGCTCAAGAGAGCCTATGACAGATGCCTTGGGCATGATGTTAAAATAATTATTGGAGGCCTCAATCGATAAACAAATAAATAAAAAAGAGTGTGTGTGTGTGTGTGTGTGTGTGTGTGTGTGTGTGTGTGTGTGTGTGTGTGTGTGTGTATGTGTGTGTGTGTGTGAGAGAGAAAAAGAATGAGAGAGAGAGAGAGAGAGAGAGAGAGAGAGAGAGAGAGAGAGAGAGAGAGAGAGAGAGAGAGAGAGTAAAAAATTGTAAAGAAATTGAATCATGGTATGTAAAGAAATCTTTCATGAAAATGACACATTCCACATCATTACGAAATGTCATATTCATGATCTATGCCACAAGTATTAATCTAATCTAATCATATTGGTGATGTCTGATATACCTCCATTCAGAAGTAACAAAGTGTGCATGCATTTAAAGATCAAGCACATGATGCGAAGTTCTGTGACGGAGATACAAACCCAACACGTAATCAGATTGTTAACTAAGTAAAATCAAATGTTACGTATCGGTTTTTCTTACCAGCTGCTAGGTGTTTGAATCTAAAATAAGGATACACATTTTTGTGCCTGAGCGACAATCAAACCACACACCTACCGTCCTCCTTTATCATTGATGAATATAGCTTAAGTATCAATTGCTTACTTACCAACAGTAAGATGTGTGCGTGTTTGACCATAAATAACGACACCTATTGCGATTTTTGGCAACACATGAACAGACATTAAAAATGCACATTAATTTTCACTAGCAGGCCGGTGTGCACGTGATAGGGCTTGAAATGAAATTATGAATATTTTTGTACTGGATCAGGATTCGGACCCACATACTTACCGTAGGAGGAGACGTAGAGAAGACTTGGGAAAATGAACAAAATGATTGAAATATACTGTTCCAAGAGATTCAGATCCTTGAAAGAGGAGATACGATTTCAAATCACAGTCCAGCACCAAATTTTTCAACGTTCAGTCAAGTACAAGTAAAATAAGAGCCCTGTTTCTTTAAATAGCTATCAGTTTATCAAATATAATAAAATTTTCTAATGTAGAAAAGTTTACTGCCGACATTATTTCTGTTTACCATGACTTCTGACTATCTCATTTCCCAATGTAAACTGGCACTGCTCAGTTGGTAATGAAGGAACGTGATGTTCAATGCAGATTCTGGGGCCACATTTCCCAGCCCCAGGAGTGTGCTGTGACAGATGATGTGTGCTTAGCTTGCAAAATTAGTCACGGTGGAAAAAATGCGAGTCTATTAAATGGTTAAGTAGAGGCAAGCTTCTGGCGTGGAGATTATGTTATTCTCGGGTCAGCAGGATGTAAAGACTCTTCTAGGCATCATACCCTTGATGTGAATTCGATTATTACTATTATTTTCTTCATACCGCTGCTGGAACACATGTGCATGAAGATCATTTAATGCCTTTTGCTCATTATAGAATTAGTTGCGAAGGAAAACGTTCTTTCCCTGTCTACGAAATCCTTTTCATGTCAATACCAAACATCAGCAATTACTCGTAGATTACCTTAAAACTAAAGTAATAGATGAAGATGTTACTTGATAACAAAAATGCGCTGCCTTTCTTCATTTACTTGCGCCTAGAAATTGCTGTTGAATACTGCCAAACCAAAAGCCAAGGATCTTACTGTCTTCCGACATACGTCGTTGTCAGTTCTTCCATATCATTTGGTCGACTTGACCTGTTTCAAGTTGTGTATGACAGCAAATGTTTTAGAGAATCAATTGATTTCCTTTGCAATAAAAAGAACGATTTATATTTTAAACTATGAAAGTTCAAAATTTTCGCAATATTAGTTCAAATTTAATATTCGCTTCTATAATGTATGAAAGTATTCCACAGTTGCAAAATCCGCACCTGACTCATTGACCTTACACTTAGTCACTGACCACAAATTCTAACTCCGAGTGACACCAGTTTAAGTAACCTAATGTAGTGAATACTGTTTGCTAGTGCTCTTTCTCACTGGAAAATAGGCAAATCACACATTGGGTTCCATACTTACACTGTAACAGAAATATCCGTGAATATGCAATGCATACGGATTGTAGAATATAGTGGTGCTCTCTCTTCTACTTTTGTATACAGGGTGTTACAAGAAGGTGGTGGTGGTCAGTGTTTAACGTCCCGTCGACAACAAGGTCATTAGAGACGGAGCGCAAGCTCGTTTTAGGGAACGATTGGGAAGGAAATCGGCCGTGCCCTTTCAAAGGAACCATCCCGGCATTTGCCTGAAACGATTTAGGGAAATCACGGAAAACCTAAATCAGGATGGCTGGAGACGAGATTGAACTGTCGTCCTCCCGAATACGAGTCCAGTGTGCTAACCACTGCGCCACCTCGCTCGGTTTACAAAAAGGTACAGCCAAACATTCAGGAAACATTCCTCACACACAAAGAAAGAAAATATGTTATGTGGACATGTGTCCGGAAACGCTTACTTTCCATGTTAGAGCTCATTTTATTACTTCTCTTCAAATAACATTAATCACGGAATGGAAACACACAGGAACAGAACGTACCAGCATGACTTCAAACACTTTGTTACAGGAAATGTTCAAAATGTCCTCCATTAGCAAGGATACATGCATCCACCCTCCGTCACATGGAAACCCTGATGTGCTGATGCAGCCCTGGAGAATGGCGTATTGTATCACAGCTGTCCACAATACGAGTACGAAGAGTCTCTACATTTGGTACCGGGGTTGTGTAGACAAGAGCTTTCAAATGCCCCCATAAGTCAAAGCCAAGAAGGTCAGCAGAGCATGGAGGCCATGGAATTTACCCCTCTACCAATCCATCGGTCACCGAATCTGTTGTTGAGAAGCGTACGAACACTTCGACTGAAATTTGCAGGAGCTCCATCGTGCATGAACCACATGATGTGTCGTACTTGTAAAGGCACATGTTCTAGCAGCACAGGTAGAGTATCCCATATGAAATCATAGCGGTGAATCGAGGAAGTACAGTACATACTGCCGAAACTAAAATTAGCTGTAACATGGAAATTAAGCGTTCCCGGACACATGTCCACATAACATCTTTTCTTTATTTGTGTGTGAGGAATGTTTTCTTAAAGTTTGGCCGTACCTTTTTGTAACACCCTGTATAATATGCCTGACCTAAATGGGCCCTATATTATTACTGGCCCTGGGCAGTGCAACATCATACTGACAACAGTAATGTGCTTATACTGACATGCTCACTGTTTGTTTTACCTGAGTTTGTAATCATTTACATAAAACATGACCTTACAGAGGGAGACATTTGGTCCCCATTTCCCTTCTGTGAAATTTGTCAGTAAGCTTTTTGCCTTCCAACCAGCAAAATGCGGCAGAGTACGGCCGCTAAACGATTCACAAACCACGATTTAGTGCCGTTAAGACGATTTCTTTAAACACTGTCGTAGCTGAAGGAATTTAGTTCCTTCTTAAATCGTCTTATGCAGCAACATTCACAGATATCTCAAATAGGAAAATCTCTTTATACAGGTACAAAAGTCGTAAAACAAACTTCCCACAGTTTGTGTCAGGTTGATCTTTTCGTCTGATAGCACTGCGTAAGTATTTTGTCTAAGAGAAGTCACAAGTCGTGTTCCTGTAGCTGTGGGAATCACTGGTTGAAAATGAGTTTAACAATAATGGGTACAGTACTGCTACATATTCGAAATGATTGTCAACCTAAATTTGAGATCACCCACAAACTGAGGCGTACTTATAATATTGAAGCTAGACTGTGATCCTTGTCTTCCATGAGTGGGCATTGGAAGGCGTTTATACATACGTATTAGATTAGAGATTACATTAGATTTACTTTCATTCCAATTGATCGGTAGTGAGGAGATCTTCCAGGATGTGGAACATGTCAGAAAAACAACAATACATGATAAATATTTACAACTAAAACAAATAAGCTAATGTACCAGTCCACAGGTCCAAAGTGGAATGATCACCATTTTTTAATGAACACTATATGAAAGAGTCATTTTACAGATACACATGCAATGAATTTAAAATTAAAAAGTTTCTTTATTTATTTATAAGGTAATAAACATGTAATACAACTACTGTAATACTTATTTACAATGTATACAATACTGCACTGAAGTGGTGCAGAAGTTAGATTGTACTTACACACACATACACACACAAATCAGTTGGTTTTACTGAGGAATTCATCAATGGAGTAGGAGGAGTTGGCCACCAATAAATCCTTTAGGCTTCTTTTAAACTGAATTTCATTGGTTGTTAAGCTTTTTATGGCTGCTGGCAAGTTATTGAAAATGTGTGTTCCTGAATAATGCACACCTTTTTGTACAAGACTAAGTGACTTTAAATCCTCGTGAAGATTATTCTTATTTCTAGTACTGATTCTATGAATTGAGCTGTTGGTTTGAAAAAGTGATATATTTTTTTAATGACAAATTTCATTAAGGAATAAATATATTGGTGGTTCATGGTGTGGGTTCCTGCAGTCATGTCCTAGTTCATGAACCACGGGCAACATATGAGTGGACAAGTAAGTGGTCTCGATAGTCGGGATACCAGTTACTTTGGAATAAGGCTCGGCATCTCGGACATATTGTGAGCCGTGGTCGCCTTTGTGCTCATACGGCAAAGACTACTAAATCCACCGGCTACTCCCTCAGCCGTTAGGGGTAAAACCCAATGGGACCTGGGGCAAGTAAGGCTAGCAACCTGCTTCCCTGATACTTTAAATATGATGCTGGCAACAATCAGAGCAAAATGCCTCGGACCTTTGGAGGTGACAGAGTCCCACCTCTAACTGACAAACCACGGACTCCTAAGATACGACTTGGCAAACAAATGGTAATGAGATGGGGACCTATTAATATCAATGGGAGCTACCCTGGGAAGAAGGTAGAGCTGGCAGAGGCTGCAAATAAGATGGGGCTGTCAGGAGTCAAAGCAGGAATAGCACAATGGGGTGTAGGGCTTTACATCAGGAAGGAAATGGAACCCAGCGCAGTTGCAATAAGATATGTAAACGAACGACTGATGTGGGTAGATTTGACAGTGTCCAGCAAGAAAATTAGGATTGTGTCAGTATATTCATATTCTGAAGGGACAGATCAAGATAAGATGGATGGTTTTTATGAGGCACTCAGTGATGTAGTTGTTAGAGTAAAGGACAAGTACAGTGTTCTGCTCATGGGTGATTTTAATGCCAGGATTGGAAATCGAACAGAAGGGTATGAAAACGTTATGGGTAAATTTGGAGAGGATATGGAGGCCAACAGGAACGGGAAACAACTCTTGGATTTCTGTGCCAGTATGGGCTTAGTAATCACAAACTCCTTCTTTAAATATAAGAACATTCACCGGTATACGTGGGAAGGCAGGGGAACCAGATCTGTCATTGACTATATAATAACAGATCAGGAATTCAGGAAGGCTGTGAGGGACACACTTGTATTCAGGGGATTCTTTGATGACACTGATCCTTACCTAATCTGCAGTGAAATTGGGATTGTGAGGCCGAAAGTGCAGGAGGTCAGGTCCATATGTAGGAGGATAAGAGTGGAGAAACTTCAGGATAAGGAAATCAGGCACAGGTACATAACAGCGATCTCAGAAAGTACCAGTTAGTTGAATGTAGTCAAATACAGTCATTGGAAAAGGAATGGACAAGGTACAGGGACACAGTACTAGAAGTGGCTAAAGAATGTCTTGGAACAGTAGTGTGTAAAAGTTGGATGAAACAAACAGCTTGGTGGAATGACACAGTCAAGGCAGCCTGTAAAAGGAAAAAAAGGTGTATCAAAAATGGCTACAAACTAGAACTCAGGTAGACAGAGAAAGTTATGTTGAAGAAAGAAACAAAGCCAAACAGATAATTGCAGCATCCAAGAAGAAATCTTGGGAAGACTTTGGAAACAGGTTGGAGACTATGGGTCAAGCTGCTGCAAAACCATTCTGGAGTGTAATTAGCAGTCTTCGAAAGGGAGGTAGGAAGGAAATGACAAGTATTTTGGACAGGTCAGGAAAACTACTGGTGAATCCTGTGGATGCCTTGGGCAGATGGACAGAATATTTTGAGGAGTTGCTCAATGTAGGTGAAAATATGATCAGTAATGCTTCAGATTTTGAGGTAGGATGGCATAGGAATGATGATGGAAATAGGATCACATTTGAAGTAGTGGAGAAAATGGTCAATAGATTGCAGTGCAATAAAGCAGCTGGGGTGGATGAAATTAAGACGGAACTCATCAAATACAGTGGAATGTCAGGTCTTAAATGGCTACACAGGATAATTGAAATGGCCTGGGAGTCGCGACAGGTTCCATCAGATTGGACAAAAGCAGTAATCACACCAATCTTTAAACATGGAAACAGAAAAGATTGTAACAACTACAGAGGTATCTCTTTAATCAGCGTTGTGGGTAAAATCTTCTCAGGTATTGCTGAAAGGAAAGTGCGAGTATTAGTTGAGAACCAATTGGATGAAAATCAGTGTGGGTTTAGGACTCTTAGAGGTTGTCAAGACCAGATCTTTAGCTTACGGCAAATAATGGAGAAGTGTTATGAGTGGAACAGGGAATTGTATCTATGCTTTATAGATCTAGAAAAGACAAATGACCGGGTTCCTAGGGGCAAGTTATTGTCTGTTCTACAAGATTATGGAATAGGAGGCAAACTTTTGCAAGCAATTAAAGGTCTTTACATGGATAGTCAGGCAGCAGTTAGAGTTGACAGTAAATTCATGGTTCAGAGTAGTTTCAGGGGTAAGACACGGCTGCAACATGTCTCCACTGTTGTTCATATTATTTATGGATCATATGTTGAAAACAATAGACTGGCTGGGTGAGATTACAATATGTGAACACAAAATAAGCAGTCTTGCATATGTGGATGACTTATCTGTGATGGCAGATTCTATTGAAAATTTGCAAACTAATATTTCAGAGCTAGATCAGAAATGTAAGGACTATGGTATGAAGATTAGCATCTCCAAAACGAAAGTAATGTTAGTGGGAAAGAAATATAAACTGATTGAGTGCCAAATAGGAGGAACAAAGTTAGAACAGGTGGATGGGTTCAAGTACTTGGATGCATATTCTCACAGGATGGCAACATAGTGAAAGAACTGGATGCGAGGTGTAGCAAAGCTAATGCAGTGAGCGCTCAGCTAAGATCTACTCTCTTCTGCAAGAAGGAAGTCAGTACCAAGACTAAGTTATCTGTGTACCGTTCAATCTTTCAACCAACTTTGTTGTATGGGAGCGAAAGCTGGGTAGATTCAGGTTACCTTATCAATAAGGTTGAGGTTACGGATATGAAAGTATCTAGGATGATTGCAGGTACTAGTAGATGGGAACAATGGCGAGGGGGTGTGCACAATGAGGAAATCAAAGAAAAACTGGGAATGAACTCTATAGATGTAGCAGTCAGGGCGAACAGGCTTAGATGGTGGGGTTATGTTACACGCATGGGAGAAGCAAGGTTACCCAAGAGACTCATGGGTTCAGCAGTAGAGAGTAGGAGGAGTCAGGGCAGACCAAGGAGAAGGTACCTGGATTCGGTTAAGAATGATTTTGAAGTAATAGGTTTAACATCAGAAGAGGCACGAATGTTAGCACTTAATAGGGGATCATGGAGGATTTTTATAAGGGGGGCTATGCTCCAGACTGAACGCTGAAAGGCATAATCAGTCTTAAATGATGAAGATGATGATAAATATATTAGGAAGCAGTAGTTAGTATCCCTAGTTCCCTAAAAAGGCTTTGGCAGGATGTTCTTGAGTTCACACCACATATAACTCTTACTGCACGTTTTTGTGCCCGGAAAATTTTAGCTTGGCTTGATGAACTACCCCAAAAAATAATCCCGTGTGACATTATGGAATGAAAGTATGCATAGTATGCCAGCTTTTTCATTTTTATATCCCCTACGTCTGACAAAATTTGCACTGCAAATAGAGATTTCTTAAGATGCTTCAGCAGTTCTGTGGTGTGCTCCTCCCAAGAATTTAACACTGTCTACTTCTTCTATCTGCTTGTCATTGTATGTTAGGCACATACTCGTGGGGCACCTCTTACAAGTTCTGAACTGCATGTAGTGTGTTTTTCCAAAGTTTAGTGACAAAGAATTGGCTAGGAACCAGTGATTAATGTCCACAAACATTTTATTAGTTGATCTTTCTAAAACTACACTTGTTTTGCTATTTATTGCAATGTTTGTATCATTGGCAAACAAAATGAACTTGGCATCTGGTAATGTTACTGATGAAAAGTCATTGATATACACAAGAAAAAGAAATGGCCCTAAAACGGAACTTTGTGGGACCCCACATGTAATTAGTTCCCAGTTGGTGGTCTTCAGTCCTGAGACTGGTTTGATGCAGCTCTCCAAGCTACTCTATCCTGTGCAGGCTTCTTTATCTCCCAGTACCTACTGCAACCTACATCCTTCTGAATCTGCTTACTGTATTGATCTCTTGGTCTCCCTCTATGATTTTTACCCTCCACGCTGCCATCCAATACTAAATGTGTGATCCCTTGAGGCCTCAGAACAAGTCCTACCAACCGATCCCTTCTTCTAGTCAAGTTGTGCCACAAACTTTTCTTCTCCCCAATCCTATTCAATACCTCCTCATTAGTTACATGATCTACCCACCTAATCTTCAACGTTCCTCTGTAGCACCACATTTCAAAAGCTTCTATTCTCTTCTTGTCCAAACTATTTATTGTCCATGTTTCACTTCCATGCATGGCTACACTCCATACAAATACTTTCAGAAACGACTTCGTGACACTTAAATCAATACTCGATGTTAACAAATTTCTCTTCTTCAGAAACACTTACCTAGCCATTGCCAGTCTACATTTTATATCCTCTCTACTTCGACCATCATCAATTATTTTGCTCCCCAAATAGCAAAACTCCTTTACTACTTTAAATGTTTCATTTCCTAATCCAATTCCCTCAGCATCACCCAACTTAATTCAACTACATTCCATTATCCTCGTTTTGCTTTTGTTGATGTTCATCTTATATCCTCCTTTCAAGACACCATCCATTCCTTTCAACTGCTCTTCCAAGTCCTTTGCTGTCTCTGACAGAATTACAATGTCATCGGCAAACCTCAAAGTCTTTATTTCTTCTCCATGGATTTTAATACCTACTCTGAATTTTTCTTTTGTTTCCTTCACTGCTTGCTCAATATACAGATTGAATAACATCGGGGAGAGGCTACAACCCTGTCTCACTCCCTTCCCAACCACTGCTTCCCTTTCATGCCCCTAGACTCTTATAACTGCCATCTGGTTTCTGTACAAATTGTAAATAGCCTTTCATTCCCTGTATTTTGCCCCTGCCACCCTCAGAATTTGAAAGAGAGTATTCCAGTCAACATTGTCAAAAGCATCCTGTTACACTATAATACTCTAGTTTACTTAAAAGGATATTGTGATTTACACAGTCAAATGCCTTTGACAGTACACAAAATATACCAGTTGCCTGCAACTTTTGTCTAATGAATTAAGCACATTTTCACTGTAAGTGTACATAGCCTTCTCAATATCAGAACCTTTTAGAAATCAAAACTGTGACTTTGACAGTATGTTACTTGATATAGGATGGTTATAAAGCCGACTGTACATTACTTTTTCTAAAATTTTTGAGAATGCTGGCAACAGTGAAATTGGACGGAAATTTGATGCTATTTCTTTATCTCCCTTCTTAAACAGCATATTTCAACCATTCAGGAAATATTCCACTGATAAACGACTGGTTACACAGATAGCTTAATATATTACTTAGCTCAGAATCACATTCTATAATTAACTATGTTGATATTTTATCATACCCACTAGATGTTTTTGATTTTATGATGGACATTATTTCTGTTGGGGTAGTGAGGGTCAAGTTCATATTATGGAAGTCACTTGGATTGTCTGGTCTGAGGTATTCCATAGCAGCATCTACCGAACCTGACAACCCCATCTTTTCAGTAACAGTTATAAATTGTTTGTTAAAAAGTTCTGCAACACTATACACATCTGTCACCAATGTATCAATAATGCTATTTGTTCCTCTTCATGTCTGGTTCTACCGGTCTCTTCCATCACTATATCCCATATTGTCTTTATTTTGTTATCTGATGTGACTATCTTTTCCTTGTAATATATTTGCTTTGATGTCCGTATTACAGTCTCTAATATTTTGGAGTACTTCTTGTGATGTGCCATAGCATCAACATTGAAACTGTTTTGCACTGACAGATAAAGTTTTCTTTTTGTTTTACAAGATACCCCTATTCCTTGAGTAATCCATGGCTTCTTTGTAGACTTTACTCTAACCTTGCTAAGTTTTGGGGAAAAACAGCGTTCGAATAAGGTAATCACTTTATTAGCAAAAGTGTTATATTTTTTATGCATGCCATGAGCACTGTAAACATCACTCCAGTGAATGTCTCTGAGGAGTGTCCTAAAATAATCAATTTTTGTCTTATTGATTACCCTCTTGAGCTCAGATTTTAACAGATTTTATATCCTGTTCAGTATTAACACTTAACAGAAGGAACTGCATGTCATGGTCTGAGAGGCCATTGACTATTGGTTTTGTTATATAATTTTGTTCATTGGACTTTTGTATAAAGATGATATCAATGGCTGTTTGTGAGCAATTGGCTACCCTAGTGGGGAACGTTACAGTGAGAATCAAGTCAAATGATAGTGCTACTAACTCAAATAACTTCTTATTGGGAGAGTCTTTGAGGAAGTCTACATTGAAATCACCATCAACCACTATTTCTTTGTTTTTGGTTGTTAAATAGGCCAGTACAGCTTCAAGGTGGTTTACAAACAGATTAAAGTTACCTGCGGGTGCTCGATATACACTTAATATAATGAAGGATTTTTTGTGAAATTCTACTTCTGTTGCACATGCTTCCATATGCTGTTCTTGGCAAATTTTATGAATGTCTATGTTCTTAAATTTATGACAGTTCCTGATGAATGTGGCAACTCCCCCTTTCTCCATTTCTGATCTACAAAAGTGAGATGTTAACCTAAACCCTGTAACACTTAAAAGTCCTATACCAGTAGTCACATGATGTTCAGATGGGCAGATTATGTCATCTGGGTTTGAAGACTCTAATTCATCTATGCAGATAGTTAATTCATTAATTTTATTTCTCAGTCCTCAAATATTTTGATGCAATAAAGATGGCTGACATTTCACATTAACTGAGTTAAAATTGGGTAGAATTAAAATATCTGCTGACTGATGAAAATTCTCAACCAAAAGCTGTTTATGCTGATGTAATAAGCTGGAATTATGTTTTTTTGATTTCTTGGTATTTTACCACCCATGACAGTGCCTCCCCCCTTTAACTTTCCTGCTATTTCCCCAGCCAATTCTATAAATAGTTCGAACACTATAGTTAACGTTGTTGTCATAAACTAATTTTTTTTTAATTCTTCTGGGTTTTCAGTGTGTAATATGTGTTGTATACACAGTCTTAGTAAAAAAAAAAAGTTGACTACGAATCGTTCACGTAAGGTGAACAATACAGTCGCACTCCCCTCAGAATTTTGTGTCCGGCAATATGCTCCATCTGGCAACATTGTAGACTGCGGCCCTTCCCGGATGAAGTCTTGACTGCTGTCCAAGTACATCATTCTTGATCACGACTGTAGTCTTGAGGTAAATGCGAGACTAGCTAATATGATGTCTGGTAACTGAAAGCACGCGTTGACAAAATTTTTATCGCCCCTTTCCTCTCCTGGTGCTTAAGCTATGAGTGTAATTGAAGCGAATCGACAATACATTTCACTTTCTGTCACATTGGTAATAACAGTTTAGTTCAACAATATTTTACCGAGATATTTCTTGGCCAACCATCTGCCTCTGAACACCGCATGTGTCTGAGTTCTCTGGGCCCCGTTTTCTGCCTACTGGCGGGGGCTGAGGCCCTGCGCTGCCTCGCCTTCTGCCAACAACGTCTGCTCCACTCCTCACTCTCGACGGTGTAAAATACTTCAATGTTGTTGATTGGTAACCCATAAAATCTGTCTACGATTTGTGTTTCACACTCAATATCAATGGAGGGACAAAACCATTTTTATTTGATAAGTATTTTATTACACTACTATACAATAGATCAATGTGGCACAGAATTAATTTTATTGTTTCTGATCCAGTGCGCTATAATTAAACTGTCACATCCTGTTCTTTTTCCTTTCACAGGAGATTCTTCAAATACACTCCTGGAAATTGAAATAAGAACACCGTGAATTCATTGTCCCAGGAAGGGGATACTTTATTGACACATTCCTGGGGTCAGATACATCACATGATCACACTGACAGAACCACAGGCACATAGACACAGGCAACAGAGCATGCACAATGTTGGCACTAGTACAGTGTATATCCACCTTTCGCAGCAATGCAGGCTGCTATTCTCCCATGGAGACGATCGTAGAGATGCTGGATGCAGTCCTGTGGAACGGCTTGCCATGCCATTTCCACCTGGCGCCTCAGTTGGACCAGCGTTCGTGCTGGACGTGCAAACCGCGTGAGACGACGCTTCATCCAGTCCCAAACATGCTCAATGGGGGACAGATCCGGAGATCTTGCTGGCAAGGGTAGTTGACTTACACCTTCTAGAGCACGTTGGGTGGCACGGGACACATGCGGACGTGCATTGTCCTGTTGGAACAGCAAGTTCCCTTGCCGGTCTAGGAATTGTAGAACGATGGGTTCGATGACGGTTTGGATGTACCGTGCACTATTCAGTGTCCCCTCGACGATCACCAGAGGTTTACGGCCAGTGTAGGAGATCACTACCCACACCATGATGCCGGGTGTTGGCCCTGTGTGCCTCGGTCGTATGCAGTCCTGATTGTGGCGCTCACCTGCACGGCGCCAAACACGCATACGACCATCATTGGCACCAAGGCAGAAGCGACTCTCATCGCTGAAGACGACACGTCTCCATTCGTCCCTCCATTCACGCCTGTCGCGACACCACTTGAGGCGGGCTGCACGATGTTGGGCGTGAGTGGAAGGCGGCCTAACGGTGTGCGGGACCGTAGCCCAGCTTCATGGAGACGGTTGCGAATGGTCCTCGCCGATACCCCAGGAGCAACAGTGTCCCTAATTTGGTGGGAAGTGGCGGTGCAGTCCCCTACGGCACTGCGTAGGATCCTACGGTCTTGGCGTGCATCCGTGCGTTGCTGCGGTGCTGCGGTCCAGTCCCAGGTCGACGGGCACGTGCACCTTCCGCCGACCACTGGCGACAACATCGATGTACTGTGGAGACCTCACGCCCCACGTGTTGAGCAATTCGGCGGTACATCCACCCGGCCTCCCGCATGCCCACTATACACCCTCGCTCAAAGTCCGTCAACTGCACATACGGTTCACGTCCACGCTGTGGCGGCATGCTACCAGTGTTAAAGACTGCGATGGAGCTCCGTATGCCACGGCAAACTGGCTGACACTGACGGCGGCTGTGCACAAATGCTGCGCAGCTAGCGCCATTCGACGGCCAACACCGTGGTTCCTGGTGTGTCCGCTGTGCCGTGCGTGTGATCATTGCTTGTACAGCCCTCTCGCAGTGTCCGGAGCAAGTATGGTGGGTCTGACACACCGGTGTCAATGTGTTCTTTTTTCCATTTCCAGGAGTATAATTTAATTTTGTTATGGATTCATATGTGTTAGTTAAATCACAAAAAAAAGCTTCCACAAGCTGGCCCCTACCATGGTTGGAACTGATGACTTATTGAGCCGTTGCAACAAGAGACACGGGCGGTACCACGGGACTACGGACACACTGTTGCCAGCACGACACTCTCATCATGGTGTTGGTCACTCAGCCTCATAACGTATCATGAACGATAATAAAAGTTATCACTTACGTGAAGAACAGCATTTCTTTAGCCAAAAAATTGAATTTTCTGTCTCAGTGTATTAGTTTACCTGAGGATTATAAAGTGCGAGTCATTCAAATGGAAAGGAAATATCAAGTGAATATAGCAAGTCAATTCAGTACCATAGGCAGAAGTGATTGCACTGTGTTGACAAACGTTTGTGATGACGTTGCTAATTCTCAGGTGTGCTAGGAACAGCTCTGTAGCGGTATGCGAGGAGTATCCCGTGCTCGTGTCATAGGAGGATACGGAGAGGAGGTGCAGGGTTTGCTTAATATGCAGCGTTTTCTCCTACCAGTTGTCAAACATTCAGGTGTATAATCTTCCATCATGATTACAGTTTCCCACAAAATATATACGAACAAAACACATTGTTACTTAGTAACAAAAGATTATTTCAGTACAAAAAAAAGTTTTTGGAAGTCAACTTTGTCCACCAGTCACGAAAAGTAAGATAACGAAAACTTTGCACCTCAAAATCGATTGCATATATGTGCAGTCTCGGGATCATACAAGTAGAATTTCATGAATTGCAAGAGAATGTAGAAAAACGTTGGTGTGAATGGAAGCTATAAGAAACACAGTTAACTAATTATTCTGTGCCACGTAATAATCAATTCATTTGAAAATTCAGAAGAGGAGAAACTAAAAATTATGCCCATTAAGACTGAGACTGAAGTGCAGATGCAGGCACTGTGCAGATCTGCACTTTTTCATCTTCAGATCTATACAAATAATGTATACTAACCAGCATATTCATTGCTTTCGTAATCTTTCCCTGTTGTTTAGTCTACTAATGATGAGCTGGATCCACACCCATAAGTCTGATTGTTTCTTTATATCCTTCCATCTACTATCTTTGTGTGTTGTTATTCGGTGTTCAGAAAGCAAAATATTATGCCTGCTCCCACGAGGTATTAGAACGAGGTCACAAGAAGGCTAAAGAATCATAATCAAAACACACTGAGATGCCAAATTGTCTGTCATGGTGGTGTTAAGTTGACAGAAATAGTTGGGTATTATTGCCTGCATCTCTGGCATCCCGTTGTCGTCTTCTCTTACTGAGATTGTTACATTACCCTGAACACAAGATGCCGAGATAAATGCGTATATTCTCCGTGACGAAACATCCCACATTCCATTCATACTGATCCATTCGTTATGTGCATTGGCAGCAATGAGTGATAGGAAAGCTGTTGTGACGTGACGAATAACAATAACAATGGTAGTCATAACAACTCAGTAATCAAGAATGTTTACTGCATTACAGACAATTGTTAACGATTAACAAAATAACCAAGAAAGACTGAGTGTTTAATTGGGGCATTGCATAGGTGTCCTAACAACTTTGTTACTGAATTCTGTTCTGGTTGTTTGCAGAGAGAATAGAAAGATCCCTGTAGCCATACATATCGCTAGTACAATGAGATATTACCTGTCAACTTCAAAATTTGAATGGAGAACCATTTATCCTAAGGATATACTGGATGTAGTCAGATCACTAAGCAACTCCAGAACTGAGAACATCCGTGGTTTTTCTAATTTTACCATAAAGAAAATAATAGACACTATATGCTTTCTACTGTCTTACTTAATCAATAGGATGTTTACAGAGGGAAAATTTCCTGACTGCCTTACACTGACTATTGTATTGCCCATATACAAAAAGGGAGACATAAATTCACCCCAAAATTACAGACCTATAGCAAGGTACCAATATTATCTAAAATTATTGAAAAATTAATGAAAGACCAATTAAACTTTTTTTTTCACAACCTTCTCAATAAGGCTCAGTATGGATTCCAAACTGGGCTATTAACAATAAAAGCAGTTCAGGAAGTTGTCTTATCAATATCACAAGGTTTTGAAAATAGGGAACATACCTGTACAACTTTAGTTGATTTAACCAAGGCATTTGACACTGTCTCACATAGCATTTTAATTAAGAAATTAGAAAAATATGGAATAACTGAAACAGAACCATTATTGCTGAAATCATATTTCACAAACAGAAACCAAATGGTCTATATAAATTCAAACAACAAATCTGACCTTCTCAAGGTAAAAATAAGGAGTCCCACAACGATCTGTACTGGGACCTTTCTTATTCATTATGTATGTGAATGACCTGCCCAACACATTAGCATATAACTATGTAATGTATGCTGACGATACAACCTTTATCACGTCACATAATTATGTGAATGTTGTCAAACAAATGAACAAATCCATTATGGAAATGGCAGCTCACTGGTTCCATGAAAATAGGCTGTCGTTAAATAAAAATAAAACTGAACACATCCTCTTTTCCCTTAGAGATATTAATGATGGACCTAATGAACTCAGACATTCAGTAAAATTGCTAGGCATTTATCTTGATACCAAATTGTGCTGGAATACCCACACAGAAACGCTGTGCAGTAAGTTTGCAAGAATTCTATATCTCCTTAGGAAACTGAAGGATTGTGTCAGTAAGGAGTGCATACTTATGGCATACCATGCCTATTTTCATGTTGTTGTTGTGGTCTTCAGTCCTGAGACTGGTTTGATGCAGCTCTCCATGCTACTCTATCCTGTGCAAGCTTCTTCATCTCCCAATACGTACTGCAGCCTACACCCATTTGGATCTGTTTAGTGTATTCATCTATTTGTCTCCCTCTACGATTTTTACCCTCAACACTGCCCTCCAATACTAAATTGGTGATCCCTTGATGCCTCAGAACATGTCCTACCAATCGATACCTCCTTCTCGTCTAGTTGTGTCACAAACTCCTCTTCTCCCCAATCCTATTCAACACTTCCTCATTAGTTACGTGATCTACCCATCTAATCTTCAGCATTCTTCTGTAGCACCACATTTAAAAGGCTTCTATTCTCTTCTTGTCCAAACTATTTATCGTCCATGTTTCACTTCCATACATGGCTACACTCCATACAAATACTTTCAGAAACGACTTCCTGACACTTAAATCAATACTTGATGTTAACAAATTTCTCTTCTTCAGAAACACTTTCCTTGCCATTGCCAGTCTACATTTTATATTCTCTCTACTTCGACCATCATCAGTAACTTTGCTCCCCAAATAGCAAAACTCCTTTACTACTTTAAATGTTTCATTTCCTAATCCAATTCCCTCAGCATCACCCAACTTAATTCGACTACATCCGTTATCCTCGTTTTGCTTCTGTTGATGTTCATCTTATAGCCTCCCTTCAAGACAATGTCCATTCCGTTCAACTGCTCTTTCAAATCCGTTGCTGTCTCTGACAGAATTACAATGTCATCGGCGAACCTCAAAGTTTTTATTTCTTCTCCATGGATTTTAATACCTTCTCCGAATTTTTCTTTTGTTTCCTTTACTGCTTGCTCAATATACAGATTGAATAACATCGGGGAGAGGCTACAACCCTGTCTTACTCCCTTCCCAACCACTGCTTCCCTTTCATGCCCCTCAACTCTTACAACTGCGGTTTGGTTTCTATACAAATTGTAAATAGCCTTTTGCTCCTTATATTTTACCCCTGCCACCTTCAGAATTTGAAAGAGAGTATTCCAGTCAACATTGTCAAAAGCTTTCTCCAAGTCTACAAATGCTAGAAACGTAGGTTTGCCTTTCTAGCTTCTAAGATAAGTCGTAGGGTTAGTATTGCCTCACGTGTTCCCATATTTCTACAGAATCCAAACTGATCTTCCCAGAGGTCGGCTTCCACCAGTTTTTCCATTCGTCTGTACAGAATTCCCGTTAGTATTTTGCAGCCGTGACTTATTAAACTGACAGTTTGGTAATTTTCACATCTGTCAACACCTGCTTTCTTTGGGATTGGAATTATTATATTCTTCTTGAAGTCTGAGGGTATTTCACCTGTCTCATACATCTTGCTCACCAGATGGTAGAGTTTTGTCAGGACTGGCTCTCCCAAGGCCATCAGTAGTTCGAATGGAATGTTGTCTACTCCCGGGGCCTTGTTTCGACTCAGGTCTTTCAGTGGTCTGTCAAACTCTTCACGGAGTATCATATCTCCTGTTTCATCTTCTCTACATCATCTTCCATTTCCATAATATTGTCCTCTAGTACATCGCCCTTGTATAGACCCTCTATATACTCCTTCCACCTTTCTACTTTCCCTTCTTTGGTTAGAACTGGGTTTCCATCTGAGCTCTTAATTGTCATACAAGTGGCTCTCTGTTCTCCAAAGGTCTAATTTTCCTGTAGGCAGTATCTATCTTACCCCTAGTGAGACAAGCCTCTACATCCTTACATTTGTCCTCCGGCCATTCCTGCTTACCCATTTTGCACTTCCTGTCGATCTCATTTTTGAGACGTCTTTATTCCTTTTTGCCTGCTTCATTTACTGCATTTTTTTATTTTCTCCTTTCATCAATTAAATTCAATATTTCTTCTGTTACCCAAGGATTTCTACTAGCCCTCGTCTTTTTACCTACTTGATCCTCTGCTGCCTTCACCACTTCATCCCTCAAAGCTATCCATTCTTCTTCTACTGTATTTATTTCCCCCATTCTTGTCAATTGTTCCTTTATGCCCTTCCTGAAACTCTGTACAACCTCTGGTTCTTTCAGTTTATCCAGGTCCCATCTCCTCAAATTCCCACCTTTTTGCAGTTTCTTCAGTTTTAATCTACAGTTCATAACCAATTGATTGTGGTCACAGTCCACATCTGCCCCTGGAAATGTCTTACAATTTAAAACCTGTTTCCTAAATCTCTGACGTACCATTGTATAATCTATCTGATATCTTCTAGTATATCCAGGGTTCTTCCATGTATACAACCTTCTTTTATGATTCTTGAACCAAGTGTTAGCTATGATTAAGTTATACTCTGCGCAAAATTCTACCAGGCGGCTTCCTCTTTCATATCTTAGCCCCAATCCATATTCACCTACTACCTTTCCTTCTCTTACTTTTCCTACTGTTGAATTCCAGTCACCCATGACTATTAAATTTTCATCTCCCTTCACTACCTGAATAATTTCTTTTATCTCATCACACATTTCATCAATTTCTTCATCATCTGCAGCGCTAGTTGGCATATAAACTTGTACTACTGTTGTAGACGTGGGGTTCGTGTCTATCTTGGCCACAATAATGCGTTCCCCATGTTGTTTGTAGTAGCTTACCCGAACTCCTATTTTTTATTCATTATTAAACCTACTCCTGCATTACCCCATTTGATTTTGTATTTATAACCCTGTATTCACCCGACCAAAAGTCTTGTTCCTCCTGCCGCCGAACTTCACTAATTCCCACTATATCTAACTTTAACCTATGCATTTCCATTTTTAAATTTTCTAATCTACCTGCCCGATTAAGGGAGCTGACATTCCATGCTCCGATCCGTAGAAAGCCAGTTTCCTTTCTCCTGATAACGACATCCTCTTGAGTAGTCCCCGCCCGGAGATCCGAATGGGGGACTATTTTACCTCCGGAATATTTTACCCAAGAGGACGCCATCATCATTTATCCATACAGTAAAGCTGCATGCCCTCAGGAAAAATTACAGCTGTAGTTTCCTCTTGCTTTCAGCTGTTTGCAGTACCAGCACGGCAAAGCCTTTTCGGTTAATGTTACAAGGCCAGATCAGTCAATCATCCAGACTGTTGCCCCTGCAACTACTGAAAAGGCTGCTGCCCCTCTTTTCATACTCACCTGCATTATGGAATACTTCTTTGGAGAAACTCTGCTGGAGCAAAAGATGTTTTCCTCTGGCAGAAGAATGCCATTAGATTTATTTTTGGTGTGAACAATTGAACTTCTTGCAGACAGTACTTCACTGAACACAAAATTCTTACAGTTCCCAGCCTATACGTACTTAAAGCACTTATGCATGCCAAAGACAATGCCCACATGTATGAAAGCAGGTCAGATGTGCCCTCATATGAAACCAGAAATAGGTACTTAATAGACATTCCTTGGACACGTTTGAGTAAAATCCAAAATAATTTTTTACATGCTGGCAAAACATTTTACAACAATCATCACATGGAACGAGGGAATTGCATGAGGATATATTTAAAATGGTTGTAGAGACATTATTGAAAGAGAAAGCATTCTATAGCATAATTGAATTCCTACATAATGAAAAAAATATGATTCTCTATTATTATAAATGTGATTGTCATCAAAGAAACTGTAATTTATGTCATACAACCATACTGACATTTTGTATAATGATATACCATATGTTAACTTTTGTGTAAACATTTGTACCACAATCTGTATAACTATGTAACTACTGACCTTATGTATAATCATATGTATAACCATCTGACAATGCTTATACAGCACAACAGTTGTTTACAGGCAAATAATAAAAAACTATCCTTGCTTTACATCACGAAACAAACATGGCATCACCGAACTGATATTTGAAATCGTTTTCTGTTTTCTCTTTCTGTCTCTCTCTCTTTTTATTTTTATTTTTTGAGGAAAGCACCAAGAAGCACGAGTAATAACCAAGTGGGCATATAATCTGTTTACAGTATTTTCATCAGGAAGCAAAAACACACATTTTAAGTGCATTATTGCGTAATTCCAATTATTGACAGTCTATTCGTGAGCTTGCTCGCATTTAGTGGCATGAAACCTATCAAGCAAAAGACAAATATTTCTTGCACCATGCACAACAAACAAACGAAATCTCGCTGCACTGATGTGTTGCCCGATATATTGCTTGGAAAACACATCTGATTCATGTTGCTAAATACAGCTCTAACAGTTATCAATTTGGATGTGCACCAAGTTTATAAAAGTATATCTTGAAATACACAGAAAGGCACATAGAGGTATTCGACTGAAACATAGCCATGACCAAGATTGTAACGGGTTGACAGCAGCGTCGTCTACCACCCTGACAACTCGAACGATGACAGTGCTAGGCCGGTTACTTACGTTTGCTGGTATCAAAGCTACAGCATGAAAATACAAAAATGTTAATAACCCGAAGATCATTAACTTTGGAACCCATAGTAAAGTAAAGCAGTCAGCAGTAGGAAATTTTTTCAAAAGGTAGGAAGTGTCTAGCAGAAAGAAAAAACATTCATGCAATATTTGATCAAAATCGGCAGCGCAGGGTGCACCCATCTGCAGGTGGTCGCTCATGTTGGCACCAATGATGTGTGTCGGTACGGATCAGAGGAAAACCTCTCTGGCTTCCGGCGGCTATCTGATTTGGTGAAGACTGCCAGTCTCGCTAGCGGGATGAAAGCAGAGCTCACCATCTGCAGCATCGTCGACAGGACTGACTGCGGACCTTATGTACAGAGCCGAGTGGAGGGTCTGAATCAGAGGCTGAGATGGTTCTGGGACTGGGTGGGCTGCAGATTCCTCGACTTGTGCCATAGGGTGGTGGGGCTTCGGGTTCCGCTGGATAGGACAGGAGTCCACTACACGCAACAGGTGGCTACATTGGTAGCAGGGGCTGTGTGGAGTGGACTGGGCGGTATTTTAGGTTAGATGGCCTCGGGCATGTACAGAAAGGGAAACAGCCTCAAAGGGTGCGGGGCAAAGTCAGACCATGTGGGGACCAAGCAGCAATCGGTATTGTAATAGTAAACTGTCGAAGCTGCATTGGTAAAGTACCGGAACATTAAGCGCTGATAGAAAGCACCGAAGCTGAAATCGTTATAGGTATGGAAAGTTGGCTGAAGCCAGAGAGAAATTCTGCCGAAATTTTTACAGAGGCACAGATGGTGTTTAGAAAAGGATAGATTGCATGCAACCGGTGGTGGCGTGTTTGTCGCTGTTAGTAGTAGCTTTTCTGTAGTGAAATATAAGTGGATAGTTCCTGTGAATTATAATGGGTGGAGGTTACACTCAACAGCAGAGCTAGTTTAATAATTGGCTGCTTTTACCAACCTCACAAATCAGCAGCATTAGTGGCAGAACTGAGAGAAAATTTGGAATACATTGCACATCAATTTTCTCAGCATGTTATAGTCTCAGGTGGAGATTTCAATTTACCATATATAGACTGGGACACTCAGATGTTTAGGACGGGTGGTAGGGACAGAGCATCGAGTGAAATTATACTGAGTGCACTATCCAACAATTATCTCGAGCAATTAAACAGAGAACTGACTCGTGGAGATAACACCTTGGACCTACTGATAACAAACAGACCCGAACTTTTCGATTCTGTATGTGCAGAACAGGGAATCAGTTATCATAAGGCCGTTGCAGCATCCCTGAATATGCAAGTTAATAGGAATATAAAAGAAGGGAGGAAGGTTTATCTGTTTAGCAAGAGTAACAGAAGTCAGATTTCAGACTACCTAACAGATCAAAACGAAAATTTCTGTTCCGACACTGAAAATGTTGAGTGTTTATGGAAAAAGTTCAAGGCAATCATAAAATGTGTTATAGACAGGTATGTGCCAAGTAAAACTGTGAGGGACAGGAAAAACCCACCTTGGTTCAACAACAAAGTTAGGAAACTACTGTGAAAGCAAAGAGAGCTTCACTGGAAGTTTAAACGCAGCCAAAACCTCTCGAACAAACAGAAGCTGAACGATGTCAAAGTTAGCGTAAGGAGGGCTACGAGTGCAGGGTTCAGTGAATTCGAAAGTAAAATTCTATGTACCGACTTGACAGAAAATCCTAGGAAGTTCTGGTCTTACATTAAATCAGTAAGTGGCTCGAAACATCATATCCAGACAGTCCGGGATGATGATGGCATTGAAACAGAGGATGACACGCATAAAGCTGAAATACTAAACACCTTTTTCCAAAGCTGTTTCACAGAGGAAGACTGCACTGCAATTCCTTCTCTAAACCCTCGCACAAACGAAAAAATGGCTGACATTGAAATAAGTGTCAGAGGAATAGAAAAGCAACTGGAATCACTCAACAGATTAAAGTCCACTGGACCTGACGAGATACCAATTCGATTCTACACAGAATACGTGAAAGAACTTGCTCCCCTTCTAACAGCAATGTACCGCAAGTCTCTAGTGGAACGGAAGGTTCCAAACGATTGGAAAAGAGCACAGGTAGTCCCAGTCTTCGAGAAGGGGTGTCAAGCAGATGTGCAAAACTATATACCTATATCTCTGACGTTGATCTGTTGTAGAATTTTAGAACATGTTTTTTGCTCGCGTATCATGTCGTTTCTGGAAACCCAGAATCTACTCTGTAGGAATCAACATGGATTCCGGAAACAGTGATTGTGTGAGACCTAACTGGCTTTACTTGTTCACGAGACCCAGAAAATATTAGATACAGGCACGCAGGTAGATGCTATTTTCCTTTACTTCCGGAAGGCGTTCGATACAGTTCCGCACTGTCGCCTGATAAACAAAGTAAGAGCCTACAGAATATCAGACCAAGCTATGTGGCTCGACTGAAGAGTTTTTAGCAAACAGAACACAGCATGTTGTTCTCAATGGTGAGATGTCTACGGATGTTAAATTAACCTCTGGCGTGCCACAGGGGACTGTTATGGGACCATTGCTTTACACAATATACCGGGTGTCTCAGCTATCTTGTCCACCCAAAATATCTCTGGAACAATAACAGCTATTGGAAAGCGACTTTCGCTGGTATCAATGTAGGTCTGGCGGCCATGAATGTACATATTTGGAAACATTCTAAAACGAAAGCATTTGTCTTTTATAACACAAACTTATGTTTTTCTAAATGGACCTCCTATATTTTTCTTCAGCAATCCATAGCATGACAAAGCACATACACAATGACGTTGACTGCATCGCAATATTCCCATTACATCACGAGATATTGAGACGCGAAGTTGACGCTTGAAACACCCGACATGTGCTGCTAGCGCACGTTCTGGGGCTCAGGCGTGAACCCCATGCTGCCCGTAATCGCGATGTGATTGACATGTGTAATCACACCTCCATACTTATCAAGAGTTCTGAAATGAATAATAAGGTCTGCTGCCATCAACTCTCATAAGCACATAATGGTTTCCCTCTTGCACGTTTTACGTATCTACGTACACAATATGAACCAGTACCGATTAGTGTACACCCGTCAGGTTGTCTTATTTATTCTGCACACCCAAAATAAGATTTATCTAATGCGTTATATGACCCATTGTGCCTGTTGCACAGAGCCTGGCTCTACCTAGTTAAGTGTCCAGCATAGTTCCCACTACTGCCACGGTTACCACTTTGCCTTGTTTATGATTTGCGACCCATGCAAACTCCTGTACTCCACCACCCTCCGAGCATCCCATTTGTTGTTGCTTTGGCGTGCAGTACACCGCTTGCCAGTGTAGTCGTGCATCAGAGTAATCTAGTGACGGCAAGCAAGTAGTACACATTGTGAATAAACATTATGTTGTGGAACTTCTACTGTACAGTATAATGTACACACATGAAGGTATGGTAGAAATGCTGCTGATCTATGGAGAATGTATGTTGACAGGAAATACATTATGAGATTGCTTGTTTGTTGATAGTACTGTTAGCGAACATTACGATTATTAAGTTAGTATGTATGTTTTCTACCCTACTCTACATACTTATACTGTACCCTGTTGTAGGTGGACGAAATGCTGTTCAGGCAGAACGACTGTACACAAGATGATTCCCTGACAAGCCATCGCCTATGCGCCGGATGTTTGGTCGTCACACATCTCGTCTACGTGAAACGGGAAGCTTAAATCCAAGACCTCGACATCGCCCTAGAACATGCACAGATGAACGTGCTGAAGTTGCTGTGCTCGCTACCACAGCTGTGAATCCTCAAATCAGCACGCGTCAAATTGAACGTGAAGTTGGTGTGTCGAAATAAAGTGCACAGCGTATTCTTAAATGTCATAAATTTCATCCTTACCATGTTCATTTACACCAGGATCTTCATGGAAATGACTTCCACAATAGGATAACATTTTGTCGGTGGGCTCAGCAAAAACTTCTGACTAATCCAAAATTTTTTCCAGATGTTCTCTTTACCGATGAGACATCATTCTCGAACAAAGGAATTGTCAATATGAGGTTTGTGTATTATTGGTCCGCAGACAATCCAAAATGGCTCCGTCAGGTAGAGCATCAACGTTCGAGGAAAGTTAATGTTTGGTGTGGGATTATTGGAGATACCATTATCGGACCTTTCATTATAAATGGCATCCAAAATGGAAGACAATACTCCAGATTTATATAACACAATCTTCCTGTTCTCTTGGACACCGTACCTCTGAACCAGAGAATGGTCACGTGGTATCAGCATGACGGATGCCCTGCACATAACGCCTTACGAGCACGACGACTTCCGAACCGTAAATTTCATGGTAGGTGGATTGGACGAGGTGGCCCCGTTATGTGGTCTGCCCGATCTCCGGACCTTACACCGCTAGATTATTTTCTTTGGGGAGCAGTGAAGGATGCTGCTTACCAACATGAACCAACAACACCAGAGGACATGAAGCAACGCATTATTGATGCTTGTACAGCCATCAAAGAGGAAACAGTAGCACAAAGTAGGGCGTCCTTCACCCGCAGAGTGACCCTATGTATGCAAGCCAATGGGCATCACCTTGAGCATGAGATGTGATGCTATGTTTAGTATGTAGTGCTGGTATCACAGTGGAAATTTCTACAAAGGGCCATTTTACCCAGTGATGTTAAGAAAAATTTGTTTGCAACAATTTTTCATTTAATGCATTAGATAAACATAACATTGATAATTATGTGATAATAAAACTAATTGGTTAAACATGTTTACATTCATCTTCTATGTCCTACCTGAACTTCCCAAATCAAAACATTTTTACCTAAACAACGGTAAAACTTTTAGTCCACTTGCTCGTTTCACTAAAACCATCAACATGAATTTTACTATTACGAGTTGTAATGTAACGGACTACTGAAGAGTGCGATACCACCCTTATAGTCGCATCTGCCCTTGCAGGGTCAGTGTTCCAATTTCATTTCTATGATTTTTTTAATTTAATATTATTGTATGTAGTATTTAATTTTGCCCAAATCTTTTTTATTATATTATTCTATAATGTGAACTTTATTTGTTTATTTCTGGAGAATATGTTGGCACCAGTGTGAGCCAAACACATTCGTGTGTGAAAGGTAGAGTGTCGGACATTGTTAAGGTGACTGTTGGAGTGAGTTAGTTGGACTGTTGTGGGGAGAGCGTGGATTTGTGAGGTGGACTATTGATGGGAGTACGGAAGGAAGTCTGTCGTCTTATATAGAGAGTATCTATAAATAGTATGTGATATGAAGATGGAAATTATTGTGAAAAAGTTAAATTAATTAAAATGAAGAATCAATAGTAAAACAAAAAGCGAGTACCAGTTTTCATTAGCACACAAAGACCCGAACCTAATATTAACAATGTTAGATGGATGGAACGCACCATGGCGAGAATCAAGACAATGAGACCAAATTCAGCATCTAAAGGTAAGGTATTTTAATTAGTTTTAGTATTCTGTGATGTATCATTCTTTAGTCTAAATATTAAGCTTAACATCGTCTGTTGTAGATACAGACCACCCAAGCTGGCGGGGTGTCGTCAATTCATCATCATAATCTCAGGGTTTGAAATAGCATTTAAATGAATTGAAAGTTTGTCGCTTGATATTTGATTTTCACCCAGGACGAAAGAGGGTACATTACAGAGTGAATGATTAACTGTCACTTGCGCTAGATCTACAGTAAAGTAAAGTTTTAACGTTGAACGGCATTACCTTTTTAGTAACGGGTTAACGATAAGCGAAGTTAACTTTGTGACAAACGTTGCGGTACACAAATATGTTACGGAACCACATCACACCTAGCCTATGGGATAAGTACCTGCTGGAATGTACGATGTTAATGCAGGATGGCAGCAGACCCAATTATTCATTTCGGGCCTCTTGATAAGTATGGAAGTGCGATTACGCATGTCAATCACATCGCGATTACGGGCAGCATGGGATTCACACCTGAGCCTCAGGACGTGTGCTAGCAGCGCATGTCGGGTGTTTCAAGCGTCAACTTTGCGTCTTAATATCTCGGGATGTAATGGGAGTATTGTGATGCAATCAATGCCATTGTGTATGTGCTTTGTCAAGCTATGGATTTCTGTAGAAAAAATATAGGAGGTCCATTTAAAAAAAAATAAGTTTTAGTTAAAAAACACATATGCTTTCGTTTCAGAATGTTTCCAAATATGTACATTCATGGGCCCCAGCCCTACATTGATACCAGTGAAAGTCTTTTTCCAATAGCTGTTATTGTTCCAGAGATAGTTTGGGTGGACAAGATAGCTGGGACACCCTGCATATAAATGACCTAGTAGATAGTGTCGGAAGTTCCATGCGGCTTTTCACGGATGATGCTGTAGTATACAGAGAAGGTGCAGCATTAGAAAATTGTAGCGAAATGCAGGAAGATCTGCAGCGGATAAACGCTTGGTGCAGAGAGTGTCAACTGACCCTTAACATAGACAGATGTAATGTATTGCGAATACATAGAAAGAAGGATCGTTTATTGTATGATTATATGATAGCGAAACAAACACTGGTAGCAGTTACTTCTGTAAAATATCTGGGAGTATGCGTGCAGAACGATTTGCAGTGGAATGATCATATAAAATTAATTGTTGGTAAGGTGAATACCAGGTTGAGATTCATTGGGAGAGTCCTTAGAAAATGTAGTCCATCAGTTACGACAGTGTTTAAAGAAATCGTCTTAACGGCACTAAATTGTGGTTTGTGAATCATTTACCAGCCGTACTCTGCCACATTTCACTGGTTGGAAGGCAAAAAGCTTGCTGACAAATTTCACAGAAGGAAAGGGGGACCAAATGTCTCCCTCTGTAAGATCATGTTTTACTTAAATGATTACAAACTCAGGTTAAACCTAACAGTGAGCTTGTCAGTATAAGCACATTACTGTTGTCAGTATGATGTTGCACTGCCCAGGGCCAGTAATGATAAAGGGCCTGTTTAGGTCAGGCATATTATATACAAAAGTAGAAGAGAGAGCACCACTAAATTCTACAATCAGTATACATTGCATATACACAGAAATTTCTGTTACAGTGTAAGTATGGAACCCAATGTGTGATTTGCCTATTTTCCAGTGAGAAAGAGCACTGGCAAACAGTAGTCACTACATTAGGTTACTTAAACTGGTGTCACTCTGAGTTAGAATTTGTGGGCAGTGACTAAGTGTAAGGTCAATAAGTCAGGTGCGGATTTTGCAACTGTGGAATACTTTCATACATTATAGAAGCGAATATTAAATTTGAACTAACATTGCGAAAATTTTGAACTTTCATATTTTAAAATATAAATCTTTCTGTTTATTGCAAAGGAAAACAATTGATTCTCTAAAACATTTGCTGTCATACACAACTTGAAACAGGTCAAGTCGACCAAATGATATGGAAGAACTGACAACGACGTATGTCAGAAGGCAGTAAGATCCCTTGGCTTTTGGTTTGGCAGTATTCAACAGCAATTTCTAGGCGCAAGTAAATGAAGAAAGGCAGCGCATTTTTGTTATCAAGTAACATCTTCATCTATTACTTTAGTTTTAAGGTAATCTACGAGTAATTGCTGATGTTTGGTATTAACATGAAAAGGATTTCGTAGACAGGGAAAGAACGTTTTCCTTCGCAACTACTTCTATAATGAGCAAAAGGCATTAAATGATCTTCATGCACATGTGTTCCAGCAGCGGTATGAAGAAAATAATAGTAATAATCGAATTATCCGATAACTTCACGCTTCACAGTGGATTTTCTCGAACTAAAAAATTTGCTGAATTAGTGAAAAATTTCAAAATGGCTTCACATTGAGGCTATGATGCCTAGAAGATTCTTTACATCCTGCTGACATGAGAATAACATAATCTCCGCGCCAGAAGCTTGCTTCTACTTAACCATTTAATAGACTCACATTTTTTCCACCGTGACTAATTTTGCAAGATAAGCACACATCATCTGTCACAGCACACTCCTGGGGCTGGGAAATGTGGCCACAATGGTCTGGTGGAACGAACTAGCACAGGTGCAATGTGTGGGTTCAGGCATTTACTTTTAAGAGGCACTAACAAATTTACTTTACCCCTGGTAACCTCAAGAGAAAGATGCTACAATCCAGAATCTGCATTGAACATCACGTTCCTTCATTAGCAACTGAGCAGAGCCGGTTTACATTGGGAAATGAGATAGTCGGAAGTCATGGTAAACAGAAATACTGTCAGCAGTAAACTTATTTACATTAGAAAATTTTATTATATTTGACTGATAGCCATTTAAAGAAACAGAGCTCTTATTTTACTTGTACTTGATTCAACTAGAGACGTTGAAAAATTTGGTGCTGGACTGTGATTCAAAATCGTATCTCCTCTTTCGAGGATCTGAATCTCTTGGAATAGTATAGTTAAATCATTTCGTTCATTTTCCCAAGTCTTCTCTATGTCTCCTCCTAGGGTATGTATGTGCGTCCAAAGCCTGATCCAGTACAAAAATATTCATAATCCATTTCAAGCCCTATCAGCCATGCTAGTGAAAATTAACGTGCATTTTTAATGTCTGTTCATGTGATGCCAAAAATCGGAATAGGTGTCGTTATTTATGGTCAAACACGCACACATCTTACTGTTGGTAAGTAAGCAATTGATACTTTACGCTATATTCATCAATGATAAAGGACGACGGTAGGTGTGTGGTTTGATTGTCGCTCAGGCACAAAAATGTGTATCCTTATTTTAGATACAAACACCTAGTACCTGGTAAGAAAAACCGATACGTAACATTTGATTTTACTTAGTTAACAATCTGATTATGTGTTGGGTTTGTATCTCCATCACAAAACTTCACATCATGTGCTTGATATTTAAATGCATGCACACTTTGTTACTTCTGAATGGAGGTATATCAGACATCACCAATATGATTAGATTAGATTAGATTAGATTAGATTAATACTTGTGCCATAGATCATGAATACGACATTTCGTAATTATGTGGAATGTGTCATTTTCATGAAAGATTTCTTTACATACCATGATTCAATTTCTTTACAATTTTTTACTCTCTCTCTCATTCTTTTTCTCTCAAACAAACAAACACACACACACACACACACACACACACACACACACACACACACACACACATTTTTTTTATTTGTTTGTTGTGCTTGGATATTGGCCAGGCATGAAAACATCCGTGAATGAATTTCTTAGTTTTGAGTACATTTACAAAATAAATATAAACACCAGTATGAGAGTTACTTTTTTATGATGCTTAGTTTGCAGTCAGTTCTGGGTATTATTAGTAACTACACTCCAGTACCTAAACCTAGTTACAGAAATGCGAATCAGACGCATTACATATTCCAGGCCGTGGCAGCCCCGTCTTTGACATGCCAGCTATGTTCACTTCACAGCCCGCTGTAGGAACACATTGGTTCGTCTTCTTCCTGCTCGTACTGTAGCTGAGATTTGGCAACAAGGCAAGGTATGTTTGGCAACTGTGTGATCAACAAGTTACTTCCTGGTGTGCACGGAATTAAGCCTCAAAGTTCACTTGATTTTTCCTGTTATTTCCATTGAATAATCTGAGTTATTATCGCTTGAGGTGTAAAAAAAAGATTGTAAATTTACGGTTTTCAGCCCAGGAAAGTCGTTGCACATGGCAATTGCAACTAATCTCATCCTTTAAATAGCGGTTTATGAGTTCTAGACACTATTGACCTCGTAAGAGGAAACCAAGGCACATACCTCTTCGCTAGCTCTGTGGTAACGTACTGACCTGTGGAAAAGCGTCTGTTATTGGTCACCATTCCAGTCTCGCTGACTGTAACGTTTTTCTCCCTTCTGTGAAAGAGCTACAAGCAGTCAGATCAAACATCAATAACGGAATTACAAGAAAATACTTTGGGTTCATAGTGCAATGGTGAAAAACTCACAATGCTGCACAATAGGTAACACCTCTTTCTGCTGATGACAAGCAAATATTGGGTATCTAGGAATACATAGCTTTATTTATGAAATGCCACATTTATGTACCTCTTGAGTATGACACAGCATGCCAATTAAACACAGACCCAATCGAAATTTAAATGAGTAGTATGTTACTAATTCGTGCTGATAGAAGAACACTTGTGTGCAGATACTCAGTTTTAGTAAAACAAACTTTCATTGTAAGGTTATCGTGGATAGTTCTATTTCGTTTCTTATAATACAGTGCAAAATTTTAGTAAGGTTTCTTTTAGTGTTGTTAAATCAATAATAAACATAAGAGAGAAATTAATCATTAATGATATATGCGAATTCTCTGATGTTATCTATGACAGTCTGACGATGTACATGCAGCTTATTCATTACATGCATGTAGAAAACTTGTTCTTGAGTTGAAGCTGTCAAATAAGGTTTGAAGAAGAATAAAATGTCACTACCACATGACAGCTAATGTAGAAAATCCTTTTCTGACATATTTTGGCATGATGCACTCTCCCCACACATAATACGAAAGTTTCAAGATGCATCTCCTGCCGGGCCGTCTATTAAATCTGAAGAGAACAAAATGTCGCAGAAGTTAGCCCTTTTTCCACATGCAACTATTTTGGGTTGTGAAGTGAATGGAATTATGTCCAAAGTTCCATTAGATTGATAACTTACGCAGACAGCAGGATTGCGCTTTAAAAAATGTAGCAGTGAATGTACTCGAACTCGAGACATCTTATCTACACTGCGCGACGCTTAACGTTACACTACTAGCGGACACCTAGCTACAGAAGCTCCAGAACTTCCACATTCCACAGTGCTGTGAGATAATGCCTAAGGCCGGATCTAGACTTCTGAGAGACAGACAGTTACAGCTTTTCTTCTGCCCTGCACGATGGTTTTTACAAACAGATAGCGCAACAGAGTAGCTGAAATGGAAAGGAACACTTACTATTTAAATTTTGCACCCTACACTGTTGGCAGTTCTGTGTAGGTGGCAGTTACGTGATTTTATTTTGGTGATTACAAAATAGAGTGGAATGTATGCACTTTGGAGCTGAGGCAGCTAGTTCATGGCGATTCGGTCAACCAAGTTAATGAATGTACAGAACATGCTGTAAACCACTGCAGGGAGCCTGTGTGTCAGAATTCTCATCCGGTGTGGTGCAACAGTGCTACGATAGAAATATGATGAGTCATAGATAAGAGGATTGATGATAGGTTCATATGCTTATGGTCTGGGTTCGATTCCAACTTCCGTCAATGATTTTTGATAGGGAGAGACAGATTCTATTCTCTTCTGGCTACGCCAAGTGAAGAAGGTATATGGCATTGTGGTCTGAAATTCACATTAAACATGATATTCCTTCTCTGGCAAGTAGACGTTAGGTTGAACCACAATAAAGTCGGCAGTGGCGACATGTAGAAACTCTATCACCAATAACCTTTCTTATACCAGTTATTTATTTCTAGTGACGAAAAAAAACGCTATGTAGGTTCACAGGACACTTATTCCATCTTTTATTTGAGCTTCTGTATGTCAATAAAACTGATTCTGAATTGGGAATGCAACTCAGACCACCCTTAACGCGGAATTTGATCCTTTCTTGACAACACAACTCTACTACAATTTGTTGTTCGTTCAAAACTGCAGATTCCTCAACATCTTGCCATATTGCACGTGAATGGGTTCGAATCCTAGCCCGGCACTAAAGTTTTCATTAAATATTATCAAGCTCTAGCATGAGAACACCTATCTGCTGGTGGATAATACTTTTGATTTTTAACGTATTTTCATTCGTTGTCAACACTAACGTTATCTGATGTTTTCGACTCCCAGTGAGACACAGAACTATTTGTGATATTACTCTAAGTTCAAGGATGTTATTCCCAGCTGCTGGTGGAGAAAAAATCGGTAGCTGACGTCTCTGTGTGCAGTCAACAACGATATGAGTACAGTTAGATTCCCAGTCAGCACTGAACACTTCGTCATATTATTTGTAGTTCAAACATGCTCACATGTCGCTGCTGGTGTAACAAACCCATATTTAACGTTCGTTTTCTCTAGAATATAACAGTGAATCCTGGGAAAGAAAAAAATAATCTTTTGTCTCATCATTTCAGTTAAAACACCTAGCTTCTGCCGAGAAAATCCTATGTGTCACAGTTGATTGTGCTTCGATAACAATCCGATTAGGTTCTGGGTTCAAATCCCTGTCCAACCCAAACTTTACCTCATGGCATTTCAAGTATGTTACTTGTGAAGAAGCAATATTTAACATATCTCGTAGTTCGTTAAAGGGACAATAGATGCTGAGTAGGAATTTGCATCCGTTAAAAATGTTTACGTTATATAATTTAAAGTTGATATTTGTAAACTGATACTGTCTAAAATCGAGCAATATCACTCTCTGTATGCCTAGTCAGAAATGACTGTTAGTTTCCGTCAGTCACGAAATCTTTGCTAAGTCTGCATGACCTGAATTTGAATCCATATGCAGAACGAGATGGCTCATTGTGTCATTGAAAGTTCATACATATTCTCAACTAGCTGCTCATGAATAACTTAAATTTTTAATGCCATTTTGTGTGTAATAATAAGTACGGTATGTTACTTTGAAGAGGAAGTCATGAATACGATGAACTTACTACGTGCATTACCTATCTGACGTAATAATGAGAGTGGTGACATTTCAGGTACGTCATTTATTGTAATAAATGTGAGCTTACAAGCCTTAAGGATAGTCTTATCTGTGATAAGGTGTTCCCTGATATCTGTAGTATCGTGGTATTACTTTACATCTCGAGTTATTGCAATACAGAGCAATGTTTTTAAGTTTTGACTTGTTGGAACCATTTTCAATAGTCAAACGACTATACCAAGGAGCGATTAGAGGACCTGCTAGACAGCTGCGTTATGCAGGTCGCATGCGAATCAGGTGAAATGCAATTCAGGTCGTTCGGATACTTTTGAGCAAGACTGTACCTACAAAGGAGTTAAAGTGGATTCAGGCCAACACCTTGTAATTGTGAAACTAAGAGCTCGAGTATCTGATGCAAGGAAAGTGAAATGAACATCTCAAAGTAAGTATATGGTATCAAAGGTAAAAAAAATAAAGAGATTGCTAAAGCATACTATGAAAAGGTTACTGAGAATCCATACACTCCTAGTGTAAGTGATACTCTAGACCAGGAATAGTGCGCTTGCAGGGACGCAACCATTAAGGCAGCAGAAGTAGTTCTATGAAGAAAAAAAAAGGAAAATAATCAAGGAATTTCAGGTTTGGAGAAGATTGTAAGATAATAAGTCATGAGAAAAACTTGGCTTATAGGAAAATGCTTGATAAATCATATACACATTTAGTGGTAAGAAATTATCAAGATAAAAGGAAAGAAGAGAAGAAACGTCATCAGAATAAGAAAAAGGAATGGGAAAGAAAGTAGATTGAGGAACTGGAGACAATTGGAATAACAAATTATGTCAGAAAATTCTACCACGCAATTAATAATGAAAGACATTTAAGCCATGTATTTATATATGTAAAAGTAAAAATGGGGAATTACTAACTGATGACCAAGAGCTATTGGAATGTCGCGTAGAATATTTTAGTGAAGTGTTGGATGCTTCAGAGCCCTCTATTGAAGAGGTCATAATCCACCCAGAAACAGATGATGAGGACATAGTTTGCCTCCTCTCCAAAGGAGTAGTAGACAAAGCAAAATGCTGACTGAAGAACAATTAAGCATCAGGCACTGATAACATCAGAGCCATTGAAAGCCGGAGGAGTTGAGTTAAATCACAGGATGTACCAGATTTTGTGCATTATCTGGGAAAAGGAAGAGTTGCCAGAAGAATGGAATGTAGGGAGTGTTTGTTGGATACACAAGAAAGGGGATATATTTAAATGCAGCAACTACAGAGGCATAACACTCCTAAATATTGCAATAAAGTATTGTCAAATATCTTGTTTAGTAGACTCTCACCCATAGCAGAAAACATTACTGGAAGTTATCAATGTGAATTCAGACCAGGAAAGTCAACTGTGAACCAGATATGTACTGTCCGGCAAATGGTAGAAAAAACCAAAGAATTTAATGTTGGTGTGCACCATCTTTTCATTGATTTCAAATCTGGATATGACACAATAAATTGGACTAAACTTTACGAGGCAATTCGGGAATTTTGGCTTCCTGAGAAATTGGTGTGTTTCATTCAGGTTACCCTAAGGCACCCCCAGTGTACTGTGTGGGTGCAGTGTAGTCTATGACCCCAGTTTCCCACACAAATTTGGCTAAGATGAGGAGATGGGCTTTCCTGCTTACTCTTCAATTTGGCACTCGAAAAATTGGTGCAGGAATCGGGTATCTAGACAAGAGGTACTGTCTACTATAAGTCTGTGCAATAGTTTGAATGTGCAGATGATATGGACCTAATGAGTAGAACATTTACAAATCTACAAAGTGCCTTCTCTGCTCTAAAACTGAGGGCAGAGAAGATGGGCCTGAAATTAATGAAGGAAAGACCACGTATATGTACACTGGTACAAATCCACCTTAACAGCCCATGGTAACCCATGATGGAGTGGCTTTTGAATGAGTGGAATGTTTCACTTATCTGGGTGCAAAGATAAAAGCATATGGCAGTGCTTTGACTGAAATTATGGCCCGCATATGTGCTTCTAATCATTGTTATTTTGGAATTCTGGACCTTCTTAAATCCAAGCTTCAATCACGAGAGACTAAATCCTGACTCTATAAAACACCGATACGCCCAGTACTTACGTATAGTTCAGAAACATGGACAATTACAAAGCAGGGTGAAAGCAGACCGAGACCACACAAAAGAAGTATATTGAAGAGAATCTTTGGACCTGTGTATGAAAATGGGAGTTGGAGAAAGTGAAGAAATGACAAGCTCTATGACTGCTATAAGGTGGATGATGTGGTCAAGTTCATAAAGTTGTGTAGATTGAGATGGGCCAGACCTGTAATATGATTCGATAAGAAAGATCCTGCAAGGAAAGCCTGCTGAAGTGAATCAGTGGGGGAGGAAGAGGAAGAGGAAGAGGACGACTGAGGTTGAGATGGAATGCGACTGGAGAAGACTCTGCCCGAGTTGGTAACTGGAGGTCTACAGCAAACTCTAGAGAGGAATGGTGGAAAATCATCGAGGAGGCCAAGCTCCATCCTGGGATGATGAAGAAGAAGAAGAAGAAGAAGAAGAAGAAGAAGATGAAGAAGAAGAAACAGCTTATCTGATTACAATGAAGTGGTATCATAGAAAATACAGTATCAGTAATTAATGAACAGACAACATTAAGATCCAAGACAGCCTTCTGGTACCACGAGCCACGGTATTTAAATTCGTGCCAGATGGCTTAGACTTCGAAGACCCCTAGAGGTTTCTGCACCATCGCACCATAAGTCGTGGCGGCGCGCGCCTCCTGGGCCGTGGTCAGTGTGAGGGCATCACAGTGGAACACGTGGTCCCAGTGGCCAATAGTGGCACCCCCGATCATGTATCACATATTTAAGCACCTACCTCTTGCTCAGCCAGTCAGTCCAATCTTTGCGTACATCTCTTGACATATCGCCTCACCTCAGCCAGTGTATTGACTTTCTCGTTGTGTGTACGAGTGGTTGTGGTTGTCTAGTTAGGTTTTCTTATGGCTCTGTCCTTTCAATCTTGTTGTTGTTCATAAGGTCCTTAATCGGTCGTGTCCGTCCTCTCCCGTTTGTGTCGTCGTTCGGGGGCCGCTCTGTGGGGCCCGCCGTGCTTTCCGTCACGTCAACCCCGAAACCGTTGTGGTCACAGTTACAACATTGTTGGCGATGAGGTAAACAGTGGCCACTGTTGGCACGGAGGTGACGTTGGTCTGTCTGCCGGAGCAACAGCAGCAGCTCGTGCAGCAGCTGCAGGAGCAGCAGCAGCATCTCCAGTTAGACATCTTACAGCAGTCATTACGCTCGCTAACGGACAAAGTCCATTCCCCATACGCATTACCACAACAGCTTCCGAGTCCTCGGGTGTCCGACGCGTTCCCACATCCGCCGTCGTTCCCACCATTTAATGACGCTAAAGAAGACTAGAAAAGGAACATTTCATGGCATTTCAAGTCACAGATTACTCCTTGCAGCGGCCGTTGTTTTTGTCTTGGGCCTCCCCAGACATGTTCTTTCTTCTCCACAAGTCGGCACCGTAGTCCGATCCTGTGCCTCTCTCTTTCCAGGAGATATGCCTTTTGCTGACCAACTATTATTCCCAATGCTACCGTGTGGTTGCCTCTCGGCTGGAGTTCCACCGGTACCGTAAACTGCCCGGTCAATCGTATCGTTCCTGGGTCACAGACTTGCAGGGTCTCAGCCATCAATGCGATTTTACACGCACCAATCGGCAGTGTAAGGCTTCGTATGCAGACTCCCTAATCCGGGATGTGGTGGTTCAGCTGGATCCCGAACCTGAGGTCCGTACTGCGGTGTTGAAACTCGATAACCCCTCCACTGAAGAGATTCTCCGCGTTGCCCACTCCTTCGAAATTGCTCAAGTGGCTAACGAGCAACTTACAGCAAGGCCGCAGGTGGCAGTGACAGAGGCGTCGTGGCGCGTTCCGCCCTCTCAATGTTGGCAAGGCCCGGCTGACAGAGGCCAGTGCCACCGGGACTCCTCATTGTCCGACGTCTCGGTGGCACCGGTGCCTCCAGTTGCCCCTCGTCACCGGTTGCACAGCCCACTTACATCTTGCCCACAGTGCTTTACTGCACTCCACATTCTTCAGTGGATTGTTCCCACCGCAGGAAAACCTGCATGCTGTGTAACGAGGAGGGCCACATCTGATCAGTTTGTCAAGTCACTCGACTTGCTCCAGTCCTGCCCCTCCCGGGCCTCATGATACCGCCCCTGCTCTGCAATCGGTCATCCCACAGGACAACCTGTCGGCGCAGAAGGTTTTCCCCGAGCTCTGCCTTTTCACCGGGGATGTCAGTTTTCAGGTCGACACTGGGGCCTGTCGCCCCGATTAATATGGCGACGGATACCCAGCTGGACTCTTCCGAGGAACCTCCCTCTCACTTACAGAGACAGTTCCATTCCCATTTGTGGGCAATTGGTCGTTCAGGTGACGTAAGAGCACGTTCCCTGGCTCCTTACCCTCTTTGTCGTCAACCGTCTGTTGGCTTCAAATAATTTTGGCCTGGATGCGTTTCACCTGTTTGGATTTTTAATTTTTCATGAAGTTAATGTCATTTCCATGGCTGTCCCTTTTCAGGACTCGGACAATCTGTGCTCCGCTTTTGCGTCACCATTTGCAACGGATCTCGAATGTACTTCTGATTTTCAGGCGCACATATCCCTCTGGCCAGAGGCGCAGCATCACTTTTTCTGGGTCCGGCCCCTTTAATCAGGAACTCGATCAGCTCCGGGCTGCTAGCGTTCCGGAGCCTGTGACTTACAGTCCCCGGGTGACACCGTTGGTGGTCGTACTGAAACCTAATCGATCCCTTCGGCTGTGTGGGAACTTCAGCACTACTGTCAATGCTCAGTCCCTCGTTGACACTTACCCCATTCCCTGACAGGAAGCCGTTCTCGCCAAGCTCGCTGCGGGAGAGTATTTTTCAAAGATCGACCTGGTTGAGGCATACCACCAGCTACCTTTGGATGCCAAATCTCAGATCGTCACAGTTATCAACACGCCTTTCGGATTGTACAAGTACAAGCACCTTCCGTTCGGTGTCTCTTCGGTGCCGGCCAGTTTCCAGTGGTTCCCAGAGCAGCTTACACGGCCTATTCCCGCTGCGTGAATTATCTGGATGACATCTCGGTCACCAGGCGTTCCCACCAGGAACATTTGCAAAATCTCAGGGCCTTATTTCACGCTCTGCAATTCGTGGGTTTATGCTGTCGGCTGGACAAGTGGTGTTTTTTCCAACCAGAAGTGCAATACTCAGGACACTGGATTAGCAAAGGTGGCATTCGCCCTTCGGGTCATAATGTGGCAGCCATTGATGCCCTTCCTCGTCTCGAGGACTTATCTGAACTCCAGGTGTTTTGGGCAAGGTTACTTATTAGTTAAAGTTCTTGCCACAGGCTGCCTCTGTTGCTCAACCCCTCCATCACTTGTATCGCAAAGGAGTACTTTTCAATTGGACTCCTGCCTGTGACCAGGCTTTTCTCCATTTAAAAGCAATGGTGCAGTCCGCCCCTTGCCTTACTCCCTTCTCTCCGGACCGCCCCTCAGTTGTGGTGGCTGATACGTCGGCATACGGCATTGGGGCCATCCTCGCGCTGGGGTGCCGATGGCTCCAAACAGCCCATTGCTTATGCCTCTAAGACATTGACCCCAGCCCTACGGAACTACTCCCAGCCTGAAAAGGAGGCCCTGGCGATCGTGTTCACCATCCAAAAATTTCACATCTATCTTTTTGAGGTAAAGTTTACCCTCCTGACAGACCATAAACCCTTGGTTATGCTTTTTGGATCCCACTCTCACCTTCAAGAGCAAAAGGCTCAATGTCTCCAGCGCTGGGCATTGTTTTTATGAACTTACACTTGCACCATCTGCTATAAGCCCACCCCCCACAATGTTAACGCGGGTGCTTTGTCACGCTCCCGGCAGGCCCCGATCCTGCCCTTGACCAACAGGAGGTCCTCTGCTTTCACACTGATTCCGCCCACCAGTATGCACTGGACGGTCTGCCTCTAATGTCTGCTCACATTGCCGCGGCTACCCGCTGTGACCCTAATCTTGCGGCAGGTTCTCCACTACTTGGTCCACAGGTGTCCCTCCTATGTTACTCATCGGATGCAGTCCGATTACAGCCCCTTGCGCCACATGTCCCACAGGCTCTCTGTGATTGGTGATATCCTTCTGTGTATCGGCCCGGCATCGACGGCGATATTGACCACCCTGGTCTGTAGGTACATTGTGTGTCCGCGTCACCAGGCAAGCTCCCCTCAGTCATTTGCACCTTGGCCTGTGCCTCGTCAACCCTGGGATCGCACCCATATTGATTTTGTGGGCACGCGTTTGGGGTCCGTGTGGTTACTTATCATCGATGCCTACTCCAAATACCCATATGTCGTCCGCACGGCATCCACCACCACAGAGGCTACAGTCACAGTCCTGGCCCAGGTTCTCGGCATTGAGGACATGCCACACACATCTGTATCCGATAATGTCCCCCAATTCACGGTGTCCTCCTTCCACGACTTCTGTCCGACCAACGGTATCAAATATATCCGTAGCTCCCCTTTCCACCTTTCGTCCAATGGCGCGGCAGAGAGGCTTGTCTGCACATTTGAACAACAGTTGACAAAGGCAGTCTACACATCTCCAACAACGTCGGCCCTCACCCTGCTTTTGAGCGCCTATCGCACTACACCAATTGACAGATGCAGTTCAGCGGAGCTCCTTTGTGGATCAGCAGCTCCCTCCCCCACCCTGGACTCTGGGTCGGCGATCACAGATACCTTGGGCGTCCCTTCCTCCCCACCACTGGCGGTTGATGAGCATGGCTCTTGTTCCCTGTTCCCACTGCCGTCCACCTTGGCACCGTCCGGAGCGCTTCTGCCCCTACGGCAAGTTTCAGGGGGGAGGGGAGGGGGGCATCTGGTACAGTGCACCACGGAATTTTAATTCGCACTAGACGGCATGGACGTCGAAGACCCCTAGAGGTCTCTGCACCATCGCGCCGTAAGCCGTGGCAGCGCACGCCTCCTGGCCCACGTTTAGTGTGAGGGCGCCACAGTGGAACACGTGGTCCCAGCGGCAAATAGCGGCACCCCCGATCATGTATTTAAGCTCCTGCCTCTCACTCAGCCAGTCAGTCTAATCTTTGCATGCGTCTCTTGACATATTGCCTCACCTTAGAGAGCGTATTTACTTTCTTGTTCGATGTAAGAGTGGATGTGGTGGTCTACTTAGGTTTTCTTGTCTCTCTGTTGTTTCAATCTTGTTGTTGTTTGTAACGTCCTTCGTTGGTCGTATCCATCCTCTCCCATTTGTGTTGTTGTTTCCGTCACGACAACCCCCCAACCGTTCCGCGCGCAGTTGCAACAAGCCTTATAGGAAGTGGGCTGGAGCAATATGTATAATGTGAGAGAGATCAATTTAAAATTTAATGTATTTATAAATAGGTTTCCATCAATCTTTAACAGCTGCTTTCCCACAAAAACAATAAAGTATGGCATATCAAGGAAACTCTGGATTACAAATGGAATTAAAATAACATGTACAAGTAAAACGAAATTCAGGGTGTATATGGAGATAAGGAAAAAAATTCCCAGATCTCACGGTTACAAATAAATTTTCTCCAGGGTGAAAATACACTTTTTCCGTAGTAAGTGACACCATACTTTCGATCGAAACTGTAAAACTTATCCATTCTTTGAATGGGTACGTTATACAGCAGTGCAGAATTTCTCAGTACTTTAGAAAATGAAACTCATGGGAAAAAAACATGTCTTGGAAAGATCTTTGATGTGCAACAACATATTCATTGTTTATTTTCATATTACGAAAGTATAAATTTGAATTCCACCAACAGGAAAAGTTAATGATTTAAGTTAATATACACAGTGTTGCTACAAGAAAAGCAAAGCTTTTGCATATAATATTTGTCTCGAAGATTAATAAGCCATAAGAGAAGCTAAGGTTTCACATATAATATTGATCTGTTTAGCGCATGTTACACTTTAAGATACATCACACAAACACGCCAGTAAAATATTTAATATTGACATACATCTCTCATCTTCTGGTCTCGAAATTCTTCTAAATGGCTCATCAGCAAAGAGTTGATTTATAAATGAGAGTAAACATATTGTGATTTAAGAAATTCATTGTACATTCTCGCACATAGTTCACCTTGCGTAAAAGGAAATTTACTCTGAAAATAACGCTTTTCGAACCACAATTCACAATTTTCCCGCGACCTGTTAGAAATAGATTCATTTCAGCATTTGCCAGAGAGCGGCAGATAAGAGTTGTCGCCGTGCTTGCGCAGCTACGGTGATGTAGGAATCCCGTATGTTCGTACGTATAAAACATTAAAAGATCTTTCCTACATTATGTCATAAAAGAAACAAGACATCAGAGGATACTCCAAGAGCATCAAAATTTAGTGAACCATACTAAAATGCATAGTTCGCCTTAAAGTGCACATTCGTATGTCCAGATTCCCAATGACGTAGGGCTCGACCTGATATTAAGCTTTTCAGTGTGGTTTTTGGGATGTAAATTTTCTTGCAATACCAGTACGGTATCATCTCGTGTTTGGCTCTTCATTATGGCATAATGCCATACATGCTAGGAGATGAAAACTTGCACTTAAAATGTAGCGAACAGTTGAAGGTAGCCAATAGTGTGGAATTAAATACGTCTTTTCAAATAAATTAACTGCCTCAGTAGGAAAGCTTAATAAAAGCCAAATTTCTTTAGCATACTGACAAAAATAACTTCATTGTTCTGCAAGGTGAGTAATGCTTGACTGTCAGAAAGGTGGAAATAAAATAAAATCTGAAACTAGTACCATATTTTAGCCTTGGACAGAATGACGAAGAGAGTGTGGGACAAGGGGAAAGATAGGAATCAAGTGGGTTGTTGAACTTTGGAAGGACTCATTGGAATTGGGGATCAAGGTTGAAGGAAAGGAAAATTGGAGGAACAAATATACACCGACCAATATGCCGGAGATCAATGACAGAGAAGAATACAGGAAAAGATTAGAGTGTCACCAGTGGAGCAGACAGGAGAAACGGAAACTGAGGATCTCAGAAGAAGAGCGGGAGAGAAGAAGAGAAAGAATGAAGAGGTTCTGGGAGAAGAAGAGGAAAATGCAGTGCATGGATGGGCTACCCGTGGTCTTACAGAGGCCGTAACGCAAGAAGAAGAAGATTTTAGCCTTCCGTGATTATGTAAATGTATTTTAATTCAGCCACAGAAATCCATCTTGTTTTCATTTGACGTGAGAGCAGTAAACAAAGAGGACGGGATTATTTGTAATCAGGAGAACAAGAACTCTTCAGAAAATCTGGACTCTTTATTGCCTATTAGCTAATAACTTTCTTTCTGTTAGCTAATAACTTGCTTTCTGTGTGACATAAAATTAAATGTAGGATACCTAAAACCAGTGAAGACAAGTGACAGGCAAAGCGGTTAACATTTCTTCAATCCTTAGGTCCTACTGATTTTTCTCTCTAACCTTGCAACGGCTTTTCATGGCGTGGTTTCCTTTCTGCGAAAGAACTATTAACTCATCAAAGTTCATCAAATGTTTTGCTACATGAAAAATCGAAATGTCGTTGTCTGTTAATACAAATATCACCCACGCTGGTGTGGTTTCTCAATCTGATTACGTCTATTTTGTCACTGTGTGCTGGATAAAACAAAATAGACCTTTAAAATATTGCAGCAATTGTAACACACACGTCTGTTTTGGCAATAAATTCACGAAGTAGCAATACGAAATACCTATTTGGCCTACTACAATCAAAATGCTTTATATTAGGAAATAGTTTCACATTTCATTCATATTCTCCAGTCTCTCACGCACGAGACTAAAAAGTGGTAGAACGAAGATTTTGTATAAATTTGGAATAGTCATGTTCTTCTATAGTTTGTGTGATGTCCCCATTTCTTCTCCTTCCTCATTCGAACAGCCGGCTGCTATGGCCAAGCGGTTCTAGGTGCTTCAGTCCGGAACCACACTGCTGCTACAGTCGCAGCCTTGACTCCTGCCTCGGGCATGGGTGTGTGTGATGTCCTTAGGTTAGTTAGGTTTAAATAGTTCTAAGTCTAGGGGACTGATGACCACAGATGTCAAGTTCCATAGTGCTTAGAGCCATTTTGACCTCATTTTAACAAACAATCTTGTCATCAATACTTCTGTAACTATTCCTACCACTGTCAAAACTCATTCTCCAGGTAGCTTTACTAACCCTGTCACAATCACCGGTTTAGTTATCCAGTGATTATTCTCCGGTTAGGCGGTATTATGTGTTCGTACAATGCATTTTCCGTGCTACTCCCAGAATGGAACTTAAGTGGCTGCTAGCTCGGGACTACAACTGGCTCTGTCTAGTGTAGCGATCTGGCCAAAAATTTTCTGTCAGAATTTCACTTTCTTTAATACACCGAGAAGATAATACATAATCTTCCTTACCTGTTATTCCTGTTAGTCATTTATTTCCACTCTGATAGTCTGAACCTATGGATTTCGTTAGTTATTATGACAACGCTGAACATTTGCAAACTAAATCAACCACATAGACAAGTAACAGTTGGCATTCACCGGTTCGGCTTTATTCCACTCAGTTCATATAGCCCTGTCCCGTTTTGTTTGCAGGAAAGTTAATTTCCAGCTGCGACGAGGATTCCCCTGGCAGAGACATCACGTACACTATGCACGCATTCAAAAATCAACTTATAATTCATCCAGAAATCACCTTAGAATGTGTTAAAAAATGTCCAAAAACCAGCATGGGTGCGTTTCAAAATCGTATGAATAATAGACAGACCGACGTGCGCTGGGTGCCAAGTGCTTTGTGAAACAGGGTTTTTCCCCCTCAAGAATATGCACAGTGTATGTTGGAGGCAGCAAAATCGCTCTGCAGTCAGCTTCAAAGGCCAGTTCTCTAAATTTTCTCAATAGTGTTCCTCGAAAAGAATGTTGTCTTCCCTCCAGGGATTCCCATTTGAGTTCCCAAAGCCTCTCCATAACACTTGCGTGGTGTTCGAACCCACCAGTAACAAATCCAGCAGCCCGCCTCTGAATTGCTTTGATGCCTTCCTTTAATACAAACTGGTATGGATCCCAAACACTTGAGCAGTACTCAAGAACAGGTCGCAGTAGTATCCTATATGTGGTCTCCTTAATAGATGAATGATATGCTCATATACCTTCTTTATTGCTCCTGTCCAGGCTACTGAATGGGCTGCTCCCTTAGTAATCTTACCAAAGTCTGGCGGAAGGCTTTGTCTCTGTGTTGACTTTAAATTCACTGTGAATTCACAATCCATAATTGATACTTATCTATTGCCTTGCGCTGAGGGACTAACGGATAGGCTCAGTACAGTCCACTATTTTTCAAAAACTGACTTACGTAATGGGTATTTGCAAATTCCACTAGACGAGGAGTCTCAAAGTGTTTGTGGTCAACAAACATTTAGGGTTGTCCAAATTTTTGCACTTACCCTTTGGCAGAACTTCTGTGCCAGCCACATTCTGACGCTACTTAGAACACCTTACTGCAAAACTTCCATTGTGTTCAAATTACTTGGATGATATTGTGGTATCAGGACATACACCGGAGGAAAATATCAGTAACTTTTGTATGCTTTTTCAAGTGCTTTCAGGTGCAGATATGAAGTGTCACCTGGACAAATGTGCCTTTTCTCAGACTTAAATTCAGTACTCAGGCCATGTTCTTAATAGCCAAGGTGTTCATCCCTTTCACTCACATTTGCTGACCATCCAGGACCTCCCTGAAACATGGAACATGACAGAGTTGCAGTCAGTTCTTGGGAAGTTGATACAATATATCTGGTTTATACCCAACACAGCTCAGTTCGTGGCTCCATTGCAATGTTTGTGTCAGAAGAATGCGCTTTTTTTTATCAAAGACTGTCAGGATGCATTCCATCGTTGAGAGTCAAATGCCTTCTTAATTTTGATCCCACTAAGCCTGAGGTTTTGGCAGTGGACGCTTCTTCATACAGAATCAGAGCTGTGCTCTTGCACATACTTGGGTTCACAGGACAGGCCAATTGCTTTCGCTTCCAAGTTATGACCAAGACTCAATGTAACTACTCCCAAATGAAGAAGGAAGCACTCGCTATTATCTATGGCATCACAATGTTTCACCATTATGTTTGATTTAAAGTTTTACCTAGTGATGGACCATTACCCACTTTAGTCTCTGTTTCACCTGTCCAAACGTGTTCCACCGCACTCGGCAATGTTGGGCTTTGTTATTGTCACAGTATCAGTACGAAATATCGTCCCAGTTCACATCAAGGCATGCAAATGCTGATGTCCTTTCTCGCCTTCCTGTTGGCCCTGATTCTGAATTTGATGCTACTGCCACATCTTGTTGTAAGGCCGATCCACAGGACACTGAACTTCTACAGACTTTTCCACTGCGCTATACGAAAATTGCACAGGCTACAGAAGCAGACCCTGACTCGAACCTTTTGTTGCATTACATCCATACTGCTTGGCCTCGATCAGTGAAAAACATTCAGAGTTCTTTCGTGCTTCAATATTTTGTTTGTCAGCATAGCCTCTCCATCCAGCATGGTGTGATTTTATTGCAAAATGACTCTGGACAATTGCAAGTGCTTATTCCTAAAACATTGCAAAAAGATGTGTTGTAATTGCTGCACCAAGGATATTGCGAAATTTTATGCACAAAACAGTTTGCAAGTTAGCACTGTACTTGGCTGGACATGGGCGCCCATGTTGAACAGGTGATGTCACAGTGTCACACTTGTGCTGAAAATGTGTCGAACCCAATGCAAATGTTTTCCGCACGGCCAAAGTCTAAATTGCTGTGGCAATGAGTGCGTATTGACTTTTCTGGTCCCTTTTGCAACATTAGTTGAATTATTGTTGTGGACTTTTAACAAATATCCAATTGCAGTGCCCACAAACTCTACTACATTGTGTAGTACCATTTGCAGTTTGCCATCTACTTTTGCTTGGAAGGTTTGCCCGAAGTGCTAATTACAGACAACAGTCCACAGTTTACAGCTCAGGATTTTGAACAGTTTTGTGCGGCCAATGGTATCACTCACACCAGTGTTCCATTTCATCCCCAGTTGAATGGAGAAGCTGAACAATTTGTGCATTTGTTCAAGCAACAGATGAACAAACTAAGTGTCTCCAACAAAAGGGAGCAAGTGCTGACGCTCTTTCACACAACGTACTGCTCCAAACCCCGAGATGGTCCACTGTCGGTGGAGTTTCTCTACGGCCGACACCATCGTACTCTGCTCCAGTTGCTGCATCCACCACAGCACACGGCACCTCCCTCGCTCTGCAAACATCTCTTTCCGCCTAATGATTCTATTCTTTTCAGAGTTTTTGGTCATGCCATGCGCTGGAATAGAGGAATGATTCTTTGAAATTTGGGTGCTTGCATGTATTTAATTCAAGGTCCAGCTGGATCGCTGCACCACCATCAGAACCATATTCGTGCTTATCCATTGCAAGTTTCTTCCATAGATTTTCTGTCCTCAGATTCGCATCCTAATGGGATTTTGCAGCCGGTGCTGCTGCAGCCGGGGATCTCTTCAGCACTGCCTGCAGAACCAATGGAGCTGGACCCATCACCTTCACTGCCACAGCAGCTCAACTTCCTGGTGCTTGACCTGGTGCCTGCGATGGACCCGTCGTCGTCACCACCTTTTCCGTTGCCATCACAGCCCTTTCCGTTTTTTGCGGAACCAGCTCAGGAAGAGGGTTGGTGCCCTTTCGGGGGTTTCTGACTGAGCTCCTCTCGGAGTGCAGGACAGATGTCGGGGCACGACCGAGAGCTCAGTGTTAGTGCTATTGTTGCTCCCAGCACTTTGAGCGTATACCTTTTCACAGATGCACGAATCTCTATTAACCTTTACTTGTCGTCATTTGTGCATTCTCTTATGAACCGAGAGAGTGCAAGAACCTATGCTTCCTCAACATTATCTGAATTTTTTAATTAATCATGTGCCTTTTCCATCATTAATCCACATAGTAGGCATATAATTCTCAAGACAGTGATTTATAATTGGCTTAAACTTTGCCCATAATTCCTCTATGGCCATTTTATTGAAACTAAGTGATGTTAATTCACTGTCTAAATGAGATGGTAACAACTGCTTATTTGCCTTTTCTAACAGACTCACTCTCCTAGCCTTCTTAACTGATTTATTAACTTTCATAATGACATCACGATTGCTGATCCCTGTTTCTATACTAATGTTATCGATAAGGTTCAGCCTACTTGTAGCTACAAGGTCTAAGATATTTCCAATATGTGGGCACTGCTCAACTAGCTGTTCACTACAGTTTTCAGAAAACGTGTTCAAAAGTACTTCACATGTCTGTGTGTCTGTACCCCCTGTAATGAATCCATACACAGCCCAGTATATAAAGCAGGTTAAAGTCACATCCAACTAGTATTGCATAATCTGGGTATTTACACATTACTGACTGTAGACTTTCTTTCAATGACCGTAAAACTGATACAAAGGAATCAGGTGGCCAGTAAAGAGATCCAACAGTTAACTTTGTTTCACCTACACTTGTTATACGTGACCAGATGACTTCACTGACACACTCAACTTTGACCTCAATAGAGGCAATGTTTTTGTCAACAGCAATGAACACTCCTGCTCCTATGGCCTCTGATCTACCTTTCCGAAATACGTTCCACAACTTGCTAAATACCTTGGAGCTTTCCACTTTGGGTTTCTGCCAGCTGTCGGTCCTGAGAATAATTTGAGCATGAGAATTTTCCTGGAGGGCAGTAAATTCAAAAACTTTGTTACAAATACTTTGACAATTTACTGAAAAAACTTTTGAGTCAAAGGGTCTTTACTCTGAACATCTTCTACAGCCTAGCCAAAAAACCATCGTGTGCACTCCACAAATACTCTGATGCCCAAGTAGCTGCTTCCTTTGTGAAGTGCACGCCTGACATAGGTCTAGAAACCTGCAGCCAAGACTGTCAGAGTGTCAACAAATCCTTTGGTTGAGGCCATCTGTTCGGCTCCAAACCAAAGGACCCCAATCAACTCTGAGAACAAAGCTGCAAACTGTGAACTCTGCTTGCACCCCACGTGTGAGGCCAGCATCATTCCCCACTTTTGTCAGCCTCCTGTATGAACTGAGGATGACCTCAGAGCCCCCATGACAGGCAATGTTGGTGTCAATGTGTGCCAAAATTTGCAGATAACTGCATCCTGCACACTCGATAGCTGCTGGCGAGGTCACCTCCACATCTCTGATGAGGCTGGTAGACATACTAGGTGCATGTTCACTTTCTTTCCAACTGTGAACACTATCTGCCTAAGGGGCTTCATAATGCGCCTAATGTTGGAGCTCCTGATAACTAGAAAAACCCCTCCCCTTGTCCACCTGCTTGGACCCTGCTGAAGGAGCGGCCACCTGTCCACTCACAGGGTGAATGGGCAAAGCCAGATGACCAGCATCCACACTGGCCCTCTCCTTCAAGTGATTCGAATGCATTACTGCCAGCCACTCACTCTGCTGTGAGGGCAGATCCTCTGCTTCAGGTACACTAGGAGGTGCTTCAGTAGTAGAGTCCATAGGTGAAACAAGTGACACCCGAGGTGTCCCATGCGATGTGCCAGATTCTCCGCCACTGCTACAACCCAAGGCAGCTGCCTGAAGGCGACTGAACATAGCCAAAAGTGCATTCAGCTGTTTGCAAACTGTGGTCAGCTTCTCCTGCATACACACATCGCATGCACACATCCTACCCATCCTAGAAAGACTAACTGAAGAGTAAACTATAAAAGCAGACAGAATCCGATATATCTAATTAATGGAAAATCTCATATAAAGATGTGAAACAATTACTAACAAAGAGATAGAGGGGCTGGCCAGTACTTACCTCAGCTCAGTACAGCCGATAGAAACACAAAAAACAACCGAAAATTTAAGTTCCTAGCTTTCGGAATAAATGTTTCTTCATCAGGGAGGAGAGAGGGGAAAGAAAGGGAAGAAGGGAAAGTGGGTTTAGTTACTCACAACCCAGGTTATGAAGCAACAGGGAAAGGAAAACAGGGAAGGTAGCAAGGATGGAGGCATGGTTGTCAGAGGGAAGCCAAAGATATTCTACTGTAGGTACTGTGCCAGCTTCAAACCAAAGAGGATGCATACAGAAGTAAAGAGGTGTATAGTATAAAGATGTAGGATGAAAAGATGCATGAATGGCTAAAGAGGAAAGGGAAAGAGGAGAAGACTGAAAAGTAAATGGGAGTGAGGTTGTTTAACGTAGGTTCAGTCCAGGGGGATGGCGGGATGAAAGCATGTGCTGGAGTGCAAGTTCCCATCTCCGCAGTTCAGAGGGACTGGTGTTGGGTGGGAGAAGCCAAATGGCACATACGGTGTAGCAGGTTCCTAGGTCCCTAGAATTATGCTGGAGGGCATGCTCCGCTACTGGGTATTGGACATCTCCTAGGCGGACAGTTCGTCTGTGTCCGTTCATGCGCTCAGCCAGTTTAGTTGTTGTCATACCAATGTAAAAGGCTGTGCAGTGCAGGCATGTCAGCTGATAAATGACATGTGTAGTCTCACATGTGGCCCTGCCTTGAATTGTGTATGTTTAACCAGTAGCGGGGCTGGAGTAGGTGGTTGTGGGGGGATGCATGGGGCAGGTTCTGCAGCGGGATCGGTTACAGGGGTAGGAACCACTGGGTAGAGAAGGTAGTCTGGGAATATTGTAGGGTTTAACAAGAATGTTACGGAGGTTAGGGGGACGACGAAAGGCAACTCTGGGTGGTGTGGGGAGAATTTTGTCAAGGGATGATCTCATTTCAGGGGTTGACTTGAGAAAGTCATATCCCTGGCGGAGTAATTTATTGATGTATTCAAGGCCAGGATAATATTGGGTGACAAGGGGGATGCTTCTGTGTGGTCTGAGGGTAGGAATATTGTTGTTGGACGGGGAAGAATGTATTGCTCGGGAGATCTGTTTGTGAACAAGGTCTGCAGGATAGTTGCGGGAGAGGAAAGCACTGGTCAGGTTATTGGTGTAATTGTTGAGGGATTCGTCACTGGAGCAGATAAGTTTGCCACGAATACCTAGGCTGTAGGGAAGGGAGCGTTTGATGTGGAATGGATGGCAGCTATCAAAGTGAAGGTACTGTTGTTTGTTGGTGGGTTTGATATGGACAGAGGTGTGGATGTGAGCTTCAACAAGATGAAGGTCAACATCCAGGAAGGGCCTTGAATTGTGTATGTTTTACCAGTAGCGGGGCTGGAGTAGGTGGTTGTGGGGGGATGCATGGGACAGGTTTTGCAGCGGGATCGGTTACAGGGGTAGGAACCACTGGGTAGAGAAGGTAGTCTGGGAATATTGTAGGGTTTAACAAGAATGTTACGGAGGTTAGGGGGACGACGAAAGGCAACTCTGGGTGGTGTGGGGAGAATTTTGTCAAGGGATGATCTCATTTCAGGGGTTGACTTGAGAAAGTCATATCCCTGGCGGAGTAATTTATTGATGTATTCAAGGCCAGGATAATATTGGGTGACAAGGGGGATGCTTCTGTGTGGTCTGAGGGTAGGAATATTGTTGTTGGACGGGGAAGAATGTATTGCTCGGGAGATCTGTTTGTGAACAAGGTCTGCAGGATAGTTGCGGGATACGTCACTGGAGCAGATACGTTTGCCACAAATACCTAGGCTGTAGGGAAGGGAGCGTTTGATGTGGAATGGATGGCAGCTATCAAAGTGAAGGTACTGTTGTTTGTTGGTGGGTTTGATATGGACAGAGGTGTGGATGTGAGCTTCAACAAGATGAAGGTCAACATCCAGGAAGGGCCTTGAATTGTGTATGTTTTACCAGTAGCGGGGCTGGAGTAGGTGGTTGTGGGGGGATGCATGGGGCAGGTTTTGCAGCGGGGTCGGTTACAGGGGTAGGAACTGCTGGGTAGAGAAGGTAGTCTGGGAATATTGTAGGGTACCAGTAGCGGGGCTTATCGTGGCCTCGAAAACATCAATAAATTACTCCGCCAGGGATATGACTTTCTCAAGTCAACCACCCCACAACCACCTACTCCAGCCCCGCTACTGGTAAAACATACACAATTCAAGGCAGGGCCACATGTGAAACTACACATGTCATTTATCAGCTGACATGCCTGCACTGCACAGCCTTTTACATTGGTATGACAACAACTAAACTGGCTGAGTGCATGAACGGACACAGAAGAACTGTCCGCCTAGAAGATGTCCAATACCCAGTAGCGGAGCATGCCCTCCAGCATAATTCCAGGGACCTAGGAACCTGCTACACCGTATGTGCCATTTGGCTTCTCCCACCCAACACCAGTCCCTCTGAACTGCGGAGATGGGAACTTGCACTCCAGCACATCCTTTCATCCCACAATCCCCCTGGACTGAACCTACGTTAAACAACCTCACTCCCATTTACTTTTCAGTCTTCTCCTCTTTCCCTTTCCTCTTTAGCCATTCATGCATCTTTTCATCCTACATCTTTATACTATACACCTCTTTACTTCTGTATGCATCCTCTTTGGTTTGAAGCTGGCACAGTACCTACAGTAGAATATCTTTGGCTTCCCTCTGACAACCATGCCTCCATCCTTGCTACCTTCCCTGTTTTCCTTTCCCTGTTGCTTCATAACCTGGGTTGTGAGTAACTAAACCCACTTTCCCTTCTTCCTTTTCTTTCCCCTCTCTCCTCCCTGATGAAGGAACATTTATTCCGAAAGCTAGGAACTTAAATTTTTGGTTGTTTTTTGTGTTTCTATCGGCTGTACTGAGCTGAGGTAAGTACTGGCCAGCCCCTCTATATATGCAACTTGCTACCCTTCTGATTTGTCACCAATGGATGCTGATGCCTCTATGTGCTGTGTAGTTGGCTGTTCACAAGAAATGGAAACTGTGTTACAAACTGCGCGAATTTACACTTACAAAATGGAAGCTTACACCTCTTAAACCGAAACACGCATTAAATTTTAGAAATACACAATGAGGAAAAGAAAGGAGAAGATAAACACTTGACTTCCTGCTCGGTACATGTGTATCAGCCAAGATATGGAGCCTGGCTGACTGGCTTACTAAATGACTGGGCCCCTGTCTTCAAAACAAAACAAATGGCCAATTAACTATTGTGCTACCGACTGAATGAATTTACACTTACAAAAACATGAGATCTACATCTACGTCTACATCCATACTCCGCAAGCCACCTGACGGTGTGTGGCGGAGGGTACCCCGAGTACCTCTATCGGATCTCCCTTCTATTCCAGTCTCGTATTGTTCGTGGAAAGAAGGATTGTCAGTATGCTTCTGTGTGGGCTCTAATCTCTCTGATTTTATCCTCATGGTCTCTTCCCGAGATATACGTAGGAGGGAGCAATATACTGCTTGACTCCTCGGTGAAGGTATGTTCTCGAAACTTTAACAAAAGCCCGTACCGAGCTACTGAGCGTCTCTCCTGCAGAGTCTTCCACTGGAGTTTATCTATCATCTCCGTAACGCTTTTGAGATTACTAAATGATCCTGAAACGGAGCGCGCTCCTCTCCGTTGGATCTTCTCTATCTCTTCTATCAACCCTATCTGGTGCGGATCCCACACTGCTGAGCAGTATTCAAGCAGTGGGCGAACAAGCGTACTGTAACCTACTTCCTTTGTTTTCGGATTGCATTTCCTTAGGATTCTTCCAATGAATCTCAGTCTGGCATCTGCTTTACCAACGATCAACTTTATATGATCATTCCATTTTAAATCACTCCTAATGCGTACTCCCAGATAATTTATGGAATTAACTGCTTCCAGTTGCTGACCTGCTATTTTGTAGCTAAATGATAAGGGATCTATCTTTCTATGTATTCGCAGCACATTACACTTGTCTACATTGAGATTCAATTGCCATTCCCTGCACCATGCGTAAATTCGCTGCAGATCCCCCTGCATTTCAGTACAATTTTTCATTGTTGCAAACCTCTTGATACACCACAGCATCATCTGCAAAAAGCCTCAGTGAACTTCCGATGTCATCCACCAGGTCATTTATGTATATTGTGAATATATGACACTCCCTGCGGCACACCTGAAATCACTCTTACTTCGGAAGCCTTCTCTCTGTTGAGAATGACATGCTGCGTTCTGTTATCTAGGAAGTCCTCAATCCAATCACACAATTGGTCTGATAGTCTGTATGCTCTTACTTTGTTCATTAAACGACTGTGGGGAACTGTGTCAAACGCCTTGCGGAAGTCAAGAAACACGACATCTACCTGGAAACAAGTGTCTATGGCCCTCTGAGTCTCGTGGACAAATAGCGCGAGCTGGGTTTCACACGACCGTCTTTTTCGAAACCCATGCTGATTCCTACAGAGTAGATTTCTAGTCTCCAGAAAAGTCATTATACTCGAACATAATACGTGTTCCAAAATTCTACAACTGATCGACATTAGAGATATAGGTCTATAGTTCTGCACATCTGTTCGACATCCCTTCTTGAGAACGGGGATGACCTGTGCCCTTTTCCAATCCTTTGGAACGCTTCGCTCTTCTAGAAACCTACGGTACACCGCTGCAAGAAGGGGGGCAAGTTCCTTCGCGTACTCTGTGTAAAATCAAACTGGTATCCCATCAGGTCCAGCGGTCTTCCCTCTTTTGAGCGATTTTAATTGTTTCTCTATCCCTCTGTAGTCTATTTCGATATCTACCATTTTGTCATCTGTGCGACAATCTAGAGAAGGAACTACAGTGCAGTCTTCCTCTGTGAAACAGCTTTGGAAGAAGACATTTAGTAATTCGGCCTTTAGTCTGTCATCCTCTGTTTCATTACCATTTTGGTCACAGAGTGTCTGGACATTTTGTTTTGATCCACCTACCGCTTTGACATAGGACCAAAATTTCTTAGGATTTTCTGCCAAGTCAATACATAGAACTTTACTTTCGAATTCATTGAACGCCTCTCGCATAGCCCTCCTCACATTACATTTCGCTTCGCGTAATTTTTGTTTGTCTGCAAGGCTTTGGCTATGTTTATGTTTGCTGTGAAGTTCCCTTTGCTTCTGCAGCAGTTTTCTAACTCGGTTGTTGTACCACGGTGGCTCTTTTCCATCTCTTACGATCTTGCTTGGCACATACTCATCTAACGCATATTGTACAATGGTTTTGAACTTTGTCGACTGATCCTCAGCACTATCTGTACTTGAGACAAAACTTTTGTGTTGAGCCATCAAGTACTCTGAAATCTGCTTTTTGTCACTTTTGCTAAACAGAAAAATCTTCCTACCTTTTTTAATATTTCTATTTACGGCTGAAATCATCGATGCAGTAACCGCTTTATGATCGCTGATTCCCTGTTCTGCATTAACTGATTCAAATAGTTCGGCTCTGTTTGTCACCAGAAGGTCTAATATGTTATCGCCACGAGTCGGTTCTCTGTTTAACTGCTCAAGGTAGTTTTCAGATAAAGCACTTAAAAAAATTTCACTGGATTCTTTTTCCCTTCCGCCCGTTATGAACGTCTGAGTCTCCCAGTCCATATTCGGCAAATTAAAATCTCCACCCAGAACTATAACATGGTGGGGAAATCTACTCGAAATATTTTCCAAATTATTCTTCAGGTGCTCAGCCACAACAGCTGCTGAGCCCGGGAGCTTATAGAGACATCCAATTACCATGTCTGAGCCTGCTTTAACCATGACCTTCACCCAAATCATTTCACAATTAGGATCTCCATCAATTTCCTTCAATACTATTGCACTTCTTATCGCTATAAACACGCCTCCCCCTGCACTGTCCAGCCTGTCTCTGTGGTATACATTCCAACCTGAGTTTAGGATTTCATTACTGTTTACATCTGGTTTCAGCCATTTAACCTCTTAGACAGAAAAGCACATATGAAATTTGTCACACCAGTATGCCACACACCAAAGCTTGGAAAGCACTAAGGTGTGCCTTCGAATGCTATCTGTACAAAATCTAGTGTCATTGCGGACTGTCAGCCACTGATTTTGAGAATTTGCAGTATGAGTACTACGAAAAATGAGGAAGATGATGATTGATTGTCTAATGTGTTGCAGACCGACAAAGCTTATTTCACACTGCAAGGGTCTGTCAACAGCCACAACTGCAGAATTTGGGCTGCCGCAAATCTTAGAACTATGATGAGAAAGTCACGGAGTAGTGTGGATTTACCAAACCAATCATTAACGGACCCTTTTCCTTTGAAGAAATGCAGGGTGTCAGCATGATGAGAGCATAGTACACAGATATGTTACAGAATTGCATCATCCCTGGCCTGGCTGATAAACACCTGCTGGAAGGTACGACTTCTGTCATGCTTGGCCTCGCAGGTTCCCAGACCTCAATCTGCATGATTATTGGTTATGGGGTTATCTGAAGTCGCATGTCTACCACAATTGTCCGACCTCATTAGGGATGCTAAAAGACAACATCCAATGGCAAATTCTCACTATACTTACTGATATGCGGTACAGTGCTATGCACAACATTGTCCCTCAACTACAGGTATTGTTAATGAATGACAAACAACATGTTGAGCATTTGTTATAAAGAACATTGTTTTTGCTAAAAATCAATTGTTTTGCTACATATTGCTTTTGTATCACTATGAAGTGCCATCTCTTGGTTATTTCGCACTTTTTTTTTTTTTTTTTTTTTTGACTTCAATAAAACACCATGTCATTTCAAACATGTGTGCCAACTTTTACGTGTCCACTTACATTATACCATGAAGTACTGAATTTTCAAATGTTAACGGACTTTTGAGTTAATCTTTATATGCAATATTTTCAGTCACATATGAAACACATGACATCACTACCAGAGGGGATATTTCCAGACAGACTGGAATGTGTTATTGTCAGACCACTTTATCAGAATGGTAGTAAGACAGATACTAATAATTACTGAACAGTCTCACTACTCACCTCCTTGTTGAACGTAATGGGAAAAACTGTTTGTGCAAGAACCATAACACACCTCTCATATAATAAGATATTTAGTCTGTCTCAATTTGTATTTTAGCAGGGTCTACAGAATACATTATTTTTCAATTCACAAATCAGATCATAAAAAATGTGAGCTGTCAGAAGAATGTGACTATATAATCCATAATATTTTCCTAGACAAGTTATTGAGGTATCAGGGATCTTGCTGGTAACTAGTTTCCAGCTGACCTAACTAAATGGATGCAGTGTGTTGCATTTAGCAGCTCAAGGAGTGTACAACATGATACAGTAACTTAACATTGGGAAAGAGTCACTACAGGTGTACTGCAAAGAGTGATATTATGTCCACTCTTGTTTTTATTGCATATAAATGATCATCCATCATATATCGAAGAAGCAGACATAGGTCTCTTTGCTGATGATGGAAATATAATAATAAAACATAATTTTGTAACACCAATGCATGAAATTGTATAGAATATTTTCTTGAGAATCAAGAAATGGTTCTCTCCAAATGGACTGTAACTCAACTTAGATAAAACATAGTACATGCAATTCAGTACTGCACATGGCCTGGGCCCACCGTTACAAATAATACATTAGGATGCATCAATAAATGAAACAGACCATCTACACTCTGAGATGTTTATTCCGGTAAGCTCCTGATCAGGAAGTCACATGTTACGGATTATCTTAAATATCAAAGCTCTGAAACATTTCTGTAATGGTTAATATCAGATTTTGGAGATGAAAATTCCAAAAAGTTTACTACTTTTACTATTTTCATTCACTAAATATTATGGGGTAGCTCATCACCAAGGTAAAAATAATTTCTTGTACGGAAGAATGTAATAAGGATAATGTGTAATGTCTAATCTCTCTTTAAACATTTGATTATACTGATCAAAGTCTTACAGCAAATTTACTCCCTTATGAAGTCTGTCATCAACAAGCACAGTTTGATAGCAGCAGTAACATTCATAAAGGAGAAATTATTCCCACTATCCATTACTGAGTCTTACTTTGGCCCAAAATGGAGTGAGGTATTCAGCCACAAATATCTTTGATAATCTATCAAGTGATGCAAAGAATTTGGTGGATAATAAAATTAACTTCCAATACAAACTGAAATCATAGCTGCTTGATAAGTTCTTCCACACCATAGAATAATTTCTTCTACCCAACAGAATAATTTCTTTTACTCCACAGAATGATTTTCAAATGTGTAGTAACAGGTTTGTGCACCTGCAGCAATTAAGTATTACTAACAGTGAATCAACTTACCACACAGATCAGTGGTTGTAGGTAAATGGTAGCCAATTGCAACAAGGCCTCCAGGACATAGAGCATGCTGCTCAGCACAATCTGACTAACTTCAACAGCTGCTTCAATATACATGCTGTCTGGATTTACCTTCAGCACAACTAGCCTTAAGGATTTTTCCAAGGTCAAAACCCTCCCTTTAATATAATATTTGCTCCCACAATTGACTGGCCTTTATTTCCCCATGGCCCAAGCTTCACCTGCCTCTTATCTGTTCTCATCTTTTTCCACCCTCCTGCCTCCACATCAGCCTCCCAAAATTTATGGAAAACTTTTTATTCCATCTTAGTCAACCATATCTACCTTTCTTTATGTCTCTCTCTTAGTATGGATTTCTTAGCTGATAACTTAGTACAATTTTCTCCATAGTTTATGTAGTGGCCTCCAACTCAGCCCTCTAGCACCCTAGATGGGAGTAGGTGCCAGCCAGCTCACCTACATGTTGTAAATATTTCTTACTTCCTTCCCTTGCTATTCATACGCCTTCTGACCTCATGTTTCTTCCATGATCTAACCACCCACTCCAGGTGTGTGTGTGTGTGTGTGTGTGTGTGTGTGTGTGTGTGTGTGTGTGTGTGTGTGTGAAAATTGTACACTCAGCCACTCTCCACGTCTGTCTACTACCGACATCCATTCCAGTTGTCAGTAGTGATCTTTTGTTGTGCATACACTGCCCACCATGAGAGTGAATGCCACCTGGTGGCTCTGTGGGTATGTGACAAGGTAAGGAATCTATATAACCATAGCATAGACAAATGGGGAATCATCTTGATGATACAAAATGTAAATGGGGAAATTCACTGACATAAGCAACTTTGACAAATAGCAGGCTGTTATAGAAAAGAGCATTTCAGAAATGGCAAAGCTGTTTGGTTGTTCGCATGCTACTGTCCTGAGCATCTATGGAAAGTGGTTGAAGAATGGAGAAACCATGAGTATTCGAGAAGATGTTGGATGTCCATGCCTCATCATGTAACATGGAGGTTGGAGGCTTGTTCACTCTGTAAAGCAGGATAGGTGGCACTTATTGGAAATCTGACAACAGAGTACAATGATTATGCTAGTGTCGATGCAAGCGCACGTGTTTCAGAGCATACAGTTCAACACACACTGTTGAATGTGGAGCTCCACAGCAGACAATTCCTATGTGGTCTCATGGTGACCAAACATAATCAATACAATTGCAATAGTTGTGGGATCATCAAGATTGGACTGGGGATCAATGAAAATGTGTTGGCTGGTCAGATGATTCATATTTCTTGTTACACCAAGTTGATGGTTGTGTTTGGAAACACACTATGAAAATCGCATATTGCACCTGAAAAACTGTCCGTGTCACCACAAGTCCAGGATGGTGCTACAGTGGTTTGAGGGGCAAGATAGCAAACTCACATTGATGTCTTGGCCACCAAATTCACACAACTGGATCAATGTGAATACATCTGGAACACTATCGAGCATCAGACCCCTGCCCACAAACCACAGGATTTTAATTTACCAAACTATGTGAGCTGTGCACAGGTATCTGTTGTCACATACCACTGAAAACTTACCAAGAAAATGTTGAATACATGCCATGCACAATCACTGCTGTACTTGTGTTTCAAAAATGGAGTGACATACTATTAAGCAGGTGGTTTTAATGTTTTGGACCATCAGTGTAAATCTGTGTTAAGGTATGTAACTTACACAACATACAAAATGATTTCTTCACTCTGTAGAAGGAAGACCCGTGAGTGAAAACTGTGAAGAGTGGGTGATGAGATGGAGTAGAGACTATTTTAGACAAGAAAGGACATTGAGAAAAGACAACTATGATAGGAGCAGGAGATAAATAGGTGGTACATGTTTACAGCCTGACTCTTATCATTGCTATTATAGTAAGTTTATGGCACAAAATCAAAATGCATTGGCATAAAATTCTTTAAAGCTTCTGTTCTCCTCTTCACATCTCTCATTATTTCCCCAACAATATAACAGGCCATGTTTATTACTTTTTATGTATACTGCTTCATTATTTGCCATTGCTGATTTAATCTGTATATTTGAAGTCGTTATACCACTGCAATTATCTACATTAAACAATGTTTTCTCCCTTTGATAAATAAAATCCACAATACTCACATTCAATTCGAATAAGTTCAATGTCTTCTATCAGGATTCGATCTAACATGAAGTCTACACCAAGCTTGGCAAGGCGTGGAGCATCTGTTTCAAGCAGAAGTGAAAAATATGCCCCCATTTTCCATGCTTGGAGACTTCCATACACCTGAAACTTTTTACAAAAAAATCTGTTTTTATTACACAAAAAACCAATATGTTATTAAAAGGTTGTATGTAACACAAAAAAGAATATGAAGTACTGTCTTCCAGTTTGCACTAAAGATCTTTAAATCTCAATACTTGAACATCAAAATGGTAAACTAACAGTAATATAGACGTTCTAGTTCAATCATCCTCAAAACAGAAACATAATAGCAAGGTTACATCTACTTTCCAATGACACATAAAATCATAAAAATATTCAAGGCAAAAACTACCAAACAAAATGCTCCACCCTATCTTCTAAAGTAACTGAAAATTCAGTTATCATCATCAAGCAGATATTAAGCCACAAAACTGGTAGTGGAAAAAAAACACCACAGTCAATTTCTGACACACAATCACAACACACAAAATCATAAGAAATTGAGGGTAACAACTACCAACCAAATGCTCCACCCTATCTTGTAAAGTAACTGAAAATAAGGTTATCATTATCAAGCGGATATTAAGCCACAAAACTGAGATGGGAAATTTCTGAGAGTCAATTGCAGACACACACTCAATGACACGGAATTGTCAATATTTATTTAATGGAAAAAATCAAAAAGAGAAAAATAGAAAATATGGTGGTTAATGCTACAAGTACTGTAAAAAAAAAAATACTACTAAAGCAACTCAAACAAAACATACTACTAGGCACAAAACAAAGAATATTTGCTGGAATAACTTTTAGACCAAAAAATAAACATATGTCTACAACAATAAAAATGTTAAACTGCTGGTTAGTAGCTGTTCAAAAATTGATATATACCTACTGTGCAACACAGTATATCACTTTCACAACTATGAGAGGGACTAAAAGACAACTAAATCTTTCATGTGTCTCAATGAGACAAAAAAGGGCACACATTTGGACAACCCAAAAGTTTTCCTGTCACTAAAAAATACAAAATCATCAGTCAAAATATAGTGTATTAGGATGGCACAGCGTAAGCATTACACACTAGTGGAGATTCCTTGTGGAAGAAATCATTACAAGCCATACGAAAGGGTAAGGTCATTGTGGTCTAAGACACACTACTGTGCCCAGCTTTTAATCTCCTAACACTGGATAAGAGATGACAGGCACAGCAACATGCCTTACAACATGGCAAAATGTTTATGTAACTAAAATCAAAAGGGATGTAAATACTGGCCACAAAAGCCTGTGTCGTATGGCAAGGTAATTTCCAACAACTGCTGTTAAAGCAAAGAGGTACAGGGTTAGACAAATATGTAAACGCCACAAGAAATGCATGTTTGAACATAAATGCAGGTGCTAGCCAAGCTTGCAGGCTGCTCTGTTGTATTTGGCCATAAACGGCACCTGTGCAATGCCCTCAATACGTTGCAAGTGTCAGTTGTGATCAGAACACTACTCTGTGTAGATACAAGTGCATTATGTTAGAGCTAAACCAATTCAAACATGGGCAAGTTATTGGTGTTTGTATGGTGGGAGCAAGTACCCAAGATAGTTGAAGTTTTTGGTTTTTCAAGAGGTACAGTATCAAAGATTTATGCCACATACAGGGAAAGTGGAAATCGTGCGCTAAATCGCTATGCAAACAAAAGTGTATGTTGAGTGATCACGACAGATGGTCACTGTAGAAAACAGTCCCGAAAAATAAGACGACAACAGCAGCAAAAGTCACTGCAGAACTGAATGTCGCACTCATGAACCCTCTCAGTATCAAAACAGTGCAAAGAAAGCTACGTAAGCTGAGAGTTGCAGGACAAGCTAGAATTCCAAAACTGCTCGTCAGTGATGCCAACTGCAAACTGTGGTACCAAACCCATACTGAACTATAGAGCAATGGAAGAAAGTCATTTGGATGTACAATACTCGGTTCATACTGTTTCCAACTTCTGGCCAACCTCCCAAGAGTGAAACACGGTGGGGATTCGGTGACGACCTGGGAAGCCATATCACGGTATTCCGTGGGACGCACGAGTACTCTGCAAGGTCACATTACTGCCTAGGGCAATGTAACCATTTTGGCTGATTAGATCCATTGCACAGTACAATGTTTCCCAATAGTCACGCTATGTTTCAAGACGGCGGGGCCCCCTGTTCACACAGCTCACATTATCCAGGATTTGTTTTTATGAGGATGAAATGTTGCATTTCCCCCAGTCACTACAGTGACCCGATCATGATTTTATTCAGCCTTTGTGGTCTGGTTTGAACAGAAGGGTGTGTAGTTACTATCCATCTCCATCACTGTTCCTGAACTTGCCACTATTTTGTAGGAAGAATGGTATAAGAATCCCTTGAAAACCATAAAGGACCTGCATTTATCCATCCTGAGATGAGTGGAAGTTGTTTAGAATGCCAATGGGTCTCCTACATCGCATTAAGCATGGTAACGTGTTGTGTGTTTGGAGTTTTCATATTTTTGTCGACCCCCTTTATATTCATGGGGGTCACAGACTTTCCAAGACTCTAGGACTCATAAATGAAGGTAATTGTTTTCACACTAGTTAGTTATATGCAGATTCCATGGATCGTAACTGCAGCCCCTCACTATATATGGAACAAGTCAGTTTTACAATTATAGTACAGCTCACCAGTTGAAAATATGTTAACATGCTAACCATTTACATGTTTTTTTAAGTTTTTTACTTATTTTTTTCTGTATACATGGGTTTATATATTTTTATACTTGACACTCACTCTCTCTCTCTCTCTCTCTCTCTCTCTCTCTCTCTCTCTCTCTCTCTCTCACACACACACACACACACACACACACACACACACACACACACACACACACACACACACAAATCATGTTCTTATATATTCTATAGAGTAGAAGGAGGAAGGAGTTTAAAACAGATTTGATTTCAGTTTGTGTTTGAAATTAATTTTAGTATCACTTGGTAGATTGATAAAGAGTTTTATGTCTGAATACATCACCCCTTTCTGTGTCACACTAAGACTATTATACTTATGGATGTTACAGTTTTTTCAAACTGTGCTTTTTGATAGCAAACTTCATGACAGTGCACATGTTATGGACTTTTCTGCCAGTGTGCACAACTGTTTAAACAGTTGTCTACAAGACATTCTAGAGTGGACACCAAAAATAATCCTTATTACATACTTCCGAGCAACAAACACTTTTTACTCTGAAAATGAGTTACCTCAAAATTTAACACCATCAGACATTAGCAAATGCAAATAGGAAAATTAATCAAAGTTCTTTGCATTTTCATCTTCAAAATCTGATGTCCTTAGCACAAAAATTGCAGAGCAAAGACTTTAAAAAAATCTTTAACATGTGACTCCCAGGGTAGATTCTTATTAATACAAAAACCTTGGAGTTCAGAATATTCCATTTCATTTATTGATTTACCCTCATGCATTATTTACACTGAGGTGACAGAAGTCATGGGATAGTGATATGCACATATAAAGATTGTGGTACTACCATATACACAAGGTACACAAGTGATGCATTGGTGGAGCTGTCCCTTATACTCAAGTGATTCATGTGAAAAAGTTTCTGATGTGATTATGACCACACGACAAGAATTATCAGAGTTTAGACTTTGAACGAGGAATGCTAGTTGGAGCTAGGCCTATGAGACAGTCCATTCTGGAAATCGTTAGGGAATTCAATATGCTGACAGCCATCATGTCAAGAGTGTGTTGAGAATACCACATTTCAGGCATTACCTCTCACAACAGACAATGCAGTGGCTGACAGCCTTCACTTAATGAACAAGAGCAGTTAGATTAGATTAGTTTTTCGTTCCATAGATCCATTTTGAGGAGATCCTCGTGGATGTGGAACATGTCACTCTTTTTTTTTTTTTTTGCTGAAATAACAATACTAATAGTATAAATATATACATCACATCATTTGTTTCTATTAAAAAATAGAAGGAGTTGGCCACCAATAAGTATTTCAGGCTCCTTTTAAACTGATCTTTATTTGTAACTAATTTTTTTTTTTTTTTTTTTTTTTTATGTTTGCTGGCAAATTATTGAAGATGAGTGTTCCTGAGTAGTGAACCCCTTTTTGAACTAAAGTAAGTGCTTTTAAGTCCTTGTGCAGATCAGTTTTGTTCCTGGTATTGTATGTATGAACTGAACTGTTTGTTGGAAAAAGAGATATATTTTTAGGACAAATTTCATTAAGGAGTAAATATACTGAGAGGCAGTAGTTAGTATACCCAGTTCTTTGAAGAGGTTTCTACAAGACATTCGTGAGTTTACTCCACAAATAATACGTATTACACGCTTTTGGACTCTGAAAACTTTTGATTTACTTGAAGAGTTACCCCTTTTGGTGAAGTGAGTGACATATTCATGTTCCTGAAGCTATTTGTAAAGGCTAGTTTCAGATATTAAAGGGCATTATTTACTGATCCTGACAATCCCAGTGGTGTTTGGGCAGCTAACAGACAAGCAGAACTGCGTGAAATAACTGCAGAAATCAATGTGGGATGTACAACAAACATATCTGTCAGGACAGTGCTGCAAAATTTGGCATTAATGGGCTATGACGGCAAACGACCAATGTGAGTGCCTTTGCTAACAGAACATTGCCTGCAGTGCTTCAACTACACTCGTGATCACAGCAGTTGCAACCTAGACAACTCAAAACTGTGGTCTGGTCGGATCACTCCCAACTGCAGTTGTTACGAGCTGATAGGAGGGTTCGAGTGTGCTGCAGATACAACAAAGTCATGGACCCAAGTTGTCAACAAGGCACTGTGCAAGCTGGTGGTGGCTTCATAGTGGTGTGGGCTGTGTTTATATGGGATGGACTGGGTCCTCTGTTCCAACCGAACTGATCATTAACTGGAAATTGTCATGTTCCCATGACAAAACACCTGTCATTAGGGCACAATTGTTCGCAATTTGTTTGAAGAACATTATGGATAATTCAGGCAAAAGATTTGGCCGCCCGGATCATCCGATATGAATCTTATCGAACATTTATGGCATATAATCAAGAGGGTCAGTTCATGCACAAAATTCTGCACCAGCAACACTCTCACAATTACGGATGACTATAGAGGCAGCATGGCTCAATATTTCTGCAGGAAACTTCCAAAGACTTGTTGAATCCATGCCACACCGAGTTGCTGCGATATGCTTGGTAAATGGAGGTTGACTGATGTTAGGAGGTATCCAATGATTTTTCGCACCTCAGTGTATAATAGTGTGGACAGGACTTATGCAGTGCCGAATTGCATGCCTTGTGCTTTATCTAAATTCAGTGACAGTCGATTTGCGTAGAATGCATTATTAATTTTCAAGAACATGTTCTTTACATTTTCACATGTTGAAGTTACTACATTAGGTTTGAATATTACATTCCTACAACCAGCAAAGAGAACTATCACTCATCCCTCCACATCTGCATAGATACTCCACAAGCCACTGTATGGTGCGTGATGGAAGGTACCCTGTACCACTACCAGTCATTTCATTTCCTTTCCTGTTCCACTCACAAATAGAGCAAGGGAAAAATGACTATCTATATGCCCCTGTATGAGCCCCAATTTCTCATATCTTTCTTCACAGTCCTTACACACAATGCACATTGGCAGCAGTAGAATTGTTCAGCAGTCAGCTTTTTTCCGTTCCTGAAGCATCTCTGTAACACGTGTTGTTCGAACCTAACGGTAATAAATCTAGCAGCTAGCCTCTAAATTTCTTTGATGTCTTCCTTCAATCAGGCCTGGTACAGATCCCAAACACTCGAGCAGTACTCAAGAATAAGTCACACCACCATCCTATAAGCGGACTTCTTTACAGGCGAACCACTCTTTCTCCTTGGATATTTGATGGGAGATCATTTATATATAATAAAAACGAGTGGACATAATACTGATCCCTGTGGTACACCTGCAGTGATTCTAACCCACTGTGAAGGTCTGTTTCATTCTGTACACTCTCTGAGTTTCTTAGCGCAACACTCTTTATCCTTTTAGATAGAAAATGTGAATACTAGTTACCAGCAACATCACTGAAACCTAAATAACTTCACCATGAAAATAATATGACCTAAACAATCACATGCTTTAGACAACTCACAGAAGATACCAGTTGGCAAAATTTTATTTTGTAATTCAAATTTTGTATTATTTGATTTGTGAATTGAAAAACTGTATGTTCTGTTAAGACACACTTCTGATATCCAAATTCAGATAAGTATCTCATTTTGAGAGAGTTGTGTTCCATGGTTCTGGCAGACATAACTATTTACCTCCTTCAAGGAGGTAAGCAGTCTCATTACCTTTCTTATAAACAGGCCTGAGAATAGCATATATGAATCTGTGGTAGTGATGTGTTGCAAATCATTCAAAATCTGACCAAGTCTAACATTAAGATGTGACTTGTTAACATAACTCTAGTTTCTCCTACTGCTGTTGGCTTACACTCCCCCTCCCCTCGCCAGCACCACGACTGACAGGCTATTTTCGCCAAAAACTTTACTAATTTGACATATAATACCTAGATTTGGTACATCCGTTTATAATAGACAGGACCTTGTACATATCTATGATAACCTCATTTGCTTGCAAATGATTCTTAAACAGTCACTCAAAACATATCTATAACTACTACAGAATGCATGTGGACATCAACTATGGTGCACCATGACACATTGACATCTGATCTTCACTGCTAAGTTACCATCCTCAATGAAGTCCGCAGCTGGTCGTCTATTGGCTAGTGCTGCTACCTCTGGATCTATTCCCAGGCAGTTCGGGAATTTTCTCCACCCGGGATCTGGGTGTTTGTGCTGTCCTCATCATCACTCTACAAGTGACGAGGTTGGAACTGGAAAGATTGGAAACTTGTACGGGTGCTGATGTTGAGTGCCCCACAAACCATCATCATCATCATCATCATCCTCAATGAAGAGGCCAGGAATAGAGGTAGTCCTGAATAACCAACATGGCAAATACAATTCCCTTATTGACAACATCATTTAATATTTTTAAGAAGGCCCTGAGCATTTACAATCCGTGCTTCCAAAATTTATTTGTGATCATAAAAAAAGATCTTATAGAAATGGAGAAGACTAGCTTGGTTTGGAAACCATGTCCTGTGGCTAAATACACTGCTGATCATTAAAATTGTAACTCCAGGAAAGACAGCAAATAACAAAATATTATTAAAAGTGTGTAAAAGTACAGTAAGAAGAATACATGATTAACTTTGCAAGTGATTTGGGATTATACAGGGTGTGAAACTGGTACACATTGTTGCTATCTCTGGTAACAACAATGGCTCTAACCTGGCTGGACACAAAGAAATACTGAGCTTAGATGACAAGATATGGGTACATCATTCCATGTTACTTCTACTCACGCCAGAGTTCATCAGTCGTCGTGGTTGATGAGTGATGGCTTGCCAGTCTCTCAACAAATCATAACCAGATGTTTTCAATAGGTGAGATATCTGGAGAACATATGTGCCAAAGCAACAGTCGAGCACTCTCAGTACTGAGATAGGTCAGGATAGCTTCGGCAACACACGATATCCTGTTGAAAAGTATGTCGTGGAGACTTCGAAAATAGGGCAGAACCACCAGCCTTATCACATCAGAAATTCAACAGCTGCCGTCCAAATTACTGGCTATGTGAAACAAGAGATGATCATGTTGTAGACCCAATGGCACTCCAGATCATCATGCAAGTGCTGAGCCCATATGACAATGACAACTGCATGTGGCAACATTAATTCTCATCAGAGACTCCACACATGGATTATGTTCATCTACATGCTGTACATAAAGCTGGCACTTACCTGAAAAGTCCCAGTGATAACACTCATTAGTCTAGTGTTGTCACTGGGCACACCACTGCCAGTATGCCGCTCTCTCTGTTGCAGCATCATGGGAAGCGGCAATAATGGTCACTGTACTGACAGACCATAGTGATCCAGACATTGCTGCAGTGTCCATGTGGACACTTGTTTTGCCACAAACAAGCCTATTTCCTGGCTCAATATATGTGATGTGGCTGTGTGATCCTGCATGGAAAAGCAAACACTATGTCCGTCCTCTCGGGTGCTACTTATATGTAACAATGTCTTGTGACTCCAAAGGAAGCATGCTTAAATGTATAGATGATTACAAAGAGAAGTCATGTGAAATGCCACTTCTAAAGATTATCCAAATAAAAATGTGATATGTGATGACCTGAGCGTCAAGTGTTAGATAAAAAGTCTCCAGTCATACTATTGTAAAGAATAAGATACTATAAACCCTGAAGTATGAAAACGGAGAAGAATAAGCCGGAAACTTATGAAATGTGTACATGAAAATTGTGGATGAACATTCATGCTATGGCAACTTAATACGACAGAACTGTGGAGCCTGACACTGAACAAAAGAAATAACAGGGATATGTAGCTCCTCAAAAAAACTACTAGGAATGGAAATGGACACTGATGATGCAAAAAATAAAAAATGGAAAACACAACCTCCAAATTTGTTGACACCAAGGATATTAATCTACAAACAATCTTTCATCATTGAAAGTGCAAACAACTTTTTTATAAAACAAAATACAAATGATACATTGACAATTTACCTTCAGATAATGACAGAGAACCTTCCTTAACTATTTCTCAGCTTCAGAAATAATCACTGAAATGCTTTGTTTAGAAATGCTGAGACACAATGCCTCCAAACTTTTTATCCTATTCTAAACATCAACTGAGGTCTTTCATGTCATACGTATTACTCGGTTGACTTTCCTGCTTTGCTACTACAAGTTGCACCCTCTGGCACTAGAGGGCTCCAAATTGTATTGTGTAACATAGTGGTGGGTAACACAACAGCACTAAGGTGACAAATGTCATGAAATACTTCCTAATATTGTGCTGGACCTCCTTTTGCCCAGTGTAGTGCAGCAACTGGACATGGCACAGACTCAACTAGTTCTTGGAAGTCCCCAACAGAAATATTAAGCCATGCCACCTCTACAGTCAACCGTAATTGCAAAAGTGTTGCTGGTGCAGGATTTTGCGAACGAACTACTCTCCCTGATATGTCGCATAAATGTTCAATGGGATTCATATTGTTCAATATGGGTGGCCAAATCACTCACTCGAACTGTCCAGAATGTTCTTCAAATGAATCATGAACAATTGTGGCCTGCTGACAAGGCACACTGTAATCCATAAAAATTCCATCTCTGGATGGCTGTAAATGGTCGCCGAGCAGCCGAACATAACCATTTCGAGTCAATGAATGGTTCAGTTGGATCAGAGAGCCAGTCCCTTCTATGAAAACACAGCCCACCCCATTATGGAGAGACTACCAGCTTGCAGAGTGCCATGTTGACAACTTGGGCCCATGGGTTCATAAGGTATGCATCACACTACAAACCCTACCAGAAGCGTTTACCCACTGAAATCAGGACTCATCTGACCAGATCACAGTTTTCTGGTCATCTAGGATCCAACCAGTATGGTCATGAGCTCAGGAGGGGCACTGCAGTTGAAGTTGTTAGCAAAGGCATTCATGTTGGTTATCTGCTGTCATAGCTCATTAATGCCAAATTTCACCGCACTGTCCTAATACGTATGTTCTTCATATGTAGCACATTGATTTCTGCGGTTATTCCGTGCAGGTTTAGGCATCTGTTAGCACTGACAACTCTACCCAAATGCCACTGTTATCGGTCCATAAGTGTAGGCCGTCAGCCACTGTCTGTGGTGAGAGGTAATGCCTGAAATTTGGTGTTCTCAGTACACTCTAGACACTGAATCTCTGAATATTGAATTCCCTAACGATTTCCCAAATGGAAAGTCAAATATATCTAGCCCCGACTAGCATTCCACATTCAAAGTCTGAAGTTCGTTAATTCACATTGTGTGGCCATAACACCTGAGTGAAAATGACAGCTCCCCCAATGCACTACCTTTTTATACCTAGTGTAAACGATACTACCGCCATCCGTATATGTGCATACTGCTATTCCATGCCTTTTGTTGCCTCAGCGTAAGCTGGTGTGTGATAAATGGTGTACTGTAATTGAGTTTCAAATTCAAATAGTTCATTCCCACAGGGACCATCTCTCTCCATCTTGACAATGCCTGACCACACACGAGCACTGTGACACCTGTAACAATCCGATGCCTTGGGTTCACTGTCACTGATCAACCTTCATACAGTACCAATTTGGCACCATTCAATTTTTATCTCTTTCCAAAAATTAAAGAACACCTTCAAGGACTTTACTTTGGCAGTGATGAAGCTGTGCAAGCAGAGGTAAGGTTGTGGCCCCATCAACACAGTCAAACGTTCTATCAACAAACTAGTATCTTGTTGGGTGAAATATGTTGGCCGCCAGGATGACAATATTAAGAAATAAATATCTAGACCTCAACAATAAAGATGCAGAATGTTAATAACGTTTGTTTTATTTAAAAAGCTTGAAGAGTTTTCCCATAAAAAATTCTGTGGCATTACTTTTCAGCACGCCCTCGTAAATAGTCAAAACTGGTACATATGTCACTGGTCACTAGCTAAAGAAATGTTATTGCCAGCCTTATTGCTGAGTTTCCCAAGTAGAAAATGTAAAATCTCTCTGTGACCTCCTCCTGACATTTGCAGACAAAACACTGTAGTCACTTTGTAGCCCTATTTCTTGTACCTTTTTTCTTTAGAAACTGCTTTACCCACAGTTGCCTTTTTCATCACAATAAACATGCCATGAACTCCAAAGCAAAGAAGGGGATCCATAGCACACTGCTTGCAAAATGATGAAACACGTGGACATGAGAACAACCATGCATACATGTGCTCTTTTCACAACTTTTTATGCACATCCTTTTTATTTCCATGCATCTGCTACTGCGCAGAAGGAAAGAGGCATTGGGTGGACATACCTCTAAAAACACAGTGACTCATAGCCCGACACATACCATAATTATATGTCAATGGATCCTCAGGATTACTCTTAAATTAACCTCTTTTTGTAGGATGGCTGTTAGTATTTCAAAACAACCCAAGAAAATCATTGGGCCTTCTGTATGTCACTTTTGGGGTATGTGGAGTATCACAAATTGCAAAGTAACTAATGGTCAACCAGGCACAGCCTTGCAAGTCTCAGGTAGCCTTACATAATACGCTGCATGCACATGAAATGTTGCGAGCCGGCAGCGATGGTCTCGCGGTTCTAGGCGCGCAGTCCCGAACCATGCGACTGCTACGGTCGCAGGTTCGAATCCTGCCTCGGGCATGGATGTGTGTGATGTCCTTAGGTTAGTTAGGTTTAAGTAGTTCTCAGTTCTAGGGGACTGATGACCATAGCAGTTGAGTCCCATAGCGCTCAGAGCCACATGAAATGTTGCACCATAACAAGCGTTTCACTTCAACACATATTAACTTCATTAATGCACTATTCACCTTGACCTTGACGTTACACCGAACTTCCTTCTTCGAGAAAGTTACACCAAGGACACCCAGTCTCTTTAACACAAAAAAAACTACTGTAATGTGCAACAGAAGCTGTTGAAATCACCAAATAGCACCAAGCACATGGCACCTGTAGGGTAAGAAATGCTATGGAGGCAGTGAACAATTGCTTGAAGTAAACAATCTTAATCTTGATAGTGGAAGAGAATTCAGCCAGCCAGAGGAGGAGAGATAATAGAGTACAATTCTAATGTCCAGACTGCATAGCCCAGTCCTGTTTCGAAGATGGCTGGGGGATAGACAAACGATCACTGTAAAATGTGGCAGTCAGACGTCATTATATAGTGTACGGATGTGCAAACTGTGTTCTGACATTGTAGGAATGACCATGTGTTAGGTTCGCTGTAGGCTTAAATGCAAGTGTCTATACTTATGACAAGTACTTTAAGTTAAGTGTGTCTCTTTTCAAAACGATGAAAAACACCACGATGGCCAGATTATGAAATTCAAAGGCCAGACATAGCAGTGTCAATATTCCACAGGTCAGCACATGATGCCTATATGTGTATGATATATGATGATTTCTTGAGACATTTAATGTGCTTCAAAGCTCTGAACACAAGGAAAAATTTCAATTTACAATGACATTACAATACATTCCATGCAAAAGATTATGGACACTTAGAAAGCAAAGAGAAAGAAGCAGAGGTGCAAAAATTAAGGAAAGCACTGTTAAACAAAGTCACTGATGTTAAGTACTCATCAAATGGGAACAGAGAAATAAACATCTGAATAACTTTTAACATCATCATTTCAGGACGAAAACTCAACAAATGCACATGCAATTCAAGCACATCATCATATTATGGATCTGACACTTTCCCGGTGTATATGAAGTGTCCGCGGTTCTCGGGTGTACTGCCAGATCCAATCATTGAAAGTTCGCGATATTTCAGTGGACAATGTTCTGCTTTGACAGAGCTTATCTTCGGCTACCATACCTCGCTCAGTTGGAAGCAAGTGTCCCTGTCGATTAAATTACCAGTCACACGAATTTTAATTGCTTCTATGACAATGCAGTCCCAAAATTTATTGGTGGTAGCTAGGGTTTTCGTTTGCCGGCCATTCATTTCACGTCAATCTTCAATGCAGTGTTCTGCTATTGCAGACTCGTTAGGCTGCAGTAAGCAGATGTGGCAGTCATGTTCTATACATCAATCCTCAATTGTGCAGCTTGTTTAGTCCGATGTAAGTTTTTCCACATTCACACAGAACTTGGTACACCCACCACATTTATGAGATCTAGGCTGTCTTTCACTGCCCCAAAAAAACTCATATTTTGGGTGGAAGGTGGAAAACTGGCATTATGTGGTGTTTTCGCAGTAGTCTATCAAGTTTTGATGATACACTGCCAGCAGACTATATGAAAGCAGTCTTCTTACATTCTTCTTCGTTGTTGTTCTTGAGGCTCTTGCACTGCAGAGCCATGAGAATCTATCAGTTGCTGCATTTCTTCTCATGTAAGGCAGATTCCAGGTGCTGCAGCTCTGCCATCAAGTCTGTTCATCTGAGATCGAGAATGAAGTGTGTGCTAGAGTGTTGAGCATGCTGTTGTTCTGTGAGGGATAGAGGCAGCTGGAGGCATGGAGATATAAATCCGAATGCCTCGGCTTACGGTATACGCAGTGGGCAAGCGGTCTGTTGGGTCTGTGCTGAAGCAGGGGACATTTTGCCATCTTTTTCTATTTCAATGGTAAACTGGATGTTTTCATGGATGAAATTCACATGTTCTAAGAAATTCTGTGTGGCTAAATGACAAAAGTGTTGTCAAAATAGTGAAAGCAGCAAACAGGTTTTAGTGCAGCAGTTTCTAGTGCTCTGACCTTGGAAGTACTTCACGAACAGAAGCTACAAGTGGTGAGAGAGTGTTGCCCATTGCTATGACATCAGTCTGCTTATAGTATCATCTACATCATCATCATCATCATCATCATCATAATTTAACACTGATTATGCCTTTCAGCATTCAGTCTGGAGCATAACCCCCCCCCCCCTTATAAAATTCCGCCATGATCCCCTATTCAGTGCTAATATTCGTGCCTCTTCTGATGTTAAACCTATTACTTCAAAATCATTCTTAACCGAATCCAGGTACCTTCTCCTTGGTCTGCCCTGACTCCTCCTACCCTCTACTGCTGAACCCATGAGTCTCTTGGGTAACCTAGTTTCTCCCATGCGTGTAACATGACCCCACCATCCAAGCCTGTTTGCCCTGACTGCTACATCTATAAAGTTCATTCCCAGTTTTTCTTTGATTTCCTCATTGTGCACACCCTCCCGCCATTGTTCCCATCTACTAGTACCTGCAATCATCCTAGATACTTTCATATCCGTAACCTCAACCTTATTGATAAGGTAACCTGAATCTACCCAGCTTTCGCTCCCATACAACAAAGTTGGTCGAAAGATTGAACGGTGCACAGATAACTTAGTCTTGGTACTGACTTCCTTCTTGCAGAAGAGAGTAGATCTTAGCTGAGCGCTCACTGCATTAGCTTTGCTACACCTCGCATCCAGTTCTTTCACTATGTTGCCATCCTGTGAGAATATGCATCCAAGTACTTGAACCCATCCACCTGTTCTAACTTTGTTCCTCCTATTTGGCACTCAATCAGTTTATATTTCTTTCCCACTGACATTACTTTCGTTTTGGAGATGCTAATCTTCATACCATAGTCCTTACATTTCTGATCTAGCTCTGAAATATTACTTTGCAAGCTTCCAATAGAATCTGCCGTCACAAATAAGTCATCCACATATGCAAGACTGCTTATTTTGTGTTCACATATTGTAATCTCACCCAGCCAGTCTATTGTTTTCAACATATGATCCATAAATAATATGAACAACAGTGGAGACATGTTGCAGCCGTGTCTTACCCCTGAAACTACTCTGAACCATGAATTTACTGTCAACTCTAACTGCTGCCTGACTATCCATGTAAAGACCTTTAATTGCTTACAAAAGTTTGCCTCCTATTCCATAATCTCGTAGAACAGACAATAACTTCCTCCTAGGAACCTGGTCATACGCCTTTTCTAGATCTATAAAGCATAGATACAGTTCCCTATTCCATTCATAACACTTCTCCATTATTTGCCATAAGCTAAAGATCTGGTCCTGACAACCTCTAAGAGGCCTAAACCCACACTGATTTTCATCCAATTGGTCCTCAACTAATACTCGCACCTTCCTTTCAACAATACCTGAGAAGATTTTACCCACAACGCTGATTAAAGAGAGACCTCTGTAGTTGTTACAATCTTTTCTGTTTCCATGTTTAAAGATTGGTGTGATTACTGCTTTTGTCCAGTCTGATGGAACCTGTCCCGACTCCCAGGCCATTTCAATTATCCTGTGTAGCCATTTAAGACCTGACATTCCACTGTATTTGATGAGTTCCGACTTAATTTCATCCACCCCAGATGCTTTATTGCACTGCAATCTATTGATCATTTTCTCCACTTCCTCAAATGTGATCCTGTTTCCATCATCATTCCTATCCCATTCTACCTCGAAATCTGAAACATTACTGATCGTATTTTCACCTACATTGAGCAACTCTTCAAAATATTCCCTCCCTCTGCCCAAGGCATCCATAGGATTCACCAGCAGTTTTCCTGACCTGTCAAAAATACTTGTCATTTCCTTCTTACCTCCCTTTCGAAGACTGCTAATTACACTCCAGAATGGTTTTCCAGCAGCTTGACCCATAGTCTCCAACCTGTTTCCAAAGTCTTCCCAAGATTTCTTCTTGGATGCTGCAATTATCTGTTTGGCTTTGTTTCTTTCTTCAACATAACTTTCTCTGTCTACCTAAGTTCTAGTATGTAGCTACTTTTGATACACCTTTTTTTTCCTTTTACAGGCTGCCTTGACTGTGTCATTCCACCAAGCTGTTTGCTTCATCCTACTTTTACACACTACTGTTCCAAGACATCCTTTAGCCACTTCTAGTACTGTGTCCCTGTACATTGTCCATTCCTTTTCCAATGACTGTAATTGACTATATTCAACTAACTGGTACTTTTCTGAGATCGCTGTTATGTACTTGTGCCTGATTTCCTTATCCTGAAGTTTCTCCACTCTTATCCTCCTACATATGGACCTGCCCCCCTGCACTTTCGGCCTCACAAGCCCAATTTCACAGCAGATTAGATAAGGATCAGTGTCATCAAAGAATCCCCTGAATACAAGTGTGTCCCTCACAGCCTTCCTGAATTCCTGATCTGTTATTATATAGTCAATGACAGATCTGGTTCCCCTGCCTTCCCACGTATACCGGTGAATGTTCTTATATTTAAAGAAGGAGTTTGTGATTACTAAGCCCATACTGGCACAGAAATCCAAGAGTTGTTTCCCGTTCCTGTTGGCCTCCATATCCTCTCCAAATTTACCCATAACCTTTTCATACCCTTCTGTTCGATTTCCAATCCTGGCATTAAAATCACCCATGAGCAGAACACTGTCCTTGTCCTTTACTCTAACAACTACATCACTGAGTGCCTCATAAAAACTATCCATCTTATCTTGATCTATCCCTTCACAATGTGAATATACTGACACAATCCTAATTTTCTTGCTGGACACTGTCAAATCTACCCACATCAGTCGTTCGTTTACATACCTATTTGCAATGCTGGGTTCCTTTTCTTTCCTGATGTAAAGCCCTACACCCCATTGTGCTATTCCTGCTTTGACTCCTGACAGGTAGACCTTGTATTCTCCCACTTCCTCTTCTTTCTCACCCCTTGCCCGAATGTTAATAACAGCTAAAACATCCAGCCTCATCTTACTTGCAGCCTCTGCCAGCTCTACCTTCTTCCCAGGGTAGCCCCCATTGATATTAATAGCTCCCCATCTCATTACCATTTGTTTGCCAAGTCGTATCTTAAGAGTCCCTGGTTTGTCAGTTAGAGGTGGGACTCTGTCACCTCCAAAGGTCCGAGGCATTTTGCTCTGATTGTTGCCAGCATCATATTTAAAGTATCAGGGAAGCAGGTTGCTAGCCTTACTTGCCCCAAGTCCCATTGGGTTTTATCCCTAACAGTTGAGGGACTATCCGGTGGATTTTGTAGTCTTTGCCGTATGAGCACAAAGGTGACCATGACTCAGAATATGTCCGAGATGCCCAGCCTTATTCCAAAGTAACTGGTCTCCCGACTGTCGGGACCACTTTCTTGGCCACTCATACGTTGCCCGTGGTTCATGAACTAAGACAATGTCATAACATATCTAAAAAGCTGTGACAACTCCCGGCTGAATTTCTTGCCGATTAGTTTTGTGGAGTCTTCCAAAGGCATTCGAGTGAAAACTGAGACACCACAATAGCGGACCTCAGCAACCTTAACTCCATTGAAATATAGTATACTTTTGACAACTGGATCCAGTAGTGCACTTGAGAATAATGTAAGCAAGTTACACATAGTTTTTCAGATTGCCAGAGCACTGCACAATTTCACTGAAGGTAAATTTATAGATACATGTTTAGTACCTGCAGCTGCACATATAGTTCCCTAGAGACTTGAAGAGATTCAGGTGGTTAGTCCCTCTCATTTAACTGAAGAATGCAAAATTCATGAAGTAGTCAATAATGTTTCAGATACGGTAAGGTTCTTGCAAAAAAAATTTATTACACTTTCTTTGGCACTGGATGGGTGCACAAACATTTGTGATACTGCTCAGTTGGCAATTTACATTTGTGGATTAGACAGTAGTATCCCACAGATGAACTACTGGACTCGATTCAGATGGAAGACACTAGAGCAGGAGCAGATATTCTCACACGTGTGCAAGAGATTGTTGATAATGTGGGTCTGCACTGAAAGTATCTACAGACGGCACAACAGCCACGACCGGTCAAAATATTGGTTTCCTGACACTTTTACATGAAATGCTAAAATCGTTAACCATCCCATGTGATATTTTTGCAGTACATTGCATTCTCCAACAAGAGAATTTCAGCACAAAGAGTGGGATGTCGAGGGAAGTAATGAGTACGGTGACTCATACATCAAATTTCGTGCTCTCAACATTTCCAGTTCAAAGTCTTTGGTAGACCTAGACAGCACTTACAGTGATGTTCTGTATCACAGTTAACTATGCTGGAAGAGTTGATATATTTATGGACATGAGTGGTAAGACTGTTGCAGAACTGAAAAAATGAACAGTGGATGGCTGATTTGGCCTCTCTCTGTGACATTATGCGCCATATGAATATTATGAGATCAGCGTTGTAGGATAAAAAATGTTAATTTCATAAATATTTGATGCATTCAATGATTTAAGATGAAACTTACTTTGTGGACTAGACAGGTATGAAACAACAACAATGCTCTTTTCTCAAAGCTATCATCTTTAGCCGTGGAACCACAGCTGAATTTTGGTCATCACCATAATTTACTCACTAATATTCTCCACAAACATGAGATTCGTCTCCAGGGTTTCCAGAAGTTGTATGAAAACTTTAATGTCTTTCCATTTCCCTTTGCACTTTATGTTGACACTGTGCAATCTGAGCTACAGTTAGGACTTATAGTCCTATAGTGTGGTAGACACTTGTGTTATACAGTTTCATAACAATATTAGTCGCATAGACTTTTATAAGAATTTCCTCAACGTACGTTTCCATGCCTTTACAAGTTTGCAGCTACAATTATGTCAATTTTCGGATCTACATACTCGAGCAAGCAACTTTTTTTCGGCAATGAAGTAAACAAAACCTACCTACAGAAGCCCACTTCACCTTAAAAGCTTACCTTTGAATAAAAATTGATCAGAAAGTTGCTTCAGTGAAAAGCAAAATAAATAATATTCATCCACATCATTTTTATGTTTAACACAAAAATAATATAGTCACAAAATACAAGTGGATGTCTATTCAAATTTCATCTGAAAATTACTTTCTCTGTAAGACTGCTTCAATCTTAACAAATATCATACTTTGTACTTAGCTGACTCATGTTCTTTGCTTGATCAGAACATTAAAAGAAACAAAAGTTTCATCTCACTGCCACTTCTCATCAGTACAACACGTTTGGAAAATAAATCTGCAATGAAATATGTTTATGAGACACTGTAACGAAATACACCAACATTAAACATAACATTAACAGCCACAGAAACAGACTTTTTGACAACAATTTCTCTCGTGAATCTACCTTGTTCCGACTCCTCTGTGCCATACCCTCCTCTCCCCTCCCTTCCACTTCCTCTTCCCCCACCATTAGTTGCAGCGATCCGGCCAGTCGGTCACTGCTGAAGTGTGAGCGCGAGCCAGCACGCACGAAGCAGGTCAGTGAACAGTGTAGGCCAATGTCCTGAACTTAATTCCAAACTTTTTTGCTGTCTCTCAAGAACTAAAAGTGAGAGACACTGTTGGTGATGCACTCATCAACTGGAGACAGTAAGGTAGGTGTCCATTTGTGATCTTTGAGATAAGTAGCTTACACGATATTGACACGTATCCCCTCGTTTTGTTGACAGCAAAAATCCAAAACTACATATGCCTCAGTCTCTCACAGACAACAGTGTAAAAACCTCTTCTTACACAATGCAATCAGAAAGCTCATCTGTGTCATATAGTAGAAATATATATATCTATGAGGAGAGACCAGCACACAATGTGCAAGCATCCACAAATCTCTACCCCTGTAGAAAACACAAGCTCTCTCTTCTCTACGTAGAGGAGTCATTTATACAAAGGTTTCAAGTAGTCGCTGTAACTGGTTAGATTAATGAACCCTAAAGATACGAGTCCAGTAGTGGTTAACCATCTGCCCAAGTTCCACATTAGAGTAACTATAGGGGATGGACAAAAATATGAGGAAAACAAATACACAAAACACTACCACACCTAATATGGTGTAGGAAACTTTAGCATTCAAAACAGCTCCCACTCATCTTGGATTGGATTAATACAGGTCCTGTATGGTTTACAAGAGAATATTATATCAGTCTTCCTGCAAAATAGGGGAAAGTTCAGAAAACAATGATGGAGGAGGATAATGATTATGCAACCTTCTCTCCAAAGTATACCATATAGGTTCAATAATGTTAATATCTGGTGAATGAGGTGGTGAGAGGAGATACAACAATTCATCCTTAAACCCAGAAAATCAGTCTCGGATGATGTGAGTTGTGTGAACAGGGACCGTGCAGTCTTAGAACACAGTGTGACCATTGGGGGACAAAGATTGTACCATGGGATGGATCAGCCAAAATGGTCACTTGGCAGTAATGGGATCTTGCAGAGTACCAATGGGACTCGTGAAGTACTCTGATACGGTTGCCCAAATCATCACTGAACCCCTGCCACATTTCACTCCTGGGACGAAAACTTGACTACAAGTTGGAAACAGAGTGAAAGAAGACTCACCTGACCAAATGTCTTTCCTCCATTGCTATATAGGCCAGGTTTTATGGCCTCTGGAGCACGTTTACCAGTTTCAGGCATTTGCACCACTGGTGAGTAGTTTTGGAATTCCAACTCACCCTTCAATTCCCACCTAATGGAGCTCCCTTCATGTTCTTTTGGTGCTGAGAGGGTACGCAAGTGCAACATTCAGTTCTGCAGTAACTTTTAAAGATGTGATCCTCTTAGTTTTCTTCACAACCCTCTTCAATGACCATCTGTCACGAACGCTCAACACACACTTTTCTCCACGTTGTGACATAGCAAATGATGTTTTCCCTTTTTCTCTGTATGCAGCACAAATCTTTGATACAGTGTCCCTCGAAACTCCAAACACACCGATTACCTCGATTATGGAAGCACCCACCGTATAAGCACCAAAAATTTGCTCGTGCTCAAATTCACTTAACTCTGACATAATGTACTGGCTACTACAAAGAACATTGTTCTGACCGTGACTGACACTTGCAGTGTATTGAGGACACTCGACAGGCACCATTCGTGGTCAAATACGACAGCACAACCTACAGGCCTGACTAGCATCTGCATTTATGTTCGAGCACGCATATTCCATATTTCTGTCCATTCCTGTACGAGAGGACACACGACTCGTCGTAGTTTTCAGGAGAAGGCTTCAGACATTGTCCTTCGTGTAGCAGAGTGCAGACCTTCAGACCAAATTACATTAATGTATCTTTCGAATCAGTATATCGCACCGTCATTATTAAACAAACTTAATTCAAGTTAATTTTTTGAACTTGAAACTTGTGACAATAGGAATAAGGTTACAGCAAACATACTACACCAAAATATAAGAGTGTAACAAAAATAATTAATAAACTTCGAACTCTTTTGGATGAATTGTAGCCTGCTAATCACGAAAATATAAAATGTATTTCTTAACATCAATGGCCAATAAATTAAGAATGATGAATATAGATGTATTAGCTTTGCAATCAATTACTATTGGTCAGGCGTAAAAGTAAGGATGAACTGCTACTTACACCAGGAAAGGATACAAATAACAAGATGTTGATTTTAAACAATGGAAAATTCAAGATGAAATAACAACAAAATGAAAAGGCTAGGTTGTTACTAATCACATGGTGGAGGCACTGAGTAGACAGGTACAGAGGCGGCAACTGCTAGATGTTATTCAGCTATTGGAATAAGTCCGTCAGACGTAGACAACAAAATACACACATATTTACAGAAGCACAACTCTCGCAAATGTGGCCTGAGTAATTCTCGAGCTGGAGATGGTAGTGGCTGTGTGTGTGTGTGTGTGTGTGTGTGTGTGTGTGTGTGTGTGTGTGTTTTGTTGTCTACATTTGATGAAGGCCTTAGTCCAACAGCTGAATAATATATAGCAGTAACAGACTTCTTCACTGTGCCTGTGAACCCCCAGTGCCTCCCCCGTGTAGGCTGTAGTAATCTTTTTCATACTGTTGTTAAGACATTGATACTGATGACAAATATGATTATAGGTTTAAAGGGACTAAACATCTTGGTTATTAGTCCCTCATTTCACTGGAAATTCATGTAAAATGATGTGAAACATGAAAAGGAGAGCGATCAGCTCCAGGATCTGTGACCTCGTCACTGTGGTTGAAAATCTGCATGGCGGTAGCTTAAGCCACATGATTAAAAGTTATATAGAACCAGGAGGGAAAAAAAGGGGGCAGGGGGTGCCAGTACAGAAGTGGAAATGGCTGGAGCTGGAGCTCCCTGCACCACATAACACACAACTGTGGCAGAGAGCACATCCCCCTCTATCTCCCCCACACACACACCAGCATCACTCAAAGATATATAAAGTGCGGTCATAATACTTAGACTAAAATAAGGTAAAGAAAATGAGATCATATGGACAAGAAAGATATTTAGCTTAAACAGTTGCATAAATAAAATATGTTTATCAAAATTTTAAAATGCACAACAGTGGAGAGGCAGAAAGTAGCTCGCGCCATTCAAGGTACATGTCTAAGCAAGACGTAGTCCACCCGTGACATTGAATGCTAAGGTTACTTAAATTCTGTTTTTAAAATCCGCTCCCCTCCGGAGAATTATGACTGTTAGCTGATATCCCTTTGTCTGCAAGTATCTGGGGCAGGGAGGTAGACAGGTTGATGGCTCGTCATCTCAAATCCGGCAGCAGCGAGGAGAACAGAACATAGTCCCAAGCTATGGCACACGCAGTGTGGCATATATGTTAGCATTTCTGGTTGAACTGCTGTTGGTTGCTAGTTCAAACCGTACCACCAAAAATTAGTTGTTATTTAGTATTTATTGTTCCTAGAATGTTCTTGAAATAACTTACATTTGTAAAGTGTGTATATTGTGGAATACTCAGTTTCTGTATAAATAGCAGCAACTAGGAAAATTTGATGTTTGTGTAAAGGGCTGTACACTCTGTCCATTTCAGTTCAGTTCTGGCTGTATGTTGGTATCAGTAATAAACATGCTTTCAGTTCTAAGTGTTGTGCTTCATTGACGACCCTGCCTTTGGATTTTGATTTGACTGTGGTTTTGATGTGACAGTATGGGTTATTGTGTGATGATTACCACAGCTACATTGGGCTGAGTTCTCTTGACATAAAAGGGACTCATTGGTAAGCATGGTGTGGCCGATATGCAATCGGTACAGTACGATGGCATTTTTCTGAGAGGCCTGGAGAGAAGTATGTCATGTCTTGATGGGCCCTCGATTGCCCTCAGCGTGTTGAGCATTGTGGTAGCCTGCCATTCCATATCACACATTTTTAAAATTTGATACTGCAGTTACATTTGTAGATGCAAAGTACTCTGGGTTCAAGTTTATCACCTATGGTTGCTTCTTTAGTTAATTTGTTGGCAAGTTCATTTCCCAGAATGCCCATGTGGCCCCATGTCAAGATGACTGTCATTGTGGTTCTAGAGATCAACTAGTAGGTCTCGGATGTTAGTGATCAAAAAGTTTCTGTTGTAATGCCGAGATATGCCTTGTAAGCAGCTCATGGAGTCGCTACAAACCAGGAGGGAGTTTTAATGTATTGCAGAGCCCACGATGTGGTGAGCAACTGTACAGTATATGCACTGCATGCAGTCTGAAGAGAATATTTCTTGGCCCCCTTGTTTTTGCAAGTCATGCGTGACTGTCAACTTTTGATCCACACGAGTGGATGTACAATGTCTGTTAAAAATGCATCTGATCTTTGGCAGGGAAAAAGAAACTGGCTCACCTGCAGCATTGGAAAACTAATCAGCCTCAAAGTAGTGGTGCAATACCAGCTTCCACTAAGAGGCAGTGTACAGGACACATACAGAGGCTCCAGTTGCTAACTGCACATACTGTGGTGACAGGGTCTAACAAGTTAAGTATTGCAGGTGCTGCTGACCCACAGGCAACATATCCATAGTCCAGGCAAGATAAGATCAAAGTTTTGTAGAATCACAGAACTGTGATGTCTCCACCCGGAGATGCTGCTGAGAAATCAAGGGTATTAATTTTCCTTGTATAATTTGCCTTTAGATGTCACACATATGGCAACCACATTGACTGACTGTCAAATAAAAGGACTAAATATATGAAATTTTCAACAACCTCAAGTGACTTGTTACTGAAGGAGAGTAGTTGGTGAATATGCACAGTTCTGAGTTGACAAGAGTGCACATCAGTAGTTTTCATGGGTGAGAACTGATATCCATGATTTGTGACCCAACTAAGTGCATTGGGTATGGTCCTGCTGAAGTTGGTATCCTGCTCTGTGCAATGATAAGACAGAATTGATTCCTGAGGGACTCCAATTTCCAGTACATATTGGTTAATGAGAGTCGAATCTATTCGGACCCACAATAGACAGAGGGATATGAACTTCTGTGTAAAAATGGGTAAGCAAACCAGGAAACCCCACTCGTGTAGTGTAGGTGGGATATGATGGTGCCAGATGCTACCATATGCCTCCTGCAGGTCAAAACCCACAGTGACCAAGTGTTGGCAATGTGCAAAAGCATTGTGCATGCAGATTCCAAATGTATCAGTTAGTATGTGGTGGACCAGAGTGCCTAATAGCCACTTCGAAATTGTGATAAATGTCCTCTAGTTTCCATGCACCAAACAGCCAACGGTTGACAGTTCTTTCAAAGAATTAACATAGCCCATTCATTAGCCAGACTGGTCAATAATTAGTCACAATTTGAGGGTCTTTTGCTGGTTTCAAGATAGGAATAGTAATACTCTCCCACTACTGGGAGAGAAATTCTCCTCCTCATGAAATACAACTGAAAAATCTGAGGGTGTGTTTTATGCTGTCATTGCTAAGATGTTCAAGCTTTTGACTGTGGCTTTATCAGTTGCTGGGGCTGTGTTTGGCATTCTGCTGAAGCACTGTGAAACTGCCATTCAATAAATTGAACATTGTATGATCTGAGCACTGCATATGGAGGGAAAAATAATTTTGCTCCTCCATTAGGCATTTCTGGGTCAAGAAATTAGGATGGTAAATACTGCATGTGGACACTTCAGTGAAGTGTGCTGTGAAATAGTGAGCAGTGACCACAGCGAGAGTATAGATGTTGTCATTGAGGGAGATAGCAGGAACTACTGTGCATGGTTGATGACCAAAACTGCTGTGGAGTTCAGTTCATACTTGAGACAATGGGGTGTGTGTGCGCTCACAGATGTTGAATACTGCTCCCAAGAAACTTTGAAGGTGAAAGCTTGCCATTGACTTAGAAAGAGAGAATGGTAGGAAAGTGGTCGCTGTTGCAGAAGGTGCTATGGATATTCCACTGGATCAAGGGGGAGATGTTCGAGAAAGAGATTGTAATATATGTTAACGCAAATCAGTAGGAAAAAACCAACCTGTAACTTTCGGATACAGCAATAAGTGTCCTGCTTGAAACAGTCATACCATTTAAATATCTCGGTGTAAAGCTACATAGTGATATGAAATGGAACAAGCGTGTCAGGCTTGCGGCAGGGAAGGTGAATGTTTGATTTTGATTTATTGGGAGAATTTTGGAAAAGTGTGGTGATCTGTAAAGGAAACCGCATATAGGAGGCTAATGCAACTTATTCTTGATTACTACTCGAGTGTATGGGATCCATACCAATTCGGATTAAAGAAAGGCACCAAAGCAATTCAGAGGCACGCTGCTAGATTTGTTAATGGTAGGTTCGAACAACATACAAGTGTTACGGAGAGGCTTCGGGAACTCAAATGAGAATCCCTGGAGGGAAGGCAACATTTCGAGGAACACTACTGAGAAAATTTAGAGAACTGGCATTTGAAGCTGGCTGTAGAATGATTCTGCTGCCACCCCTCCAACATACATTTCATGTAAGGGCCATGAGGATAAGAATGGTTTGCAAAGTACGTACGTACAGGTAGGTGTAGATATAAGGTTGAGTATGTTCCTTGGGCAGTAGGGAAACACATTACAGCTCCAGTGTTAATTAGGCATACTTCCAGTTCTGAAATTAATTGCTCTATTACTTTGCCCCGGCTAGATATGTTTCTGCTGCCCCACAACGTATTGTGAGCACTGAAATCTTCTACTAGTAGGAAGGCTGGAGATAGCTGTTCATTAACTCCTCCATCTTGTGAAATGGTATGTATCTGTCTGGGGGGTTAGATAGATATTACATACTGTAACTCTGACTGACAGTACACATGAACCGCCACAGCTTCTTATGCAGCATTTAGTTGTATCTGTTCTTTGAAAGTGTCAAGGTGTATGAGTGTACAGACACCTCCAGGTGGAGTTATTCTATGTTAACATGATTTTTACAGTAAGATTTGTAACTTTTAACGGTAGGGAATTGGGTTTTTGAGAACCACAACTCCTGAAGTGCCACACCAACTGTAAAGTAAGTAGCCATTAACTGATGGAGTTTGGTCAGATGGCAATGATGCCCATTAAAATTCCACTGAAGGAACATCACATTGGAATCTGAGAAAGGAGCAAAATCACAGCGGGCATACAAATTACTTTGTATTTGAGTCGTGCTCCACATGAATGTGCGATTCTTCATTGGTGTTCATAAGTTGTACCAAGGGCAGAAGATGGGGGCCAGATTGACCAGAGCAACAGAATTTAGTTTAAATTTTGATTTTTTCTTCTTGTCCCTCTGAGGTTTCTGCAAGGATTTTCCTGCCTTTACTTCTGGGACAAAAGAAGGTCATTCTTGTCTATGACCCACAGCCTGTGGCCCTTTGTCAATCATTGATGGTACTCTGCTGGTCTGTTTTGTTCCGCAAGGGAGCACCTTGACAGGTGTCCTCTTCACTGATGATGCCAGTGAAGGATGAGACATCTCCAGCTGCACCGATGGGGTGTTCACCACTGGTGCTACAACTTTGGGGGTCAACGGAGCTGACTCCTCACCCCCCCCTCCCTTCCCCCCCAACTCTAAAACAGGCTTTGACATATGGTTAGGGTCAGGAGTTTCTGTTTGAAACCTTGTCAGTGCTAGGTATGGATTTTGACAAAAATTTGTAAAGTTTGACGGCATATCGATTGAATGTTGTTCAAACTTTTCCTTAGCATTTTGATATGACAGATGATCAAGTGCTGTATTCTTGGATTTTTTCTCTCTTTTGAAAACTGACATTTCAGCAAATGAGAGTGATGGTGTCCAGGCAGTTTACACATGCAGGAGATTTCTCACAAGGTCTGCCCTCATACATTACCCTTCTGCAAGCCCCACAAAAGTAGCCTCTTTAGTCAATGGGAAGACGTGTGTGTGCAAACCTCTGGCTTCTAAAACATCTCATATGAGGAGAAAAATAGTACTTGAAATCACAACTACAAACCATGATCTTAACTTCTGTAGGTAAACTACAGGGTTATTCTAAATGATGACCCCTATTTTCAAAAATTCCTATGTATTCAAGTACAAATCCAAAACGAACAAGCTTTATAACAATGAAAAGAGGAAGTCTCAAAGTTTTTTGTGGGCGGCAGCAGGTAGGCAGTGATGGTTTCAGAAGTGTGCGGTAGAGCTCGAGCGGCAATAGGGCCGTCGTGCCATTTCACTGTCTGTTGTGAGTGAGATGGCAACTGTGGAACACAAGGTTTCCTGTGTTCTTGAGTTAACGAAAAGTGAGTCACAAATTTTAGTGCAGTGGGCATTTCATACCAAATCTGGTGTTCAACCATCAACTTGCAAAAGCATTAGTCGTCGGTTTAAGCAATTTAAACAGACTGGGAAAGTGTGCAAAGGAAAAAATACAGCACATTAAATTACAGATTATTAAATTTATTAAACTGATATCAAACATTTTGAAAAAAAAAAAAAAAAAAAGAAGAACTTTGAAACTTCCTGTGTTCATTAGTATAAAGCTGCTTCATTTTGAATTTGTACTTGAATAAATACAAAGCTTTCAAAATGGGTCCATCATTTAGAATAACCCTGTATTATTGCCGAAAGTGAGATGAAAGCTCCTGTGCCCATCCTATTATCCTTAGGTCTGCTCTCAAAGCAATAAACGAAATTTATTCCAAGTCTCTATAGGTTAGCATGCAGTTATTCAACAGTTTGTGGTGTTAGGTCCAAATGGAAGATGAGACCTCGAATCCTGCTGAGTTTGCTATGAGGAGAGATGGTAACAGGTATATCCCTAAGGTTGTCACAGGTCCCAAATGCCTGTGACTGGTTAGCATTCAAAGTTTTGATCAATAGAGAACCATTTGACTATTGCAGCAACTTCTCCAAACTTATCCTATATATTTTCTATGAAAACCAATGGCTTCATTGTTGTAAAAGATTCTCTGTCAGTTCTGGAGCAAGCGGTTGTTAAGTCTCTGCACTGAAATCTTGTTTTCTATCTGCTCAGATGGCCACAATGGCATGGCTCCTATCACTGACGAGTCTGAACCCTTTATTTGCAGGTCACCCGATTAGACGCCCTCCCCATGAGTGGCACCCTACCGTGGTAAAGCCTACCTAGCTTAGTAGCCATTATCCTGAGTCCCACTGCTCTGGATTGGACTCACCTGCTACTTGACATACGTAGGTGAGTTACTGCTTAGGCATCAACAGTGTGGTCCCTGCATTGCAGAGGGGCTACGACTGAGGGTAAATGACACAACTGCCTCGCTGCGATCGACTGACTACTGTGCTGGATGTTGGGTGGGAAAACAAGTCCCCTCTAACAGTAGTGCAAGGCATCAGAGCGCATGCTGGATAGATTATGCATAACATAAGGTGTCTTTTCCTAAACAGCCCACAGTTCTGTGAAATTTTAAAAAGTGGAAGTCAGATCAAAAAATAGGACCATAATTAATTGAGCCAAAAAGTTTGAAGGAGAAGTTGGGAAATAATTAAAATTGATGGGTGCCCTAATAATAGACGAGTTGGCAATGCAAATGCTTGACTAGATATAGACATGATGCAGTCATCACCTACAACAGGCAAAGACTTACTGAAACCCTCAACACATTTTTGCAAATATCACTATCCCATGAAAACATGAGAGACAAAAATTACATACCAAAATCTTGTATCCATTTCTCATACAGCATATCCATAAGCTTCACACTGGCAACAATGTCACACGACTTGATGTACAGTGTGGCTGCCAGTCAAGGAATATTTAAGGGAATTGATTAAAAAAATTATTTCATTGGCCCAGTGAAATCTTTACAGGTTTTCTCCCAGAGTAACCTATGTGACATAAGTTGCCTGTCTTGCAAAACTGAGGCAGTTCTGTCCAGTGAAAGCTGTTGACAAGAGACGCCTTGAGCCCTCTGCAGAAACTGCTAGCGAATTCATGCCATTGCTTTTAGCCAATAGAGTGCATAGGATACATGTCATGTGCGTGAATGCTGGAGTGTTCTGCAGTACAGAACACAGTTGACTCTCTCTCTCTCTCTCTCTCTCTCTCTGTCTCTCTCTCTCTCTCTCTCTCTCTCTCTCTCTCTCTCCCTCTCTCTCTCGTAATCCAGACCTCAATCAGAACAGACGCCTCTTCGGAAGGCAGAGCCTCTGGTTCTGCTTTTCACAACTGGCCACCAATGCAAGTTAACATGAACTACTTCCCCTTCCATTGCCCAATTCAATTAGTTGTTCGACCTCTTAGACTGGCCTAAACCTGGTAACTTCCGATCCTAGGCGTGCCCCTTGTACACCGCACATTGAAATATATCCTCTCTATTGTACCTAATTTCCTGTTTTGTCATTTAATGGCAAGCCCTGGATGCCCACTCGACCTTTTGCACACAGTCATCACGACAGATATGTAACAACCTTCTCCCCCAGTCGCTGTGCCCATATACATTAACATTGGTGGCCTGAAGTGAGTTCATATACATTAAAATTGAACTTTGTCACTGGTTAAATGACAATTGTCATTTGCTTCCATTAACACTACTCACTGATGAAAAAACATTTACAAGGAATTGAATCAACAACACACTTATAATCATCAATGGCCACAGGGTAATCCACACACTACAGGAGAGACCAATTTCCACATTCATTTTTCGATCAATGTCTGGTGTGGTGTGATCGGTAATACGTTGAAAAGTCCAGTCATTTTAAAAAGAGCAAATGACATGACAGAATTACTTGCATTTTTTGGAAAATTTGTTGGTTGAACACCTTGAGGACATTTCCCTGGCCATGCATATTGCACTATGCTGTCAGCATACTGAACCCCTTTCATATTTTACCAGATGTATGAGGGAACATCTCAACCACACTTACTGTAATCACTGTATTGGTCATTGTAGTACAATTAACTGGCCACCAAGATCACCAGATCTTACACCATTAGATTTCTGTTTACAGAGTCAGACAAAGTCTGAGACATACGAACGAAAGGCAGATACATGAGATGAACTGCTTCGTTGCATCATGGATTCTACTTTCCTCACTAGGGAACATGCAGAGGCACTCAGACAAGCAACACAATAAATTCTCCCAAGAGTGCACAAATGCAGTGAAATTGATGGTGCAACAATCAAACATTTATTGTGAACTATACAACAACTGCCATGTGATGTGTACTATAATGTTTAGAGGTGAGGGTGTTAAAAAGACATATTTTTCAACAGATACTTTCTAAAACGCATGTTGTATATTTACTAACTGTTTTGTGTGTGTAAACCTGACAATGTATTGAATAATTCAGAACATAAAAAGCAATGTACATTAAATGTGCTGTATCTCAGAAACCATTTTAAATAGGGCATATGTCTATACGAAGTTTTTTGCTTCAAATGATCATACCTGTTATATCCCTGAATACTGACCATTCCTCTTGGGACACACTGTATATGCACTACTGGCCATTAAAATTGCTACACCACGAAGACTACGAGCTACAGACACGAAATTTAACCGATATGCAAATGATTAGCTGTTCAGAACATTCACACAAGGTTGGCGCCAGTGGCGACACCTACAACGTGCTGACATGAGAAAAGTTTCCAACCGGTTTCTCATACACAAACACCAGTTGGCCAGCATTGCCTGGTAAAACGTTGTTTTGATGCCTCATGTAAGGAGGAGAAATGCGTACCATCACGCTTCCGACTTTGATAAAGGTCGGATTGTAGCCTATCACGATTGCGGATTATCGTATCACAACATTGCTGCTCGAATTGGTCGATATCCACTGACTGCTAGCAGAATATGGAATCGGTGGGTTCAGGAGGGTAATACGGAAAGCCGTGCTGAATCCTAGTGGCCTCGTATCACTATCAGTCGAGATGACAGGCGTCTTATCCGCATGGCTGTAACGGATTGTACAGCCACGTCTCAATCCCGAGTCAACAGATGGGGACATTTGCAAGGCAACAACCATCTGCATGAACAGTTCGATGATGTTTGCAGCAGCATGGACTATCAGCTCGGAGACCAAGGCTGTGGTTACTCTTCATGCTGCATCACAGACAGGAGCACCTGCGATGGTGTAGTCAACGACGAAACTGGGTGCACGAATGGCAAAATGTCATTTTTTCGAATGAATCCAAATTCTGTTTACAGCATCATGATGGTCGCATCCGTGTTCGGCGACATCACGGCGAACACACATTGGAAGCGTGTATTTGTCATCTTCATACTGGCATATCACCTGGCGTGATGGTATGGGGTGCCATTGGTTACACGTCTCTGTCATCTCTTGTTCGCAATGACAGCACTTTGAACAGTGGACATTACATTTCAGATGTGTTACGACCTGTGGCTCTACCCTTCATTTGATCCCTGTGAAACCCAACATTTCAGCAGGATAATGCACGACCGTATGTTGCAGGTATTGTACGGGCCTTTCTGGATACAGAAAATGTTTGACTGCTGCCCTGGCCAGCACATTCTCCAGGTCTCACACCAATTGAAAACGTATGGTCAATGGTGGCCGAGCAACTGGCTCTTCACAATACGCCAGTCACTACTCTTCATTAACTGTGGTATCGTCTTGAAGCTACATGGGCAGCTGTACCTGTACATGCCATCCAAGCTCTGTTTGACTCACTGCCCAGGTGTATCAAGGCCATTATTACAGCCAGAGGTGGTTGTTCTGGGTACTGATTTCTCAGGATCTATGCACCCAAACTGCATGAAAATGTTATCACATGTCAGTTCTAGTATAATATATTTGTCCAATGAATACCCATTTATCATCTGCGTTTCTTCTTGGTGTAGCAATTTTAATCACCAGAATTGTATATTTTTATTTAAGTGCTTGTTATGGCAAATATATGTAGCAAACTGTGATCTCATTCAATGCATAAGCTGTTGTAATGCTTGCAATTCACTTATGAGTCACAGCGGAGGAGCTTTATGAGACTTCTGCTAAAAGTTTTAAGACTTGCTCATTTGCTGTTGGTTCTTTCATTAGATTAGATTAGATTAGATTAGATTAGTACTTGTTCCATAGATCATGAATACGACACTTTGTAATGATGTGGAAAGTGTCAGGTTAATAAAACGTGTCTATACAAGATATTACATTACACAAAATATTACATGACACCTAATTTCTTTTTTATTTATTTAGTTTTTTTTTAAATTTTTTTGCGGGGCTTGTGGAAATTACCCACTTATTACATCCAAAAATTCATCTAATGAGTAGAAGGAGTTGCCATTAAGAACTTCTTTTAATTTCCTTTTAAATGCTGTATGGCTATCTGTCAGACTTTTGATGCTATTAGGTAAGTGACCAAAGACTTTTGTGGAAGCATAATTTATCCCCTTCTGAGCCAAAGTTAGATTTAATCTTGAGTAGTGAAGATCATCATTTCTCCTAGTGTTGTAGCCTTGTACACTGCTATTACTTTTTAATTCGTTCGAATTGTTAATAACAAATTTCATAAGTGAATATATATATATATATTGTGAGGCTACAGTGAAGATTCCCAGCTCTTTAAATAAGTGTCTGCAGGATGATCTTGGATGAGCTCCAGCAATTATTCCAATTACACGCTTTTGTGCAATGAATACTCTTTTACTCAATGATGAATTACCCAATAATATGCCGCCATACGAAAGCAGATAATGAAAATAGGTATGATAAGTTAATTTACTCAGATGTTTATCTCCAAAATTTGCAATGACCCTAATAGCGTAAGTAGCTGAACTCAAACGTGTCAGCAGATCCTCAGTGTGTTTTTTCCAGTTCAACCCCTCACCAATTCATATACCTAGAAATTTTGAATATTCTACCTTAGCTACTGATTTCTGATCGAAGTCTATATTTATTAATGGTGTCATTCCATTTACTGTGTGGAACTGTATGTACTGTGTTTTGTCAAAGTTTAATGAGAGCCCATTTGCAGAGAACCACTTAATGATTTTCTGAAAAACATCGTTTACAATTTCATCAGTTAATTCTTGTCTGTTGGGTGTGATAGCTATACTTGTATCATCGGCAGAAAGTACCAGCTTGCATCTTCGTGAATATAGAATGGCAAGTCATTAATATATATTAAGAACAGCAGAAGACCCAAGACTGAACCTTGTGGCACCCCATTCTGGATTGTTCCCCACTTTGAGAAATCACCATTTCCATGCAAGGCAGCCACAGTGGTACTCAGTGTAGCAATTCATGCAAGTTTCAGCTTACTTAGTCTACTGAATGACCCTCCACTTCTTACACAGTGTATGCCAGTTGGACAGTGGCAGCAAACTGAATTGAAACAGAAGCATATCCAAGTGATGATTTTTTTTTTTTAAGCAAGCATGATTGCAAACCAGTGTTTAAAATGCATGAAGTAAGATTTTCAGGACTTTGCACTTCCAAAGTAACACTGTGCTGCTCGTTTAATGAAGCAGATGAAAAGAAAAACTCTACTGGAGATGAAAGTCAGTCAGAAGGCCTAATGACAGTCAATACAGCAGAAAATAAGCTTCAAGTCCAGACAATGATGGAAGAGTATACCCACTGCATCTGTCATCAAATTAAAAGCACTCTTGGGATTATGTCAACAGTAGTTTATAAGAGCCTACATATGAATCACCATGTTTAAAGACCTGCAGTCGTCGTATACTGCACCTTTAACACCCCAACAGAAAAACTGGTAGTGTCAAAATCTTTCAGAAAATGTTACAAAAATTGAATTATATGATGTCAAAAATCAGTATTTAGTATTGTAACACAATGAAATATGGCTGTACTATTCAAAAATAGAAAGAACACACAGTGCAGCAGAAATAATGGCGTTACAATTCTTTGTGGAAACTGATCACACCACTGCCACTGTTGTAGGTGAAGGCAAGACAATAACTTCAAACTGTTATTCAAGATATGTAAACTGAAAAGGATCACTGCTGTAAGCTGCAGCGATACACTATGCAGAATCAGCAGCGATGAGCGAAAATGTGTATCGGATCAGGATTCGAACTCAGGATCTCCTGCTTACTAGGCAGGTGCGTTAACCACTTCACAATGTGGGACACAGCATTACTGCAACTGCACAGACTATCATGGCTAATCCACATTCCCACCGAGCACCACCAATTCGCAGTCCTTGTCCATTGTACTCAAGTACACAACTTTGAGATTCCCACAGGAAGTGGAACATATTTGTGCACCTGCACTGAAGATGGTGGATCCATTGCCCAGATAGGCATAACAGTCATATGAATGCACGATGCCTGTTCTTTCGGACATGCCCGAAAGAACGGATACCACATAGAATCTGCAGCCGTGAAACATTGTATATAAATTGAAGGGGATCATTGCAGTCAGCGATGATGAGCAAAAATGTGTACCAGAGTGGGATTCAAACCCGAAATCTTGACGAGCGAAAATGTGTACTGGGATTTGAACCTGGGTTCGAATACCAGTTCAGTACACATTTTCGCTCACCACCACTGATTCCGCGTAATGTCCCACTGCAGCGGACAGCAGCGGTCTCCTTGAATTTACATATAATGTTTCACAGCTGCAGATTTTGGACAGTGTCTGTTCTTTTGGACGTGTCCAAAAGAACAGACACCAGGCATTCATATAATTGGTATTCAAGAACTTGCCTGCCACAAGACAGTTTCAGTACATTAACGTGAAGAGTCAAAAATCAGCTACAATACAGGATACGCACCATTATGACCCTGGACTGAAAGCATATACACCTTATAGACCTGTACTAGCTCTGTCTTATTTCTTACTATTCCCCAAAGTGAAAGAAATTATCTGCAGTCATCAATCTGTGTCTCCAGAAGCAGCAGTACCTGCATATCAACCATATAACAATAACTAAAGAAACTTCCAATAGAAGCTTTCCGTGAAGTCTTCGCCAACTGGTTTGAATATATGCTGTGGTGAATAGAATCTAAGAAAGACTACTTTGAAAGGATGTAAAGGTATGACTATCTGAAAATGGTAATTGAACACAGTCTCAAAACTTTCAGTGCGTCTCTTTTACAATTCATTCATATAATAGGCAATCAAAAAGTTTCCTTTTTAGAGCACTGCTGCAGCATATACGCAATGTACCGCGACTCTGATGCAGGTATATAATCATATAAGCACCAACATGTAGGCAAAGGATTCAAGTAACATTCGTGTCTTTCTGATGTGTGAGTCATAAATGCAGAAACAAGAATTATGGGGATGCTATTACCAAATGTGTCCAAACAGGGCCAACATGCTGTTATGCTTTTCTTGGCTGCTGACTGACAAACACCAGTAGACATCCATCAGAGAATGAAGAATGTGTATGGGGCAGTATGTCTGTCGAAAACCATCATTGTGGAATGGTGTGGCAAATTCCGTACTGGTCATGACAGCCCACTTCCCCATATCGCAAATTTCATGATGCAGAAGTTACACCAACTCACGTGGGAGACACATAAGCATCCACCCTATAGTCCTGATCTCTCCTCATCATGCCTTTGATCTCTTAACATGGGCCCTGAAGGTTTGATGATTCCTCTTGGACAAGGGTGTGCAGCAGGCAGTTATAGACATCTGTATGCAGCTGGACACTGTGTTTTACCAAATGAGTATCTTCAACCTGACGTGTCGGTAGAGTGATTGCCTCAATGCTCATGGCGATTTTGCGTGGCTGGCATACTGATTTTGGACTGTATAGCATTCGAACGGAAACTTTTTGACTGCCCCTCATATAATCTGTCATTCTAGTCTCAACTGTAGTGTGATTAACGTAAGCCCCAAGAGACTGTAAATATTTCTTTTCTGCACTATTTAATTCATTTTCTCCATGTTGCTACTGTATCTATTTACTATCCATGAAGTACAGAAACACTTATTATGATGGGGTCGCCATTCCTCAAGGAATTTTAATACACTGCCAGCATCCCCCTGGGGAGGAACCCATGTGCCCCCCCCCCCCCCCCCCTATCTGTTGATAGCATTCATCACTTGGTCAAATATGACATTGGTTTTCAAAGTGTGTGAACATTGTTTAACTGAGGTCGAATGTGGGAAGCAGCACAGTATTCACATTGGGTGAATTTTGAAAACTGCCTAAAAATCACATCCAGGATGGTCAACATACTGGTCCCTTCATTAACCATTGCCATGTGTAATGCAGACACAAGTCGTCTCTGTATGCATTTACTTAAATCACAGCAGCCAGGGTTGTGAAAGTGCCACAAAGAATTGCACAAGTCTCTTTGTGGAAACAATATGGCCACTGACCAACAATTAGGGCATACATTAAAACACAAACTGTTCTTTCATTCAAATATTTTTACACAAACATTACAATACAAAACTTTTCGCTGTGTGATTTTTTGAAACTCTTCAGTGTGGATTGTTTCCATCATTATTTCACTCAAATTGTTAACAAATGAGTCACTGTCACCATCGAAATCATTGTCACAAAAATCATTGTCACTCTCAACTTCAATTGGACATTCCTCCAAAAGCTCTACATTCTCTTCCTCGGGAGTGACTGTGCATGAAGAATTTGCCATTTTGGGCCAACTAACTTGAACATAATAGTTACAACCTTTCTCTAAACACAACTCCTACAATTTGACAGGGAGGTTTAACAGGCTTCCCTAGATGGTAGTAAGATGCAGCATTGATGCCTAGTACAGTCAGATTTGAGAATGGAGCATGTAAGAGCTATGAAAATTTGTGTCAAACAAGGCTTGACATCAGAGTGGAAAACAAAATTCGCAATGTCAAGCGCCATTCGCCATTGGAGTGGAAAGAGTTAACCTGCAAGGCAGATTCCGTCCCTCTCTCCTAGAAGCGAGAACTTAAATGCTCTTGGCTATTCAGGTGGGTAGACTTCAGTACGTTACATGAGGTAATCAGTGCGTAGAGCAGGCTTGCTCAATCTGGGCATTCTGGCTAGTGGGCGCCCGCTTAGTACACGGGCGGCGGGTGGACATAGTAGCTGCGTGTTGCTGTGTAAACAAACCTATTGGCTCACTACAGTGACACCTGGTGCTATGAATATGGATTTAGCTGAGAAGAGGCCAAGTTCTAGTGCAAACTTCATGTAACAAGAATCCCAATTGGAACTGTAGTGGCTTTTTGTGCATACCGTAGGATGTGCTACATGTTTAGTGTGTCGACATTATGTTACACCAAAAAAATATAATGTTGCAACAGTACAATTTCAAACACTGAGACGTATATAACAGTGTTTAGGGAGATGAGCATCTGCAATAATTGCGAAGTTAAAAGAATCCTTTGGCAATGATGCAAGCTTGGTTATCTCAATTACTCTTACATCAACAATTAATACTATTCATGTTAAATTACAATTGGATTTACCTGACACTTTTATTTCAAGGAATTTGAAGCTACAAATGAAGGTGCAGTGGGGGCAAGGTTTACAATTGCCCATTTAATTGCGCGACCATTCTCCACTGGGTCGATTATGAAAGAATGCCTCAACATTGCTAGTGAATCTGGTGTCCTGTAAGTACAGCACAATTTCATGCAATTTGTCTGTCTTGACACACAACTGCACACTGTATGGAAGATCTTAGTGCAGATGCTGAATGACAGTTCACAGTGAGAAGGCAACAATTTTTTGCATGTTCCCTGTGCCTTGAAAGTACCGATATTACAGATACAGCACAATTGGCTATATTCTTGCGAGGCATGGTTACAGATTTAAATATCCCAGAAGAGCTTCTTGATTTAGCCCTCATGAGAGACACATGTATTGGCAAAGATATATTTAGTGCTTTTCAACATCTGTTATGAAACTGAATCTGCCCTCGAATACGCTCATTTCCGTCACCACTGATGGCATCCCTAACATGGCTGGCTGTAACATGGGTGAAATGTCTAAAAACTTTCACTTAGTGTATTATGTAACTCATCAAGAGGCACTTTGTGCAAAGAATTTGCAATTTGGCAGAGTTACGAATGTCATAGTTAGGACTGTGAATTTCACACAGTCTGCAGGATTGAATCACAGACAGTTATCAGAGTTCACATATTCACTGGAATCTGACTTCTGTGATATACCCTATTTTTGTCATGTACAATGGCTGATTAGAGGTAAAACCCTTGATAGTTTCCTCCTTTTGCTTGAACAGGTACATCTTTTTTGGTTATGGAAGGAAGGTCGGTTCCTGAGCTTTCTGACCCCCTATGGGTTGTTAACCTAGTATTTCTTATCAACATAATGAGTAATTTAAATAGTCTCACTGTTTTGTTGCAGGGAAAAGGTTAGTTAATTCTATCTCTATTTTCTAAAATTCATGCAATGCAAATAAAATTGGAGGTACGGAGACGTCTGTTCCAGGACTGTAATTTCATGAATTTTCCGAATGTGGCACAGTTTGCAGTTAACATTAATAATGACCTTTTTGCATCATTTGTTCAGTTCTGTCAATAATTTGTATGCAGCTTTCACAAAACAATTCAATGATCTGAGGTCACTTGAGCCAGATTTTTACATCTTCATGTCCCCATGCTTGATGAGTGACAGAACTGTATCCACAGAGATGCAATTAGAATTGATAGATCTGCAATGTGATCGCGTCTTTAAAGAGAAGTTTAGGATGGCGAATGACATCATTCAATTCTATTCCTGCCTTCCAGGGAATAGATTTCCTCAATTACATTCAAAAGCAGCAGCTACAATGTGCATGTTTGGTTCTACTTATTTATATGAACAACTTTTTTCAGCCTTAAAGCTTTACAAATCGAAACATAGATCACAAAAGACAGATAGTCACCTGAATATCATTATTTGATTGCACCCAACAGGTAGCATTTGTCTGGACATTCCCTTGTTTGCAGCAAAACATATGAAACATGGATCATAATACATATAAATGTAATATAGCAATGTCTGCATTTTTGTACGTGATGTGATTATATACTGTAAGTAATAAAATAGTATTATGGTACATTTAACCTGGTGCCAATGAATCCTTACCACGGTAGGGCTGTATTTTATGCACAGAATGTACTTAACCTAATGTAACCTAGAGTGGCACACATACACGCCTGAGAAAGCATAGCCCTGTACCACATAATGTGCCGTGTTCCACCATGCACTAGCAGCAGCCAGCAGCTTTAATGCTTTGTCTCGCTACACTGTGACGAATGCCTGCTAATGAGTTGCCCACAGTTACATCACGTCTGCTGGGCCACACCGGGTTAGGGCAGACAGGCGTCCGGCTCACCACCTCCAGTCTAGAGCGTAATCTACAATACTGTCAGATCTGCATACAGCCAAAACTGACTGAAGTCCCTGAGGTACTAATTACTCAACACCATCTAATATCCATGTGATGCAGTGAATGAACTAAGAATTATCCTCAAACTTTTCAATTTTTACATGTAGAATATATGAGGTTATATCACAATAACAGCAAGTAGAAGAATTGCTCTGCGGGTCTTCAGATTGTGAAAGAAATTAAAGCACTGTCTTACTGGTTCTTCAGAAAACAATGCAACAAATACTATAATATAGTTCAGTCACACAAACACAGAACGCATCAGTATCTCACATCCCGTGAAGTAGAGTTGCTGAAATTCAGACAGAAATATTCTGACTCATTTGTGCCACAACCAGGACTTGGCCAACGCGCTGTACTGTTTGTTCATACTCCTCAAACTTCAAATAGAGGAGGAAAATGAAAACAAAAGTACACATTTATAGTAAAATATTTGCAATTATCCATAGGTGGAGTAATTTTCACCTAAAACCTGTCTCTGAAAACAGAAAAAAGAATTTATAATATAAATCCAAATAGTAGTTTTGGTTGGTGCATACATTCACAGCAGTTTTCAGTTTTCTTCATTACAATATTACTAGGGATTGTTCATGTTGTCACTATTACTTATTATTTAAAATTTTGTTTCTGTGTGGGTCCATAGCCACTAAATATTTTATAAATGAAAATATGGCCCATCATAGGCTGTATTAATGTTCTTTATTTAATTTGTGCAATTTGCTAATTTAGACTGTGTGTCACTTTCAATCACATGTATGATATCAACTTATGTGCATCACATTTTACATTGTGAAAATGAATCTAATACTTACACAATGTAAAATGTGACATACATAAGCTGATGTCACCCATGCGCTTGAAAATGACACCAAATTAAAATTAACTATTGACATTAATTAAATAAAGAAAATTCATACAGCCTACTATGGACCATGTTGGCATTTATAAAATAGTTATTATCTAAAGAGTTATGTTTGTAAATACACTTCACATTTTTCACATTTGAATAAAGTTTGAGCTACCTGTAAGCCAAAGAAATTGGATTGTCAAATAAAACATCATGAAAACTTCTACTATATTCTTCAAATTGAGTTTAGTAAATGAAAAAAGATCCAGTGTTGGTTTAAACCTTGTGTGCCATCTACAAGGATAATGCCACCAAATCATGAAAATAGTTCTACCACTTCAATTAGAGCCACTTTAACATGATCTATATGTAATCTTTAAGACTTATGCATTTTTGATAAGCTGTCCTAAACATTTCAGTTCATGATGATCCGCATTCATCAACATAATAACAGACACATGTGATTAATTTTGGACAGTCGCCCATTGCATGGTACTTGTATTAAATGAGTGGTTACAGATGTTGTAACCCATAAAAATTGTACAATTTTAACCAATTTTCCCAACACTGTCACTGGCTATTGTTAATTGTGCCTATATACTGACATGAAAATGAAAAAGAACTGCGAGGTACTAACTAAAATGCAACACTCCATATGAAAGTTTCTGTCCACAAACAGGAAATAGTGATAATCTCGGCAGGGAAATCAGACCTTATTTGTTATCAAATACTTTCCATGCAATATAACCATTACTGTTACCATTTATCATCAATAATTAACATGCCTTGCAGCCACAACTGATTAAAAATTGCTAAGAAGATTGTATAAAGTATTTCTGTAAAATTACAATATATGACGACACATGTTGAAATGATGACACCACTATACAAGAACTTGATAGGGAGGTGTACCTAGATTCCTCACATTTTCCATTCCTCGTCCAACACTCTTTTAGGTAACTGTCTTCAAAAAAGCTTCTCAAACTTCTTTTCATAGCTTTTTGCCTTGCAAATCAGCTTATTCTCTCAGAGGTGACAAAAAAACAGCAGCATTGAGAATAAGTCATAGTGAGAGGAGGATAATACACTGTTGATTAACTTTCAAGTGTCACCTTTAGTAAATACATTTATAGCATCCAAATAATGCAGTGACATTTTGCATCCACATAGTAAATGGTTTAAGAATTTGCTAACAAAGAACCAAATATCAGTCAATCTATCGATGCTAGCTGGGATCCAGTTTGTACTTTTACACATTTGGATTATCTATTGGTCTAATGTATTTTCTATTTTTATTTGCTTAATTTTCCTATGTCAATAATTATCCATTTAATTAGAACACTTGCAGCAAATGCCATGAAGTGGTACCATATTTGCATCACAACACACTGTTATTGCAGTTACATAATACGTACAACTTCTAAACCCCAGTAAAAGTATTGTCACATAAATAAGAAAATCAAATTTGAATTTTCTGTATACATACTTCACAAAATTTTGTCTCATCGTGAAGAGGAGAGTGTGCATAATTTGTTTCAATTATTATGCTGATTGAGTTATTCTCCTCCAATGAAACATCAAGTTGGCTATCATCAAATGCAAAATTTGCTCCAACTCCAGGAAAACCAATCCAATTTGTTAAATCAATTCTTTGCTGAAACCATGCAATTTTGCATCACACACATAATTTGCATGAATTAACACAATACATACAATAATTGTTATCTGCAGATGAAATATATGTAATTTCAGTTCTTAACGGTACATGCAATAAACTGTGGTGTAATGCTGGATTTACATTTTGCAAATGAAGAGTGAGAATGATGGAAATTGATACAATATATACATTACATGAGGAATACATACAATATATGAGAAACAATTTACACAACTTCTTATTGCTCCATACACATAGAGCAAAATTAATTTCTCAAAGTAATTCAGCTAAGTTCATATACAGCTATGGGACTCCACAGCTGTTTATATGGTTAATATGACCTACAAGGTATGGAATATCATAGTAGGAAACACAAAAATATAAACTAGTTGACTTTAAAAATAAAAAAGTGACCACCATTACCCTTTTAAGAAATGGGAACTTTCACTATGCTTCCACTAGACACTAGGTTTACATTTCCATACTTCCAATGAATAATGACACAAATGAATCTTTTACATATCATAATTGGCATGACACAAAACCAAACATGGACTGTTTGTAAAACTAGTTATTGGATTAAACTACTCAAATCCAAGGAGCACAGGAAAAAAATTCAACCAGATATTAGTAACACATCACTTGATCCAAACAGAAAGACATTTCCATCTCATAAAGTACTAACTTCAGAGAGAATATTATCTTCAGTGAATAGTTTACAAACATTTCCATCACTAAACACATTCATTTCAAACAATACACAACAAAATAACAATGAAAGCGTCTACAAAGGAGAATTTTCACACACACTAACAACCAACAGAACAACACTCCTTGTTCTTAATTTTGAATGCACAAAAGATCATCATGAATGCTCTAAATCATTCTACAATCTGTACTGGCTGGAGAGCACAGAGAGAATAAGAGCAAATAATAAATTTTTGACTTGGTCATATTTCATCCAACATATGCTCTTTGGATAGTATATGGAAGTGTCATCCATGCTATATCCTATAGATTTCAGGAATACCAAACTCTAAAACGAACTTAAAAAAAAAAAAACCACTGCACTGCAAAATGTATAAATATGTCCCTCCCTTTCTCTATTATACCCCCCACCCATGTGAAGCCAACAAACTTAAAAATATGATGCAAACAACTAATATCTATGCAGAATGCTGTATGTTTCCTTTGGTAAGGCTGTTTCCTCGAAAAAATCAGTATGATACAGGACCACTGTTAGTCCCGAAAGGATTGTTATATGGGCAGTGTGTCATCATACTCCCCATTCATGAAATCACTGGAGTAAAAGATATAATAATAATAATAATAATAATAATAATAATAATAAAGGAGAATTGTTGTGCCTACAATATTTACTCAGCAATATAAATTACAGTGAAAAAGAGAATGAGGGCAAGCTATGAACTAGTTCGGAAATACGCCCGGTTCATCAACAGACATACAAATTGTTTAAGAGCAAAGAAAAGTCATTGACAGAACACCTTCTTGATGTCAAAGACAACTACTGCAACATGCTACTTGTGTTAGAAGGCTTCTTGATTTCCTTGTACCGTTGGTTCGAGGGATATGTTATCTAGTGTGGAATAGTATCTTCTAAACTAACACCTGGAGTGTCTCAAAAGCCTTTTGGGGTTCATTTGCTGACAAGAGGATGATTAACAATTCCTTAAAGAATGCCTTCCATGTTGAGATCGAGCAATGCTCAGCTAATATGGAAAGTGTTGTCCTCTTTCGGTTTTAAAAAACCATCAGAATTTCTTTGCTCTCTAATTCAGGATAATGCCCAGTTTAAATTATACTGTAAATTGCAAGGGCCCCAAGTTCCCACTTCAGAGATGATGATGTATTTCGCAATTAATCTCATGTGGGTCAGATGAAGTACCAAGAGTCACTGACAAAGATAATTTCCAGCATTTTACTGGCACATCACCTCTGTAGATAGTATTAGCATAGACAATACAGAAGTATGTCAGTAACCTCATACTTCATGCAATAATAGTCCCCCCCCCCCCCCCTACACATGGAAAGGGCTTGTGTTTGTCCCCACTAAGCAATGGACACATTAATTTTCAATACTATCGTCATATACATTGTGCAACAAAATTAGTAGAAAACAACAGATCGCAGTGTGATGAGTAACAAGATGACATTCTTGACAACCTTTGACACTATCCGGACGTTTCAGTCCTTCTCTAAAGACATTGCAGGCCAGCAACCCCACTAAATGTGGTCACACATTGCATTGTATGCAGTGAAACACAATTTTTGCTTTAGTGTACAGGGTCGAACCACTAAGGACCATTCAAAACCATTCGATGAAATTTGAATGTGATCCAAAGTTGCAAAGAATGCTTATGGTTTTTCAGCCATCCTGTTTTGCACCCTCCTGTGGTGTGATCATGGAGGGGTGGGACATTGAGAAATGCATGAATAAAGTGACAGAACTTTGGTTTGGCATACCTACTTGCAGGCACTACAGAAGCAGTGTAGCCTGCCTGCAGGTGCAAAAGTCTCAGTCACAGGTTGTCTCTCTACAGGTACACTTTTAAAGTGTTCAATAAAGGTGGGTGGGCAGGAGGGCAGCACCAAGGGTGTTGCTGTACTGTGTGGTCTTAGAAGAATCCTTTCCTGTTTTATTCACAGATGTGTTGTCAATCAGGGAGAGGGGGGGGGGGGGGGACCATGCTGGAGTGTGTCAAATGAGTGTAAACACATCTATGTACAAATGAAATTAAAACCGCAACTGAGAATTTTTTTACTGCTGTGTGTGGAGATTAATATGGTGTATCATGAATGAGAATGTAATTAAGTATTTGTTAAAGTTGAGTAAATTATGGATTGACAGGGATGAAAACAGTGACATTAAATGATATCAGTGGAAATACACTACTGGCCATTAAAATTGATACACCACAAAGAAAAGCAGATGATAAACAGGTATTCGTTGGACAAATATATTATACTAGAACTGACATGTGATTACATTTTCACGCAATTTGGGTGCATAGATCCTAAGAAATCAGTATCCAGAACAACCAACTCTGGCCGTAATAATGGCCTTGGTATGCCTGGGCATAGAGTCAAACACAGCTTGGATGGCGTGTACAGGTACAGCTGCCCATGCAGCTTCAACATGATACCACAGTACTGAGAAGAGCCAGTGGCTCGGCCACCATTGACCAGACGTTTTAAATTGGTGTGAGATCTAAAGAATATGCTGGCCAGGGCAGCAGTCAAACATTTTCTGTATCCAGAAAGGCTCGTACAGAACCTTAAACATGCGGTCATGCATTATCCTGCTGAAATGTAGGATTTCGCAGGGATCAAATGAAGTGTAGATCCACGGGTCATAACACATCTGAAATGTAATGTCCACTGCTCAAAGTTCCGTCATTGTGAACAAGAGGTGACCGAGACGTGTAACCAATGGCACCCCATACCATCACGCCGGGTGATAACGCCAGTATGGCGATGACGAATACACGCTTCCAATGTACGTTCACCGTGATGTTGCTAAACATGGATGTGACCATCATGATGCTGTAAACAGAACTTGGATTCATTAGAAAAAATGACATTTTGCCATTCGTGCACCCAGTTTCGTCGTTGACTACACCTTCGCAGGCTCTCCTGTCTGTGATGCAACGTCAAGGGTAACTGCAGCCACGGTCTCCGAGCTGATAGTCCATGCTGCTGCAAACGTCGTCAAACTGTTTGTGCAGATGGTGGTTGTCTTTTAAACGTCCCCATCTGTTGACTCAGGGATCGAGATGTGGCTGTACGATCCATTACAGCCATGCAGATAAAATGCCTGTCATCTCAACTGCTAGTGATACGAGAACGTTGGGATCCAGCACGGCGTTCCGTATTACCCTCCTGAACCCACCGATTCCATATTCTGCTAACAGTCATTGGATCTCAACCAACGTGAGCAGCAATGTCGCGATACGATAAGCTGCAATCGCAATAGGCTATAACCTGACCTTTATCAAAGCCGGAAACGTGATGGTACGAATTTCTCCTCCTTACACGAGGCGTCACAACAACTTTTCACCAGGCAAAGCCGGTCAGTTGCTGTTTGTGTATGAGAAATCGGTTGGAAAATTTCCTCATGTCAGCATGTTGTAGGTGTCGCCACTGGTGCCAGCCTTGTTTGAATGCTCTGAAAAGCTAATCATTTGCATATCACAGCATCTTCTTCCTGTTGGTTACATTTCGCGTCTGTAGCACGTCACCTTCGCGGTGTAGCAATTTTAATGGCCAGTAGTGTAGTTTAGATCTGTTGAATCTGAAATGTGACAAATATACTGTGACAGTTGAAAATTTGTGGCAGAAGAGGACTGAAACTGGATTTCTTGCCTTTTATGAGCAGCTGCCATAACAATCAGGCTATCTGAGCACACCTCCAAACTTGGTAGCATGTCATTGCACCTTCACTAATTTCATCAACATTACTCAATTTCTTGCAGTGCATTTCAGCCATAGTCCTCCAGTGATTCTGTTGCCCTAGTTGTGCTATTCCCACAAACCCCATGGAAGAACCTCTGGTAGTAGTATTCAGGTGGAGACATAAAAGATAATGAAAAGTAAAATTAAGCACAGAGGCATTCTTAGTTAACCAAAGGCAAGATGAATGCTCATGAAACGCACGGGACCCCGTTTCAGTCCCTGTTTGGCTCAAATTTTCAATCATCACAACATGTTTAAAGTTTATCAATTTATTGAGAAAGACTGAAAATGAATAATGTTCCAAGGTACCATCTAAATCGAAATAATGTGAGAGACATACAAATTAATAATCAAGAGATATACAAATTAATAATGTGATCTACACACTTAGCTGGTTGTAATGGATTCAACAAAATTCTTGGCCTGATAAATTTGGTACATTGTGAAAGAATGACAAACAACATACATGAGTGTACGCTGATGAAGTAAAATGACTTAAGACTTGAGTTAAAATCATTATTGTATATGCCAGTAATACAGATACTGGTGCTCTATTCTCTAGATATATTTTATCATATAATTCTTCAAGAATATACCATAAAATACCAAAGACTTGTGTAACACTTACAATAAAATTGTGCTTACTTTGTGTAATTGGTATGTTTAATCAGGGTGTATACATGGACAAGGGGGAAATAAATTCTAACATTTTTCCCGGATTTCCCTGCTGAAAATACGCTTTCTCCCGAGTGAAAATACATTTTTTCTGTGTTAAGTGACAGTATACTTTCCACGGCACTGTCAATCATTTGAATGTTTATGGTTTTATACACTGATGTAGAATTTCCCGGCACTTTAGGAAACGAAAATCAGGAGGGGAAAAACACATCTTGAAAAGATTTTTGATGTGCAGCAACATGTACGCTGCATATTTTCATGTTATGAAGTTATAAATTTGAATTCCACCAAACACCGCATGTTACTTTCCGAAGTATAGAAATCGAGTTGTGACACACTTTTGTAAGCCAGTCATAGCTCATGTCATGTGATCTCGCCAGCTGATGACAGCGTAGGACACATGATGTTGCCAGCCAGTAGCAAGATCACTCTTAATTAGTGCCAACACACAAATAAGAAAAGTTAATGGTTTAAATTAATATACATAGTGTTGCTACAAGAAAAACAAAGCTTTCACATATAATATTGGTCTCGAAGATTAATAAGCTGCAAGAGAAGCTAAGCTTCCACATATAATGTTGATCTTTTTTGCGCGTGTTACACTTTAAGATACATCACACAAATGTGCCAGTAAAATTTCTAATAAAGACGTAAGTGTCTGATCTTCTGGGCTCGAAATTCTTCTAGATGGTTGTCCTCAATGAGTTGATTTTTAAATGAGAGTCAAACGCTTTGTGATTTAAGAAATTCATCGTACATTCTCTCACACAGTTCATCTTGCGTAGAAGGAAATTTACTCTAAAAGTAATGCTTTTCAAATCACCATTCACAATATTTTCCTGTGACCTGTTAGAAATTGGTTCATTTCAGCAGTTGCCAGGGAGCACCAGATAACAGGCAGCACTGCACTTGTGCTCCTATGATGGCGCAGGAAGCCCGCATGTTCGGTTGTGTAAAACATTAAAAGAGGAAATTGTGTCATAAAAGAAACAAGTCATCAGAGGATACTTCAAGAGCATCAGAATTTCGTGAACCATACTAAAATGCATAATTCGGCTTAAAATGCACATTCGTATGTCCAGATTCAGATGTAAAATTTCTTGAGTACCAGCACTGTATTATCTCATGTTTGGTTCTTTACTATGGCATAACACCGTACAAGCTAGAAGATGGAAAACGTGCACTTGAAATGCAGCGAACAGTTGAAACTAGCCAACAGTGTGAAATTAAACACTTTGTTTCGAATAAATTGACTGCTTCACTGCAAAAGATTAATAAAAGCCAAATCTCTTTAGCAAACCGACAAAAATAACTTTATTCTTCTGCAAGGAGATTAATGCTTGACTCTCAGAAAGGTGGAAATAAAACCTGAAACTAACAACATATTTAAGCCTTCTGTAATTATGCGAACGTATTTTAATTCATTTGATAGCTCCTGGCCACAGAAATCCGTTTTGTTTTCATTTAATGTGACAGCGATAAATGAAGAGTGCGGGCTTTCACAACAGCAAATGTGAGATGATGAGTTGGCCCTCAACTACATACCCTCCGACTCAGAGTTGCGATACTAAAAGTTCTGGCTGGTTTCGTTGTTTAGGTTGAGATACGTAGTTGCCGCATTACAGGCCAAAGCCTGCTGAGTCTACAATATACGATAAGATTACACACTTGAATCGAATGGTCGAAGGTTTCTATCACTCGGCAATTGCGAATTATGGATGTAGCATATAAATTTATAAATGAAAGATTGCAATTAAATAAAATTTGCAGGTACTACCTTAATGACTTTAAATGATGAGTACGGTAATAGAAGTACTTTTGAGAATGTGGTATATTTCTGCAAAACACTTATTGATGTTCATGGTCTGGCAATTAAATAAAATATAAGTTGAATAACTGGAAAACAACAGATTCCTACTGCACCTAACTAGTTCTGAACAACAACAATGCTCGCAAGATATTCAGTTCTAAACGCACAGTACATCTTCACTGTAGAAGCCACGGAAATCTTACAAGTGCATAAGTCAGCACTACAAAATATCTATATCTGCCACGACCACACGCAAACCACTCCACACTCTCCAAGTCCCTCTCGCGATTGTGCGTTCATCGCACTGTCACGTCCAGCACCTCCCTTGTCCAGTGCCGTACTCCCCAGCACTTTCCGTGTCCTGTACAACTGTCCCTCATGCTGCACTGCTCCAAACTCCCTAGTGTCCTCCGCTTCCATACAGTCTCACCATTAATGAGCACTGTGATTGGCCAGTGCGCTCCCTCCATGTCTTCATGCCAACGTACAGTCACAAACATATTTAAACACATATGACATACTAGAGTTACATTTAAATAACTTGAAATTAAATAAATATTACTATGGCTAGACCACAAAAACGCTCTAACACACATTATAATATACATAAACAAATTAAATAAACATATCAAAGGAATAGAACAAAATGTACGCCAGTAGCCTAATGTCCCTGTAATTTCTAAAACATAGTAAATATTTAACCAATTTCTTCATGAATAGTATATATCGGTTATAAACAAAGACATAGACGAATAAATATATTTATTAAGCATGCTGCTACCGTTTTTTCGTGTAACTGTGGGGTACTTATGGCCTGACGCGAACGATAGTAATCGGCCACTTTGACCTCCAATAACTCATGTACTATTCAAGTTACATGCCTGTAATTCATACCAATTTAGGTTTACACTAATAGCTTTCTAAATACATGGCGATCGACAAAATTGGATGAAGCGTTTATATTTTGGAAATTCGTTGCTGGGTGTTACTTGTATAATTTACCGTCATATACTAAACTTTAAACTAATAAAGATATTGAAAATCTGATTATACCATCAGAATCATCGTGCAAATAATAATAATGTACAACTCCGACTGCTCTGTGAATCAGGCCCGGATCTCCGATATTTCCAAACCAGGGCAATATTAGACAGTGGCGCCCAGCCACACACCTGTAGCCAGAAGTGGCAGAAGGTACTACTCATATGCGACTCAACTGTGCATTAACAAGAGCCCGCCAGTAACTGCTCCATGAATCTAATGTAAACAGCTGTCACGTCACACTCATCAGAGGCAATATGTTGTTATGAAGCATTGCATAGTCTTCCTACAGCCTTTGATACACTTAGCTGTTGGCAGACGCTTGTATGAGCACTGTGTTTTATTGTTGTATATGGATTATTTCCTTTGTGACTTAAGTTCTATTTTCGTTTTTTTTTCTCTCATTCATATTTTTGTTGCTGCAGTATTATTCTGCAGAAGCAGGATACAGTAATATCCTTTATTATAGTATTGATTCTTACCAGTGAGAAATCACAAAAATTTAACTGAAAATGTAAATAATGAAAAGTTCCTGGATTTCTATAAAATTTCCAGGTTTTTCCCGGTTTTCTCCCGGATGAAAAAATTCTCTGGTTTTTCCCGGATCTCTCAGTTGTCCCAGGTCATATACACCCTGTTAATACATGTTGCTTGGTGGTTCGGTGGCAAAATGCCAGACAAAAAATCCATACGTCTCAGGTTCAAGTCCTGGTCAATCTTGGAAATTTTATCTGTCACTTATCACTTCCTTCACCTCTGGCAATGTTTGCTGATGTGAAAAATGCCATGCTGCACCACAGTTCAGAATCCATGTTAAACTGTAGGTCCCCCTATAACTAGCTAAGTCAGTTCAAAGGTTGGAGGAAGGCAATGTCGTACCACCTCCAACAGGATCATGCCTAGTACTGCACTGTGGTGTTCAAACGATCTTCAGACTGGTGACTGCTTTACTACATTTAATACTCATTTTTGCCTTAATTTATGTGATATTATAAATGTTAAACATAGAGTCACCGCTTAGTTTTATTCATTAATTAGAGAAGGAAGGTTAGAGTTTAATAGCCTATCTACAACTAGGTCATCATACTGGAGAAGGATGTGGAAGGAAATCAGCCCTGTCTGTTTCACAGGAAATACCATGGCGTTTGCCTTTAGCAATTTAGGAAAACCACAGAAAACCTAAATGTGGATAATTGGGCAGGAAATTGAGCTTTCATCTTCCTAGATGTTAGTACAGTGTCTTGAACACTACACCACACAGCTTGGTCAATTTCATTGAATTACATCTGATTTTCACTTACACCCTCCAACAACTATGGCTGGGATACTTCTAAAACTGAGTACCTAGATCATCATCAGTACCACAGTGTCTCTCGTATTTAGCTATAAACATGACACCCAAAAAATTTTGACAGCACACTGCATCACATAGTTTCTCGATTAGCTAGTACCACATACAACGGCTTATCCAGAAAGTTTATTATGTTTTGTTATTTAAAAAAAATGAAGTATAGGAAATAGGAAAAAAGATGTTTCATTAATTTGAAAGGGCCACTTAAATATCACTTTCCAACAGCGTCTCCACACTAATTTAGGTATTTATAGTGACAAACACACTTTCATATTCCAGCATCATAAAATTCTGCCACCTGAGACTTTAACCTGTTAGTCACGGCCTCTTGCAGTTCCACACTGTCATCAAAGTACTGAACTGCGAGCCAGGTCATATTTGTTGGAAACAGATGGGCCTTGGGCACAAGATGGTAAGGAATCACCACCTTTTCTTTGTAAGAACCCGGAAATTTCAATTATGAAGCCATGGGCTGGTTTTTGTGGCCATCTGTCAAGATTTCTGGTGTCCATCTTGCACAAAATTTGTAACAGTCTAGCTTCTGTGCAACAATTTGATGCAAAAATTTCTTGAAATTGTGAACTTTGAATCGTCGGTTTCCTCGAATATTTCCATCAAATTTTGTGGCCAGATCATTACTCACAATGCTTGGTCCTGCACTTTGCTCTTCATTGTCAACATTAGTTCACACACTTTTAAATGTAATGCAGCACTGGCACACACAGTGATTATGTCTTTTCCTTCACATACCCTCGGCAAATTCAACAATAAACCACAAGCTGTCAGTTTAGTGCAACAGTAATGGTGCTCGAACAGTGACATTTTATTAATGAACAATGTGACTTTCACTGCCGCCATGCCCGGTGCTCCTCCATCGAGCATTATCGAGCATTCCCAGTGCATCAGAAATAGGAAACAAACCTCCGCAGTGTACCGTGTTGTGTGTACCGAATCTGCCGGTGGCCACGGCCATTTCTACGGCACTGCTCATCCCTGCAACGCCATGCTGCCGGAACATCACCCGTGTTCACCGCTCCGCTCCTGCCTGCTCTTTCAGGATGTCTACCAGAACTGCCTCCACTTAACAAGGATAACCCAAAGACATGGTTTGCTCTTGTGGACAGCATCCTCTATGTCCACAGAGTCTTATCCGATTAACAGCGGTTCGTATCTTCGATTGCAGCTCTGCACGAGCACACGGATCTGACATCTGATCTCACCCTCACGGCACCAATGAGGGACTGCTTTGAAAACGCAAAATCTATTATTCTCGAGCACTTGTTGAGAACTCCACAAGAAACAATTAACCACACAGAGCACAATTTATCACTCAATGAGCCCACACCATCGCAGTTGTGGCAAAATATCAGAGCATTGATTGATCCCTCCTTCCTTTCTGATATCGCTTTGTGGTCACCATGGGTAGTGAAAATACTGGAAGCTCTCCAGCAGCAACTTTTATCATACGCAACTGGCCCATTACAGATGCACCTACAGCTAGCAGACGAAACCTATAAAATCATCAGACGTCAACGACTCACCTCAATGCAGATCTCTTTGCCAACAGTTGGCAATACTGCACAGGTCCCAGGACGTACTTTCACACGAGGCCACGCAAGGTCACACTGGTCAACAACCTCGGTCTAGGTACTATCTAGTGGCCATTGCAGTAAACCGGCCGCCCCCTACGTGCCTCCTCACCCACATCCCCTCTCGGCCTCACCCGATTCCAGCACTTTAACTAAATATGTCGCACACAGTCCACAGCTGCACCCCGTATATCTGCCATGTTGGTAACATCACAGAGATGCGACTCAGAACTGCAGCCCTGCACCCAAACTTCCATTGCGGGACGAGTTAGGCACATCATCTCACGGGTATTCTACAGGGTGCCTGCAACAATACCAATCTTCACACAATAAACAACTACTACTGGGCACACTACAAACGTGACCTCATCAACGACACGTTCTTCCTGGTCAACACCGGCATAGATACCGGCATCAAACCTCCAGCGTCATCAACTTCACCACCAGTGCCTTCCGCCATGACATTGCAAACAGCAAACATTTCATTGGTCACCAACTACAGCTTCACACACCTTCGACTCAAACTTAAACCGAAATTTTGTTTTGAATGGACATTCAATGTGGTCAACATAGATGAGCCAGTGCTGGGCATTGATTTTCTACAACACTGTGGACTCTTTCCAGATTTATCATCAAGAATGCTTCTCCATCACTCTTCGGACACAAGGATCGAGGGCTCCTTCATTGCAACACCCACACATTCAAAAGCAACAACAGCTGACCCTTCATGCCAGTTGGCTGAACTAACACCCCTCACTTCAGACCTGGTGGACTCACTGTGAAGCTCCTCAACCACAAACATGACACTGCAGCCATACATGCGGCTAACGGATTGCTGCCGGCACTGATCGGCAACACTTCAGCAGACCTGGCAAGTGCGTGAACAACCATTGTAGCACTTTCAGCAGCTACTACCACTACTACACTGGCCACTGCTCCACTCTTGCTCTCTACAGACAATGTTCAATGAGAACTGTCTTTTTGCTCCCACAGCGAACAATCCGCCTCCTCCATGTCGGCAGCTGTCAAAACGATGAGCTACGTAGCCACTATGACCGACGCCGTCCCGCACACTCGTGTCAAGCCTGCACACCCTCGTGCCACCTTGCCCACTACTGATGCAGAGCATGCCCCTCTTGCCGCACTGACACCATATACAACAGCTGACCCAGACTTCACACCTGCACCTGATGGCAGAGAACCTTCACCACCTTCGACATGTATTCTACAGGTCAGTTCTCAGTTTCACAGTGCTGCGTGTGATGACATTCCCTGCTCCCGAGTGTCTTCTGCTCATGTAGGCCCAGTGAGGTCCTCCATTAAACTTATTACGAACAGTACATATTGTAGGCTACATACTACAGAAGGACCTCCTGTCCGTGCAAAGACACGCCATCTATCGACTAAGAAACTCCACTGCAAAAGAATGCATTCAGGAATTTTTACAACTAGGAATTGTATGTCCTTCTGACAGTATCTGGCCATCACCTATTCATCTCGTCCCTCAAAAGGACTCAACCTTCAGACTTTGCGGAGACTACCGCAGACTCTATGCCCGCACTATTTTAGACAACTATTACATCCCCCACATTTAGATTTCACATTGTAATTACACGGTGCTCGGCATTTTAGTGTTGTCGACTGTCGTAAGGCATACCATTAGATTCCAATGCACAAAGACGACGTTCCTAAGACAGCCATTATAATCCCCTTTCGCTTGTTTCAATATTGCTATATGCCTTACAGACTTAAAAAAGCAGCTCAGACGTGGCTGCATTTTGTAGACTCATTATTTCGCCAGTTCCCATTTTTTTATGTTTACCTTGATGACATTTTAATTTTCTCCACCTCTTCTAATGAACTTGAGCAACATTTTTCTCAAGTACTCCGCATGATCTCAGATAATGGCATGGAGACAAATCCCAGCTGTACCAGATATAAGTTACGTTCCTGGGCCACAGAGTGAACTCTGAAGGCATACACCTCATGTCTGAAGGTGTCACTCACTTTATGAGCTTACCACCATCTGTCACTTTTTGTGACATATGTAGTTTCTTAGGCATGATCAATTTTTTTCGGGCACCACATCCCTCATGCTTTCTCCTCTAACTGAAGCCTCGCCGAGGCAAACCTACCTTGAGCGATCACAAGGTTAAGTAGACCCAGGACATGATTTGCGCCTTCAGTGATCTAAAAATGGCCCTAGCTAATGTAGTCACACTAGCCCATCCCAGCACCGATGCACTTAATCACTACAGATGTTGGTGGCACAGCAATCAGCACTCTGCTGCTGCAACACATTCACAAAGACTCTCAACCACTACGTTTCTATAAAAAAAAAAAAAAAAAAAAAAAAAAAAAAAAAAAAAAAAAAAAAAAAAAAACTATCCGCCTCTCATTGTAAATGGTCAGCATTTGACAGGGAGCTACTGGCCATTTATGCAGCCATACACAATTTCTGAGAGGATATTGAGGCAACTGTGGAGGGAAGCTTTGAAGCCCTCTCCACAATTACATTTTGTCAGTCACTGAGCATGAGACACAGTGGGTAGAGGCAGTTCCTTTGAATGATATTTCAGGGATACCATGACTCGAGCGTTCATTACCTGCTGACCCTTCTGTTTCAGCTGCACTGCATCCATCAGCACAGGCAATTCGAATCTCTACTCTTCAAACAATAGTGTATCCTATGTGGTGATAGTATTTTGCACTGAGCGTAACTTAATCATAGCTAACACTTGGTTCAAGAATCATAAAAGAAGGTTGTATACATGGAAGAAGTCTGGAGATACTGATAGGTTTCAGATTGATTATATAATGGTCAGACAGAGATTTAGGAAAAAAGTTTTAAATTGTAAGACATTTCCAGGGGCAGATATAGACACTGACCACAATTTATTGGTTATGAACTGTAGATTAAAACTGAAGAAACTGCAAAAAGGTGGGAATTTAAGGAGATGGGACCTGAATAAATTGACTAAACCAGAGGTTGTACAGAGTTTCAGGGAGAGCGGAAGGGAACAAATGGCAGGAATGAGGGGTAGAAAAAGAATGGGTAGCTTTGAGGGATGAAGTAGTAAAGGCAGCACAGGATCAAGTAGGTAAAAAGACGAGGAATAGTAGAAATCCTTGGGTAACAGAAGAAATATTGAATTTAATTGATGAAAGTAGAAAATATAAAAATGCAGTAAATGTAGCAGGCAAAAAAGAATACAGACGTCTCAAAAATGAGATCGCCAGGAAGTGCAAAATGGCTAAGCAGGGATGGCTAGAGGACAAATGTAAGGATGTAGAGGCTTATCTCGTTAGGGGTAAGATAGATACTGCCTACAGGAAAATTAAAGAGACCTTAGGAGAAAAGAGAACCACTTGTATGAATATCAAGAGCTCAGATGGAAATCCAGTTCTAAGCAAAGAAGGGAAAGCAAAAAGGTGGAAGGAGGATATAGAGGGTCTATATAAGGGCGATGTACTTGAGGACAATATTATGGAAATGGAAGAGGATGTCGATGAAGACGAAATGGGAGATACGATACTGCGTGAAGAGTTTGACAGAGCACTGAAAGACCTGGGTCAAAACAAGGCCCCGGGAGTAGACAACATTCCATTAGAACTACTGACAGCCTTGGGAGAGCCAGTCCTGACAAAACTCTACCATCTGCTGAGCAAGATGTACGAGACAAGCGAAATACCCTTAGACTTCAAGAAGAATATAATAATTCCAATCCCAAAGAAAGCATGTGTTGACAGATGTGAAAATTACCAAACTATCACAGCTGCAAAATACTAATTCTTTACAGATGAATGGAAAAACTAGTAGAAGCCAACCTCGGGGAAGATCAGTTTGGATTCCATAGAAATACTGGAACATGTGAGGGAATACTGACCTTACGACTTATCTTAGAAGCTAGATTAAGGAAAGGGAAACCTAAGTTTCTAGCATATGTAGACTTAGAGGAAGCTTTTGACAATGTTGACTGGAATACTCTCTTTCAAATTATGAAGGTGGGAGAGGTAAAATATAGGGAGTGAATAGCTATTTACAATTTGTACAGAAACCAGATGTCAGTTATAAGAGTCGAGGGACATGAAAGGGAAGCAGTGATTGGGAAGGGGGTGAGACAGGGTTGTAGCCTCTCCCCGATGTTATTCAATCTGTATATTGAGCAAGCAGTGAAGGAAACAAAAGAAAGTGGGGAGAGTAAAAATCGTAGAGGGAGACCAAGAGATGAATACACCAAGCAGATTCAGAACGATGTAGGTTGCAGTAGCTACTGGCAGATGAAAGAGCTTGCACAGGATAGAGTAGCATGGACAGCTGCATCAAACCAGTCTCAGGACTGAAGACCACAGCAACAAGGTCGTTGCAGCATCTCTGAATATGGTAGTAAATAGGAATATAAAAAAAAGGGAGGAAGGTTTATTTGCTTAGCAAGAGTAATAGGAAGCAGATTTCAGACTACATGACATATCAAAATGTAAAATGGCAGTTTGATACATCGATCCATGTAATTTCTCTTTATAATGATCTTTGAACTGACCTGATGCTTAGTTTTTGTTTTGTGTTGTTATGCTTTGTGATCACGAAGTGAATGAAGTAGTATTGTTGTTGTTGTTGTTGTTGTTGTTGTTGTTGCTGTTGTGGCCTTCAGTCCAGAGACTGGTTAGATGCAGCTCTCCATGCTACTCTATCCTGTGCAACCTTTTATTCATCTCCAAGGACCTACTGCAACCTACATCCTCCTGAATCTGCTTAATGTATTTATATCTTGGTCTCTACTATTTTTACCCTCCACACTGCCCTCCAATACTAAATTGGTGATCCCTTGATGCCTCAGAACATGTCCTACCAACCAATCCCTTCTTCTCATCAAGTTGTGCCACAAATTACTCTTCTCCCCAATTCTTTTCAGTATCTCCTCATTAGTTATGTGATCTATCCACCTAATCTTCAGCATTCTTCTGTAGCACCACATTTAGAAAGCTTCTATTCTATTCTTGTCCAAACTATTTATCGTCCATGTTTCACTTCCATACATGGCTACACTCCATACAAATACTTTCAGAAACGACTTCCTGACACTTAAATCTATACTCTATGTGAACAAATTTCTCTTCTTCAGAAACCCTTTCCTTGCCATTGCCAGTCTACATTTTATATCCTCTCTACTTCGACTTTCATCAGTTATTTTGCTCCCAAATAGCAAAACTCCTTTACTACTTTAAGTGTCTCATTTCCTAATCTAATTCCCTCAGCATCACCCGATTTAATTTGACTACATTCCATTATCCTGGTTTTGCTTTTGTTAATGTTCATCTTATATCCTTCTTTCAAGACACTGACCATTCCGTTCAACTGCTCTTCCAAGTCCTTTGCCGTCACTGACAGAATTACAATGTCATCGGCGAACCTCAAAGTTTTTACTTCTTCTCCGTGAATTTTAATACCTACTCCGAATTTTTCTTTTGTTTCCTTTACTGCTTGTTCAATATACAGGTTGAATGACATCAGGGACAGGCTACAACCCTGTCACACGCCCTTTCCCACCACTGCTTCCCTTTCATGCCCCTTGACTCTTGTAACTGCCATCTGGTTTCTGTACAAATTGTAAGTAGCCTTTCACTCCCTGTATTTTACCCCTGCCAGCTTCAGAATTTGAAAGAGAGTATTCCAGTCAACATTGTCAAAAGCTTTCTCTAAGTCTACAAATGCTCAGTATTGCCTCACGTGTTCCAACATTTCTACAGATTTCAAACGGATCTTCCCCAAGGTCTGCTTCTACCACTTTTTCCATTTGTCTGCAAGGAATTCTTGTTAGAATTTGTAGCCGTAACTTATTAAACTGATAGTTTGGTAATTTTCACACCTGTCAACACCAGCTTCCTTTGGGATTCGAATTATTTTATTCTCCTTCAAGTCTGAGGTTATTTCGCCTGTCTCATACATCTCGTTCACCAGATGGTAGAGTTTTGTCATGGCTCGCTGTCCCAAGGCTATTAGTTGTTCTAATGGGATACTGTCTACTCCCGGGGCCCTGTTTCAACTTAGATCTTTCAGTGCTCTGTCAAACTCTTTACACAGTATCATATCTCCCTATTCATCTTCATCTATGCCCTCAAGCACATCACCCTTGTATACGAGGTCTGTCTAAAACGTATCTGACCTTTGATTTTTCCGCGCAAAATAGAGATGATAGCATGGCACCCCTGTACACAGTGAAGGAAGAGACCCTTATGCACATGCGTGAATTTTGTCCCTGCCTTCCAGCATGTCAATCACTGCCTGTCGGTCGCTGAGTAGGTGCTACACAACGTGTTCGTCGGATTACCGATTCTCTCAAGATGACTGAAAGTGTTGAGCAAAGTTACTGCAACTAATTTTGCCGAAAGCTTGGTGATTCTCAAAGCGAAACAATTCGTAAGATTCAGCAGGTGTTTGGAGGAGATGCAATGGGTGTAACAAAAATTAAGGAATGTGTCAAAAATTGCCCCACATCAGCGAAGAGTGGCCAGCTTTCCGGTTGTTGAGAGGGTACAAAATTTGGTGATGGCAGATCATCGTTTGACCACGCGAGAGACTGCCCAAGAGGATGGAATGAGTAAAGGTTCTGCACATGCAATTTTGCATAATGATTTGAACATGCACTGATAGCTGCAAAATTCGTGCCCAAGTTGTTGTCGCCAGAATGAAAAGACCTCCATTTTGACGTTACACAGGACCTCCTGGACACCACCAACACTGATCCTTGGTTTCGAAACACCATGTTTACTGGAGATGAGTCTTGGGTGTACAGGTACGACCCAGAAACAAAAAGATAGTCATCACAATGGAAGCATCCTGAGTCTTCAAGGCCAAAAAAGTGCGGCAGGTGAGAAGCAAAATCAAGGTGATGCTGACTGTCTTCTTTGATGTGCATGGAACTGTGCGTCATGAAGACATGCCAAAGGACAAACAGTGACATAGGAGTACTATCAAGATGTTTTCTGGCGACTCCGTGACGCAGTTTGGCGCAAAAGACCAGACGTGGACAGCGAAAAACTGGCAACTGCATCACAACGATGCCCCCACACATTCATCCCACTTGATCCAAAATTCCTTGGCCAAACACGGAATTAACTGCCATTCACCAACCTCCCTACTCTTCAGACATGGCTCCTTGAGACTTCTGGTTGTTTCCAAAATTGAAGACGCCACTGAAAGGATCCCGTTTTGAGAGTAAAGAAGAGATAATGCAGAACACAACAACGGAGCTGAACACCAGAAGACTTCCAGAGGTCTTTCCAGCAGTGGAAGGATCGGTGGGCTATGTGTGTGCAAGCACAAGGGGGCCTACTATGAAGGGGATTAGGGTCCCAACCCCGTTAGGTATTTGAAATATTTTTTCTGGCCAAAGGTCAGATACTTTTTAGACAGGCCTCGTAGACCCTCTATATACTCCTTCCACCTTTCTGCTTTCCCTTCTTTCCTTAGGATTGGTTTTTCCCTCTGAGCTCTTGACATTCATACAAGTGGTTCTCTTTTCTCCAAAGGTTCCTCTAATTTTCCTGAAGGCAGTATTTTATCTTACTTCTAGTGATATATGCCTCTACATCCTTACATTTGTCATCTAACCATCTCTGCTTAGCCATTTTGCACTTCCTGGTGATCTTATTTTTGAGAAATTTGTATTCCTTTTTGCCTGCTTCATTTACTGCATTTTTACATTTTCTCCTTTCAGCAAATAAATTCAATATCTGTTATGTTACCCAAGGATTTTTACTAGCCCTCGTCTTTTTACCTACTTGATCCTCTGCTGCTCTCAATATTTCATCTCTCAAACCTACCCAGTCTTCTTCTACTGTATTCCTTTCCCCCATTGTTGTCAATTGTTCTCTAGTGCTCTTTCTAAAACTCTCTACAACCTCTGGTTCTTTCAGTTTATCCAGGTCCCATCTCCTTAAATTCCCACCTTTTTGCTGTTTCTTCAGTTTTAATCTACAGTTCATAACCAATAGCTCGTGGTCAGAGTCCACGTCTGCCCCTGGAAATGTCTTACAATTTAAAACCTGGTTCCTAAATCTCTGTCTTACCATTATATAATCTATCTGAAACCTTCCAGAGTCTCCAGGCTTCTTCCACATAAATTAAAAGTATGCCATTACAATATAGTGCTGTTAAATGTCATTACTTTGTCATAATATCATTACTAGCCACACTATCGTCTCAGCTCCCTTTTGATCTTAACAGATAGTGCCCTCATCCTCGCCTAAGCTGGCGGTTTATCAGACAATTATTCCTGATAGGGCATTTTCGTGCATTCCTAGTGACAATATTTGTTCATCAATAGGTGTACACCTATAAATAGCACCTCTCAAGTGTGCCTGTATCTCTTAACAAGGGAAGACAATTCTCTCATGTCACCTTGTAGGTTGGACATATGCTTGAGTGCCTTCAACTTCATGACTGTAGGATACAGTGGAGTTCGTTTCAGTCTTGATTAGGGACCTCGAGTTGGGTGCACGTCTTGCAGGGAACTGTATTAGTCAGTAAGATGAGTAGAGAAACCATACACCCATCCTCTCCTTTAGGGGAATGAAACGTTCATGTGTGTGGTGAACTGTTTAGAGAGCACACCACTTTCTCTGTCATTTCTCAGGTAGCCACTGCTGATGTTCAAGATATTTGGGACTATGTTTCCTTTTCTTGCACCCAACAGAGCGACCCCTTGCCAGATCTGCAAATGAAGCGGAAGGATTCCATATATAACAAGCATCCTGTTGACAGATACAGAACTGAAAGCACCAGTAAGTTTTAGTTACTGCACTTCTATGTACTGCTCAGACTTCCATCGCCAAGTATACAGTGCTAAGGTGATATGCCTAGACACTGGCTCCACAAAGGCACCAACAAGGTTTGGAGGTACTTGCTAATAATTTTCAACAACAGGTCACTTCATCACAAGCTATACTGCTGACACTGCTGAAAAAGACTAGTGTATTTTGACAGGATTGCTCAATGTGTACATGAATACCAATATCACTTATTTTCCTTCCTAACACCAGTTTGTGTGGTCACTACCAAAATCATTATTATGTAAGTGGGAATTCGATGTCACTTTCTATCCAGTCACCAAAATAAGATGTCTTTATGTGATGTTGACAGATGGCATTAAATTGAATTTTTCGCAAGACTTTTAACTTCTAACCACACTAAGCATACTGATATCAATTTTAATATTTAAATGCCATGATAATGTAGCTTCACAATTCTGTATTTTAATACTCAAAAAAATATTTCCTTGAATATGTAGCAAATACTGATTTAAAATACAGACAGTAAGGACATCAAAAACTAACAACTTACTTTTGGGAAGACTGTTATGGCACGTTTGTTACCAATACACCAGATTAGTTCACCAAGACGTGCTTGATATTTATTGAAACAACATTTTGAACTAATTCCACGCATCTCCGATGTCAGGCCACCTGTAAAAAGCAGCCCAATTAGACAACTGAAGGATGACAAATTTCAAGATCCAAATATCTTATGTTGTACTAACTGTTTCCAAGAAATGCTACAACTTTCATTTCCTTATAGAGAACAAGGCTGCTATTTAATGTTATAAGTCTTCTTATTCTAGCCGCCAACAGTCTCAAGCGCCATCCGTGAATTATGGACGTGACCATATAGTACAATGTCAGCATTGTGACCGTAATATTAGCATGTATTTTTCACATTATCTGGAAAAGAGCATAATCATAAGACATAGGAAAGAACACATTTCAATAAAAATTGAATAAAACTATTCGAATTTTTGGAAAATTATGTTATAATTATACAATCATTGCTATTGAGATCTTTCTTAATCCCAATATTTGGCAACAACTACTACTAGACAATGGTGTTTTGGTCTAACACAAAAAAACTCACTAGAGACTTTTTGCAATTGTAAGAGTGCAAATAGGGTAACAAGATGCTTCCTATCATAGTATGGTACCACGAAGAAAGATGCAGAATGTCAAATCAAACAGTTTTCAGCCATCTAATTTCCAAACTGTTATTTTATTTGGCTACCAGTTTTGGCGATTTACTATGCCATCTTCAGACTCCTGACCAATGTGTAGGAAGATTCAAACCTCAGTTCCAGTCAAAATAGGGGCCAGACTGGTATCTGTGGATTTCTGCTTGATACAGCGATCCCTTCAGCTATCATTTGCTGACAAATACTCTAGGGCTCCTATTTTGACCAGAACCGAAGTTGGTATCTTCCTACACATCAGTCAGGGGGCCTGTAGATGGCATAGTAAATTGCCGAAACTTGTAGCCAAATAAAATAACAATCTGGAAATCACAGACAGTTAAAAGGTATTTGATTTGACATTCTGTACTGAACAGCCAAGTCCCACAACCATCTCTGAAAAGATGGACATACAGAGACATGAAGAAAGATGTGTCAAATTCGACACTATTCTTTGGTGACCTTATGTGCCTGCTATAAGAAGCCGCAAAAGCCTTGCACAATTTACACTCAACACAAAGTTTCAATGATTCTTCCTGAGTAAGCTGATTGTGTGAATAGTTAGCACCATCTGCAATAGCACGTTTTCAACATAAACTGGGTCTTTGATATTGCTTATTATTAATCCAAAGAAAAAAAATGAGGTTAGATTAGTTTTCCTAACTTCAAACTTCTGGATTTACTAAGGAATCATTTCCAGCATTATCTTTTTATCAAGGCAAACTTTCAAATATTGTCCTTCTGAAAGGAAATGTTAGACGGCTGCTCCATCATTATGTAGGATGCCACAAACAATATTTACTTCACTTCAACACTGCTGTAGATAATGCTTCTGAAATCCCACGATCCATTCTATACTTACACTGGAAGCCCCAGCAGTTTTTAATTCTTCAGGCAAGGTTTTATCTCTCATGCACCTGACCACTTTGCTGTCACTTTATTTGTTTCCTTCTGTATAATGATATTGACTGGCACACTACAACTGGCAGTATCAATGCTTGTGAATGCCAGTGTTATCATCAAGATTCTGATGATTGAGAGTGGGTCCCCACTCCCCATAAAACTGTTTCTGGCTTCCATTAACTACATTCCTCATTCTATTATAGTACTGAACACATACATCACAAGAGCAACTTTGTCGCAGACCGTGGCTGCTTCTACCGCACCAATATACAGCCAGGGAACACTTGCTCTATCAGTATCAAATCACTGTTAACAATTGTATTATTGTAGCCCTTAACAATATACTTACAAGCTTGTTATCAACTGTATCACACTGAGAATTAGTATAGCAAAAGCAAATGCTTTGACTGACTACACTGAGACATGAAATTAGATCTTTGCATCTCACTATTACCAAATTTCATCTGTAAGTTAACACTGGTATCATATACCAAAACCTCTCCTGTATCATTACATGACCTTACCAAATATGACCTCACCAAACCCAAGAGGGTTTTCATACTGAAAGGGCTATTCAAAGCTTCCCTCCACAGTCGCAGAAGAGCTTTCCATAATACATTTACCTCTCAAATATTCTTCTCATCTCACAAGAATACCTTTTATACAGATGCTACTAGTTGTGGATTATAACTGGCCTTAGAGCCAAGATTGTTACCTTATCTGCAAAAAGTTGAAATATTACTTAGTTAATCCAGTGAAAGAAACTGGGTGGGAGAAACAAATTTACAACACATCACGCAAGTGACAGTACCACTAATGACCTCCATGCAGATAGGATGTTAAACCCCTAAAGGATAATCCAATCCAAATTTATGACTTCTGCTACCATTTTTTTGCGTTTGTGAAAGATGAGATCATCCAATGTAAGAGTCACATCAAATTAGTGCAATGAGACTGCAGGAACAGGTTCTACAAGGCACTGAGAAGAATCCTGCTACAAGGCTTCAGACAACTGGCCCAGCAGAATGTGTGCTGCATTATGCGCAATGTCTGGGTATATGTTATTGGTGTCCTGCCCCATTTAAATGACATATGCCAACACTTCAACAACGATGTTCACAGAGATTGGATGAAGATGTACTGGTGCATAGGCCACCCAATTGTCACACTTAAACCCTCCACAGTTTTGTGGCTACACACGCAAAGCTTTACATATAGTGAACTGTACCTTAATACATAGTTACTTGAAAAATGTGACCATGCAGCAAGTGACATCATCTAAGGTCAGGCTAGAATATATGAACAAGTACAGTATTACAGATGTGACATTTGCACATCTGCATTGCACGCACAAAGAACATCTTGAATACCTTATTTGCACTCAACTACATTAATGCTGCAGTGACATATCATATAATATTGTGTAATGACGCTCCACTGAAGATTTGCCATTCATTTTCCTATTAGTTTAACATGTACACAACTTCAATGGCAAAGATTCACGTACAATCTACACTTGTCACATCTGAGGAACAAAACTATAGTGTGCACCATAAGTCAGTTGTAGCTAGCAATCCTTAGACTGTTTTGCTTACTGTAGGTGGTAGTCAGTTGTGAACATGACTAATGTGTAATATCCATAAGTCATCTGGCACCTGCAGTTTGAGCTTATGTTGTTTGTAGTTATCTGAGAAACAATGAAATAGGAAGTTAACTACAGAAAAGCATGTATTAGTTTTGAAACATGACCATAATTATGGTGATGTTTGTGATGGGACACTTTCCAAACATCCACCCTTCATCTTGACAAGGCATTGGCAAATTAAATTCAACATCTGAAGAAACTGGGTCAGTTGCGGGGCTTCCTCGGTCAGGTAGACTGTTTGTTACTACAAAAGAGAATCTTAACGTTGTCACGCTGAGTTTTGAGCAATTGCGGACTAAATCTCAAATAAAAGCATCCAAGGATTACAAGCCTACAAATTATTCTGAAAAACTGAAACAGAGACCATACAGACCTGCTTTACCGCAAGGCCTAAATGAAGATAATCTGGACAGGCATAAAACATCCTGCATGTTGTACTCAATCCGACAAGAAGCCGATCCCATGGTTTGCGAAAACATTCTTTGGAGTGACGAAGGGACAGTTACAGTGAATGGCAGAGCGAACACACACACACACACACACACACACACACACACACACACACACACACACACACACACACACACACGTCTACTGTGAGTCTATGAATCCCATATGGTGATGGAGACAGAATTAACCTCACCTGGTGTGACTGTATAGGCGGGGATTTTTAGCGATGGGCTAATTGAATCCTACATTTTAAAGGTAATGTCAAATCCGTCCGTTAGCTAAATACGCTTAGAAATGGAAAACAGTCCACTTTTTGACCATCTGCAGCCAGTTAAGGAAAAGCTGATAGAGCAACACGATGGAGCACCTCCACATTATGGAGTTATTGTCAGAGATTCTCTAAATAAAAACTGCAATGAATTGATTGGCAGAAAGGGTACTACTGAATGGCCTCCATGACCCCCAGATATCACCTCATGAATTTTTCAGTCTGGTTATACTAAAAAATTATATTTATTCCATCAAAATTTCACATGTTAGGCATTTGAACAAACAAAACCCATCACAATTTGAAATCCTACAGTCCAAGAATACTTGAGGCAATATTTGTAAATATGCGTTGAGAAGGTGGAATGTTTGCCTAGAACAGCAGGGGAACAACTTCAAGCGTCATTTCTAGGTTCATTGAACTTTACATGTATTTTTCTGTTGATAATACATTTGTATTTCCATCTGTTTAGTATTATTGCACCAAACTCCACCCTGCATATAGCTCAGAACTAGCACTTCACCACATATTCAGTTTCCTAGAGTACTCTTTGGCATTGGTGCTCTTGCTTAGTTTGCATTTATCATAGATCTCTCATCCAACACAAAGACCCAAGTGACTGGAAAAGAGCGCATGTGACTCTTGTGTACAGTAAGGATAAAAGAACAGACCCACAAAATAAAAAAATAAAAAAATAAAAATAAAAAAACTTCACCTCAGTTTGCTGCGTAATTCCTAAGCATATTCTAAGCTCGAATATAATAAATTTCCTCAAGACAGAAAAACTTCCGTCCACAGATAAGCGTGGATTTAAAAAGCATCAACTATACGAATCTCAGTTCGACCTTTCCTCTTACAATGTCCTGAAAACCATGGATGAAGAACAGCTAGATTGCATACTCCTAGATTTCTGGAAAGTGTTTGATACAGTGGCCCACTGCAGATCATTAACAAAGATCTGAGCATGCGGAACAATGGCTCTTGCTATCTACATACATAAATGACCTGATGGAAAAGGTGAGCAGCAATCTTCAACTGCTTGCTGATGACACTGTAATGTATAGGACAGTGTCATCATCGTTGTAACTGTGCGACAATACAGGATGACTTAAATTTCTGTTTGGTTTGGTGAATGGCAGCTTGTTCTAAATATAGAAAAAAGTAAATTAATGCAGATGAGTAGGAAAAACCACCAGGTAATGTTCGAATACAGCATTTTTGGTGTGTTGCTTGACACAGTCACATTGTTTAAACATCTAGGCATAACATAACAAATGGAACGGGCATGTCAGATCAGCAGCAGAGAAGAATAATGGTGAACTTCGAGAGTCTAGGAAAGTGTAGCTCATCTATTAAACAGACCACATATAGAACACTAGTGCAACCCACTCTTGGGTACTTCTCAAGTTTTCGGGCTCCCCATCAGATCAGATTAAAGACATTGAAGCAATTAAAAGGCATGCTGTTAAATTTGCTAGCAGTGGGTTTGATCAACGTGTGTGTTAAGGAGATACTCTGTGAACTGAAATGGCAGTCCCAGAAGGGAAGACAACATTCTTTTCACATAAAACTGTTGACAATATTTAGGGATCCAGTAGCAGTGGCTAACTGCAGAATGACTGACTGGTTGATCTGGAGGAGGGGACCAAACAGCGAGGTTATCCATCACACCAGATTACGGCAGGGTGGGGAAGGAAGTCGGCTGTGGCCATTCAAAGGAACCATCCCAGCATTTGCCTGAAGTGATTTAGGGAAATCACGGAGAACCTAAACCTACATCTACACTTATAATCTGAAAACCACCGTGAGGTGCATAGCAAAGGGTACATCCCATTTTACCAGTTATTAGGGTTTCTTCCTGTTCCATTCATGTACGAGGCACAGGAAAAATGATTGTCTGAATGCCTCTGTGTGTGCAGTAATTATTCTAACAAATCAGGATGGCCAGATGCGTGTTTGAACCACTGTCCTGTCCAGCACCTCACTCGGTGCAGAATGATTCTACTGCTGTCAACATACATTTCACGTAAGAGCCACAAAGACAAGATAAGAGAAATTGGGGCCCATAAAGATGAATACCCCCATCTGTGAGTTGTTGACAGTACAACCAGCCTTTGCTGTTAGTACATTATGACAGTTTGTTACATTTAATTTAGACGCCAACCAATATTATAAGGTGTTTTTATGAAATAATAGGGTAGAAACGACAAGGCTGGGCAGAAAAGTAATGCCTCCGAGTTTTTTATGGGAGAACTCTTGTAGATTTTTCACATAAGACAAATGTTATTAACATTCTACATCTTTATTCTTCATGACCACATACTTATTTCTCAACGTAGTTACCCTGGCAACGAACACATTTCTCCCAGAAACAGGCCAGTTTGTTCGTACCGCCACTGTAGAATGTCTGACTTTCTTGACACAGCCACAGCCTCACCTCTGCTGGCACCACTTCATCACTATGAAAGTGAAGTCCTCCAAGTTGTTACGTAAGTTTTGGAAACAGATGAAAATTGTATGGGGCCATGTTGGGTTCATATTGTGATGGAGCGGTAAATAAAGAAGTGTGGCTGAATAGTTCATTCGAATGTGCATATACAAATGCTAAAAAAAATGTTATTGCCAATTTTGGCTCTCACGTCTTAGGGGATGATTTCCATACTTGGTGCATTAGTACAGTGTTCCACACTAGCACATTTGTTATAGTTTTGAATTAATATTCATGAGTACAGTTTATGCTAGGGAACAAAAATTAGGCAATTATTACAGCAAAATCAGTTTTTCACGACACAGTTCAATTACTATTTATTTCATTGTCTCCTTTTCTTTCACAAAATGAAATTAGCAATGGTGAGACGGTTTACAGTTTTACTTTAATAATAATTTGACTCCGAGCCCCCAATAGCAGTAATGTAGGCTGCTATAGACGAAAATTTCTCAATCAATTCGAACAGAACCACAAGTCCCACTGTCCTCTTTGTTCCAGCAGTTTTGGCGCGAAATCACAGATCGCCACATGTTCACTTACGCTGATGTATACCTCGTAATTCGTGCTCACACAAATAATCGTAGCATTTCCAGTTCACCAAATATATGCTTGCACACTTGCACCATTAAACAATACTCTTTGTCGAAATAAACCTGCGCAAAAAAAATATTCTCAAACAACCACATGGGCCACCCACCCTCCAAAATGACTGACCAATGGCCGACCACTGGCCAAGATGGCCACTCACTTATATAGTCTCGGTAGTCTCGGACTTCACCTCCCCCCCCCCCTCCCCCCCGGGTTACACAAGTACCAATCTCACCAGTTAAGGTTACAAATTTTGATACATACATCCCTCGACAGAAATACGTACACCATCGGAACCACACTAAAAAGTACATCTTGTTTACTATGTTACATTAATTTCTAGGATTATTCTATCGGCCGTAAATCAAGTTTTAGTTTTTGCAAAATTTCGCCACTTAGCACAAATTTATTTGTTGATATCTGTGCTGCAAAGTTTTGACACAGAACTGCATATAGCACCATTTTTTGACGTAATCTATAGCAATCTACACATTGCACAGCTCAAAACCTTCATATCTATAATAATTAATTAATTATGGGTGATAAATGTTAATAATAATTTGCAAACAATGAAAACTATTGCAAGTTAAGTGTACAGTATAACTTAACTAGTTTAAAATACATGTGATGCCACCCAAAATATTATATAATTCCGTTCTTTACGCCATGAATTTTCTATTGAATTTTATAAACAATTTTCCCTCAAACTTTGTTTATTGCTCTTTACAGGCTTAATTATTTATGAATCTTAAAATATGACTACGGCTCTCGATCTGCTATGACGAAACATTTTTAATGAGTGCTCGCTCATTCCTGTAAGTTGTTATTTACTATTTTTATTGATCTTTCAGTATTTGTGATATTAACTGATTTTGAGGTTACTATAACCTTTGTGTCTCATGACTTGAAATAAAGATTGATCTTTCAGAAGGTGCATATTGCTGACCACATGATACTGATAATGTGGCAGGAATCATACAGACTTTAAATAATATCTGACTGTTGTTATGGCTTGACAGCAGAAACTAAAAGATAAACTTTACTTGATTATTACAGACCATGAATTAGATTCCAGGGTTTGGCAATGTTTCCTAAAAAAAAGACTTAATCTACTTTTAAAAATCTCTATTAAAATTCACCTATACATTTTGTTGAAATATCCTCTATTCATATCATCTAGCCCACACTGAGATTACAAACAGCAAAATGAACTAACTTTAATCTTACAATCTCCATGCTGTGTTGCTTACCCTAATATTCAGTCCACAAACTTGACCCCCATGCACCAAAGGAAGTTTGGTGTATCTACATACAGAACCCAGTGCAACATATGTTGAAGTTAACAATTAGGCCCCCAAATTTCTCAAACAACATAAAACCTTGTGCTGGACCCCCATGAACCAAAAATTAAGCAGATTATACATATAAGCCCAACAGTTGTTCAGATACCACAACACACAATGTTTACTTCTCCAAAAATTCTTATTAGGCTCATGAGGCTTCACCCTGAGTATATATTCAAAATTTACCAGTTTCTCAAGTCTCTCTGAGAACACACCTTTATGCTCTATCAGTAAAACATACAGTTCTTCCCTCTCACTGTCACCAATACCCTCTGTCTCATAAACCTTCCTTTTTATCTCCTCCTCAATCCCTACTTCATCCAACAAGCACTGGGCCACGTGCAAGCTTGCCACTAAATCATCACCTGTTGCATTTACAAATTTTGCCTCCTTTACACATCCCCCAACATTCAATTCCAATACCTGCTCCCCACAGCTAATATTTGCCCCACATTTATTTAAAAAATCTGTACCCAGAACCATATTTATACCTAAATTTTGAATCACCAGGAATGGGTGACTAAACAACTCTCCACCAATGTTTACATCTCACACAGCCTCCTTCCTCACTGGCTTTGTCATTCCTAATATAATTGTAGAAACCCTCTGCTATCCCACTGACTGCACTAACTGTGTCCACCAAGGCTTCTTCACTGACTAACTATTGGTTGCACCTTCCTAAAATGTTTCTGCTTGAGCTCTACTTTTGCTAAAAGATCCTCCTCCACTTCATTAGCACAGTACTTTTCCATAGTGCATACTTGCCCACCATTGAATGATTCTATTTCATTACCCCCTTCAAATATTACTTCAAAAGCATCTTTGTGTTCTTTATTTTCTAAGCCTAACCATTCTAATTTTCTGGCAAAACTAAACTTCTCCCATACCTTTGGTTCCAACTTCTGTATATACTTAGAAAAATCCCCCCATACACTTGCATCAAAATCACATACACTCTTCCCCATCTAACCAGTATTCCATTCAGCCTCTTCCATACCCCCATACTATTCATCCTCATACACAACATAATTATTCACCTTTTCAACTTCATCTCCCTCGTCACACATTAATTTTCCACAATCTGTAACCCTGCAGTTACTCTCCACAGCACCTTCTCATTTCATTTGCAAAATCCCCCCCCTTAAACCATCAAACTCCTTATCCCCATCAAATATTTTCTTGAGTACATCATAATATGCCTCATCCTCAACATTTAACTGCTTTAAACTGTTCACATAATAATATTTCCCTACTGTCCAATTTTCTGGAGTATATTTTTGCAACCATTTTGCCCTTGCTACCCAATCATTTAAGCTCAATTCAGATTCCCCCCTTAGTTCTCCACTGTTCATAATACTTAGTTTGCTGTTTAACCCCTTGCATGTAAACACTAGCACAATTTGTTTCATCTTGTTTCATGGATTCAGATATAGCTTTCCCCACCAAAACATTACCATCCTGCATATTACAAACACTTTCACCAGACATCTCAAAACCAGCCCCTTCTGGCTGCTCACAGCTAACCTCATAAATTTCACCAGACACACTCTCTGGTACATATTCATTTATCACTACATCAACAATAGGCACTATGGCCCCAAAATCATTACCATCATCTACAAAACCATTAGTTTCAGGCACCCTGGCCCTCTCAGAGTTAACACTATCATCCACTGTATCTGCTTCCATTACATACGACTCAACAAATTTCTTAATATTACTTTCACACACACTTTGGCCATCACACCATCCATCTATACCTTCAGACAGTGCCTTAGTCCCTGACATGTTAATAATGCCAACCAAATCAATACTATCTTTCTCAGAATTCACATCCCCAAACTCTTTACAAAAACATTCTCAGCACTGATTTCTTCCATTTGGGCCTCCTTCCTCTTAAAAGCTCTCCTTTTTTCATGCTCCATGCACCAGCTCCCCAATACATTTTCATCATTTAAAATGGCCTCCATACCACAAATTCTTTCCTCTCTCCTACTTCTATCATTTTCACACCCCCTTTTAGAATAACCACACCTGGTCTGATTATAATTATTATTGTTCCATCTCTTGGCCCTATTGTTTGCAACTTGTCTTGTCCCAAAGTGGATCCCATTTGAGACAAGTCCTAGTTTAAAGGATGCTGTCCCTGCTGTGTGCTGTTGTTCTGCCCCCCTCTTCCATGTCCATTTCCCAGCATTGGCCTTGGTTCATTTCTCACATCACTGCCCCTAAAATCTGACTGACTGTGGCTTTCTTCATTATATCTTCCCCCATTTCCTCTCCAATGTTCATTTATATTTCTGTCCCCATGATGGCTCTGATGATTATTTCCCCAATTCCTATTTCTGTGACCATATTGATGATTGTTACCCCAATTCATATTTCTACTCTCCCCTAGATCCCTATGGTTATTCCCTGGATTGTTTCCCTTTGAACCAGGCCAATAGCACATAGCCTGCTCCACCCTCTCAACAAAGTCTAAAAACTTCTCCACAGAATCAGTGGGGCAATGTATGAGTTCCCATTGTTAACTCCTCAGGTAGTCTCCTCCTTGAAGTAAATATTTATGTTAAAAGACCTAAAGGCTGATCCAGATTTACTAATTTATTCAACTCTTCCTGGCAAAATTCCCTCATAGTTTGTCTACCTACCCTGTACACAGGTCCATTCAGAAACGCTTTTTGCAACCTACACTGCTTATTTTTACTCCAGTATTTGTCTAGAAACATTCGTTCAAATATTTCAAATGAAATGAACTGATCCTTAAATTTGTTAGCTCATGTCTGAGCTGAACCTCCCAGCATTCTCTTTACAAATTTTACTTTTGCCTCATCTGACATCCCAGGCAGAAAACAGTCCTTGCAACCGGCCAAAAAATCCACAGCCCGATATCCGTTTTCGCCTGAAAATGTCTTTCCACTAGGCCTGCATTACTGGACACCCAGCATGACCCGAAACATTATACAATTCTATCTGGGTAGTATTTTCATTTACTTTTGAGGTGACATTTGCCATTTCCTTTCTGAGATCATCAGTTGTGCTGTCTAATTTATTTATCAGCACAGCTTTTGACTCATCATTGCTAGCCACTATTTTCGCACTCACTTCTGCCAAAGACTGCCTTGTCACCTCTTCTCTATCGTCACACATCTGCCTTCCCAAAACAATTTCACCCCTCAGCTCAGCCTCAACCGCTTCATACATGGAATGCTAGCTCTCTTCTATTTTTTCTAATCTATTATTTAATTCAGTCACAATTTCTTGTTTCATTGACACCAATTGACTATTTATTTGGCCCACATTAGTTTTTAATACAGCCATTTCATTTCCCATATCAGTCTTCAGAGAATTTAATTTAGTTATAAAATTAGTGTGTAAAGCACTTAATTTATTACCCATATCAGTTTCAAATGAAACTATTTAGCTACTCATATTTTGGAGAAGAGCAATTAATTCTTTAGACATTACAGGGATACCGATTTCCTCCTCTCTCTGAGGACTTTGTGGTTCACTACCACTCCCTGATGACCCGCAATCACTAAGTGATTATTTAATTTCGTGCACCATATAGCGCGCTTGCTCTCCACAAAGCAATCCTTGTATACTAGAAATATTCATCTAGTAACGGGGGTTCATACCTTCACAGTATGGAGGATGATCAATCATAGTGAACCCAAGGCAGTGCATTGTTGCAGATGTCACAATGCTTGCATGTAGTGTGGCACTGTCATGCTGAAGGAGACAGTGCTCCATGCATGGACCATCTCTTCAATTCATTCTTTCATTTTTTCTGAGGGCCTCTCATGCACCGCATAGCTATGTTAAACACCATCCTGTTACTTGCTACAATTCCAAACCTTCTAGAAGCAGAGGGTTGCAACTTACATTAGTGAAGCAGGAAAGTCGACTGATTAATATACGTGACACGTAATTCCTCAAGCGACATTGACAACAGAATATAAAATTCAGAGGCTTTACTTTTCAGCACACCCTCATACATTATAAAAAAGTTCACCCCAGCTTCAGGTGTGACTTCTTACAGCTCAATTCGATATACAAGTTTTTTTGCACTACTTCATACTCAACAGAGGACATCATTCATGTTTGATAAGGCAGAAAATGCATTAGTACTACATAAATAGTTAGAAGTCAGCAGAAAAGTATCTTTTATAAGATTAAAAGCAACAAACCCAAGGCTGAAACCTGGAAACAAGTTTTACCATGAACAATATGAGTGCCCTGTTTCAGGAATTTAATTGCTTAATTTTAGTAAATGGCATATCAAAATCCCTGTATAAAATGGCTTGCTAAAATAGTATAGTTTTAAAAATGGTCTAATCACATTTATATTGCTACTCAGATTATCAGTTACTTTATTAATGCATTTGTTGTAATGTGGTGTTTTTGGAAACCTGTTGTATTTACCACAGGTGTTATAAGTACAAACATTATTCATCACCAGATCATGAACATTGTACTCTTAAGCTACTGATAAAGACGACATGCTGATTGACATGTAATCATACAATGATTTGGGTTCTTTTTGTATATATATAACGTTAGGGTTTGTTTTCAATCACTAAGATATACACTGAAGCACCAAAGAAACTGGTAATGGCACGTGTATTCAAATACAGAGATGTAAACAGGTAGAATACAGCGCTGCAGTCAGCAATGCCTATACGAGACAACAAGTGTTTGTCGCAGTTGTTAGATTGGTTACTGCTGCTACAAAGGCACGTTATCAAGATTTAAATGAATTTGAACATGGTGTTATAGTCAGCACATAAGCAATGGTACACAGCATCTATGAGGTACTGATGAAGTGGGGATTTTCCAGTACAACCATTTCACAAGTGTACCGTGAATATCAGTAATCTGGTAAAACATCAAATCTCCGACAGTGTTGTAACTGGAAAAAGATCCTGCAACAATGGGACCAACAACGACTGAAGAGATTTGTTCAATATGACAGAAGTGCAATCCTTCCCAAACTGCTGCAGATTTCAATGCTGGGCCATCATCAAGCATCAGCACATGAACCATTCAACAAAACATAATTGATATGGGCTTTCGGAGCTGAAGGCCCACTCGTGTATCCTTGATGACTGTGTGGCACAAAGCCTTACGCCTCGCCTGGACCAATCAACACCGACATTAGACTGTTGATGACTGGAAATAAGACCGCCAAGTGAGATCGCAGGTATTTTCTTCATCCGCTAAAAGAACTTTTTTAAGAGGAAATAGTGTCAAACTTAAATTTTCTTTGTTTTGTGTACTTGCTGTAATGTTTGTTCTTGTCACACAACTGAATATTAGCGTCCCAGCCGAGCTCTTTCTTGAAAAACTTGTTCTTTAGCTTAAGTCCCGATAATCGCAACATAATACGGAATTTTGCGTGACAAACACAAAAAATTCTATTCAAGTTTTCTTGATAGTGCAAAATTCATTTAAAAAAGACAGCTACTAGCTTCATCAGTGTATATTGTTGCAATAAAAGTGTAATTAAATGTTTCCAAATCATATTTAACTAACACATTTCGTACCATTTACTAGTTAGATAGACGTGATCTAGGCCAAAATTTTCCAAGTTATAAATGTTTAAAAACATGAACAAACACATTTGATAACGTAAATTCTCTAAAAGCAAAGTAATTACAAATTCATTCTTCTGTTCAAATGTGTGTGAAATCTTACGGGACTTAACTGCTAAGGTCATCAGTCCCTAAGCTTACACACTACTTAACATAAATTATCCTAAGGACAAACACACACAACCATGCCCAAAGAAGGACTCGAACCTCCGCCGGGACCAGCCGCACAGTTCATGACTGCAGCTAATCCCATGTGGCAATTCATTCTTCTACCATTGCATCTCTAAATCAGTATAAAAACAACAACCACCACACATATGACCTTTGTGTCGTTTTTTGTTTACACAGTGCCAATCTCGCGTCCTTGACAAATGTAAAACATTCTTTAAACTTAATCATTCTTTCGAAATTGACATGAGTGAGAAATTTGGGAGCTGTTATAGGGTAGTGAGTAGAGGGATTTGTTGCCAATATTGTAGGAAATAATTTCACTGAGGGGGATGCAGTGTGGAGAATATTGGGAGAACAGAAGAGGCTCTCTCCTGGAACTGCAGAGTATGCAGTAGGAACATTTTGATAGGGGAACAGGAAAGGAAAATCTATGCCCTTCAGAGGCAAGCAAGGAAGGAACTCATAAGGATCAAGGGAGACAGGGGGGAGGAGGGTGGTTGGGAACTGGCAGTTGATAGGAGGACAGGAAGAAAGAGAACGCAATCTGACAGTTTTATCAACAACACCAAAAACAGGTATCTACTACTGCCAGAGTTAAGTGGAGAAGTGCCTCAGGTAGGAGGAGGAGGAGCAGAAAATGTGCACCACACTTCAATCAAATGTACGGAGTCTTAGGAAGAAGAAAGTGCTGCTGCTAGGTAGTAGCCATGGGCGAGGTGTAAGTCCTAAGTTACAGGAAAGTTTAGGGGCAGCGTACCTGGCCATCAGTATGTTCAAGCCCAATGGAGGGCTAAGTCATGTGATAGAGGATCTAGGGACTTTATGTAAGGACTTTACAAAAGAGGTCCATGTAGTGATAGTGGGTGGGGCGGGAAACAGTCTGGACAGGGATGGGGCATATGACATATGTGGTGACCTGGACAAGATAGCTTCCCTGACTCATGGCACCAAAGTACACTTTGTTCAGCTGTTCTGGCGTCATGATCGACTGCATCTTGATGGAGCTGTGAGGTGAATTAATGTGGGGTTAGGAATGGCTCTTAGGACAGCCAACTTTGCTAATGTTTCTCTGGTGCCCGTCGGGACTATCAACAGATGGGGTTTCACTAGGCATGGCCTACACCTAAACAGGACTGGGAAGGGAAGATTGGTACAGCTGATTCATGAAAGTATAGGGGGTGGAACTCAGACCACACATGGTCAAATACCTGTTGTCATAGGCAGGAAAAATAGGTCTTTTAGAACAAATCCAGACAACAGGTTCATTTGCCTAAAGAGTATGTCTAGTAGTTTAAAAAATACTGGAACACTCTCTCACAAAACAGATTTTAACACTCCAAATATCACACATACCAGATGTCACAAAGAAAAACAAACCATTGGAAAGAATAACATGGGGAATTTCACAGACTTAACAATCCTCCATCAAAACATGCAATCAATAAAAGATGAAATACAACTATAGAGAAGTTGAGCTTCAATCTTTGAACTGCACAGTAATTTGTATTACTGAGCACAGGTGTAGAGACACAGAAATCCAAAGTGTAGTATTATCATTGTATGAAAAGGTAAACTCTTACTGCAGAACTACTTCAAGGAGTGGAGGATCATGCATTTATATCAGAAAGGAACACAGTTCAAATCAAGACACGACCTCAGTACAGTAAGTGAAGACAAACACTTTGAAATATCAGCTATTAAATTAACAGGGCTTGATATCACCAAGAAATTAATCATTTTGTGTGTGTATAGATGTGTATAGATTGTGTGTGTGTATAGATCTCCCAATTTTTCAATAAGTTAACAGAAGTTCTAGATAAAGTCTCAAGTACAAATGTCACCATAATTCTGTGTGGGGACATTAACATCAACACTAACATCATAAATGAATCCAGCAGCACCTTCATAAACATCCTTCATAGTTTTGTTATGTCCCTATTGGTCAATAGTACAACAAGGGTTATTGCAATGACTGCATCAGTAATTGACCATGTGGCCACAAATATGGACAGGGAAAAATGAGATGTAGCTGTAAAAGATCTCAGACTATCAGACCATCTCTGTCAAATAACAACAGTAAAATCAGGCATCGAATCATTCCCTAAACTACAAGCCTACAAACGACATCTATCACAAATCAAAATAAAACATTTTTCAAAAGAACTAGAAAAATAAAGCTGGGATGAAGTGTATAAGGAAACCAATGTGAATGTGAACTTCTCTAAACTCTCCACATTGTTTAAACTGAACTCCAATCTTTGAACTGCACAGTAGTTTGTATTACTGAGCACAGGCATTTCCAAAAGTTTGCATGTCTGTATCAATATCTCACAAAAACAGATGGATAACAGCAGGTATTAAGAAGTCCTCCCAAACACTTAGTAAGTTAAACACCTCAGTTCTATGAAAAAGATTTGCAATGATCCAGAATTATTGAATTTATATCATAGATACAAAAAGATCTATAGGAAGTTGCTGATTGCAGAAAAAAGTCATTTAATGAAAAAATAATATGTAATGCAGAGAATAAATGCAAAGCAGTCTGGGATGTTATAAAAAAGGAAACGGAGAGACGCAAACAAACGCATAGTAACATACTGCTAACGGAGGGGGATAAAGTAATAAATGATCCACAGCACTTAGCAAACTATGCAAATGAGCATTTTTCAAGTATTGCAGAGAAGTTACAGCAAACATTCCCCAACACAAATATAACACCTGTAAATAATGTTGCACTCAAAACAATGATGTTACTTCCAACCAGAGAGAATAAAGTCAATAAAACTGTCCAGAAACTAAGAAGTCAGTAGCCTTAGACGAAGTACCAATGTGTGTACTGAAACAACGCATAAAGATTACACAAGGCCGCTTAACAAATATAATAAATGAATCCTTCACATCAGGGACATTTCCAGAGCAGTTAAAACAGGCAAGAATTGTACCTTTGCTTAAGAAGGGTTATGCAGAAGACATAGAAAATTACCGTCCCATTTCCCTGCTGCCACCATTCTCAAAAATAATAGACGCAATTATGAACGACAGATTAATGAATTACCTGAATAAATACAATCTTTTAAGTGAATCACAGTTTGGTTTACGAAGTGGCAAAAATACGGAGTCAGCCATAGTAGAATTCACAAAAGTTTTACTTGACGCTCTTGATAAAGATGAGTGTGTCACAGGCATATTTTTGGATCTTTCTAAGGCGTTTGATACAGTCGACCACAACATTCTAGTAAATACACTCCTGGAAATTGAAAAGAGAACACATTGACACCAGTGTGTCAGACCCACCATACTTGCTCCGGACACTGCGAGAGGGCTGTACAAGCAATGATCACACGCACGGCACAGCGGACACACCAGGAACCGCGGTGTTGGCCGTCGAATGGCGCTAGCTGCGCAGCATTTGTGCACCGCCGCCGTCAGTGTCAGCCAGTTTGCCGTGGCATACGGAGCTCCATAGCAGTCTCTAACACTGGTAGCATGCCGCGACAGCGTGGACGTGAACCGTATGTGCAGTTGACGGACTTTGAGCGAGGGCGTATAGTGGGCATGCGGGAAGCCGGGTGGACGTACCGCCGAATTGCTCAACACGTGGGCATTGAGGTCTCCACAGTACATCGATGTTGTCGCCAGTGGTCGGCGGAAGGTGCACGTGCCCCTCGACCTGGGACCGGACCGCAGCGACGCAGGGATGCACGCTAAGACCGTAGGATCCTACGCAGTGCCATAGGGGACCGTATCGCCACTTCCCAGCAAATTAGGGACACTGTTGCTCCTGGGGTATCGGCGAGGACCATTCGCAACCGTCTCCATGAAGCTGGGCTACGGTCCCGCACACCGTTAGGCCATCTTCCGCTCACGCCCCAACATCGTGCAGCCCGCCTCCAGTGGTGTCGCGACAGGTGTGAATAGAGGGACGAATGGAGACGTGTCGTCTTCAGCGATGAGAGTCGCTTCTGCATTGGTGCCAATGATGGTCATATGCGTGTTTGGCGCCGTGCAGGTGAGCGCCACAATCAGGACTGCATACGACCGAGGCACACAGGGCCAACACCCGGCATCATGGTGTGGGGAGCGACTCCTACACTGGCCGTACACCTCTGGTGATCGTCGAGGGGACACTGAATAGTGCATGGTACATCCAAACTGTCATCGAACCCATCGTTCTACCATTCCTAGACCGGCAAGGGAACTTGCTGTTCCAACAGGACAATGCACGTCCGCATGTATCCCGTGCCACCCAACGTGCTCTAGAAGGTGTAAGTCAACTACCCTGGCCAGCAAGATCTCCGGATCTGTCCCCCATTGAGCATGTTTTGGACCGGATGAAGCGTCGTCTCACGCGGTCTGCACGTCCAGAACGAACGCTGGTCCAACTGAGGCGCCAGGTGGAAATGGCATGGCAAGCCGTTCCACAGGACTACATCCAGCATCTCTACGATCGTCTCCATGGGAGAATTGCAGCCTGCATTGCTGCGAAAGGTGGATATACACTGTACTAGTGCCGACATTGTGCATGCTCTGTTGCCTGTGACTATGTGCCTGTGGTTCTGTCAGTGTGATCATGTGATGTACCTGACCCCAGGAATGTGTCAATAAAGTTTCCCCTTCCTGGGACAATGAATTCACGGTGTTCTTATTTCAATTTCCAGGAGTGTAAATTAGAAGCATTAGGCACAATAGGGGTAGCTAATGACTGGTTTCGATCATACCAAACAGATAGGGTACAAAGAGTAGAGATAACACATACTCCAAATAGATCCAAACATTTAGTGAAATACTTATCAGAACCAAAATACATTAATATAGGGGTTCCGCAAGGTAGCATATTTGGACAAACTTACATCAATGACCTTCCCAGTAGTACTACTCATGGTGAAAAAATTCCCTTCGCTGATGACAGCATTATTATAGTCACTGAGAAAACAAGAGAACTCCTTGCCGAGAAAGCAATAAAGTGACGCTGAACATAAAGAAAACTAATGCCATGAATTTCAGTTTGAAGAGGAAAAATGACAATGTTAAATTAAATGTGGATGACACCTCTATAGACTGTGTAACAAATGCAAAATTTCTAGGAATGAATATTGATTCTCGGTTGAAGTGGTGTGAACACACAAAGGTACTTGCCAACAGAGTGTCATCAGCATGTTATGCCCTTAGAATCCTATCATCAGTGTGTAACATGCAGTGTCTTTTAGTTACATATTATTCATATGTACACTCAATTCTTAGCTATGGCATACTTTTTTGGGGAACAAAGGTACAACATATGAACACAATTTTGCAATCTCCAGAAAAGAGCCATAAGAATAATAACCAAAACTACTAGTCGAACTCATTGTAAAGATCTGTTTAAAACACTGGGGATTTTAACTGCTCCATGTGAATACTTTTACCAGTCAGTTGTACACATCAAAAATAACGTTGGTAATTACTGCAAAAACAGCTCTGTCCATGACCATGCAACAAGATATAGACTCAACTTACATTTACCACGAAAAAATAGACATAAAACTCAAAACAGCATTTTCTAACAAGGAATGAAACTGTACAATAAATTACCAAAAGAGATTAAAGAAATTGTAAAAATACACTTATTTAAAAAGGCAGCTAAAAAGTACTTATTAGGCCATGCATTATATACATTGGAGGATTAGCCTACTTAGGTACAACAGAGTGGGGGTTTGATAAAAAAAATTGTTATACAAATAAATAATAATAGTGATTATAAAACCTCAAACATTCCAGATAACACCTTCACTTTGTTTTTTTCCCCTTGTTTTTCCTTTCTAGAAATACTTACCCCCAAGCTATGCATTGCACAATACTAACACACCTATTCTTCTTTCTGAGCTCAACATGTCACTCCTCGTGGAGGGATGCAGACTCATTTTTTCAGGATAGCAAATGCGAAGTTGCGGTACAGTTGTGTGTGTGTGTGTGTGTGTGTGTGTGTGTGTGTGTGTGTGTGTGTGAAGTGTGTGAAGTGTTATGAAACAATGTGTGTAGATTGTGTGCAGTGACTGATAGTGAGATATGAGTGAGCAATGTGGCATTACATTATTTAATAAGTTATTTGCAAAAAAAGGATTGTATACCGGGAATAAATCTAATGATTGTCTCTAACTAGAAGTCTGTAAATATATGTGTATATGAATTAGCTTATTTTAAATTAATCTAAACTTGCAAATATTTTGAGATGATACTTCTACATCCAACTCTGACAGGTGGCGTGTACATAAGCATCCTGTCTGATTACTTGCATCCGTTCATATCCATTCTGCATTCCAATGGACTTGGGCAATTCCAGAAGGACAATGTGACAACCCACACGTCCAGATTTGCTACTGAGTGGCTCCAGGAACACTCTTCTGAGCTTGAACACTTCCTCTGGCCACCAAGCTCCCCAGACGTGAACATTATCGAGCATATCTGGGATGCCTTGCAACAGAGTATTCAGAAGAAATCTCCAACCCCTCGTACTCTTACGGATTTATGGGCAGCCCTGCAGGATTCATGGTGCAAATTCCCTCCAGCACTACTTCAGACATTAGTTGAGTTGATGCCACGTCATGTTGCAGCACTTCTGTGTGCTCGTTGGGGCCCTACATGGTACTGGGCAGGTGCAGCAGTTTCTTTGGCTCTTCAATGTATATCGCTAATGAGGAAGAAGCTGAAGATATCTGTAACGACTGGAATAATGTTTTCAGCAAGTTTTTTAATCACAACTATACTCACTCCATTATCACCTACTGCCTCAGATGAGATTCTCACTATTACTTTCCAAATTGTTTTTTTTTTTAAATAAGTTTCAAAAAAATTTACCTGTCATAGATATAGTATTATGTGGTTGTTGAAACAAATTGCAAAAAAAAATTTGAGAGCTGCCTGGTATCAAGGGAATTAGTTTGATTCACCTCCAGAAGCTTGAGTTTATAGTTCCTATACCAAGACTGACACCCCCCCCCCCCCCCCCCAGCCTTTTTTTCCTCTTCAGCTCAGCTCACTGCTTACATCACAATAGGTGCAATTGGATCAGCCATGCACACATTCCATTTCTATATATTCTACTGTTTACTATATTCATCAAAGTTCAGTTTGTTGGATTTCATCTAAATCTATTGCACGGTCTTGCTCATCGATTACCTGGCTCTATTGTGCAGTCAACACTGATGATGGTGCTCTTTCACTTCGTCAGAACATTCAGGAGCATATTTGTCTTAACATGTCTAAATTTGTGAGCGAATTCTTGATTTTCACCATCTAGGGTCAAGTTCAATGGTTAGGTCATTTCTAAAGGCACTATTATATGAGTATATTAGGTTCCTGCCTCTCACACCTGTTCTCCACGAGTCTGTATAAAATACATTAATAATATCACATCACCATGGTATTTTTTCTGTGTGTGTGTGTGTGAGTGAGTGAGTGAGTGAGTGAGAGAGTGAGAGAGTGAGAGAGAGAGAGAGAGAGAGAGAGAGAGAGAGAGAGAGAGAGAAGGGGGGACGCAGCGAAGTTGCCAGAAGGAACTGTAACACTGAGGATATACGTAATGGTTTCTCTGTATGTAGTTCTATCAAATTAGCAATAATTGGTATATCATACAGACAACAAATTCAGTACTAAATACACATGTTGGACATTTAATTATAAAGGTAACATCAGGATTTTAATCATTATTTCCAGTAAAGAAAGTGGTATCTGGAGCCCACAGTAATAATGTAGATTAGATGTTTCCATTTTTTCTGTAAATATGGAACTACATTCAGAGACTCATTGTCAAACACTAGATAAATTTATATATCTGAATTAGAAAGAGTAAAATAATTTGATATAAAACTCTTAGAATGTTTGATAAACTGACAAGACAAAAATGATCAGTTAAGCAACATGCTAACATTACTGCAGAGTACAATGCAGATACAGTAAAACAGTTAAAACAAAATGGTGTAAGAAGACAAGCTGAGGATAGCATTACTACTGTTCTCTAAATATCTTTTTCAAAAATAAGATTTTACAAATATTTTGTTGTTCTCGCGGCTCAACATTCTTTACAACACGTGCATTGTTGGGAAGCTGATCCATTCTAGAAATGAACACATGAACAGAAGATACGTCTATGCTGCCATGTGTGGTAGTGTCAGTAAACGTTTCATGATGTGTTACACTGATTCTTTGTACACTGGACAACATGGCTGCATGTAATTTTTATTTCCCCATGTGGAAGTTGCATAAAGCAGCATGTATTTTTATGTATTGTCAGGGGTGGAAGTACGGAAGTGTCAGATCCCGCCCATCTTCTTTGACCCATGTCGTCACAAATATGGCAGAAACGACCATGAACCACAATTCCAATGTGACGCATATAAAGTCATTACGCACACATTATGAGGAAGAAAATACATCGAAAAACAAACATACACACTTTCCGCAAAAAGCCCAATGGCACTAACAGGACAAGTGCGGGAAATGGGTGTTTTTGGGTGGGGGCAAACTAAATATAAACAAATATAGACATCCATCCCCATACAAAATCACACAAAACGACGAAAAAACCGACATCACAAAACTCCCCAAGTACCTCTAAAACAATATCATCCACTTGCCTTGACCTATATAGCTCAACAGCAAGTCCCGGTCACATAAATTACGATCAAACACTTCCCTTGGCCTATATAGCTCAAAATCATCTCCCAATACCAATACCAACATACACAGCCACACATTGGGATCGAACACTTCCCTTGACCTGCGCACTTAATTTTATGTGTCATATCCATTACTGAACAGAAACAACAACCGATTCATTTTACTAAAATTACTACATGACGTACAGCAAACAACACTAAATTAACCTTCACACAAAATCGTTAACTCACTGAAACTAATTCCACTACAACACAGCCGACACTAACAATTCTGGATAATGAGCAAAAGGAAACTGAGCCCATTACACCACACAAACGAAAAGCCTGAAAATACCATCAGAGAGCAAAACAAACCACAACACGACGACATCTACAAACACGCTACACTGACAAACCAAACTCTGCGCCGTCATGACGTCGCACATGACAACACCCTTACGTCACGGGTCAAAGCCGAGGCGTGGGATCGGACGATTCTGTCGACCCTCAAGGATCTCCTCCCAAGTCCCTGACTTGGTTTCAATCAAATTTGGCACACAAACAAGGAACTTCATGAGTATCAACACTGTGGGGTTTAAAAGCTCCTAGCTATAATTGGATTGGAGATAATGGCAAAAGAAGTATTTTTTCAGCCCCTGCTACATGTTTTTTTTTTTTACAAAATATATAACACTGTGCTGTCTGTGATTATATTTATTCTGCTACCAGTTTTGCTCTTAAACCATCACGAACGGCAGGAAAATGATCGCTGATGTATCATGTCATACATGCATTGACGTACATTACCACTGTAATCCATAATTGCCAATAAAAATGAAAATTTTAAGCAAGATTAAACTATGATGGCCCACTGACAAAAGGACAACATGTTATTATTAACAGTTATGGTTTTCAGTGGCAACATATGTCATTGATCATGGTTTAAGACAAACTGGTAATAGAACAAACAACATTATCACATACATAAACTGACTGAACCAGAGGTTGTACAGAGTTTCAGGGAAAGCATAAGGGAACAATTGACAGAAATGGGGGAAAGAAATACAGTAGAAGAGGAATGGGTAGCTTTGAGGGATGAAGTAGTGAAGGTATCTGAGGATCAAGTAGGTAACAAGACAAGGGCTAGTAGAAATCCTTGGGTAACAGAAGAAATATTTAATTTAATTGATGAAATGAGAAAATATAAAAATGCAGCAAATGAAGCAGACAAAAAGGAATACAAACGTCTCAAAAATGAGATCGACACGAAGGGCAAAATGGCTAACCAGGGATGGCTAGAGGGCAAATGTAAGGATGTAGAGGGTTATCTCACTAGAGGTAAGATAGATACTGCCTAGAGGAAAATTAGAGGTACCTTTGGAGAAAAGAGAACCACTTGTATGAATATCAAGAGCTCAGATGGAGACCCAGTTCTAAGCAAAGAATGGAAAGCAGAAATGTGGTAGGAGTATATAGGGGGTCTATAAAGGGCAATGTACTTGAGGACAATATTATGGAAATGGAAGAGGATGAAGATGAAATGGGAGATACGGTACTGAGTGAAGAGCTTGACAGAGCACTGAAAGACCTAAGTTGAAACAAGGCCCCGGGAGTAGACAACATTCCATTACAGCTACTGACAGCCTTGGGAGAGCCAGTCCTGACAAAACTCTACCATCTGGTGAGCAAGATGTATGAGACAGACGAAATACCCTCAGACTTCAAGAAGAATATAATTCCAATCCCAAAGGAAGTAGGTGACAGTACGCTTGTTCGCCCACTGCTTGAATACTGCTCAGCAGTGTGGGATCCGCACCAGATTGGGTTAATAGAAGAGATAGAGAAGATCCAACGGAGAGCAGCGCGCATCGTTACAGGATCATTTAGTAATCTCGAAAGCGTTACGGAGATGATAGATAAACTCCAGTGGAAGACTCTGCAGGAGAGACGCTCAGTAGCTCGGTACGGGCTTTTGTTAAAGTTCCGAGAACATACCTTCACCGAAGAGTCAAGCAGTATATTGCTCCCTCCTACGTATATCTCGCGAAGAGACCATGAGGATAAAATCAGAGAGATTAGAGCCCACACAGAATTATGCCGACAATCCTTCTTTCCACGTACAATACGAGACTGGAATAGAAGGGAGAACCGATAGAGGTACTCAGGGTACCCTCCGCCACACACCGTCAGGTGGCTTGCGGAGTATGGATGTAGATGTAGATAGCAGGTGTTGACAGATGTGAAAATTACCAAACTATCAGTTTAATAAGTCATGGCTGCAAAATACTAACGCGAATTCTTTACAGACAAATGGAAAAACTGGAAGAAGCCGACCTCAGGGAAGATCAGTTTGGATTCTGCGCATCAAACCAGTCTCAGGATTGAAGACCACAACAACAACATCACAGACAGCACAGTGTAATGCATTTTATAAAATCCTTGTATGGTGTTCCGTAGCAACCAAGGAAGATGCCCTGCAATATAGGCTGTCCAGCACTTCAGGTGTATTATAATGTTGTAATATCAGCCTGGCTTATTGACCTGCTTTGCACGGCAGCTTACACGTACAGGCCACAAAACAGTTTTCCAGCCCCCTACATATACAGGCTGGCCTGCATGACAGGCTTGTTGTGTTACAGTGGGGGGGGGGGGGGGGGGGGGGGGAGAGGGAGAGAGGGGGGGGGGGCACAAGGAATGGGCTAGTAATTTTTAAAAAGTATGAAAAATGCAAGGACAGGGGCCACTACATTACTCTTACCAAAGTCTGATGAACATACTGATAATAATTACACAACATACAGTTACCCTCCTTTTGTATGATGGTAAAGCAAAAGTTAAAATTAGTTTACTTACTGATTAACAAAGGGGTTGTCACTGAGAAAGAAGAGGTATGAATGCTGTACCTAATAATACTTGCTATAATATTTAAAACTTCCCTAACTTAAAACCATATACCTGAATGTAACTCTAAACTGGATTTTGCCTCCCACACGTGCATAAGAGAAAACAGTGACTGAAGTCTCACTTCTGTGTTCCTTCAGTGCGATTTTATAGCTGCTGTTTTGTCTATGGGTTTTTCTATCGTCACATGATGTTGCCCCACTCCTTTATCCAAAATCTTGGCCGCCGTGGCATACTGATCAGCATGTAGCCTGTGGCCAGGTTACATTGAAATGCGATAATTTGTTTGCGAGTTGGTGAAGCCAAACACAGTGTGTTATAACACACCGACCTGCAGCATAGCCTAATGTTTACATCTGTGCCACACAAAAAGGCACTTAGCCATATTTAATACTCTTTTTGTCATAAAAATTACAACTGCAAGTCAAACTCAGAAAACATATATTAGATAATGACAACTCTCTGATGAGTATTTTGATGCACATTATACACAAGCATCACACATGAACTACGAAAAAAGTAAGAGGGATCCGATATGTAGCTTCTACACAAAACGGAATAGTTACAATTTTTTATACATCAGTTGCATGTGGAGCAGTACACTTAATTTTTTAGGTGTACAGATATATGTCTTCATACATCCACACAGTGAGTTACTTGAATGAGGCTATAGATATGTAATTATATTGCATAAATAGTATCTTCATACCACCTCACATTGTATTTAATAGTATATGATCAATATGTTATCGAAATATTTCCACTAACAAAAGTTTAAATCTATGGTACTCACACTCTGTCACAATATGACTACCAATGCCATAGCTCCAAGGGAATTCCATGGACTCTGCTCGTGACACACGAGGGTAGCATACTGTCTTCTAGAATTGTTACTATTTAATGTTAAAGAGACACTGAGCACAATATAGTTGTTACATTCAGCAGCAGTAGGTGACTATGAACAAATCATACCAAACTTACATACAAACATGTACTCCCCTTTGCAAATCACTGTGAAGTGTGTGGCATACAGCGCTTAATAAGTAAAACTTTCTGTAACCCAAACATTGATCTGAACACTACAGTGCTTTACTAGTCATAGTCCTGTAGGTAGTGATATGCCCTTGCCTTCCTCCAACCTTTGGATTTGTAGTCTGGCACTTACCCACAAGGGTGATGTTTTATGGTTCCATATATTAAGGTTCCTTCCCATCTACTTACTTATTTGCACATTCTTCAGGATAAATAGGCTCACTGCAAAAGAATATCGATCTAATAGATATAACGGTATGTCAGAAATTTTGGTACATAGATATCAGCATACGAGGCAAATTACTCCCATCTTACTGTGGGACTGGATAAACAACTATTAATGTGCCACAGATATCATGTTAATCGTATACTTGATACAAATGAGTGTTACCTCACAGATACACCATAGTAATTAGACATACCAATTACAGATACATATTTGATTCCTATTCACCACATCCTTCCACAAAACATCCAACTGATGTACAATGATACCTGATCAACGTAATTCTCACTGAATATTATGGCAACTGCACACATATAAATACAATGAGCGTAAAATAATAAAGACGCAATGGTGGCCACTTCTATAAAACTGAGTATTAGAGGGAGTGGTTCATTGTCACATGGCTATAAATGAACAATATCTGTCGTACACGAAAACCATGATTCTGTATTAATGATTTTCGGCTTGTGCCTTTACCTCTCTTTAATTCAAAACATAGTTACATCAAGTCATATAACACTTTTATAAATAACAGTTTCTTCTTTTATCCAACACACGTTACTATGAAATTCCTGAATTAATTATACAATCTCTGTTAAGCATCTGAAACATACATAATGATATTATGACCTTCATTTTTTTTGTGTGGATGGATTTCCTCAAAGAAATAAAATACTACATTTAGCAAAGACGTCTCGTTAGTTGTGTCATTCTCTACATCAAATTAGGATATACCATGGTTCGGTATCACCGTCTCGCCTTTCTGTTACAAAGTAACTTGCTCTCCCCCACTGAGGGCACATCACCAATAAAATCGGTCTCAATAAAAATTGACATTTACCCAGTTGCTTGTTTCACACATATCTTCGAAGTGAAAGAAACACCACATTTTTTAATGTGTAATTTTATCCATTACTATTATGCGCGAGCATATGATGACGCATAGGTGGTACTCTGACTCACGGCCCAAGAAGAAACTAAATTTTTGTTGGGCAGCGAACCGTATGCAATGGAAGAGACAGACATTTCGTACATTAATTAGATTATACCATAACAACAAACATATCACCCCGCGTAAACAGAGGGTCCACAGACAAACCACTAACGCAACGTACTGAACCTCCTTGGTTCAACTCCGAGCTAGCAACATAGACACCAAGCCAGAAACAGCTGCTATATCGTTCTGTATCTTTTCGTGTTATGAAATCAGTTTGCAACTTTTTACGACAGCTGCAGTGTGCAGAAGAGTTTTTTGTGCAGTTTTACACTCTTCTGGAGTCATACTCTGCAAACCACTGCGAAGTGAATGGCAGAAGGAGCTACGTACGTCCGACCATCCCTGTTCTTCTTGGTCCATTCTGTTAGTTTCATATTCCATCGATCATTTGCACGATAATTCATAATGATACGGAAAGAGTGAAGGCAACTTAATTTTTAAATATGGCTACATGTAAACATTTGTAAAGGTGCCTTCTTTTCACGTATGTTGCGCGTGAAAAATGACTGTTTAACTGCTTCTGTGTGTGCTGTAACTAATTTAATCTCCTCCTGACGATATGTAAGGAGGTGAGTTTTAGTACCGTATATTCCCAGAGTCATCGTTTACAGCCACTTCTCGAAACTTTGTAAGTATGCTGTCTCGGGATAGTTAACGTCTATCTTCAAGAGTCTGCCAATTCAGTTCTTTGAAAATCTATGTGTGTCACTCCCACGGGTCGACAATTCGTGCTGCCCTTCTCCATATGAATTCCATATTTCCTGTTAGTCCTACTTGATTTATTTATTTATTATCTCAGCGATCAAATTTGTGATATAGAATTTGTCAGGGTACATTTTAACAACTATATTATATCTTTGCAATTTTTTTATCTATACTGAATTCATATAAATCTATCTTACATTTAATACAATATACAACTAATAAGTGTTTTTATAACATAATTTCTTATGCACATGACAGACATATTGACTGATCTAATTTCATTTGTCACATTAACTTAAACATATATTCTTATACAGCTGCAGAGGGATATTCATTTATGCTGTAATAACATTTGTCAAGCATGTGATTATTTATAACAGTTTTAAATTTATCCTCATTTTCCAGCTCTTTAATATGTTTCGGTAGTGCATTGGAAAGTTTGATGCCTTGATTACATACATGTTTTTGACTTCGGGTACTTGCTACAGCTTGTATGTGGAGATATTTACATTGCCGTGTATCGTAACTTTGGTAGTCTGTATTGCTTTTCATTATGTCCTGGTTTCTCTTGATCACCAACAGACATTTCATAATGTATAATGATGGAATTGTTAAAATTTTTAATGCTTTAAAAAGGGGCCTACAATGTGTTTGAGGTGGGCTCTGGGTCATTATCCGAATAGTGCGTTTTTGTAATTTGAAAATCTCATTTAAATGAGAATAATGTTTTTCCCCAGAATACTATCCTATAGGATGTGATGGACTGAAAATAGCGAAAATATACTAATCTCGTACAGTCATTACTACAAAGTCTTGAAATTATTTTAAGTACAGAACATGCTGAATTTAGTTTTAGTGCTAAGCTCACAACATGGTCCTTCCAGTTTATCTTTTCATCAATGTGCATACCCAGGAATTTTGCACACTGTGCTCTTTCATGTTGTTTGCCCTCTATGGTGGGATTTAGATCTTCATGTTCACTTATTTTTCCATATTGCACATAATTAGTTCTTTTTGCACTCAGTGTTAGCTTGTTAGCACTAAACCATTTTTGTATATCTTGTAGGACATGGTCCACAGTACTGTGCAATGACTGCTTCATATCACTAACTATTAAACTAGTATCAGCAGCAAATAACATGATTCTAGCTTTTCTCTCTGACACCTGAATATCATTAATGTAAATGAGGAACAGCAAGGGGCCTAATACACTTCCTTGGGGTACGCCTACTGTGACCTCCCTTGGGTCTGATCTTAGTTTAATTTTTTGGTTAATATTTGGTACTGTAATTTCAATCACATCCTCTTTTTCAGATACAACTCAAAACACTTTTTTACCGGTCCTCTGATACCAATAGCTTTAAGCTTTTCCAAAAGTATGCAGTGGTGAACAGTGTCAAAGGCTTTTCACAAATCTAGATTTATCCCAACTACACTTTATCCCTCTTCCAATTTACTGATTATTTCTTTTGTGTATTCCAGTACACCTGTTTCAGTACTTCTCCCAGCTTGAAATCCATGCTGATTACTGTTTATTAGATTGTGGATATTAAGATAATGTGTGACCCTATATTTCATTAGTATCTCTAAAACCTTAGAGAAAGTTGGGAGAAATGAGACAGGTCTGTAGTTTTCTATTTTAAGCTTATCACTCTTTCTCAACATGGGAACGACTTTAGAAATTTTCAGTTTGTGTGGAAACACGCCTTCAGCCATTGACAAGTTTGCTACATGCGCCAATGGTTTTGCTATTTGATTAGCTGTTTTCTTTACTAGTATTATTGGCACCACATCTACTCCAGCTAATGTCTTGGACTTGAGACTTTTAATCACTTTTAAAACTTCCTATTAACTTGTTGGAACTGCCATCATACTGCTGGCTGCCTTGGGTGCTTCCATCTTAATCTGCTTAATGACTGGGGTACATTTAAAAAGTAATTATTTATATAATTAGGCATGGCATATTAATCTACTTTTTATTCTCCCCATCTTTTAGAATAATTTTCTTATCTTTGATAGGTACCATGCTTTCTTTTCTCACAATTTCCCATGCTATGTTAGTTTTACTTCTGGGCCGTTTTATTTCAATATCATTACCTAGTAACTTTGCGTCTGCAATTACTCTGCGGTATATTTTCCTATACTTTTTGACATATTGTATAAAATCAGTATCTGCACACTCCCTCAACTCTGAGTTCAGTTTTTTCATGTTTTCACATGATTTCTTAATGCCAAGAGTCATCCAAGAATTTGACTTTATATGTCCAGTAAAGTTGATTCTGGTCAGTTTCTTTGGAAAACACACCTCAAAGTTCATCATATAAAGCGGTGCAAATACACTGTATGCCTCATCTTTACTTGTTTGTTTCATAACATCTAACCAATTTTAATTTTCTAAGATACTTATGAACTGATGACAGCTGCCCACAGAGAAGGTTTTTTGTAAAGATTATTTACACCTTTATCTTCCTTTGACCTTAAAGGGATTTCAATGGTGAGAGCATTGTGGTCAGACAATCCTAAATCTATGTTTGTTACCTCTATGTCAGTTGTTGACATATATGAGAAAATGTTATCTGTGAGACTATTGGAGGTGTTTTTATTCTTGTTGAATGGTTAAAATGGCTCTGAGCACTATAGGACTTACATCTGAGGTCATCAGTCCCCTAGAACTTAGAACTACTTAAACCTGACTAACCTAAGGACATCACACACATCCATGCCCGAGGCAGGATTCGAACCTGCGACCGTAGCGGCTCTAGTTGAATTGTTTATGTGTGGTGACATGTTGAAACTCTTTAATATGTCCAAAAATTGCCCTTTTGTTGACTTTAAACTAGAAGATTAATATTGAAATCACCACAAAGAATACTCACAGTTCCTTTTTTGTAAAAAGTATTTAGCAACAATTCTAATCTATCAAAAAAGACTTCTATGTTTCCACATGATGACCTATACACTGTTATGACTATGACTTTTTTCATCAGGCCATATAGCTGGACAGCACCTGCTTCAAAAAACTTTCCAATACTTAAGTTCTCTGCTTCACATCTCTTTTTAAATTGTAACTATTGTCAAAGGTAAATACCGACTCCACCACCTTTTGCAATTTTCCTACTATAATGATTTGCCAGTTTAAATGGATTTATATGAATACTACTAATTTCATGGTCCTTACACCAGTGTTCAGTAATACACAAGACATCAGCTTGGGCGTTACTTACTGCTATTTAAAGTTCACAATATTTGTTCTTGAGGCACTGCACATCTGGGTCCCACAGATTTGAGCAGTATTCTCGGGTGTGTTGCACTAGCGATTTGTAGGCAATCGCTTTTGTAGATTGATTGCTTTTCCCTACTATTCTACCAATAGTCAGAAATGTGCTTTACCCATGACTGGGCCTATGTGGTCGTGCAATTTTCCTGTACCCACCTGGTGGTCGTTTCCTCCACACACAAGGCAGGCCAAGTTGGCAGCCGCCACCCCAGGAGGACTTGAGAATTGGCTGTCGTCAAACCAGAGATATGTTCCTGGGCTTACTGTGGAGTTACACGACGTCTCCACAACCTCTGGGCCTATGAATCTCGTCGACAGGCAGCGTGACTGTCATAGCAGACAGCACTGTCGGAAAGGCGTTATTTTGCTACGCCAGATCACGTTCCATCGCAGTGACAAGCAGATATCCATCCGCGCCCGACTATTTAGACTCCCACTGGACCCTGCAAAGTCGACGAGAAGACAACAAAGAGAAACGGAATTAGAAGAAATTGGAGGAATCCAGCAATATCTTTTGCAGGAAGAAAGCTGTTCAGAGGAATGCAGCGAAGGAGACTCAAGCGATGTTTCACACTCAAATGAAAAAAATTGAAGTGCAAGTAGGCGCCAGTCAAGACACCACAGAAGAAGATAACTATAAAGAACAATTCATCAAAGTCTCCACTCGGTGATCGATATGTCGGAAGACTGCACAAAGGATACATGAACAGAAAAAAGGAAATTAATATCGAGGTAACTAATAAATACGACCTTGGCAACAACCTCAAACGAGACACCAGCACAACAAGCCACAGAGCCTCAAACCTTGAGAAGAAACTATGGGTACCATCACTGATCATCCACTAGCAGAATATTAAAGTACTTTTCTGCACATGTTAGCCCTGTATTTAGACATATTTATAATTTTTCCTTTAGGAATGGTCAGTTTCCTGAATGATTAGAGTACTCAGTAGCAAAGCCACTTTATAAAACGGGAGCAAGGGGTATGTAGACAATTTTAGACTTATTTCTATGAAATCAGTGTTCGCTATAGTTATTGAAAAGGCTGTGTATGTAACGATAACTGATCATTTTACATCACACGATTTGCTATGAAATGTACAGTTCGGCTTTAGAAGTCGCTTATCAACTGAAAATGCTACAGTATCTTTTCTCTATGATGTACTGGATGGGTTAACCAGAAGGTTTCGAACGCTAGGCAATTTTTTTGTTTTACCTAAGGCATTTGATTGTGTTGATCACAAAATGTTACTCCAGAAGTTGGACCACTGCGGAATACAGGGAGTAGCTCACAATTGGTTCACCTCTTACTTCAGCAATAGACAGAAAGAGGTCATTATTCATAGTGTTGACAATGGCTGTGATGTGGGGTTTGAGTGGGGTACGATCAAGTGGGGGGTGCCCCAGGGAACAGTGCTGGGGCCACTCCTGTACCTTATTTATATAAATGATATGATCTCTAGTATTATGGGTAAATGTAAAATATTTCTGTTTGCAGATGACACTACTCTGGTGGTAAGGATGTTGTGTGCAACACTGGATCAGTTCAAATATTGCAGTTCATGATATAAGTTCATGGCCTGTAGAAAATAAACTAATGCTAAATCACAGTAAGACTCAGTTTTTATAAGTTTCTAACGCACAATTCAACAAAACCTGACGTTTTAATTTCACAGAATGGGCATATGATTAGTGAAACTGAACGGTTCAAATTTATAGGTGTTCAGATAGATAGTAAATTGTCATGGAAAGCCCACATTCAGTATCTTGTTCAAAGAGTTGATGCTGCCATTTTTACTATTTGAAAAGTAAGTGAAAATTAGTCTACTTTGATTATTTTCATTCGCTTATGTTGTATGGTATTATATTCTAGGGTAACTCATCCCATTCTGAAAGGATATTTTTGGTTCAGAAGTGGACGGTTCAGGCAATAAGTGGTGTAACTCCACGAACCTCCTGGCAACCCCTATTCACAAGTCTGGGTGTTTTGACATTGGCCTATATATATATATATATATTCCTTACTGTCATTATTTGTTAACAATGTTAGATTATTCACAAGAATATGCAGCTTTCACTCAGTTAATACTCGGTAGAAATTAAACCCACATTTGGATCCAACTTCTTTAACTCATGTGCAGAAAGTTGTACAGTATACTGCTGCATCCATGTTCAATAAGCTACCACTAGAATTCAAAAATCTTAACAGTAAACCACTCGCTTTCTAATCGAAACCGAAGAGTTTCTTAATGGGTCACCCCTTCTATTCTGTCGAGGAGTTTCTTGAAAAAGTAAGTTGATTCTTGTTGTATTGTTGTTTGCATTTACTTAAATTTCTGGCTTGACTTGTTTCAGTTTCATAAACAGTTGATTTTTATCTGTTATTACTTTTATGTTGTAATTTCATGTAGTGACACATTCCATGGTCTTGGAGATTTGCTCCTCCATTTGGTCCTATGGAACTTGATGTGTAAATAAAAATTTAAAAAAATAGACGGTGACACCGAGTTGACGACAGTGGCGGAGCTATAAAACACCCACGATGTTAGAAGACTACTGATACTGAAGTGCGCGTCATTTATGTTGGCGGCCGAGTTTAGGTGCGTTCTGCTTCTGTGCATCTGACGTCACAAAACAGTCAGCCAATGAACAGAGAAAGACGTTGCCAGATTTCGACTGCAGTGCAGAGCACAGGCGAGTGTCTTCAGTTTTAGAAACGTCCAGTCATAAATAAGGTAATTGAACAAAAGCAATGTCTTGATAGCAGACTTTCTTTTATAGAAAGTTTGGAAAAAGCATTCTTTATACCAATTTCTTCATATTCTATTAATTAATTAAACCAAACAAGCAATAAACCTCCTAATTCAGGCGATAGCAAGGAAAGGTGCTTGTATCAATCTCACGAACCGTTTTTTCGCAATAAAGAACAGCGGTAATTGTTTATTTCCTATTGTACTTCGACGAAACATGAGTAATTCATAGTCACGCCAGCAGTGTTTGTCAGTATTTTGCGTGACATGTTATAGTCTTCATATAGTTATATTGCCAGACGAGTTACGTTAGCATAACAGTTAAGTTGTTGGGCTAGTAAGTGAAATAATATGAGTTCAATCCTTGTGTAGTGCTTCATATTTTTTATTTAAAAACAATATCGAAGTGTTTTACTTCACGAATTATATTCGTTTGAATGCAATTTTTTGAAATTTCTAATGCTTTTTCTCTTTATTAACCCTTTCGCTGCTGCAGACACATGCTCCCCGCATTCCGCGCTGTGCGCTATTTTGTCATCAATGCACTGCTCGCCTGTGCAGCCACATGGTGTTCCGACTGCTTTGACACTCTTATCATTCGATTTCACAAAAACTATTTGGCCAGAAAATTTGATTTTACACATCTTCTTGACTGATACCTTCCCCTCATAAATGACAATTTTTTTTCGATGTTCAACGCAGTTATTGTGCAGCATTAAATGTAGTAGACCAGTGTATGAAATTTTGAAGAGTTTGCAGTGATAAAAGTCCATAGCGTATGCTTTCCGTATGGTCGATTTTAGTTGTCACAATGTTGAGAATGAAATGTGGACAAGATACCAAAATTTCATATAAAATTTACTGTATAACAATATCTCAATTAATTTAAGTACCACATAGGAGTCGTATGTAATATTGAGAAATATTCCGTCTTTCGCGACAGTAATAAAAGTTTTATTTACACCGGGCGCTAATGATACGAGTGTCAAAGCAGTCGGAACACCATGTGTCTGCACAGGCAAGCAGTGCAGTGACAAAATCGCGCACAGCGCGGAATGCAGGGAGCACGTCTTTGTAGCAGCGAAAGGGTTAACGCGGCCGTGGTGACTTGACTAATGAACTGCGCGCTCCCCCATAAACGTAACCTTGCGAACTATACTATATTATGGCGCTGCTGCTCTTGGCGCGTGTGTCGTGTTCAACTGGCAACGCAGCAATCTCTCCGGGCGGGTATGCGCGAGACGCCAAGATAAAAGAATTCAACTATAATTGGAACAGATTCAGCAGATATACGAACAATAATGTCAGACCAACTATAAACGCCACAGCTACAGAAGACATAGCGACAGCTATTGACTACCACATTGAAAAGATACTAAAGGTGACTACGTTTATATGCAACAGGTTGTGACAAGAAGCTTTACCTCCATTATTACATGAACTCAAATACCATAAAAATATAAGCAGGAAAAGGTGCAAAAATTTCGAGACCCCACTGACAGACAGAACATGAATAGATTGCAACAGGAACTACGGGAGTATATGTTGGAAAGGGAAACTGAGAAGCAGGAAAACAAGATGTCGAACTATCTGCTACCAACCAGAGATAAGTGGCGACTGGTTAGAATACTGACGCGAGAGGGCGAAAAGACCTGAAACACTCGCTAGAGAGAGGAACAGACTTACAAACAAAGGTGAAACAAGCGTTGTATCACTGTAAGAAGTACAGAGGCGAGTGAGTGTGCCAGGGCTTATCCCAGTTCATTACTACCACCGCCACGCCACCATAACACACCTGTGATTAACATACAAAGGACTGCACAATAATCTAGGAGTGGAACTGAAAACTAAAATAGCCTTCCCAAATTTCATCAGTGTATGCTTTAGTATATTAATGTAAAGTCTCAGTAGCGTCAAGTGAGTGTTAGGCAAAATAGATGAGATTTAAAAAGTAAGTGGTGCTGAAGAATAAAACTAAAAAGATAAAAATCGTTCAGAAAATGCAAACATGTGTCACAATTAAAAGTTACAAGTCTCGACTTGATCAGAGTAATATTTGATTAAAATCGGCGTTTTTACGAAAACCTGAAGCCGCTAAATATTAGACTCAGAAAGACGAAAATGAATGTCACCTCAGTTCGGTGTAAAAATATTAAATATGTGACACCAATAAGCTACCTCCATTACTTTTCAAATTATTGACGAAAAACCAAATTTGTAACGGAAACGTCCTTATTCATGGCAGATTAAGTATCATGTTTAATTGTGATAGAAAGTTCTTAATCCAGAACTCGATTACATTCATGCAATAATAAGCTGTCCCAAGTTTCAAGACTTGTGTCGTAAACAACAATGGTTACAAGGAATCAATAAAGAGTCAGTTCAGAGGTCATGTTCTACTGTCAGTTCCGTTCTAAAAATTCTAGCTGGCAAGGTTTAAATGCAATCGAGCTAAAACTTTTCCAGTAACTTAAGCAAACATAACTCTACACAAAAATCAAGAATATTGTGAATTGTTAAACTACAGAAGTATTAATTAATACGTGTCTGGGAAAGGGGCCACTTAAATGCTGCTACGTGTGCCTAGGGTAGTTGATAGCAGTTGTTCCGTTTGGCGGTCCGCTGCCCCCATATATAAATACAGCCAGAGAGGCAGTGAAAAGATACACTTCCGTCTTTTCGAGTTAGTCAAACGCCTGCTTGGGTTGTGCCTCGGATGACGTCAGAGCTGGGCAGACTTGAATCCTTTTTTGGTAAATGTAGGAAGCGAACTCGCAAGGACTGTACATCATCCCTGATCGCTTGGATTTCACAGAAGTAAACCATTGGTGTGTCGCCCGTAACGTTGACAAAAGTGCGTGGCAAATGGCGAGATATTTTCCACTTTTAAGGTGAACAGTTAACTTTGGGTCATTAAAAGTCAAGACAATAGAGCATTTTACTTGGACTCCCTGCAGAGTTCGTCTCTGAACCATTAACAGTGCTGTTTCCAATTGGATTATTATTATTATTATTATTATTATTATTGGGGATATCACTAGGTTTTGTGTGCGCAAACATTTAAAGAATATATCAGTCGGTTAAAACTCAAAACATATATTTGTAGTCATTGTTCCTGATCCCAATGAGTAAATAGGAAGTAGGTACATTTTCTTTCAGTGAGCACGAAGAGTAATGTGGACTTGCAGACTGGAAATTATGGTCATTGTGTTCTCCATAGCTTTCTGGCTGGCAGCAAAAATAAATTTCAGGCTCTTGTAAGCAGTGAAGGTAGATGTAAAGAACGCACTGACAATTTAAGCTTCTTTTCATAGCGACATAATGAAGTATTGACCATTTTGATTATTTATCCACCGCCCTACAAAACGACGTATTCGAAAAAGCACAAGCCTGTGCTAAGACCGGCCGTGTCCTGCGTCAGAGACAGAAGTGAGCGACTTCTCGATACGCAACACTCCCGTGACAAGCAGCAACAGCGGGTGGAAACCTTGGGTGTCCTGCGTGAGAGCGATCATGTCGCGCTACAAGATGGCTGCTTAGAGCCAACCAGCTGTTTCTCTAAAACCGCGTCCTTAACCTGCAGAATACTGTAGCTGGAGAGTAAGACTGCAGAATTAGGGTTACTTAAGTAAATAAAGCGAAAAGGAATGTAGTGCATGAAATTTACAGTGGGAAGAATCTCCATGGAGAATTTCATAAGTATCACCAGACAAGTCCTTCGAATACACGTGAATGAGCAAAGGAGCATTCGACTATCTCATCAATAAATTAAATATGAATGTTTTTTACATTATCGAGAACTTTCAACAGCCAATAAATGCGGATGAATGACTATTGCATGCCTAACTACGCTAAATACTAACATAAAGACACAGATTGATACTATTTATAGTTCAATTCTTTTATCTTGGCGGCTCGCGCAAGCCCGCCCAAACGCGGGAGATTGCTGTGTTGCCAGTTGCACATGACGCATGCGCTAATAGAAGCAGAGCCATAGTATACTATACTTCGCAAACTTACGATTAGGCGGGAGCGCACAGGTCACGAAGTAAAGCCACCACGGCTGCATTAACCCTTTTGCTGCTATCAACACGTGCTCCCCACATTAGGCGCTGTGCGCGATTTCGTCATCACTGCACTGCTCGCCTGTGTAGACACATGGTATTCCGACTGCTTTGACACACTTATCATTCGATTTCACAAAAACTATTTGGCCCAAAAATTTAATTTTTACATATCTTCTTGACTGATACCTTCCCCCCATAAATGACTTGATTTTGTTTCGATGTTCAACGCAGTTATTGTGCAGCATTAAATGTAGTAAACCAATCCACGAAATTTTGAAGAGTTTGCAGAGGTAGAAGTCCATAGCGTATACTTTCTGTATGGTCGATTTTAGTTGCCACAATGTTGAGAATGAAATGTGGACAAGATACCTAAATTTCATATAAAATTTACTGTATAACAATATCTCATTTAATTTAAGTATCAGATAGGTGTCGTATGTAATATTGAGAAATATTCCATCTTTCGTGACTGTAACAAAAGTTTCATTTACACCGGGCGCGTCTGGCTTTATTTTAAAGCACTTCAATCAATCAAAAGGAAGTAGACAAAATACATTAAACAAAACTGTGGGCTTACAAAAAAATTAGGACTTGAATATACTGTCAATCAGTGAAGTGCTCTGAGCTATGTCAAATATAATTTTTGTGTGTTGCACACACAAACAGCATTTATTTGCTAAAACACTGATCAGCCGACACAAACGTTGAATATTGTGTTACCGCAACACAAAACTACGAAAGGTGACTTGGCAATGGATGAGACAAAATACTGTCCACTGAAGATGCTTCAAAAGAGAAAAACGCGTCTGGTCTAAATAAGACGCTTTTTACAGTTGCAGAAGAGGAATATATTTCAATACCATTGGTAAATTGGGACTGTGGAACATAAACAAGAAATAGAACATGAGTACCATTGTGTATGTGCCTTACCTTTCATTGATTGAAGTGCTTTAAAATAAAACCAAACGCGCCCGGTGTAAATAAAACTTTCATTACATCTGGGAAAGACAGAATTTTTATCAATATTACATACGACACCTATCTGGTACTTAAATTAAACGAGATATTGTTATACAGTAAATTTTATATGAAATTTTATGTATCTTGTCCACATTTCATTCTCAACATTGTGGCAACTAAAATCGACCACACGGAAAGTATACGCTATGGACTTCTACCTCTGAAAACTTCTTCAAAATTTCGTGCAATGGTTTACTACATTTAATGCTGCACAATAACTGCGTTGAACATCGAAACAAAATCAAGTCATTTATGGGGGAAGGTATCAGTCAAGAAGATGTGTAAAAATCAAATTTTTTGGCCAAATAGTTTTTGTGAAATCGAATGATAAGTGTGTCAAAGCAGTCGGAACACCATGTGTCTGCACAGGCGAGCAGTGCAGTGATGACAAAATCGCGCACAGCGCGGAATGCGGGGAGCACGTCTCTGTAGCAGCGAAAGGGTTAATGAAGAGACAAAGCACTAGAAATTTCAAAAAATTACATTCAAACGAATAAAACTCATGAAGTAAGACACTTCGATATTGTTTTTAAGTAAAGAGAATGTTAAGCAGCATCCAAGGTTTGAACTCAGGATCTTTCACTTAGCAGCCCAACACCTTAACCACAACGCTAACGTAGCTCGTCGGACGCTGAAACTATTAGACGACTCTAACACGTCACGCAAAATACCGATAAACGCTGTTGGTATGACAATGAATTACTCACGCTTCGTCGAAGTACAATAGGAAATTAACAATTACCGCTGTTCTTTATTGCGAAAAAGCGGTTCGTGAGATTTATACAAACGCCTTTTCTTGCTATCGCCTGAATTAGGAGGCTTATTGCTTGTTTGGTTTAATTAATTAATAGAATATGAAGTAACTGGTATAAAGAATGCCTTTTTCAAACATTGTATAAAAGAAAGTCTGCTATCAAGACATTGCTTTTGTTCTATTGCTTTTTTGATGACTGAACGTTTCTAAAACTGAAAACACTCATCCATGCTCTGTACTGCAGTCGAGATCTGGCAACGTCATTCTCTGTTCATTGGTTGACTGTTTTTTGTGACGTCAGATGCGCAGAAGCAGAGCGAACCTAAACTCGGCTGCCGACATAAATGATGCGCACTACAGCATTAGGTAACTGTGGCGTAAGGGTAGTGTAAGCAGTTCAACTATACATCTGACGAAAAGATCCTGTGTTTGATTCCTCTTCGTTCTTTTATTTTTACTGACTGATTTACCATTCTGTATATTAAGTTTTATACAGTCGGCACGGTAGCTCAGCATGTTCGGTCAGAGGGCTAGCTGCCCTATGTAATAAAAAAAACCGAGTTGCTCGATCAACAACAAACTTAACGGATGTCTTATGACATTCGTCCTGAGCAGATGCAACTAACAAAATGAGATTAAAAAAAATAAAACTATACATCCGACGAAAAGATTCTGTGTTCGATTCCTGTTCGTTCTTTTATTTTTACTGACTCATTTACGATCCTGTATATTATGTTTTATGCATACAGTTTACATTGTATCACTAAGTATATTTTTAAGGTCTTGCCAAAGAACTTGATCTTCAAACCTATCCCAGAATATCATACACATTTAATTCCTAATAAATTACAATGAACCACGAAATTTTACAGGTATTTGATGTTGCAACGTAATTCATCAGCAGTCAATGTTAAGGCCAAGCGTTTCAATTACTATAAATAGTATGTGAAAGTAAAGCTTACAAATTTTTTGAAAAGAAAGTCAAACGTTTTGTGTAATGATTTGTCTAAAAGTATGAAATAAAAAATACTAGGGAAACATCTGGTGCACTTCTTTTCTGTTCATGATTTCAAGCATCATTCAAAGGCACGTAGAATGTTTCTCTGATCTACTTATTTCTTTTACACGATTCATTTCATAAAATATTTGACTGATTTCTTCTATTTTTGAATTTCAAGTTTTATTCAGAAAGCATGATATTACTTATACCTCGTTTGCCTTCCTAGCACACTTGATTTGAAGGAAGCCTTTTTGACATTTTAAATACCGCACCAATGTATTTTTTTATGTGCAAAATAGCTAGGTCTTGAACAGATGACATTTTTGACACTTCATTTTCGTGAAATATTTCAATTTTCCCTCAGCTTATTAATTAAGTTTTCGTTCATTACCCTGATTACTTTCAAGGAGTTAAATATTTACATGCCAAGCTAGACCCCATGCTGGTCCTCGATACCTCGTTTACCTGCTTCTCTCCCTTTGTTTGGCTATGAAAATTTGGACAAAACCTCATGGTGTAAGTTATAGGGAGTCTTGTTTTCGCTCTGCTCACGCGTTTACAAAAACGTATCGAATGTTAATCATATGATAAAATAGACCTTTCTGCGTGCTGTCATTTGCAAAATTCGTCTTTTCAATTTCTTGAAACTTTTATGAGATACGACGATTTTTACGACCACGATTTGCGAAGCGCAGGAAAGTTCGGACGCGCCGCGAACGACCCGTCCGAGATATAGCAACCAATATCTGAAGAATGAAAAGGGATATCACTCCGATCTCAACTTCAAATACAAATTTAGATATATTGGTTACATTTCATACGCAATAATGTATGGCCATAAATGAACTATACGGAAAGTTTACACAATGTGATTTTGGCTCTGCAAATTCTTAAAAATTTCCTGCATCCATGTACTCAATTTCGTGCAGCACAGTAGCTATGACGAATAACGAAAATAAATTCTACCCTTTATCATTTAAGGATATCAAGCTATATGTTGCGGAAGAATCAAATTTTTCACCGAATAGTTTTCTTAAAATCGGATGTTAAGTAATTCATAGTTGCCGTCGCGTCCGCTCCACTGCTTTGTCGCTCTGTGTCGCGTGCGCTGCAACGGCAAGATTCAAACACATTTGAATTCAAACGTCGCCAGTTACAGCGGGAGACAGGCAGGGACACAGATGTCGCTCACGTACGACACTTCCTTAAATACAGCTGTGGTTGTCTTTTGTTGCCTGAAGCTGTCGCGCGCTCGCTTATGTCGCTCACTTAGGACATGGCCTGTACAGTTCAAACTCGAGTAATATAGGAAGACCTGAGCATCTGGGAAAGAGAGTACAACACCGCAACTGACCAAACAGTGCAACGAATAGCTAGACAAGAGACCAAGAATACACCTCTACTAAGAAAACCAAGCGAAGCGAGGACCAAGTTAAAGAATTTTAAGAGCAACAAAGCACTTGGACTGGATGCAATAAATGAACAGCTCAAGAGACTATGGAGAAACCACACTTCCTACTGACTAGAATTTACAACAGCTGCTTGCTTAATTGTTATTTTCCGAAAAAATGGCAGCTGGCACACATCATTCCTATTCCAAAACCAAGGAAAGATTTAATTCAATCTGTCAATCACAGACTAGTCGCCGGCCGTGGTGGTCTCGCGGTTCTGGGCGCGCAGTCTGGAACGGTGCGACTGCTACGGTCGCAGGTTCGAATCCTGTCTCGGGCATGGATGTGTGTGATGTCGTTAGGTTAGTTAGGTTTAAGTAGTTCTAAGTTCTAGGGGACTGATGACCACAGCAGTTGAGTCCCATAGTGCTCAGAGCCATTTGAACCACAGACTAGTCATTTTACTGAACAGTCCTGGAAAAACTTTCGAAAGGATCGATAAAGACAGACTTCAAGACATTTTAACCAGAACAGTATGTGTTGCAGCGGAAGATTTCGGCCGAGCTCCAAGTATTGACAATTATGGAAAATGTGATGAAGAGTTCGATACAACAACCTCAATGGCTACTGTTTTTCTAGACGTGCAACAAGGTATGGAGTGAGGACTTGTTACTGAAGATGTGAGATGATACAATTATATTAAATTCATAGTAAGCTTTCTCATCAACAGAAAAATGCGAGTACAAACAGGAAGCATCATATTGGGGATCAAACTCATAGAGGCAGGAATTCCACAGGGCTTGGTCTAGTCACTACCCTTGTTTACAATCTACATCAACAGCATCCCGACGGTTCCAAACATTCAGCTAGCACAGTTCACTGATGATACTGCGTACTTTACAAGTGGACGCCAACATCAGAAAACTACAGACACCACTGAACCTCACTACAGAGTGGTGCAGGCATAACAAGATTCTCATGGCCAAAACAATGGCAATAAACCTTACCAAAAAAGTACACATCTAGACAGAAATCTCACTATCCAAGGGCAGGAGGTACCGTGGAGCTCAACTGTCAAGTATCTAGGAGTCACACTGGATCGGTACCTTTTTTTCATAGACATTTGCAAGACCTAATACTTAAAGCCTCCAGTATGGAGTCGAAACTGATTCCACTATTCAGCAGCAGTAGGGAGCTAAACGTCTCAGCAAAAGTTAGACTCCACAAAGCAGCTGTATTATAAAAATTCCTTTATGAGAGAACACCATGGGACCTCACTAACAAGACCCAAATACAGCACATCCAGGTATTAAAAAATATAAAGTCCTTCAGTGAATACTTAAGGCTTCACAGTACATGTGCATCCAGACACTGCATCAGGAACTCAATATGTAACATATTGCAGAAATGATCCAACTCAGGTCTACAAAAATTCATGAGAAGTTAGACCAAGTCAGACATGTACATCACATCTGAGAAGTAGGTACTATGAGAGCAGGACCCTGGCATCAGTACAGAGTCCCCAAGGCATTAGTTGAGTAAGAAATTAGAAATGAGACACTACAAACAAAGAAACAAACCCTCAGAGGTGGCATTAAAAGTACTCCCAAGTGCAAAAAATAAAGTGATGAAAACTAAACCTTTCCCTATCACTTAGAAGTGGAGATAACTGAATATGCGGTGGAGCTTAAAAAAAAAAAAGAAGTGCGAAGTTAGTTACTGTCCTATACTTCAAGTCAGCAGAACCAGGAGTTCAGTTCCAGCACTTTCAATTGCCAGTACCAGCAGTTTCGTTTCGGCGATCCACGGCAGTAGACTCGGCCCAATTTGCCCTCGTCTGTACCAGCAGCATGCCAACCATCAGACGCTGGCAACACTGGCCCAACAATGTCCCAGGTCTTCGCAACGCTGTCTACAATGACTATACTGTTCGTCGTGTAGGCGCATCACAGACAATGTTACAGGAGATATATTTCTGTTGTAGAGTATGTAGTTGGTTCAATATTCATCCAAGGACATTAAAATTCAGTTTTGTTTTGTTAATAAAGTGTTATTCATTAAAAGTGTCTTCGAGCACTCCTCAGTACAGGAATATATCATATTTTAGGTCCCCACAAAATGTTACACCCAGGTATTTGTGCGAGTTATCGATTCCGACTGTGACTCACTGATGTAGTCATAGGATGCAACGTTTTTTCGTTTAGTGAAGTGCTCGTTTTTACATTTCCGAACATTCAAAACAAGTTGTCAGACTTTGCACCATTTTGAAATCTTATCAAGATATGACCGAATATTTGTGCAGCTTGTTTCATTATAAAGTATGGGCGAGAAGTCCCTATAACACTGTAACCCATGTTTAGCATCAAATCTTAATATGCAGGTTGGTAGCTATGTTACTTCTTATCAATTGTTCGGAACCATTGTTGTAATTTATGTTTACATGTTTTCATAGTCGCATCAGGACTGGCAGATGTCAGCAGTCATAGTTATGCAACTAAGGAGAGCTTAGTGACAAGTGTGTGGGTGCACGAGCGACACCACATGGGGCAGACAATGAGACAGATTGTGGGAACATTCCAGAAAAGGCTTAATGAGGCTACACCGCGAAAGGCAACACTCTTGGGTTGTGTGAGCATACAAGCTGTGGGGGGAGATTAGAGCGGCAGTTTCCCACTGCAGAGCACATGGCTGGCAGCTGCTACGGGGCCGTGGCGAGCGCCTAGCGTTTACGTGGCCTTGGAAAAACCCGAGCGGAAGCTTGACAGGGGGGCGTATGGCCGTGTGGAGGAATTTATATGCCAGAGAAAAACTGATAAAAACAGAACGAAGAGTAACACGGAGGTGTGAGTAGGCACACATGGGCAGAAAAATATGTAAAGCTAAATTATCTAGATGCACCACAAAAATGTGTAGTACTGTAAAAGTTATTGTTGTCTAAAAATTGTAAATTTACAAAAGTTCAAAATTTGATATCTCGGCAACGCTTTGGACGATAAATATGAAAAAAGTGTTTATGGCTGCCATTAGTAGAGCTGCACCGAGCAATCATAGCCAGTTTAGCATAATATGTACCATTTTTGAATGAGATGTCAGAATATGGGATTCGACTGAGAAAAACTGTGTTTTGGTAATAAATAAATTTAAAGAGACGAAACTAGCAGCAGAATTCTAAAGTTTAAAGTGGAAGGTGAGTAATTAAGTATGTATTTTTATTTGTTTATTTATGTTTAGAATCAAAAAGGTGGAGGGAGGCCAAGAGATAAATACACTAAGCAGATTCAGAAGGATATAGGTTGCACACGGTACTGAGAAATGAAGAAACTTGCACAGGATAGAGTAGCATGGAGTGCTGCATCAAACCAGTCTCAGGACTGAAGACCACAACAACAACAACAGTATCAAAAATCCAGAAAAAGCAAAATCACACCACAAGAACATTATTTATGCAACACGGTGGCCAATACAAAAAATTGGACTTTAGATTGTCATTGCACGGATAATTTCCATATTTTTCAATGTTTCATATACATTATTGCGTTTTGTTTTAGAATATTCGTAATTTTTTGTCAAACATTTTTTGAGTTAGACAGTCGTTTGGAGGGCCCATAGAGCGGCCGTCTTTGAGGGGAGTTGAGTTTGAGCGACGCCAAGAGCCTGACGTGTCTCCCATCTGGGGATAGTATTGGATCGGTAGCCACGATCGGGGACAGGTATGTATGTAGCGACGTTAAAAACGATCAAGTTGAGCACGATATAATGGTTTACAACAGCAGACAACAGTGTATTTTGTGAACTGTGAAGGGACTGTCGAGTGCCTTGATCGAAACATATGAATTTTATAGTTGAGTGTTGTATCATCAGTCATTGACGGCCGCCCTTATGTAATAAAAGACCGTCAGACTCCAATTTATGTGTTTAGTCAATATACTGAAGACTGTTATTGGAAAAATAGAAATAAACTACTAGTTCAAATTATATATCAACAAGAGTGACTCAATATTTTTAAATCACACAGCAATCTCTGCCTCTATTGTTTATTATATTTTATTTCAGTGTGAAAATTGAGTTTATGATGTGTGAGAGTATCGGAACAACCTGCGTTCTATGTCACAGTACTGTTATCCGAGATGCCAGCGATGACGTCATCCAAGATGGCGGCCGTAATTCAAGATGGTGGATTTTGGCGGGAATTTTTAATTTTGGCGGGAAAGTTCCACGCCCCACTTCCCGAGAAAAATGATGCGACGTTTAAATTTCAGCAGGTTAATGCACCACACCTCACTTATCTCTACTAAGCAAAGAAAATGCTAGGAAAAAAGTACTTGTCTTTATTATTTAGCCAGTTTCAAGAATTTTTCACGAGCTCCAGAGCCCAACTGGCTTAGTTCATATAGGTGATACCAGAGGGTGCTCTCCTGACATCAGGTCAAGATGCGAGTAGCGGTATTCAAGATGACGGCACCCACTGTGTTCACCGCAAGCTCCAGAGCCCAACTGACTTAGTTCACATCGTGGCCATTTCAATTTTATTCAATAAGTCAATTTACATTTTCAATATTTAATGATCAAATGAGAAGTTACACATTTTCCCACTATCAGCACAGTGTTCATTCATGACCTAGCAACCCCCACCCCTAGAATGCTGCACTCCTACTGGCTACTGCATTAGTCATGTGATTCGACTTCATTGTACCCAGCACTTGGAATCAATTTTCACCAGTGCCACACCCACCCGGGCTTGGAATCAAATACTTAAATTCTCAACCACGATCCTCAACCCAGCACCACACACACTTACCGACCCATGTTGGCGGGCTGACGTGCACTAACATGTACTAACGTGTACTAACATGCACAGTGCATGATATCATCCGAGATGGTGGGGTGAAATGACGGGAAAATAGATCTGAACACAAGTGTTTATTTTGCAGGCAGTGTCTCCACCACGAGGTTTACTGTCCAACTGAAATAGTACACGTTACTGCCATCAGATCGTACTGTCATCCCTCCTATGACCTAATCCCAGATGGTGGTCTAAGGGGCGAGAATTATGCTAAAATTACTGAGGCTACGCTAGGCTGCTGGGGAGAGTAAGGAAGGAGTCCTCTCTGTTTACTTTCGAACAGTTTATTTAGAGATCGAATATATTTATCACACTGCGGCAAAACACTCTCCATCCTATGCTTGCGCTCACAATACACAATCTGCAGACACGCAAACAACTCCTAATTTACGCAAATAATTTAATTATGGACATTCATACTCCTCCTACGTAATTCAGCATAGGTGTGTCTAGAAAAATGGCTCAAATGCCTCTGAGCACTATGGAACTTAACTGCTGAGGTCACCGGTGCCATAGACTTTGAACTACTTAAACCTAACTAACCTAAGGACATCACACAGATCCATGCCCGAGGCAGGATTCGAATCTGCGACCGTAGCAGTCGCGCGGTGCCAGACTGTAGCACCTAGAACCGCTCGGCCACCGCGGCCGGCGGTGTGTCTAGACACACTCAGTACTCGTAAACTGTCCAAATAACTCATAGCCCAGCCTACACACCTGTTCACAAAATAATTCAATCAACGCTCGCAAGCACCCTCCGCCGACCCCTGTCCAGCAGAGCACATAGGCAAGCCCAACGACGTGGCGCGGCCGTCAGCTGTCACACCACGCACAGGCACCCGGCCGTGTCCTGCAAGCAGCGGCATCTCATTCGTACTTCATTTCTGATAAATTCCTATCCAAATACGTGTTCACCTAGACGCCTACGATGACGCAGTCGGGCGGGAGCGAATACATATTTACGGAGCACAAACGCTAGAATCTCGTTCGCGCGCATTTGCGGTCGACGCGGCCGTCAGCTGTCAAAGCACACACAGACGTCCGTTTTGAGTGCGCTCCGTCACAGACCCAAGCCGCGGCCGCCAAACACAGGTGAAAGTCTGCTCTATACAGTCCCCATTACACCGACGTCGCAGAATTCCAAGGTGCAGCCCATACTCAGGCCAGAAATGTTCTTTACCGTGGATAGCAGAGTAGCGCAGCACGCTTCCATCTAACGCAACATACGTGTGACGTGTTCAGCTGTGCTTGCCCACCCCAGTATGGCTCACGCCGCGTCTCTCGGCGAGACGTCCGTGTGGCGGCTCGCCATGTAACAAAAAAAAATGGTTCAAATGGCTCTGAACACTATGGGACTCAACTTCTGAGGTCACCAGTCCCCTAGAACTTAGAACTACTTAAGCCTAACTAACCTATGGACATCACACACATCCATGCCCGAGGCAGGTTTCGAACCTGCGACCGTAGCGGCCTCGCGGTTCCAGACTGTAGCGCCTAGAACCGCTCGGTCACTCCGGTCAGCGCCATGTAACAACGCTCCCAATCTTATTCTTACGTCACATTGCTTCGTAAAAAAGAATAATAGCCAACTCGAGCTCTCCGGAATTGCATATTCTCCCATAAATAGTTAACGCTAGCTTTCTATATGTCCCAGGTTGTATGCACGGAAATTCCTACTCTAACAGAACCTCCTTACGAAAATAACATCGAATGCACTCACCCCAGCGCTCTTAACGTCTTTCCTATCCATATTTCAACATACGCAAACATTCCCTCCGCTGTGTACAGACCCCTGTATCCCAGCACAAACGATCGAGCATTCTGATTTGCTCTTATCGAATTTACATGCCCAATTACTTATGCAGCCGGTATCGAAGCACGATCCATCTATTCTTTTTGGTGCTTTCAGCCATTATAGTACACAGAAAGCTAAACTGCATTCGCATTTAAACCCGCAAAATTCTCTCCCCAGTATCAAATACATACCAGACTCACAAGTATATTACAAACTGTAACTACAATTAAATATTACTATTCCTGCTACAGTCTGACACCAATCAATGTACATGTAATCTCTCCTCTTGACGACAGCACTTCAGTATTTATATCGAATATAATTTTCCACCAAAAAATTCTCACTCATTCCCTCATGGTTATCAACCTGCTCAATCTATACGCCCCTCACGATAGGACACACATTTATCCTCTCTAGTCATGCCATAACATCAACTATACTATCTTTGCAATGCAATATATACACAGTGTAAGCCAGAATAACTTTACAGTAAGATATATACACATTTTAGACGAACAGTGCAGTTATCTTTTATATCTGTAGAGCACCTGAAAAAATTTCGTCTACAGATCATCAAATACATACCAGACTCGCAAGAATATTGGAGCGTGAAACCGATCACAATCCCAGCAATATATCACGGAATACCTTCTCGATCTAGTAAACATAAAGTTCACATCTCCCATTATACAAAATCACCCCTTTTACATCAACGAACTGAAGTCACTCTTATAACTGTTCTACAAATTCGCGATCGTTTCCCCTCGACACAAACGTGTTACTGTCTCTGCTTCCTTGCCTGCTCGCTTTTCTATGCACACCTCCATACGCGGGGATCACAAGAACACACGTATTTTTTCTATAATATTATACCATTTTCGCTATACTTCTCGATATCAAGTACACAGCAGTAGCCTCCCGATAGCTAACGCAACATAATTCCCGACATATAGACTCGAAATCATTTCTCTGTAAACACGAAACATTAGCTACGTGGAGTGTCCTCTAGACCACTGAGTAACTAGAAACAAACATATGAAAAATCATATTTCCAACAGTGAGTACTGATCTCTCTAATCTAACACCGAGCGAGGTGGCGCAGTGGTTAGCACACTGGACTCGCATTCGGAAGGACGACGGTTCAATCCCGTCTCCGGCCATCCTGATTTAGGTTTTCCGTGATTTCCCTAAATCGCTTCAGGCAAATGCCGGGATGATTCCTTTGAAAGGGCACAGCCGATTTCCTTCCCAGTCCTTCCCTAACCCGAGCTTGCGCTCCGTCTCTAATGACCTCGTTGTCGACGGGACGTTAAACACTAACCACCACCCACCACCATCTAATCTAACATACTCCAAATCATCCATATAATTTACAAGCCAACTAAGGTCCTTCCCATGTCTAGAGAACAGGGAAAAGTATCTTCCACACACCACATTCGATCTTCTCTCAACTAAATAAAGACGTGAAATGTGCACAAACAGTTAACTGAACAATTCACATGGGTGGGAATAGAACATCGCAATCGTACCATCTTCTCAAAGTTTCACTTGATCATGAAAGCCGCCCCACACATACTAAGTATTAGTCCGCTATCTCGCCGTCTAGACAAGGGCAAAGTTAACTCATATACATTCCTACAATCCAACAGGCCTCTACATTCGTACATATGCTGCTATTAACAGGAAACATGAATCACTACCACCAAGGACTTTTCAAAGTCGGATTCATTCCGGAAAACTGGTCGCATATATGTTTATCATTATACTTACAATTAAATGTTACGATCCCGCTCCCCCCATTGTTACCACAGTACTCCAAGCCAAATCTTACCTTCCCTGCATAGGGCACAGTCATCTCCTTTCCTCAAACACACATACTTTATAAACCTGATGCTCGAATGCGAACATATCACGCACCCACCAATACTACTAAGTATATTACTTTGTCAATAACTGCTTGCCTACCATACCAATTAATAGTGGTCGAAAATCAGCGATGGGCATACGTGTGTCTTAAGTTCTTCTTTCGAGTCCTACCACTGTGTCCTAGAAAGAGACACGTAATCGGCGAGATGTTAAAGAAAAAACCGATCCTAGCAACTAGCACATGTTATTGTCACAATCAGTGATGGTTCTACAGGTGCACACAAGTATCCATGTTAAAATCTATACCCGATTTACGAATCGAGGTGCGACATTACCTCTGAATGAGGTGTTTTTTTTCTGGACAAACACCGTGGTGGTGATCGTAGGAATACGTATTATCAGCCAACGATGCAGCCTAGGGATAAAATCACTGAACTTTGAAAGTGATTCGGCTAAGGATCGTGGTACGTACGTGGTATTTGCGACTCCCTCACACACCCCAACTTGATAATTCTTTAGTATTTGTAACGCACTCTATCTCGACATCATATCAGAGGTTCTGCGAATATCTGCCGAGCTATAGGCGATGACTGATTGAGAAGGAACACAAAGAGTAGTAGTAGATGATGTGTTGACTGAGTTCCTAAGAAGAAAAATGTACACTACCTTCTCAGATCTCTAATGTTACGCTATATGTTCGAAATGATGTCAACCGTTTGGAATCACCTCTCTCCATTCAAACACATACCTGCATCGGATTACAATCACTACTCAGTCATATTTGTCGCACTTTCATATCTCGAAACGAGTGACCTTTCCCAAAACTAACTTCTACAGTGAAATTCAAACGTGGTTTCAGTCACCCCCTACACGCCGTGCAACTGATACCATTTCTACAGCTTCGCGCATGTGATCGATCCAATTTAAGTCTGAACTGAGCAGAAGTCGGAGAAAGACACATCCACCACCTTCAGGAACCTGTGTAGAAGCAGAACGAACTGAATTACTGCAACAGGACCGTATTTTACCATTCGGTGGAAATGCACGCAATGTGGTACGTCCCCAAACTAGATACAAGTACAACAGATCCACGTCCATTCAAATCAATCAGCCCAACAGATAAAAATTACGATCTATAAAAGCTCATACGAATTAGAAGTCCCCAAGGCACTGATGCGGGTGCAATGATACATGGCTGCGGTCGGCCTCCACTGTGGCGGAACAGATTTTACAATACTTCCCACAATAGCTTAGCGTGCAGCCATCCAAGAATTCCTAACCGTATAACCCCTTCCTCACCTCAAACTGCTACTGGTACTGCTGCTGTATTTATGACACGATTCTATTAAATATACAGGCACAGCCGAGGCCACTTTAAACTTAGATCACCTATACTCTAGGCGAATTATCGTATGACACGCTCCCTCTGGTCCTGGTTAGTTATCTCAAACACTATTTTCTAACACCCTTTTGTACAACGCAAAACATCTCGCTCCTCGCCACGAGTTCGATGCCTGTGTTATGTTCTAAACTAACATTAAGACGCCGTGATACAAGAACTCTCACAGAAAACTAGACATCGCACGGTGTAAATCATTTTGTTACTGCAACTACCATAACACGCCACACATCTCCTTATTTTAAATAAAAACCCGCTACAACATAACGAAAGTAGAAGACTTTTATGGTGTTGGCGCAGATCTCCAAACTGATGTCTGAAAGCGAATGACGACCTATACGTTTAGACTTGTCTCTCAACTGACGGAATAGCTGACGACTATGTATTCCCTTTTGACTCACTCCTCATATTGCACTCACGCGACTGATGACCTAAGATGTTAAGTCCCATATTGCTCAGAGCCATCTTGCACTCACGCACACGATCACTGTTTTGCTGCTAGCAACCACCGCAAGTTGCCGTCCATCCACGAAAACTTTTTCCCCAAATCAAACAAGCCATATCAGTGAATCATTGTCTGCTAACCAACGCAGGAATGGGATGGAAAAGACACCATCCATGTACTCTAATAATAAACATGAAACTTAGTAGCACGAACAAATTTACACTAACTTCAACACCGGCCAATCGTGTGACAGCATGTTTCCTCAATTTCAGTATCACAGCTAAACCATCCATTCTCTACTTTGCGAGTAAGACCTCGAGATAGTACTTAATTTACGATCCATCTCTCTGCGTATGGGACTCACAGAGCATTCTCCTCGTCTTATGATAAAAGACCATCCTCACACTGTCACTGACCAACTCGCCCTGCACCACAGTTAGAGAATTAATCTCCAACCGATCAGAGGAAGACCGGTGCACTCTCGTCTCGTAAATGAATAGAGCTTTCCTAGTCCTAATCCGTGCAAGTGCATGAGATTTCTCGAAATATGCTCATGTTCAGGAGATTAGCACTTCTTATCGATGTATAGTAACAGATTACAAACTGCCATAGTGTAATAGCACACATTTAAGAAGAACAAGAAAAGACATTTCTATACACGATGGAGTTCGAAACTAATCGAGTTGGACACATTTTTACCTAAATCAATGAAGCTATCAACTCTAAATTATTGTTCTAGAGTCTAGGATCTGTACCTGGAAGGTATTGGTAAGAGAGAGAACATATACACACGCACTCCTAAGAATACTACGTTCTGCACTTAAAAACGGGCTATAATGCTAGATCGAATAGCTTTCCGGCTTATCGGACATACATCCTTCTTCACAGTTTCTCTACGCTGAACTATCTTATCGAATCGTAAAACGAAGGTATTGGTAAGAGAGAGAACATATACACACGCACTCCTAAGACTACTACGTTCTGCACTTAAAAACGGGCTATAATGCTAGATCGAATAGCTTTCCGGCTTATCTGACATACATCCTTCTTCACAGTTTCTCTACGCTGAACTATCTTATCGAATCGTAAAACGAAGGTATTGGTAAGAGAGAGAACATATACACACGCACTCCTAAGACTACTACATTCTACACTTAAAAACGGGCTATAATGCTGGATCGAATAGCTTTCCGGCTTATCGGACATACATCCTTCTTCACAGTTTCTCTACGCTGAACTATCTTATCGAATCGTAAAACGAAGGTATTGGTAAGAGAGAGAACATATACACACGCACTCCTAAGACTACTACGTTCTGCACTTAAAAACGGGCTATAATGCTAGATCGAATAGCTTTCCGGCTTATCGGACATACATCCTTCTTCACAGTTTCTCTACGCTGAACTATCTTATCGAATCGTAAAACGAAGGTATTGGTAAGAGAGAGAACATATACACACGCACTCCTAAGACTACTACGTTCTGCACTTAAAAACGGGCTATAATGCTAGATCGAATAGCTTTCCGGCTTATCGGACATACATCCTTCTTCACAGTTTCTCTATGCTGAACTATCTTATCGAATCGTAAAACGAAGGTATTGGTAAGAGAGAGAACATATACACACGCACTCCTAAGACTACTACGTTCTGCACTTATAAACGGGCTATAATGCTAGATTGAATCGCTTTCCGGCTTATCGGACTTACATCCTTCTTCACAGTTTCTCTACGCTGAACTATCTTATCGAATCGTAAAATGAAGGTATTGGTAAGAGAGAGAACATATACACACGCACTCCTAAGACTACTACGTTCTGCACTTAAAAACGGGCTATAATGCTAGATCGAATAGCTTTCTGGCTTATCGGACATACATCCTTCTTCACAGTTTCTCTACGCTGAACTATCTTATCGAATCGTAAAATGAAGGTATTGGTAAGAGAGAGAACATATACACACGCACTCCTAAGACTACTACGTTCTGCACTTAAAAACGGGCTATAATGCTAGATCGAATAGCTTTCCGGCTTATCGGACATACATCCTTCTTCACAGTTTCTCTACGCTGAACTATCTTATCGAATCGTAAAACGAAGGTATTGGTAAGAGAGAGAACATATACACACGCACTCCTAAGACTACTACGTTCTGCACTTAAAAACGGGCTATAATGCTAGATCGAATAGCTTTCCGGCTTATCGGACATACATCCTTCTTCACAGTTTCTCTACGCTGAACTATCTTATCGAATCGTAAAACGAAGGTATTGGTAAGAGAGAGAACATATACACACGCACTCCTAAGACTACTACGTTCTGCACTTATAAACGGGCTATAATGCTAGATCAAATCGCTTTCTGGCTTATCGGACATACATCCTTCTTCACAGTTTCTCTACGCTGAACTATCTTATCGAATCGTAAAATAAAGGTATTGGTAAGAGAGAGAACATATACACACGCACTCCTAAGACTACTACGTTCTGCACTTAAAAACGGGCTATAATGCTAGATCGAATAGCTTTCTGGCTTATCGGACATACATCCTTCTTCACAGTTTCTCTACGCTGAACTATCTTATCGAATCGTAAAACGAAGGTATTGGTAAGAGAGAGAACATATACACACGCACTCCTAAGACTACTACGTTCTGCACTTAAAAACGGGCTATAATGCTAGATCGAATAGCTTTCTGGCTTATCGGACATACATCCTTCTTCACAGTTTCTCTATGCTGAACTATCTTATCGAATCGTAAAACGAAGTTATTGGTAAGAGAGAGAACATATACACACGCACTCCTAAGACTACTACGTTCTGCACTTAAAAACGGGCTATAATGCTAGATCGAATAGCTTTCCGGCTTATCGGACATACATCCTTCTTCACAGTTTCTCTACGCTGAACTATCTTATCGAATCGTAAAACGAAGGTATTGGTAAGAGAGAGAACATATACACACACACTCCTAAGACTACTACGTTCTGCACTTAAAAACTGGCTATAATGCTAGATCGAATCGCTTTCCGGCTTATCGGACATACATCCTTCTTCACAGTTTCTCTACGCTGAACTATCTTATCGAATCGTAAAACGAAGGTATTGGTAAGAGAGAGAACATATACACACGCACTCCTAAGACTACTACGTTCTGCACTTAAAAACGGGCTATAATGCTAGATCGAATCGCTTTTCGGCTTATCGGACATACATCCTTCTTCACAGTTTCTCTACGCTGAACTATCTTATCGAATCGTAAAACGAAGGTATTGGTAAGAGAGAGAACATATACACACGCACTCCTAAGACTACTACGTTGTGCACTTAAAAACGGGCTATAATGCTAGATCGAATAGCTTTCCGGCTTATCGGACATACATCCTTCTTCACAGTTTCTCTACGCTGAACTATCTTATGGAATCGTAAAACGAAGGTATTGGTAAGAGAGAGAACATATACACACGCACTCCTAAGACTACTACGTTCTACATCTACATCTACATCTACATCTACATCCGTACTCCGCAAGCCACCTGACGGTGTGTGGCGGAGGGTACCCTGAGTACCTCTATCGGTTCTCCCTTCTATTCCAGTCTCGTATTGTACGTGGAAAGAAGGATTGTCGGTATGCTTCTGTGTGGGCTCTAATCTCTCTGATTTTATCCTCATGGTCTCTTCGCGAGATATACGTAGGAGGGAGCAATATACTGCTTGACTCTTCGGTGAAGGTATGTTCTCGAAACTTTAACAAAAGCCCGTACCGAGCTACTGAGCGTCTCTCCTGCAGAGTCTTCCACTGGAGTTTATCTATCATCTCCGTAACGCTTTCGCAATTACTAAATGATCCTGTAACGAAGCGCGCTGCTCTCCGTTGGATCTTCTCTATATCTTCTATCAACCCTACCTGGTGCGGATCCCACACTGCTGAGCAGTATTCAAGCATTGGGCGAACAAGTGTACTGTAACCTACTTCCTTTGTTGTCGGATTGCATTTCCTTAGGATTCTTCCAATGAATCTCAGTCTGGCATCTGCTTTACCGACGATCAACTTTATATGATCATTCCATTTTAAATCACTCCTAATGCGTACTCCCAGATAATTTATGGAATTAACTGCTTCCAGTTGCTGACCTGCTATTTTGTAGCTAAATGATAAGGGACCTATCTTTCTATGTATTCGCATCACATTACACTTCGCTACATTGAGATTCAATTGCCATTCCGTGCACCATGCGTCAATTCGCTGCAGATCCTCCTGCATTTCAGTACAATTTTCCATTGTTGCAACCTCTCGAAACACCACAGCATCATCTGCAAAAAGCCTCAGTGAACTTCCGATGTCATCCACCAGGTCATTTATGTATATTGTGAACAGCAACGGTCCTATGACACTCCCCTGCGGCACACCTGAAATCACTCTTACTTCGGAAGACTTCTCTCCATTGAGAATGACATGCTGCGTTCTGTTATTTAGGAACTCTTCAATCCAATCACACAATTGATCTGATAGTCCGTATGCTCTTACTTTGTTCATTAAACGACTGTGGGGAACTGTGTCAAACGCCTTGCGGAAGTCAAGAAACACGGCATCTACCTGTGAACCCGTGTCTAAGGCCCTCTGAGTCTCGTGGACGAATAGCGCGAGCTGGGTTTCACACGATCGTTTTTTTCGAAACCCATGCTGATTCCTACAGAGTAGATTTCTAGTCTCCAGAAAAGACATTATACTCGAACATAATACGTGTTCCAAAATTCTACAACTGATCGACGTTAGAGATATAGGTCTATAGTTCTGCACATCTGTTCGACGTCCCTTCTTGAGAACGGGGATGACCTGTGCCCTTTTCCAATCCTTTGGAACGCTTCGCTCTTCTAGAGACCTACGGTACACCGCTGCAAGAAGGGGGGCAAGTTCCTTCGCGTACTCTGTGTAAAATCGAACTGGTATCCCATCAGGACCAGCGGCCTTTCCTCTTTTGAGCGATTTTAATTGTTTCTCTATCCCTCTGTCGTCTACTTCGATATCTACCATTTTGTCAACTGTGCGACAATCTAGAGAAGGAAGCACAGTGCAGTCTTCCTCTGTGAAACAGCTTTGGAAGAAGACATTTAGTAATTCGGCCTTTAGTCTGTCATCCTCTGTTTCAGTACCATTTTGGTCACAGAGTGTCTGGACATTTTGTTTTGATCCACCTACCGCTTTGACATAGGACCAAAATTTCTTAGGATTTTCTGCCAAGTCAGTACATAGAACTTTACTTTCGAATTCATTGAAAGCCTCTCGCATAGCCCTCCTCACACTACATTTCGCTTCGCGTAATTTTTGTTTGTCTGCAAGGCTTTGGCTATGTTTATGTTTGCTGTGAAGTTCCCTTTGCTTCCGCAGCAGTTTTCTAACTCGGTTGTTGTACCACGGTGGCTCTTTTCCATCTCTTACGATCTTGCTTGGCACATACTCATCTAACGCATATTGTACCATGGTTTTGAACTTTGTCCACTGATCCTCAACACTATCTGCACTTGAGACAAAACTTTTGTGTTGAGCCGTCAGGTACTCTGTAATCTGCTTTTTGTCACTTTTGCTAAACAGAAAAATCTTCCTACCTTTTTTAATATTTCTATTTACGGCTGAAATCATCGACGCAGTAACCGCTTTATGATCGCTGATTCCCTGTTCTGCATTAACTGATTCAAATAGTTCGGGTCTGTTTGTCACCAGAAGGTCTAATATATTATCGCCACGAGTCGGTTTTCTGTTTAACTGCTCAAGGTAGTTTTCAGATAAAGCACTTAAAAATATTTCACTGGATTCTTTGTCCCTGCCACCCGTTATGAACGTTTGAGTCTCCCAGTCTATATCCGGCAAATTAAAATCTCCACCCAGAACTATAACATGGTGGGGAAATCTACTCGAAATATTTTCCAAATTATTCTTCAGGTGCTGAGCCACATCAGCTGCTGAGCCCGGGGGCCTATAGAGACATCCAATTACCATGTCTGAGCCTACTTTAACCGTGACCTTCACCCAAATCATTTCACAATTCGAATCTCCCTCAATTTCCTTCGATACTATTGCACTTCTTATCGCTATAAACACGCCTCCCCCTTCACTGTCCAGCCTATCTCTGCGGTATACATTCCAATCAGAGTTTAGGATTTCATTACTGTTTACGTCTGGTTTCAGCCAACTTTCTGTTCCTAGTACTATATGGGCGTTGTGACCGTTTATTAATGAGAGCAGTTCTGGGACCTTTCTATAGACGCTCCTGCAGTTTACTATTAGCACATTAATATTGTTATTTCTTGTTGCATTTTGCCTACTCCTGCCTTGCCGCGTCTCAGGAGGCGTCTTGTCGGGCCTAGGGAGGGAATTCTCTAACCTAAAAAAAACCCATGTGCACTCCACACGTACTCCGCTACCCTCGTAGCCGCTTCCGGCGTGTGGTGCACGCCTGACCTATTCAGGGGGACCCTACATTTCTCCACCCGATAGCGGAGGTCGAGAAATTTGCACCCCAGCTCTCCGCAGAATCGTCTGAGCCTCTGGTTTAAGCCTTCCACTCGGCTCCAAACCAGAGGACCGCGATCGGTTCTCGGAACGATACTACAAATAGTTAGCTCTGATTCCACCCCGCGAGCGAGGCTTTCCACCTTCACCAACACCGCCAACCGCCTGTACGAACTGAGGATTACCTCTGAACCCAGACGGCAAGAGTCATTGGTGCCGACATGAGCAACAATTTGCAGTCGGGTGCACCCAGTGCTCTCTATCGCCGCCGGTAGGGCCTCCTCCACATCTCGGATGAGACCCCCCGGCAAGCAGACAGAGTGAACACTGGCCTTCTTCCCCGACCTTTCCGCTATTTCCCTAAGGGGCTCCATCACCCGCCTAACGTTGGAGCTCCCAATAACTAATAAAAACTGCACTTAAAAACGGGCTATAATGCTAGATCGAATCGCTTTCCGGCTTATCGGACATACATCCTTCTTCACAGTTTCTCTACGCTGAACTATCTTATCGAATCGTAAAACGAAGGTATTGGTAAGAGAGAGAACATATACACACGCACTCCTAAGACTACTACGTTCTGCACTTAAAAACGGGCTATAATGCTAGATCGAATAGCTTTCCGGCTTATCGGACATACATCCTTCTTCACAGTTTCTCTACGCTGAACTATCTTATCGAATCGTAAAACGAAAAAACTACTTCTGTAAAACATTTACTTTGGATTATACGGGCGTAGTATAGCTTTGAGGAGACGTATTGTGTCCACTGTTCACATCCGATCACAGTTCAGAAATTATACCATGCCTGCATCAGGTCTATATAAAATGATAGTTTGTAACGGGGGATACATCCTACAAGGAAACAGGTAAACCCATAGCAGCAGCGTCTGACAAGTGAAAACTACAAGTCATTCCGCCACTAACTTTGTAAACACAACATCTGTCGGGCAAATGTGTACATGGGGATTGAACGCGTCACAAGCTCATACCACTAACTTAGTTATAACGCGGACGTCTCGATTTTACACACACGATGCGACAGGGGCGATCACATAAATCAAAGCTCATTTAGAGGAGTGTGTCAAGTTTCTTCACACATGAGGTGGAAGTCCTCTGATGACCATCAGGTTTACCGTTAACCATCACAAGTAGACAGTGCTTTCAAACACATATGGAACACGTAGCTGTATATGAGTAGAACGCAGGCCATGTCACGTGACTAACGCATCCGAACAGAACACTGGAAAAACAAAATTACCTCCATTACTTATACTTCTCTAGAATGTATCTGTCAGCCATTAAAACGTACCACATTACAGCTCCATCTCAATTGATCACCCGGTCCACTCTCTGTTATCCTTTAACACAGATGGAAGTAAGTTTAGAAATGAATCGTTCTCTGCCATCCTAAAAAGCATCAAATACAATAGTCAACTAGCGTGTGTCACTGGAACCTCAATAGACACACAATGTAATGCTGTTTCAATGGGAAAAAATTGACTGTCTTCCTTATTCCCTTCGTTTTCCCGGTTTCCTCCTGTTGCCGCATACTTGGTCCCATATACAAATTGTTCGGCGCGAACCAGAAGGTAGCAAAGTATTCCTCAATATCACTGCATTTGGGTCTATATTCGGTCAATTTATACCTATTAGCTCCTCATTTTTTGCAGTTCAATCGATTTTATGTCAGATCTACCCGTGCGATCGTGGCATAACATCTAGTTTTGTGTTCTAAAATTGCTTGTAAATGTAGCACAGCTGCCAACGCCTACCCCAAATACACGACGCGGACATTTCGCTGGGAGACGCGACGTGAGCCATGCTGTGGCAGGCAAGTACAGCTGAACACGTCACGTACAGTCTTAGACATAAAAACTGACCGCCGGCCGGCCGCCACAAAGACTAAGTCCGAGTCGTTCACTTAAGGTGGCCAATAAAACTGACCGCCCCTGCCAACTCGAAGTCCGGCCATCTTCACAATCTGGCAACACTGTAAGACGCGCAAGAGTTAGGAGAAAGTGTTGTCTACTTCCAAGACGTTGTCGCGTTGTGTGGGCCCGTGTTCTAGTGGTATTCGTCGTGCGTTCTAAACTTATAGTCGCCTGTTCGCGTCCAACTGTATTTTTTTTTTTACCACATTTCGGCCCTCGTCTAAAGTTATGAGTCTGATTGAATATCGAAGATAATTCGCTTCACATTCTGCCCACCAGCAATAACAAGTACTTCTAGAAACAATTCCGCAGGACAGCTCGTGGCTGCGTCGCGATCCTAACAACTTACGCTCGAGCGTTTCCTCGCGCTGCAGCGGCTACCGGCCACCGGCCAGACGCCACCCGCTGCTTGAAATTCGGCGCCGCCCATGTGAAAGCAGCGCGACGCTGTCAGTGTATGTATCATCTGTCGTTTTCGAATTAGAAGTTCTAGTTATCACCTTGCAGTTAAGCATCGGATTTTGCATACTTGAAAATCATGAACTACGGGTTAAGCATTGTAAAATTGAGTCGCAAGTGGAAATAGACGTAACATCCGCAACACAACAGTTACTTTTGGTATAACAGAGGGGTGAATGCAGAGGAGGCAGCTAGAAAGATTTGAATTGTGTGTGGAGCGAGTGCTTCTGTGAAAAATACACCAGATCGTTCTGGCATGAATGATTTTCCACATTAAGGAAGTCTCGACTACTGATATAAGTGATGGATTACCATTTAACCGTCATGCGACATATGCATTCAACAGGCAAAGTGCAGAAGTCTGGTGTAGAAGTACTGCATGCTCTAATTCGAGACAACAAAAATCAACAGAGTGACTATTATTGAAAGTCATTAGGTCGCTTACGTGCGACTGCTACGGTCGCAGGTTCGAATCCTGCCTCGGGCATGGATGTGTGTGATGTCCTTAGGTTAGTTAGGTTTAAGTAGTTCTAAGTTCTAGGGGACTAATGACCACAGCAGTTGAGTCCCATAGTGCTCAGAGCCATTTGAACCATTAGGTCGCTTATTGAGCATTCCTATGCAGTACTGTTACTGGTGACGTGTTATGATGACTTTATCGTTAAGTTCCTAAGAAGAAATGAAAGGCTGAGCCCCACCAAAAGGCGTAAACTGGACAAAGAGTAGTGTGAACATAATATTTTACATCTTATAGCTCCAAAAGTGTATTTTGCGCTACAAATTCTGTCCCAAGGGGTGTGTGCATCACAGCTGGAGTTTGTTGCCAACAGCTGAGACACCTTTCGGTCGCAGTGTAAGAAAATCGAGCAACAAAACTACATCACCTGTGCTACTGCATGATAACACACACTGTTGATTTGAGAAATAAAACTATCCAGGAGATTGATAGGAAAGTCGTCTCTCAGGCACTTGTATTGATAGAAAAGTCCTCTCTCAAGCACTTGTCCCTCTCGTCATATACTCGTAAAATTTTACCTTTCCCGCTCTTGATCGATCAACCGTCAAGGCAGTTCATTTCTAGATGAAAATACTCTTAAAACTACACTGGTTTAATGACATCGGTAGAACCAGTAGGTTTCTATGGGCGTAGAATTTGTAAACTACTTTAGCATTGTTAGATTGTTTTAGATATGGTGAAAGAAAATTCTACTGTTGATTAATTTCTCCTTGATGATTACTGTTGCGTTCAGTAAACTAATGGGAAACGCAGTTAAAATATTCACTATACTAATACAAATTAAATTCAGCTTACTACAGAAACATCACGACGGCAGTCTGTCTTAATAAAGCATTAAGTATCTGTAAGACGATTGAGCCTATTTTAACACGAATTAGTAGGATATTACCGACTTTTACTTCGAAAAGATCTGTATGTACTTCATTTCCTGTGTCATTCAGAAGTATTATGAAAATGTGGCAGTTCATAGATAAAATTACGTATTCACAACAACAAAAAATATGTGGACAGAAAACAAAAGTGGCATTATGAATATCGCAGTACCGTAAGCTTCTCGCTCTGACACTAAGGGTTACTAAAAGTAGCCAGACTAATTTTGCTCGAGCGTTGTCTTACGATTACCTTATTGAGTTTTCATCTGCCTGCTTGTAGCTCAAAAGAATTAAAAATCAGGCTTACAGCGACTTTCGGAAGGCGAACGAAAGCAGCTTGCACCTGGTAGCCAAGCATGTTACCTGCGAACTGGATTTTTCCTAAAGTGGGTAGACATCCTTTTGTGGATGAATTGTTGTCAAATGTCAGTCAGACGTGTGCCGTTGGTGTGTGTTTCGGTGTGTTGGATTTGTACCAATGATTTTGCTATAGATTGTTTCTGTCCCAAATAGAGAGTTGAAGACTCCCATTAGTATTTTCACATCATCTTGGTGAATTTTGCTCATAGTTTTTTCGAATTTGTTCCAGAATTTTTCGACATTTTCGGTGTTTCTCTTATTTTCGATGTTGGTGGGGGCATGTGCATTGATGAGTGTATATATTTTACTGGGGTTCTAAATGAGCATAGTCATAAGTCGATTGTTGATGGGTGTGATTTCTCTGAAAGTGTTGATGATAAATCTGTGTTCGAGAAATGCCATGTCCAAGATTGGTGCGCCTTTCGCTACCTTTTGTTGTATTTTGATTTTGAAGATGTAGTGGTTTCCGTAATGAAAGGTTTCATTGTCAGTTAGTCGTGGTTCTTGAAGAGCAAGGATGAGAATTTTTTGCCGGTCGATTTCTTATGTGAGATTATTTAGTTTTCGTGTTTGGATCAATGTATAGATGTTTAATTTTCAAACGCATGTTTTCTGCTTGTAGGGAAATTCACCAGAGATCTCCGATATTCTCTGCCGTGCTAGCCTGGACTCCCCAGAACCCGAAAATCCAGCTACCGCCTGTCGACGGGCGGGTTGTGTACCACCTGAGCTAAAGCTGACTTTGCTTGCACAGTTCATGTTTGCATGTGTTTCGTTGTTGAAGCCTTTAGAAGCGAATATTTCCAGCCGAGCTCATTGAGCAACAGACGGTGATCAGAGTAGCGGTGATTTTCACTCAGACGTGTCAGGATTTTGGGTTCAACGGATTGAGTAGCCGTTCAGGATTGTGTTGGTATTTGGTTCACCGCAAGTATTTGATTTCCTCGGTACCACTCATATGGGGGAGGCTTTCCCTTATCCGCCATACGGGATTATTATTATTATTATTATTATTATTATTATCATTCTGTGATCAGCAAATCCGATATGGTGTATCTTCGCACCACTGAAATAGATGTGTATTGTTCGATTCAATATTTCCATCACATAAGTATGGGGCCGGCCGCGGTGGTCTAGCGGTTCTAGGCGCTCAGTCCGGAACCGCGCGGCTGCTACGGTCGCAGGTTCGAATCCTGCCTCGGGCATGGATGTGTGTGATGCCCTTAGGTTAGTTAGGTTTAAGTAGTTCTAAGTTCTAGGGGACTGATGACCACAGATGTTAAGTCCCATAGTCCTCAGAGCCATTTGAACCATAAATATGGGTTATAATTACGCTACATTGATGCTAATAGACATATTTCTCACTTTTTCATAGACAGTTGCTACCTGTTACTCCATCAAAGGAATTTATGTGCTCAGCATTGTTGCAATACAGACGCTCAAATTATCCGATTTCTGTAATTTCATTTCGATACCAGATCGTTCTAATTGATTCAGCCAGTCAGTCTTAATATGGATATCCGACTACGGCTCTCATCATATGATAGACTGGGTAAACCACATTCTTAATCGGACTGTTGAATCTATATCACTTAATTATGACAGGGCCTGAATTCTTAAACACTATGGAAAATAACAATACAATGTACTTATTACAAATACGTTATTTAAATATAAATATATGAAGTAACGAGATGAAAGTTTATTTACAGGAGTAGAGCCACATCCATCATAGCAGAGCTGTGCAAGATTGGTTTAAAAAAAATGGCTCTGAGCACTATGGGACTTAACAGCTTAGGTCATAAGTCCCCTAGAACTTAGAACTACTTAAACCTAACTAAACTAATGACATCACACACATCCATGCCCAAGGCAGGATTCGAACCTGCGACCGTAGCAGTCCCGAGGTTCCGGACTGGAGCGCTAGAACCGCACGACCACGGCGGCCGGCGATTGGTTTCAGGGCGAAGAGAGGATAAAGCTGTTGCCGTTTGTTCCACGATCACCGAACATCAACCAGATACAGAATATGTGGCCAGAGGTAACAAGGTCATTGCCATGTGGACCTACAAATGCAAGCGACCTTTGGACGAATATAGAAAACATATAGTGGGAAGTAAACTATCACGCTACACTATCGACGACTAAATGAAATCGGTGCCCCTACGGCTTCGCGAAATCTTACGTAATTATGGTGGGTGGGTTGCTTACTAAAAGTATACTCGTCCACAAAACCCATGTGGACAATTATCTGATAATCGGTGAAGCTTTGCTTTGTCGCAGCTCTTTAGCATACAAGTCCATTTACTTTAATTCTCCTCCTTACAATTCTTGCAATGCAAAGTATTGAAAAATCTCATCCACTCGACGCCAGCTGAGGAATTGATTGGTGCATGTGTTGTTCAACACACAGTAGTCGTCACTGGAATCAATGACTGTTTGTGTGTGTGTGTGTGTGTGTGTGTGTGTGTGTGTGTGTGTGTGTGTGCGTGTGTGCGTTCTAGGGGATTGTTGACCACGGATGTTAAGTCCCATAGTGCTCAGAGCCATTTCAACCATTTTTATCGTTAGCAGAGACAGTGCGCTTTTGTTGTCGAGCTCGCGACAAGTGCAGCGATTAGCAGTGCCCAATGCCACCGCGATTTGTTTATGTTGGCTGAGCGTGGACACTGCAGCAGACGCTTCGCCATAAACAGAAAGAAATCACCATGGCTCTGGGTATCATCTCATTAGTCATCAGAATATTAACCTGTGATGAAATGTGCACTCTATTTGAATCCCAAGAAAATAGGAACCTTCTCGCAAAGGAATGTGAGGTAACATCAAAATTTATCCAACATACAAAAATTAACTGCAGGGCTTTCATGTACGCAGTAGTAGCACACAAGGAAATATTATGTCTTGGAAGCGTATATTTCATTTCCTCTTCTCATATCAACGCCCTTGTTTTAGTATGAAGTGAGAAAATAAACACGAAAAACTAAAGTTCCTGAGAAGCATATGTAATTCCTCTTCTCATATCGTAGCTTTTGCTTTAGTCTGAAGTAAAAAAATAAACATTTTAGGGTTCTGAAGCATAATATGACACCAGATTCTTATCGTAGGCGCTATCGGAAACGCAAAAAGCTGGGAGCTCTGCATTCTTTTGTCCAACAGTCTGTTTCCTTTCATGCATTACTCCCGCTCGGAGATTCTTATTTAAGGACTTGTGGGCATCAAGTTCTTCAGCAGTTATTGTACTAATTACGGTATGGGAAAACTGCAACAAAGACGAGTTCCCTTAGAGCAGTGAGGATATTTGCAAATGTCTGTATTCAGATATGACTGACCGCTGCCACAACACTTCACAGAATCCATGCGGCAGGCAACACAACTGTGCGTGTACTCCAGACTTCATCAATAAGACGTCAGGAGATGGATGGAAACGTCAAATTAACGTCACTTTCTGAGTCGTATTCAATCCAGAATGAGGTGTTATTAAGGTAGTTGAGCGTTCTAACAATCACGCTTTGATAATTCCCATATGAGTATTCCGGTAGCCAAAAGATCCCGTTAGTGTGAAACCATCGGGAACTGCATTAAAATCTAACTGCAAGAACTTGAGACAATACGTGGACTCTTCTCTTCGCTGGGTTACCTATTTTTGTTATTTAGGAATCTCTCCGTCCTAATGCAAATGGAACTTCACATTCATGAGGCGTTTTCCGCTATTCTTGACAAACATCAACAACTTGTAATCACTGCGAGTTCTAACTGTGTGATGATAATGGTACGGGTTGTCAGTAGTTGTGGTGTTGTTGTTGTCAAACTGCTTACAGTAACGTTAATAGTGGCGCACATAATTTCCCGCTGATTACCTACTTAAGTAAAGACAGCGTTGCGGCGTCGTCGCTTCTCTTTATTTAGCATCAGCTTGAGTAATCCGATTTAACGAACATAGTACTCCAATCGCGAGCTGCTAAGGATACAGTATGACTACAGAGATCATCGTGCGGGAATTCCATTAATTCTGCAGTGAATTGCTTAACAAATATTACGCTCAGCTATGCAGCTGGAATGACTCATTACACAGGTACTCTATGTCGCACTTGGTTAAGTGATCAGCTCGCTGCAATCCTGCTGCTACTGTTCGTAAATACTTGTATACTGACCATTCGTTATTTGACTAAATATGCACTACAATCTGATTCGCATGCTTATGACATGGGTTAGCGCTGTCACAAAGCAATGACTATGGGCTGTATGCCGTTGAATTCCCGTTACACTGATAGCAAGACAAATATTCGCAAATCACCTCTATTTCCTCAAAAACAATTGCCTCTTAAATATCGAAGGACCGACGTCCACACTGTCACAGCGCGTTGAAATACAGCAACGACGGCAGATGAAAATTTATGACCGACTGGGCTTCGAACCTGGGCCTCCTGCTTACTAGACAGACGTGCTGACCACTGCACTATTTTTTTGTTTTTGTTTTGTTTGAAGTTTGAGAATTTTAGCGCCAGGTAAGCGGAGGCAAAGAGGGCAGGGGTCGAAGATCCGAGGCCTGTCCACAATGCTTCCCACATGCCTGTCACTGAGCAGCTGCATTATTCCCATGTATTCCATGTTTGTTCCCATATATGCCTTAAATTGTAGAACAAAACTAAAGTAGTAATTAAGGTAAAATAAATTACAGATTGCCCCTCCAATGACGTGCGTTCCTTGTAGAACATAACTTATAACAGTGAAAAAATACATAATAAACACTCATTCAGAAATACACTCCTGGAAATTGAAATAAGAACACCGTGAATTCATTGTCTCAGGAAGGGGAAACTTTATTGACACATTCCTGGGGTCAGATACATCACATGATCACACTGACAGAACCACAGGTACAGAGACACAGGCAACAGAGCATGCACAATGTCGGCACTAGTACAGTGTATATCCACCTTTCGCAGCAATGCAGGGTGCTATTCTCCCATGGAGACGATCGTAGAGATGCTAGATGCAGTCCTGTGGAACGGCTTGCCATGCCATTTCCACCTGGCGCCTCAGTTGGACCAGCGTTCGTGCTGGACGTGCAGACCGCGTGAGACGACGCTTCATCCAGTCCCAAACATGCTCAATGGGGGACAGATCCGGAGATCCTGCTGGCCAGGGTAGTTGACTTTCTAGAGCACGTTGGGTGGCACGGGATGCATGCGGACGTGCATTGTCCTGTTGGAACAGCAAGTTCCCTTGCCGGTCTAGGAATGGTAGAACGATGGGTTCGATGACGGTTTGGATGTACCGTGCACTATTCAGTGTCCCCTCGACGATCACCAGAGGTGTACGGCCAGTGTAGGAGATCGCTCCCCACACCATGATGCCGGGTGTTGGCCCTGTGTGCCTCGGTCGTATGCAGTCCTGATTGTGGCGCTCACCTGCACGGCGCCAAACACGCATATGACCATCATTGGCACCAAGGCAGAAGCGACTCTCATCGCTGAAGACGACACGTCTCCATTCGTGCCTCCATTCACGCCTGTCGCGACACCACTGGAGGCGGGCTGCACGATGTTGGGGCGTGAGCGGAAGACGGCCTAACGGTGTGCGGGACCGTAGCCCAGCTTCATGGAGACGGTTGCGAACGGTCCTCGCCGATACCCCAGGAGCAATAGTGTCCCTAATTTGCTGGGAAGTGGCGGTGCGGTCCCCTACGGCACTGCGTAGGATCCTACGGTCTTGGCGTGCATCCGTGCGTCGCTGCAGTCCGGTCCCAGGTCGACGGGCACGTGCACCTTCCGCCGACCACTGGCGACAACATCGATGTACTGTGGAGACCTCACGCCCCACGTGTTGAGCAATTCGGCGGTACGTCCACCCGGCCTCCCGCATGCCCACCATACGCCCTCGCTCAGAGTCCGTCAACTGCACATACGGTTCACGTCCACGCTGTCGCGGCATGCTACCAGTGTTAAAGACTGCGATGGAGCTCCGTATGCCACGGCAAACTGGCTGACACTGACGGCGGCGGTGCACAAATGCTGCGCAGCTAGCGCCATTCGACGGCCAACACCGCGGTTCCTGGTGTGTCCGCTGTGCCGTGCGTGTGATCATTGCTTGTACAGCCCTCTCGCAGTGTCCGGAGCAAGTATGGTGGGTCTGACACACCGGTGTCAATGTGTTCTTTTTTCCATTTCCAGGAGTGCATATTCACAATGTAAGTTATTATGCACTGGATGCATATGAGGTCTGTAAGGAAGCCATATATTTTTCAACAAATGAAAGAAATTTCGGAGCCGGAGAGGTTATGCCAAATTAGAACAGTTCTGATTTTAGAGCCAACATAAAAGAAGATTCCAGGAATAAAAAAAAGTGAATGAATAGTATTCTTCTTCTAATCAATAAAACTGTCCACCTCTTTGTAGCCCACATAAAGCAATAGATGAAAAATTTTGAAACCATTCCTTTTATTTGGTATTCTTCTTCAGCTTAAAATGTTCTTTTGCAATAATAAACATGTACTCTTCTAATTTCGAAGTTTTGTTTGTTGAGACGTAAAACACAAACTGTCCCAAAAGCCACGAATAACTGTTATTCTTTGCGAACCGGTAACATTTCCAGTCTGGTTGGAAAGCTTCAGTTATCAGTATATGACTTTCTGCAGTTCTGTTGATAGTGCTAATTTCTTCCTAGTCCAGTTCCAAATTCTGATTCTGTTTTCACATAAGAAGATGTGCGCTACAGTTTCTACAAGACGACATTTGTCACCGTATGGAGATGGTCTCAATTTGATTTTCCATAATCGTTCCGCTGTGGGTATGGTTTCGTTTACAACGTCATACCATACGCACTGACTCTAGTTGGTAGAATTTTACTGTTGATAGTTTTACGGATGTTCATCCAGTTTTTAGTAAGTTAATTAACCAGAATTGGGTTGTGAAGACGATGTCTGGTAATATAATCATAGACGGTTCTAGTGTTGCTTTGTGCTGGTGGAAGTCTTATACAGCTCCAATCGCCATAGTACTTTCGGACGTAATCTAGGCTGGCATCTATATGTGCTACATTAACAGGAGCGTTCCTGTCCTCAGGATCTAACGACAGGAACAGAGGTTTCGTGATGCCTGTGTTACTGGCATGTATTAGTTTAAAGGCACGTCTTTAATTCCAAGTCCTCCGTTTTGCCTCTGCAAAGTCGCAGTGTGCAAGGATACTTTGAAGATTTTTTTTTTCACACATACCAAGACGCTACAGCTAGTATTTTATGTGCGGTGACCTGCGGTATCGGTAAGACTGCTGCGACATGATATATTTTGCTAAGTATGTATGTATTTATAAACTGAACTTTCTGCAGTCGGTCTAACGATCGCATGTCGTGGTCCTTCAAGAAGGTTCAATTGTTCGTAGCCATGCGCTTGGGATTCACCCTTAACCACAATCCGAGTTGCAGTCTCTCTTCAGTTACATCTAACCAGTGCGCACTTATTGCACTATTGTAAGAACCGAGATGCAGTATTTTGGATTTAAAATTTTGTAAATTTGTGGTGAGATCTTATGGGACCAAGCTGCTTCGGTCGTAATTCCCGAAGCTTACACACTTAAACTAAGTTACGCTATGGACAACACACACACCCTTGCCGGAGGGAGGACTGGAAGCTCCGACGGTGGGCTCTGCCGGGACACAGCAGCCAGCACCTACCTACACACGCCCCTCGTCACACACGAATTCCCATCTTTGCTGCAGTATCCCCACTCCACTCCGTCGTCCATTATTCCACTCGCTCGCGGCCACACTGTATTCCCGCGATGGTTCGGACTATGACGTGCGTCTAGCACTGACCCGTAGAGACCCGAGTAATTATACACGATGTTTCAGGAAGAATAGTAAATATTGTAGAAGGTGGCAGTATAGACAAATTACAGAAAAAATGCCATATAACATACGTCCAATTTTTATGGCGTACATATAGTTGGGTTCAACGCATTTTCGTTTCGTATGCTGGTCCTTACAGGACCCAGTTGTCTACACCTCCTTGAAAATGAGCTTCCAGCGTTATTGGAAGAGGTCCATTTGGCTACAAGAATGCGTATGTTCCCCCAGCATGACGGGGCTTCTGCACATTCTAGTCGTCAGGTGGCACATTATTCAACCCTAACATTTCCCTGAAGATGGATCAGTAGATATGGGCACTTTTCTTGGCCTTCAACGTCTCCAGACCTTATCTCTTTGGATTTTTGCCTGCGGGTATGGTTAAAGGCGAAATCTACAAAGAAAAAGCAAACCCAAGAGCCGATTTGATCGTTCGGATTATGAATAATGCAGCCCTCATAAAAGAACGCAAAGACGACCTCAGAAGAGCTACACGTGGTGTTATCAGCAGAAGTCAAATGTGCATTGAAGTTGGTGTGGGAATTTTTGAAAATCAACTTTGAACGTCCTCATTTGCCTTTGCTTTGATTTTGTTAGAGTTACGTACTAACAGTTGTATCTCTGTACTCAATAAAAAGTGGACGCATCTATATGGAATTTTTTATGCAATTCTTCTGTACTACCACCTGCTAAAATATGTACTATTCCTCCTGAAACACCCTGAAATGGATATATGTATGGTGTCTGTTCTTTCCGACACATCCGAAAGAAAAGACACTACGAATCCGGATTCGAACCTGGTCAGGTACAAATTTTCAACTGACGCCGTTGTTCGATTTTAACGCCCATGACAGCCTGGAAATCTGTCCTTCGATATTTAATTGATTAATAAGGCTGTGTATTTCGATTCATAGTGTCTGTTCTTTCGGAAATGTCAGAAAGAACACACACACACACACACGCACACACACACACACACACATTTTTATCTTAAGTGCTATTCGGAAAATGTTTGGCAATTTAGTGATAGTGCCGCACTGGAGCTGCATCAACCTACTCATTTCACTAGATATAGTTGTAATTTTCTGAACAATTCCTGTTTAATAAGTGACACCGACAGTGTCTCTCATCGTTTACTTTGTTGGAAACCTGTTTCTTTCTGCCCTAGCTTATGCTACATCAATGAGTGATTGCTCACGTTCTTAATACCTCACTGGACGTGCTACTGCAACTGTAGCCAAACATTCAAATCCCGCTGGAAAAGTATGTTTCAAGTCAGATGGTTTTGCTCCTCCCGTACCGTCATTGAAAACGATCACAACGAAATTAAGTATAGGAATCCTATGAAACCCTTGAGTTCATACTGCGGTGCTGTGCAGATCAAAAAAGTAGTTTCTCAACAATTATTAGATGACAGATGGAATTTGTCAGATTCCACTAATTATGAATGCATTATTAATTGTTGGTTCACAGGCGCTTTTCTGCCGCTTATTGTAACCGTTTTTTGAATGTTAGAGCTGGAAGAATAGACACATAAAATTTTCGTCATATGGAATGTTCGAATTCACCTTAAGTCTTCACGTTTCGAGGAAACGCAGAATATCCGTCAGAAAAGCTGACAACAATAAGCCAGGCCATGCCTGTCTTCTGGCGGATGTGCCAATGTCAGTGATTTCAGGAACAATATTGTACAGCAAAGATGCGTTGTTAACTCAACAGCTGGAGAAGCTCCAAAATTGTGAATCGCTTCTGGTGAATACGCTTTCAAGGTTTCGGGACGATTAAGACAGTAAAACACAAATAATTGTCGCAGTTATTAATTTATGACATTTAGTTTGCATTCAGTGCATAGATGTATTGCAAGTAATTGCACTCTTGCCCCTAAACCCAGTTACAGAAATACGAATAAGACTCATTGAAACATAATGAGGATCTGGTAGCCCTTGCCACCCGCAACTTTGAGACGAAGCTATAGTCACTTCAGAGGTCACTCACAGAACACATCAGCTGCTATTTTTCGTGGCATTATAACAGAAACTTCGCAACAGCGCAGAATATGTTTGGCAACTCTGTGAGCGACGAGTTAATGCCTCGATGGCACAGAACTATCCTGCTACATTCACTTGAGATTATCGTCATTTCAATTGAATACTGTGAGTGATTTTCTCTTGAGATGCGACATAAAGATATCAGTTAATGCTTTTGGGTCAACGAAAGTCGTTGCATACGGGAAATACAACTACTCTCGTCTCTTATGTTGCTATTTATCTGCTATAGGGGCTACTACGCCAATGAGTACGCCAAAGACACCGCACCAGTTCCCTAGCTCCTGGGTACCGTTCTTGCCAGTCAGGTGCACGCTGCAGTTGTTCGTCTTTCGAGACTCGCTGAAAGCCTGATTTTTAATTCTTTTGTAGTAGAGCTACAAGCAAGGGGATACAAACTCAGTAAGGTAATCGTAAGACAACGCTCGAGCAAAATTAGTCTGGCTACTTTTAGTAACCCTTAGTGTCAGAGCGAGAAGCTTACGGTACTGCGATATTCATAATGCCACTTTTGTTTTCTGTCCACATATTTTTTGTTGTTGTGAATACGTAATTTTATCTATGAACTGCCACATTTTCATAATACTTCTGAATGACACAGGAAATGAAGTACATACAGATCTTTTCGAAGTAAAAGTCGGTAATATCCTACTAATTCGTGTTAAAATAGGCTCAATCGTCTTACAGATACTTAATGCTTTATTAAGACAGACTGCCGTCGTGATGTTTCTGTAGTAAGCTGAATTTAATTTGTATTAGTATAGTGAATATTTTAACTGCGTTTCCCATTAGTTTACTGAACGCAACAGTAATCATCAAGGAGAAATTAATCAACAGTAGAATTTTCTTTCACCATATCTAAAACAATCTAACAATGCTAAAGTAGTTTACAAATTCTACGCCCATAGAAACCTACTGGTTCTACCGATGTCATTAAACCAGTGTAGTTTTAAGAGTATTTTCATCTAGAAATGAATTGCCTTGACGGTTGATTGATCAAGAGCGGGAAAGGTAAAATTTTACGAGTATATGACGAGAGGGACAAGTGCTTGAGAGAGGACTTTTCTATCAATACAAGTGCCTGAGAGACGACTTTCCTATCAATCTCCTGGATAGTTTTATTTCTCAAATCAACAGTGTGTGTTATCATGCAGTAGCACAGGTGATGTAGTTTTGTTGCTCGATTTTCTTACACTGCGACCGAAAGGTGTCTCAGCTGTTGGCAACAAACTCCAGCTGTGATGCACACACCCCTTGGGACAGAATTTGTAGCGCAAAATACACTTTTGGAGCTATAAGATGTAAAATATTATGTTCACAATACTCTTTGTTCCAGTTTACGTCTTTTGGTGGGGCTCAGCCTTTCATTTCTTCTTAGGAACTTAACGATAAAGTCATCATAACACGTCACCAGTAACAGTACTGCATAGGAATGCTCAATAAGCGACCTAATGACTTTCAATAATAGTCACTCTGTTGATTTTTGTTGTCTCGAATTAGAGCATGCAGTACTTCTACACCAGACTTCTGCACTTTGCCTGTTGAATGCATATGTCGCATGACGGTTAAATGGTAATCCATCACTTATAACAGTAGTCGAGACTTCCTTAATGTGGAAAATCATTCATGCCAGAACGATCTGGTGTATTTTTCACAGAAGCACTCGCTCTACACACAATTCAAATCTTTCTAGCTGCCTCCTCTGCATTCACCCCTCTGTTATACCAAAAGTAACTGTTGTGTTGCAGATGTTACGTCTATTTCCACTTGCGACTCAATTTAACAATGCTTAACCCGTAGTTCATGATTTTCAAGTATGCAAAATCCGATGCTTAACTGCAAGGTGATAACTAGAACTTCTAATTCGAAAACGACAGATGATACATACACTGACAGCGTCGCGCTGCTTTCACATGGGCGGCGCCGAATTTCAAGCAGCGGGTGGCGTCTGGCCGGTGGCCGGTAGCCGCTGCAGCGCGAGGAAACGCTCGAGCGTAAGTTGTTAGGATCGCCACGCAGCCACGAGCTGTCCTGCGGAATTGTTTCTAGAAGTACTTGTTATTGCTGGTGGGCAGAATGTGAAGCGAATTATCTTCGATATTCAATCAGACTCATAACTTTAGACGAGGGCCGAAATGTGGTAAAAAAAAAATACAGTTGGACGCGAACAGGCGACTATAAGTTTAGAACGCACGACGAATACCACTAGAGCACGGGCCCACACAACGCGACAACGTCTTGGAAGTAGACAACACTTTCTCCTAACTCTTGCGCGTCTTACAGTGTTGCCAAATTGTGAAGATGGCCGGACTTCGAGTTGGCAGGGGCGGTCAGTTTTATTGGCCACCTTAAGTGAACGACTCGGACTTAGTCTTTGTGGCGGCCGGCCGGCGGTCAGTTTTTATGTCTAAGACTGTACGTGACGTGTTCAGCTGTACTTGCCTGCCACAGCATGGCTCACGTCGCGTCTCCCAGCGAAATGTCCGCGTCGTGTATTTGGGGTAGGCGTTGGCAGCTGTGCTACATTTACAAGCAATTTTAGAACACAAAACTAGATGTTATGCCACGATCGCATGGGTAGATCTGACCTAAAATCGATTGAATTGCAAAAAATGAGGAGCTAATAGGTATAAATTGACCGAATATAGACCCAAAGGCGGTGAAATTGAGGAATACTTTGCTACCTTCTGGTTCGCGCCGAACAATTTGTATATGGGACCAAGTATGCGGCAACAGGAGGAAACCGGGAAAACGAAGGGAATAAGGAAGACAGTCAATTTTTTCCCATTGAAACAGCATTACATTGTGTGTCTATTGAGGTTCCAGTGACACATGCTAGTTGACTATTGTATTTGATGCTTTTTAGGATGGCAGAGAACGATTCATTTCTAAACTTACTTCCATCTGCGTTAAAGGATAACAGAGAGTGGACCGGGAGATCAATTGAGATGGAGCTGTAATGAGGTACGATTTAATTGCTGACAGATTCATTCTAGAGAAGTATAAGTAATGGAGGTAATTTTTTTTCCAGTGTTCTGTTCGGATGCGTTAGTCACGTGACATGGCCTGCGTTCTACTCATATACAGCTACGTGTTCCGTATGTGTTTGAAAGCACTGTCTACTTGTGAGGGTTAACGGTAAACCTGATGGTCATCAGAGGACTTCCACCTCATGTGTGAAGAAACTTGACACACTCCTCTAAATGAGCTTTGATTTATGTGATCGCCCCTGTCGCATCTTGTGTGTAAAATCGAGACGTCCGCGTTATAACTAAGTTAGTGGTATGAGCTTGTGACGCGTTCAATCCCCATGTACACATTTGCCCGACAGATGTTGTGTTCACAAAGTTAGTGGCGGAATGACTTGTAGTTTTCACTTGGCAGACGCTGCTGCTATGGGTTTACCTGTTTCCTTGTAGGATGTATCCCACGTTACAAAGTATCATTTTATATAGACCTGATGCAGGCATGGTATAATTTCTGAACTGTGATCGGATGTGAACAGTGGACACAATACGTCTCCTCAAAGCTATATTACGCCCGTATAATCCAAAGTAAATGTTTTACAGCAGTAGTTTTTTCGTTTTACGATTCGATAAGATAGTTCAGCGTAGAGAAACTGTGAAGAAGGATGTATGTCCGATAAGCCAGAAAGCTATTCGATCTAGCATTATAGCCCGTTTTTAAGTGCAGAACGTAGTAGTCTTAGGAGTGCGTGTGTATATGTTCTCTCTCTTACCAATACCTTCGTTTTACGATTCGATAAGATAGTTCAGCGTAGAGAAACTGTGAAAAAGGATGTATGTCCGATAAGCCGGAAAGCTTTTCGATCTAGCATTATAGCCCGTTTTTAAGTGCAGAACGTAGTAGTCTTAGGGGTGTGTGTGTATATGTTCTCTCTCTTACCAATACCTTCGTTTTACAATTCGATAAGATAGTTCAGCGTAGAGAAACTGTGAAGAAGGATGTATGTCCGATAAGCCGGAAAGCTATTCGATCTAGCATTATAGCCCGTTTTTAAGTGCAGAACGTAGTAGTCTTAGGAGTGCGTGTGTATATGTTCTCTCTCTTAACAATACCTTCGTTTTACGATTGGATAAGATAGTTCAGCGTAGAGAAACTGTGAAGAAGGATGTATGTCCGATAAGCCGGAAAGCTATTCGATCTAGCATTATGGCCCATTTTAAGTGCAGAACGTAGTAGTCTTAGGAGTGCGTGTGTATATGTTCTCTCTCTTACTTATACCTTCGTTTTACGAATCGATAAGATAGTTCAGCGTAGAGAAACTGTGAAGATGGATGTATGTCCGATAAGCTGGAAAGCTATTCGATCTAGCATTATAGCCCGTTTTTAAGTGCAGAACATAGTAGTCTTAGGAGTGCGTGTGTATATGTTCTCTCTCTTACCAATACCTTCGTTTTACGATTCGATAAGATAGTTCAGCGTAGAGAAACTGTGAAGACGATGTATGTCCGATAAGCTGGAAAGTTATTCGATCTAGCATTATAGCCCGTTTTTAAGTGCAGAGCGTAGTAGTCTTAGGAGTGCGTGTGTATATGTTCTCTCTCTTACCAATACCTTCGTTTTACGATTCTATAAGATAGTTCAGCGTAGAGAAACTGTGTAGAAGGATGTAAATCCGATAAGCCGGAAAGCTATTCGATCTAGCATTATAGCCCGTTTTTAAGTGCAGAACGTAGTAGTCTCAGGAGTGCGTGTGTATATGTTCTCTCTCTTACCAATACCTTTGTTTTACGATTCGATAAGATAGTTCAGCGTAGAGAAACTGTGAAGAAGGATGTTTGTCCGATAAACCGGAAAGCTATTCAATCTAGTATTATAGCCCGTTTACAAGTGCAGAACGTAGTAGTCTTAGGAGTGCGTGTGTATATGTTCTCTCTCTTACCAATACCTTCGTTTTACGATTCGATAAGATAGTTCAGCGTAGAGAAACTGTGAAGAAGGATGTATGTCCGATAAGCCGGAAAGCTATTCGATCTAGCATTATAGACCGTTTCTAAGTGCAGAACGTAGTAGACTTAGGAGTGCGTGTGTATATGTTCGCTCTCTTACCAATACCTTCGTTTTACGATTCGATAAGATAGTTCAGCGTAGAGAAACTGTGAAAAAGGATGTATGTCCGATAAGCCGGAAAGCTATTCGATCTAGCATTATAGCCCGTTTTTAAGTGTAGAACGTAGTAGTCTTAGGAGTGCGTGTGTATATGTTCTCTCTCTTACCAATACCTTCGTTTTACGATTCGATAAGATAGTTCAGCGTAGAGAAACTGTGAAGAAGGATGTATGTCCGATAAGCTGGAAAGCTATTCGATCTAGCATTATAGACCGTTTCTAAGTGCAGAACGTAGTAGTCTTAGGAGTGCGTGTGTATATGTTCTCTCTCTTACCAATACCTTTGTTTTACAATTCGATAAGATAGTTCAGCGTAGAGAAACTGTGAAGAAGGATGTTTGTCCGATAAACCGGAAAGCTATTCAATCTAGTATTATAGCCCGTTTACAAGTGCAGAACGTAGTAGTCTTAGGAGTGCGTGTGTATATGTTCTCTCTCTTACCAATACCTTCGTTTTACGATTCGATAAGATAGTTCAGCGTAGAGAAACTGTGAAGAAGGATGTATGTCCGATAAGCTGGAAAGCTATTCGATCTAGCATTATAGACCGTTTCTAAGTGCAGAACGTAGTAGTCTTAGGAGTGCGTGTGTATATGTTCTCTCTCTTACCAATACCTTCGTTTTACGATCCGATAAGATAGTTCAGCGTAGAGAAACTGTGAAAAAGGATGTATGTCTGATAAACCGGAAAGCTATTCGATCTAGCATTATAGCCCGTTTTTAAGTGCAGAACGTAGTAGTCTTAGGAGTGCGTGTGTATATGTTCTCTCTCTTACCAATACCTTTGTTTTACGATTCGATAAGATAGTTCAGCGTAGAGAAACTGTGAAGAAGGATGTTTGTCCGATAAACCGGAAAGCTATTCAATCTAGTATTATAGCCCGTTTACAAGTGCAGAACGTAGTAGTCTTAGGAGTGCGTGTGTATATGTTCTCTCTCTTACCAATACCTTCGTTTTACGATTCGATAAGATAGTTCAGCGTAGAGAAACTGTGAAGAAGGATGTATGTCCGATAAGCCGGAAAGCTATTCGATCTAGCATTATAGACCGTTTCTAAGTGCAGAACGTAGTAGACTTAGGAGTGCGTGTGTATATGTTCGCTCTCTTACCAATACCTTCGTTTTACGATTCGATAAGATAGTTCAGCGTAGAGAAACTGTGAAAAAGGATGTATGTCCGATAAGCCGGAAAGCTATTCGATCTAGCATTATAGCCCATTTTTAAGTGTAGAACGTAGTAGTCTTAGGAGTGCGTGTGTATATGTTCTCTCTCTTACCAATACCTTCGTTTTGTGATTCGATAAGATAGTTCAGCGTAGAGAAACTGTGAAGAAGGATGTATGTCCGATAAGCTGGAAAGCTATTCGATCTAGCATTATAGCCCGTTTTTAAGTGCAGAACGTAGTAGTCTTAGTAGTGCGTGTGTATATGTTCTCTCTCTTACCAATACCTTCGTTTTACGATTCGATAAGATAGTTCAGCGTAGAGAAACTGTGAAGAAGGATGTATGTCCGATTAGCCGGAAAGCTATTCGATCTAGCATTATAGCCCGTTTTTAAGTGCAGAACGTAGTAGTCTCAGGAGTGCGTGTGTATATGTTCTCTCTCTTACCAATACCTTCGTTTTACGATTCGATAAGATAGTTCAGCGTAGAGAAACTGTGAAGAAGGATGTATGTCCGATAAGCCGGAAAGCTATTCGATCTAGCATTATAGCCCGTTTTTAAGTGCAGAACGTAGTAGTCTTAGTAGTGCGTGTGTATATGTTCTCTCTCTTACCAATACCTTCGTTTTACGATTCGATAAGATAGTTCAGCGTAGAGAAACTGTGAAGAAGGATGTATGTCCGATAAGCCGGAAAGCTATTCGATCTAGCATTATAGCCCGTTTTTAAGTGCAGAACGTAGTAGTCTTAGGAGTGCGTGTGTATATGTTCTCTCTCTTACCAATACCTTCGTTTTACGATTCCATTAGATAGTTCAGCGTAGAGAAACTGTGAAGAAGGATGAATGTCCGAAAAGCCGGAAAGCTATTCGATCTAGCATTATAGCCCGTTTTTAAGTGCAGAACGTAGTAGTCTTAGGAGTGCGTGTGTATATGTTCTCTCTCTTAGCAATACCTTCGTTTTACGATTCGATAAGATAGTTCAGCGTAGAGAAACTGTGTAGAAGGATGTATGTCCGATAAGCCGGAAAGCTATTCGATCTAGCATTATAGCCCGTTTCTAAGTGTTGAACGTAGTAGTCTTAGGAGTGCGTGTGTATATGTTCTCTCTCTTACCAATACCTTCGTTTTACGATTCGATAAGATAGTTCAGCGTAGAGAAACTCTGAAGAAGGATGTATGTCCGATAAGCCGGAAAACTATTCGATCTAGCATTATAGCCCGTTTTTAAGTGCAAAACGTAGTAGTCTTAGGAGTGCGTGTGTATATGTTCTCTCTCTTACCAATACCTTCGTTTTACGATTCGATAAGATAGTTCAGCGTAGAGAAACTGTGAAGAAGGATGTATGTCCGATAAGCCGGAAAGCTATTCAATCTAGCATTATAGCCCGTTTTTAAGTGCAGAACGTAGTAGTCTTAGGAGTGCGTGTGTATATGTTCTCTTTCTTACCAATACCTTCGTTTTACGATTCGATAAGATAGTTCAGCGTAGAGAAACTGTGAAGAAGGATGTATGTCCGATAAGCCGGAAACCTATTCGATCTAGCATTATAGCCCGTTTTTAAGTGCAGAACGTAGTAGTCTTAGGAGTGCGGTTGTATATGTTCTCTCTCTTACCAATACCTTCGTTTTACGATTCGATAAGATAGTTCAGCGTAGAGAAACTGTGAAGAAGGATGTATGTCCGATAAGCCGGAAAGCTATTCGATCTAGCATTATAGCCCGTTTTTAAGTGCAGAACGTAGTAGTCTTAGGAGTGCGTGTGTATATGTTCTCTCTCTTACCAATACCTTCGTTTTATGATTCGATAAGATAGTTCAGCGTAGAGAAACTGTGTAGAAGGATGTATGTCCGATAAGCCGGAAAGCTATTCGATCTAGCATTATAACCCGTTTTTAAGTGTAGAACGTAGTAGTCTTAGGAGTGTGTGTGTATATGTTCTCTCTCTTACCAATACCTTCGTTTTACGATTCGATAAGATAGTTCAGCGTAGAGAAACTGTGAAGAAGGATGTATGTCCGATAAGCCGGAAAGCTATTCGATCTAGCATTATAGATCGTTTCTAAATGCAGAACGTAGTAGTCTTAGTAGTGCGTGTGTATATGTTCTCTCTCTTGCCAATACCTTCGTTTTACGATTCGATAAGATAGTTCAGCGTAGAGAAACTGTGAAGAAGGATGTATGTCCGATAAGCCGGAAAGCTATTCGATCTAGCATTATAGCCCGTTTTTAAGTGCAGAACGTAGTAGTCCTAGGAGTGCGTGTGTATATGTTCTCTCTCTTACTTATACCTTCGTTTTACGATTCGATAAGATAGTTCAGCGTAGAGAAACTCTGAAAAAGGATGTATGTCCGATAAGCCGGAAATCTCTTCGATCTAGCATTATATCCCGTTTTTAAGTGCAGAACGTAGTAGTCTTAGGAGTTCGTGTGTATATGTTCTCTCTCTTACCAATACCTTCGTTTTACGATTCGATAAGATAGTTCAGCGTAGAGAAACTGTGAAGAAGGATGTATGTCCGATAAGCCGGAAAGCTATTCGATCTAGCATTATAGATCGTTTCTAAATGCAGAACGTAGTAGTCTTAGTAGTGCGTGTGTATATGTTCTCTCTCTTGCCAATACCTTCGTTTTACGATTCGATAAGATAGTTCAGCGTAGAGAAACTGTGAAGAAGGATGTATGTCCGATAAGCCGGAAAGCTATTCGATCTAGCATTATAGCCCGTTTTTAAGTGCAGAACGTAGTAGTCCTAGGAGTGCGTGTTATATGTTCTCTCTCTTACTTATACCTTCGTTTTACGATTCGATAAGATAGTTCAGCGTAGAGAAACTCTGAAAAAGGATGTATGTCCGATAAGCCGGAAATCTCTTCGATCTAGCATTATATCCCGTTTTTAAGTGCAGAACGTAGTAGTCTTAGGAGTGCGTGTGTATATGTTCTCTCTCTTACCAATACCTTCGTTTTACGATTCGATAAGATAGTTCAGCATAGAGAAACTGTGAAGAAGGATGTATGTCCGATAAGCCAGAAAGCTATTCGATGTAGCATTATAGCCTATTTTTAAGTGCAGAACGTAGTAGTCTTAGGAGTGCGTGTGTATAATTCTCTCTCTTACCAATACCTTCGTTTTACGATTCGATAAGATAGTTCAGCGTAGAGAAACTGTGAAGAAGGATGTATGTCCGATAAGCCGGAAAGCGATTCGATCTAGCATTATAGCCCGTTTTTAAGTGCAGAACGTAGTAGTCTTAGGAGTGCGTGTGTATATGTTCTCTCTCTTACCAATACCTTCGTTTTACGATTCGATAAGATAGTTCAGCGTAGAGAAACTGTGAAGAAGGATGTATGTCCGATAAGCCGGAAAGCGATTGGATATAGAATTATAGCCCGTTTTTAAGTGCAGAACGTAGTAGTCTTAGGAGTGCGTGTGTATATGTTCTATCTCTTACCAATACCTTCGTTTTACGATTCGATAAGATAGTTCAGCGTAGAGAAACTGTGAAGTAGGATGTATGTCCGATAAGCCGGAAAGCTATTCGATCTAGCATTATAGCCCGTTTTTAAGTGCAGAACGTAGTAGTCTTAGGAGTGCGTGTGTATATGTTCTCTCTCTTACCAATACCTTCATTTTACGATTCGATAAGATAGTTCAGCGTAGAGAAACTGTGAAGAAGGATGTATGTCCGATAAGCCGGAAAGCGATTTGATCTAGCATTATAGCCCGTTTATAAGTGCAGAACGTAGTAGTCTTAGGAGTGCGTGTGTATATGTTCTCTCTCTTACCAATACCTTCGTTTTACGATTCGATAAGATTGTTCAGCATAGAGAAACTGTGAAGAAGGATGTATGTCCGATAAGCCGGAAAGCTATTCGATCTAGCATTATAGACCGTTTCTAAGTGCAGAACATAGTAGTCTTAGGAGTGCGTGTGTATATGTTCTCTCTCTTACCAATACCTTCGTTTTACGATTCGATAAGATAGTTCAGCGTAGAGAAACTGTGAAAAAGGATGTATGTCTGATAAGCCGGAAAGCTATTCGATCTAGTATTATAGCCCGTTTTTAAGTGCAGAACGTAGTAGTCTTAGGAGTGCGTGTGTATATGTTCTCTCTCTTACCAATACCTTCATTTTACGATTCGATAAGATAGTTCAGCGTAGAGAAACTGTGAAGAAGGATGTATGTCCGATAAGCCGGAAAGCTATTCGATCTAGCATTATAGCCCGTTTTTAAGTGCAGAACGTAGTAGTCTCAGGAGTGCGTGTGTATATGTTCTCTCTCTTACCAATACCTTCGTTTTATGATTCGATAAGATAGTTCAGCGTAGAGAAACTGTGTAGAAGGATGTATGTCCGATAAGCCGGAAAGCTATTCGATCTAGCATTATAGCCCGTTTTTAAGTATAGAACGTAGTAGTCTTAGGAGTGCGTGTGTATATGTTCTCTCTCTTACCAATACCTTCGTTTTACGATTCGATAAGATAGTTCAGCGTAGAGAAACTGTGAAGAAGGATGTATGTCCGATAAGCTGGAAAGCTATTCGATCTAGCATTATAGACCGTTACTAAGTGCAGAATGTAGTAGTCTTAGGAGTGCGTGTGTATATGTTCTCTCTCTTACCAATACCTTCGTTTTACGATTCGATAATATAGTTCAGCGTAGAGAAACTGTGAAAAAGGATGTATGTCTGATAAGCCGGAAAGCTATTCGATCTAGCATTATAGCCCGTTTTTAAGTGCACAATGTAGTAGTCTTAGGAGTGCATGTGTATATGTTCTCTCTCTTACCAATACCTTCGTTTTACGATTCGTTAAGATAGTTCAGCGTAGAGAAACTGTGAAATAGGATGTTTGTCCGATAATCCGGAAAGCTATTCGATCTAGTGTTATAGCCCGTTTTTAAGTGCAGAACGTAGTAGTCTTAGGAGTGCGTGTGTATATGTTCTCTCTCTTACCAATACCTTCATTTTACGATTCGATAAGATAGTTCAGCGTAGAGAAACTGTGAAGAAGGATGTATGTCCGATAAGCCGGAAAGCTATTCGGTCTAGCATTATAGCCCGATTTTAAGTGCAGAACGTAGTAGTCTCAGGAGTGCGTGTGTATATGTTCTCTCTCTTGCCAATACCTTCGTTTAACGTTTCGATAAGATAGTTCAGCGTAGAGAAACTGTGAAGAAGGATGTATGTCCGATAAGCCGGAAAGCTATTTGATATAGCATTATAGCCCGTTTTTAAGTGCAGAATGTAGTAGTCTCAGGAGTGCGTGTGTATATGTTCTCTCTCTTACCAATACCTTCGTTTTACGATTCGATAAGATAGTTCAGCGTAGAGAAACTGTGAAGAAGGATGTATGTCCGATAAGCCGGAAAGCGATTCGATCTAGCATTATAGCCCGTTTTTAAGTGCAGAACGTAGTAGTCTTAGGAGTGCGTGTGTATATGTTCTCTCTCTTACCAATACCTTCGTTTTACGATTCGATAAGATAGTTCAGCATAGAGAAACTGTGAAGAAGGATGTATGTCCGATAAGCCGGAAAGCGATTTGATCTAGCATTATAGCCCGTTTATAAGTGCAGAACGTAGTAGTCTTAGGAGTGCGTGTGTATATGTTCTCTCTCTTACCAATACCTTCGTTTTACGATTCGATAAGATTGTTCAGCATAGAGAAACTGTGAAGAAGGATGTATGTCCGATAAGCCGGAAAGCTATTCGATCTAGCATTATAGACCGTTTCTAAGTGCAGAACCTAGTAGTCTTAGGAGTGCGTGTGTATATGTTCTCTCTCTTACCAATACCTTCGTTTTACGATTCGATAAGATAGTTCAGCGTAGAGAAACTGTGAAAAAGGATGTATGTCTGATAAGCCGGAAAGCTATTCGATCTAGTATTATAGCCCATTTTTAAGTGCAGAACGTAGTAGTCTTAGGAGTGCGTGTGTATATGTTCTCTCTCTTACCAATACCGTCATTTTACGATTCGATAAGATAGTTCAGCGTAGAGAAACTGTGAAGAAGGATGTATGTCCGATAAGCCGGAAAGCTATTCGATCTAGCATTATAGCCCGTTTTTAAGTGCAGAACGTAGTAGTCTCAGGAGTGCGTGTGTATATGTTCTCTCTCTTACCAATACCTTCGTTTTATGATTCGATAAGATAGTTCAGCATAGAGAAACTGTGTAGAAGGATGTATGTCCGATAAGCCGGAAAGCTATTCGATCTAGCATTATAGCCTGTTTTTAAGTATAGAACGTAGTAGTCTTAGGAGTGCGTGTGTATATGTTCTCTCTCTTACTAATACCTTCGTTTTACGATTCGATAAGATAGTTCAGCGTAGAGAAACTGTGAAGAAGGATGTATGTCCGATAAGCTGGAAAGCTATTCGATCTAGCATTATAGACCGTTTCTAAGTGCAGAACGTAGTAGTCTTAGGAGTGCGTGTGTATATGTTCTCTCTCTTACCAATACCTTCGTTTTACGATTCGATAAGATAGTTCAGCGTAGAGAAACTGTGAAAAAGGATGTATGTCTGATAAGCCGGAAAGCTATTCGATCTAGCATTATAGCCCGTTTTTAAGTGTAGAATGTAGTAGTCTTAGGAGTGCGTGTGTATATGTTCTCTCTCTTACCAATACCTTCGTTTTACGATTCGTTAAGATAGTTCAGCGTAGAGAAACTGTGAAATAGGATGTATGTCCGATAATCCGGAAGGCTATTCGATCTAGTGTTATAGCCCGTTTTTAAGTGCAGAACGTAGTAGTCTTAGGAGTGCGTGTGTATATGTTCTCTCTCTTACCAATACCTTCATTTTACGATTCGATAAGATAGTTCAGCGTAGAGAAACTGTGAAAAAGGATGTATGTCCGATAAGCCGGAAAGCTATTCGGTCTAGCATTATAGCCCGTTTTTAAGTGCAGAACGTAGTAGTCTCAGAAGTGCGTGTGTATATGTTCTCTCTCTTACCAATACCTTCGTTTTACGTTGCGATAAGATAGTTCAGCGTAGAGAAACTGTGAAGAAGGATGTATGTCCGATAACCCGGAAAGCTATTCGATATAGCATTATAGCCCGTTTTTAAGTGCAGAATGTAGTAGTCTTAGGAGTGCGTGTGTATATGTTCTCTCTCTTACCAATACCTTCGTTTTACGATTCGATAAGATAGTTCAGCGTAGAGAAACTGTGAAGAAGGGTGTATGTCTGATAAGCCGGAAAGCTATTCGATCTAGCATTATAGCCCGTTTTTAAGTGCAGAACTTAGTAGTCTCAGGAGTGCGTGTGTATATGTTCTCTCTCTTACCAATACCTTCGTTTTACGATTCGATAAGATAGTTCAGCGTAGAGAAACTGTGAAAAAGGATGTATGTCCGATAAGCCGGAAAGCTATTCGATATAGCATTATAGCCCGTTTTCAAGTGCAGAATGTAGTAGTCTTAGGAGTGCGTGTGTATATGTTCTCTCTCTTACCAATACCTTCGTTTTACGATTCGATAAGATAGTTCAGCGTAGAGAAACTGTGAAGAAGGATGTATGTCCTATAAGCCAGAAAGCTATTCGATCTAGCATTATAGCCCGTTTTTAAGTGCAGAACGTACTAGTCTTAGTAGTGCGTGTGTATATGTTCTCTCTCTTACCAATACCTTCGTTTTACGATTCGATAAGATAGTTCAGCGTAGAGAAACTGTGAAGAAGGATGTATGTCCGATAAGCCGGAAAGCTATTCGATCTAGCATTATAGCCCGTTTTTAAGTGCAGAACGTAGTAGTCTTAGGAGTGCGTGTGTATATGTTCTCTCTCTTACCAATACCTTCGTTTTACGATTCGATAAGATATTTCAGTGTAGAGAAACTGTGTAGAAGGATGTATGTCCGTTAAGCCGAAAAGCTATTTGATCTAGTATTATAGCCCGTTTTTAAGTGTAGAACGTAGTAGTCTTAGGAGTGCGTGTGTATATGTTCTCTCTCTTACCAATACCTTCATTTTACGATTCGATAAGATAGTTCAGCGTAGAGAAACTGTGAAGAAGGATGTATGTCCGATAAGCCGGAAAGCGATTTGATCAAGCATTATAGCCCGTTTATAAGTGCAGAACGTAGTAGTCTTAGGAGTGCGTGTGTATATGTTCTCTCTCTTACCAATACCTTCGTTTTACGATTCGATAAGATAGTTCAGCGTAGAGAAACTGTGAAAAAGGATGTATGTCTGGTAAGCCGGAAAGCTATTCGATCTAGTATTATAGCCCGTTTTTAAGTGCAGAACGTAGTAGTCTTAGGAGTGCGTGTGTATATGTTCTCTCTCTTACCAATACCTTCATTTTACGATTCGATAAGATAGTTCAGCGTAGAGAAACTGTGAAGAAGGATGTATGTCCGATAAGCCGGAAAGTTATTCGATCTAGCATTATAGCCCGTTTTTAAGTGCAGAACGTAGTAGTCTCAGGAGTGCGTGTGTATATGTTCTCTCTCTTACCAATACCTTCGTTTTATGATTCGATAAGATAGTTCAGCGTAGAGAAACTGTGTAGAAGGATGTATGTCCGATAAGCCGGAAAGCTATTCGATCTAGCATTATAGCCCGTTTTTAAGTATAGAACGTAGTAGTCTTAGGAGTGCGTGTGTATATGTTCTCTCTCTTACCAATACCTTCGTTTTACGATTCGATAAGATAGTTCAGCGTAGAGAAACTGTGAAGAAGGATGTATGTCCGATAAGCTGGAAAGCTATTCGATCTAGCATTATAGACCGTTTCTAAGTGCAGAACGTAGTAGTCTTAGGAGTGCGTGTGTATATGTTCTCTCTCTTACCAATACCTTCGTTTTACGATTCGATAATATAGTTCAGCGTAGAGAAACTGTGAAAAAGGATGTATGTCTGATAAGCCGGAAAGCTATTCGATCTAGCATTATAGCCCGTTTTTAAGTGCAGAATGTAGTAGTCTTAGGAGTGCGTGTGTATATGTTCTCTCTCTTACCAATACCTTCGTTTTACGATTCGTTAAGATAGTTCAGCGTAGAGAAACTGTGAAATAGGATGTTTGTCCGATAATCTGGAAAGCTATTCGATCTAGTGTTATAGCCCGTTTTTAAGTGCAGGACGTAGTAGTCTTAGGAGTGCGTGTGTATATGTTCTCTCTCTTACCAATACCTTCATTTTACGATTCGATAAGATAGTTCAGCGTAGAGAAACTGTGAAAAAGGATGTATGTCCGATAAGCCGGAAAGCTATTCGGTCTAGCATTATAGCCCGTTTTTAAGTGCATAACGTAGTAGTCTCAGGAGTGCGTGTGTATATGTTCTCTCTCTTACCAATACCTTCGTTTTACGTTTCGATAAGATAGTTCAGCGTAGAGAAACTGTGAAGAAGGATGTATGTCCGATAAGCCGGAAAGCTATTCGATATAGCATTATAGCCCGTTTTTAAGTGCAGAATGTAGTAGTCTTAGGAGTGCGTGTGTATATGTTCTCTCTCTTACCAATACCTTCGTTTTACGATTCGATAAGATAGTTCAGCGTAGAGAAACTGTGAAAAAGGATGTATGTCCCATAAGCCGGAAAGCGATTCGATCTAGCATTATAGCCCGTTTTTAAGTGCAGAACGTAGTAGTCTTAGGAGTGCGTGTGTATATGTTCTCTCTCTTACCAATACCTTCGTTTTACGATTCGATAAGATAGTTCAGCGTAGAGAAACTGTGAAGAAGGATGTATGTCCGATAAGCCGGAAAGCTATTCGATCTAGCATTATAGCCCGTTTTTAAGTGCAGAACGTAGTAGTCTTAGGAGTGCGTGTGTATATGTTCTCTCTCTTACCAATACCTTCATTTTACGATTCGATAAGATAGTTCAGCGTAGAGAAACTGTGAAGAAGGATGTATGTCCGATAAGCCGGAAAGCGATTTGATCTAGCATTATAGCCCGTTTATAAGTGCAGAACGTAGTAGTCTTAGGAGTGCGTGTGTATATGTTCTTTCTCTTACCAATACCTTCGTTTTACGATTCGATAAGATAGTTCAGCATAGAGAAACTGTGAAGAAGGATGTATGTCCGATAAGCCGGAAAGCTATTCGATCTAGCATTATAGCCCGTTTTTAAGTATAGAACGTAGTAGTCTTTGGAGTGCGTGTGTATATGTTCTCTCTCTTACCAATACCTTCGTTTTACGATTCGATAAGATAGTTCAGCGTAGAGAAACTGTGAAGAAGGATGTATGTCCGATAAGCTGGAAAGCTATTCGATCTAGCATTATAGACCGTTTCTAAGTGCAGAACGTAGTAGTCTTAGGAGTGCGTGTGTATATGTTCTCTCTCTTACCAATACCTTCGTTTTACGATTCGATAATATAGTTCAGCGTAGAGAAACTGTGAAAAAGGATGTATGTCTGATAAGCCGGAAAGCTATTCGATCTAGCATTATAGCCCGTTTTTAAGTGCAGAATGTAGTAGTCTTAGGAGTGCGTGTGTATATGTTCTCTCTCTTACCAATACCTTCGTTTTACGATTCGTTAAGATAGTTCAGCGTAGAGAAACTGTGAAAAAGGATGTATGTCCGATAAGCAGGAAAGCTATTCGGTCTAGCATTATAGCCCGTTTTTAAGTGCAGAACGTAGTAGTCTCAGGAGTGCGTGTGTATATGTTCTCTCTCTTACCAATACCTTCGTTTTACGTTTCGATAAGATAGTTCAGCGTTAAGAAACTGTGAAGAAGGATGTATGTCCGATAAGCCGGAAAGCTATTCGATATAGCATTATAGCCCGTTTTTAAGTGCAGAATGTAGTAGTCTTAGGAGTGCGTGTGCATATGTTCTCTCTCTTACCAATACCTTCGTTTTACGATTCGATAAGATAGTTCAGCGTAGAGAAACTGTGAAGAAGGTTGTATGTCCGATAAGCCGGAAAGCTATTCGATCTAGCATTATAGCCCGTTTTTAAGTGCAGAACGTAGTAGTCTCAGGAGTGCGTGTGTATATGTTCTCTCTCTTACCAATACCTTCGTTTTACGATTCGATAAGATAGTTCAGCGTAGAGAAACTGTGAAAAAGGATGTATGTCCGATAAGCCAGAAAGCTATTCGATATAGCATTATAGCCCGTTTTTAAGTGCTGAATGTAGTAGTCTTAGGAGTGCGTGTGTATATGTTCTCTCTCTTACCAATACCTTCGTTTTACGATTCGATAAGATAGTTCAGCGTAGAGAAACTGTGAAGAAGGATGTATGTCCTATAAGCCAGAAAGCTATTCGATCTAGCATTATAGCCCGTTTTTAAGTGCAGAACGTAGTAGTCTTAGTAGTGCGTGTGTATATGTTCTCTCTCTTACCAATACCTTCGGTTTACGATTCGATAAGATAGTTCAGCGTAGAGAAACTGTGAAGAAGGATGTATGTCCGATAAGCCGGAAAGCTATTCGATCTAGCATTATAGCCCGTTTTTAAGTGCAGAACGTAGTAGTCTCACGAGTGCGTGTGTATATGTTCTCTCTCTTACCAATACCTTCGTTTTACGATTCGATAAGATATTTCAGTGTAGAGAAACTGTGTAGAAGGATGTATGTCCGTTAAGCCGAAAAGCTATTTGATCTAGTATTATAGCCCGTTTTTAAGTGTAGAACGTAGTAGTCTTAGGAGTGCGTGTGTATATATTCTCTCTCTTACCAATACCTTCGTTTTACGATTCGATAAGATAGTTCAGCGTAGAGAAACTGTGAAGAAGGATGTATGTCCGATAAGCCGGAAAGCTATTCGATCTAGCATTACAGCACGTTTTTAAGTGCAGAACGTAGTAGTCTTAGGAGTGCGTGTGTATATGTTCTCTCTCTTACCAATACCTTCGTTTTACGATTCGTTAAGATAGTTCAGCGTAGAGAAACTGTGAAATAGGATGTTTGTCCGATAATCCGGAAAGCTATTCGATCTAGTGTTATAGCCCGTTTTTATGTGCAGAACGTAGTAGTCTTAGGAGTGCGTGTGTATATGTTCTCTCTCTTACCAATACCTTCATTTTACGATTCGATAAGATAGTTCAGCGTAGAGAAACTGTGAAAAAGGATGTATGTCCGATAAGCCGGAAAGCTATTCGGTCTAGCATTATAGCCCGTTTTTAAGTGCAGAACGTAGTAGTCTCAGGAGTGCGTGTGTATATGTTCTCTCTCTTACCAATACCTTCGTTTTACGTTTCGATAAGATAGTTCAGCGTTAAGAAACTGTGAAGAAGGATGTATGTCCGATAAGCCGGAAAGCTATTCGATATAGCATTATAGCCCGTTTTTAAGTGCAGAATGTAGTAGTCTTAGGAGTGCGTGTGCATATGTTCTCTCTCTTACCAATACCTTCGTTTTACGATTCGATAAGATAGTTCAGCGTAGAGAAACTGTGAAGAAGGTTGTATGTCCGATAAGCCGGAAAGCTATTCGATCTAGCATTATAGCCCGTTTTTAAGTGCAGAACGTAGTAGTCTCAGGAGTGCGTGTGTATATGTTCTCTCTCTTACCAATACCTTCGTTTTACGATTCGATAAGATAGTTCAGCGTAGAGAAACTGTGAAAAAGGATGTATGTCCGATAAGCCAGAAAGCTATTCGATATAGCATTATAGCCCGTTTTTAAGTGCTGAATGTAGTAGTCTTAGGAGTGCGTGTGTATATGTTCTCTCTCTTACCAATACCTTCGTTTTACGATTCGATAAGATAGTTCAGCGTAGAGAAACTGTGAAGAAGGATGTATGTCCTATAAGCCAGAAAGCTATTCGATCTAGCATTATAGCCCGTTTTTAAGTGCAGAACGTAGTAGTCTTAGTAGTGCGTGTGTATATGTTCTCTCTCTTACCAATACCTTCGGTTTACGATTCGATAAGATAGTTCAGCGTAGAGAAACTGTGAAGAAGGATGTATGTCCGATAAGCCGGAAAGCTATTCGATCTAGCATTATAGCCCGTTTTTAAGTGCAGAACGTAGTAGTCTCAGGAGTGCGTGTGTATATGTTCTCTCTCTTACCAATACCTTCATTTTACGATTCGATAAGATATTTCAGTGTAGAGAAACTGTGTAGAAGGATGTATGTCCGTTAAGCCGAAAAGCTATTTGATCTAGTATTATAGCCCGTTTTTAAGTGTAGAACGTAGTAGTCTTAGGAGTGCGTGTGTATATATTCTCTCTCTTACCAATACCTTCGTTTTACGATTCGATAAGATAGTTCAGCGTAGAGAAACTGTGAAGAAGGATGTATGTCCGATAAGCCGGAAAGCTATTCGATCTAGCATTACAGCACGTTTTTAAGTGCAGAACGTAGTAGTCTTAGGAGTGCGTGTGTATATGTTCTCTCTCTTACCAATACCTTCGTTTTACGATTCGATAAGATAGTTCAACATAGAGAAACTGTGAAGAAGGATGTATGTCCGATAAGCCGGAAAGCTGTTCGATCTAGCATTATAGCCCGTTTTTAAGTGCAGAACGTAGTAGTCTTAGGAGTGCGTGTGTATATGTTCTCTCTCTTACCAATACCTTCGTTTTACGATTCGATAAGATAGTTCAGCGTAGAGAAACTGTGAAGAAGGATGTATGTCCGATAAGCCGGAAAGCTATTCGATCTAGAATTATAGCCCGTTTTTAAGTGCAAAACGTAGTAGTCTTAGGAGTGCGTGTGTATATGTTCTCTCTCTTACCAATACCTTCGTTTTACGATTCGATAAGATAGTTCAGCGTAGAGAAAGTGTGTAGAAGGATGTATGTCCGATAAGCCGGAAAGCTATTCGATATAGCATTATAGCCCATTTTTAAGTGCAGAATGTAGTAGTCTTAGGAGTGCGTGTGTATATGTTCTCTCTCTTACCAATACCTTCGTTTTACGATTCGATAAGATAGTTCAGCGTAGAGAAACTGTGAAGAAGGATGTATGTCCGATAAGCCGGAAAGCTCTTCGATCTAGCATTATAGCCCGTTTTTAAGTGCAGAACGTAGTAGTCTTAGGAGTGCGTGTGTATATGTTCTCTCTCTTACCAATACCTTCGTTTTACGATTCGATAAGATAGTTCAGCATAGAGAAACTGTGAAGAAGGATGTATGTCCGATAAGCCAGAAAGCTATTCGATCTAGCATTATAGCCCGTTTTTAAGTGCAGAACGTAGTAGTCTTAGGAGTGCGTGTGTATATGTTCTCTCTCTTACCAATACCTTCGTTTTACGATTCGATAAGATAGTTCAGCGTAGAGAAACTGTGAAGAAGGATGTATGTCCGATAAGCCGGTAAGCGATTCGATCTAGCATTATAGCCCGTTTTTAAGTGCAGAACGTAGTAGTCTTAGGAGTGCGTGTGTATATGTTCTCTCTCTTACCAATACCTTCGTTTTACGATTCGATAAGATAGTTCAGCGTAGAGAAACTGTGAAGAAGGATGTATGTCCGATAAGCCGGAAAGCGATTCGATCTAGCATTATAGACCGTTTCTAAGTGCAGAACGTAGTAGTCTTAGGAGTGCGTGTGTATATGTTCTCTCTCTTACCAATACCTTCGTTTTACGATTCGATAAGAGAGTTCAGCGTAGAGAAACTGTGAAAAAGGATGTATGTCTGATAAGCCGGAAAGCTATTCGATCTAGTATTATAGCCCGTTTTTAAGTGCAGAACGTAGTAGTCTTAGGAGTGCGTGTGTATATGTTCTCTCTCTTACCAATACCTTCATTTTACGATTCGATAAGATAGTTCAGCGTAGAGAAACTGTGAAGAAGGATGTATGTCCAATAAGCCGGAAAGCTATTCGATCTAGCATTATAGCCCGTTTTTAAGTGCAGAACGTAGTAGTCTCAGGAGTGCGTGTGTATATGTTCTCTCTCTTACCAATACCTTCGTTTTATGATTCGATAAGATAGTTCAGCGTAGAGAAACTGTGTAGAAGGATGTATGTCCGATAAGCCGGAAAGCTATTCGATCTAGCATTATAGCCCGTTTTTAAGTATAGAACGTAGTAGTCTTAGGAGTGCGTGTGTATATGTTCTCTCTCTTACCAATACCTTCGTTTTACGATTCGATAAGATAGTTCAGCGTAGAGAAACTGTGAAGAAGGATGTATGTCCGATAAGCTGGAGAGCTATTCGATCTAGCATTATAGACCGTTTCTAAGTGCAGAACGGATTAGTCTTAGGAGTGCGTGTGTATATGTTCTCTCTCTTACCAATACCTTCGTTTTACGATTCGATAATATAGTTCAGCGTAGAGAAACTGTGAAAAAGGATGTATGTCTCATAAGCCGGAAAGCTATTCGATCTAGCATTATAGCCCGTTTTTAAGTGCAGAACGTAGTAGTCTTAGGAGTGCGTATGTATATGTTCTCTCTCTTACCAATACCTTCGTTTTACGATTCGTTAAGATAGTTCAGCGTAGAGAAACTGTGAAATAGGATGTTTGTCCGATAATCCGGAAAGGTATTCGATCTAGTGTTATAGCCCGTTTTTAAGTGCAGAACGTAGTAGTCTTAGGAGTGCGTGTGTATATGTTCTCTCTCTTACCAATACCTTCATTTTACGATTCGATAAGATAGTTCAGCGTAGAGAAACTGTGAAAAAGGATGTATGTCCGATAAGCCGGAAAGCTATTCGGTCTAGCATTATAGCCCGTTTTTAAGTGCAGAACGTAGTAGTCTCAGGAGTGCGTGTGTATATGTTCTCTCTCTTACCAATACCTTCGTTTTACGATTCGATAAGATAGTTCAGCGTAGAGAAACTGTGAAGAAGGATGTATGTCCGATAAGCCGGAAAGCTATTCGATCTAGAATTATAGCCCGTTTTTAAGTGCAGAACGTAGTAGTCTTAGGAGTGCGTGTGTATATGTTCTCTCTCTTACCAATACCTTCGTTTTACGATTCGATAAGATAGTTCAGCGTAGAGAAAGTGTGTAGAAGGATGTATGTCCGATAAGCCGGAAAGCTATTCGATATAGCATTATAGCCCATTTTTAAGTGCAGAATGTAGTAGTCTTAGGAGTGCGTGTGTATATGTTCTCTCTCTTACCAATAACTTCGTTTTACGATTCGATAAGATAGTTCAGCGTAGAGAAACTGTGAAGAAGGATGTATGTCCGATAAGCCGGAAAGCTCTTCGATCTAGCATTATAGCCCGTTTTTAAGTGCAGAACGTAGTAGTCTTAGGAGTGCGTGTGTATATGTTCTCTCTCTTACCAATACCTTCGTTTTACGATTCGATAAGATAGTTCAGCATAGAGAAACTGTGAAGAAGGATGTATGTCCGATAAGCCAGAAAGCTATTCGATCTAGCATTATAGCCCGTTTTTAAGTGCAGAACGTAGTAGTCTTAGGAGTGCGTGTGTATATGTTCTCTCTCTTACCAATACCTTCGTTTTACGATTCGATAAGATAGTTCAGCGTAGAGAAACTGTGAAGAAGGATGTATGTCCGATAAGCCGGAAAGCGATTCGATCTAGCATTATAGACCGTTTCTAAGTGCAGAACGTAGTAGTCTTAGGAGTGCGTGTGTATATGTTCTCTCTCTTACCAATACCTTCGTTTTACGATTCGATAAGAGAGTTCAGCGTAGAGAAACTGTGAAAAAGGATGTATGTCTGATAAGCCGGAAAGCTATTCGATCTAGTATTATAGCCCGTTTTTAAGTGCAGAACGTAGTAGTCTTAGGAGTGCGTGTGTATATGTTCTCTCTCTTACCAATACCTTCATTTTACGATTCGATAAGATAGTTCAGCGTAGAGAAATTGTGAAGAAGGATGTATGTCCAATAAGCCGGAAAGCTATTCGATCTAGCATTATAGCCCGTTTTTAAGTGCAGAACGTAGTAGTCTCAGGAGTGCGTGTGTATATGTTCTCTCTCTTACCAATACCTTCGTTTTATGATTCGATAAGATAGTTCAGCGTAGAGAAACTGTGTAGAAGGATGTATGTCCGATAAGCCGTAAAGCTATTCGATCTAGCATTATAGCCCGTTTTTAAGTATAGAACGTAGTAGTCTTAGGAGTGCGTGTGTATATGTTCTCTCTCTTACCAATACCTTCGTTTTACGATTCGATAAGATAGTTCAGCGTAGAGAAACTGTGAAGAAGGATGTATGTCCGATAAGCTGGAGAGCTATTCGATCTAGCATTATAGACCGTTTCTAAGTGCAGAACGTATTAGTCTTAGGAGTGCGTGTGTATATGTTCTCTCTCTTACCAATACCTTCGTTTTACGATTCGATAATATACACTCCTGGAAATGGAAAAAAGAACACATTGACACCGGTGTGTCAGACCCACCATACTTGCTCCGGACACTGCGAGAGGGCTGTACAAGCAATGATCACACGCACGGCACAGCGGACACACCAGGAACCGCGGTGTTGGCCGTCGAATGGCGCTAGCTGCGCAGCATTTGTGCACCGCCGCCGTCAGTGTCAGCCAGTTTGCCGTGGCATACGGAGCTCCATCGCAGTCTTTAACACTGGTAGCATGCCGCGGCAACGTGGACACGAACCGTATGTGCAGTTGACGGACTTTGAGCGAGGGCGTATAGTGGGCATGCGGGAGGCCGGGTGGACGTACCGCCGAATTGCTCAACACGTGGGGCGTGAGGTCTCCATAGTACATCGATGTTGTCGCCAGTGGTCGGCGGAAGGTGCACGTGCCCGTCGAACTGGGACCGGACCGCAGCGACGCACGGATGCACGCCAATACCGTAGGATCCTACGCAGTGCCGTAGGGGACCGCACCGCCACTTACCAGCAAATTAGGGACACTGTTGCTCCTGGGGTATCGGCGAGGACCATTCGCAACCGTCTCCATGAAGCTGGGCTACGGTCCCGCACACCGTTAGGCCGTCTTCCGCTCACGCCCCAACATCGTGCAGCCCGCCTCCAGTGGTGTCGCGACAGGCGTGAATCGAGGGACGAATGGAGACGTGTCGTCTTCAGCGATGAGAGTCGCTTCTGCCTTGGTGCCAATGATGGTCGTATGCGTGTTTGGCGCCGTGCAGGTGAGCGCCACAATCAGGACTGCATACGACCGAGGCACACAGGGCCAACACCCGGCATCATGGTGTGGGGAGCGATCTCCTACACTGGCCGTACACCTCTGGTGATCGTGGAGGGGACACTGAATAGTGCACGGTACATCCAAACCGTCATCGAACCCATCGTTCTACCATTCCTAGACCGGCAAGGGAACTTGCTGTTCCAACAGGACAATGCACGTCCGCATGTATCTCGTGCCACCCAATGTGCTCTAGAAGGTGTAAGTCAACTACCCTGGCCAGCAAGATCTCCGGATCTGTCCCCCATTGAGCATGTTTGGGACTGGATGAAGCGTCGTCTCACGCGGTCTGCACGTCCAGCACGAACGCTGGTCCAACTGAGGCGCCAGGTGGAAATGGCATGGCAAGCCGTTCCACAGGACTACATCCAGCATCACTACGATCGTTTCCATGGGAGAATAGCAGCCTGCATTGCTGAGAAAAGTGGATATACACTGTACTAGTGCCGACATTGTGCATGCTCTGTTGCCTGTGTCTATGTGCCTGTGGTTCTGTCAGTGTGATCATGTGATGTATCTGACCCCAGGAATGTGTCAATAAAGTTTCCCCTTCCTGGGACAATGAATTCACGGTGTTCTTATTTCAATTTCCAGGAGTGTAGTTCAGCGTAGAGAAACTGTGAAAAAGGATGTATGTCTGATAAGCCGGAAAGCTATTCGATCTAGCATTATAGCCCGTTTTTAAGTGCAGAACGTAGTAGTCTTAGGAGTGCGTATGTATATGTTCTCTCTCTTACCAATACCTTCGTTTTACGATTCGTTAAGATAGTTCAGCGTAGAGAAACTGTGAAATAGGATGTTTGTCCGATAATCCGGAAAGGTATTCGATCTAGTGTTAGAGCCCGTTTTTAAGTGCAGAACGTAGTAGTCTTAGGAGTGCGTGTGTATATGTTCTCTCTCTTACCAATACCTTCATTTTACGATTCGATAAGATAGTTCAGCGTAGAGAAACTGTGAAAAAGGATGTATGTCCGATAAGCCGGAAAGCTATTCGGTCTAGCATTATAGCCCGTTTTTAAGTGCAGAACGTAGTAGTCTCAGGAGTGCGTGTGTATATGTTCTCTCTCTTACCATACCTTCGTCTTACGTTTCGATAAGATAGTTCAGCGTAGAGAAACTGTGAAGAAGGATGTATGTCCGCTAAGCCGGAAAGCTATTCGATATAGCATTATAGCCCGTTTTTAAGTGCAGAATGTAGTAGTCTTAGGAGTGCGTGTGTATATGTTCTCTCTCTTACCAATACCTTCGTTTTACGATTCGATAAGATAGTTCAGCGTAGAGAAACTGTGAAGAAGGATGTATGTCCGATAAGCCGGAAAGCTATTCGATCTAGCATTATAGCCCGTTTTTAAGTGCAGAACGTAGTAGTCTCAGGAGTGCGTGTGTATATGTTCTCTCTCTTACCAATACCTTCGTTTTACGATTCGATAAGATAGTTCAGCGTAGAGAAACTGTGAAAAAGGATGTATGTCCGATAAGCCGGAAAGCTATTCGATATAGCATTATAGCCCGTTTTTAAGTGCAGAATGTAGTAGTCTTAGGAGTGCGTGTGTATATGTTCTCTCTCTTACCAATACCTTCGTTTTACGATTCGATAAGATAGTTCAGCGTAGAGAAACTGTGAAGAAGGATGTATGTCCTATAAGCCAGAAAGCTATTCGATCTAGCATTATAGCCCGTTTTTAAGTGCAGAACGTAGTAGTCTTAGGAGTGCGTGTGTATATGTTCTCTCTCCTACCAATACCTTCGTTTTACGATTCGATAAGATAGTTCAGCATAGAGAAACTGTGAAGAAGGATGTATGTCCGATAAGCCGGAAAGCTATTCGATCTAGCATTACAGCCCGTTTTTAAGTGCAGAACGTAGTAGTCTTAGGAGTGCGTGTGTATATGTTCTCTCTCTTACCAATACCTTCGTTTTACGATTCGATAAGATAGTTCAGCGTAGAGAAACTGTGAAGAAGGATGTATGTCCGATAAGCCGGAAAGCTATTCGATCTAGAATTATAGCCCGTTTTTAAGTGCAGAACGTAGTAGTCTTAGGAGTGCGTGTGTATATGTTCTCTCTCTTACCAATACCTTCGTTTTACGATTCGATAAGATAGTTCAGCGTAGAGAAAGTGTGTAGAAGGATTTATGTCCGATAAGCCGGAAAGCTATTCGATCTAGCATTATAGTCCGTTTTTAAGTGTAGAACGTAGTAGTCTTAGGAGTGCGTGTGTATATGTTCTCTCTCTTACCAATACCTTCGTTTTATGATTCGATAAGATAGTTCAGCGTAGGGAAACTGTGAAGAAGGATGTATGTCCGATAAGCCGGAAAGTTATTCGATCTAGCATTATAGACCGTTTTTAAGTGCAGAACGTAGTAGTCTCAGTAGTGCGTGTGTATATGTTCTCTCTCTTACCAATACCTTCGTTTTACGATTCGATAAGATAGTTCAGCGTAGAGAAACTGTGAAAAAGGATGTATGTCCGATAAGCCGGAAAGCTATTCGATCTAGCATTATAGCCTGTTTTTAAGTGCAGAACGTAGTAGTCTTAGGAGTGCGTGTGTATATGTTCTCTCTCTTACCAATACCTTCGTTTTACGATTCGATAAGATAGTTCAGCGTAGAGAAACTGTGAAGAAGGACGTTTGTCCGATAAGCCGGAAAGCTATTCGATCTCGCATTATAGCCCATTTTTAAGAGCAGAACGTAGTAGTCTTAGGAGTGCGTGTGTATATGTTCTCTCTCTTACCAATACCTTAGTTTTACGATTCGATAAGACAGTTCAGCGTAGAGAAACTGTGAAGAAGGATGTATGTCCGATAAGCCGGAAAGCTCTTCGATCTAGCATTATAGCCCGTTTTTAAGTGCAGAACGTAGTAGTCTCAGGAGTGCGTGTGTATATGTTCTCTCTCTTACCAATACCTTCGTTTTCGATTCGATAAGATAGTTCAGCGTAGAGAAACTGTGTAGAAGGATGTATGTCAGATAAGCCGGAAAGCTATTCGATCTAGCATTATAGCCCGTTTTTAAGTGCAAAACGAAGTAGTCTTAGGAGTGCGTGTGTATATGTTCTCTCTCTTACCAATACCTTCGTTTTACGATTCGATAAGATAGTTCAGCGTAGAGAAACTGTGAAGAAGGATGTATGTCCGATAAGCCGGAAAGCTATTCGATCTAGCATTATAGCCCGTTTTTAAGTGCAGAACGTAGTAGTCTCAGGAGTGCGTGTGTATATGTTCTCTCTCTTACCAATACCTTCGTTTTACGATTCGATAAGATAGTTCAGTGTAGAGAAACTGTGTAGAAGGATGTATGTCCGATAAGCCGAAAAGCTATTCGATCTAGCATTATAGCCCGTTTTTAAGTGTAGAACGTAGTACTCTTAGGAGTGCGTGTGTATATGTTCTCTCCCTTACCAATACCTTCATTTTACGATTCGATAAGATAGTTCAGCGTAGAGAAACTGTGAAGAAGGATGTATGTCCGATAAGCCGGAAAGCTATTTGATCTAGCATTATAGCCCGTTTTTAAGTGCAGAACGTAGTAATCTTAGGAGTGCGTGTGTATATGTTCTCTCTCTTACCAATACCTTCGTTTTACGATTCGATAATATAGTTCAGCGTAGAGAAACTGTGAAAAAGGATGTATGTCTGATAAGCCGGAAAGCTATTCGATCTAGCATTATAGCCCGTTTTTAAGTGCAGAATGTAGTAGTCTTAGGAGTGCGTGTGTATATGTTCTCTCTCTTACCAATACCTTCGTTTTACGATTCGTTAAGATAGTTCAGCGTAGAGAAACTGTGAAATAGGATGTTTGTCCGATAATCCGGAAAGCTATTCGATCTAGTGTTATAGCCCGTTTTTAAGTGCAGAACGTAGTAGTCTTAGGAGTGCGTGTGTATATGTTCTCTCTCTTACCAATACCTTCATTTTACGATTCGATAAGATAGTTCAGCGTAGAGAAACTGTGAAAAAGGATGTATGTCCGATAAGCCGGAAAGCTATTCGGTCTAGCATTATAGCCCGTTTTTAAGTGCAGAACGTAGTAGTCTCAGGAGTGCGTGTGTATATGTTCTCTCTCTTACCAATACCTTCGTTTTACGATTCGATAAGATAGTTCAGCGTAGAGAAACTGTGAAGAAGGTTGTATGTCCGATAAGCCGGAAAGCTATTCGATCTAGCATTATAGCCCGTTTTTAAGTGCAGAACGTAGTAGTCTCAGGAGTGCGTGTGTATATGTTCTCTCTCTTACCAATACCTTCGTTTTACGATTCGATAAGATAGTTCAGCGTAGAGAAACTGTGAAAAAGGATGTATGTCCGATAAGCCGGAAAGCTATTCGATATAGCATTATAGCCCGTTTTTAAGTGCAGAATGTAGTAGTCTTAGGAGTGCGTGTGTATATGTTCTCTCTCTTACCAATACCTTCGTTTTACGATTCGATAAGATAGTTCAGCGTAGAGAAACTGTGAAGAAGGATGTATGTCCTATAAGCCAGAAAGCTATTCGATCTAGCATTATAGCCCGTTTTTAAGTGCAGAACGTAGTAGTCTTAGTAGTGCGTGTGTATATGTTCTCTCTCTTACCAATACCTTCGTTTTACGATTCGATAAGATAGTTCAGCGTAGAGAAACTGTGAAGAAGGATGTATGTCCGATAAGCCGGAAAGCTATTTGATCTAGCATTATAGCCCGTTTTTAAGTGCAGAACGTAGTAGTCTCAGGAGTGCGTGTGTATATGTTCTCTCTCTTACCAATACCTTCGTTTTACGATTCGATAAGATATTTCAGTGTAGAGAAACTGTGTAGAAAGATGTATGTCCGTTAAGCCGAAAAGCTATTTGATCTTGTATTATAGCCCGTTTTTAAGTGTGGAACGTAGTAGTCTTAGGAGTGCGTGTGTATATATTCTCTCTCTTACCAATACCTTCGTTTTACGATTCGATAAGATAGTTCAGCGTAGAGAAACTGTGAAGAAGGATGTATGTCCGATAAGCCGGAAAGCTATTCGGTCTAGCATTATAGCACGTTTTTAAGTGCAGAACGTAGTAGTCTTAGGAGTGCGTGTGTATATGTTCTCTCTCTTACCAATACCTTCGTTTTACGATTCGATAAGATAGTTCAGCATAGAGAAACTGTGAAGAAGGATGTATGTCCGATAAGCCGGAAAGCTGTTCGATCTAGCATTATAGCCCGTTTTTAAGTGCAGAACGTAGTAGTCTTAGGAGTGCGTGTGTATATGTTCTCTCTCTTACCAATACCTTCGTTTTACGATTCGATAAGATAGTTCAGCGTAGAGAAACTGTGAAGAAGGATGTATGTCCGATAAGCTGGAAAGCTATTCGATATAGCATTATAGCCCGTTTTTAAGTGCAGAATGTAGTAGTCTTAGGAGTGCGTGTGTATATGTTCTCTCTCTTACCAATACCTTCGTTTTACGATTCGATAAGATAGTTCAGCGTAGAGAAACTGTGAAGAAGGATGTATGTCCGATAAGCCGGAAAGCTCTTCGATCTAGCATTATAGCCCGTTTTTAAGTGCAGAACGTAGTAGTCTTAGGAGTGCGTGTGTATATGTTCTCTCTCTTACCAATACCTTCGTTTTGCGATTCGATAAAATAGTTCAGCGTAGAGAAACTGTGAAGAAGGATGTATGTCCGATAAGCCGGAAAGTTATTCGATCTAGCATTATAGCCCGTTTGTAGGTGCAGAACGTAGTAGTCTTAGGAGTGCGTGTGTATATGTTCTCTCTCTTACCAATACCTTCGTTTTACGATTCGATAAGATAGTTCAGCGTAGAGAAACTGTGAAGAAGGATGTATGTCCGATAAGCCGGAAAGCTATTCGATCTAGCATTATAGCCCGTTTTTAAGTGCAGAACGTAGTAGTCTTAGGAGTGCGTGTGTATATGTTCTCTCTCTTACCAATACCTTCGTTTTACGATTCGATAAGATAGTTCAGCGTAGAGAAACTGTGAAGAAGGATGTATGTCCGATAAGCCGGAAAGCTATTCGATCTAGCATTATAGCCCGTTTTTAAGTGCAGAACGTAGTAGTCTTAGGAGTGCGTGTGTATATGTTCTCTCTCTTACCAATACCTTCGTTTTACGATTCGATAAGATAGTTCAGCGTAGAGAAACTGTGAAGAAGGATGTATGTCCGATAAGCCGGAAAGCTATTCGATCTAGCATTATAGCCCGTTTTTAAGTGCAGAACGTAGTAGTCTTAGGAGTGCATGTGTATATGTTCTCTCTCTTACCAATACCTTCGTTTTACGATTCGATAAGATAGTTCAGCGTAGAGAATCTGTGAAGAAGGATGTATGTCAGATAAGCCGGAAAGCTATTCGATCTAGCATTATAGCCCGTTTTTAAGTGCAGAACGTAGTAGTCTCAGGAGTGCGTGTGTATATGTTCTCTCTTACCAATACCTTCGTTTTACGATTCCATAAGATAGTTCAGTGTAGAGAAACTGTGAAAAAGGATGTATGTCCGATAAGCCGGAAAGCTATTCGATCTAGCATTATAGCCCGTTTTTAAGTTCAGAACGTAGTAGTCTTAGTAGTGCGTGTGTATATGTTCTCTCTCTTACCAATACCTTCGTTTTACGATTCGATAAGATAGTTCAGCGTAGAGAAACTGTGAAGAAGGATGTTTGTCCGATAAACCGGAAAGCTATTCGATCTAGCATTATAGCCCATTTTTAAGTGCAGAACGTAGTAGTCTTACGAGTGCGTGTGTGTATGTTCTCTCTATTACCAATACCTTCGTTTTACGATTCGATAAGATAGTTCAGCGTAGAGAAACTGTGAAAAAGGATATATGTCCGATAAGCCGGAAAGCTATTCGATCTAGCATTATAGCCCGTTTTTAAGTGCAGAACGTAGTAGTCTCAGGAGTGCGTGTGTATATGTTCTCTCTTACCAATACCTTCGTTTTACGATTCCATAAGATAGTTCAGTGTAGAGAAACTGTGAAAAAGGATGTATGTCCGATAAGCTGGAAAGCTATTCGATCTAGCATTATAGCCCGTTTTTAAGTTCAGAACGTAGTAGTCTTAGTAGTGCGTGTGTATATGTTCTCTCTCTTACCAATACCTTCGTTTTACGATTCGATAAGATAGTTCAGCGTAGAGAAACTGTGAAGAAGGATGTTTGTCCGATAAACCGGAAAGCTATTCGATCTAGCATTATAGCCCATTTTTAAGTGCAGAACGTAGTAGTCTTACGAGTGCGTGTGTGTATGTTCTCTCTATTACCAATACCTTCGTTTTACGATTCGATAAGATAGTTCAGCGTAGAGAAACTGTGAAAAAGGATATATGTCCGATAAGCCGGAAAGCTATTCGATCTAGCATTATAGCCCGTTTTTAAGTGCAGAACGTAGTAGTCTTAGGAGTGTGTGTGTATATGTTCTCTCTCTTACCAATACCTTCGTTTTACGATTCGATAAGATAGTTCAGCGTAGAGAAACTGTGAAGAAGGATGTATGTCCGATAAGCCGGAAAGCTATTCGATCTACCATTATAGCCCGTTTTTAAGTGCACAACGTAGTAGTCTTAGGAGTGCGTGTGTATATGTTCTCTCTCTTACCAATACCTTCGTTTTACGATTCGATAAGATAGTTCAGCGTATAGAAACTGTGAAGAAGGATGTATGTCCTATAAGCCGGAAAGCTATTCGATTTAGCATTATAGCCCGTTTTTAAGTGCAGAACGTAGTAGTCTTAGGAGTGCGTGTGTATATGTTCTGTCTCTTACCAATACCTTCGTTTTAGGATTCGATAAGATAGTTCAGCGCAGAGAAACTGTGAAGAAGGATGTTTGTCCGATAAGCCGGAAAGCTATTCGATCTAGCATTATAGCCCATTTTTAAGTGCAGAACGTAGTAGTCTTAGGAGTGCGTGTGTATATGTTCTCTCTCTTACCAATACCTTCATTTTACGATTCGATAAGATAGTTCAGCGTAGAGAAACTGTGAAGAAGGATGTATGTCCGATAAGCCGGAAAGCTATTCGATCTAGCATTATAGCCCGTTTTTAAGTGCAGAACGTAGTAGTCTTAGGAGTGCGTGTGTATATGTTCTCTCTCTTACCAATACCTTCGTTTTCGATTCGATAAGATAGTTCAGCGTAGAGAAACTGTGAAGAAGGATGTATGTCCGATAAGCCGGAAAGCTATTCGATCTAGCATTATAGCCCGTTTTTAAGTGCAGAACGTAGTAGTCTTAGGAGTGCGTGTGTATATGTTCTCTCTCTTACCAATACCTTCGTTTTACGATTCGATAAGACAGTTCAGCGTAGAGAAACTGTGAAGAAGGATGTATGTCCGATAAGCCGGAAAGCTATTCGATCTAGCATTATAGCCCGTTTTTAAGTGCAGAACGTAGTAGTCTTAGGAGTGCGTGTGTATATGTTCTCTCTCTTACCAATACCTTCGTTTTACGATTCGATAAGATAGTTCAGCGTAGAGAAACTGTGAAGAAGGATGTATGTCCGATAAGCCGGAAAGCTATTCGATCTAGCATTATAGCCCGTTTTTAAGTGCAGAACGTAGTAGTCTTAGGAGTGCATGTGTATATGTTCTCTCTCTTACCAATACCTTCGTTTTACGATTCGATAAGATAGTTCAGCGTAGAGAATCCGTGAAGAAGGATGTATGTCAGATAAGCCGGAAAGCTATTCGATCTAGCATTATAGCCCGTTTTTAAGTGCAGAACGTAGTAGTCTCAGGAGTGCGTGTGTATATGTTCTCTCTTACCAATACCTTCGTTTTACGATTCCATAAGATAGTTCAGTGTAGAGAAACTGTGAAAAAGGATGTATGTCCGATAAGCCGGAAAGCTATTCGATCTAGCATTATAGCCCGTTTTTAAGTTCAGAACGTAGTAGTCTTAGTAGTGCGTGTGTATATGTTCTCTCTCTTACCAATACCTTCGTTTTACAATTCGATAAGATAGTTCAGCGTAGAGAAACTGTGAAGAAGGATGTATGTCCGATAAGCCGGAAAGCTATTCGATCTAGCATTATAGCCCGTTTTTAAGTGTAGAATGTAGTAGTCTTAGGAGTGCGTGTGTATATGTTCTCTCTCTTACCAATACCTTCGTTTTACGATTCGATAAGATAGTTCAGCGTAGAGAAACTGTGAAAAAGGATATATGTCTGATAAGCCGGAAAGCTATTCGATCTAGCATTATAGCCCGTTTTTAAGTGCAGAACGTAGTAGTCTCAGGAGTGCGTGTGTATATGTTCTCTCTTACCAATACCTTCGTTTTACGATTCCATAAGATAGTTCAGTGTAGAGAAACTGTGAAAAAGGATGTATGTCCGATAAGCCGGAAAGCTATTCGATCTAGCATTATAGCCCGTTTTTAAGTTCAGAACGTAGTAGTCTTAGTAGTGCGTGTGTATATGTTCTCTCTCTTACCAATACCTTCGTTTTACGATTCGATAAGATAGTTCAGCGTAGAGAAACTGTGAAGAAGGATGTTTGTCCGATAAACCGGAAAGCTATTCGATCTAGCATTATAGCCCATTTTTAAGTGCAGAACGTAGTAGTCTTACGAGTGCGTGTGTGTATGTTCTCTCTATTACCAATACCTTCGTTTTACGATTCGATAAGATAGTTCAGCGTAGAGAAACTGTGAAAAAGGATATATGTCCGATAAGCCGGAAAGCTATTCGATCTAGCATTATAGCCCGTTTTTAAGTGCAGAACGTAGTAGTCTCAGGAGTGCGTGTGTATATGTTCTCTCTTACCAATACCTTCGTTTTACGATTCCATAATATAGTTCAGTGTAGAGAAACTGTGAAAAAGGATGTATGTCCGATAAGCCGGAAAGCTATTCGATCTAGCATTATAGCCCGTTTTTAAGTTCAGAACGTAGTAGTCTTAGTAGTGCGTGTGTATATGTTCTCTCTCTTACCAATACCTTCGTTTTACGATTCGATAAGATAGTTCAGCGTAGAGAAACTGTGAAGAAGGATGTTTGTCCGATAAACCGGAAAGCTATTCGATCTAGCATTATAGCCCATTTTTAAGTGCAGAACGTAGTAGTCTTACGAGTGCGTGTGTGTATGTTCTCTCTATTACCAATACCTTCGTTTTACGATTCGATAAGATAGTTCAGCGTAGAGAAACTGTGAAAAAGGATATATGTCCGATAAGCCGGAAAGCTATTCGATCTAGCATTATAGCCCGTTTTTAAGTGCAGAACGTAGTAGTCTTAGGAGTGTGTGTGTATATGTTCTCTCTCTTACCAATACCTTCGTTTTACGATTCGATAAGATAGTTCAGCGTAGAGAAACTGTGAAGAAGGATGTATGTCCGATAAGCCGGAAAGCTATTCGATCTACCATTATAGCCCGTTTTTAAGTGCAGAACGTAGTAGTCTTAGGAGTGCGTGTGTATATGTTCTCTCTCTTACCAATACCTTCGTTTTACGATTCGATAAGATAGTTCAGCGTATAGAAACTGTGAAGAAGGATGTATGTCCTATAAGCCGGAAAGCTATTCGATTTAGCATTATAGCCCGTTTTTAAGTGCAGAACGTAGTAGTCTTAGGAGTGCGTGTGTATATGTTCTGTCTCTTACCAATACCTTCGTTTTAGGATTCGATAAGATAGTTCAGCGCAGAGAAACTGTGAAGAAGGATGTTTGTCCGATAAGCCGGAAAGCTATTCGATCTAGCATTATAGCCCATTTTTAAGTGCAGAACGTAGTAGTCTTAGGAGTGCGTGTGTATATGTTCTCTCTCTTACCAATACCTTCGTTTTACGATTCGATAAGATAGTTCAGCGTAGAGAAACTGTGAAGAAGGATGTATTTCCGATAAGCCGGAGAGCTATTCGATCTAGCATTATAGCCCGTTTTTAAGTGCAGAACGTAGTAGTCTCAGGAGTGCGTGTGTATATGTTCTCTCTCTTACCAATACCTTCGTTTTACGATTCAATAAGATTGTTCAGCGTAGAGAAACTGTGTAGAAGGATGTATGTCCGATAAGCTGAAAAGCTATTCGATCTAGCATTATAGCCGGTTTTTAAGTGCAGAACGTAGTAGTCTTAGGAGTGCGTGTGTATATGTTCTCTCTCTTACCAATACCTTCGTTTTGCGATTCGATAAAATAGTTCAGCGTAGAGAAACTGTGAAGAAGGATGTATGTCCGATAAGCCGGAAAGTTATTCGATCTAGCATTATAGCCCGTTTGTAGGTGCAGAACGTAGTAGTCTTAGGAGTGCGTGTGTATATGTTCTCTCTCTTACCAATACCTTCGTTTTACGATTCGATAAGATAGTTCAGCGTAGAGAAACTGTGAAGAAGGATGTATGTCCGATAAGCCTGAAAGCTATTCGATCTAGCATTATAGCCCGTTTTTAAGTGCAGAACGTAGTAGTCTTAGGAGTGCGTGTGTATATGTTCTCTCTCTTACCAATACCTTCGTTTTCGATTCGATAAGATAGTTCAGCGTAGAGAAACTGTGAAGAAGGATGTATGTCCGATAAGCCGGAAAGCTATTCGATCTAGCATTATAGCCCGTTTTTAAGTGCAGAACGTAGTAGTCTTAGGAGTGCGTGTGTATATGTTCTCTCTCTTACCAATACCTTCGTTTTACGATTCGATAAGATAGTTCAGCGTAGAGAAACTGTGAAGAAGGATGTATGTCCGATAAGCCGGAAAGCTATTCGATCTAGCATTATAGCCCGTTTTTAAGTGCAGAACGTAGTAGTCTTAGGAGTGCGTGTGTATATGTTCTCTCTCTTACCAATACCTTCGTTTTACGATTCGATAAGATAGTTCAGCGTAGAGAAACTGTGAAGAAGGATGTATGTCCGATAAGCCGGAAAGCTATTCGATCTAGCATTATAGCCCGTTTTTAAGTGCAGAACGTAGTAGTCTTAGGAGTGCATGTGTATATGTTCTCTCTCTTACCAATACCTTCGTTTTACGATTCGATAAGATAGTTCAGCGTAGAGAATCTGTGAAGAAGGATGTATGTCAGATAAGCCGGAAAGCTATTCGATCTAGCATTATAGCCCGTTTTTAAGTGCAGAACGTAGTAGTCTCAGGAGTGCGTGTGTATATGTTCTCTCTTACCAATACCTTCGTTTTACGATTCCATAAGATAGTTCAGTGTAGAGAAACTGTGAAAAAGGATGTATGTCCGATAAGCTATTCGATCTAGCATTATAGCCCGTTTTTAAGTTCAGAACGTAGTAGTATTAGTAGTGCGTGTGTATATGTTCTCTCTCTTACCAATACCTTCGTTTTACAATTCGATAAGATAGTTCAGCGTAGAGAAACTGTGAAGAAGGATGTATGTCCGATAAGCCGGAAAGCTATTCGATCTAGCATTATAGCCCGTTTTTAAGTGTAGAATGTAGTAGTCTTAGGAGTGCGTGTGTATATGTTCTCTCTCTTACCAATACCTTCGTTTTACGATTCGATAAGATAGTTCAGCGTAGAGAAACTGTGAAAAAGGATATATGTCCGATAAGCCGGAAAGCTATTCGATCTAGCATTATAGCCCGTTTTTAAGTGCAGAACGTAGTAGTCTCAGGAGTGCGTGTGTATATGTTCTCTCTTACCAATACCTTCGTTTTACGATTCCATAAGATAGTTCAGTGTAGAGAAACTGTGAAAAAGGATGTATGTCCGATAAGCCGGAAAGCTATTCGATCTAGCATTATAGCCCGTTTTTAAGTTCAGAACGTAGTAGTCTTAGTAGTGCGTGTGTATATGTTCTCTCTCTTACCAATACCTTCGTTTTACGATTCGATAAGATAGTTCAGCGTAGAGAAACTGTGAAGAAGGATGTTTGTCCGATAAACCGGAAAGCTATTCGATCTAGCATTATAGCCCATTTTTAAGTGCAGAACGTAGTAGTCTTACGAGTGCGTGTGTGTATGTTCTCTCTATTACCAATACCTTCGTTTTACGATTCGATAAGATAGTTCAGCGTAGAGAAACTGTGAAAAAGGATATATGTCCGATAAGCCGGAAAGCTATTCGATCTAGCATTATAGCCCGTTTTTAAGTGCAGAACGTAGTAGTCTCAGGAGTGCGTGTGTATATGTTCTCTCTTACCAATACCTTCGTTTTACGATTCCATAAGATAGTTCAGTGTAGAGAAACTGTGAAAAAGGATGTATGTCCGATAAGCTGGAAAGCTATTCGATCTAGCATTATAGCCCGTTTTTAAGTTCAGAACGTAGTAGTCTTAGTAGTGCGTGTGTATATGTTCTCTCTCTTACCAATACCTTCGTTTTACGATTCGATAAGATAGTTCAGCGTAGAGAAACTGTGAAGAAGGATGTTTGTCCGATAAACCGGAAAGCTATTCGATCTAGCATTATAGCCCATTTTTAAGTGCAGAACGTAGTAGTCTTACGAGTGCGTGTGTGTATGTTCTCTCTATTACCAATACCTTCGTTTTACGATTCGATAATATAGTTCAGCGTAGAGAAACTGTGAAAAAGGATATATGTCCGATAAGCCGGAAAGCTATTCGATCTAGCATTATAGCCCGTTTTTAAGTGCAGAACGTAGTAGTCTTAGGAGTGTGTGTGTATATGTTCTCTCTCTTACCAATACCTTCGTTTTACGATTCGATAAGATAGTTCAGCGTAGAGAAACTGTGAAGAAGGATGTATGTCCGATAAGCCGGAAAGCTATTCGATCTACCATTATAGCCCGTTTTTAAGTGCAGAACGTAGTAGTCTTAGGAGTGCGTGTGTATATGTTCTCTCTCTTACCAATACCTTCGTTTTACGATTCGATAAGATAGTTCAGCGTATAGAAACTGTGAAGAAGGATGTATGTCCTATAAGCCGGAAAGCTATTCGATTTAGCATTATAGCCCGTTTTTAAGTGCAGAACGTAGTAGTCTTAGGAGTGCGTGTGTATATGTTCTGTCTCTTACCAATACCTTCGTTTTAGGATTCGATAAGATAGTTCAGCGCAGAGAAACTGTGAAGAAGGATGTTTGTCCGATGAGCCGGAAAGCTATTCGATCTAGCATTATAGCCCATTTTTAAGTGCAGAACGTAGTAGTCTTAGGAGTGCGTGTGTATATGTTCTCTCTCTTACCAATACCTTCGTTTTACGATTCGATAAGATAGTTCAGCGTAGAGAAACTGTGAAGAAGGATGTATTTCCGATAAGCCGGAGAGCTATTCGATCTAGCATTATAGCCCGTTTTTAAGTGCAGAACGTAGTAGTCTCAGGAGTGCGTGTGTATATGTTCTCTCTCTTACCAATACCTTCGTTTTACGATTCAATAAGATTGTTCAGCGTAGAGAAACTGTGTAGAAGGATGTATGTCCGATAAGCTGAAAAGCTATTCGATCTAGCATTATAGCCGGTTTTTAAGTGCAGAACGTAGTAGTCTTAGGAGTGCGTGTGTATATGTTCTCTCTCTTACCAATACCTTCGTTTTGCGATTCGATAAAATAGTTCAGCGTAGAGAAACTGTGAAGAAGGATGTATGTCCGATAAGCCGGAAAGTTATTCGATCTAGCATTATAGCCCGTTTGTAGGTGCAGAACGTAGTAGTCTTAGGAGTGCGTGTGTATATGTTCTCTCTCTTACCAATACCTTCGTTTTACGATTCGATAAGATAGTTCAGCGTAGAGAAACTGTGAAGAAGGATGTATGTCCGATAAGCCTGAAAGCTATTCGATCTAGCATTATAGCCCGTTTTTAAGTGCAGAACGTAGTAGTCTTAGGAGTGCGTGTGTATATGTTCTCTCTCTTACCAATACCTTCGTTTTCGATTCGATAAGATAGTTCAGCGTAGAGAAACTGTGAAGAAGGATGTATGTCCGATAAGCCGGAAAGCTATTCGATCTAGCATTATAGCCCGTTTTTAAGTGCAGAACGTAGTAGTCTTAGGAGTGCGTGTGTATATGTTCTCTCTCTTACCAATACCTTCGTTTTACGATTCGATAAGATAGTTCAGCGTAGAGAAACTGTGAAGAAGGATGTATGTCCGATAAGCCGGAAAGCTATTCGATCTAGCATTATAGCCCGTTTTTAAGTGCAGAACGTAGTAGTCTTAGGAGTGCGTGTGTATATGTTCTCTCTCTTACCAATACCTTCGTTTTACGATTCGATAAGATAGTTCAGCGTAGAGAAACTGTGAAGAAGGATGTATGTCCGATAAGCCGGAAAGCTATTCGATCTAGCATTATAGCCCGTTTTTAAGTGCAGAACGTAGTAGTCTTAGGAGTGCATGTGTATATGTTCTCTCTCTTACCAATACCTTCGTTTTACGATTCGATAAGATAGTTCAGCGTAGAGAATCTGTGAAGAAGGATGTATGTCAGATAAGCCGGAAAGCTATTCGATCTAGCATTATAGCCCGTTTTTAAGTGCAGAACGTAGTAGTCTCAGGAGTGCGTGTGTATATGTTCTCTCTTACCAATACCTTCGTTTTACGATTCCATAAGATAGTTCAGTGTAGAGAAACTGTGAAAAAGGATGTATGTCCGATAAGCTATTCGATCTAGCATTATAGCCCGTTTTTAAGTTCAGAACGTAGTAGTCTTAGTAGTGCGTGTGTATATGTTCTCTCTCTTACCAATACCTTCGTTTTACAATTCGATAAGATAGTTCAGCGTAGAGAAACTGTGAAGAAGGATGTATGTCCGATAAGCCGGAAAGCTATTCGATCTAGCATTATAGCCCGTTTTTAAGTGTAGAATGTAGTAGTCTTAGGAGTGCGTGTGTATATGTTCTCTCTCTTACCAATACCTTCGTTTTACGATTCGATAAGATAGTTCAGCGTAGAGAAACTGTGAAAAAGGATATATGTCCGATAAGCCGGAAAGCTATTCGATCTAGCATTATAGCCCGTTTTTAAGTGCAGAACGTAGTAGTCTCAGGAGTGCGTGTGTATATGTTCTCTCTTACCAATACCTTCGTTTTACGATTCCATAAGATAGTTCAGTGTAGAGAAACTGTGAAAAAGGATGTATGTCCGATAAGCCGGAAAGCTATTCGATCTAGCATTATAGCCCGTTTTTAAGTTCAGAACGTAGTAGTCTTAGTAGTGCGTGTGTATATGTTCTCTCTCTTACCAATACCTTCGTTTTACGATTCGATAAGATAGTTCAGCGTAGAGAAACTGTGAAGAAGGATGTTTGTCCGATAAACCGGAAAGCTATTCGATCTAGCATTATAGCCCATTTTTAAGTGCAGAACGTAGTAGTCTTACGAGTGCGTGTGTGTATGTTCTCTCTATTACCAATACCTTCGTTTTACGATTCGATAAGATAGTTCAGCGTAGAGAAACTGTGAAAAAGGATATATGTCCGATAAGCCGGAAAGCTATTCGATCTAGCATTATAGCCCGTTTTTAAGTGCAGAACGTAGTAGTCTCAGGAGTGCGTGTGTATATGTTCTCTCTTACCAATACCTTCGTTTTACGATTCCATAAGATAGTTCAGTGTAGAGAAACTGTGAAAAAGGATGTATGTCCGATAAGCTGGAAAGCTATTCGATCTAGCATTATAGCCCGTTTTTAAGTTCAGAACGTAGTAGTCTTAGTAGTGCGTGTGTATATGTTCTCTCTCTTACCAATACCTTCGTTTTACGATTCGATAAGATAGTTCAGCGTAGAGAAACTGTGAAGAAGGATGTTTGTCCGATAAACCGGAAAGCTATTCGATCTAGCATTATAGCCCATTTTTAAGTGCAGAACGTAGTAGTCTTACGAGTGCGTGTGTGTATGTTCTCTCTATTACCAATACCTTCGTTTTACGATTCGATAATATAGTTCAGCGTAGAGAAACTGTGAAAAAGGATATATGTCCGATAAGCCGGAAAGCTATTCGATCTAGCATTATAGCCCGTTTTTAAGTGCAGAACGTAGTAGTCTTAGGAGTGTGTGTGTATATGTTCTCTCTCTTACCAATACCTTCGTTTTACGATTCGATAAGATAGTTCAGCGTAGAGAAACTGTGAAGAAGGATGTATGTCCGATAAGCCGGAAAGCTATTCGATCTACCATTATAGCCCGTTTTTAAGTGCAGAACGTAGTAGTCTTAGGAGTGCGTGTGTATATGTTCTCTCTCTTACCAATACCTTCGTTTTACGATTCGATAAGATAGTTCAGCGTATAGAAACTGTGAAGAAGGATGTATGTCCTATAAGCCGGAAAGCTATTCGATTTAGCATTATAGCCCGTTTTTAAGTGCAGAACGTAGTAGTCTTAGGAGTGCGTGTGTATATGTTCTGTCTCTTACCAATACCTTCGTTTTAGGATTCGATAAGATAGTTCAGCGCAGAGAAACTGTGAAGAAGGATGTTTGTCCGATGAGCCGGAAAGCTATTCGATCTAGCATTATAGCCCATTTTTAAGTGCAGAACGTAGTAGTCTTAGGAGTGCGTGTGTATATGTTCTCTCTCTTACCAATACCTTCGTTTTACGATTCGATAAGATAGTTCAGCGTAGAGAAACTGTGAAGAAGGATGTATTTCCGATAAGCCGGAAAGCTATTCGATCTAGCATTATAGCCCGTTTTTAAGTGCAGAACGTAGTAGTCTCAGGAGTGCGTGTGTATATGTTCTCTCTCTTACCAATACCTTCGTTTTACGATTCAATAAGATTGTTCAGCGTAGAGAAACTGTGTAGAAGGATGTATGTCCGATAAGCTGAAAAGCTATTCGATCTAGCATTATAGCCCGTTTTTAAGTGCAGAACGTAGTAGTCTTAGGAGTGCGTGTGTATATCTTCTCTCTCTTACCAATACCTTCGTTTTGCGATTCGATAAAATAGTTCAGCGTAGAGAAACTGTGAAGAAGGATGTATGTCCGATAAGCCGGAAAGTTATTCGATCTAGCATTATAGCCCGTTTGTAGGTGCAGAACGTAGTAGTCTTAGGAGTGCGTGTGTATATGTTCTCTCTCTTACCAATACCTTCGTTTTACGATTCGATAAGATAGTTCAGCGTAGAGAAACTGTGAAGAAGGATGTATGTCCGATAAGCCGGAAAGCTATTTGATCTAGCATTATAGCCCGTTTTTAAGTGCAGAACGTAGTAGTCTCAGGAGTGCGTGTGTATATGTTCTCTCTCTTACCAATACCTTCGTTTTACGATTCGATAAGATAGTTCAGCGTAGAGAAACTGTGTAGAAAGATGTATGTCCGATTAGCCGGAAAGCTATTCGATCTAGCATTATAGCCCGTTTTTAAGTGTAGAACGTAGTAGTCTTAGGAGTGCGTGTGTATATGTTCTCTCTCTTACCAATACCTTCGTTTTACGATTCGATAAGATAGTTCAGCGTATAGAAACTGTGAAGAAGGATGTATGTCCGATAAGCCGGAAAGCTATTCGATCTAGCATTATAGCCCGTTTTTAAGTGCAGAACGTAGTAGTCTTAGGAGTGCGTGTGTATATGTTCTCTCTCTTACCAATACCTTTGTTTTACGATTCGATAAGATAGTTCAGCGTAGAGAAACTGTGAAGAAGGATGTATGTCCGATAAGCCGGAAAGCTATTCGATCTTACATTATAGACCGTTTCTAAGTGCAGAACGTAGTAGTCTTAGGAGTGCGTGTATATATGATCTCTCTCTTACCAATACCTTCGTTTTACGATTCGATAAGATAGTTCAGCGTAGAGAAACTGTGAAAAAGGATGTATGTCTGATAAGCCGAAAAGCTATTCGATCTAGCATTATAGCCCGTTTTCAAGTGCAGAACGTAGTAGTCTTAGGAGTGCGTGTGTATATGTTCTCTCTCTTACCAATACCTTCGTTTTACGATTCGATAAGATAGTTCAGCGTAGAGAAACTGTGAAGAAGGATGTATGTCCGATAAGCCGGAAAGCTATTCGATCTTACATTATAGACCGTTTCTAAGTGCAGAACGTAGTAGTCTTAGGAGTGCGTGTGTATATGTTCTCTCTCTTACCAATACCTTCGTTTTACGATTCGATAAGATAGTTCAGCATAGAGAAACTGTGAAAAAGGATGTATGTCCGATAAGCCGAAAAGCTATTCGATCTAGCATTATAGCCCGTTTTTAAGTGCAGAACGTAGTAGTCTTAGGAGTGCGTGTGTATATGTTCTCTCCCTTACCAATACCTTCGTTTTACGATTCGATAAGATAGTTCAGCGTAGAGAAACTGTGAAGAAGGATGTTTGTCCGATAAGCCGGAAAGCTATTCGATCTAGCATTATAGCCCATTTTTAAGTGCAGAACGTAGTAGTCTTAGGAGTGCGTGTGTATATGTTCTCTCTCTTACCAATACCTTCGTTTTACGATTCGATAAGATAGTTCAGCGTAGAGAAACTGTGAAGAAGGATGTATGTCCGATAAGCCGGAAAGCTATTCGATCTAGCATTATAGCCCGTTTTTAAGTGCAGAACGTAGTAGTCTTACGAGTGCGTGTGTATATGTTCTCTCTCTTACCAATACCTTCGTTTTACGATTCGATAAGATAGTTCAGCGTAGAGAAACTGTGAAGAAGGATGTATGTCCGATAAGCCGGAAAGCTATTCGATCTAGCATTATAGCCCGTTTTTAAGTGCAGAACGTAGTAGTCTTAGGAGTGCGTGTGTATATGTTCTCTCTCTTACCAATACCTTCGTTTTACGATTCGATAAGATAGTTCAGCGTAGAGAAACTGTGAAGAAGGATGTATGTCAGATAAGCCGGAAAGCTATTCGATCTAGCATTATAGCCCGTTTTTAAGTGCAGAACGTAGTAGTCTCAGGAGTGCGTGTGTATATATTCTCTCTTACCAATACCTTCGTTTTACGATTCCATAAGATAGTTCAGTGTAGAGAAACTGTGAAAAAGGATGTATGTCCGATAAGCCGGAAAGCTATTCGATCTAGCATTATAGCCCGTTTTTAAGTTCAGAACGTAGTAGTCTTAGTAGTGCGTGTGTATATGTTCTCTCTCTTACCAATACCTTCGTTTTACGATTCGATAAGATAGTTCAGCGTAGAGAAACTGTGAAGAAGGATGTATGTCCGATAAGCCGGAAAGCTATTCGATCTAGCATTATAGCCCGTTTTTAAGTGTAGAACGTAGTAGTCTTAGGAGTGCGTGTGTATATGTTCTCTCTCTTACCAATACCTTCGTTTTACGATTCGATAAGATAGTTCAGCGTAGAGAAACTGTGAAGAAGGATGTATGTGCGATAAGCCGGAAAGCTATTCGATCTATCATTATAGCCCGTTTTTAAGTGCAGAACGTAGTAGTCTTAGGAGTGCGTGTGTATATGTTCTCTCTCTTACCAATACCTTCGTTTTACGATTCGATAAGATAGTTCAGCGTATAGAAACTGTGAAGAAGGATGTATGTTCGATAAGCCGGAAAGCTATTCGATCTAGCATTATAGCCCGTTTTTAAGTGCAGAACGTAGTAGTCTTAGGAGTGCATGTGTATATGTTCTCTCTCTTACCAATACCTCCGTTTTACGATTCGATGAGATAGTTCAGCGTAGAGAAACTGTGAAGAAGGATGTTTGTCCGATAAGCCGGAAAGCTATTCGATCTAGCATTATAGCCCATTTTTAAGTGCAGAACGTAGTAGTCTTAGGAGTGCGTGTGTATATGTTCTCTCTCTTACCAATACCTTCGTTTTACGATTCGATAAGATAGTTCAGCGTAGAGAAACTGTGAAGAAGGATGTATGTCCGATAAGCCGGAAAGCTATTCGATCTAGCATTATAGCCCGTTTTTAAGTGCAGAACGTAGTAGTCTCAGGAGTGCGTGTGTATATGTTCTCTCTCTTACCAATACCTTCGTTTTATGATTCGATAAGATAGTTCAGCGTAGAGAAACTGTGTAGAAGGATGTATGTCCGATAACCCGAAAAGCTATTCGATCTAGCATTATAGCCCGTTTTTAAGTGCAGAACGTAGTAGTCTTAGGAGTGTGTGTGTATATGTTCTCTCTCTTACCAATACCTTCGTTTTACGATTCGATAAGATAGTTCAGCGTAGAGAAACTGTGAAGAAGGATGTATGTCCGATAAGCCGGAAAGCTATTCGATCTACCATTATAGCCCGTTTTTAAGTGCAGAACATAGTAGTCTTAGGAGTGCGTGTGTATATGTTCTCTCTCTTACCAATACCTTCGTTTTACGATTCGATAAGATAGTTCAGCGTAGAGAAACTGTGAAGAAGGATGTATGTCCTATAAGCCGGAAAGCTATTCGATCTAGCATTATAGCCCGTTTTTAAGTGCAGAACGTAGTAGTCTTAGGAGTGCGTGTGTATATGTTCTGTCTCTTACTGATACCTTCGTTTTAGGATTCCTTAAGATAGTTCAGCGCAGAGAAACTGTGAAGAAGGATGTTTGTCCGATAAGCCGGAAAGCTATTCGATCTAGCATTATAGCCCATTTTTAAGTGCAGAACGTAGTAGTCTTAGGAGTGCGTGTGTATATGTTCTCTCTCTTACCAATACCTTCGTTTTACGATTCGATAAGATAGTTCAGCGTAGAGAAACTGTGAAGAAGGATGTATGTCCGATAAGCCGGAAAGCTATTCGATCTAGCATTATAGCCCGTTTTTAAGTGCAGAACGTAGTAGTCTCAGGAGTGCGTGTGTATATGTTCTCTCTCTTACCAATACCTTCGTTTTACGATTCGATAAGATTGTTCAGCGTAGAGAAACTGTGTAGAAGGATGTATGTCCGATAAGCCGAAAAGCTATTCGATCTAGCATTATAGCCCGTTTTTAAGTGCAGAACGTAGTAGTCTTTGGAGTGCGTGTGTATATGTTCTCTCTCTTACCAATACCTTCGTTTTGCGATTCGATAAAATAGTTCAGCGTAGAGAAACTGTGAAGAAGGATGTATGTCCGATAAGCCGGAAAGTTATTCGATCTAGCATTATAGCCCGTTTTTAAGTGCAGAACGTAGTAGTCTTAGGAGTGCGTGTGTATATGTTCTCTCTCTTACCAATACCTTCGTTTTACGATTCGATTAGATAGTTCAGCGTAGAGAAACTGTGAAGAAGGATGTATGTCCGATAAGCCGGAAAGCTATTTGATCTAGCATTATAGCCCGTTTTTAAGTGCAGAACGTAGTAGTCTCAGGAGTGCGTGTGTATATGTTCTCTCTCTTACCAATACCTTCGTTTTACGATTCGATAAGATAGTTCAGTGTAGAGAAACTGTGTAGAAGGATGTATGTCCGATTAGCCGGAAAGCTATTCGATCTAGCATTATAGCCCGTTTTTAAGTGTAGAACGTAGTAGTCTCAGGAGTGCGTGTGTATATGTTCTCTCTCTTACCAATACCTTCGTTTTATGATTCGATAAGATAGTTCAGCGTAGAGAAACTGTGAAGAAGGATGTATGTCCGATAAGCCGGAAAGCTATTCGATCTAGCATTATAGCCCGTTTTTAAGTGCAGAACATAGTAGTCTTACAAGTGCGTGTGTATATGTTCTCTCTCTTACCAATACCTTCGTTTTACGATTCGATAATATAGTTCAGCGTAGAGAAACTGTGAAGAAGGATGTATGTCCGATAAGCCGGAAAGCTATTCGATCTAGGATTATAGCCCGTTTTTAAGTGCAGAACGTAGTAGTCTTAGGAGTGCGTGTGTATATGTTCTGTCTCTTACCAATACCTTCGTTGTACGATTCGATAAGATAGTTCAGCGTAGAGAAACTGTGAAGAAGGATGTATGTCCGATAAGCCGGAAAGCTATTCGATATAGGATTATAGCCCGTTTTTAAGGGCAGAACGTAGTAGTCTTAGGAGTGCGTGTGTATATGTTCTCTCTCTTACCAATACCTTCGTTTTACGATTCGATAAGATAGTTCAGCGTAGAGAAACTGTGAAGAAGGATGTATGTCCGATAAGCCAGAAAGATATTCGATCTAGCATTATAGCACGTTTTTAAGTGCAGAACGTAGTAGTCTGAGGAGTGCGTGTGTATATGTTCTCTCTCTTACCAATACCTTCGTTTTACGATTCGATAAGATAGTTCAGTGTAGAGAAACTCTGTAGAAGGATGTATGTCCGATAAGCCGAAAAGCTATTCGATCTAGCATTATAGACCGTTTCTAAGTGCAGAACGTAGTAGTCTTAGGAGTGCGCGTGTATATGTTCTCTCTCTTACCAATACCTTCGTTTTACGATTCGATAAGATAGTTCAGCGTAGAGAAACTGTGAAGAAGGATGTTTGTCCGATAAGCCGGAAAGCTATTCGATCTAGCATTATAGCCCATTTTTAAGTGCAGAACGTAGTAGTCTTAGGAGTGCGTGTGTATATGTTCTCTCTCTTACCAATACCTTCGTTTTACGATTCGATAAGATAGTTCAGCGTAGAGAAACTGTGAAGAAGGATGTATGTCCGATAAGCCGGAAAGCTATTCGATCTAGCATTATAGCCCGTTTTTAAGTGCAGAACGTAGTAGTCTTAGGAGTGCGTGTGTATATGTGCTCTCTCTTACCAATACCTTCGTTTTACGATTCGATAAGATAGTTCAGCGTAGAGAAACTGGGAAAAAGGATGTATGTCCGATAAGCCGGAAAGCTATTCGATCTAGCATTATAGCCCGTTTTCAAGTGGAGAACGTAGTAGTCTTAGGAGTGCGTGTGTATATGATCTCTCTCTTACCAATACCTTCGTTTTGCGATTCGATAAGATAGTTCAGCGTAGAGAAACTGTGAAGAAGGATGAATGACCGAAAAGCCGGAAAGCTATTCGATCTAGCATTATAGCCCGTTTTTAAGTGCAGAACGTAGTAGTCTTAGGAGTGCGTGTGTATATGTTCTCTCTCTTACCAATACCTTCGTTTTACGATTCGATAAGATAGTTCAGCGTAGAGAAACTGTGAAGAAGGATGTATGTCCGCTAAGCCGGAAAACTATTCGATCTAGCATTATAGCCCGTTTTTAAGTGGAGAACGTAGTAGTCTCAGGAGTGCGTGTGTATATGTTCTCTCTCTTACCAATACCTTCGTTTTACGATTCGATAAGATAGTTCAGCATAGAGAAACTGTGAAGAAGGATGTATGTCCGATAAGCCGGAAAGCTATTCGATCTAGCATTATAGCCCGTTTTTAAGTGCAGAACGTAGTAGTCTTAGGAGTGCGTGTGTAAATGTTCTCTCTCTTACCAATACCTTCGTTTTATGATTCGATAATATAGTTCAGCGTAGAGAAACTGTGAAGAAGGATGTATGTCCGATAAGCCGGAAAGCTATTCGATCTAGGATTATAGCCCGTTTTTAAGTGCAGAACGTAGTAGTCTTAGGAGTGCGTGTGTATATGTTCTCTCTCTTACCAATACCTTCGTTTTATGATTCGATAAGATAGTTCAGCGTAGAGAAACTGTGAAGAAGGATGTATGTCCTATAAGCCGGAAAGCTATTCGATCTAGCATTATAGCCCGTTTTTAAGTGCAGAACGTAGTAGTCTTAGGAGTGCGTGTGTATATGTTCTCTCTCTTACCAATACCTTCGTTTTACGATTCGATAAGATAGTTCAGCGTAGAGAAACTGTGAAGAAGGATGTATGTCCGATAAGCCGGAAAGCTATTCGATCTAGCATTATAGCCCGTTTTTAAGTGCAGAACGTAGTAGTCTCAGGAGTGCGTGTGTATATGTTCTCTCTCTTACCAATACCTTCGTTTTACGATTCGATAAGATAGTTCAGTGTACAGAAACTCTGTAGAAGGATGTATGTCTGATAAGCCGAAAAGCTATTCGATCTAGCATTATAGACCGTTTCTAAGTGCAGAACGTAGTAGTCTTAGTAGTGCGTGTGTATATGTTCTCTCTCTTACCAATACCTTCGTTTTCGATTCGATAAGATAGTTCAGCGTAGAGAAACTGTGAAGAAGGATGTATGTCCGATAAGCCCGAAAAGCTATTCGATCTAGCATTATAGCCCGTTTTTAAGTGCAGAACGTAGTAGTCTTAGGAGTGCGTGTGTATATGTTCTCTCTCTTACCAATACCTTCGTTTTACAATTCGATAAGATAGTTCAGCGTAGAGAAACTGTGAAGAAGGATGTATGTCCGATAAGCCGGAAAGCTATTCGATATAGGATTATAGCCCGTTTTTAAGGGCAGAACGTAGTAGTCTCAGGAGTGCGTGTGTATATGTTCTCTCTCTTACCAATACCATCGTTTTACGATTCGATAAGATAGTTCAGCGTAGAGAAACTGTGAAGAAGGATGTATGTCCGATAAGCCAGAAAGCTATTCGATCTAGCATTATAGCCCGTTTTTAAGTGCAGAACGTAGTAGTCTCAGGAGTGCGTGTGTATATGTTCTCTCTCTTACCAATACCTTCGTTTTACGATTCGATAAGATAGTTCAGTGTAGAGAAACTCTGTAGAAGGATGTATGTCCGATAAGCCGAAAAGCTATTCGATCTAGCATTATAGACCGTTTCTAAGTGCAGAACGTAGTAGTCTTAGGAGTGCGTGTGTATATGTTCTCTCTCTTACCAATACCTTCGTTTTACGATTCGATAAGATAGTTCAGCGTAGAGAAACTGTGAAGAAGGATGTTTGTCCGATAAGCCGGAAAGCTATTCGATCTAGCATTATAGCCCATTTTTAAGTGCAGAACGTAGTAGTCTTAGGAGTGCGTGTGTATATGTTCTCTCTCTTACCAATACCTTCGTTTTACGATTCGATAAGATAGTTCAGCGTAGAGAAACTGTGAAGAAGGATGTATGTCCGATAAGCCGGAAAGCTATTCGATCTAGCATTATAGCCCGTTTTTAAGTGCAGAACGTAGTAGTCTCAGGAGTGCGTGTGTATATGTTCTCTCTCTTACCAATACCTTAGTTTTACGATTCGATAAGGTAGTTCAGCGTAGAGAAACTGTGTAGAAGGATGTATGTCCGATAAGCCGAAAAGCTATTCGATCTAGCATTATAGCCCGTTTTTAAGTGCAGAACGTAGTAGTCTTAGGAGTGCGTGTGTAAATGTTCTCTCTCTTACCAATACCTTCGTTTTATGATTCAATAATATAGTTCAGCGTAGAGAAACTGTGAAGAAGGATGTATGTCCGATAAGCCGGAAAGCTATTCGATCTAGGATTATAGCCCGTTTTTAAGTGCAGAACGTAGTAGTCTTAGGAGTGCGTGTGTATATGTTCTCTCTCTTACCAATATCTTCGTTTTACGATTCGATAAGATAGTTCAGCGTAGAGAAACTGTGAAGAAGGATGTATGTCCTATAAGCCGGAAAGCTATTCGATCTAGCATTATAGCCCGTTTTTAAGTGCAGAACGTAGTAGTCTTAGGAGTGCGTGTGTATATGTTCTCTCTCTTACCAATACCTTCGTTTTACGATTCGATAAGATAGTTCAGCGTAGAGAAACTGTGAAGAAGGATGTATGTCCGATAAGCCGGAAAGCTATTCGATCTAGCATTATAGCCCGTTTTTAAGTGCAGAACGTAGTAGTCTCAGGAGTGCGTGTGTATATGTTCTCTCTCTTACCAATACCTTCGTTTTACGAATCGATAAGATAGTTCAGTGTACAGAAACTCTGTAGAAGGATGTATGTCTGATAAGCCGAAAAGCTATTCGATCTAGCATTATAGACCGTTTCTAAGTGCAGAACGTAGTAGTCTTAGTAGTGCGTGTGTATATGTGCTCTCTCTTACCAATACCTTCGTTTTACGATTCGATAAGATAGTTCAGCGTAGAGAAACTGTGAAAAAGGATGTATGTCCGATAAGCCGGAAAGCTATTCGATCTAGCATTATAGCCCGTTTTTAAGTGCAGAACGTAGTAGTCTTAGGAGTGCGTGTGTATATGTTCTCTCTCTTACCAATACCTTCGTTTTACGATTCGATAAGATAGTTCAGCGTAGAGAAACTGTGAAGAAGGATGTTTGTCCGATAAGCCGGAAAGCTATTCGATCTAGCATTATAGCCCATTTTTAAGTGCAGAACGTAGTAGTCTTAGGAGTGCGTGTGTATATGTTCTGTCTCTTACCAATACCTTCGTTGTACGATTCGATAAGGTAGTTCAGCGTAGAGAAACTGTGAAGAAGGATGTATGTCCGATAAGCCGGAAAGCTATTCGATCTAGCATTATAGCCCGTTTTTAAGTGCAGAACGTAGTAGTCTCAGGAGTGCGTGTGTATATGTTCTCTCTCTTACCAATACCTTCGTTTTACGATTCGATAAGATAGTTCAGCGTAGAGAAACTGTGTAGAAGGATGTATGTCCGATAAGCCGAAAAGCTATTCGATCTAGCATTATAGCCCGTTTTCAAGTGGAGAACGTAGTAGTCTTAGGAGTGCGTGTGTATATGTTCTCTCTCTTACCAATACCTTCGTTTTGCGATTCGATAAGATAGTTCAGCGTAGAGAAACTGTGAAGAAGGATGAATGACCGATAAGCCGGAAAGCTATTCGATCTAGGATTATAGCCAGTTTTTAAGTGCAGAACGTAGTAGTCTTAGGAGTGCGTGTGTATATGTTCTCTCTCTTACCAATACCTTCGTTTTACGATTCGATAAGATAGTTCAGCGTAGAGAAACTGTGAAGAAGGATGTATGTCCGATAAGCCGGAAAGCTATTCGATCTAGCATTATAGCCCGTTTTTAAGTGGAGAACGTAGTAGTCTTAGGAGTGCGTGTGTATATGTTCTCTCTCTTACCAATACCTTCGTTTTACGATTCGATAAGATAGTTCAGCATAGAGAAACTGTGAAGAAGGATGTATGTCCGATAAGCCGGAAAGCTATTCGATCTAGCATTATAGCCCGTTTTTATGTGCAGAACGTAGTAGTCTCAGGAGTGCGTGTGGATATGTTCTCTCTCTTACCAATACCTTCGTTTTACGATTCGATAAGATAGTTCAGTGTAGAGAAACTGTGTAGAAGGATGTATGTCCGATAAGCCGAAAAGCTATTCGATCTAGCATTATAGCCCGTTTTTAAGTGCAGAACGTAGTAGTCTTAGGAGTGCGTGTGTAAATGTTCTCTCTCTTACCAATACCTTCGTTTTATGATTCGATAATATAGTTCAGCGTAGAGAAACTGTGAAGAAGGATGTATGTCCGATAAGCCGGAAAGCTATTCGATCTAGGATTATAGCCCGTTTTTAAGTGCAGAACGTAGTAGTCTTAGGAGTGCGTGTGTATATGTTCTCTCTCTTACCAATACCTTCGTTTTACGATTCGATAAGATAGTTCAGCGTAGAGAAACTGTGAAGAAGGGTGTATGTCCTATAAGCCGGAAAGCTATTCGATCTAGCATTATAGCCCGTTTTTAAGTGCAGAACGTAGTAGTCTTAGGAGTGCGTGTGTATATGTTCTCTCTCTTACCAATACCTTCGTTTTACGATTCGATAAGATAGTTCAGCGTAGAGAAACTGTGAAGAAGGATGTATGTCCGATAAGCCGGAAAGCTATTCGATCTAGCATTATAGCCCGTTTTTAAGTGCAGAACGTAGTAGTCTCAGGAGTGCGTGTGTATATGTTCTCTCTCTTACCAATACCTTCGTTTTACGATTCGATAAGATAGTTCAGTGTACAGAAACTCTGTAGAAGGATGTATGTCTGATAAGCCGAAAAGCTATTCGATCTAGCATTATAGACCGTTTCTAAGTGCAGAACGTAGTAGTCTTAGTAGTGCGTGTGTATATGTGCTCTCACTTACCAATACCTTCGTTTTACGATTCGATAAGATAGTTCAGCGTAGAGAAACTGTGAAAAAGGATGTATGTCCGATAAGCCGGAAAGCTATTCGATCTAGCATTATAGCCCGTTTTTAAGTGCAGAACGTAGTAGTCTTAGGAGTGCGTGTGTATATGTTCTCTCTCTTACCAATACCTTCGTTTTACGATTCGATAAGATAGTTCAGCGTAGAGAAACTGTGAAGAAGGATGTTTGTCCGATAAGCCGGAAAGCTATTCGATCTAGCATTATAGCCCATTTTTAACTGCAGAACGTAGTAGTCTTAGGAGTGCGTGTGTATATGTTCTGTCTCTTACCAATACCTTCGTTGTACGATTCGATAAGGTAGTTCAGCGTAGAGAAACTGTGAAGAAGGATGTATGTCCGATAAGCCGGAAAGCTATTCAATCTAGCATTATAGCCCGTTTTTAAGTGCAGAACGTAGTAGTCTCAGGAGTGCGTGTGTATATGTTCTCTCTCTTACCAATACCTTCGTTTTACGATTCGATAAGATAGTTCAGCGTAGAGAAACTGTGTAGAAGGATGTATGTCCGATAAGCCGAAAAGCTATTCGATCTAGCATTATAGCCCGTTTTCAAGTGGAGAACGTAGTAGTCTTAGGAGTGCGTGTGTATATGTTCTCTCTCTTACCAATACCTTCGTTTTACGATTCGATAAGATAGTTCAGCGTAGAGAAACTGTGAAGAAGGATGAATGACCGAAAAGCCGGAAAGCTATTCGATCTAGCATTATAGCCCGTTTTTAAGTGCAGAACGTAGTAGTCTTAGGAGTGCGTGTGTATATGTTCTCTCTCTTACCAATACCTTCGTTTTACGATTCGATAAGATAGTTCAGCGTAGAGAAACTGTGAAGAAGGATGTATGTCCGCTAAGCCGGAAAGCTATTCGATCTAGCATTATAGCCCGTTTTTAAGTGGAGAACGTAGTAGTCTTAGGAGTGCGTGTGTATATGTTCTCTCTCTTACCAATACCTTCGTTTTACGATTCGATAAGATAGTTCAGCATAGAGAAACTGTGAAGAAGGATGTATGTCCGATAAGCCGGAAAGCTATTCGATCTAGCATTATAGCCCGTTTTTATGTGCTGAACGTAGTAGTCTCAGGAGTGCGTGTGGATATGTTCTCTCTCTTACCAATACCTTCGTTTTACGATTCGATAAGATAGTTCAGTGTAGAGAAACTGTGTAGAAGGATGTATGTCCGATAAGCCGAAAAGCTATTCGATCTAGCATTATAGCCCGTTTTTAGGTGTAGAACGTAAGAGTCTTAGGAGTGCGTGTGTATATGTTCTCTCTCTTACCAATACCTTCGTTTTACGATTCGATAAGATAGTTCAGCGTAGAGAAACTGTGAAGAAGGATGTATGTCCGATAAGCCGGAAAGCTATTCGATCTAGCATTATAGCCCGTTTTTAAGTGCAGAACGTAGTAGTCTTAGGAGTGCGTGTGTATATGTTCTCTCTCTTACCAATACCTTCGTTTTACGATTCGATAAGATAGTTCAGCATAGAGAAACTGTGAAGAAGGATGTATGTCCGATAAGCCGGAAAGCTATTCGATGTAGCATTATAGCCCGTTTTTAAGTGCAGAACGTAGTAGTCTTAGGAGTGCGTGTGTATATGTTCTCTCTCTTACCAATACCTTCGTTTTACGATTCGATAAGATAGTTCAGCGTAGAGAAACTGTGAAGAAGGATGTTTGTCCGATAAGCCGGAAAGCTATTCGATCTAGCATTATAGCCCATTCTTAAGTGCAGAACGTAGTAGTCTTAGGAGTGCGTGTGTATATGTTCTCTCTCTTACCAATACCTTCGTTTTACGATTCGATAAGATAGTTCAGCGTATAGAAACTGTGAAGAAGGATGTATGTCTGATAAGCCAGAAAGCTATTCGATCTAGCATTATAGCCCGTTTTTAAGTGCAGAACGTAGTAGTCTCAGGAGTGCGTGTGTATATGTTCTCTCTCTTACCAATACCTTCGTTTTACGATTCGATAAGATAGTTCAGTGTAGAGAAACTGTGTAGAAGGATGTATGTCCGATAAGCCGGAAAGCTATTCGATCTAGCATTATAGCCCCTTTTTAAGTACAAAACGAAGTAGTCTTAGGAGTGCGTGTGTATATGTTCTCTCTCTTACCAATACCTTCGTTTTACGATTCGATAAGATAGTTCAGCGTAGAGAAACTGTGAAGAAGGATGTATGTCAGATAAGCCGGAAAGCTATTCGATCTAGCATTATAGCCCGTTTTTAAGTGCAGAACGTAGTAGTCTTAGGAGTGCGTGTGTATATGTTCTCTCTCTTACCAATACCTTCGTTCTACGATTCGATAAGATAGTTCAGCGTAGAGAAACTGTGAATAAGGATGTATGTCCGCTAAGCCGGAAAGCTATTGTTTCTAGCATTATAGCCCGTTTTTATGTGCAGAACGTAGTAGTCTCAGGAGTGCGTGTGTATATGTTCTCTCTCTTACCAATACCTTCGTTTTACGATTCGATAAGATAGTTCAGTGTAGAGAAACTGTGTAGAAGGATGTATGTCCGATAAGCCGAAAAGCTATTCGATCTAGCATTACAGCCCGTTTTTAAGTGCAGAACGTAGTAGTCTTAGTAGTTCGTGTGTATATGTTCTCTCTCTTACCAATACCTTCGTTTTACGATTCGATAAGATAGTTCAGCGTAGAGAAACTGTGAAAAAGGATGTATGTCCGATAAGCCGGAAAGCTAGTCGATCTAGCATTATGGCCCGTTTTTAAGTGCAGAACGTAGTAGTCTTAGGAGTGCGTGTGTATATGTTCTCTCTCTTACCAATACCTTCGTTTTACGATTCGATAAGATAGTTCAGCGTAGAGAAACTGTGAAGAAGGATGTTTGTCCGATAAGCCGGAAAGCTATTCGATCTAGCATTATAGCCCATTTTTAAGTGCAGAACGTAGTAGTCTTAGGAGTGCGTGTGTATATGTTCTCTCTCTTACCAATACCTTCGTTTTACGATTCGATAAGATAGTTCAGCGTAGAGAAACTGTGAAGAAGGATGTATGTCCGATAAGCCGGAAAGCTATTCGATCTAGCATTATAGCCCGTTTTTATGTGCAGAACGTAGTAGTCTCAGGAGTGCGTGTGTATATGTTCTCTCTCTTACCAATACCTTCGTTTTACGATTCGATAAGATAGTTCAGCGTAGAAAAACTGTGAAGAAGGATGTATGTCCGATAAGCCGGAAAGCTATTCGATCTAGCATTATAGCCCGTTTTTAAGTGCAGAACGTAGTAGTCTTAGGAGTGCGTTTGTATATGTTCTCACTCTTACCAATACCTTCGTTTTCGATTCGATAAGATAGTTCAGCGTAGAGAAACTGTGAAGAAGGATGTATGTCCGATAAGCCGAAAAGCTATTCGATCTAGCATTATAACCCGTTTTTAAGTGCAGAACGTAGTAGTCTTAGGAGTGCGTGTGTATATGTTCTCTCTCTTACCAATACCTTCGTTTTACAATTCGATAAGATATTTCAGCGTAGAGAAACTGTGAAGAAGGATGTATGTCCGATAAGCCGGAAAGCTATTCGATCTAGCATTATAGCCCCTTTTTAAGTACAAAACGAAGTAGTCTTAGGAGTGCGTGTGTATATGTTCTCTCTCTTACCAATACCTTCGTTTTACGATTCGATAAGATAGTTCAGCGTAGAGAAACTGTGAAGAAGGATGTATGTCCGATAAGCCGGAAAGCTATTCGATCTAGCATTATAGCCCGTTTTTAAGTGCAGAACGTAGCAGTCTTAGGAGTGCGTGTGTATATGTTCTCTCTCTTACCAATACCTTCGTTCTACGATTCGATAAGATCGTTCAGCGTAGAGAAACTGTGAAGAAGGATGTATGTCCGCTAAGCCGGAAAGCTATTGGATCTAGCATTATAGCCCGTTTTTATGTGCAGAACGTAGTAGTCTCAGGAGTGCGTGTGTATATGTTCTCTCTCTTACCAATACCTTCGTTTTTCGATTCGATAAGATAGTTCAGTGTACAGAAACTGTGTAGAAGTATGTATGTCCGATAAGCCGAAAAGCTATTCGATCTAGCATTACAGCCCGTTTTTAAGTGCAGAACGTAGTAGTCTTAGTAGTTCGTGTGTATATGTTCTCTCTCTTACCAATACCTTCGTTTTACGATTCGATAAGATAGTTCAGCGTAGAGAAACTGTGAAAAAGGATGTATGTCCGATAAGCCGGAAAGCTAGTCGATCTAGCATTATGGCCCGTTTTTAAGTGCAGAACGTAGTAGTCTTAGGAGTGCGTGTGTATATGTTCTCTCTCTTACCAATACCTTCGTTTTACGATTCGATAAGATAGTTCAGCGTAGAGAAACTGTGAAGAAGGATGTTTGTCCGATAAGCCGGAAAGCTATTCGATCTAGCATTATAGCCCATTTTTAAGTGCAGAACGTAGTAGTCTTAGGAGTGCGTGTGTATATGTTCTTTCTCTTACCAATAACTTCGTTTTACGATTCGATAAGATAGTTCAGCGTAGAGAAACTGTGAAGAAGGATGTATGTCCGATAAGCCGGAAAGCTATTCGATCTAGCATTATAGCCCGTTTTTAAGTGCAGAACGTAGTAGTCTCAGGAGTGCGTGTGTATATGTTCTCTCTCTTACCAATACCTACGTTTTACGATTCGATAAGATAGTTCAGCGTAGAGAAACTGTGTAGAAGGATGTATGTCCGATAAGCCGAAAAGCTATTCGATCTAGCATTATAGCCCGTTTTTAAGTGGAGAACGTAGTAGTCTTAGGAGTGCGTGTGTATATGTTCTCTCTCTTACCAATACCTTCGTTTTACGATTCGATAAGATAGTTCAGCGTAGAGAAACTGTGAAGAAGGATGTATGTCCGATAAGCCGGAAAGCTATTCGATCTAGCATTATAGCCCGTTTTTAAGTGCAGAACGTTTTAGTCTTAGGAGTGCATGTGTATATGTTCTCTCTCTTACCAATACCTTCGTTTTACGATTCGATAAGATAGTTCAGCGTAGAGAAACTGTGAAGAAGGATGTATGTCCGATAAGCCGGAAAGGTATTCGATCTAGCATTATAGCCCGTTTTTAAGTCCAGAACGTAGTAGTCTCAGGAGTGCGTGTGTATATGTTCTCTCTCTTACCAATACCTTCGTTTTACGATTCGATAAGATAGTTCAGCGTAGAAAAACTGTGAAGAAGGATGTATGTCCGATAAGCCGGAAAGCTATTCGATCTAGCATTATAGCCCGTTTTTAAGTGCAGAACGTAGTAGTCTTAGGAGTGCGTTTGTATATGTTCTCACTCTTACCAATACCTTCGTTTTCGATTCGATAAGATAGTTCAGCGTAGAGAAACTGTGAAGAAGGATGTATGTCCGATAAGCCGAAAAGCTATTCGATCTAGCATTATAGCCCGTTTTTAAGTGCAGAACGTAGTAGTCTTAGGAGTGCGTGTGTATATGTTCTCTCTCTTACCAATACCTTCGTTTTACAATTCGATAAGGTAGTTCAGCGTAGAGAAACTGTGAAGAAGGATGTTATGTCCGATAAGCCGGAAAGCTATTCGATCTAGCATTATAGCCCGTTTTTAAGTGCAGAACGTAGTAGTCTTAGGAGTGCGTGTGTATATGTTCTCTCTCTTACCAATACCTTCGTTTTACGATTCGATAAGATAGTTCAGCGTAGAGAAACTGTGAAAAAGGATGTATGTCCGATAAGCCGGAAAGCTATTCGATCTAGCATTATAGGCCGTTTTTAAGTGGAGAACGTAGTAGTCTTAGGAGTGCGTGTGTATATGTTCTCTCTCTTACCAATACCTTCGTTTTACGATTCGATAAGATAGTTCAGCGTAGAGAAACTTTGAAGAAGGATGTTTGTCCGATAAGCCGGAAAGCTATTCGATCTAGCATTATAGCCCATTTTTAAGTGCAGAACGTAGTAGTCATAGGAGTGCGTGTGTATATGTTCTCTCTATTACCAATACCTTTGTTTTACGATTCGATAAGATAGTTCAGCGTAGAGAAACTGTGTAGAAGGATGTATGTCCGATAAACCGGAAAGCTATTCGATCTAGCATTATAGCCCGTTTTTAAGTGCAGAACGTAGTAGTCTTAGGAGTGCGTGTGTTTATGTTCTCTCTCTTACCAATACCTTCGTTTTACGATTCGATAAGATAGTTCAGCGTAGAGAAACTGTTAAGAAGGATGTATGTCCGTTAAGCCGGAAAGCTATTCGATCTAGCATTATAGCCCGTTTTTAAGTGCAGAACGTAGTAGTCTCAGGAGTGCGTGTGTATATGTTCTCTCTCTTACCAATACCTTCGTTTTACGATTCGATAAGATAGTTCAGCGTAGAGAAACTGTGAAGAAGGATGAATGTCCGAAAAGCCGGAAAGCTATTCGATCTAGCATTATACCCCGTTTTTAAGTGCAGAACGTAGTAGTCTTAGGAGTGCATGTGTATATGTTCTCTCTCTTACCAATACCTTCGTTTTACGATTCGATAAGATAGTTCAGCTTAGAGAAACTGTGAAGAAGGATGTTTGTCCGATAAGCCGGAAAGCTATTCGATCTAGCATTATAGCCCATTTTTAAGTGCAGAACGTAGTAGTCTTAGGAGTGCGTGTGTATATGTTCTCTCTCTTACCAATACCTTCGTTTTACGATTCGATAAGATAGTTCAGCGTAGAGAAACTGTGAAGAAGGATGTATGTCCGATAAGCCGGAAAGCTATTTGATCTAGCATTATAGCCCGTTTTTAAGTGCAGAACGTAGTAGTCTCAGGAGTGCGTGTGTATATGTTCTCTCTCTTACCAATACCTTCGTTTTACGATTCGATAAGATAGTTCAGCGTAGAGAAACTGTGAAGAAGGATGTATGTCCGATAAGCCGGAAAGCTATTCGATCTAGCATTATAGCCCGTTTTTAAGTGCAGAACGTAGTAGTCTCAGGAGTGCGTGTGTAAATGTTCTCTCTCTTACCAATACCTTCGTTTTACGATTCGATAAGATAGTTCAGCGTAGAAAAACTGTGAAGAAGGATGTAAGTCCGATAAGCCGAAAAGCTATTCGATCTAGCATTATAGCCCGTTTTTAAGTGCAGAACGTAGTAGTCTTAGGAGTGCGTGTGTATATGTTCTCTCTCTTACCAATACCTTCGTTTTACAATTCGATAAGATAGTTCAGCGTAGAGAAACTGTGAAGAAGGATGTTATGTCCGATAAGCCGGAAAGCTATTCGATCTAGCATTATAGCCCGTTTTTAAGTGCAGAACGTAGTAGTCTTAGGAGTGCGTGTGTATATGTTCTCTCTCTTACCAATACCTTCGTTTTACGATTCGATAAGATAGTTCAGCGTAGAGAAACTGTGAAGAAGGATGTTATGTCCGATAAGCCGGAAAGCTATTCGATCTAGCATTATAGCCCATTTTTAAGTGCAGAACGTAGTAGTCTCAGGAGTGCGTGTGGATATGTTCTCTCTCTTACCAATACCTTCGTTTTACGATTCGATAAGATAGTTCAGTGTAGAGAAACTGTGTAGAAGGATGTATGTCCGATAAGCCGAAAAGCTATTCGATCTAGCATTATAGCCCGTTTTTAGGTGTAGAACGTAGTAGTCTTAGGAGTGCGTGTGTATATATTCTCTCTCTTACCAATACCTTCGTTTTACGATTCGATAAGGTAGTTCAGCGTAGAGAAACTGTGAAGAAGGATGTATGTCCGATAAGCCGGAAAGCTATTCGATCTAGCATTATAGCCCGTTTTTAAGTGTAGAACGTAGTAGTCTTAGGAGTGCGTGTGTATATGTTCTCTCTCTTACCAATACCTTCGTTTTACGATTCGATAAGATAGTTCAGCGTAGAGAAACTGTGAAGAAGGATGTATGTCCGATAAGCCGGAAAGCTATTCGATCTAGCATTATAGCCCGTTTTTAAGTGCAGAACGTAGTAGTCTCAGGAGTGCGTGTGTATATCTTCTCTCTCTTACCAATACCTTCGTTTTACGATTCGATAAGATAGTTCAGCGTAGAGAAACTGTGAAGAAGGATGTATGTCCGATAAGCCGGAAGGCTATTCGATCTAGCATTATAGTCCGTTTCTAAATGCAGAACGTAGTAGTCTTAGTAGTGCGTGTGTATATGTTCTCTCTCTTACCAATACCTTCGTTTTACGATTCGATAAGATAGTTCAGCGTAGAGAAACTGTGAAAAAGGATGTATGTCCGATAAGCCGGAAAGCTATTCGATCTAGCATTATAGCCCGTTTTTAAGTGCAGAATGTAGTAGTCTTAGGAGTGCGTGTGTATATGTTCTCTCTCTTACCAATACCTTCGTTTTACGATTCGATAAGATAGTTCAGCGTAGAGAAACTGTGAAGAAGGATGTATGTCCGATAAGCCGGAAAGCTATTCGGTCTAGCATTATAGCCCGTTTTTAAGTGCAGAACGTAGTAGTCTCAGGAGTGCGTGTGTATATGTTCTCTCTCTTACCAATACCTTCGTTTTACGATTCGATAAGATAGTTCAGTGTAGAGAAACTGTGTAGAAGGATGTATGTCCGATAAGCCGAAAAGCTATTCGATCTAGCATTATAGACCGTTTGTAAGTGCAGAACGTAGTAGTCTTAGTAGTGCGTGTGTATATGTTCTCTCTCTTACCAATACCTCCGTTTTACGATTCGATAAGATAGTTCAGCGTAGAGAAACTGTGAAAAAGGATGTATGTCCGATAAGCCGGAAAGCTAGTCGATCTAGCATTATAGCCCGTTTTTAAGTGCAGAACGTAGTAGTCTTAGGAGTGCGTGTGTATATGTTCTCTCTCTTACCAATACCTTCGTTTTACGATTCGATAAGATATTTCAGCGTAGAGAAACTGTGAAGAAGGATGTTTGTCCGATAAGCCGGAAGGCTATTCGATCTAGCATTATAGCCCATTTTTAAGTGCAGAACGTAGTATTCTTAGGAGTGCGTGTGTATATGTTCTCTCTCTTACCAATACCTTCGTTTTACGATTCGATAAGATAGTTCAGCGTATAGAAACTGTGAAGAAGGATGTATGTCTGATAAGCCACAAAGCTATTCGATCTAGCATTATAGCCCGTTTTTAAGTGCAGAACGTAGTAGTCTCAGGAGTGCGTGTGTATATGTTCTCTCTCTTACCAATACCTTCGTTTTACGATTCGATAAGATAGTTCAGTGTAGAGAAACTGTGTAGAAGGATGTATGTCCGATAAGCGGGAAAGCTATTCGATCTAGCATTATAGCCCCTTTTTAAGTACAAAACGAAGTAGTCTTAGGAGTGCGTGTGTATATGTTCTCTCTCTTACCAATACCTTCGTCTTACGATTCGATAAGATAGTTCAGTGTAGAGAAACTGTGAAGAAGGATGTATGTCCGATAAGCCGGAAACCTATTCGATCTAGCATTATAGCCCGTTTTTAAGTGCAGAACGTAGTAGTCTTAGGAGTGCGTGTGTATATGTTTTCTCTCTTACCAATACCTTCGTTCTACGATTCGATAAGATAGTTCAGCGTAGAGAAACTGTGAAGAAGGATGTATGTCCGATAAGCCGGAAAGCTATTCGATCTAGCATTATAGCCCGTTTTTATGTGCAGAACGTAGTAGTCTCAGGAGTGCGTGTGTATATGTTCTCTCTCTTACCAATACCTTCGTTTTACGATTCGATAAGATAGTTCAGTGTACAGAAACTCTGTAGAAGGATGTATGTCTGATAAGCCGAAAAGCTATTCGATCTAGCATTATAGACCGTTTCTAAGTGCAGAACGTAGTAGTCTTAGTAGTGCGTGTGTATATGTGCTCTCTCTTACCAATACCTTCGTTTTACGATTCGATAAGATAGTTCATCGTAGAGAAACTGTGATAAAGGATGTATGTCCGATAAGCCGGAAAGCTATTCGATCTAGCATTATAGCCCGTTTTTAAGTGCAGAACGTAGTAGTCTCAGGAGTGCGTGTGTATATGTTCTCTCTCTTACCAATACCTTCGTTTTACGATTCGATAAGATAGTTCAGCGTAGAAAAACTGTGAAGAAGGATGTATGTCCGATAAGCCGGAAAGCTATTCGATCTAGCATTATAGCCCGTTTTTAAGTGCAGAACGTAGTAGTCTTAGGAGTGCGTTTGTATATGTTCTCACTCTTACCAATACCTTCGTTTTCGATTCGATAAGATAGTTCAGCGTAGAGAAACTGTGAAGAAGGATGTATGTCCGATAAGCCGAAAAGCTATTCGATCTAGCATTATAGCCCGTTTTTAAGTGCAGAACGTAGTAGTCTTAGGAGTGCGTGTGTATATGTTCTCTCTCTTACCAATACCTTCGTTTTACAATTCGATAAGATAGTTCAGCGTAGAGAAACTGTGAAAAAGGATGTATGTCCGATAAGCATGAAAGCTATTCGATCTAGCATTATAGCCCGTTTTTAAGTGCAGAACGTAGTAGTCTTAGGAGTGTGTGTGTATATGTTCTCTCTCTTACCAATACCTTCGTTTTACGATTCGATAAGATAGTTCAGCGTAGAGAAACTGTGAAGAAGGATGTTTGTCCGATAAGCCGGAAAGCTATTCGATCTAGCATTATAGCCCATTTTTAAGTGCAGAACGTAGTAGTCTTAGGAGTGCGTGTGTATATGTTCTCTCTCTTACCAATACCTTCGTTTTACGATTCGATAAGATAGTTCAGCGTAGAGAAACTGTGAAGAAGGATGTATGTCTGATAAGCCAGAAAGCTATTCGATCTAGCATTATAGCCCGTTTTTAAGTGCAGAACGTAGTAGTCTCAGGAGTGCGTGTGTATATGTTCTCTCTCTTACCAATACCTTCGTTTTACGATTCGATAAGATAGTTCAGTGTAGAGAAACTGTGTAGAAGGATGTATGTCCGATAAGCCGGAAAGCTATTCGATCTAGCATTATAGCCCCTTTTTAAGTACAAAACGAAGTAGTCTGAGGAGTGCGTGTGTATATGTTCTCTCTCTTACCAATACCTTCGTTTTACGATTCGATAAGATAGTTCAGCGTAGAGAAACTGTGAAGAAGGATGTATGTCCGATAAGCCGGAAACCTATTCGATCTAGCATTATAGCCCGTTTTTAAGTGCAGAACGTAGTAGTCTTAGGAGTGCGTGTGTATATGTTCTCTCTCTTACCAATACCTTTGTTCTACGATTCGATAAGATAGTTCAGCGTAGAGAAACTGTGAAAAAGGATGTATGTCCGATAAGCCGGAAAGCAAGTCGATCTAGCATTATGGCCCGTTTTTAAGTGCAGAACGTAGTAGTCTTAGGAGTGCGTGTGTATATGTTCTCTCCCTTACCAATACCTTCGTTTTACGATTCGATAAGATAGTTCAGCGTAGAGAAACTGTGAAGAAGGATGTTTGTCCGATAAGCCGGAAAGCTATTCGATCTAGCATTATAGCCCATTTTTAAGTGCAGAACGTAGTAGTCTTAGGAGTGCGTGTGTATATGTTCTCTCTCTTACCAATACCTTCGTTTTACGATTCGATAAGATAGTTCAGCGTAGAGAAACTGTGAAGAAGGATGTATGTCCGATAAGCCGGAAAGCTATTCGATCTAGCATTATAGCCCGTTTTTAAGTGCAGAACGTAGTAGTCTCAGGAGTGCGTGTGTATATGTTCTCTCTCTTACCAATACCTACGTTTTACGATTCGATAAGATAGTTCAGCGTAGAGAAACTGTGTAGAAGGATGTATGTCCGATAAGCCAAAAAGCTATTCGATCTAGCATTATAGCCCGTTTTTAAGTGGAGAACGTAGTAGTCTTAGGAGTGCGTGTGTATATGTTCTCTCTCTTACCAATACCTTCGTTTTACGATTCGATAAGATAGTTCAGCGTAGAGAAACTGTGAAGAAGGATGTATGTCCGATAAGCCGGAAAGCTATTCGATCTAGCATTATAGCCCGTTTTTAAGTGCAGAACGTATTAGTCTTAGGAGTGCGTGTGTATATGTTCTCTCTCTTACCAATACCTTCGTTTTACGATTCGATAAGATAGTTCAGCGTAGAGAAACTGTGAAGAAGGATGTATGTCCGATAAGCCGGAAAGCTATTCGATCTAGCATTATAGCCCGTTTTTAAGTGCAGAACGTAGTAGTCTCAGGAGTGCGTGTGTATATGTTCTCTCTCTTACCAATACCTTCGTTTTACGATTCGATAAGATAGTTCAGCGTAGAAAAACTGTGAAGAAGGATGTATGTCCGATAAGCCGGAAAGCTATTCGATCTAGCATTATAGCCCGTTTTTAAGTGCAGAACATAGTAGTCTTAGGAGTGCGTGTGTATATGTTCTCTCTCTTACCAATACCTTCGTTTTACAATTCGATAAGATAGTTCAGCGTAGAGAAACTGTGAAGAAGGATGTTATGTCCGATAAGCCGGAAAGCTATTCGATCTAGCATTATAGCCCGTTTTTAAGTGCAGAACGTAGTAGTCTTAGGAGTGCGTGTGTATATGTTCTCTCTCTTACCAATACCTTCGTTTTACGATTCGATAAGATAGTTCAGCGTAGAGAAACTGTGAAAAAGGATGTATGTCCGATAACCCGGAAAGCTATTCGATCTAGCATTATAGCCCGTTTTTAAGTGGAGAACGTAGTAGTCTTAGGAGTGCGTGTGTATATGTTCTCTCTCTTACCAATACCTTCGTTTTACGATTCGATAAGATAGTTCAGCGTAGAGAAACTGTGAAGAAGGATGTATGTCCGATAAGCCGGAAAGCTATTCGATCTAGCATTATAGCCCGTTTTTAAGTGCAGAACGTAGTAGTCTCAGGAGTGCGTGTGTATATGTTCCCTCTATTACCAATACCTTCGTTTTACGATTCGATAAGATAGTTCAGCGTAGAGAAACTGTGTAGAAGGATGTATGTCCGATAAACCGGAAAGCTATTCGATCTAGCATTGTAGCCCGTTTTTAAGTGCAGAACGTAGTAGTCTTAGGAGTGCGTGTGTTTATGTTCTCTCTCTTACCAATATCTTCGTTTTACGATTCGATAAGATAGTTCAGCGTAGAGAAACTGTGAAGAAGGATGTATGTCCGATAAGCCGGAAAGCTATTCGATCTAGCATTATAGCCCGTTTTTAAGTGCAGAACGTAGTAGTCTCAGGAGTGCGTGTGTATATGTTCTCTCTCTTACCAATACCTTCGTTTTACGATTTGATAAGATAGTTCAGCGTAGAGAAACTGTGTAGAAGGATGTATGTCCGATAAGCCGAAAAGCTATTCGATCTAGCATTATAGCCCGTTTTCAAGTGGAGAACGTAGTAGTCTTAGGAGTGCGTGTGTATATGTTCTCTCTCTTACCAATACCTTCGTTTTGCGATTCGATAAGATAGTTCAGCGTAGAGAAACTGTGAAGAAGGATGAATGTCCGATAAGCCGGAAAGCTATTCGATCTAGCATTATAGCCCGTTTTTAAGTGCAGAACGTAGTAGTCTTAGGAGTGCGTGTGTATATGTTCTCTCTCTTACCAATACCTTCGTTTTACGATTCGATAAGATAGTTCAGCATAGAGAAACTGTGAAGAAGGATGTATGTCCGATAAGCCGGAAAGCTATTCGATCTAGCATTATAGCCCGTTTTTAAGTGCAGAACGTAGTAGTCTTAGGAGTGCGTGTGTATATGTTCTCTCTCTTACCAATACCTTCGTTTTACGATTCGATAAGATAGTTCAGCGTAGAGAAACTGTGAAAAAGGATGTATGTCCGATAACCCGGAAAGCTATTCGATCTAGCATTATAGCCCGTTTTTAAGTGGAGAACGTAGTAGTCTTAGGAGTGCGTGTGTATATGTTCTCTCTCTTACCAATACCTTCGTTTTACGATTCGATAAGATAGTTCAGCGTAGAGAAACTGTGAAGAAGGATGTTTGTCCGATAACCTGGAAAGCTATTCGATCTAGCATTATAGCCAATTTTTAAGTGCAGAACGTAGTAGTCATAGGAGTGCGTGTGTATATGTTCTCTCTATTACCAATACCTTCGTTTTACGATTCGATAAGATAGTTCAGCGTAGAGAAACTGTGAAGAAGGATGTATGTCCGATAAGCCGGAAAGCTATTCGATCTAGCATTATAGCCCGTTTTTAAGTGCAGAACGTAGTAGTCTCAGGAGTGCGTGTGTATATGTTCTCTCTCTTACCAATACCTTCGTTTTACGATTCGATAAGATAGTTCAGCGTAGAGAAACTGTGTAGAAGGATGTATGTCCGATAACCCGGAAAGCTATTCGATCTAGCATTATAGCCCGTTTTTAAGTGGAGAACGTAGTAGTCTTAGGAGTGCGTGTGTATATGTTCTCTCTCTTACCAATACCTTCGTTTTACGATTCGATAAGATAGTTCAGCGTAGAGAAACTGTGTAGAAGGATGTATGTCCGATAAACCGGAAAGCTATTCGATCTAGCATTATAGCCCGTTTTTAAGTGCAGAACGTAGTAGTCTTAGGAGTGCGTGTGTTTATGTTCTCTCTCTTACCAATACCTACGTTTTACGATTCGATAAGATAGTTCAGCGTAGAGAAACTGTGAAGAAGGATGTATGTCCGATAAGCCGGAAAGCTATTCGATCTAGCATTATAGCCCGTTTTTAAGTGCAGAACGTAGTAGTCTCAGGAGTGCGTGTGTATATGTTCTCTCTCTTACCAATACCTTCGTTTTACGATTCGATAAGATAGTTCAGCGTAGAGAAACTGTGTAGAAGGATGTATGTCCGATAAGCCGAAAAGCTATTCGATCTAGCATTATAGCCCGTTTTCAAGTGGAGAACGTAGTAGTCTTAGGAGTGCGTGTGTATATGTTCTCTCTCTTACCAATACCTTCGTTTTGCGATTCGATAAGATAGTTCAGCGTAGAGAAACTGTGAAGAAGGATGAACGTCCGAAAAGCTGGAAAGCTATTCGATCTAGCATTATAGCCCGTTTTTAAGTGCAGAACGTAGTAGTCTTAGGAGTGCGTGTGTATATGTTCTCTCTCTTACCAATACCTTCGTTTTACGATTCGATAAGATAGTTCAGCGTAGAGAAACTGTGAAGAAGGATGTATGTCCTATAAGCCGGAAAGCTATTCGATCTAGCATTATAGCCCGTTTTTAAGTGCAGAACGTAGTAGTCTTAGGAGTGCGTGTGTATATGTTCTCTCTCTTACCAATACCTTCGTTTTACGATTCGATAAGATAGTTCAGCATAGAGAAACTGTGAAGAAGGATATATGTCCGATAAGCCGGAAAGCTATTCGATCTAGCATTATAGCCCGTTTTTAAGTGCAGAACGTAGTAGTCTCAGGAGTGCGTGTGGATATGTTCTCTCTCTTACCAATACCTTCGTTTTACGATTCGATAAGATAGTTCAGTGTACAGAAACTGTGTAGAAGGATGTATGTCCGATAAGCCGAAAAGCTATTCGATCTAGCATTATAGCCCGTTTTTAGGTGTAGAACGTAGTAGTCTTAGGAGTGCGTGTGTATATATTCTCTCTCTTACCAATACCTTCGTTTTACGATTCGATAAGGTAGTTCAGCGTAGAGAAACTGTGAAGAAGGATGTATGTCCGATAAGCCGGAAAGCTATTCGATCTAGCATTATAGCCCGTTTTTAAGTGTAGAACGTAGTAGTCTTAGGAGTGCGTGTGTATATGTTCTCTCTCTTACCAATACCTTCGTTTTACGATTCGATAAGATAGTTCAGCGTAGAGAAACTGTGAAGAAGGATGTATGTCCGATAAGCTGGAAAGCTATTCGATCTAGCATTATAGCCCGTTTTTAAGTGCAGAACGTAGTAGTCTTAGGAGTGCGTGTGTATATGTTCTCTCTCTTACCAATACCTTCGTTTTACGATTCGATAAGATAGTTCAGCGTAGAGAAACTGTGAAGAAGGATGTATGTCCGATAAGCCGGAAAGCTATTCGATCTAGCATTATAGTCCGTTTCTAAATGCAGAACGTAGTAGGCTTAGTAGTGCGTGTGTATATGTTCTCTCTCTTACCAATACATTCGTTTTACGATTCGATAAGATAGTTCAGCGTAGAGAAACTGTGAAAAAGGATGTATGTCCGATAAGCCGGAAAGCTATTCGATCTAGCATTATAGCCCGTTTTTAAGTGCAGAACGTAGTAGTCTTAGGAGTGCGTGTGTATATGTTCTCTCTCTTACCAATACCTTCGTTTTACGATTCGATAAGATAGTTCAGCGTAGAGAAACTGTGAAGAAGGATGTATGTCCGATAAGCCGGAAAGCTATTCGATCTAGCATTATAGCCCGTTTTTAAGTGCAGAACGTAGTAGTCTCAGGAGTGCGTGTGTATATGTTCTCTCTCTTACCAATACCTTCGTTTTACGATTCGATAAGATAGTTCAGTGTAGAGAAACTGTGTAGAAGGATGTATGTCCGATAAGCCGAAAAGCTATTCGATCTAGCATTATAGACCGTTTGTAAGTGCAGAACGTAGTAGTCTTAGTAGTGCGTGTGTATATGTTCTCTCTCTTACCAATACCTCCGTTTTACGATTCGATAAGATAGTTCAGCGTAGAGAAACTGTGAAAAAGGATGTATGTCCGATAAGCCTGAAAGCTAGTCGATCTAGCATTATAGCCCGTTTTTAAGTGCAGAACGTAGTAGTCTTAGGAGTGCGTGTGTATATGTTCTCTCTCTTACCAATACCTTCGTTTTACGATTCGATAAGATAGTTCAGCGTAGAGAAACTGTGAAGAAGGATGTTTGTCCGATAAGCCGGAAAGCTATTCGATCTAGCATTATAGCCCATTTTTAAGTGCAGAACGTAGTAGTCTTAGGAGTACGTGTGTATATGTTCTCTCTCTTACCAATACCTTCGTTTAACGATTCGATAAGATAGTTCAGCGTATAGAAACTGTGAAGAAGGATGTATGTCTGATAAGCCAGAAAGCTATTCGATCTAGCATTATAGCCCGTTTTTAAGTGCAGAACGTAGTAGTCTCAGGAGTGCGTGTGTATATGTTCTCTCTCTTACCAATACCTTCGTTTTACGATTCGATAAGATAGTTCAGTGTAGAGAAACTGTGTAGAAGGATGTATGTCCGATAAGCCGGAAAGCTATTCGATCTAGCATTATAGCCCCTTTTTAAGTACAAAACGAAGTAGTCTTAGGAGTGCGTGTGTATATGTTCTCTCTCTTACCAATACCTTCGTTTTACGATTCGATAAGATAGTTCAGCGTAGAGAAACTGTGAAGAAGGATGTATGTCCGATAAGCCGGAAACCTATTCGATCTAGCATTATAGCCCGTTTTTAAGTGCAGAACGTAGTAGTCTTAGGAGTGCGTGTGTATATGTTCTCTCTCTTACCAATACCTTCGTTCTAAGATTCGATAAGATAGTTCAGCGTAGAGAAACTGTGAAGAAGGATGTATGTCCGCTAAGCCAGAAAGCTATTCGATCTAGCATTATAGCCCATTTTTATGTGCAGAACGTAGTAGTCTCAGGAGTGCGTGTGTATATGTTCTCTCTCTTACCAATATCTTCGTTTTACGATTCGATAAGATAGTTCAGTGTAGAGAAACTGTGTAGAAGGATGTATGTCCGATAAGCCGAAAAGCTATTCGATCTAGCATTACAGCCCGTTTTTAAGTGCAGAACGTAGTAGTCTTAGTAGTGCGTGTGTATATGTTCTCTCTCTAACCAATACCTTCGTTTTACGATTCGATAAGATAGTTCAGTGTAGAGAAACTGTGAAAAAGGATGTATGTCCGATAAGCCGGAAAGCTAGTCGATCTAGCATTATAGCCCGTTTTTATGTGCAGAACGTAGTAGTCTCAGGAGTGCGTGTGGATATGTTCTCTCTCTTACCAATACCTTCGTTTTACGATTCGATAAGATAGTTCAGTGTAGAGAAACTGTGTAGAAGGATGTATGTCCGATAAGCCGAAAAGCTATTCGATCTAGCATTATAGCCCTTTTTTAGGTGTAGAACGTAGTAGTCTTAGGAGTGCGTGTGTATATTTTCTCTCTCTTACCAATACCTTCGTTTTACGATTCGATAAGGTAGTTCAGCGTAGAGAAACTGTGAAGAAGGATGTATGTCCGATAAGCCGGAAAGCTATTCGATCTAGCATTATAGCCCGTTTTTAAGTGTAGAACGTAGTAGTCTTAGGAGTGCGTGTGTATATGTTCTCTCTCTTACCAATACCTTCGTTTTACGATTCGATAAGATAGTTCAGCGTAGAGAAACTGTGAAGAAGGATGTATGTCCGATAAGCCGGAAAGCTATTCGATCTAGCATTATAGCCCGTTTTTAAGTGCAGAACGTAGTAGTCTTAGGAGTGCGTGTGTATATGTTCTCTCTCTTACCAATACCTTCGTTTTACGATTCGATAAGATAGTTCAGCGTAGAGAAACTGTGAAGAAGGATGTATGTCCGATAAGCCGGAAAGCTATTCGATCTAGCATTATAGTCCGTTTCTAAATGCAGAACGTAGTAGTCTTAGTAGTGCGTGTGTATATGTTCTCTCTCTTACCAATACATTCGTTTTACGATTCGATAAGATAGTTCAGCGTAGAGAAACTGTGAAAAAGGATGTATGTCCGATAAGCCGGAAAGCTATTCGATCTAGCATTATAGCCCGTTTTTAAGTGCAGAACGTAGTAGTCTTAGGAGTGCGTGTGTATATGTTCTCTCTCTTACCAATACCTTCGTTTTACGATTCGATAAGATAGTTCAGCGTAGAGAAACTGTGAAGAAGGATGTATGTCCGATAAGCCGGAAAGCTATTCGATCTAGCATTATAGCCCGTTTTTAAGTGCAGAACGTAGTAGTCTCAGGAGTGCGTGTGTATATGTTCTCTCTCTTACCAATACCTTCGTTTTACGATTCGATAAGATAGTTCAGTGTAGAGAAACTGTGTAGAAGGATGTATGTCCGATAAGCCGAAAAGCTATTCGATCTAGCATTATAGACCGTTTGTAAGTGCAGAACGTAGTAGTCTTAGTAGTGCGTGTGTATATGTTCTCTCTCTTACCAATACCTCCGTTTTACGATTCGATAAGATAGTTCAGCGTAGAGAAACTGTGAAAAAGGATGTATGTCCGATAAGCCTGAATGCTAGTCGATCTAGCATTATAGCCCGTTTTTAAGTGCAGAACGTAGTAGTCTTAGGAGTGCGTGTGTATATGTTCTCTCTCTTACCAATACCTTCGTTTTACGATTCGATAAGATAGTTCAGCGTAGAGAAACTGTGAAGAAGGATGTTTGTCCGATAAGCCGGAAAGCTATTCGATCTAGCATTATAGCCCATTTTTAAGTGCAGAACGTAGTAGTCTTAGGAGTACGTGTGTATATGTTCTCTCTCTTACCAATACCTTCGTTTAACGATTCGATAAGATAGTTCAGCGTATAGAAACTGTGAAGAAGGATGTATGTCTGATAAGCCAGAAAGCTATTCGATCTAGCATTATAGCCCGTTTTTAAGTGCAGAACGTAGTAGTCTCAGGAGTGCGTGTGTATATGTTCTCTCTCTTACCAATACCTTCGTTTTACGATTCGATAAGATAGTTCAGTGTAGAGAAACTGTGTAGAAGGATGTATGTCCGATAAGCCGGAAAGCTATTCGATCTAGCATTATAGCCCCTTTTTAAGTACAAAACGAAGTAGTCTTAGGAGTGCGTGTGTATATGTTCTCTCTCTTACCAATACCTTCGTTTTACGATTCGATAAGATAGTTCAGCGTAGAGAAACTGTGAAGAAGGATGTATGTCCGATAAGCCGGAAACCTATTCGATCTAGCATTATAGCCCGTTTTTAAGTGCAGAACGTAGTAGTCTTAGGAGTGCGTGTGTATATGTTCTCTCTCTTACCAATACCTTCGTTCTAAGATTCGATAAGATAGTTCAGCGTAGAGAAACTGTGAAGAAGGATGTATGTCCGCTAAGCCAGAAAGCTATTCGATCTAGCATTATAGCCCATTTTTATGTGCAGAACGTAGTAGTCTCAGGAGTGCGTGTGTATATGTTCTCTCTCTTACCAATACCTTCGTTTTACGATTCGATAAGATAGTTCAGTGTAGAGAAACTGTGTAGAAGGATGTATGTCCGATAAGCCGAAAAGCTATTCGATCTAGCATTACAGCCCGTTTTTAAGTGCAGAACGTAGTAGTCTTAGTAGTGCGTGTGTATATGTTCTCTCTCTAACCAATACCTTCGTTTTACGATTCGATAAGATAGTTCAGCGTAGAGAAACTGTGAAAAAGGATGTATGTCCGATAAGCCGGAAAGCTAGTCGATCTAGCATTATGGCTCGTTTTTAAGTGCAGAACGTAGTAGTCTTAGGAGTGCGTGTGTATATGTTCTCTCTCTTACCAATACCTTCGTTTTACGATTCGATAAGATAGTTCAGCGTAGAAAAACTGTGAAGAAGGATGTTTGTCCGATAAGCCGGAAAGCTATTCGATCTAGCATTATAGCCCGTTTTTAAGTGCAGAACGTAGTAGTCTCAGGAGTGCGTGTGTATATGTTCTCTCTCTTACCAATACCTACGTTTTACGATTCGATAAGATAGTTCAGCGTAGGGAAACTGTGTAGAAGGATGTATGTCCGATAAGCCGAAAAGCTATTCGATCTAGCATTATAGCCCGTTTTTAAGTGGAGAACGTAGTAGTCTTAGGAGTGCGTGTGTATATGTTCTCCCTCTTACCAATACCTTCGTTTTACGATTCGATAAGATAGTTCAGCGTAGAGAAACTGTGAAGAAGGATGTATGTCCGATAAGCCGGAAAGCTATTCGATCTAGCATTATAGCCCGTTTTTATGTGCAGAACGTATTAGTCTTAGGAGTGCGTGTGTATATGTTCTCTCTCTTACCAATACCTTCGTTTTACGATTCGATAAGATAGTTCAGCGTAGAGAAACTGTGAAGAAGGATGTATGTCCGATAAGCCGGAAAGCTATTCGATCTAGCATTATAGTCCGTTTTTAAGTGCAGAACGTAGTAGTCTCAGGAGTGCGTGTGTATATGTTCTCTCTCTTACCAATACCTTCGTTTTACGATTCGATAAGATAGTTCAGCGTAGAGAAACTGTGAAGAAGGATGTATGTCCGATAAGCCGGAAAGCTATTCGATCTAGCATTATAGCCCGTTTTTAAGTGCAGAACGTAGTAGTCTTAGGAGTGCGTTTGTATATGTTCTCACTCTTACCAATACCTTCGTTTTCGATTCGATAAGATAGTTCAGCGTAGAGAAACTGTGAAGAAGGATGTATGTCCGATAAGCCGAAAAGCTATTCGATCTAGCATTATAGCCCGTTTTTAAGTGCAGAACGTAGTAGTCTTAGTAGTGCGTGTGTATATGTTCTCTCTCTTACCAATACCTCCGTTTTACGATTCGATAAGATAGTTCAGCGTAGAGAAACTGTGAAAAAGGATGTATGTCCGATAAGCCTGAAAGCTAGTCGATCTAGCATTATAGCCCGTTTTTAAGTGCAGAACGTAGTAGTCTTAGGAGTGCGTGTGTATATGTTCTCTCTCTTACCAATACCTTCGTTTTACGATTCGATAAGATAGTTCAGCGTAGAGAAACTGTGAAGAAGGATGTTTGTCCGATAAGCCGGAAAGCTATTCGATCTAGCATTATAGCCCATTTTTAAGTGCAGAACGTAGTAGTCTTAGGAGTACGTGTGTATATGTTCTCTCTCTTACCAATACCTTCGTTTAACGATTCGATAAGATAGTTCAGCGTATAGAAACTGTGAAGAAGGATGTATGTCTGATAAGCCAGAAAGCTATTCGATCTAGCATTATAGCCCGTTTTTAAGTGCAGAACGTAGTAGTCTCAGGAGTGCGTGTGTATATGTTCTCTCTCTTACCAATACCTTCGTTTTACGATTCGATAAGATAGTTCAGTGTAGAGAAACTGTGTAGAAGGATGTATGTCCGATAAGCCGGAAAGCTATTCGATCTAGCATTATAGCCCCTTTTTAAGTACAAAACGAAGTAGTCTTAGGAGTGCGTGTGTATATGTTCTCTCTCTTACCAATACCTTCGTTTTACGATTCGATAAGATAGTTCAGCGTAGAGAAACTGTGAAGAAGGATGTATGTCCGATAAGCCGGAAACCTATTCGATCTAGCATTATAGCCCGTTTTTAAGTGCAGAACGTAGTAGTCTTAGGAGTGCGTGTGTATATGTTCTCTCTCTTACCAATACCTTCGTTCTAAGATTCGATAAGATAGTTCAGCGTAGAGAAACTGTGAAGAAGGATGTATGTCCGCTAAGCCAGAAAGCTATTCGATCTAGCATTATAGCCCATTTTTATGTGCAGAACGTAGTAGTCTCAGGAGTGCGTGTGTATATGTTCTCTCTCTTACCAATATCTTCGTTTTACGATTCGATAAGATAGTTCAGTGTAGAGAAACTGTGTAGAAGGATGTATGTCCGATAAGCCGAAAAGCTATTCGATCTAGCATTACAGCCCGTTTTTAAGTGCAGAACGTAGTAGTCTTAGTAGTGCGTGTGTATATGTTCTCTCTCTAACCAATACCTTCGTTTTACGATTCGATAAGATAGTTCAGCGTAGAGAAACTGTGAAAAAGGATGTATGTCCGATACGCCGGAAAGCTAGTCGATCTAGCATTATGGCCCGTTTTTAAGTGCAGAACGTAGTAGTCTTAGGAGTGCGTGTGTATATGTTCTCTCTCTTACCAATACCTTCGTTTTACGATTCGATAAGATAGTTCAGCGTAGAGAAACTGTGAAGAAGGATGTTTGTCCGATAAGCCGGAAAGCTATTCGATCTAGCATTATAGCCCGTTTTTAAGTGCAGAACGTAGTAGTCTCAGGAGTGCGTGTGTATATGTTCTCTCTCTTACCAATACCTACGTTTTACGATTCGATAAGATAGTTCAGCGTAGGGAAACTGTGTAGAAGGATGTATGTCCGATAAGCCGAAAAGCTATTCGATCTAGCATTATAGCCCGTTTTTAAGTGGAGAACGTAGTAGTCTTAGGAGTGCGTGTGTATATGTTCTCCCTCTTACCAATACCTTCGTTTTACGATTCGATAAGATAGTTCAGCGTAGAGAAACTGTGAAGAAGGATGTATGTCCGATAAGCCGGAAAGCTATTCGATCTAGCATTATAGCCCGTTTTTATGTGCAGAACGTATTAGTCTAAGGAGTGCGTGTGTATATGTTCTCTCTCTTACCAATACCTTCGTTTTACGATTCGATAAGATAGTTCAGCGTAGAGAAACTGTGAAGAAGGATGTATGTCCGATAAGCCGGAAAGCTATTCGATCTAGCATTATAGTCCGTTTTTAAGTGCAGAACGTAGTAGTCTCAGGAGTGCGTGTGTATATGTTCTCTCTCTTACCAATACCTTCGTTTTACGATTCGATAAGATAGTTCAGCGTAGAGAAACTGTGAAGAAGGATGTATGTCCGATAAGCCGGAAAGCTATTCGATCTAGCATTATAGCCCGTTTTTAAGTGCAGAACGTAGTAGTCTTAGGAGTGCGTTTGTATATGTTCTCACTCTTACCAATACCTTCGTTTTCGATTCGATAAGATAGTTCAGCGTAGAGAAACTGTGAAGAAGGATGTATGTCCGATAAGCCGAAAAGCTATTCGATCTAGCATTATAGCCCGTTTTTAAGTGCAGAACGTAGTAGTCTTAGGAGTGCGTGTGTATATGTTCTCTCTCTTACCAATACCTTCGTTTTACAATTCGATAAGATAGTTCAGCGTAGAGAAACTGTGAAGAAGGATGTTATGTCCGATAAGCCGGAAAGCTTTTCGATCTAGCATTATAGCCCGTTTTTAAGTGCAGAACGTAGTAGTCTTAGGAGTGCGTGTGTATATGTTCTCTCTCTTACCAATACCTTCGTTTTACGATTCGATAAGATAGTTCAGCGTAGAGAAACTGTGAAAAAGGATGTATGTCCGATAAGCCGGAAAGCTAGTCGATCTAGCATTATAGCCCGTTTTTAAGTGGAGAACGTAGTAGTCTTAGGAGTGCGTGTGTATATGTTCTCTCTCTTACCAATACCTTCGTTTTACGATTCGATAAGATAGTTCAGCGTAGAGAAACTGTGAAGAAGGATGTTTGTCCGATAAGCCGGAAAGCTATTCGATCTAGCATTATAGCCCATTTTTAAGTGCAGAACGTAGTAGTCATAGGAGTGCGTGTGTATATGTTCTCTCTATTACCAATACCTTCGTTTTACGATTCGATAAGATAGTTCAGCGTAGAGAAACTGTGTAGAAGGATGTATGTCCGATAAACCGGAAAGCTATTTGATCTAGCGTTATAGCCCGTTTTTAAGTACAGAACGTAGTAGTCTTAGGAGTGCGTGTGTTTATGTTCTCTCTCTTACCAATACCTTCGTTTTACGATTCGATAAGATAGTTCAGCGTAGAGAAACTGTGAAGAAGGATGTATGTCCGATAAGCCGGAAAGCTATTCGATCTAGCATTATAGCCCGTTTTTAAGTGCAGAATGTAGTAGTCTTAGGAGTGCGTGTGTATATGTTCTCTCTTTTACCAATACCTTCGTTTTACGATTCGATAAGATAGTTCAGTGTAGAGAAATTCTGTAGAAGGATGTATGTCCGATAAGCCGAAAAGCTATTCGATCTAGCATTATAGACCGTTTCTAAGTGCAGAACGTAGTAGTCTTAGTAGTGCGTGTGTATATGTTCTCTCTCTTACCAATACCTTCGTTTTACGATTCGATAAGATAGTTCAGCGTAGAGAAACTGTGAAAAAGGATGTATGTCCGATAAGCCGGAATGCTATTCGATCTAGCATTATAGCCCGTTTTTAAGTGCAGAACGTAGTAGTCTTAGGAGTGCGTGTGTATATGTTCTCTCTCTTACCAATACCTTCGTTTTACGATTCGATAAGATAGTTCAGCGTAGAGAAACTGTGAAGAAGGATGTTTGTCCGATAAGCCGGAAAGCTATTCGATCTAGCATTATAGCCCATTTTTAAGTGCATAACGTAGTAGTCTTAGGAGTGCTTGTGTATATGTTCTCTCTCTTACCAATACCTTCGTTTTACGATTCGATAAGATAGTTCAGCGTAGAGAAACTGTGAAGAAGGATGTATGTCCGATAAGCCGGAAACCTATTCGATCTAGCATTATAGCCCGTTTTTTAGTGCAGAACGTAGTAGTCTTAGGAGTGCGTGTGTATATGTTCTCTCTCTTACCAATACCTTCGTTTTACGATTCGATAAGATAGTTCAGCGTAGAGAAACTGTGAAGAAGGATGTATGTCCGATAAGCCGGAAACCTATTCGATCTAGCATTATAGCCCGTTTTTAAGTGCAGAACGTAGTAGTCTTAGGAGTGCGTGTGTATATGTTCTCTCTCTTACCAATACCTTCGTTTTACGATTCGATAAGATAGTTCAGCGTAGAGAATCTGTGAAGAAGGATGTATGTCCGCTAAGCCGGAAAGCTATTCGATCTAGCATTATAGCCCGTTTTTATGTGCAGAACGTAGTAGTCTCAGGAGTGCGTGTGTATATGTTCTCTCTCTTACCAATATCTTCGTTTTACGATTCGATAAGATAGTTCAGTGTAGAGAAACTGTGTAGAAGGATGTATGTCCGATAAGCCGAAAAGCTATTCGATCTAGCATTACAGCCAGTTTTTATGTGCAGAACGTAGTAGTCTCAGGAGTGCGTGTGTATATGTTCTCTCTCTTACCAATATCTTCGTTTTACGATTCGATAAGATAGTTCAGTGTAGAGAAACTGTGTAGAAGGATGTATGTCCGATAAGCCGGAAACCTATTCGATCTAGCATTATAGCCCGTTTTTAAGTGCAGAACGTAGTAGTCTCAGGAGTGCGTGTGTATATGTTCTCTCTCTTACCAGTACCTTCGTTTTACGATTCGATAAGATAGTTCAGCGTAGAGAAACTGTGAAAAAGGATGTATGTCCGATAAGCCGGAAAGCTATTCGATCTAGCATTATAGCCCGTTTTTAAGTGGAGAACGTAGTAGTCTTAGGAGTGCGTGTGTATATGTTCTCTCTCTTACCAATACCTTCGTTTTACGATTCGATAAGATAGTTCAGCGTAGAGAAACTGTGAAGAAGGATGTTTGTCCGATAAGCCGGAAAGCTATTCGATCTAGCATTATAGCCCATTTTTAAGTGCAGAACGTAGTTGTCATAGGAGTGCGTGTGTATATGTTCTCTCTATTACCAATACCTTCGTTTTACGATTCGATAAGATAGTTCAGCGTAGAGAAACTGTGTAGAAGGATGTATGTCCGATAAACCGGAAAGCTATTCGATCTAGCGTTATAGCCCGTTTTTAAGTGCAGAACGTAGTAGTCTTAGGAGTGCGTGAGTTTATGTTCTCTCTCTTACCAATACCTTCGTTTTACGATTCGATAAGATAGTTCAGCGTAGAGAAACTGTGAAGAAGGATGTATGTCCGATAAGCCGGAAAGCTATTCGATCTAGCATTATAGCCCGTTTTTAAGTGCAGATCGTAGTAGTCTCAGGAGTGCATGTGTATATGTTCTCTCTCTTACCAATACCTTCGTTTTACGATTCGATAAGATAGTTCAGTGTAGAGAAACTCTGTAGAAGGATGTATGTCCGATAAGCTGAAAAGCTATTCGATCTAGCATTATAGACCGTTTCTAAGTGCAGAACGTAGTAGTCTTAGTAGTGCGTGTGTATATGTTCTCTCTCTTACCAATACCTTCGTTTTACGATTCGATAAGATAGTTCAGCGTAGAGAAACTGTGAAAAAGGATGTATGTCCGATAAGCCGGAATGCTATTCGATCTAGCATTATAGCCCGTTTTTAAGTGCAGAACGTAGTAGTCTTAGGAGTGCGTGTGTATATGTTCTCTCTCTTACCAATACCTTCGTTTTACGATTCGATAAGATAGTTCAGCGTAGAGAAACTGTGAAGAAGGATGTTTGTCCGATAAGCCGGAAAGCTATTCGATCTAGCATTATAGCCCATTTTTAAGTGCAGAACGTAGTAGTCTTAGGAGTGCGTGTGTATATGTTCTCTCTCTTACCAATACCTTCGTTTTACGATTCGATAAGATAGTTCAGCGTAGAGAAACTGTGAAGAAGGATGTATGTCCGATAAGCCGGAAACCTATTCGATCTAGCATTATAGCCCGTTTTTAAGTGCAGAACGTAGTAGTCTTAGGAGTGCGTGTGTATATGTTCTCTCTCTTACCAATACCTTCGTTTTACGATTCGATAAGATAGTTCAGCGTAGAGAAACTGTGAAGAAGGATGTATGTCCGATAAACCGGAAAGCTATTCGATCTAGCATTATAGCCCGTTTTTAAGTGCAGAACGTAGTAGTCTTAGGAGTGCGTGTGTATATGTTCTCTCTCTTACCAATACCTTCGTTTTATGATTCGATAAGATAGTTCAGCGTAGAGAAACTGTGAAGAAGGATGTATGTCCGATAAGCCGGAAACCTATTCGATCTAGCATTATAGCCTGTTTTTAAGTGCAGAACGTAGTAGTCTTAGGAGTGCGTGTGTATATGTTCTCTCTCTTACCAATACCTTCGTTTTACGATTCGATAAGATAGTTCAGCGTAGAGAATCTGTGAAGAAGGATGTATGTCCGCTAAGCCGGAAAGCTATTCGATCTAGCATTATAGCCCGTTTTTATGTGCAGAACGTAGTAGTCTCAGGAGTGCGTGTGTATATGTTCTCTCTCTTACCAATATCTTCGTTTTACGATTCGATAAGATAGTTCAGTGTAGAGAAACTGTGTAGAAGGATGTATGTCCGATAAGCCGAAAAGCTATTCGATCTAGCATTACAGCCAGTTTTTAAGTGCAGAACGTAGTAGTCTTAGTAGTGCGTGTGTATATGTTCTCACTCTTACCAATACCTTCGTTTTACGATTCGATAAGATAGTTCAGCGTAGAGAAACTATGAAAAAGGATGTATGTCCGATAAGCCGGAAAGCTAGTCGATCTAGCATTATAGCCCCTTTTTAAGTACAAAACGTAGTAGTCTTAGGAGTGCGTGTGTATATGTTCTCTCTCTTACCAATACCTTCGTTTTACGATTCGATAAGATAGTTCAGCGTAGAGAAACTATGAAAAAGGATGTATGTCCGATAAGCCGGAAAGCTAGTCGATCTAGCATTATGGCCCGTTTTTAAGTGCAGAACGTAGTAGTCTTAGGAGTGCGTGTGTATATGTTCTCTCTCTTACCAATACCTTCGTTTTACGATTCGATAAGATAGTTCAGCGTAGAGAAACTGTGAAGAAGGATGTTTGTCCGATAAGCCGGAAAGCTATTCGATCTAGCATTATAGCCCGTTTTTAAGTGCAGAACGTATTAGTCTTAGGAGTGCGTGTGTATATGTTCTCTCTCTTACCAATACCTTCGTTTTACGATTCGATAAGATAGTTCAGCGTAGAGAAACTGTGAAGAAGGATGTATGTCCGATAAGCCGGAAAGCTATTCGATCTAGCATTATAGCCCGTTTTTAAGTGCAGAACGTAGTAGTCTCAGGAGTGCGTGTGTATATGTTCTCTCTCTTACCAATACCTTCGTTTTACGATTCGATAAGATAGTTCAGTGTAGAGAAACTGTGTAGAAGGATGTATGTCCGATAAGCCGAAAAGCTATTCGATCTAGCATTATAGCCCGTTTTTAAGTGTAGAACGCAGTAGTCTTAGGAGTGCGTGTGTATATATTCTCTCTCTTACCAATACCTTCGTTTTACGATTCGATAAGGTAGTTCAGCGTAGAGAAACTGTGAAGAAGGATGTATGTCCGATAAGCCGGAAAGCTATTCGATCTAGCATTATAGCCCGTTTTTAAGTGCAGAACGTAGTAGTCTTAGGAGTGCGTTTGTATATGTTCTCTCTCTTACCAATACCTTCGTTTTCGATTCGATAAGATAGTTCAGCGTAGAGAAACTGTGAAGAAGGATGTATGTCCGATAAGCCGGAAAGCTATTCGATCTAGCATTATAGCCCGTTTTTAAGTGCAGAACGTAGTAGTCTTAGGAGTGCGTGTGTATATGTTCTCTCTCTTACCAATACCTTCGTTTTACGATTCGATAAGATAGTTCAGTGTAGAGAAACTCTGTAGAAGGATGTATGTCCGATAAGCCGAAAAGCTATTCGATCTAGCATTATAGCCCGTTTTTAAGTGGAGAACGTAGTAGTCTTAGGAGTGCGTGTGTATATGTTCTCTCTCTTACCAATACCTTCGTTTTACGATTCGATAAGATAGTTCAGCGTAGAGAAACTGTGAAGAAGGATGTTTGTCCGATAAGCCGGAAAGCTATTCGATCTAGCATTATAGCCCATTTTTAAGTGCAGAACGTAGTAGTCATAGGAGTGCGTGTGTATATGTTCTCTCTATTACCAATACCTTAGTTTTACGATTCGATAAGATAGTTCAGCGTAGAGAAACTGTGTAGAAGGATGTATGTCCGATAAACCGGAAAGCTATTCGATCTAGCATTATAGCCCGTTTTTAAGTGGAGAACGTAGTAGTCTTAGGAGTGCGTGTGTATATGTTCTCTCTCTTACCAATACCTTCGTTTTACGATTCGATAAGATAGTTCAGCGTAGAGAAACTGTGAAGAAGGATGTATGTCCGATAAGCCGGAAAGCTATTCGATCTAGCATTATAGCCCATTTTTAAGTGCAGAACGTAGTAGTCTCAGGAGTGCGTGTGTATATGTTCTCTCTCTTACCAATACCTTCGTTTTACGATTCGAGAAGATAGTTCAGTGTAGAGAAACTCTGTAGAAGGATGTATGTCCGATAAGCCGAAAAGCTATTCGATCTAGCATTATAGACCGTTTCTAAGTGCAGAACGTAGTAGTCTTAGTAGTGCGTGTGTATATGTTCTCTCTCTTACCAATACCTTCGTTTTACGATTCGATAAGATAGTTCAGTGTAGAGAAACTCTGTAGAAGGATGTATGTCCGATAAGCCGAAAAGCTATTCGATCTAGCATTATAGACCGTTTCTAAGTGCAGAACGTAGTAGTCTTAGTAGTGCGTGTGTATATGTTCTCTCTCTTACCAATACCTTCGTTTTACGATTCGATAAGATAGTTCAGCGTAGAGAAACTGTGAAAAAGGATGTATGTCCGATAAGCCGGAATGCTATTCGATCTAGCATTATAGCCCGTTTTTAAGTGCAGAACGTAGTAGTCTTAGGAGTGCGTGTGTATATGTTCTCTCTCTTACCAATACCTTCGTTTTACGATTCGATAAGATAGTTCAGCGTAGAGAAACTGTGAAGAAGGATGTTTGTCCGATAAGCCGGAAAGCTATTCGATCTAGCATTATAGCCCATTTTTAAGTGCAGAACGTAGTAGTCTTAGGAGTGCGTGTGTATATGTTCTCTCTCTTACCAATACCTTCGTTTTACGATTCGATAAGATAGTTCAGCGTAGAGAAACTGTGAAGAAGGATGTATGTCCGATAAGCCGGAAACCTATTCGATCTAGCATTATAGCCCGTTTTTAAGTGCAGAACGTAGTAGTCTTAGGAGTGCGTGTGTATATGTTCTCTCTCTTACCAATACCTTCGTTTTACGATTCGATAAGATAGTTCAGCGTAGAGAAACTGTGAAGAAGGATGTATGTCCGATAAACCGGAAAGCTATTCGATCTAGCATTATAGCCCGTTTTTAAGTGCAGAACGTAGTAGTCTTAGGAGTGCGTGTGTATATGTTCTCTCTCTTACCAATACCTTCGTTTTATGATTCGATAAGATAGTTCAGCGTAGAGAAACTGTGAAGAAGGATGTATGTCCGATAAGCCGGAAACCTATTCGATCTAGCATTATAGCCCGTTTTTAAGTGCAGAACGTAGTAGTCCTAGGAGTGCGTGTGTATATGTTCTCTCTCTTACCAATACCTTCGTTTTACGATTCGATAAGATAGTTCAGCGTAGAGAATCTGTGAAGAAGGCTGTATGTCCGCTAAGCCGGAAAGCTATTCGATCTAGCATTATAGCCCGTTTTTATGTGCAGAACGTAGTAGTCTCAGGAGTGCGTGTGTATATGTTCTCTCTCTTACCAATATCTTCGTTTTACGATTCGATAAGATAGTTCAGTGTAGAGAAACTGTGTAGAAGGATGTATATCCGATAAGCCGAAAAGCTATTCGATCTAGCATTACAGCCAGTTTTTAAGTGCAGAACGTAGTAGTCTTAGTAGTGCGTGTGTATATGTTCTCACTCTTACCAATACCTTCGTTTTACGATTCGATAAGATAGTTCAGCGTAGAGAAACTATGAAAAAGGATGTATGTCTGATAAGCCGGAAAGCTAGTCGATCTAGCATTATGGCCCGTTTTTAAGTGCAGAACGTAGTAGTCTTAGGAGTGCGTGTGTATATGTTCTCTCTCTTACCAATACCTTCGTTTTACGATTCGATAAGATAGTTCAGCATAGAGAAACTGTGAAGAAGGATGTTTGTCCGATAAGCCGGAAAGCTATTCGATCTAGCATTATAGCCCGTTTTTAAGTGCAGAACGTATTAGTCTTAGGAGTGCGTGTGTATATGTTCTCTCTCTTACAAATACCTTCGTTTTACGATTCGATAAGATAGTTCAGCGTAGAGAAACTGTGAAGAAGGATGTATGTCTGATAAGCCGGAAAGCTATTCGATCTAGCATTATAGCCCGTTTTTAAGTGCAGAACGTAGTAGTCTCAGGAGTGCGTGTGTATATGTTCTCTCTCTTACCAATACCTTCGTTTTACGATTCGATAAGATAGTTCAGTGTAGAGAAACTGTGTAGAAGGATGTATGTCCGATAAGCCGAAAAGCTATTCGATCTAGCATTATAGCCCGTTTTTAAGTGTAGAACGTAGTAGTCTTAGGAGTGCGTGTGTATATATTCTCTCTCTTACCAATACCTTCGTTTTACGATTCGATAAGGTAGTTCAGCGTAGAGAAACTGTGAAGAAGGATGTATGTCCGACAAGCCGGAAAGCTATTCGATCTAGCATTATAGCCCGTTTTTAAGTGCAGAACGTAGTAGTCTTAGGAGTGCGTTTGTATATGTTCTCTCTCTTACCAATACCTTCGTTTTCGATTCGATAAGATAGTTCAGCGTAGAGAAACTGTGAAGAAGGATGTATGTCCGATAAGCCGGAAAGCTATTCGATCTAGCATTATAGCCCGTTTTTAAGTGCAGAACGTAGTAGTCTTAGGAGTGCGTGTGTATATGTTCTCTCTCTTACCAATACCTTCGTTTTACGATTCGATAAGATAGTTCAGTGTAGAGAAACTCTGTAGAAGGATGTATGTCCGATAAGCCGAAAAGCTTTTCGATCTAGCATTATAGCCCGTTTTTAAGTGGAGAACGTAGTAGTCTTAGGAGTGCGTGTGTATATGTTCTCTCTCTTACCAATACCTTCGTTTTACGATTCGATAAGATAGTTCAGCGTAGAGAAACTGTGAAGAAGGATGTATGTCCGATAAGCCGGAAACCTATTCGATCTAGCATTATAGCCCGTTTTTAAGTGCAGAACGTAGTAGTCTTAGGAGTGCGTGTGTATATGTTCTCTCTCTTACCAATACCTTCGTTTTACGATTCGATAAGATAGTTCAGCGTAGAGAAACTGTGAAGAAGGATGTATGTCCGATAAACCGGAAAGCTATTCGATCTAGCATTATAGCCCGTTTTTAAGTGCAGAACGTAGTAGTCTTAGGAGTGCGTGTGTATATGTTCTCACTCTTACCAATACCTTCGTTTTACGATTCGATAAGATAGTTCAGCGTAGAGAAACTATGAAAAAGGATGTATGTCTGATAAGCCGGAAAGCTAGTCGATCTAGCATTATGGCCCGTTTTTAAGTGCAGAACGTAGTAGTCTTAGGAGTGCGTGTGTATATGTTCTCTCTCTTACCAATACCTTCGTTTTACGATTCGATAAGATAGTTCAGCATAGAGAAACTGTGAAGAAGGATGTTTGTCCGATAAGCCGGAAAGCTATTCGATCTAGCATTATAGCCCGTTTTTAAGTGCAGAACGTATTAGTCTTAGGAGTGCGTGTGTATATGTTCTCTCTCTTACAAATACCTTCGTTTTACGATTCGATAAGATAGTTCAGCGTAGAGAAACTGTGAAGAAGGATGTATGTCCGATAAGCCGGAAAGCTATTCGATCTAGCATTATAGCCCGTTTTTAAGTGCAGAACGTAGTAGTCTCAGGAGTGCGTGTGTATATGTTCTCTCTCTTACCAATACCTTCGTTTTACGATTCGATAAGATAGTTCAGTGTAGAGAAACTGTGTAGAAGGATGTATGTCCGATAAGCCGAAAAGCTATTCGATCTAGCATTATAGCCCGTTTTTAAGTGTAGAACGTAGTAGTCTTAGGAGTGCGTGTGTATATATTCTCTCTCTTACCAATACCTTCGTTTTACGATTCGATAAGGTAGTTCAGCGTAGAGAAACTGTGAAGAAGGATGTATGTCCGATAAGCCGGAAAGCTATTCGATCTAGCATTATAGCCCGTTTTTAAGTGCAGAACGTAGTAGTCTTAGGAGTGCGTTTGTATATGTTCTCTCTCTTACCAATACCTTCGTTTTCGATTCGATAAGATAGTTCAGCGTAGAGAAACTGTGAAGAAGGATGTATGTCCGATAAGCCGGAAAGCTATTCGATCTAGCATTATAGCCCGTTTTTAAGTGCAGAACGTAGTAGTCTTAGGAGTGCGTGTGTATATGTTCTCTCTCTTACCAATACCTTCGTTTTACGATTCGATAAGATAGTTCAGTGTAGAGAAACTCTGTAGAAGGATGTATGTCCGATAAGCCGAAAAGCTTTTCGATCTAGCATTATAGCCCGTTTTTAAGTGGAGAACGTAGTAGTCTTAGGAGTGCGTGTGTATATGTTCTCTCTCTTACCAATACCTTCGTTTTACGATTCGATAAGATAGTTCAGCGTAGAGAAACTGTGAAGAAGGATGTTTGTCCGATAAGCCGGAAAGCTATTCGATCTAGCATTATAGCCCATTTTTAAGTGCAGAACGTAGTAGTCATAGGAGTGCGTGTGTATATGTTCTCTCTATTACCAATACCTTAGTTTTACGATTCGATAAGATAGTTCAGCGTAGAGAAACTGTGTAGAAGGATGTATGTCCGATAAACCGGAAAGCTATTCGATCTAGCATTATAGCCCGTTTTTAAGTGCAGAACGTAGTAGTCTTAGGAGTGCGTGTGCATATGTTCTCTCTCTTACCAATACCTTCGTTTTACGATTCGATAAGATAGTTCAGCGTAGAGAAACTGTGAAGAAGGATGTATGTCCGATAAGCCGGAAAGCTATTCGATCTAGCATTATAGCCCGTTTTTAAGTGCAGAACGTAGTAGTCTCAGGAGTGCGTGTGTATATGTTCTGTCTCTTACCAATACCTTCGTTTTACGATTCGAGAAGATAGTTCAGTGTAGAGAAACTCTGTAGAAGGATGTATGTCCGATAAGCCGAAAAGCTATTCGATCTAGCATTATAGACCGTTTCTAAGTGCAGAACGTAGTAGTCTTAGTAGTGCGTGTGTATATGTTCTCTCTCTTACCAATACCTTCGTTTTACGATTCGATAAGATAGTTCAGCGTAGAGAAACTGTGAAAAAGGATGTATGTCCGATAAGCCGGAATGCTATTCGATCTAGCATTATAGCCCGTTTTTAAGTGCAGAACGTAGTAGTCTTAGGAGTGCGTGTGTATATGTTCTCTCTCTTACCAATACCTTCGTTATACGATTCGATAAGATAGTTCAGCGTAGAGAAACTGTGAAGAAGGATGTTTGTCCGATAAGCCGGAAAGCTATTCGATCTAGCATTATAGCCCATTTTTAAGTGCAGAACGTAGTAGTCTTAGGAGTGCGTGTGTATATGTTCTCTCTCTTACCAATACCTTCGTTTTATGATTCGATAAGATAGTTCAGCGTAGAGAAACTGTGAAGAAGGATGTATGTCCGATAAGCCGGAAAGCTATTCGATCTAGCATTATAGCCCGTTTTTAAGTGCAGAACGTAGTAGTCTTAGGAGTGCGTGTGTATATGTTCTCTCTCTTACCAATACCTTCGTTTTACGATTCGATAAGATAGTTCAGCGTAGAGAAACTGTGAAGAAGGATGTATGTCCTATAAGCCGGAAAGCTATTCGATCTAGCATTATAGCCCGTTTTTAAGTGCAGACCGTAGTAGTCTCAGGAGTGCGTGTGTATATGTTCTCTCTCTTACCAATACCTTCGTTTTACGATTCGATAAGATAGTTCAGTGTACAGAAACTCTGTAGAAGGATGTATGTCCGATAAGCCGAAAAGCTATTCGATCTAGCATTATAGACCGTTTCTAAGTGCAGAACGTAGTAGTCTTAGTAGTGCGTGTGTATATGTGCTCTCTCTTACCAATACCTTCGTTTTACGATTCGATAAGATAGTTCAGCGTAGAGAAACTGTGTAGAAGGATGTATGTCCGATAAGCCGGAAAGCTATTCGATCTAGCATTATAGCCCATTTTTAAGTGCAGAACGTAGTAGTCTTAGGAGTGCGTGTGTATATGTTCTCTCTCTTACCAATACCTTCGTTTTACGATTCGATAAGATAGTTCAGCGTAGAGAAACTGTGAAGAAGGATGTATGTCCGATAAGCCGGAAAGCTATTCGATCTAGCATTATAGCCCGTTTTTAAGTGCAGAACGTAGTAGTCTCAGGAGTGCGTGTGTATATGTTCTCTCTCTTACCAATACCTTCGTTTTACGATTCGATAAGATAGTTCAGCGTAGAGAAACTGTGAAGAAGTATGTATGTCCTATAAGCCGGAAAGCTATTCGATCTAGCATTATAGCCCATTTTTAAGTGCAGAACGTAGTTGTCTTAGGAGTGCGTGTGTATATGTTCTATCTCTTACCAATACCTTCGTTTTACGATTCGATAAGATAGTTCAGCGTAGAGAAACTGTGAAGAAGGATGTATGTCCGATAAGCCGGAAAGTTATTCGATCTAGCATTATAGCCCGTTTTTAAGTGCAGAACGTAGTAGTCTCAGGAGTGCGTGTGTATATGTTCTCTCTCTTACCAATACCTTCGTTTTACCATTCGATAAGATAGTTCAGCGTAGAGAAACTGTGTAGAAGGATGTATGTCCGATAAACCGGAAAGCTATTCGATCTAGCGTTATAGCCCGTTTTTAAGTGCAGAACGTAGTAGTCTTAGGAGTGCGTGAGTTTATGTTCTCTCTCTTACCAATACCTTCGTTTTACGATTCGATAAGATAGTTCAGCGTAGAGAAACTGTGAAGAAGGATGTATGTCCGATAAGCCGGAAAGCTATTCGATCTAGCATTATAGCCCGTTTTTAAGTGCAGATCGTAGTAGTCTCAGGAGTGCGTGTGTATATGTTCTCTCTCTTACCAATACCTTCGTTTTACGATTCGATAAGATATTTCAGTGTAGAGAAACTCTGTAGAAGGATGTATGTCCGATAAGCCGAAAAGCTATTCGATCTAGCATTATAGATCGTTTCTAAGTGCAGAACGTAGTACTCTTAGTAGTGCGTGTGTATATGTTCTCTCTCTTACCAATACCTTCGTTTTACGATTCGATAAGATAGTTCAGCGTAGAGAAACTGTGAAAAAGGATGTATGTCCGATAAGCCGGAATGCTATTCGATCTAGCATTATAGCCCGTTTTTAAGTGCAGAACGTAGTAGTCTTAGGAGTGCGTGTGTATATGTTCTCTCTCTTACCAATACCTTCGTTTTACGATTCGATAAGATAGTTCACCGTAGAGAAACTGTGAAGAAGGATGTTTGTCCGATAAGCCGGAAAGCTATTCGATCTAGCATTATAGCCCATTTTTAAGTGCAGAACGTAGTAGTCTTAGGAGTGCGTGTGTATATGTTCTCTCTCTTACCAATACCTTCGTTTTACGATTCGATAAGATAGTTCAGCGTAGAGAAACTGTGAAGAAGGATGTATGTCCGATAAGCCGGAAACCTATTCGATCTAGCATTATAGCCCGTTTTTAAGTGCAGAACGTAGTAGTCTTAGGAGTGCGTGTGTATATGTTCTCTCTCTTACCAATACCTTCGTTTTACGATTCGATAAGATAGTTCAGCGTAGAGAAACTGTGAAGAAGGATGTATGTCCGATAAACCGGAAAGCTATTCGATCTAGCATTATAGCCCGTTTTTAAGTGCAGAACGTAGTAGTCTTAGGAGTGCGTGTGTATATGTTCTCTCTCTTACCAATACCTTCGTTTTATGATTCGATGAGATAGTTCAGCGTAGAGAAACTGTGAAGAAGGATGTATGTCCGATAAGCCGGAAACCTATTCGATCTAGCATTATAGCCCGTTTTTAAGTGCAGAACGTAGTAGTCTTAGGAGTGCGTGTGTATATGTTCTCTCTCTTACCAATACCTTCGTTTTACGATTCGATAAGATAGTTCAGCGTAGAGAATCTGTGAAGAAGGATGTATGTCCGCTAAGCCGGAAAGCTATTCGATCTAGCATTATAGCCCGTTTGTATGTGCAGAACGTAGTAGTCTCAGGAGTGCGTGTGTATATGTTCTCTCTCTTACCAATATCTTCGTTTTACGATTCGATAAGATAGTTCAGTGTAGAGAAACTGTGTAGAAGGATGTATGTCCGATAAGCCGAAAAGCTATTCGATCTAGCATTACAGCCAGTTTTTAAGTGCAGAACGTAGTAGTCTTAGTAGTGCGTGTTTATATGTTCTCTCTCTTACCAATACCTTCGTTTTACGATTCGATAAGATAGTTCAGCGTAGAGAAACTATGAAAAAGGATGTATGTCCGATAAGCCGGAAAGCTAGTCGATCTAGCATTATGGCCCGTTTTTAAGTGCAGAACGTAGTAGTCTTAGGAGTGCGTGTGTATATGTTCTCTCTCTTACCAATACCTTCGTTTTACGATTCGATAAGATAGTTCAGCGTAGAGAAACTGTGAAGAAGGATGTTTGTCCGATAAGCCGGAAAGCTATTCGATCTAGCATTATAGCCCGTTTTTAAGTGCAGAACGTATTAGTCTTAGGAGTGCGTGTGTATATGTTCTCTCTCTTACCAATACCTTCGTTTTACGATTCGATAAGATAGTTCAGCGTAGAGAAACTGCGAAGAAGGATGTATGTCCGATAAGCCGGAAAGCTATTCGATCTAGCATTATAGCCCGTTTTTAAGTGCAGAACGTAGTATTCTCAGGAGTGCGTGTGTATATGTTCTCTCTCTTACCAATACCTTCGTTTTACGATTCGATAAGATAGTTCAGCGTAGAGAAACTGTGAAGAAGGATGTATGTCCGATAAGCCGGAAAGCTATTCGATCTAGCATTATAGCCCGTTTTTAAGTGCAGAACGTAGTAGTCTTAGGAGTGCGTTTGTATATGTTCTCTCTCTTACCAATACCTTCGTTTTCGATTCGATAAGATAGTTCAGCGTAGAGAAACTGTGAAGAAGGATGTATGTCCGATAAGCCGGAAAGCTATTCGATCTAGCATTATAGCCCGTTTTTAAGTGCAGAACGTAGTAGTCTTAGGAGTGCGTGTGTATATGTTCTCTCTCTTACCAATACCTTCGTTTTACGATTCGATAAGATAGTTCAGCGTAGAGAAACTGTGAAAAAGGATGTATGTCCGATAAGCCGGAAAGCTATTCGATCTAGCATTATAGCCCGTTTTTAAGTGGAGAACGTAGTAGTCTTAGGAGTGCGTGTGTATATGTTCTCTCTCTTACCAATACCTTCGTTTTACGATTCGATAAGATAGTTCAGCGTAGAGAAACTGTGAAGAAGGATGTTTGTCCGATAAGCCGGAAAGCTATTCGATCTAGCATTATAGCCCATTTTTAAGTGCAGAACGTAGTAGTCATAGGAGTGCGTGTGTATATGTTCTCTCTATTACCAATACCTTAGTTTTACGATTCGATAAGATAGTTCAGCGTAGAGAAACTGTGTAGAAGGATGTATGTCCGATAAACCGGAAAGCTATTCGATCTAGCATTATAGCCCGTTTTTAAGTGCAGAACGTAGTAGTCTTAGGTGTGCGTGTGTATATGTTCTCTCTCTTACCAATACCTTCGTTTTACGATTCGATAAGATAGTTCAGCGTAGAGAAACTGTGAAGAAGGATGTATGTCCGATAAGCCGGAAAGCTATTCGATCTAGCATTATAGCCCGTTTTTAAGTGCAGAACGTAGTAGTCTCAGGAGTGCGTGTGTATATGTTCTCTCTCTTACCAATACCTTCGTTTTACGATTCGAGAAGATAGTTCAGTGTAGAGAAACTCTGTAGAAGGATGTATGTCCGATAAGCCGAAAAGCTATTCGATCTAGCATTATAGACCGTTTCTAAGTGCAGAACGTAGTAGTCTTAGTAGTGCGTGTGTATATGTTCTCTCTCTTACCAATACCTTCGTTTTACGATTCGATAAGATAGTTCAGCGTAGAGAAACTGTGAAAAAGGATGTATGTCCGATAAGCCGGAATGCTATTCGATCTAGCATTATAGCCCGTTTTTAAGTGCAGAACGTAGTAGTCTTAGGAGTGCGTGTGTATATGTTCTCTCTCTTACCAATACCTTCGTTTTACGATTCGATAAGATAGTTCAGCGTAGAGAAACTGTGAAGAAGGATGTTTGTCCGATAAGCCGGAAAGCTATTCGATCTAGAATTATAGCCCATTTTTAAGTGCAGAACGTAGTAGTCTTAGGAGTGCGTGTGTATATGTTCTCTCTCTTACCAATACCTTCGTTTTATGATTCGATAAGATAGTTCAGCGTAGAGAAACTGTGAAGAAGGATGTATGTCCGATAAGCCGGAAAGCTATTCGATCTAGCATTATAGCCCGTTTTTAAGTGCAGAACGTAGTAGTCTTAGGAGTGCGTGTGTATATGTTCTCTCTCTTACCAATACCTTCGTTTTGCGATTCGATAAAATAGTTCAGCGTAGCGAAACTGTGAAGAAGGATGTATGTCCGATAAGCCGGAAAGTTATTCGATCTAGCATTATAGCCCGTTTTTAAGTGCAGAACGTAGTAGTCTTAGGAGTGCGTTTGTATATGTTCTCTCTCTTACCAATACCTTCGTTTTACGATTCGATAAGATAGTTCAGCGTAGAGAAACTGTGAAGAAGGATGTATGTCCGATAAGCCGGAAAGCTATTCGATCTAGCATTATAGCCCGTTTTTAAGTGCAGAACGTAGTAGTCTCAGGAATGCGTGTGTATATGTTCTCTCTCTTACCAATACCTTCGTTTTACGATTCGATAAGATAGTTCAGTGTAGAGAAACTGTGTAGAAGGATGTATGTCCGATAAGCCGGAAAGCTATTCGATCTAGCATTATAGCCCGTTTTTAAGTGGAGAACGTAGTAGTCTTAGGAGTGCGTGTGTATATGTTCTCTCTCTTACCAATACCTTCGTTTTACGATTCGATAAGATAGTTCAGCGTAGAGAAACTGTGTAGAAGGATGTTTGTCCGATAAGCCGGAAAGCTATTCGATCTAGCATTATAGCCCGTTTTTAAGTGTAGAACGTAGTAGTCTTAGGAGTGCGTGTGTATATGTTCTCTCTCTTACCAATACCTTCGTTTTACGATTCGATAAGATAGTTCAGCGTAGAGAAACTGTGAAGAAGGATGTATGTCCGATAAGCCGGAAAGCTATTCGATCTTACATTATAGACCGTTTCTAAGTGCAGAACGTAGTAGTCTTAGGAGTGCGTGTGTATATGTTCTCTCTCTTACCAATACCTTCGTTTTACGATTCGATAAGATAGTTCAGCGTAGAGAAACTGTGAAATAGGATGTTTGTACGATAAGCCGAAAAGCTATTCGATCTAGTGTTATAGCCCGTTTTTAAGTGGAGAACGTAGTAGTCTTAGGAGTGCGTGTGTTTATGTTCTCTCTCTTACCAATACCTTCGTTTTACGATTCGATAAGATAGTTCAGCGTAGAGAAACTGTGAAAAAGGATGTATGTCCGATAAGCCGAAAAGCTATTCGATCTAGCATTATAGCCCGTTTTTAAGTGCAGAACGTAGTAGTCTTAGGAGTGCGTGTGTATATGTTCTCTCTCTTACCAATACCTTCGTTTTACGATTCGATAAGATAGTTCAGCGTAGAGAAACTGTGAAGAAGAATGTTTGTCCGATAAGCCGGAAAGCTATTCGATCTAGCATTATAGCCCATTTTTAAGTGCAGAACGTAGTAGTCTTAGGAGTGCGTGTGTATATGTTCTCTCTCTTACCAATACCTTCGTTTTACGATTCGATAAGATAGTTCAGCGTAGAGAAACTGTGAAGAAGGAAAGCTATTCGATCTAGCATTATAGCCCGTTTTTAAGTGCAGAACGTAGTAGTCTTAGGAGTGCGTGTGTATATGTTCTCTCTCTTACCAATACCTTCGTTTTATGACTCGATAAGATAGTTCAGCGTAGAGAAACTGTGAAGAAGGATGTATGTCCGATATGCCGGAAAGCTATTCGATCTAGCATTATAGCCTGTTTTTAAGTGCAGAACGTAGTAGTCTCAGGAGTGCGTGTGTATATGTTCTCTCTCTTACCAATACCTTCGTTTTACGATTCGATAAGATAGTTCAGCGTAGAGAAACTGTGAAGAAGGATGTATGTCCTATAAGCCGGAAAGCTATTCGATCTAGCATTATAGCCCGTTTTTAAGTGCAGAACGTAGTAGTCTCAGGAGTGCGTGTGTATATGTTCTCTCTCTTACCAATACCTTCGTTTTACGATTCGATAAGATAGTTCAGTGTACAGAAACTCTGTAGAAGGATGTATGTCCGATAAGCCGAAAAGCTATTCGATCTAGCATTATAGACCGTTTCTAAGTGCAGAACGTAGTAGTCTTAGTAGTGCGTGTGTATATGTGCTCTCTCTTACCAATACCTTCGTTTTACGATTCGATAAGATAGTTCAGCGTAGAGAAACTGTGTAGAAGGATGTATGTCCGATAAGCCGGAAAGCTATTCGATCTAGCATTATAGCCCATTTTTAAGTGCAGAACGTAGTAGTCTTAGGAGTGCGTGTGTATATGTTCTATCTCTTACCAATACCTTCGTTTTACGATTCGATAAGATAGTTCAGCGTAGAGAAACTGTGAAGAAGGATGTATGTCCGATAAGCCGGAAAGCTATTCGATCTAGCATTATAGCCCGTTTTTAAGTGCAGAACGTAGTAGTCTCAGGAGTGCGTGTGTATATGTTCTCTCTCTTACCAATACCTTCGTTTTACGATTCGATAAGATAGTTCAGCGTAGAGAAACTGTGAAGAAGGATGTATGTCCTATAAGCCGGAAAGCTATTCGATCTAGCATTATAGCCCATTTTTAAGTGCAGAACGTAGTAGTCTTAGGAGTGCGTGTGTATATGTTCTCTCTCTTACCAATACCTTCGTTTTACGATTCGATAAGATAGTTCAGCGTAGAGAAACTGTGAAGAAGGATGTATGTCCGATAAGCCGGAAAGTTATTCGATCTAGCATTATAGCCCGTTTTTAAGTGCAGAACGTAGTAGTCTCAGGAGTGCGTGTGTATATGTTCTCTCTCTTACCAATACCTTCGTTTTACCATTCGATAAGATAGTTCAGCGTAGAGAAACTGTGAAGAAGGATGTATGTCCGATAAGCCGAAAAGCTATTCGATCTAGCATTATAGACCGTTTCTAAGTGCAGAACGTAGTAGTCTTAGTAGTGCGTGTGTATATGTGCTCTCTCTTACCAATACCTTCGTTTTACGATTCGATAAGATAGTTCAGCGTAGAGAAACTGTGAAGAAGGATGTATGTCCGATAAGCCGGAAAGCTATTCGATCTAGCATTATAGCCCGTTTTTAAGTGCTGAACGTAGTAGTCTTAGGAGTGCGTGTGTATATGTTCTGTCTCTTACCAATACCTTCGTTTTAGGATTCGATAAGATACTTCAGCGTAGAGTAAGTGTGAAGAAGGATGTTTGTTCGATAAGCCGGAAAGCTATTCGATCTAGCATTATAGCCCATTTTTAAGTGCAGAACGTAGTAGTCTTAGGAGTGCGTGTGTATATGTTCTCTCTCTTACCAATACCTTCGTTTTGCGATTCGATAAAATAGTTCAGCGTAGAGAAACTGTGAAGAAGGATGTATGTCCGATAAGCCGGAAAGTTATTCGATCTAGCATTATAGCCCGTTTTTAAGTGCAGAACGTAGTAGTCTTAGGAGTGCGTTTGTATATGTTCTCTCTCTTACCAATACCTTCGTTTTACGATTCGATAAGATAGTTCAGCGTAGAGAAACTGTGAAGAAGGATGTATGTCCGATAAGCCGGAAAGCTATTTGATCTAGCATTATAGCCCGTTTTTAAGTGCAGAACGTAGTAGTCTCAGGAATGCGTGTGTATATGTTCTCTCTCTTACCAATACCTTCGTTTTACGATTCGATAAGATAGTTCAGTGTAGAGAAACTGTGTAGAAGGATGTATGTCCGATAAGCCGGAAAGCTATTCGATCTAGCTTTATAGCCTGTTTTTAAGTGGAGAACGTAGTAGTCTTAGGAGTGCATGTGTATATGTTCTCTCTCTTACCAATACCTTCGTTTTACGATTCGATAAGATAGTTCAGCGTAGAGAAACTGTGTAGAAGGATGTTTGTCCGATAAGCCGGAAAGCTATTCGATCTAGCATTATAGCCCGTTTTTAAGTGTAGAATGTAGTAGTCTTAGGAGTGCGTGTGTATATGTTCTCTCTCTTACCAATACCTTCGTTTTACGATTCGATAAGATAGTTCAGCGTAGAGAAACTGTGAAGAAGGATGTATGTCCGATAAGCCGGAAAGCTATTCGATCTTACATTATAGACCGTTTCTAAGTGCAGAACGTAGTAGTCTTAGGAGTGCGTGTGTATATGTTCTCTCTCTTACCAATACCTTCGTTTTACGATTCGATAAGATAGTTCAGCGTAGAGAAACTGTGAAATAGGATGTTTGTACGATAAGCCGGAAAGCTATTCGATCTAGTGTTATAGCCCGTTTTTAAGAGGAGAACGTAGTAGTCTTAGGAGTGCGTGTGTATATGTTCTCTCTCTTACTAATACCTTCGTTTTACGATTCGATAAGATAGTTCAGCGTAGAGAAACTGTGTAGAAGGATGTATGTCCGATAAGCCGAAAAGCTATTCGATCTAGCATTACAGCCCGTTTCTAAGTGCAGAACGTAGTAGTCTTAGTAGTGCGTGTGTATATGTGCTCTCTCTTACCAATACCTTCGTTTTACGATTCGATAAGATAGTTCAGCGTAGAGAAACTGTGAAAAAGGATGTATGTCTGATAAGCCGGAAAGCTATTCGATCTAGCATTATAGCCCGTTTTTAAGTGCAGAACGTAGTAGTCTTAGGAGTGCGTGTGTATATATTCTGTCTCTTACCAATACCTTCGTTTTAGGATTCGATAAGATACTTCAGCGTAGAGTAAGTGTGAAGAAGGATGTTTGTTCGATAAGCCGGAAAGTTATTCGATCTAGCATTATAGCCCGTTTTTAAGTGCAGAACGTAGTAGTCTTAGGAGTGCGTTTGTATATGTTCTCTCTCTTACCAATACCTTCGTTTTACGATTCGATAAGATAGTTCAGCGTAGAGAAACTGTGAAGAAGGATGTATGTCCGATAAGCCGGAAAGCTATTCGATCTTACATTATAGACCGTTTCTAAGTGCAGAACGTAGTAGTCTTAGGAGTGCGTGTGTATATGTTCTCTCTCTTACCAATACCTTCGTTTTACGATTCGATAAGATAGTTCAGCGTAGAGAAACTGTGAAATAGGATGTTTGTACGATAAGCCGGAAAGCTATTCGATCTAGTGTTATAGCCCGTTTTTAAGTGGAGAACGTAGTAGTCTTAGGAGTGCGTGTGTATATGTTCTCTCTCTTACCAATACCTTCGTTTTACGATTCGATAAGATAGTTCAGCGTAGAGAAACTGTGAAGAAGGATGTATGTCCGATAAGCCGGAAAGCTATTCGATCTTACATTATAGACCGTTTCTAAGTGCAGAACGTAGTAGTCTTAGGGGTGCGTGTGTATATGTTCTCTCTCTTACCAATACCTTCGTTTTACGATTCGATAAGATAGTTCAGCGTAGAGAAACTGTGAAATAGGATGTTTGTACGATAAGCCGGAAAGCTATTCGATCTAGTGTTATAGCCCGTTTTTAAGTGGAGAACGTAGTAGTCTTAGGAGTGCGTGTGTATATGTTCTCTCTCTTACCAATACCTTCGTTTTACGATTCGATAAGATAGTTCAGCGTAGAGAAACTGTGAAAAAGGATGTATGTCCGATAAGCCGAAAAGCTATTCGATCTAGCATTATAGCCCGTTTTTAAGTGCAGAAAGTAGTAGACTTAGGAGTGCGTGTGTATATGTTCTCTCTCTTACCAATACCTTCGTTTTAAGATTCGATAAGATAGTTCAGCGTAGAGAAACTGTGAAGAAGAATGTTTGTCCGATAAGCCGGAAAGCTATTCGATCTAGCATTATAGCCCATTTTTAAGTGCAGAACGTAGTAGTCTTAGGAGTGCGTGTGTATATGTTCTCTCTCTTACCAATACCTTCGTTTTACGATTCGATAAGATAGTTCAGCGTAGAGAAACTGTGAAGAAGGAAAGCTATTCGATCTAGCATTATAGCCCGTTTTTAAGTGCAGAACGTAGTAGTCTTAGGAGTGCGTGTGTATATGTTCCCTTTCTTACCAATACCTTCGTTTTACCATTCGATAAGATAGTTCAGCGTAGAGAAACTGTGAAATAGGATGTTTGTACGATAAGCCGGAAAGCTATTCGATCTAGTGTTATAGCCCGTTTTTAAGAGGAGAACGTAGTAGTCTTAGGAGTGCGTGTGTATATGTTCTCTCTCTTACTAATACCTTCGTTTTACGATTCGATAAGATAGTTCAGCGTAGAGAAACTGTGTAGAAGGATGTATGTCCGATAAGCCGAAAAGCTATTCGATCTAGCATTACAGCCCGTTTCTAAGTGCAGAACGTAGTAGTCTTAGTAGTGCGTGTGTATATGTGCTCTCTCTTACCAATACCTTCGTTTTACGATTCGATAAGATAGTTCAGCGTAGAGAAACTGTGAAAAAGGATGTATGTCCGATAAGCCGGAAAGCTATTCGATCTAGCTTTATAGCCCGTTTTTAAGTGCAGAACGTAGTAGTCTTAGGAGTGCGTTTGTATATGTTCTCTCTCTTACCAATACCTTCGTTTTACGATTCGATAAGATAGTTCAGCGTAGAGAAACTGTGAAGAAGGATGTATGTCCGATAAGCCGGAAAGCTATTTGATCTAGCATTATAGCCCTTTTTTAAGTGCAGAACGTAGTAGTCTCAGGAATGCGTGTGTATATGTTCTCTCTCTTACCAATACCTTCGTTTTTCGATTCGATAAGATAGTTCAGTGTAGAGAAACTGTGTAGAAGGATGTATGTCCGATAAGCCGGAAAGCTATTCGATCTAGCTTTATAGCCCGTTTTTAAGTGGAGAACGTAGTAGTCTTAGGAGTGCATGTGTATATGTTCTCTCTCTTACCAATACCTTCGTTTTACGATTCGATAAGATAGTTCAGCGTAGAGAAACTGTGTAGAAGGATGTTTGTCCGATAAGCCGGAAAGCTATTCGATCTAGCATTATAGCCCGTTTTTAAGTGTAGAATGTAGTAGTCTTAGGAGTGCGTGTGTATATGTTCTCTCTCTTACCAATACCTTCGTTTTACGATTCGATAATATAGTTCAGCGTAGAGAAACTGTGAAGAAGGATGTATGTCCGATAAGCCGGAAAGCTATTCGATCTTACATTATAGACCGTTTCTAAGTGCAGAACGTAGTAGTCTTAGGAGTGCGTGTGTATATGTTCTCTCTCTTACCAATACCTTTGTTTTACGATTCGATAAGATAGTTCAGCGTAGAGAAACTGTGAAATAGGATGTTTGTACGATAAGCCGGAAAGCTATTCGATCTAGTGTTATAGCCCGTTTTTAAGAGGAGAACGTAGTAGTCTTAGGAGTGCGTGTGTATATGTTCTCTCTCTTACTAATACCTTCGTTTTACGATTCGATAAGATAGTTCAGCGTAGAGAAACTGTGTAGAAGGATGTATGTCCGATAAGCCGAAAAGCTATTCGATCTAGCATTACAGCCCGTTTCTAAGTGCAGAACGTAGTAGTCTTAGTAGTGCGTGTGTATATGTGCTCTCTCTTACCAATACCTTCGTTTTACGATTCGATAAGATAGTTCAGCGTAGAGAAACTGTGAAAAAGGATGTATGTCCGATAAGCCGGAAAGCTATTCGATCTAGCATTATAGCCCGTTTTTAAGTGCAGAACGTAGTAGTCTTAGGAGTGCGTGTGTATATATTCTGTCTCTTACCAATACCTTCGTTTTAGGATTCGATAAGATACTTCAGCGTAGAGTAAGTGTGAAGAAGGATGTTTGTTCGATAAGCCGGAAAGCTATTCGATCTAGCATTATAGCCCATTTTTAAGTGCTGAACGTAGTAGTCTTAGGAGTGCGTGTGTATATGTTCTCTCTCTTACCAATACCTTCGTTTTGCGATTCGATAAAATAGTTCAGCGTAGAGAAACTGTGAAGAAGGATGTATGTCCGATAAGCCGGAAAGTTATTCGATCTAGCATTATAGCCCGTTTTTAAGTGCAGAACGTAGTAGTCTTAGGAGTGCGTTTGTATATGTTCTCTCTCTTACCAATACCTTCGTTTTACGATTCGATAAGATAGTTCAGCGTAGAGAAACTGTGAAGAAGGATGTATGTCCGATAAGCCGGAAAGCTATTCGATCTTACATTATAGACCGTTTCTAAGTGCAGAACGTAGTAGTCTTAGGAGTGCGTGTGTATATGTTCTCTCTCTTACCAATACCTTCGTTTTACGATTCGATAAGATAGTTCAGCGTAGAGAAACTGTGAAATAGGATGTTTGTACGATAAGCCGGAAAGCTATTCGATCTAGTGTTATAGCCCGTTTTTAAGTGGAGAACGTAGTAGTCTTAGGAGTGCGTGTGTATATGTTCTCTCTCTTACCAATACCTTCGTTTAACGATTCGATAAGATAGTTCAGCGTAGAGAAACTGTGAAGAAGGATGTATGTCCGATAAGCCGGAAAGCTATTCGATCTTACATTATAGACCGTTTCTAAGTGCAGAACGTAGTAGTCTTAGGGGTGCGTGTGTATATGTTCTCTCTCTTACCAATACCTTCGTTTTACGATTCGATAAGATAGTTCAGCGTAGAGAAACTGTGAAATAGGATGTTTGTACGATAAGCCGGAAAGCTATTCGATCTAGTGTTATAGCCCGTTTTTAAGTGGAGAACGTAGTAGTCTTAGGAGTGCGTGTGTATATGTTCTCCCTCTTACCAATACCTTCGTTTTACGATTCGATAAGATAGTTCAGCGTAGAGAAACTGTGAAAAAGGATGTATGTCCGATAAGCCGAAAAGCTATTCGATCTAGCATTATAGCCCGTTTTTAAGTGCAGAAAGTAGTAGACTTAGGAGTGCGTGTGTATATGTTCTCTCTCTTACCAATACCTTCGTTTTAAGATTCGATAAGATAGTTCAGCGTAGAGAAACTGTGAAGAAGAATGTTTGTCCGATAAGCCGGAAAGCTATTCGATCTAGCATTATAGCCCATTTTTAAGTGCAGAACGTAGTAGTCTTAGGAGTGCGTGTGTATATGTTCTCTCTCTTACCAATACCTTCGTTTTACGATTCGATAAGATAGTTCAGCGTAGAGAAACTGTGAAGAAGGAAAGCTATTCGATCTAGCATTATAGCCCGTTTTTAAGTGCAGAACGTAGTAGTCTTAGGAGTGCGTGTGTATATGTTCTCTCTCTTACCAATACCTTCGTTTTACCATTCGATAAGATAGTTCAGCGTAGAGAAACTGTGAAGAAGGATGTATGTCCGATAAGCCGGAAAGCTATTCGATCTAGCATTATAGCCCGTTTTTAAGTGCAGAACGTAGTAGTCTTAGGAGTGCGTGTGTTTATGTTCTCTCTCTTACCAATACCTTCGTTTTACGATTCGATAAGATAGTTCAGCGTAGAGAAACTGTGAAGAAGGATGTATGTCCGATAAGCCGGAAAGCTATTCGATCTAGCATTATAGCCCGTTTTTAAGTGCAGAACGTAGTAGTCTCAGGAGTGCGTGTGTATATGTTCTCTCTCTTACCAATACCTTCGTTTTACGATTCGATAAGATAGTTCAGCGTAGAGAAACTGTGAAGAAGGATGTATGTCCGATAAGCCGGAAAGCTATTCGATCTAGCATTATAGCCCTTTTTTAAGTGCAGAACGTAGTAGTCTTAGGAGTGCGTGTGTATATGTTCTCTCTCTTACCAATACCTTCGTATTACAATTCGATAAGATAGTTCAGCGTAGAGAAACTGTGAAGAAGGATGTATGTCCGATAAGCCGGAAAGCTATTCGATATAGGATTATAGCCCGTTTTTAAGTGCAGAACGTAGTAGTCTTAGGAGTGCGTGTGTATATGTTCTCTCTCTTACCAATACCTTCGTTTTACGATTCGATAAGATAGTTCAGCGTAGAGAAACTGTGAAGAAGGATGTTTGTCCGATAAGCCGGAAAGCTATTCGATCTAGCATTATAGCCCGTTTTTAAGTGCAGAACGTAGTAGTCTCAGGAGTGCGTGTGTATATGTTCTCTCTCTTACCAATACCTTCGTTTTACGATTCGATAAGATAGTTCAGTGTACAGAAACTCTGTAGAAGGATGTATGTCCGATAAGCCGAAAAGCTATTCGATCTAGCATTATAGACCGTTTCTAAGTGCAGAACGTAGTAGTCTTAGTAGTGCGTGTGTATATGTGCTCTCTCTTACCAATACCTTCGTTTTACGATTCGATAAGATAGTTCATCGTAGAGAAACTGTGATAAAGGATGTATGTCCGATAAGCCGGAAAGCTATTCGATCTAGCATTATAGCCCGTTTTTAAGTGCAGAACGTAGTAGTCTTAGGAGTGCGTTTGTATATGTTCTCTCTCTTACCAATACCTTGGTTTTCGATTCGATAAGATAGTTCAGCGTAGAGAAACTGTGAAGAAGGATGTATGTCCGATAAGCCAAAAAGCTATTCGATCTAGCATTATAGCCCGTTTTTAAGTGCAGAACGTAGTAGTCTTAGGAGTGCGTGTGTATATGTTCTCTCTCTTACCAATACCTTCGTATTACAATTCGATAAGATAGTTCAGCGTAGAGAAACTGTGAAGAAGGATGTATGTCCGATAAGCCGGAAAGCTATTCGATATAGGATTATAGACCGTTTCTAAGTGCAGAACGTAGTAGTCTTAGTAGTGCGTGTGTATATGTTCTCTCTCTTACCAATACCTTCGTTTTACGATTCGATAAGATAGTTCAGCGTAGAGAAACTGTGAAAAAGGATGTATGTCCGATAAGCCGGAATGCTATTCGATCTAGCATTATAGCCCGTTTTTAAGTGCAGAACGTAGTAGTCTTAGGAGTGCGTGTGTATATGTTCTCTCTCTTACCAATACCTTCGTTTTACGATTCGATAAGATAGTTCAGCGTAGAGAAACTGTGAAGAAGGATGTTTGTCCGATAAGCCGGAAAGCTATTCGATCTAGCATTATAGCCCGTTTTTAAGTGCAGAACGTAGTAGTCTCAGGTGTGCGTGTGTATATGTTCTCTCTCTTACCAATACCTTCGTTTTACGATTCGATAAGATAGTTCAGTGTACAGAAACTCTGTAGAAGGATGTATGTCCGATAAGCCGAAAAGCTATTCGATCTAGCATTATAGACCGTTTCTAAGTGCAGAACGTAGTAGTCTTAGGAGTGCGTGTGTATATGTGCTCTCTCTTACCAATACCTTCGTTTTACGATTCGATAAGATAGTTCATCGTAGAGAAACTGTGATAAAGGATGTATGTCCGATAAGCCGGAAAGCTATTCGATCTAGCATTATAGCCCGTTTTTAAGTGCAGAACGTAGTAGTCTTAGGAGTGCGTTTGTATATGTTCTCTCTCTTACCAATACCTTCGTTTTCGATTCGATAAGATAGTTCAGCGTAGAGAAACTGTGAAGAAGGATGTATGTCCGATAAGCCGAAAAGCTATTCGATCTAGCATTATAGCCCGTTTTTAAGTGCAGAACGTAGTAGTCTTAGGAGTGCGTGTGTATATGTTCTCTCTCTTACCAATACCTTCGTATTACAATTCGATAAGATAGTTCAGCGTAGAGAAACTGTGAAGAAGGATGTATGTCCGATAAGCCGGAAAGCTATTCGATATAGGATTATAGACCGTTTCTAAGTGCAGAACGTAGTAGTCTTAGTAGTGCGTGTGTATATGTTCTCTCTCTTACCAATACCTTCGTTTTACGATTCGATAAGATAGTTCAGCGTAGAGAAACTGTGAAAAAGGATGTATGTCCGATAAGCCGGAATGCTATTCGATCTAGCATTATAGCCCGTTTTTAAGTGCAGAACGTAGTAGTCTTAGGAGTGCGTGTGTATATGTTCTCTCTCTTACCAATACCTTCGTTTTACGATTCGATAAGATAGTTCAGCGTAGAGAAACTGTGAAGAAGGATGTTTGTCCGATAAGCCGGAAAGCTATTCGATCTAGCATTATAGCCCGTTTTTAAGTGCAGAACGTAGTAGTCTCAGGAGTGCGTGTGTATATGTTCTCTCTCATACCAATACCTTCGTTTTACGATTCGATAAGATAGTTCAGTGTACAGAAACTCTGTAGAAGGATGTATGTCCGATAAGCCGAAAAGCTATTCGATCTAGCATTATAGACCGTTTCTAAGTGCAGAACGTAGTAGTCTTAGTAGTGCGTGTGTATATGTTCTCTCTCTTACCAATACCTTCGTTTTACGATTCGATAAGATAGTTCAGCGTAGAGAAACTGTGATAAAGGATGTATGTCCGATAAGCCGGAAAGCTATTCGATCTAGCATTATAGCCCGTTTTTAAGTGGAGAACGTAGTAGTCTTAGGAGTGCGTGTGTATATGTTCTCTCTCTTACCAATACCTTCGCTTTACGATTCGGTAAGATAGTTCAGCGTAGAGAAACTGTGAAGAAGGATGTATGTCCGATAAGCCGGAAAGCTATTCGATCTAGCATTATAGCCCATTTTTAAGTGCAGAACGTAGTAGTCTTAGGAGTGCGTGTGTATATGTTCTCTCTCTTACCAATACCTTCGTTTTACGATTCGATAAGATAGTTCAGCGTAGAGAAACTGTCAAGAAGGATGTATGTCCGATAAGCCGGAAAGCTATTCGATCTAGCATTATAGCCCGTTTTTAAGTGCAGAACGTAGTAGTCTCAGGAGTGCGTGTGTATATGTTCTCTCTCTTACCAATACCTTCGTTTTACGATTCGATAAGATAGTTCAGCGTAGAGAAACTGTGTAGAAGGATGTATGTCCGATAAGCCGAAAAGCTATTCGATCTAGCATTATAGCCCGTTTTTAAGTGGAGAACGTGGTAGTCTTAGGAGTGCGTGTGTATATGCTCTCTCTCTTACCAATACCTTCGTTTTGCGATTCGATAAGATAGTTCAGCGTAGAGAAACTGTGAAGAAGCATGTATGTCCGATAAGCCGGAAAGTTATTCGATCTAGGATTATAGCCCGTTTTTAAGTGCAGAACGTAGTAGTCTTAGGAGTGCGTGTGTATATGTTCTCTCTCTTACCAATACCTTCGTTTTACGATTCGATAAGATAGTTCAGCGTAGAGAAAGTGTGAAGAAGGATGTATGTCCTATAAGCCGGAAAGCTATTCGATCTAGCATTATAGCCCGTTTTTAAGTGCAGAACGTAGTAGTCTTAGGAGTGCGTGTGTATATGTTCTCTCTCTTACCAATACCTTCGTTTTACGATTCGATATGATAGTTCAGCGTAGAGAAACTGTGAAGAAGGATGTATGTCCGATAAGCCGGAAAGCTATTCGATCTAGCATTATAGCCCGTTTTTAAGTGCAGAACGTAGTAGTCTCAGGAGTGCGTGTGTATATGTTCTCTCTCTTACCAATACCTTCGTTTTACGATTCGATAAGATAGTTCAGCGTAGAGAAACTGTGAAAAAGGATGTATGTCCGATAAGCCGGAATGCTAGTCGATCTAGCATTATAGCCCGTTTTTAAGTTCAGAACGTAGTAGTCTTAGGAGTGCGTGTGTATATGTTCTCTCTCTTACCAATACCTTCGTTTTACGATTCGATAAGATAGTTCAGCGTAGAGAAACTGTGAAGAAGGATGTTTGTCCGATAAGCCGGAAAGCTATTCGATCTAGCATTATAGCCCATTTTTAAGTGCAGAACGTAGTAGTCTTAGGAGTGCGTGTGTATATGTTCTCTCTCTTACCAATACCTTCGTTTTACGATTCGATAAGATAGTTCAGCGTAGAGAAACTGTGAAGAAGGATGTATGTCCGATAAGCCGGAAAGCTATTCGATCTAGCATTATCGCCCGTTTTTAAGTGCATTACTTAGTAGTCTCAGGAGTGCGTGTGTATATGTTCTCTCTCTTACCAATACCTTCGTTTTACGATTCGATAAGATAGTTCAGCGTAGAGAAACTGTGAAGAAGGATGTATGTCCGATAAGCCGGAAAGCTATTCGATCTAGCATTATAGCCCGTTTTTAAGTAGAGAACGTAGTAGTCTTAGGAGTGCGTGTGTATATCTTCTCTCTCTTACCAATACCTTCGTTTTACGATTCGATAAGATAGTTCAGCGTAGAGAAACTGTGAAGAAGGATGTATGTCCGATAAGCCGGAAAGCTATTCGATCTAGCGTTATAGCCCGTTTTTATGTGCAGAACGTAGTAGTCTTAGGAGTGCGTGTGTATATGTCCTCTCTCTTACCAATACCTTCGTTTTACGATTCGATAAGATAGTTCAGTGTAGAGAAACTGTGTAGAAGGATGTATGTCCGATAAGCCGAAAAGCTATTCGATCTAGCATTACAGCCCGTTTTTAAGTGGAGAACGTAGTAGTCTTAGGAGTGCGTGTGTATATGTTCTCTCTCTTACCAATACCTTCGTTTTACGATTCGATAAGATAGTTCAGCGTAGAGAAACTGTGAAGAAGGATGTATGTCCGATAAACCAGAAAGCTATTCGATCTTACATTATAGACCATTTCTAAGTGCAGAACGTAGTAGTCTTAGGAGTGCGTGTGTATATGTTCTCTCTCTTACCAATACCTTCGTTTTACGATTCGATAAGATAGTTCAGCGTAGAGAAACTGTGAAGAAGGATGTATGTCCTATAAGCCGGAAAACTATTCGATCTAGCATTATAGCCCGTTTTTAAGTGGAGAACGTAGTAGTCTTAGGAGTGCGTGTGTATATGTTCTCTCTCTTACCAATACCTTCGTTTTACGATTCGATAAGATAGTTCAGCGTAGAGAAACTGTGAAGAAGGATGTATGTCCGATAAGCCGGAAAGCTATTCGATCTAGCATTATAGCCCGTTTTTAAGTGCAGAACGTAGTAGCCTCAGGAGTGCGTGTGAATATGTTCTCTCTCTTACCAATACCTTCGTTTTACGATTCGATAAGATAGTTCAGTGTAGAGAAACTGTGTAGAAGGATGTATGTCCGATAAGCCGAAAAGCTATTCGATCTAGCATTATAGCCCGTTTTTAAGTGTAGAACGTAGTAGTCTTAGGAGTGCGTGTGTATATATTCTCTCTCTTACCAATACCTTCGTTTTACGATTCGATAAGGTAGTTCAGCGTAGAGAAACTGTGAAGAAGGATGTATGTCCGATAAGCCGGAAAGCTATTCGATCTAGCGTTATAGCCCGTTTTTATGTGCAGAACGTAGTAGTCTTAGGAGTGCGTGTGTATATGTCCTCTCTCTTACCAATACCTTCGTTTTACGATTCGATAAGATAGTTCAGTGTAGAGAAACTGTGTAGAAGGATGTATGTCCGATAAGCCGAAAAGCTATTCGATCTAGCATTACAGCCCGTTTTTAAGTGGAGAACGTAGTAGTCTTAGGAGTGCGTGTGTATATGTTCTCTCTCTTACCAATACCATCGTTTTACGATTCCATAAGATAGTTCAGCGTAGAGAAACTGTGAAGAAGGATGTATGTCCGATAAACCAGAAAGCTATTCGATCTTACATTATAGACCATTTCTAAGTGCAGAACGTAGTAGTCTCAGGAGTGCGTGTGTATATGTTCTCTCTCTTACCAATACCTTCGTTTTACGATTCGATAAGATAGTTCAGCGTAGAGAAACTGTGAAGAAGGATGTATGTCCTATAAGCCGGAAAGCTATTCGATCTAGCATTATAGCCCGTTTTTAAGTGGAGAACGTAGTAGTCTTAGGAGTGCGTGTGTATATGTTCTCTCTCTTACCAATACCTTCGTTTTACGATTCGATAAGATAGTTCAGCGTAGAGAAACTGTGAAGAAGGATGTATGTCCGATAAGCCGGAAAGCTATTCGATCTAGCATTATAGCCCGTTTTTAAGTGCAGAACGTAGTAGTCTCAGGAGTGCGTGTGTATATGTTCTCTCTCTTACCAATACCTTCGTTTTACGATTCGATAAGATAGTTCAGTGTAGAGAAACTGTGTAGAAGGATGTATGTCCGATAAGCCGAAAAGCTATTCGATCTAGCATTATAGCCCGTTTTTAAGTGTAGAACGTAGTAGTCTTAGGAGTGCGTGTGTATATATTCTCTCTCTTACCAGTACCTTCGTTTTACGATTCGATAAGGTAGTTCAGCGTAGAGAAACTGTGAAGAAGGATGTATGTCCGATAAGCCGTAAAGCTATTCGATCTAGCATTATAGCCCGTTTTTAAGTGCAGAACGTAGTAGTCTCAGGAGTGCGTGTGTATATGTTCTCTCTCTTACCAATACCTTCGTTTTACGATTCGATAAGATAGTTCAGTGTAGAGAAACTGTGTAGAAGGATGTATGTCCGATAAGCCGAAAAGCTATTCGATCTAGCATTATAGACCGTTTGTAAGTGCAGAACGTAGTAGTCTTAGTAGTGCGTGTGTATATGTTCTCTCTCTTACCAATACCTTCGTTTTACGATTCGATAAGATAGTTCAGCGTAGAGAAACTGTGAAAAAGGATGTATGTCCGATAAGCCGGAAAGCTATTCGATCTAGCATTATAGCCCGTTTTTATGTGGAGAACGTAGTAGTCTTAGGAGTGCGTGTGTATATGTTCTCTCTCTTACCAATACCTTCGTTTTACGATTCGATAAGATAGTTCAGCGTAGAGAAACTGTGAAGAAGGATGTATGTCCGATAAGCCGGAAAGCTATTCGATCTAGCATTATAGCCCGTTTTTAAGTGCAGAACGTAGTAGTCTTAGGAGTGCGTGTGTATATGTTCTCTTTCTTACCAATACCTTCGTTTTACGATTCGATAAGATAGTTCAGCGTAGAGAAACTGTGAAGAAGGATGTATGTCCGATAAGCCGGAAAGCTATTCGATCTAGCGTTATAGCCCGTTTTTATGTGCAGAACGTAGTAGTCTTAGGAGTGCGTGTGTATATGTTCTCTCTCTTACCAATACCTTCGTTTTACGATTCGATAAGATAGTTCAGCGTAGAGATTCTGTGAAGAAGGATGTATGTCCGATAAGCCGGAAAGCTATTCGATCTAGCATTATAGCCCGTTTTTAAGTGCAGAACGTAGTAGTCTTAGGAGTGCGTGTGTATATGTTCTCTCTCTTACCAATACCTTCGTTTTACGATTCGATCAGATAGTTCAGCGTAGAGAAACTGTGAAGAAGGATGTATGTCCGATAAGCCAGAAAGCTATTCGATCTAGCATTATAGCCCGTTTTTAAGTGCAGAACGTAGTAGTCTCAGGAGTGCGTGTGTATATGTTCTCTCTCTTACCAATACCTTCGTTTTACGATTCGATAAGCTAGTTCAGCGTAGAGAAACTGTGAAGAAGGATGTATGTCCGATAAGCCGGAAAGCTATTCGATCTAGCATTATAGCCCGTTTTTAAGTGCAGAACGTAGTAGTCTTAGGAGTGCGTGTGTATATGTTCTCTCTCTTACCAATACCTTCGTTTTACGATTCGATAAGATAGTTCAGCGTAGAGAAACTGTGAAGAAGGATGTATGTCCGATAAGCCGGAAAGCTATTCGATCTAGCATTATAGCCCATTTTTAAGTGCAGAACGTAGTAGTCATAGGAGTGCGTGTGTATATGTTCTCTCTCTTACCAATACCTTCGTTTTACGATTCGATAAGATAGTTCAGCGTAGAGAAACTGTGAAGAAGGATGTATGTCCGATAAACCGGAAAGCTATTCGATCTAGCATTATAGCCCGTTTTTAAGTGCAGAACGTAGTAGTCTTAGGAGTGCGTGTGTATATGTTCTCTCTCTTACCAATACCTTCGTTTTACGATTCGATAAGATAGTTCAGCGTAGAGAAACTGTGAAGAAGGATGTATGTCCGATAAGCCGGAATGCTATTCGATCTAGCATTATAGCCCGTTTTTAAGTGCAGAACGGAGAAGTCTTAGGAGTGCGTGTGTATATGTACTCTCTCTTTCCAATACCTTCGTTTTACGATTCGATAAGATAGTTCAGCGTAGAGAAACTGTGAAGAAGGATATTTGTCCGATAAGCCGGAAAGCTATTCGATCTAGCATTATAGCCCATTTTTAAGTGCAGAACGTAGTAGTCTTAGGAGTGCGTGTGTATATGCTCTCTCTCTTACCAATACCTTCGTTTTACGATTCGATAAGATAGTTCAGCGTAGAGAAACTGTGAAGAAAGATGTATGTCCGATAAGCCGGAAAGCTATTCGATCTAGCATTATAGCCCGTTTTTAAGTGAAGAACGTAGTAGTCTCAGGAGTGCGTGTGTATATGTTCTCTCTCTTACCAATACCTTAGTTTTACGATTCGATAAGATAGTTCAGCGTAGAGAAACTGTGTAGAAGGATGTATGTCCGATAAGCCGAAAAGCTATTCGATCTAGCATTATAGTCCGTTTTTAAGTGGAGAACGTAGTAGTCTTACGAGTGCGTGTGTATATGTTCTCTCTCTTACCAATACCTTCGTTTTACGATTCGATAAGACAGTTCAGTGTAGAGAAACTCTGTAGAAGGATGTATGTCCGATAAGCCGAAAAGCTATTCGATCTAGCATTATAGACCGTTTCTAAGTGCATAACGTAGTAGTCTTATGAGTGCGTGTGTATATGTTCTCTCTCTTACCAATACCTTCGTTTTACGATTCGATAAGATAGTTCAGCGTAGAGAAACTGTGAAAAAAGGATGTATGTCCGATAAGCCGGAATGCTATTCGATCTAGCATTATAGCCCGTTTTTAAGTGCAGAACGTAGTAGTCTTAGGAGTGCGTGTGTATATGTTCTCTCTCTTACCAATACCTTCGTTTTACGATTCGATAAGATAGTTCAGCGTAGAGAAACTGTGAAGAAGGATGTTTGTCCGATAAGCCGGAAAGCTATTCGATCTAGCATTATAGCCCATTTTTAAGTGCAGAACGTAGTAGTCTTAGGAGTGCATGTGTATATGTTCTCTCTCTTACCAATACCTTCATTTTACGATTCGATAAGATAGTTCAGCGTAGAGAAACTGTAAAGAAGGATGTATGTCCGATAAGCCGGAAAGCTATTCGATCTAGCATTATAGCCTGTTTTTAAGTGCAGAACGTAGTAGTCTCAGGAGTGCGTGTGTATATGTTCTCCCTCTTACCAATAAATTAGTTTCACGTTTCGATAAGATAGTTCAGCGTAGAGAAACTGTGTAGAAGGATGTATGTCCGATAAGCCGAAAAGCTATTCGATCTAGCATTATAGCCCGTTTTTAAGTGGAGAACGTAGTAGTCTTAGGAGTGCGTGTGTATATGTTCTCTGTCTTACCAATACCTTCGTTTTATGATTCGATAATATAGTTCAGCGTAGAGAAACTGTGAAGAAGGATGTATGTCCGATAAGCCGGAAAGCTATTCGATCTAGGATTATAGCCTGTTTTTAAGAGCAGAATGTAGTAGTCTTAGGAGTGCGTGTGTATATGTTCTCTCTCTTACCAATACCTTCGTTTTACGATTCGATCAGATAGTTCAGCGTAGAGAAACTGTGAAGAAGGATGTATGTCCGATAAGCCGGAAAGCTATTCGATCTAGCATTATAGCCCGTTTTTAAGTGCAGAACGTAGTAGTCTCAGGAGTGCGTGTGTATATGTTCTCTCTCTTACCAATACCTTCGTTTTACGATTCGATAAGATAGTTCAGCGTAGAGAAACTGTGAAGAAGGATGTATGTCCGATAAGCCGGAAAGCTATTCGATCTAGCATTATAGCCCGTTTTTAAGTGCAGAACGTAGTAGTCTTAGGAGTGCGTGTGTATATGTTCTCTCTCTTACCAATACCTTCGTTTTACGATTCGATAAGATAGTTCAGCGTAGAGAAACTGTGAAGAAGGATGTATGTCCGATAAGCCGGAAAGCTATTCGATCTAGCATTATAGCCCATTTTTAAGTGCAGAACGTAGTAGTCATAGGAGTGCGTGTGTATATGTTCTCTCTCTTACCAATACCTTCGTTTTACGATTCGATAAGATAGTTCAGTGTAGAGAAACTGTGAAGAAGGATGTATGTCCGATAAACCGGAAAGCTATTCGATCTAGCATTATAGCCCGTTTTTATGTGCAGAACGTAGTAGTCTTAGGAGTGCGTGTGTATATGTTCTCTCTCTTACCAATACCTTCGTTTTACGATTCGATAAGATAGTTCAGCGTAGAGAAACTGTGAAGAAGGATGTATGTCCGATAAGCCGGAAAGCTATTCGATCTAGCATTATAGCCCGTTTTTAAGTGCAGAACGTAGTAGTCTCAGGAGTGCGTGTGTATATGTTCTCTCTCTTACCAATACCTTCGTTTTACGATTCGATAAGATAGTTCAGTGTAGAGAAACTCTGTAGACGGATGTATGTCCGATAAGCCGAAAAGCAATTCGATCTAGCATTATAGCCCGTTTTTAAGTGCAGAACGTAGTAGTCTTAGGAGTGCGTGTGTATATGTTCTCTCTCTTACCAATACCTTCGTTTTATGATTCGATAATATAGTTCAGCGTAGAGAAACTGTGAAGAAGGATGTATGTCCGATAAGCTGGAAAGCTATTCGATCTAGGATTATAGCCCCTTTTTAAGTGCAGAACGTAGTAGTCTTAGGAGTGCGTGTGTATATGTTCTCTCTCTTACCAATACCTTCGTTTTACGATTCGATAAGATAGTTCAGCGTAGAGAAACTGTGAAGAAGGATGTATGTCCGATAAGCCGGAAAGCTATTCGATCTAGCATTATAGCCCGTTTTTAAGTGCAGAACGTAGTAGTCTCAGGAGTGCGTGTGTATATGTTCTCTCTCTTACCAATACCTTCGTTTTACGATTCGATAAGATAGTTCAGTGTAGAGAAACTCTGTAGAAGGATGTATGCCCGATAAGCCGAAAAGCTATTCGATCTAGCATTATAGACCGTTTCTAAGTGCAGAACGTAGTAGTCTTAGGAGTGCGTGTGTATATGTTCTCTCTCTTACCAATACCTTCGTTTTACGATTCGATAAGTATAGTTCAGCGTAGAGAAACTGTGAAGAAGGATGTTTGTCCGATAAGCCGGAAAGCTATTCGATCTAGCATTATAGCCCATTTTTAAGTGCAGAACGTAGTAGTCTTAGGAGTGCGTGTGTATATGTTCTCTCTCTTACCAATACCTTCGTTTTACGATTCGATAAGATAGTTCAGCGTAGAGAAACTGTGAAGAAGGATGTATGTCCGATAAGCCGGAAAGCTATTCGATCTAGCATTATAGCCCGTTTTTAAGTGTAGAACGTAGTAGTCTCAGGAGTGCGTGTGTATATGTTCTCCCTCTTACCAATAAATTAGTTTCACGATTCGATAAGATAGTTCAGCGTAGAGAAACTGTGTAGAACGATGTATGTCCGATAGGCCGAAGAGCTATTCGATCTAGCATTATAGCCCGTTTTTAAGTGCAGAATGTAGTAGTCTTAGGAGTGCGTGTGTATATGTTCTCTCTCTTACCAATACCTTCGTTTTACGATTCGATAAGATAGTTCAGCGTAGAGAAACTGTGAAGAAGGATGTATGTCCTATAAGCCGGAAAGCTATTCGATCTAGCATTATAGCCCATTTTTAAGTGCAGAACGTAGTAGTCTTAGGAGTGCGTGTGTATATGTTCTCTCTCTTACCAATACCTTCGTTTTACGATTCGATAAGATAGTTCAGCGTAGAGAAACTGTGAAGAAGGATGTATGTCCGATAAGCCGGAAAGCTATTCGATCTAGCATTATAGCCCGTTTTTAAGTGCAGAACGTAGTAGTCTCAGGAGTGCGTGTGTATATGTTCTCTCTCTTACCAATACCTTCGTTTTACAATTCGATAAGATAGGTAAGTGTACAGAAACTCTGTAGAAGGATGTATGTCCGATAAGCCGGAAAGCTATTCGATCTAGCATTATAGACCGTTTCTAAGTGCAGAACGTAGTAGTCTTAGTAGTGCGTGTGTATATGTCCTCTCTCTTACCAATACCTTCGTTTTACGATTCGATAAGGTAGTTCAGCGTAGAGAAACTGTGAAGAAGGATGTATGTCCGATAAGCCGGAAAGCTATTCGATCTAGCATTATAGCCCGTTTTTAAGTGCAGAACGTAGTAGTCTTAGGAGTGCGTGTGTATATGTTCTCTCTCTTACCAATACCTTCATTTTGCGATTCGATAAGATAGTTCAGCGTAGAGAAACTGTGAAGAAGGATGTATGTCCGATAAGCCGGAAAGTTATTCGATCTAGGATTATAGCCCGTTTTTAAGTGCAGAACGTAGTAGTCTTAGGAGTGCGTGTGTATATGTTCTCTCTCTTACCAATACCTTCGTTTTACGATTCGATAAGATAGTTCAGCGTAGAGAAACTGTGAAGAAGGATGTATGTCCTATAAGCCGGAAAGCTATTCGATCTAGCATTATAGCCCGTTTTTAAGTGGAGAACGTAGTAGTCTTAGGAGTGCGTGTGTATATGTTCTCTCTCTTACCAATACCTTCGTTTTACGATTCGATAAGATAGTTCAGCGTAGAGAAACTGTGAAGAAGGATGTATGTCCGATAAGCCGGAAAGCTATTCGATCTAGCATTATAGCCCGTTTTTAAGTGCAGAACTTAGTAGTCTCAGGAGTGCGTGTGTATATGTTCTCTCTCTTACCAATACCTTCGTTTTACGATTCGATAAGATAGTTCAGTGTAGAGAAACTGTGTAGAAGGATGTATGTCCGATAAGCCGAAAAGCTATTCGATCTAGCATTATAGCCCGTTTTTAAGTGTAGAACGTAGTAGTCTTAGGAGTGCGTGTGTATATATTCTCTCTCTTACCAATACCTTCGTTTTACGATTCGATAAGGTAGTTCAGCGTAGAGAAACTGTGAAGAAGGATGTATGTCCGATAAGCCGGAAAGCTATTCGATCTAGCATTATAGCCCGTTTTTAAGTGTTGAACGTAGTAGTCTTAGGAGTGCGTGTGTATATGTTCTCTCTCTTACCAATACCTTCGTTTTACGATTCGATAAGATAGTTCAGCGTAGAGAAACTGTGAAGAAGGATGTATGTCCGATAAGCCGGAAAGCTATTCGATCTAGCATTATAGCCCGTTTTTAAGTGCAGAACGTAGTAGTCTTAGGAGTGCGTGTGTATATGTTCTCTCTCTTACCAATACCTTCGTTTTACGATTCGATAAGATAGTTCAGCGTAGAGAAACTGTGAAGAAGGATGTATGTCCGATAAGCCGGAAAGCTATTCGATCTAGCATTATAGACCGTTTCTAAATGCAGAACGTAGTAGTCTTAGTAGTGCGTGTGTATATGTTCTCTCTCTTACCAATATCTTCGTTTTACGATTCGATAAGATAGTTCAGCGTAGAGAAACTGTGAAAAAGGATGTATGTCCGATAAGCCGGAAAGCTATTCGATCTAGCATTATAGCCCGTTTTTAAGTGCAGAACGGAGTAGTCTTAGGAGTGCGTGTGTATATGTTCTCTCTCTTACCAATACCTTCGTTTTACGATTCGATAAGATAGTTCAGCGTAGAGAAACTGTGAAGAAGGATGTATGTCCGATAAGCCGGAAAGTTATTCGATCTAGGATTGTAGCCCGTTTTTAAGTGCAGAACGTAGTAGTCTTAGGAGTGCGTGTGTATATGTTCTCTCTCTTACCAATACCTTCGTTTTACGATTCGATAAGATAGTTCAACGTAGAGAAACTGTGAAGAAGGATGTATGTCCTATAAGCCGGAAAGCTATTCGATCTAGCATTATAGCCCGTTTTTAAGTGGAGAACGTAGTAGTCTTAGGAGTGCGTGTGTATATGTTCTCTCTCTTACCAATACCTTCGTTTTACGATTCGATAAGATAGTTCAGCGTAGAGAAACTGTGAAGAAGGATGTATGTCTGATAAGCCGGAAAGCTATTCGATCTAGCATTATAGCCCGTTTTTAAGTGCAGAACGTAGTAGTCTCAGGAGTGCGTGTGTATATGTTCTCTCTCTTACCAATACCTTCGTTTTACGATTCGATAAGATAGTTCAGTGTAGAGAAACTGTGTAGAAGGATGTATGTCCGATAAGCCGAAAAGCTATTCGATCTAGCATTATAGCCCGTTTTTAAGTGTATAACGTAGTAGTCTTAGGAGTGCGTGTGTATATGTTCTCTCTCTTACCAATACCTTCGTTTTACGATTCGATAAGATAGTTCAGCGTAGAGAAACTGTGAAGAAGGATGTATGTCCGATAAGCCGGAAAGCTATTCGATCTAGCATTATAGCCCGTTTTTAAGTGCAGAACGTAGTAGTCTTAGGAGTGCGTGTGTATATGTTCTCTCTCTTACCAATACCTTCGTTTTACGATTCGATAAGATAGTTCAGCGTAGAGAAACTGTGAAGAAGGATGTATGTCCGATAAGCCGGAAAGCTATTCGATCTAGCATTATAGCCCATTTTTAAGTGCAGAACGTAGTAGTCTTAGGAGTGCGTGTGTATATGTTCTCTCTCTTACCAATACCTTCGTTTTACGATTCGATAAGATAGTTCAGCGTAGAGAAACTGTGAAGAAGGATGTATGTCCGATAAGCCGGAAAGCTATTCGATCTAGCATTATAGCCCGTTTTTAAGTGCAGAACGTAGTAGTCTCAGGAGTGCGTGTGTATATGTTCTCTCTCTTACCAATACCTTCGTTTTACGATTCGATAAGATAGTTCAGCGTAGAGAAACTGTGTAGAAGGATGTATGTCCGATAAGCCGAAAAGCTATTCGATCTAGCATTATAGCCCGTTTTTAAGTGGAGAACGTAGTAGTCTTAGGAGTGCGTGTGTATATGTTCTCTCTCTCTTACCAATACCTTCGTTTTGCGATTCGATAAGATAGTTCAGCGTAGAGAAACTGTGAAGAAGGATGTATGTCCGATAAGCCGGAAAGTTATTCGATCTAGGATTATAGCCCGTTTTTAAGTGCAGAACGTAGTAGTCTTAGGAGTGCGTGTGTATATGTTCTCTCTCTTACCAATACCTTCGTTTTACGATTCGATAAGATAGTTCAGCGTAGAGAAACTGTGAAGAAGGATGTATGGCCTATAAGCCGGAAAGCTATTCGATCTAGCATTATAGCCCGTTTTTAAGTGGAGAACGTAGTAGTCTTAGGAGTGCGTGTGTATATGTTCTCTCTCTTACCAATACCTTCGTTTTACGATTCGATAAGGTAGTTCAGCGTAGAGAAACTGTGAAGAAGGATGTATGTCCGATAAGCCGGAAAGCTATTCGATCTAGCATTATGGCCCGTTTTTAAGTGTAGAACGTAGTAGTCTTAGGAGTGCGTGTGTATATGTTCTCTCTCTTACCAATACCTTCGTTTTACGATTCGATAAGATAGTTCAGCGTAGAGAAACTGTGAAGAAGGATGTATGTCCGATAAGCCGGAAAGCTATTCGATCTAGCATTATAGCCCGTTTTTAAGTGCAGAACGTAGTAGTCTTAGGAGTGCGTGTGTATATGTTCTCTCTCTTACCAATACCTTCGTTTTACGATTCGATAAGATAGTTCAGCGTAGAGAAACTGTGAAGAAGGATGTATGTCCGATAAGCCGGAAAGCTATTCGATCTAGCATTATAGACCGTTTCTAAATGCAGAACGTGGCAGTCTTAGTAGTGCGTGTGTATATGTTCTCTCTCTTACCAATACCTTTGTTTTACGATTCGATAAGATAGTTCAGCGTAGAGAAACTGTGAAAAAGGATGTATGTCCGATAAGCCGGAAAGCTATTCGATCTAGCATTATAGCCCGTTTTCAATTGCAGAACGTAGTAGTCTTAGGAGTGCGTGTGTATATATTCTCTCTCTTACCAATACCTTCGTTTTACGATTCGATAAGGTAGTTCAGCGTAGAGAAACTGTGAAGAAGGATGTATGTCCGATAAGCCGGAAAGCTATTCGATCTAGCATTATAGCCCGTTTTTAAGTGTAGAACGTAGTAGTCTTAGGAGTGCGTGTGTATATGTTCTCTCTCTTACCAATACCTTCGTTTTACGATTCGATAAGATAGTTCAGCGTAGAGAAACTGTGAAGAAGGATGTATGTCCGATAAGCCGGAAAGCTATTCGATCTAGCATTATAGCCCGTTTTTAAGTGGAGAACGTAGTAGTCTTAGGAGTGCGTGTGTATATGTTCTCTCTCTTACCAATACCTTCGTTTTACGATTCGATAAGATAGTTCAGCGTAGAGAAACTGTGAAGAAGGATGTATGTCCGAAAAGCCGGAAAGCTATTCGATCTAGCATTCTAGACCGTTTCTAAATGCAGAACGTAGTAGTCTTAGTAGTGCGTGTGTATATGTTCTCTCTCTTACCAATACCTTCGTTTTACGATTCGATAAGATAGTTCAGCGTAGAGAAACTGTGAAAAAGGATGTATGTCCGATAAGCCGGAAAGCTAGTCGATCTAGCATTATAGCCCGTTTTTAAGTGCAGAACGTAGTAGTCTTAGAAGTGCATGTGTATATGTTCTCTCTCTTACCAATACCTTCGTTTTACGATTCGATAAGATAGTTCAGCGTAGAGAAACTGTGAAGAAGGATGTATGTCCGATAAGCCGGAAAGCTATTCGATCTAGCATTATAGCCCGTTTTTAAGTGCAGAACGTAGTAGTCTCAGGAGTGCGTGTGTATATGTTCTCTCTCTTACCAATACCTTCGTTTTACGATTCGATAAGATAGTTCAGCGTAGAGAAACTGTGAAGAAGGATGTATGTCCGATAAGCCGGAAAGCTATTCGATCTAGCATTATAGCCCGTTTTTAAGTGCAAAACGAAGTAGTCTTAGGAGTGCGTGTGTATATGTTCTCTCTCTTACCAATACCTTCGTTTTACGATTCGATAAGATAGTTCAGCGTAGAGAAACTGTGAAGAAGGATGTATGTCCGATAAGCCGGAAAGCTATTCGATCTAGCATTATAGCCCGTTTTTAAGTGCAGAACGTAGTAGTCTTAGGAGTACGTGTGTATATGTTCTCTCTCTTACCAATACCTTCGTTTTACGATTCGATAAGATAGTTCAGCGTAGAGAAACTGTGAAGAAGGATGTATGTCCGATAAGCCGGAAAGCTATTCGATCTAGCATTATAGCCCGTTTTTATGTGCAGAACGTAGTAGTCTAAGGAGTGCGTGTGTATATGTTCTCTCTCTTACCAATACCTTCGTTTTACGATTCGATAAGATAGTTCAGTGTAGAGAAACTGTGTAGAAGGATGTATGTCCGATAAGCCGAAAAGCTATTCGATCTAGCATTACAGCCCGTTTTTAAGTGGAGAACGTAGTAGTCTTAGGAGTGCGTGTTTATATGTTCTCTCTCTTACCAATACCTTCGTTTTACGATTCGATAAGATAGTTCAGCGTAGAGAAACTGTGAAGAAGGATGTATGTCCGATAAGCCAGAATGCTATTCGATCTTACATTATAGACCGTTTCTAAGTGCAGAACGTAGTAGTCTTAGGAGTGTGTGTGTATATGTTCTCTCTCTTACCAATACCTTCGTTTTACGATTCGACAAGATAGTTCAGCGTAGAGAAACTGTGAAAAAGGATGTATGTCCGATAAGCCGAAAAGCTATTCGATCTAGCATTATAGCCCGTTTTTAAGTGGAGAACGTAGTAGTCTTAGGAGTGCGTGTGTATATGTTCTCTCTCTCTTACCAATACCTTCGTTTTGCGATTCGATAAGATAGTTCAGCGTAGAGAAACTGTGAAGAAGGATGTATGTCCGATAAGCCGGAAAGTTATTCGATCTAGGATTATAGCCCGTTTTTAAGTGCAGAACGTAGTAGTCTTAGGAGTGCGTGTGTATATGTTCTCTCTCTTACCAATACCTTCGTTTTACGATTCGATAAGATAGTTCAGCGTAGAGAAACTGTGAAGAAGGATGTATGGCCTATAAGCCGGAAAGCTATTCGATCTAGCATTATAGCCCGTTTTTAAGTGGAGAACGTAGTAGTCTTAGGAGTGCGTGTGTATATGTTCTCTCTCTTACCAATACCTTCGTTTTACGATTCGATAAGGTAGTTCAGCGTAGAGAAACTGTGAAGAAGGATGTATGTCCGATAAGCCGGAAAGCTATTCGATCTAGCATTATGGCCCGTTTTTAAGTGTAGAACGTAGTAGTCTTAGGAGTGCGTGTGTATATGTTCTCTCTCTTACCAATACCTTCGTTTTACGATTCGATAAGATAGTTCAGCGTAGAGAAACTGTGAAGAAGGATGTATGTCCGATAAGCCGGAAAGCTATTCGATCTAGCATTATAGCCCGTTTTTAAGTGCAGAACGTAGTAGTCTTAGGAGTGCGTGTGTATATGTTCTCTCTCTTACCAATACCTTCGTTTTACGATTCGATAAGATAGTTCAGCGTAGAGAAACTGTGAAGAAGGATGTATGTCCGATAAGCCGGAAAGCTATTCGATCTAGCATTATAGACCGTTTCTAAATGCAGAACGTGGCAGTCTTAGTAGTGCGTGTGTATATGTTCTCTCTCTTACCAATACCTTTGTTTTACGATTCGATAAGATAGTTCAGCGTAGAGAAACTGTGAAAAAGGATGTATGTCCGATAAGCCGGAAAGCTATTCGATCTAGCATTATAGCCCGTTTTCAATTGCAGAACGTAGTAGTCTTAGGAGTGCGTGTGTATATATTCTCTCTCTTACCAATACCTTCGTTTTACGATTCGATAAGGTAGTTCAGCGTAGAGAAACTGTGAAGAAGGATGTATGTCCGATAAGCCGGAAAGCTATTCGATCTAGCATTATAGCCCGTTTTTAAGTGTAGAACGTAGTAGTCTTAGGAGTGCGTGTGTATATGTTCTCTCTCTTACCAATACCTTCGTTTTACGATTCGATAAGATAGTTCAGCGTAGAGAAACTGTGAAGAAGGATGTATGTCCGATAAGCCGGAAAGCTATTCGATCTAGCATTATAGCCCGTTTTTAAGTGCAGAACGTAGTAGTCTTAGGAGTGCGTGTGTATATGTTCTCTCTCTTACCAATACCTTCGTTTTACGATTCGATAAGATAGTTCAGCGTAGAGAAACTGTGAAGAAGGATGTATGTCCGAAAAGCCGGAAAGCTATTCGATCTAGCATTCTAGACCGTTTCTAAATGCAGAACGTAGTAGTCTTAGTAGTGCGTGTGTATATGTTCTCTCTCTTACCAATACCTTCGTTTTACGATTCGATAAGATAGTTCAGCGTAGAGAAACTGTGAAAAAGGATGTATGTCCGATAAGCCGGAAAGCTAGTCGATCTAGCATTATAGCCCGTTTTTAAGTGCAGAACGTAGTAGTCTTAGTAGTGCATGTGTATATGTTCTCTCTCTTACCAATACCTTCGTTTTACGATTCGATAAGATAGTTCAGCGTAGAGAAACTGTGAAGAAGGATGTATGTCCGATAAGCCGGAAAGCTATTCGATCTAGCATTATAGCCCGTTTTTAAGTGCAGAACGTAGTAGTCTCAGGAGTGCGTGTGTATATGTTCTCTCTCTTACCAATACCTTCGTTTTACGATTCGATAAGATAGTTCAGCGTAGAGAAACTGTGAAGAAGGATGTATGTCCGATAAGCCGGAAAGCTATTCGATCTAGCATTATAGCCCGTTTTTAAGTGCAAAACGAAGTAGTCTTAGGAGTGCGTGTGTATATGTTCTCTCTCTTACCAATACCTTCGTTTTACGATTCGATAAGATAGTTCAGCGTAGAGAAACTGTGAAGAAGGATGTATGTCCGATAAGCCGGAAAGCTATTCGATCTAGCATTATAGCCCGTTTTTAAGTGCAGAACGTAGTAGTCTTAGGAGTACGTGTGTATATGTTCTCTCTCTTACCAATACCTTCGTTTTACGATTCGATAAGATAGTTCAGCGTAGAGAAACTGTGAAGAAGGATGTATGTCCGATAAGCCGGAAAGCTATTCGATCTAGCATTATAGCCCGTTTTTATGTGCAGAACGTAGTAGTCTAAGGAGTGCGTGTGTATATGTTCTCTCTCTTACCAATACCTTCGTTTTACGATTCGATAAGATAGTTCAGTGTAGAGAAACTGTGTAGAAGGATGTATGTCCGATAAGCCGAAAAGCTATTCGATCTAGCATTACAGCCCGTTTTTAAGTGGAGAACGTAGTAGTCTTAGGAGTGCGTGTTTATATGTTCTCTCTCTTACCAATACCTTCGTTTTACGATTCGATAAGATAGTTCAGCGTAGAGAAACTGTGAAGAAGGATGTATGTCCGATAAGCCAGAATGCTATTCGATCTTACATTATAGACCGTTTCTAAGTGCAGAACGTAGTAGTCTTAGGAGTGTGTGTGTATATGTTCTCTCTCTTACCAATACCTTCGTTTTACGATTCGATAAGATAGTTCAGCGTAGAGAAACTGTGAAAAAGGATGTATGTCCGATAAGCCGAAAAGCTATTCGATCTAGCATTATAGCCCGTTTTTAAGTGGAGAACGTAGTAGTCTTAGGAGTGCGTGTGTATATGTTCTCTCCCTTACCAATACCTTCGTTTTACGATTCGATAAGATAGTTCAGCGTAGAGAAACTGTGAAGAAGGATGTTTGTCCGATAAGCCGGAAAGCTATTCGATCTAGCATTATAGCCCATTTTTAAGTGCAGACCGTAGTAGTCTTAGGAGTGCGTGTGTATATGTTCTCTCTCTTACCAATACCTTCGTTTTACGATTCGATAAGATAGTTCAGCGTAGAGAAACTGTGAAGAAGGATGTATGTCCGATAAGCCGGAAAGCTATTCGATCTAGCATTATAGCCCGTTTTTAAGTGCAGAACGTAGTAGTCTTAGGAGTGCGTGTGTATATGTTCTCTCTCTTACCAATACCTTCGTTTTACGATTCGATAAGATAGTTCAGCGTAGAGAAACTGTGAAGGAGGATGTATGTCCGTTAAGCCGGAAAGCTATTCGATGTAGCATTATAGCCCGTTTTTAAGTGCAGAACGTAGTAGTCTTAGTAGTGCGTGTGTATATGTTCTCTCTCTTACCAATACCTTCGTTTTACGATTCGATCAGATAGTTCAGCGTAGAGAAACTGTGAAGAAGGATGTATGTCCGATAAGCCGGAAAGCTATTCGATCTAGCATTATAGACCATTTCTAAGTGCAGAACGTAGTAGTCTCAGGAGTGCGTGCGTATATGTTCTCTCTCTTACCAATACCTTCGTTTTACGATTCGATAAGATAGTTCAGCGTAGAGAAACTGTGAAGAAGGATGTATTTCTGATAAGCCGGAAAGCTATTCGATATAGCATTATAGCCCGTTTTTAAGTGCAGAACGTAGTAGTCTTAGGAGTGCGTGTGTATATGTTCTCTCTCTTACCAATACCTTCGTTTTCGATTCGATAAGATAGTTCAGCGTAGAGAAACTGTGAAGAAGGATGTATGTCCGATAAGCCGAAAAGCTATTCGATCTAGCATTATAGCCCGTTTTTAAGTGCAGAACGTAGTAGTCTTAGGAGTGCGTGTGTATATGTTCTCTCTCTTACCAATACCTTCGTTGTACGATTCGATAAGATAGTTCAGCGTAGAGAAACTGTGAAAAAGGATGTATGTCCGATAAGCCGGAAAGCTATTCGATCTAGCATTATAGCCCGTTTTTAAGTGGAGAACGTCGTAGTCTTAGGAGTGCGTGTGTATATGTTCTCTCTCTTACCAATACCTTCGTTTTATGATTCGATAAGATAGTTCAGCGTAGAGAAACTGTGAAGAAGGATGTATGTCCGATAAGCCGGAAAGCTATTCGATCTAGGATTATAGCCCGGTTTTAAGTGCAGAACGTAGTAGTCTTAGGAGTGCGTGTGTATATGTTCTCTCTCTTACCAATACCTTCGTTTTACGATTCGATAAGATAGTTCAGCGTAGAGAAACTGTGAAGAAGGATGTTTGTCCGATAAGCCGGAAAGCTATTCGATCTAGCATTATAGCCCATTTTTAAATGCAGAACGTAGTAGTCTTAGGAGTGCGTGTGTATATGTTCTCTCTCTTACCAATACTTTCGTTTTACGATTCGATAAGATAGTTCAGCGTAGAGAAACTGTGAAGAAGGATGTATGTCCGATAAGCCGGAAAGCTATTCGATCTAGCATTATAGCCCGTTTTTAAGTGCAGAACGTAGTAGTCTCAGGAGTGCGTGTGTATATGTTCTCTCTCTTACCAATACCTTCGTTTTACGATTCGATAAGATAGTTCAGCGTAGAGAAACTGTGTAGAAGGATGTATGTCCGATAAGTCGAAAAGCTATTCGATCTAGCATTATAGCCCTTTTTTAAGTGGAGAACGTAGTAGTCTTAGGAGTGCGTGTGTATATGTTCTCTCACTTACCAATACCTTCGTTTTGCGATTCGATAAGATAGTTCAGCGTAGAGAAACTGTGAAGAAGGATGTATGTCCGATAAGCCGGAAAGTTATTCGATCTAGGATTATAGCCCGTTTTTAAGTGCAGAACGTAGTAGTCTTAGGAGTGCATGTGTATATGTTCTCTCTCTTACCAATACCTTCGTTTTACGATTCGATAAGATAGTTCAGCGTAGAGAAACTGTGAAGAAGGATGTATGTCCTATAAGCCGGAAAGCTATTCGATCTAGCATTATAGCCCGTTTTTAAGTGGAGAACGTAGTAGTCTTAGGAGTGCGTGTGTATATGTTCTCTCTCTTACCAATACCTTCGTTTTACGATTCGATAAGATAGTTCAGCGTAGAGAAACTGTGAAGAAGGATGTATGTCCGATAAGCTGGAAAGCTATTCGATCTAGGATTATAGCCCGTTTTTAAGTGCAGAACGTAGTAGTCTCAGGAGTGCGTGTGTATATGTTCTCTCTCTTACCAATACCTTAATTTTACGATTCGATAAGATAGTTCAGTGTAGAGAAACTGTGTAGAAGGATGTATGTCCGATAGGCCGAAAAGCTATTCGATCTAGCATTATAGCCCGTTTTTAGGTGTAGAACGTAGTAGTCTTAGGAGTGCGTGTGTATATGTTCTCTCTCTTACCAATACCTTCGTTTTACGATTCGATAAGATAGTTCAGCGTAGAGAAACTGTGAAGAAGGATGTATGGCCTATAAGCCGGAAAGCTATTCGATCTAGCATTATAGCCCGTTTTTAAGTGGAGAACGTAGTAGTCTTAGGAGTGCGTGTGTATATGTTCTCTCTCTTACCAATACCTTCGTTTTACGATTCGATAAGGTAGTTCAGCGTAGAGAAACTGTGAAGAAGGATGTATGTCCGATAAGCCGGAAAGCTATTCGATCTAGCATTATGGCCCGTTTTTAAGTGTAGAACGTAGTAGTCTTAGGAGTGCGTGTGTATATGTTCTCTCTCTTACCAATACCTTCGTTTTACGATTCGATAAGATAGTTCAGCGTAGAGAAACTGTGAAGAAGGATGTATGTCCGATAAGCCGGAAAGCTATTCGATCTAGCATTATAGCCCGTTTTTAAGTGCAGAACGTAGTAGTCTTAGGAGTGCGTGTGTATATGTTCTCTCTCTTACCAATACCTTCGTTTTACGATTCGATAAGATAGTTCAGCGTAGAGAAACTGTGAAGAAGGATGTATGTCCGATAAGCCGGAAAGCTATTCGATCTAGCATTATAGACCGTTTCTAAATGCAGAACGTGGCAGTCTTAGTAGTGCGTGTGTATATGTTCTCTCTCTTACCAATACCTTTGTTTTACGATTCGATAAGATAGTTCAGCGTAGAGAAACTGTGAAAAAGGATGTATGTCCGATAAGCCGGAAAGCTATTCGATCTAGCATTATAGCCCGTTTTCAATTGCAGAACGTAGTAGTCTTAGGAGTGCGTGTGTATATATTCTCTCTCTTACCAATACCTTCGTTTTACGATTCGATAAGGTAGTTCAGCGTAGAGAAACTGTGAAGAAGGATGTATGTCCGATAAGCCGGAAAGCTATTCGATCTAGCATTATAGCCCGTTTTTAAGTGTAGAACGTAGTAGTCTTAGGAGTGCGTGTGTATATGTTCTCTCTCTTACCAATACCTTCGTTTTACGATTCGATAAGATAGTTCAGCGTAGAGAAACTGTGAAGAAGGATGTATGTCCGATAAGCCGGAAAGCTATTCGATCTAGCATTATAGCCCGTTTTTAAGTGGAGAACGTCGTAGTCTTAGGAGTGCGTGTGTATATGTTCTCTCTCTTACCAATACCTTCGTTTTATGATTCGATAAGATAGTTCAGCGTAGAGAAACTGTGAAGAAGGATGTATGTCCGATAAGCCGGAAAGCTATTCGATCTAGGATTATAGCCCGGTTTTAAGTGCAGAACGTAGTAGTCTTAGGAGTGCGTGTGTATATGTTCTCTCTCTTACCAATACCTTCGTTTTACGATTCGATAAGATAGTTCAGCGTAGAGAAACTGTGAAGAAGGATGTTTGTCCGATAAGCCGGAAAGCTATTCGATCTAGCATTATAGCCCATTTTTAAATGCAGAACGTAGTAGTCTTAGGAGTGCGTGTGTATATGTTCTCTCTCTTACCAATACTTTCGTTTTACGATTCGATAAGATAGTTCAGCGTAGAGAAACTGTGAAGAAGGATGTATGTCCGATAAGCCGGAAAGCTATTCGATCTAGCATTATAGCCCGTTTTTAAGTGCAGAACGTAGTAGTCTCAGGAGTGCGTGTGTATATGTTCTCTCTCTTACCAATACCTTCGTTTTACGATTCGATAAGATAGTTCAGCGTAGAGAAACTGTGTAGAAGGATGTATGTCCGATAAGTCGAAAAGCTATTCGATCTAGCATTATAGCCCGTTTTTAAGTGGAGAACGTAGTAGTCTTAGGAGTGCGTGTGTATATGTTCTCTCACTTACCAATACCTTCGTTTTGCGATTCGATAAGATAGTTCAGCGTAGAGAAACTGTGAAGAAGGATGTATGTCCGATAAGCCGGAAAGTTATTCGATCTAGGATTATAGCCCGTTTTTAAGTGCAGAACGTAGTAGTCTTAGGAGTGCATGTGTATATGTTCTCTCTCTTACCAATACCTTCGTTTTACGATTCGATAAGATAGTTCAGCGTAGAGAAACTGTGAAGAAGGATGTATGTCCTATAAGCCGGAAAGCTATTCGATCTAGCATTATAGCCCGTTTTTAAGTGGAGAACGTAGTAGTCTTAGGAGTGCGTGTGTATATGTTCTCTCTCTTACCAATACCTTCGTTTTACGATTCGATAAGATAGTTCAGCGTAGAGAAACTGTGAAGAAGGATGTATGTCCGATAAGCTGGAAAGCTATTCGATCTAGGATTATAGCCCGTTTTTAAGTGCAGAACGTAGTAGTCTCAGGAGTGCGTGTGTATATGTTCTCTCTGTTACCAATACCTTAATTTTACGATTCGATAAGATAGTTCAGTGTAGAGAAACTGTGTAGAAGGATGTATGTCCGATAGGCCGAAAAGCTATTCGATCTAGCATTATAGCCCGTTTTTAGGTGTAGAACGTAGTAGTCTTAGGAGTGCGTGTGTATATGTTCTCTCTCTTACCAATACCTTCGTTTTACGATTCGATAAGATAGTTCAGCGTAGAGAAACTGTGTAGAAGGATGTATGTCCGATAAGTCGAAAAGCTATTCGATCTAGCATTATAGCCCGTTTTTAAGTGGAGAACGTAGTAGTCTTAGGAGTGCGTGTGTATATGTTCTCTCTCTTACCAATACCTTCGTTTTACGATTCGATAAGATAGTTCAGCGTAGAGAAACTGTGAAGAAGGATGTTTGTCCGATAAGCCGGAAAGCTATTCGATCTAGCATTATAGCCCATTTTTAAATGCAGAACGTAGTAGTCTTAGGAGTGCGTGTGTATATGTTCTCTCTCTTACCAATACTTTCGTTTTACGATTCGATAAGATAGTTCAGCGTAGAGAAACTGTGAAGAAGGATGTATGTCCGATAAGCCGGAAAGCTATTCGATCTAGCATTATAGCCCGTTTTTAAGTGCAGAACGTAGTAGTCTCAGGAGTGCGTGTGTATATGTTCTCTCTCTTACCAATACCTTCGTTTTACGATTCGATAAGATAGTTCAGCGTAGAGAAACTGTGTAGAAGGATGTATGTCCGATAAGTCGAAAAGCTATTCGATCTAGCATTATAGCCCGTTTTTAAGTGGAGAACGTAGTAGTCTTAGGAGTGCGTGTGTATATGTTCTCTCACTTACCAATACCTTCGTTTTGCGATTCGATAAGATAGTTCAGCGTAGAGAAACTGTGAAGAAGGATGTATGTCCGATAAGCCGGAAAGTTATTCGATCTAGGATTATAGCCCGTTTTTAAGTGCAGAACGTAGTAGTCTTAGGAGTGCATGTGTATATGTTCTCTCTCTTACCAATACCTTCGTTTTACGATTCGATAAGATAGTTCAGCGTAGAGAAACTGTGAAGAAGGATGTATGTCCTATAAGCCGGAAAGCTATTCGATCTAGCATTATAGCCCGTTTTTAAGTGGAGAACGTAGTAGTCTTAGGAGTGCGTGTGTATATGTTCTCTCTCTTACCAATACCTTCGTTTTACGATTCGATAAGATAGTTCAGCGTAGAGAAACTGTGAAGAAGGATGTATGTCCGATAAGCTGGAAAGCTATTCGATCTAGGATTATAGCCCGTTTTTAAGTGCAGAACGTAGTAGTCTCAGGAGTGCGTGTGTATATGTTCTCTCTGTTACCAATACCTTAATTTTACGATTCGATAAGATAGTTCAGTGTAGAGAAACTGTGTAGAAGGATGTATGTCCGATAGGCCGAAAAGCTATTCGATCTAGCATTATAGCCCGTTTTTAGGTGTAGAACGTAGTAGTCTTAGGAGTGCGTGTGTATATGTTCTCTCTCTTACCAATACCTTCGTTTTACGATTCGATAAGATAGTTCAGCGTAGAGAAACTGTGAAGAAGGATGTATGGCCTATAAGCCGGAAAGCTATTCGATCTAGCATTATAGCCCGTTTTTAAGTGGAGAACGTAGTAGTCTTAGGAGTGCGTGTGTATATGTTCTCTCTCTTACCAATACCTTCGTTTTACGATTCGATAAGATAGTTCAGCGTAGAGAAACTGTGAAGAAGGATGTATGTCCGATAAGCCGGAAAGCTATTCGATCTAGCATTATAGCCCGTTTTTAAGTGCAGAACGTAGTAGTCTTAGGAGTGCGTGTGTATATGTTCTCTCTCTTACCAATACCTTCGTTTTACGATTCGATAAGATAGTTCATCGTAGAGAAACTGTGATAAAGGATGTATGTCCGATAAGCCGGAAAGCTATTCGATCTAGCATTATAGACCGTTTCTAAATGCAGAACGTGGCAGTCTTAGTAGTGCGTGTGTATATGTTCTCTCTCTTACCAATACCTTTGTTTTACGATTCGATAAGATAGTTCAGCGTAGAGAAACTGTGAAAAAGGATGTATGTCCGATAAGCCGGAAAGCTATTCGATCTAGCATTATAGCCCGTTTTCAATTGCAGAACGTAGTAGTCTTAGGAGTGCGTGTGTATATATTCTCTCTCTTACCAATACCTTCGTTTTACGATTCGATAAGGTAGTTCAGCGTAGAGAAACTGTGAAGAAGGATGTATGTCCGATAAGCCGGAAAGCTATTCGATCTAGCATTATAGCCCGTTTTTAAGTGTAGAACGTAGTAGTCTTAGGAGTGCGTGTGTATATGTTCTCTCTCTTACCAATACCTTCGTTTTACGATTCGATAAGATAGTTCAGCGTAGAGAAACTGTGAAGAAGGATGTATGTCCGATAAGCCGGAAAGCTATTCGATCTAGCATTATAGCCCGTTTTTAAGTGCAGAACGTAGTAGTCTTAGGAGTGCGTGTGTATATGTTCTCTCTCTTACCAATACCTTCGTTTTACGATTCGATAAGATAGTTCAGCGTAGAGAAACTGTGAAGAAGGATGTATGTCCGATAAGCCGGAAAGCTATTCGATCTAGCATTCTAGACCGTTTCTAAATGCAGAACGTAGTAGTCTTAGTAGTGCGTGTGTATATGTTCTCTCTCTTACCAATACCTTCGTTTTACGATTCGATAAGATAGTTCAGCGTAGAGAAACTGTGAAGAAGGATGTATGTCCGATAAGCCGGAAAGCTATTCGATCTAGCATTATAGCCCGTTTTTATGTGCAGAACGTAGTAGTCTAAGGAGTGCGTGTGTATATGTTCTCTCTCTTACCAATACCTTCGTTTTACGATTCGATAAGATAGTTCAGTGTAGAGAAACTGTGTAGAAGGATGTATGTCCGATAAGCCGAAAAGCTATTCGATCTAGCATTACAGCCCGTTTTTAAGTGGAGAACGTTGTAGTCTTAGGAGTGCGTGTTTATATGTTCTCTCTCTTACCAATACCTTCGTTTTACGATTCGATAAGATAGTTCAGCGTAGAGAAACTGTGAAGAAGGATGTATGTCCGATAAGCCAGAATGCTATTCGATCTTACATTATAGACCGTTTCTAAGTGCAGAACGTAGTAGTCTTAGGAGTGTGTGTGTATATGTTCTCTCTCTTACCAATACCTTCGTTTTACGATTCGATAAGATAGTTCAGCGTAGAGAAACTGTGAAAAAGGATGTATGTCCGATAAGCCGAAAAGCTATTCGATCTAGCATTATAGCCCGTTTTTAAGTGCAGAACGTAGTAGTCTTAGGAGTGCGTGTGTATATGTTCTCTCCCTTACCAATACCTTCGTTTTACGATTCGATAAGATAGTTCAGCGTAGAGAAACTGTGAAGAAGGATGTTTGTCCGATAAGCCGGAAAGCTATTCGATCTAGCATTATAGCCCATTTTTAAGTGCAGACCGTAGTAGTCTTAGGAGTGCGTGTGTATATGTTCTCTCTCTTACCAATACCTTCGTTTTACGATTCGATAAGATAGTTCAGCGTAGAGAAACTGTGAAGAAGGATGTATGTCCGATAAGCCGGAAAGCTATTCGATCTAGCATTATAGCCCGTTTTTAAGTGCAGAACGTAGTAGTCTTAGGAGTGCGTGTGTATATGTTCTCTCTCTTACCAATACCTTCGTTGTACGATTCGATAAGATAGTTCAGCGTAGAGAAACTGTGAAAAAGGATGTATGTCCGATAAGCCGGAAAGCTATTCGATCTAGCATTATAGCCCGTTTTTAAGTGGAGAACGTCGTAGTCTTAGGAGTGCGTGTGTATATGTTCTCTCTCTTACCAATACCTTCGTTTTATGATTCGATAAGATAGTTCAGCGTAGAGAAACTGTGAAGAAGGATGTATGTCCGATAAGCCGGAAAGCTATTCGATCTAGGATTATAGCACGGTTTTAAGTGCAGAACGTAGTAGTCTTAGGAGTGCGTGTGTATATGTTCTCTCTCTTACCAATACCTTCGTTTTACGATTCGATAAGATAGTTCAGCGTAGAGAAACTGTGAAGAAGGATGTTTGTCCGATAAGCCGGAAAGCTATTCGATCTAGCATTATAGCCCATTTTTAAATGCAGAACGTAGTAGTCTTAGGAGTGCGTGTGTATATGTTCTCTCTCTTACCAATACTTTCGTTTTACGATTCGATAAGATAGTTCAGCGTAGAGAAACTGTGAAGAAGGATGTATGTCCGATAAGCCGGAAAGCTATTCGATCTAGCATTATGGCCCGTTTTTAAGTGCAGAACGTAGTAGTCTCAGGAGTGCGTGTGTATATGTTCTCTCTCTTACCAATACCTTCGTTTTACGATTCGATAAGATAGTTCAGCGTAGAGAAACTGTGTAGAAGGATGTATGTCCGATAAGTCGAAAAGCTATTCGATCTAGCATTATAGCCCGTTTTTAAGTGGAGAACGTAGTAGTCTTAGGAGTGCGTGTGTATATGTTCTCTCACTTACCAATACCTTCGTTTTGCGATTCGATAAGATAGTTCAGCGTAGAGAAACTGTGAAGAAGGATTTATGTCCGATAAGCCGGAAAGTTATTCGATCTAGGATTATAGCCCGTTTTTAAGTGCAGAACGTAGTAGTCTTAGGAGTGCATGTGTATATGTTCTCTCTCTTACCAATACCTTCGTTTTACGATTCGATAAGATAGTTCAGCGTAGAGAAACTGTGAAGAAGGATGTATGTCCTATAAGCCGGAAAGCTATTCGATCTAGCATTATAGCCCGTTTTTAAGTGGAGAACGTAGTAGTCTTAGGAGTGCGTGTGTATATGTTCTCTCTCTTACCAATACCTTCGTTTTACGATTCGATAAGATAGTTCAGCGTAGAGAAACTGTGAAGAAGGATGTATGTCCGATAAGCTGGAAAGCTATTCGATCTAGGATTATAGCCCGTTTTTAAGTGCAGAACGTAGTAGTCTCAGGAGTGCGTGTGTATATGTTCTCTCTCTTACCAATACCTTAATTTTACGATTCGATAAGATAGTTCAGTGTAGAGAAACTGTGTAGAAGGATGTATGTCCGATAGGCCGAAAAGCTAATCGATCTAGCATTATAGCCCGTTTTTAGGTGTAGAACGTAGTAGTCTTAGGAGTGCGTGTGTATATATTCTCTCTCTTACCAATACCTTCGTTTTACGATTCGATAAGGTAGTTCAGCATAGAGAAACTGTGAAGAAGGATGTATGTCCGATAAGCCGGAAAGCTATTCAATCTAGCATTATAGCCCGTTTTTAAATGTAGAACGTAGTAGTCTTAGGAGTGCGTGTGTATATGTTCTCTCTCTTACCAATACCTTCGTTTTACGATTCGATAAGATAGTTCAGCATAGAGAAACTGTGAAGAAGGATGTATGTCCGATAAGCCGGAAAGCTATTCGATCTAGCATTATAGCCCGTTTTTAAGTGCAGAACGTAGTAGTCTTAGGAGTGCGTGTGTATATGTTCTCTCTCTTACCAATACCTTCGTTTTACGATTCTATAAGATAGTTCAGCGTAGAGAAACTGTGAAGAAGGATGTATGTCCGATAAGCCGGAAAGGTATTCGATCTAGCATTATAACCCGTTTTTAAGTGCAAAACGAAGTAGTCTTAGGAGTGCGTGTGTATATGTTCTCTCTCTTACCAATACCTTCGTTTTACGATTCGATAAGATAGTTCAGCGTAGAGAAACTGTGAAGAAGGATGTATGTCCGATAAGCCGGAAAGCTATTCGATCTAGCATTATAGCCCGTTTTTAAGTGCAGAACGTAGTAGTCTTAGGAGTGCATGTGTATATGTTCTCTCTCTTACCAATACCTTCGTTTTACGATTCGATAAGATAGTTCAGCGTAGATAAACTGTGAAGAAGGATGTATGTCCGATAAGCCGGAAAGCTATTCGATCTAGCATTATAGCCCGTTTTTAAGTGCAGAACGTAGTAGTCTCAGGAGTGCGTGTGTATATGTTCTCTCTCTTACCAATACCTTCGTTTTACGATTCGATAAGATAGTTCAGCGTAGAGAAACTGTGAAGAAGGATGTATGTCCGATAAGCCGGAAAGCTATTCGATCTAGCATTATAGCCCGTTTTTAAGTGCAAAACGAAGTAGTCTTAGGAGTGCGTGTGTATATGTTCTCTCTGTTACCAATACCTTCGTTTTACGATTCGATAAGATAGTTCAGCGTAGAGTAACTGTGACGAAGGATGTATGTCCGATAAGCCGGAAAGCTATTCGATCTAGCATTATAGCCCGTTTTTATGTGCAGAACGTAGTAGTCTCAGGAGTGCGTGTGTATATGTTCTCTCTCTTACCAATACCTTCGTTTTACGATTCGATAAGATAGTTCAGTGTAGAGAAACTGTGTAGAAGGATGTATGTCCGATAAGCCGAAAAGCTATTCGATCTAGCATTACAGCCCGTTTTTAAGTGGAGAACATAGTAGTCTTAGGAGTGCGTGTGTATATGTTCTCTCTCTTACCAATACCTTTGTTTTACGATTCGATAAGATAGTTCAGCGTAGAGAAACTGTGAAGAAGGATGTATGTCCGATAAGCCAGAATGCTATTCGATCTTACATTATAGACCGTTTCTAAGTGCAGAACGTAGTAGTCTTAGGAGTGTGTGTGTATATGTTCTCTCTCTTACCAATACCTTCGTTTTACGATTCGATAAGATAGTTCAGCGTAGAGAAACTGTGAAAAAGGATGTATGTCCGATAAGCCGAAAAGCTATTCGATCTAGCATTATAGCCCGTTTTTAAGTGCAGAACGTAGTAGTCTTAGGAGTGCGTGTGTATATGTTCTCTCCCTTACCAATACCTTCGTTTTACGATTCGATAAGATAGTTCAGCGTAGAGAAACTGTGAAGAAGGATGTTTGTCCGATAAGCCGGAAAGCTATTCGATCTAGCATTATAGCCCATTTTTAAGTGCAGACCGTAGTAGTCTTAGGAGTGCGTGTGTATATGTTCTCTCTCTTACCAATACCTTCGTTTTACGATTCGATAAGATAGTTCAGCGTAGAGAAACTGTGAAGAAGGATGTATGTCCGATAAGCCGGAAAGCTATTCGATCTAGCATTATAGCCCGTTTTTAAGTGCAGAACGTAGTAGTCATGGGAGTGCGTGTGTATATGTTCCCTCTCTTACCAATACCTTCGTTTTACGATTCGATAAGATAGTTCAGCGTAGAGAAACTGTGAAGATGGATGTATGTCCGATAAGCCGGAAAGCTATTCGATCTAGCATTATAGCCCGTTTTTAAGTGCAGAACGTAGTAGTCATGGGAGTGCGTGTGTATATGTTCCCTCTCTTACCAATACCTTCGTTTTACGATTCGATAAGATAGTTCAGCGTAGAGAAACTGTGAAGATGGATGTATGTCCGATAAGCCGGAAAGCTATTCGATGTAGCATTATAGCCCGTTTTTAAGTGCAGAACGTAGTAGTCTTAGTAGTGCGTGTGTATATGTTCTCTCTCTTACCAATACCTTCGTTTTACGATTCGATCAGATAGTTCAGCGTAGAGAAACTGTGAAGAAGGATGTATGTCCGATAAGCCGGAAAGCTATTCGATCTAGGATTATAGCCCGTTTTTAAGTGCAGAACGTAGTAGTCTCAGGAGTGCGTGTGTATATGTTCTCTCTCTTACCAATACCTTAATTTTACGATTCGATAAGATAGTTCAGTGTAGAGAAACTGTGTAGAAGGATGTATGTCCGATAGGCCGAAAAGCTATTCGATCTAGCATTATAGCCCGTTTTTAGGTGTAGAACGTAGTAGTCTTAGGAGTGCGTGTGTATATATTCTCTCTCTTACCAATACCTTCGTTTTACGATTCGATAAGGTAGTTCAGCATAGAGAAACTGTGAAGAAGGATGTATGTCCGATAAGCCGGAAAGCTATTCAATCTAGCATTATAGCCCGTTTTTAAATGTAGAACGTAGTAGTCTTAGGAGTGCGTGTGTATATGTTCTCTCTCTTACCAATACCTTCGTTTTACGATTCGATAAGATAGTTCAGCATAGAGAAACTGTGAAGAAGGATGTATGTCCGATAAGCCGGAAAGCTATTCGATCTAGCATTATAGCCCGTTTTTAAGTGCAGAACGTAGTAGTCTTAGGAGTGCGTGTGTATATGTTCTCTCTCTTACCAATACCTTCGTTTTACGATTCTATAAGATAGTTCAGCGTAGAGAAACTGTGAAGAAGGATGTATGTCCGATAAGCCGGAAAGGTATTCGATCTAGCATTATAACCCGTTTTTAAGTGCAAAACGAAGTAGTCTTAGGAGTGCGTGTGTATATGTTCTCTCTCTTACCAATACCTTCGTTTTACGATTCGATAAGATAGTTCAGCGTAGAGAAACTGTGAAGAAGGATGTATGTCCGATAAGCCGGAAAGCTATTCGATCTAGCATTATAGCCCGTTTTTAAGTGCAGAACGTAGTAGTCTTAGGAGTGCATGTGTATATGTTCTCTCTCTTACCAATACCTTCGTTTTACGATTCGATAAGATAGTTCAGCGTAGATAAACTGTGAAGAAGGATGTATGTCCGATAAGCCGGAAAGCTATTCGATCTAGCATTATAGCCCGTTTTTAAGTGCAGAACGTAGTAGTCTCAGGAGTGCGTGTGTATATGTTCTCTCTCTTACCAATACCTTCGTTTTACGATTCGATAAGATAGTTCAGCGTAGAGAAACTGTGAAGAAGGATGTATGTCCGATAAGCCGGAAAGCTATTCGATCTAGCATTATAGCCCGTTTTTAAGTGCAAAACGAAGTAGTCTTAGGAGTGCGTGTGTATATGTTCTCTCTGTTACCAATACCTTCGTTTTACGATTCGATAAGATAGTTCAGCGTAGAGTAACTGTGACGAAGGATGTATGTCCGATAAGCCGGAAAGCTATTCGATCTAGCATTATAGCCCGTTTTTATGTGCAGAACGTAGTAGTCTCAGGAGTGCGTGTGTATATGTTCTCTCTCTTACCAATACCTTCGTTTTACGATTCGATAAGATAGTTCAGTGTAGAGAAACTGTGTAGAAGGATGTATGTCCGATAAGCCGAAAAGCTATTCGATCTAGCATTACAGCCCGTTTTTAAGTGGAGAACATAGTAGTCTTAGGAGTGCGTGTGTATATGTTCTCTCTCTTACCAATACCTTTGTTTTACGATTCGATAAGATAGTTCAGCGTAGAGAAACTGTGAAGAAGGATGTATGTCCGATAAGCCAGAATGCTATTCGATCTTACATTATAGACCGTTTCTAAGTGCAGAACGTAGTAGTCTTAGGAGTGTGTGTGTATATGTTCTCTCTCTTACCAATACCTTCGTTTTACGATTCGATAAGATAGTTCAGCGTAGAGAAACTGTGAAAAAGGATGTATGTCCGATAAGCCGAAAAGCTATTCGATCTAGCATTATAGCCCGTTTTTAAGTGCAGAACGTAGTAGTCTTAGGAGTGCGTGTGTATATGTTCTCTCCCTTACCAATACCTTCGTTTTACGATTCGATAAGATAGTTCAGCGTAGAGAAACTGTGAAGAAGGATGTTTGTCCGATAAGCCGGAAAGCTATTCGATCTAGCATTATAGCCCATTTTTAAGTGCAGACCGTAGTAGTCTTAGGAGTGCGTGTGTATATGTTCTCTCTCTTACCAATACCTTCGTTTTACGATTCGATAAGATAGTTCAGCGTAGAGAAACTGTGAAGAAGGATGTATGTCCGATAAGCCGGAAAGCTATTCGATCTAGCATTATAGCCCGTTTTTAAGTGCAGAACGTAGTAGTCATGGGAGTGCGTGTGTATATGTTCTGTCTCTTACCAATACCTTCGTTTTACGATTCGATAAGATAGTTCAGCGTAGAGAAACTGTGAAGATGGATGTATGTCCGATAAGCCGGAAAGCTATTCGATGTAGCATTATAGCCCGTTTTTAAGTGCAGAACGTAGTAGTCTTAGTAGTGCGTGTGTATATGTTCTCTCTCTTACCAATACCTTCGTTTTACGATTCGATCAGATAGTTCAGCGTAGAGAAACTGTGAAGAAGGATGTATGTCCGATAAGCCGGAAAGCTATTCGATCTAGCATTATAGACCGTTTCTAAGTGCAGAACGTAGTAGTCTTAGGAGTGCGTGTGTATATGTTCTCTCTCTTACCAATACCTTCGTTTTACGATTCGATAAGATAGTTCAGCGTAGAGAAACTGTGAAGAAGGATGTATGTCCGATAAGCCGGAAAGCTATTCGATATAGCATTATAGCCCGTTTTTAATTGCAGAACGTAGTAGTCTTAGGAGTGCGTTTGTATATGTTCTCTCTCTTACCAATACCTTCGTTTTCGATTCGATAAGATAGTTCAGCGTAGAGAAACTGTGAAGAAGGATGTATGTCCGATAAGCCGAAAAGCTATTCGATCTAGCATTATAGCCCGTTTTTAAGTGCAGAACGTAGTAGTCTTAGGAGTGCGTGTGTATATGTTCTCTCTCTTACCAATACCTTCGTTTTACGATTCGATAAGATAGTTCAGCGTAGAGAAACTGTGAAGAAGGATGTATGTCCGATAAGCCGGAAAGCTATTCGATATAGGATCATAGCCCGTTTTTAAGTGCAGAACGTAGTAGTCTTAGGAGTGCGTGTGTATATGTTCTCTCTCTTACCAATACCTTCGTTTTACGATTCGATAAGATAGTTCAGCGTAGAGAAACTGTGAAAAAGGATGTATGTGCGATAAGCCAGAAAGCTATTCGATCTAGCATTATAGCCCGTTTTTAAGTGGAGAACGTAGTAGTCTTAGGAGTGCGTGTGTATATGTTCTCTCTCTTACCAATACCTTCGTTTTATGATTCGATGAGATAGTTCAGCGTAGAGAAACTGTGAAGAAGGATGTATGTCCGATAAGCCGGAAAGCTATTCGATCTAGGATTATAGCCCGGTTTTAAGTGCAGAACGTAGTAGTCTTAGGAGTGCGTGTGTATATGTTCTCTCTCTTACCAATACCTTCGTTTTACGATTCGATAAGATAGTTCAGCGTAGAGAAACTGTGAAGAAGAATGTATGTCCGATAAGCCGGAAAGCTATTCGATCTAGCATTATAGCCCATTTTTAAGTGCAGAACGTAGTAGTCTTAGGAGTGCGTGTGTATATGTTTTCTCTCTTACCAATACCTTCGTTTTACGATTCGATAAGATAGTTCAGCGTAGAGAAACTGTGAAGAAGGATGTATGTCCGATAAGCCGGAAAGCTATTCGATCTAGCATTATAGCCTGTTTTTAAGTGCAGAACGTAGTAGTCTCAGGAGTGCGTGTGTATATGTTCTCTCTCTTACCAATACCTTCGTTTTACGATTCGATAAGATAGTTCAGCGTAGAGAAACTGTGTAGAAGGATGTATGTCCGATAAGCCGAAAAGCTATTCGATCTAGCATTATAGCCCGTTTTTAAGTGGAGAACGTTGTAGTCTTAGGAGTGCGTGTGTATATGTTCTCTCACTTACCAATACCTTCGTTTTGCGATTCGATAAGATAGTTCAGCGTAGAGAAACTGTGAAGCAGGATGTATGTCCGATAAGCCGGAAAGTTATTCGATCTAGGATTATAGCCCGTTTTTAAGTGCAGAACGTAGTAGTCTTAGGAGTGCGTGTGTATATGTTCTCTCTCTTACCAATACGTTCGTTTTACGATTCGATAAGATAGTTCAGCGTAGAGAAACTGTGAAGAAGGATTTATGTCCTATAAGCCGGAAAGCTATTCGATCTAGCATTATAGCCCGTTTTTAAGTGCAGAACGTAGTAGTCTTAGGAGTGCGTGTGTATATGTTCTCTCTATTACCAATACCTTCGTTTTACGATTCGATAAGATAGTTCAGCGTAGAGAAACTGTGAAGAAGGATGTATGTCCGATAAGTTGGAAAGCTATTCGATCTAGCATTATAGCCCGTTTTTAAGTGCAGAACGTAGTAGTCTCAGGAGTGCGTGTGTATATGTTCTCTCTCTTACCAATACCTTCATTTTACGATTCGATAAGATAGTTCAGTGTAGAGAAACTGTGTAGAAGGATGTATGTCCGATAGGCCGAAAAGCTATTCGATCTAGCATTATAGCCCGTTTTTAAGTGTAGAACGTAGTAGTCTTAGGAGTGCGTGTGTATATATTCTCTCTCTTACCAATACCTTCGTTTTACGATTCGATAAGGTAGTTCAGCATAGAGAAACTGTGAAGAAGGATGTATGTCCGATAAGCCGGAAAGCTATTCAATCTAGCATTATAGCCCGTTTTTAAATGTAGAACGTAGTAGTCTTAGGAGTGCGTGTGTATATGTTCTCTCTCTTACCAATACCTTCGTTTTACGATTCGATAAGGTAGTTCAGCATAGAGAAACTGTGAAGAAGGATGTATGTCCGATAAGCCGGAAAGCTATTCGATCTAGCATTATAGCCCGTTTTTAAGTGCAGAACGTAGTAGTCTTAGGAGTGCGTGTGTATATGTTCTCTCTCTTACCAATACCTTCGTTTTACGATTCGATAAGATAGTTCAGCGTAGAGAAACTGTGAAGAAGGATGTATGTCCGATAAGCCGGAAAGCTATTCGATCTAGCATTCTAGACCGTTTCTAAATGCAGAACGTAGTAGTCTTAGTAGTGCGTGTGTATATGTTCTCTCTCTTACCAATACCTTCTTTTTACGATTCGATAAGATAGTTCAGCGTAGAGAAACTGTGAAAAAGTATGTATGTCCGATAAGCCGGAAAGCTATTCGATCTAGCATTATAGCCCGTTTTTAAGTGCAGAACGTAGTAGTCTTAGGAGTGCGTGTGTATATGTTCTCTCTCTTACCAATACCTTCGTTTTACGATTCGATAAGATAGTTCAGCGTAGAGAAAGTGTGAAGAAGGATGTATGTCCGATAAGCCGGAAAGCTATTCGATCTAGCATTATAGCCCGTTTTTAAGTGCAAAACGAAGTAGTCTTAGGAGTGCGTGTGTATATGTTCTCTCTCTTACCAATACCTTCGTTTTACGATTCGATAAGATAGTTCAGCGTAGAGAAACTGTGAAGAAGGATGTATGTCCGATAAGCCGTAAAGCTATTCGATCTAGCATTATAGCCCGTTTTTAAGTGCAGAACGTAGTAGTCTAAGGAGTGCGTGTGTATATGTTCTCTCTCTTACCAATACCTTCGTTTTACGATTCGATAAGATAGTTCAGCGTAGAGAAACTGTGAAGAAGGATGTATGTAGGATAAGCCGGAAAGCTATTCGATCTAGCATTATATCCCGTTTTTAAGTGCAGAACGTAGTAGTCTCAGGAGTGCGTGTGTATATGTTCTCTCTCTTACCAATACCTTCGTTTTACGATTCGATAAGATAGTTCAGCGTAGAGAAACTGTGTAGAAGGATGTATGTCCGATAAGCCGGAAAGCTATTCGATCTAGCATTATAGCCCGTTTTTAAGTGCAGAACGTAGTAGTCTCAGGAGTGCGTGTGTATATGTTCTCTCTCTTACCAATACCTTCGTTTTACGATTCGATAAGATAGTTCAGCGTATAGAAACTGTGAAGGAGGATGTATGTCCGATAAGCTGGAAAGCTATTCGATCTAGCATTATAGCCCGTTTTTAAGTGCAGAACGTAGTAGTCTTAGGAGTGCGTGTGTATATGTTCTCTCTCTTACCAATACCTTCGTTTTACGATTCGATAAGATAGTTCAGCGTAGAGAAACTGTGAAGAAGGATTTATGTCCGATAAGCCGGAAAGCTATTCGATCTAGCATTATAGACCGTTTCTAAATGCAGAACGTAGTAGTCTTAGTAGTGCGTGTGTATATGTTCTCTCTCTCTTACCAATACCTTCGTTTTACGATTCGATAAGATAGTTCAGCGTAGAGAAACTGTGAAAAAGGATGTATGTCCGATAAGCCGGAAAGCTATTCGATCTAGCATTATAGCCCGTTTTTAAGTGCAAAACGAAGTAGTCTTAGGAGTGCGTGTGTATATGTTCTCTCTCTTACCAATACCTTCGTTTTACGATTTGATAACATAGTTCAGCATAGAGAAACTGTGAAGAAGGATGTATGTCCGATAAGCCGGAAAGCTATTCGATCTAGCATTATAGACCGTTTCTAAGTGCAGAACGTAGTAGTCTTAGGAGTGCGTGTGTATATGTTCTCACTCTTACCAATACCTTCGTTTTACGATTCGATAAGATAGTTCAGCGTAGAGAAACTGTGAAGAAGGATGTATGTCCGATAAGCCGGAAAGCTATTCGATCTAGCATTATAGCCCGTTTTTAAGTGCAGAACGTAGTAGTCTTAGGAGTGCGTGTGTATATGTTCTCTCACTTACCAATACCTTCGTTTTGCGATTCGATAAGATAGTTCAGTGTAGAGAAACTGTGAAGAAGGATGTATGTCCGATAAGCCGGAAAGTTATTCGATCTAGGATTATAGCCCGTTTTTAAGTGCAGAATGTAGTAGTCTTAGGAGTGCGTGTGAATATGTTTTCTCTCTTACCAATACGTTCGTTTTATGATTCGATAAGATAGTTCAGCGTAGAGAAACTGTGAAGAAGGATTTATGTCCTATAAGCCGGAAAGCTATTCGATCTAGCATTATAGCCCGTTTTTAAGTGGAGAACGTAGTAGTCTCAGGAGTGCGTGTGTATATGTTCTCTCTCTTACCAATACCTTCATTTTACGATTCGATAAGATAGTTCAGTGTAGAGAAACTGTGTAGAAGGATGTATGTCCGATAGGCCGAAAAGCTATTCGATCTAGCATTATAGCCCGTTTTTAGGTGTAGAACGTAGTAGTCTTAGGAGTGCGTGTGTATATATTCTCTCTCTTACCAATACCTTCGTTTTACGATTCGATAAGGTAGTTCAGCATAGAGAAACTGTGAAGAAGGATGTATGTCCGATAAGCCGGAAAGCTATTCAATCTAGCATTATAGCCCATTTTTAAATGTAGAACGTAGTAGTCTTAGGAGTGCGTGTGTATATGTTCTCTCTCTTACCAATACCTTCGTTTTACGATTCGATAAGATAGATCAGCATAGAGAAACTGTGAAGAAGGATGTATGTCCGATAAGCCGGAAAGCTATTCGATCTAGCATTATAGCCCGTTTTTAAGTGCAGAACGTAGTAGTCTTAGGAGTGCGTGTGTATATGTTCTCTCTCTTACCAATACCTTCGTTTTACGATTCGATAAGATAGTTCAGCGTAGAGAAACTGTGAAGAAGGATGTATGTCCGATAAGCCGGAAAGCTATTCGATCTAGCATTCTAGACCGTTTCTAAATGCAGAACGTAGTAGTCTTAGTAGTGCGTGTGTGTATGTTCTCTCTCTTACCAATACCTTCTTTTTACGATTCGATAAGATAGTTCAGCGTAGAGAAACTGTGAAAAAGGATGTATGTCCGATAAGCCGGAAAGCTATTCGATCTAGCATTATAGCCCGTTTTTAAGTGTAGAACGTAGTAGTCTTAGGAGTGCGTGTGTATATGTTCTCTCTCTTACCAATACTTTCGTTTTACGATTCGATAAGATAGTTCAGCGTAGAGAAACTGTGAAGAAGGATGTTTGTCCGATAAGCCGGAAAGCTATTCGATCTAGCATTATAGCCCATTTTTAAGTGCAGAACGTAGTAGTCTTAGGAGTGCGTGTGTATATGTTCTCTCTCTTACCAATACCTTCGTTTTACGATTCGATAAGATAGTTCAGCGTAGAGAAACTGTGAAGAAGGATGTATGTCCGATAAGCCGGAAAGCTATTCGATCTAGCATTATAGCCCGTTTTTAAGTGCAGATCGTAGTAGTCTCAGGAGTGCGTGTGTATATGTTCTCTCTCTTACCAATACCTTCGTTTTAGGATTCGATAAGATAGTTCAGCGTAGAGAAACTGTGAAGAAGGATGTATGTCCGATAAGCCGGAAAGCTATTCGATCTAGCATTATAGCCCGTTTTTAAGTGCAAAACGAAGTAGTCTTAGGAGTGCGTGTGTATATGTTCTCTCTCTTACCAATACCTTCGTTTTACGATTCGATAAGATAGTTCAGCGTAGAGAAACTGTGAAGAAGGATGTATGTCCGATAAGCCGGAAAGCTATTCGATCTAGCATTATAGCCCGTTTTTAAGTGCAGAACGTAGTAGTCTTAGGACTGCGTGTGTATATGTTCTCTCTCTTACCAATACCTTCGTTTTACGATTCGATAAGATAGTTCAGCGTAGAGAAACTGTGAAGAAGGATGTATGTCCGATAAGCCGGAAAGCTATTCGATCTAGCATTATAGCCCGTATTTAAGTGCAGATCGTAGTAGTCTCAGGAGTGCGTGTGTATATGTTCTCTCTCTTACCAATACCTTCGTTTTACGATTCGATAAGATAGTTCAGTGTAGAGAAACTGTGTAGAAGGATGTATGTCCGATAAGCCGGAAAGCTATTCGATCTAGCATTATAGCCCGTTTTTAAGTGCAGAACGTAGTAGTCTCAGGAGTGCGTGTGTATATGTTCTCTCTCTTACCAATACCTTCGTTTTACGATTCGATAAGATAGTTCAGCGTATAGAAACTGTGAAGAAGGATGTATGTCCGATAAGCTGGAAAGCTATTCGATCTAGCATTATAGCCCGTTTTTAAGTGCAGAATGTAGTAGTCTTAGGAGTGCGTGTGTATATGTTCTCTCTCTTACCAATACCTTCGTTTTACGATTCGATAAGATAGTTCAGCGTAGAGAAACTGTGAAAAAGGATGTATGTCCAATAAGCCGAAAAGCTATTCGATCTAGCATTATAGCCCGTTTTTAAGTGCAGAACGTAGTAGTCTCAGGAGTGCGTGTGTATATGTTCTCTCTCTTACCAATACCTTCGTTTTACGATTCGATAAGATAGTTCAGCATAGAGAAACTGTGAAAAAGGATGTATGTCCAATAAGCCGGAAAGCTATTCGATCTAGCATTATAGCCCGTTTTTAAGTGCAAAACGAAGTAGTCTTAGGAGTGTGTGTGTATATGTTCTCTCTCTTACCAATACCTTCGTTTTACGATTCGATAAGATAGTTCAGCATAGAGAAACTGTGAAGAAGGATGTATGTCCGATAAGCCGGAAAGCTATTCGATCTAGCATTATAGACCGTTTCTAAGTGCAGAACGTAGTAGTCTTAGGAGTGCGTGTGTATATGTTCTCTCTCTTACCAATACCTTCGTTTTACGATTCGATAAGATAGTTCAGCGTAGAGAAACTGTGAAGAAGGATGTATGTCCGATAAGCCGGAAAGCTATTCGATCTAGCATTATAGACCGTTTCTAAGTGCAGAACGTAGTAGTCTTAGGAGTGCGTGTGTATATGTTCTCTCTCTTACCAATACCTTCGTTTTACGATTCGATAAGATAGTTCAGCGTAGAGAAACTGTGAAGAAGGATGTATGTCCGATAAGCCGGAAAGCTATTCGACCTAGCATTATAGCCCGTTTTTAAGTATAGAACGTAGTAGTCTTAGGAGTGCGTGTGTATATGTTCTCTCTCTTACCAATACCTTCGTTTTACGATTCGATAAGATAGTTCAGTGTAGAGAAACTGTGAAGAAGGATGTATGTCCGATAAGCTGGAAAGCTATTCGATCTAGCATTATAGCCCGTTTTAAAGTGCAGAACGTAGTAGTCTCAGGAGTGCGTGTGTATATGTTCTCTCTCTTACCAATACCTTCGTTTTACGATTCGATAAGATCGTTCATTGTAGTGAAACTGTGTAGAAGGATGTATGTCCGATAAGCCGGAAAGCTATTCGATCTAGCATTATAGCCCGTTTTTAAGTGCAGAACGTAGTAGTCTTAGGAGTGCGTGTGTATATGTTCTCTCTCTTACCAATACCTTCGTTTTACGATTCGATAAGATACTTCAGCGTAGAGAAACTGTGAAGAAGGATGTATGTCCGATAAGCCGGAAAGCTATTCGATCTAGCATTATAGACCGTTTCTAAATGCAGAACGTAGTAGTCTTAGTAGTGCGTGTGTATATGTTCTCTCTCTTACCAATACCTTCGTTTTACGATTCGATATGATAGTTCAGCGTAGAGAAACTGTGAAGAATGATGTATGTCCGATAAGCCGGAAAGCTATTCGATCTAGCATTATAGCCCGTTTTTAAGTGCAGAACGTAGTAGTCTTAGGAGTGCGTGTGTATATGTTCTCTCTCTTACCAATACCTTCGTTTTACGATTCGATAAGATAGTTCAGCGTAGAGAAACTGTGAAAAAGGATGTATGTCCAATAAGCCGAAAAGCTATTCGATCTAGCATTATAGCCCGTTTTTAAGTGCAGAACGTAGTAGTCTCAGGAGTGCGTGTGTATATGTTCTCTCTCTTACCAATACCTTCGTTTTACGATTCGATAAGATAGTTCAGTGTAGAGAAACTGTGTAGAAGGATGTATGTCCGATAAGCCGAATAGCTATTCGATCTAGCAATATAGACCGTTTGTAAGTGCAGAACGTAGTAGTCTTAGTAGTGCGTGTGTATATGTTCTCTCTCTTATCAATACCTTCGTTTTACGATTCGATAAGATAGTTCAGCGTAGAGAAACTGTGAAAAAGGATGTATGTCCGATAAGCCGGAAAGCTATTCGATCTAGCATTATAGCCCGTTTTTAAGTGCAGAACGTAGTAGTCTTAGGAGTGCGTGTGTATATGTTCTCTCTCTTACCAATACCTTCGTTTTACGATTCGATAAGATAGTTCAGCGTAGAGAAACTGTGAAGAAGGATGTTTGTCCGATAAGCCGGAAAGCTATTCGATCTAGCATTATAGCCCATTTTTAAGTGCAGAACGTAGTAGTCTTAGGAGTGCGTGTGTATATGTTCTCTCTCTTACCAATACCTTCGTTTTACGATTCGATAAGATAGTTCAGCGTATAGAAACTGTGAAGATGGATGTATGTCCGATAAGCCGGAAAGCTATTCGATCTAGTATTGTAGCCCGTTTTTAAGTGCAGAACGTAGTAATCTTAGGAGTGCGTGTGTATATGTTCTCTCTCTTACCAATACCTTCGTTTTCGACTCGATAAGATAGTTCAGCGTAGAGAAACTGTGAAGAAGGATGTATGTCCGATAAGCCGGAAAGCTATTCGATCTAGCATTATAGCCCGTTTTTAAGTGCAGAACGTAGTAGTCTTAGGAGTGCGTGTGTATATGTTCTCTCTCTTACCAATACCTTCGTTTTACGATTCGATAAGATAGTTCAGTGTAGAGAAACTGTGAAGAAGGATGTATGTCCGATAAGCCGGAAAGCTATTCGATCTAGCATTATAGCCCGTTTTTAAGTGCAGAACGTAGTAGTCTCAGGAGTGCGTGTGTATATGTTCTCTCTCTTACCAATACCTTCGTTTTACGATTCGATAAGATAGTTCAGTGTAGAGAAACTGTGTAGAAGGATGTATGTCCGATAAGCCGGAAAGCTATTCGATCTAGCATTATAGCCCGTTTTCAAGTGGAGAACGTAGTAGTCTTAGGAGTGCGTGTGTGTATGTTCTCTCTCTTACCAATACCTTCGTTTTACGATTCGATAAGATAGTTCAGCATAGAGAAACTGTGAAGAAGGATGTACGTCCGATAAGCCGGAAAGCTATTCGATCTAGCATTATAGCCCGTTTTTAAGTGCAGAACGTAGTAGTCTTAGGAGTGCGTGTGTATATGTTCTCTCTCTTACCAATACCTTCGTTTTACGATTCGATAAGATAGTTCAGCGTAGAGAAACTGTGAAGAAGGATGTATGTCCGATAAGCCGGAAAGCTATTCGATCTAGCATTATAGCCCGTTTTTAAGTGCAGAACGTAGTAGTCTTAGGAGTGCTTGTGTATATGTTCTCTCTCTTACCAATACCTTCGTTTTACGATTCGATAAGATAGTTCAGCGTAGAGAAACTGTGAAGAAGGATGTATGTCCGATAAGCCGGAAAGCTATTCGATCTAGCATTATAGCCCGTTTTTAAGTGCAGAACGTAGTAGTCTTAGGAGTGCGTGTGTATATGTTCTCTCTCTTACCAATACCTTCGTTTTACGATTCGATAAGATAGTTCAGCGTAGAGAAACTGTGAAGAAGGATGTATGTCCGATAAGCCGGAAAGCTATTCGATCTTGCAATATAGCCCGTTTTTAAGTGCAGAACGTAGTAGTCTTAGGAGTGCGTGTGTATATGTTCTCTCTCTTACCAATACCTTCGTTTTACGATTCGATAAGATAGTTCAGCGTAGAGAAACTGTGTAGAAGGATGTATGTCCGATAAGCCGGAAAGCTATTCGATCTAGCATTATAGCCCGTTTTTAAGTGTAGAACGTAGTAGTCTTAGGAGTGCGTGTGTATATGTTCTCTCTCTTACCAATACCTTCGTTTTACGATTCGATAAGATAGTTCAGCGTAGAGAAACTGTGAAGAAGGATGTATGTCCGATAAGCCGGAAAGATATTCGATCTAGCAGTATAGACCGTTTCTAAGTGCAGAACATAGTAGTCTTAGGAGTGCGTGTGTATATGTTCTCTCTCTTACCAATACTTTCGTTTTACGATTCGATAAGATAGTTCAGCGTAGAGAAACTGTGAAAAAGGATGTATGTCCGATAAGCCGGAAAGCTATTCGATCTAGCATTATAGCCCGTTTTTAAGTGCAGAACGTAGTAGTCTTAGGAGTGCGTGTGTATATGTTCTCTCTCTTACCAATACCTTCGTTTTACGATTCGATAAGATAGTTCAGCGTAGAGAAACTGTGTAGAAGGATGTATGTCCGATAAGCCGGAAAGCTATTCGATCTAGCATTATAGCCCGTTTTTAAGTGTAGAACGTAGTAGTCTTAGGAGTGCGTGTGTATATGTTCTCTCTCTTACCAATACCTTCGTTTTACGATTCGATAAGATAGTTCAGCGTAGAGAAACTGTGAAGAAGGACGTATGTCCGATAAGCCGGAAAGCTATTCGATCTAGCATTATAGACCGTTTCTAAGTGCAGAACGTAGTAGTCTTAGGAGTGCGTGTGTATATGTTCTCTCTCTTACCAATACCTTCGTTTTACGATTCGATAAGATAGTTCAGCGTAGAGAAATTGTGAAAAAGGATGTATGTCCGATAAGCCGGAAAGCTATTCGATCTAGCATTATAGCCCGTTTTTAAGTGCAGAACGTAGTAGTCTTAGGAGTGTGTGTGTATAGGTTCTCTCTCTTACCAATACCTTCGTTTTACGATTCGATAAGATAGTTCAGCGTAGAGAAACTGTGAAGAAGGATGTATGTCCGATAAGCCGGAAAGCTATTCGATCTAGTATTATAGCCCGTTCTTAAGTGCAGAACGTAGTAGTCTTAGGAGTGCGTGTGTATATGTTCTCTCTCTTACCAATACCTTCGTTTTACGATTCGATAAGATAGTTCAGCGTAGAGAAACTGTGTAGAAGGATGTATGTCCGATAAGCCGGAAAGCTATTCGATCTAGCATTGTAGCCCGTTTTTAAGTGTAGAACGTAGTAGTCTTAGGAGTGCGTGTGTATATGTTCTCTCTCTTACCAATACCTTCGTTTTACGATTCGATAAGATAGTTCAGCGTAGAGAAACTGTGAAGAAGGATGTATGTCCGATAAGCCGGAAAGCTATTCGATCTAGCATTATAGACCGTTTCTAAGTGCAGAACGTAGTAGTCTTAGGAGTGCGTGTGTATATGTTCTCTCTCTTACCAATACCTTCGTTTTACTATTCGATAAGATAGTTCAGCGTAGAGAAACTGTGAAAAAGGATGTATGTCAGATAAGCCGGAAAGCTATTCGATCTAGCATTATAGCCCGTTTTTAAGTGCAGAACGTAGTAGTCTTAGGAGTGCGTGTGTATATGTTCTCTCTCTTACCAATACCTTCGTTTTACGATTCGATAAGATAGTTCAGCGTAGAGAAACTGTGTAGAAGGACGTATGTCCGATAAGCCGGAAAGCTATTCGATCTAGCATTATAGCCCGTTTTTAAGTGTAGAACGTAGTAGACTTAGGAGTGCGTGTGTATATGTTCTCTCTCTTACCAATACCTTCGTTTTACGATTCGATAAGATAGTTCAGCGTAGAGAAACTGTGAAGAAGGATGTATGTCCGATAAGCCGGAAAGCTATTCGATCTAGCATTATAGACCGTTTCTAAGTGCAGAACGTAGTAGTCTTAGGAGTGCGTGTGTATATGTTCTCTCTCTTACCAATACCTTCGTTTTACGATTTGATACGATAAATCAGCGTATAGAAACTGTGAAGATGGATGTATGTCCGATAAGCCGGAAAGCTATTCGATCTAGTATTGTAGCCCGTTTTTAAGTGCAGAACGTAGTAATCTTAGGAGTGCGTGTGTATATGTTCTCTCTCTTACCAATACCTTCGTTTTACGATTTGATATGATAGTTCAGCGTAGAGAAACTGTGAAGAAGGATGTATGTCCGATAAGCCGGAAAGCTATTCGATCTAGCATTATAGCCCGTTTTTAAGCGCAGAACGTAGTAGTCTTAGGAGTGCGTGTGTATATGTTCTCTCTCTTACCAATACCTTCGTTTTACGATTCGATAAGATAGTTCAGTGTAGAGAAACTGTGTAGAAGGATGTATGTCCGATAAGCCGAATAGCTATTCGATCTAGCAATATAGACCGTTTGTAAGTGCAGAACGTAGTAGTCTTAGTAGTGCGTGTGTATATGTTCTCTCTCTTATCAATACCTTCGTTTTACGATTCGATAAGATAGTTCAGCGTAGAGAAACTGTGAAAAAGGATGTATGTCCGATAAGCCGGAAAGCTATTCGATCTAGCATTATAGCCCGTTTTTAAGTGCAGAACGTAGTAGTCTTAGGAGTGCGCGTGTATATGTTCTCTCTCTTACCAATACCTTCGTTTTACGATTCGATAAGATAGTTCAGCGTAGAGAAACTGTGAAGAAGGATGTTTGTCCGATAAGCCGGAAAGCTATTCGATCTAGCATTATAGCCCGTTTTTAAGTGCAGAACGTAGTAGTCTTAGGAGTGCGTGTGTATATGTTCTCTCTCTTACTAATACCTTCGTTTTACGATTCGATAAGATAGTTCAGCGTATAGAAACTGTGAAGAAGGATGTATGTCCGATAAGCCGGAAAGCTATTCGATCTAGCATTATAGCCCGTTTTTAAGTGCAGAACGTAGTAGTCTCAGGAGTGTGTGTGTATATGTTCTCTCTCTTACCAATACCTTCGTTTTACGATTCGATAAGATAGTTCAGCGTAGAGAAACTGTGTAGAAGGATGTATGTCCGATAAGCCGGAAAGCTATTCGATCTAGCATTATAGCCCGTTTTTAAGTGCAAAACGAAGTAGTCTTTGGAGTGCGTGTGTATATGTTCTCTCTCTTACCAATACCTTCGTTTTACGATTCGATAAGATAGTTCTGCGTAGAGAAACTGTGAAGAAGGATGTATGTCCGATAAGCCGGAAAGCTATTCGATCTAGTATTGTAGCCCGTTTTTAAGTGCAGAACGTAGTAATCTTAGGAGTGCGTGTGTATATGTTCTCTCTCTTACCAATACCTTCGTTTTCGACTCGATAAGATAGTTCAGCGTAGAGAAACTGTGAAGAAGGATGTATGTCCGATAAGCCGGAAAGCTATTCGATCTAGCATTATAGCCCGTTTTTAAGTGTAGAACGTAGTAGTCTTAGGAGTGCGTGTGTATATGTTCTCTCTCTTACCAATACCTTCGTTTTACGATTCGATAAGATAGTTCTGCGTAGAGAAACTGTGAAGAAGGATGTATGTACGATAGGCCGGAAAGCTATTCGATATAGGATTATAGCCCGTTTTTAAGTGCAGAACGTAGTAGTCTTAGGAGTGCGTGTGTATATGTTCTCTCTCTTACCAATACCTTCGTTTTACGATTCGATAAGATAGTTCACTGTAGAGAAACTGTGTAGAAGGATGTATGTCCGATAAGCCGAAAAGCTATTCGATCTAGCATTATAGCCCGTTTTTAAGTGGAGAACGTAGTAGTCTTAGGAGTGCGTGTGTATATGTTCTCTCTCTTACCAATACCTTCGTTTTACGATTCGATAAGATAGTTCAGCATAGAGAAACTGTGAAGAAGGATGTATGTCCGATAAGCCGGAAAGCTATTCGATCTAGCATTATAGCCCGTTTTTAAGTGCAGAACGTAGTAGTCTTAGGAGTGCGTGTGTATATGTTCTGTCTCTTACCAATACCTTCGTTTTACGATTCGATAAGATAGTTCAGCGTAGAGAAACTGTGAAGAAGGATGTATGTCCGATAAGCCGGAACGCTATTCGATCTAGCATTATAGCCCGTTTTTAAGTGCAGAACGTAGTAGTCTTAGGAGTGCGTGTGTATATGTTCTCTCTCTTACCAATACCTTCGTTTTACGATTCGATAAGATAGTTCAGCGTAGAGAAACTGTGAAGAAGGATGTATGTCCGATAAGCCGGAAAGCTATTCGATCTAGCATTATAGCCCGTTTTTAAGTGCAGAACAGAGTAGTCTTAGGAGTGCGTGTGTATATGTTCTCTCTCTTACCAATACCTTCGTTTTACGATTCGATAAGATAGTTCAGCGTAGAGAAACTGTGAAGAAGGATGTATGTCCGATAAGCCGGAAAGCTATTCGATCTAGCATTATAGCCCGTTTTTAAGTGCAGAACGTAGTAGTCTTAGGAGTGCGTGTGTATATGTTCTCTCTCTTACCAATACCTTCGTTTTACGATTCGATAAGATAGTTCAGCGTAGAGAAACTGTGTAGAAGGATGTATGTCCGATAAGCCGGAAAGCTATTCGATCTAGCAATATAGCCCGTTTTTAACTGTAGAACGTAGTAGTCTTAGGAGTGCGTGTGTATATGTTCTCTCTCTTACCACTACCTTCGTTTTACGATTCGATAAGATAGTTCAGCGTAGAGAAACTGTGAAGAAGGATGTATGTCCGATAAGCCGGAAAGCTATTCGATCTAGCATTATAGACCGTTTCTAAGTGCAGAACATAGTAGTCTTAGGAGTGCGTGTGTATATGTTCTCTCTCTTACCAATACCTTCGTTTTACGATTCGATAAGATAGTTCAGCGTAGAGAAACTTTGAAAAAGGATGTATGTCCGATAAGCCGGAAAGCTATTCGATCTAGCATTATAGCCCGTTTTTAAGTGCAGAACGTAGTAGTCTTAGGAGTGCGTGTGTATATGTTCTCTCTCTTACCAATACCTTCGTTTTACGATTCGATAAGATAGTTCAGCGTAGAGAAACTGTGTAGAAGGATGTATGTCCGATAAGCCGGAAAGCTATTCGATCTAGCATTATAGCCCGTTTTTAAGTGTAGAACGTAGTAGTCTTAGGAGTGCGTGTGTATATGTTCTCTCTCTTACCAATACCTTCGTTTTACGATTCGATAAGATAGTTCAGCGTAGAGAAACTGTGAAGAAGGATGTATGTCCGATAAGCCGGAAAGCTATTCGATCTAGCATTATAGACCGTTTCTAAGTGCAGAACGTAGTAGTCTTAGGAGTGCGTGTGTATATGTTCTCTCTCTTACCAATACCTTCGTTTTACGATTCGATAAGATAGTTCAGCGTAGAGAAATTGTGAAAAAGGATGTATGTCCGATAAGCCGGAAAGCTATTCGATCTAGCATTATAGCCCGTTTTTAAGTGCAGAACGTAGTAGTCTTAGGAGTGTGTGTGTATATGTTCTCTCTCTTACCAATACCTTCGTTTTACGATTCGATAAGATAGTTCAGCGTAGAGAAACTGTGAAGAAGGATGTATGTCCGATAAGCCGGAAAGCTATTCGATCTAGTATTATAGCCCGTTTTTAAGTGCAGAACGTAGTAGTCTTAGGAGTGCGTGTGTATATGTTCTCTCTCTTACCAATACCTTCGTTTTACGATTCGATAAGATAGTTCAGCGTAGAGAAACTGTGTAGAAGGATGTATGTTGGTCGATAAGCCGGAAAGCTATTCGATCTAGCATTGTAGCCCGTTTTTAAGTGTAGAACGTAGTAGTCTTAGGAGTGCATGTGTATATGTTCTCTCTCTTACCAATACCTTCGTTTTACGATTCGATAAGATAGTTCAGCGTAGAGAAACTGTGAAGAAGGATGTATGTCCGATAAGCCGGAAAGCTATTCGATCTAGCATTATAGACTGTTTCTAAGTGCAGAACGTAGTAGTCTTAGGAGTGCGTGTGTATATGTTCTCTCTCTTACCAATACCTTCGTTTTACGATTCGATAAGATAGTTCAGCGTAGAGAAACTGTGAAAAAGGATGTATGTCAGATAAGCCGGAAAGCTATTCGATCTAGCATTATAGCCCGTTTTTAAGTGTAGAACGTAGTAGACTTAGGAGTGCGTGTGTATATGTTCTCTCTCTTACCAATACCTTCGTTTTCGACTCGATAAGATAGTTCAGTGTAGAGAAACTGTGAAGAAGGATGTATGTCCGATAAGCCGGAAAGCTATTCGATCTAGCATTATAGACCGTTTCTAAGTGCAGAACGTAGTAGTCTTAGGAGTGCGTGTGTATATGTTCTCTCTCTTACCAATACCTTCGTTTTACGATTCGATAAGATAGTTCAGCGTAGAGAAACTGTGTAGAAGGATGTATGTCCGATAAGCCGGAAAGCTATTCGATCTAGCATTATAGCCCGTTTTTAAGTGTAGAACGTAGTAGACTTAGGAGTGCGTGTGTATATGTTCTCTCTCTTACCAATACCTTCGTTTTACGATTCGATAAGATAGTTCAGCGTAGAGAAACTGTGAAGAAGGATGTATGTCCGATAAGCCGGAAAGCTATTCGATCTAGCATTATAGACCGTTTCTAAGTGCAGAACGTAGTAGTCTTAGGAGTGCGTGTGTATATGTTCTCTCTCTTACCAATACCTTCGTTTTACGATTTGATACGATAAATCAGCGTATAGAAACTGTGAAGATGGATGTATGTCCGATAAGCCGGAAAACTATTTGATCTAGTATTGTAGCCCGTTTTTAAGTGCAGAACGTAGTAATCTTAGGAGTGCGTGTGTATATGTTCTCTCTCTTACCAATACCTTCGTTTTCGACTCGATAAGATAGTTCAGTGTAGAGAAACTGTGAAGAAGGATGTATGTCCGATAAGCCGGAAAGCTATTCGATCTAGCATTATAGCCCGTTTTTAAGTGCAGAACGTAGTAGTCTTAGGAGTGCGTGTGTATATGTTCTCTCTCTTACCAATACCTTCGTTTTACGATTCGATAAGATAGTTCTGCGTAGAGAAACTGTGAAGAAGGATGTATGTACGATAGGCCGGAAAGCTATTCGATATAGGATTATAGCCCGTTTTTAAGTGCAGAACGTAGTAGTCTTAGGAGTGCGTGTGTATATGTTCTCTCTCTTACCAATACCTTCGTTTTACGATTCGATAAGATAGTTCAGCGTAGAGAAACTGTGAAGAAGGATGTATGTCCGATAAGCCGGAAAGCTATTCGATCTAGCATTATAGCCCGTTTTTAAGTGGAGAACGTAGTAGTCTTAGGAGTGCGTGTGTATAGGTTCTCTCTCTTACCAATACCTTCGTTTTACGATTCGATAAGATAGTTCAGCATAGAGAAACTGTGAAGAAGGATGTACGTCCGATAAGCCGGAAAGCTATTCGATCTAGCATTATAGCCCGTTTTTAAGTGCAGAACGTAGTAGTCTTAGGAGTGCGTGTGTATATGTTCTGTCTCTTACCAATACCTTCGTTTTACGATTCGATAAGATAGTTCAGCGTAGAGAAACTGTGAAGAAGGATGTATGTCCGATAAGCCGGAAAGCTATTCGATCTAGCATTATATCCCGTTTTTAAGTGCAGAACGTAGTAGTCTTAGGAGTGCGTGTGTATATGTTCTCTCTCTTACCAATACCTTCGTTTTACGATTCGATAAGATAGTTCAGCGTAGAGAAACTGTGAAGAAGGATGTATGTCCGATAAGCCGGAAAGCTATTCGATCTAGCATTATAGCCCGTTTTTAAGTGCAGAACGTAGTAGTCTTAGGAGTGCGTGTGTATATGTTCTCTCTCTTACCAATGCCTTCGTTTTACGATTCGATAAGATAGTTCAGCGTAGAGAAACTGTGAAGAAGGATGTATGTCCGATAAGCCGGAAAGCTATTCGATCTAGCATTATAGCCCGTTTTTAAGTGCAGAACGTAGTAGTCTTAGGAGTGCGTGTGTATATATTCTCTCTCTTACCAATACCTTCGTTTTACGATTCGATAAGATAGTTCAGTGTAGAGAAACTGTGTAGAAGGATGTGTGTCCGATAAGCCGGAAAGCTATTCGATCTAGCATTATAGCCCGTTTTTAAGTGTAGAACGTAGTAGTCTTAGGAGTGCGTGTGTATATGTTCTCTCTCTTACCAATACCTTCGTTTTACGATTCGATAAGATAGTTCAGCGTAGAGAAACTGTGAAGAAGGATGTATGTCCGATAAGCCGGAAAGCTATTCGATCTAGCATTATAGACCGTTTCTAAGTGCAGAACATAGTAGTCTTAGGAGTGCGTGTGTATATGTTCTCTCTCTTACCAATACCTTCGTTTTACGATTCGATAAGATAGTTCAGCGTAGAGAAACTGTGAAAAAGGATGTATGTCCGATAACCCGGAAAGCTATTCGATCTAGCATTATAGCCCGTTTTTAAGTGCAGAACGTAGTAGTCTTAGGAGTGCGTGTGTATATGTTCTCTCTCTTACCTATACCTTCGTTTTACAATTGGATAAGATAGTTCAGCGTAGAGAAACTGTGTAGAAGGATGTATGTCCGATAAGCCGGAAAGCTATTCGATCTAGCATTATAGCCCGTTTTTAAGTGTAGAACGTAGTAGTCTTAGGAGTGCGTGTGTATATGTTCTCTCTCTTACCAATAACTTCGTTTTACGATTCGATAAGATAGTTCAGCGTAGAGAAACTGTGAAGAAGGATGTATGTCCGATAAGCCGGAAAGCTATTCGATCTAGCATTATAGACCGTTTCTAAGTGCAGAACGTAGTAGTCTTAGGAGTGCGTGTGTATATGTTCTCTCTCTTACCAATACCTTCGTTTTACGATTCGATAATATAGTTCAGCGTAGAGAAATTGTGAAAAAGGATGTATGTCCGATAAGCCGGAAAGCTATTCGATCTAGCATTATAGCCCGTTTTTAAGTGCAGAACGTAGTAGTCTTAGGAGTGTGTGTGTATATGTTCTCTCTCTTACCAATACCTTCGTTTTACGATTCGATAAGATAGTTCAGCGTAGAGAAACTGTGAAGAAGGGTGTATGTCCGATAAGCCGGAAAGCTATTCGATCTAGCATTATAGACCGTTTCTAAGTGCAGAACGTAGTAGTCTTAGGAGTGCGTGTGTATATGTTCTCTCTCTTACCAATACCTTCGTTTTACGATTCGATAAGATAGTTCAGCGTAGAGAAACTGTGTAGAAGGATGTATGTCCGATAAGCCGGAAAGCTATTCGATCTAGCATTGTAGCCCGTTTTTAAGTGTAGAACGTAGTAGTCTTAGGAGTGCGTGTGTATATGTTCTCTCTCTTACCAATACCTTCGTTTTACGATTCGATAAGATAGTTCAGCGTAGAGAAACTGTGAAGAAGGATGTATGTCCGATAAGCCGGAAAGCTATTCGATCTAGCATTATAGACCGTTTCTAAGTGCAGAACGTAGTAGTCTTAGGAGTGCGTGTGTATATGTTCTCTCTCTTACCAATACCTTCGTTTTACGATTCGATAAGATAGTTCAGCGTAGAGAAACTGTGTAGAAGGTAGTGTACATTTTTCTCCTTAGGAACTCAGTCAGCACATCATCTACTACTACTCTTTGTGTTCCTTCTCAATCAGTCATCGCCTATAGCTCGGTAGATATTCGCAGAACCTCTGATATGATGTCGAGATGGAGTGCGTTACAAATACTAAAGAATTATCTAGTTGGGTTGTGTGAGGGAGTCGCAAATACCACGTACATACCACGATCCTTAGCCGAATCACTTTCAAAGTTCAGTGATTTTATCCCTAGGCTGCATCGTTGGCTGATAATACGTATTCCTACGATCACCACCACGGTGTTTGTCCAGAAAAAAAACACCTCATTCAGAGGCAATGTCGCACCTCGATTCGTAAATCGGGTATAGATTTTAACATGGATACTTGTGTGCACCTGTAGAACCATCACTGATTATGACAATAACATGTGCTAGTTGCTAGGATCGGTTTTTTCTTTAACATCTCGCCGATTACGTGTCTCTTTCTAGGACACAGTGGTAGGACTCGAAAGAAGAACTTACGACACACGTATGCCCATCGCTGATTTTCGACCACTATTAATTGGTATGGTAGGCAAGCAGTTATTGACAAAGTAATATACTTAGTAGTATTGGTGGGTGCGTGATATGTTCGCATTCGAGCATCAGGTTTATAAAGTATGTGTGTTTGAGGAAAGGAGATGACTGTGCCCTATGCAGGGAAGGTAAGATTTGACTTGGAGTACTGTGGTAACAATGGGGGGAGCGGGATCGTAACATTTAATTGTAAGTATAATGATAAACATATATGCGACCAGTTTTCCGGAATGAATCCGAGTTTGAAAAGTCCTTGGTGGTAGTGATTCATGTTTCCTGTTAATAGCAGCATATGTACGAATGTAGAGGCCTGTTGGATTGTAGGAATGTATATGAGTTAACTTTGCCCTTGTCTAGACGGCGAGATAGCGGACTAATACTTAGTATGTGTGGGGCGGCTTTCATGATCAAGTGAAACTTTGAGAAGATGGTACGATTGCGATGTTCTATTCCCACCCATGTGAATTGTTCAGTTAACTGTTTGTGCACATTTCACGTCTTTATTTAGTTGAGAGAAGGTCGAATGTGGTGTGTGGAAGATACTTTTCCCTGTTCTCTAGACATGGGAAGGACCTTAGTTGGCTTGTAAATTATATGGATGATTTGGAGTATGTTAGATTAGATGGTGGTGGGTGGTGGTTAGTGTTTAACGTCCCGTCGACAACGAGGTCATTAGAGACGGAGCGCAAGCTCGGGTTAGGGAAGGACTGGGAAGGAAATCGGCTGTGCCCTTTCAAAGGAATCATCCCGGCATTTGCCTGAAGCGATTTAGGGAAATCACGGAAAACCTAAATCAGGATGGCCGGAGACGGGATTGAACCGTCGTCCTTCCGAATGCGAGTCCAGTGTGCTAACCACTGCGCCACCTCGCTCGGTGTTAGATTAGAGAGATCAGTACTCACTGTTGGAAATATGATTTTTCATATGTTTGTTTCTAGTTACTCAGTGGTCTAGAGGACACTCCACGTAGCTAATGTCTCGTGTTTACAGAGAAATGATTTCGAGTCTATATGTCGGGAATTATGTTGCGTTAGCTATCGGGAGGCTACTGCTGTGTACTTGATATCTACATCTACATCTACATCTACATGACTACTCTGCAATTCACATTTAAGTGCTTGGCAGAGGGTTCATCGAACCACAATCATACTATCTCTCTACTATTCCACTCCCGAACAGCGAGCGGGAAAAACGAACACCTAAACCTTTCTGTTCGAGCTCTGATTTCTCTTATTTTATTTTGATGATCATTCCTACCTATGTAGGTTGGGCTCAACAAAATATTTTCGCATTTGGAAGAGAAAGTTGGTGACTGAAATTTCGTAAAAAGGTCTCGCCGCGACGAAAAACGTCTATGCTGTAATGACTTCCATTCCAACTCGTGTATCATATCTGCCACACTCTCTCCCCTATAACGTGATAATACAAAACGAGCTGCCCTTTTTTGCACCCTTTCGATGTCCTCCGTCAATCCCACCTGGTAAGGATCCCACACCGCACAGCAATATTCTAACAGAGGACGAACGAGTGTAGTGTAAGCTGTCTCTTTAGTGGAGTTGTTGCATCTTCTAAGTGTCTTGCCAATGAAACGCAACCTTTGGCTCGCCTTCCCGACAATATTATCTATGTGGTCCTTCCAACTGAAGTTGTTCGTAATTTTAACACCCAGGCACTTAGTTGAATTGACGGCCTTGAGAATTGTACTATTTATCGAGTAATCGAATTGCAACGGATTTCTTTTGGAACTCATGTGGATCATCTCACACTTTTCGTTATTTAGCGTCAACTGCCACGTGACACACCATACAGCAATCTTTTCTAAATCGCTTTGCAGCTGATACTGGTCTTCGGATGACCTTACTAGACGGTAAATTACAGCATCATCTGCGAACAGTCTAAGAGAACTGCTCAGATTGTCACCCAGGTCATTTATATAGATCAGGAACAGTAGAGGTCCCAGGACGCTTCCCTGGGGAACACCTGATATCACTTCAGTTTTACTCGATGATTTGCCGTCTATTACTACGAACTGCGACCTTCCTGACAGGAAATCACGAATCCAGTCGCACAACTGAGACGATACCCCATAGCTCCGCAGCTTGATTAGAAGTCGCTTGTGAGGAACGGTGTCAAAAGCTTTCCGGAAATCTAGAAATACGGAATCAACTTGGGATCCCCTGTCGATAGCGGCCATTACTTCGAAAAGTATAGCGAAAATGGTATAATATTATAGAGAAAATACGTGTGTTCTTGTGATCCCCGAGTATGGAGATGTGCATAGAAAAGCGAGCAGGCAAGGAAGCAGAGACAGTGACACGTTTGTGTCGAGGGGAAACGATCGCGAATTTGTAGAACAGTTATAAGAGTGACTTCAGTTCGTTGATGTAAAAGGGGTGATTTTGTATAATGGGAGATGTGAACTTTATGTTTACTAGATCGAGAAGGTATTCCGTGATATATTGCTGGGATTGTGATCGGTTTCACGCTCCAATATTCTTGCGAGTCTGGTATGTATTTGATGATCTGTAGACGAAATTTTTTCAGGTGCTCTACAGATATAAAAGATAACTGCACTGTTCGTCTAAAATGTGTATATATCTTACTGTAAAGTTATTCTGGCTTACACTGTGTATATATTGCATTGCAAAGATAGTATAGTTGATGTTATGGCATGACTAGAGAGGATAACTGTGTGTCCTATCGTGAGGGACGTATAGATTGAGCAGGTTGATAACCATGAGGGAATGAGTGAGAATTTTTTGGTGGAAAATTATATTCGATATAAATACTGAAGTGCTGTCGTCAAGAGGAGAGATTACATGTACATTGATTGGTGTCAGACTGTAGCAGGAATAGTAATATTTAATTGTAGTTACAGTTTGTAATATACTTGTGAGTCTGGTATGTATTTGATACTGGGGAGAGAATTTTGCGGGTTTAAATGCGAATGCAGTTTAGCTTTCTGTGTACTATAATGGCTGAAAGCACCAAAAAGAATAGATGGATCGTGCTTCGATACCGGCTGCATAAGTAATTGGGCATGTAAATTCGATAAGAGCAAATCAGAATGCTCGATCGTTTGTGCTGGGATACAGGGGTCTGTACACAGCGGAGGGAATGTTTGCGTATGTTGAAATATGGATAGGAAAGACGTTAAGAGCGCTGGGGTGAGTGCATTCGATGTTATTTTCGTAAGGAGGTTCTGTTAGAGTAGGAATTTCCGTGCATACAACCTGGGACATATAGAAAGCTAGCGTTAACTATTTATGGGAGAATATGCAATTCCGGAGAGCTCGAGTTGGCTATTATTCTTTTTTACGAAGCAATGTGACGTAAGAATAAGATTGGGAGCGTTGTTACATGGCGCTGACCGGAGTGACCGAGCGGTTCTAGGCGCTACAGTCTGGAACCGCGAGGCCGCTACGGTCGCAGGTTCGAAACCTGCCTCGGGCATGGATGTGTGTGATGTCCATAGGTTAGTTAGGCTTAAGTAGTTCTAAGTTCTAGGGGACTGGTGACCTCAGAAGTTGAGTCCCATAGTGTTCAGAGCCATTTGAACCATTTTTTTTTGTTACATGGCGAGCCGCCACACGGACGTCTCGCCGAGAGACGCGGCGTGAGCCATACTGGGGTGGGCAAGCACAGCTGAACACGTCACACGTATGTTGCGTTAGATGGAAGCGTGCTGCGCTACTCTGCTATCCACGGTAAAGAACATTTCTGGCCTGAGTATGGGCTGCACCTTGGAATTCTGCGACGTCGGTGTAATGGGGACTGTATAGAGCAGACTTTCACCTGTGTTTGGCGGCCGCGGCTTGGGTCTGTGACGGAGCGCACTCAAAACGGACGTCTGTGTGTGCTTTGACAGCTGACGGCCGCGTCGACCGCAAATGCGCGCGAACGAGATTCTAGCGTTTGTGCTCCGTAAATATGTATTCGCTCCCGCCCGACTGCGTCATCGTAGGCGTCTAGGTGAACACGTATTTGGATAGGAATTTATCAGAAATGAAGTACGAATGAGATGCCGCTGCTTGCAGGACACGGCCGGGTGCCTGTGCGTGGTGTGACAGCTGACGGCCGCGCCACGTCGTTGGGCTTGCCTATGTGCTCTGCTGGACAGGGGTCGGCGGAGGGTGCTTGCGAGCGTTGATTGAATTATTTTGTGAACAGGTGTGTAGGCTGGGCTATGAGTTATTTGGACAGTTTACGAGTACTGAGTGTGTCTAGACACACCGCCGGCCGCGGTGGCCGAGCGGTTCTAGGTGCTACAGTCTGGCACCGCGCGACTGCTACGGTCGCAGATTCGAATCCTGCCTCGGGCATGGATCTGTGTGATGTCCTTAGGTTAGTTAGGTTTAAGTAGTTCAAAGTCTATGGCACCGGTGACCTCAGCAGTTAAGTTCCATAGTGCTCAGAGGCATTTGAGCCATTTTTCTAGACACACCTATGCTGAATTACGTAGGAGGAGTATGAACGTCCATAATTAAATTATTTGCGTAAATTAGGAGTTGTTTGCGTGTCTGCAGATTGTGTATTGTGAGCGCAAGCATAGGATGGAGAGTGTTTTGCCGCAGTGTGATAAATATATTCGATCTCTAAATAAACTGTTCGAAAGTAAACAGAGAGGACTCCTTCCTTACTCTCCCCAGCAGCCTAGCGTAGCCTCAGTAATTTTAGCATAATTCTCGCCCCTTAGACCACCATCTGGGATTAGGTCATAGGAGGGATGACAGTACGATCTGATGGCAGTAACGTGTACTATTTCAGTTGGACAGTAAACCTCGTGGTGGAGACACTGCCTGCAAAATAAACACTTGTGTTCAGATCTATTTTCCCGTCATTTCACCCCACCATCTCGGATGATATCAAGCACTGTGCATGTTAGTACACGTTAGTACATGTTAGTGCACGTCAGCCCGCCAACATGGGTCGGTAAGTGTGTGTGGTGCTGGGTTGAGGATCGTGGTTGAGAATTTAAGTATTTGATTCCAAGTCCAGGTGGGTGTGACATTGCTGAAAATTGATTCCAACTACTAGGTTCTATAAAGTTGAATCACATGACTAATGCAGTAGCCAATAGGAGTGCAGCATTCTAGGGGTGGAGGGTGCTAGTTCATGAATGAACACTGTGCTGATAGTGGGAAAATGTGTAACTTCTCATTTGATCATTGAATATTGAAATTATAAATTGACTTATTGAATATGATTAAAACTGAAATGGAGTTAAGTACTTAGGTAATTGATAGGTTAGATGCGCGATGTAGGTGTTACTTTAGTTAAAATATTTACAGAAGACTATGTGTGGAGCCAGTATAAAGCTGTGGGCTTCAGACTGTGATGTGAGCAGTCGCTCGCGGGCCACTGCTGTGGCGCCTGTCCGGTTATAACGTGTGTGCGCGAGAGATTAGAGGATCTTATGTCATCATGCGACTTCACGGCAGTGCCGTCTGGTGGCCACGATATGCACTAAGTCTGTTGGGCTCTGGAGCTCGCGGTGAACACAGTGGGTGCCGTCATCTTGAATACCGGTACTTACGTCATAATGTGACGTCAGCAGAACGCCCTCTGGTGGTACCCATATGACCTAAGCGACTAGGGCTCTGGAGCTCGTGGAGAGCACACATGCTTGAAATTGGTTAAATAATAAAGACAAGTACTTTTTCTTTGCTTAGTAGGGGTAATTGGGGTGGTGCATTATCCTGCTGGAATTTGAACTTCGCGCCTTTTTTCTGGGAGAGGGAGGCGTGAAACTTTCCGTCCAAAATTCAAAGTTCCTGCAAATATCCACCGTCTTGAATGAAGTCACGGCCGCCATCTTGGATGACGTCATCGCTGGCATCTTGGATAACGGTACTTTGGCGTAGAATGTAGGTTGTTCCAATACTTGTGAGCTGGCACCCTATGATGAAAAATGTAGCCGAACATTGAGACCAGCCACAGCTCTGGGCCGTTCAATTAAGCTGAGTGTTGAGTGTAACAAATATATATATATATTTCTGTGCCATAGCGAGTGGGGCTTCAAGCCAAACTATTCGATGTACATTGCGTACTGCGCAGTACCATTGTAATATGGGGGCTCATTCTGGATTGTCTTAACTGTACAGGTTTGGTAGGCAGTGCAGGATTGCATTTGCAAGTGAAGAAGACTGGGAGAAACGCGTTGCCGATCGCCGAGCGATATGCTGAGTCCGATATCGACCACCAAAACAGGAGTTGAAGCCCTGCTAGCCGCCAAACAACGACGCGCCGAACTTGCTACCACACTCCGGAGCAGAAACTTTGCTAAGGTATGGTAGGCACTATTCATGCCATTAGAAACGTGACTAATTGGATGACCAGTCGTATGCACCTTAAACTGAGAACGCAAGTTTGGAGGCTGCAAGTTCATATTGATAAACTTGTTTTCTTTTCGGACGGTTTTACTAAAAATTTTGCATAACTGATAGCGGACCTAATTTCTTTTTGCAACTTTGATGTGAGATCGTCTTGCAGCTCTGCATGATATATTAAAAAATCCTTTGTTTTTCAAAATAATTTTTCAGTTTTGAATAGGCAGAACTTAGTCCATAAAATCAAAAATTTGGAATGTAATCAAGATACCAAGATTGTTTCGTTTGATATTAAGAATTTATATACGAATGTACCTGTGCTCACGTCCTTAGTTATTGTGGAAAAAAATTTACGGTTTTTTAAAAAAGACATTATTGACGAGCAAATCACCGATGTCATGAATTTACTACATATCGCTTTGAAATATAATTATTTCGAATTTAATGGACAGTGTAAGACGTCGTGGTCTCCTGACCTTCATCGCTTACATATTCCGCCCTCACAATCATATTCCGCACATCAAGACGCTACATTCGATCCCATACAGGAGAAGATGAAGTCAATATTGTATGAATTCATGTAAACGATATGCAAATAACTAGTAAATCGCAAATGTGCACCGAGATTGAAATACTCGAGGCTGGCGTACACACACACATTCCAGACACGACGGTTGCAGGGGCTTTTAGTTGGGGAGGTACAAACCGCACGCCGGGGCGCCGGTCCCTTCAGAGGATGAGACAACCTATCTATGTTGGCCGGCGACCCCATGTAGAGCAGACAGCATTTGCCCGAGTGAAAGGAAGATCGACCCCATTGAGTACGACTCAATATTGAGTCCTTGCGATTAAGCGTTGTTCACTGTAATGGCCGTCACACTTTTTGTGCGGTGTGAACGGACAGAGTTATCGTTAAACGCCTGCGAGCGAATTTTTGAATGTCATCGCGGTGGACTGGTTATCTAACCGGTTTACCAATCCAATAGTTAGACTAGGGGCGAATAGTAGTCCTTGACTTCATCAAGGCGCAGGGAGAGTTTGATTGGCGAAGGTCAATCCAGCTAGAACGAGAGCTGTCTTATTTGTCAGCAGCGAGTGGCGCAGACAGAAGTCATCGCAGCTTACGGTATTGTGCGCTACAGCTCTTGCAAGCCCCATATTTCCTCCACAACAATACACTTCACTGCATTTCACATGCGACAGCCTCGACCGTAACGAGCAACATTGTAACGGATAATTATTGAAGTTGAGTAGGTGCTGCTCTCAACCATTCTGCCGAGTCAATAACAATCTTAAACTTTGTATGGAAATTTCATTAGCGAATCCTATCCTTAAGAGTTAACTTCACATTCCGAAAAGAACCCGGGAATAACTTGTTCAGTTCATAATTAAAAGTGCCATTGTGATGTCTCAGAATTTTTGCTGAAAGTTTTTCAGGATTTCTCGTTAGAAAGTTAGGAGCGTCTGTCTGACATCTGTAGTATTGTGGAAATTGCATCTTGCAGGAGCCACAGGGTAAAGGGTACATCTCAGATTAATTTGTTGCACAGAATGACAGAATAGCACCCACACGCTCACAACAGTTATACCAATAACATGACTGACTCGCAATGGGCAATCCGTTAGCAAGTGTCTTAGCCGATATCTTCATAAATTGCTTAGAAGAAAATTTCTTCAAAATTTTTCAGTTTCAATATTAGGAATTTTATCTTACTGCTGATACGCTGATGACATTTTGATTATTTACAAAGGCTCTGAATCTGGTATTGACCATCTGTTTAAAATCTTCAATGAACTGCACAAAAAAATTACGTTCACATGTGGGCTCGAAAATGAACATCAGTTAAACTACTTGGATTTGACATTTACGATAATTGAGGATAGAATATGCTTTAACATTTTTCACAAAGAAACATACACGGACCAGATTGTACCAGCATCCTCAACACATCCTGACTCCCATTAAAAAGCCTTTTTTCACTCAGCCATCCACAGAGCTGTTTCCACACCACTGTCCTCCGAAAATCTTGCAACTGACTTAAATCTTTTAAAAACCATGGCAGTCAATAAGGAATGTAAGCCGACTATAGTAGATAAAATCTTCAAAAGTAAGACCAGAGTCAGAATTACTACTCTCAGCACTCCTGTTAATAATGCAGTTGACGAAAACAAAAAATATTTTTCCATTCCATGTATAGGCCAGTATCTTAAAAGATTCAGCGATTACTCACGAAGAAATATAGCTACAACGTAGCCTATTCTACTAACAACAGCTTGCATAGCAACCTTATACATAATTTAAAATCGAAACGGTCCCCCTCCCAGAGCTCAGGAATGTATAAAATCAGTTGTGACACATGTAAAGCCTGTTACATAGGCCAAACAGGTCGTGCTTTCTCTGCTAGATACAAGGAGCATCGTTTAGGAAAAATGGTTCTAACATTCATAACTTTGCCGACAACCCGTTGATCACAGGCCACAAAACTATGGAAATTCATAACATTGGAATTTTGCACTGTGAAAGAAAAGATTTTAGACTAAACATTTTGGAAGAGTTACAGATCTTCAAACATCTTTCTCTGAACGATGGCTTCATATTAAATGAACAACTGCAGTTGCATAATAAAAAAATTTAAAGGCTTAAAGCCATTACTTAAAGATGTTTGATTGCAGATTTTGTTAAACCTTCGTAAATTTTGCTACTAGATGGCTCGAGCTGTATCATATTCATGTCATCATTTGCTACAGCCCACTCATGCAGACGCTGTTACTCACTTGTGTCCTATACCACTATAGAGGCCTTAGTGGCATATTTGTATATTGTTGCAAAATTTTGACTGTACCTGTTATGTATTCAGGTGGAAAATGTTTTAATTGTGGTTTTAATGTTTTGACTAGACCGACGTCACTCAAATTTTCTTTTAACTACATGTGAGTATTTTTATGCAATTTAATTTGTAAAAATTAAGTGTTTGTTCTAATGCCTACCTGCTATTAATATACTTTCCTGTGATATTGTTAGGTAAGGTAACAGTTTCTTCTGAAGAAGGCGCCCTTAATTGGCGTTGAAAACTAGTTAAATCATTTTAAATTCTGTTTGTGACCGTTGGCTGGAAATTTGTGACATTGGGACAGTATGAGTTACAACAGCAAAATTAAACTGGTAAAAAGATTGTTTTAGGGTTCTGCTCAGACATGGCCAAATCAATGTAGTGAACAATTTAAATCATATGGTACATTTGAACAGATGTTTCTAAATAGGTATTGGAGCCAAGCAAAACAAAATAGATTACAAAATGATTTTTTGCATGGGTCAGTTTTCAGAGGAGGTAGGCAAACTATGAGAGAATTTTGTTCGAAGGAATTAAGAAAGTTGGTACATTTTGATAGGCTATTGGGAATTTTGACTAAGATTTCTACTCTAAGGAGAAGGTTACCCAAAAATGTACAGTGGCAACTGATACATTGTCCAACAGATTCTATAAACAATTTCTTAGATTTTATTTTGAGAATGGAGCAAACAATATGCTACAAGCCAACCTCAGGGGGTAATAATTCAGAGAATAATCAGAGGAATAATGGATTAGGTTAGTGTTGTTCAACATCCCGTCGACAACGAGGTCATTAGAGACGGAACGCAAGCTCGGGTTCGGGAAGGATGGGGAAGGAAATCAGCGTGCCCTTTCAAAAGAACCATCCCGACATTCGCCTGAAACGATTTAGGGAAATCACGGAAAACCTAAATCAGGATGGCTGGAGACGGGACTGAACCGTCGCCCTCCCGAATGCGAGTCCAGTGTGAGGAATAATGGAGAGAGAAGGAATAATGTGAGTTCAGGTAATAACCACCATAATTCAAGCAGGGACCGAAATCAAAATGGTAACTGGAGAGAAACCAGAGATAGAATTGAAAATAAAACTTAGAGGGATCGCAGGGAAAGATTTAATGATGATGCCAAGTACCAGAGACATGCATGGGGAAATGGAAACAGGAGTGATCAAAGGCCAATTCAAGAACAGAGAGTTGGGAGAGGAGTAATTAATGCAAGGGGACCACAGGGACAAACTTCTTTAATCTTAGATTAGATTAGATTAGATTAATACTTGTTCCATAGATCATGAATACGACACTTCGTAATGATGTGGAACGTGTCAGGTTAATGAAAGATGTCTGTACAAGATATTACATTACACAAAATATTGCATGACACTAATGCTTAAGTTAGTTATTTCCCCCCCCCCCCCCCCCTTAATTTATATCTAAAAATTCAGCCAATGAGTAGAAGGAGTTATTCTGATTACACGTTTTTTGAGCAACGAATACCTTTCTACTCAACGATGAATTACCCCAGAATATGATACCATACGAAAGCAGTGAATGAAAGTAGGCATAGTAAGCTAATTTACTGAGATTATTATCACCAAAATTTGCAATAACCCTAATAGCATATGTAGCCGAACTCAGACATTTCAGCAGACCATCAATGTGTTGCTTCCAGTTTAACCGCTCATCAATGGAAACACCTAAAAATTTTGAAAATTCTACCTTAGCTACAGACTTCTGGTCAAAGTCTATATTTATTACTGGAGTTGTGCCATTTACTGTACGGAACTGTAAATACTGTGTTTTATCAAAATTTAAAGAGAGTCCGTTTGCTGAGAACCACTTAATAATTTTTTGAAAAACATCATTTACAATTACATCACTTAGTTCTTGGTTTTTGGATGTTATTACTATACTTGTATCATCAACAAAAAGAAGTAACTTTGTATCTTCATCAATATGGAATGGTAAGTCATTAATGTATATCAAGAACAGTAAATCACCTAAGACTGAACCCTGTAGGACCCCGTGCTTGATAGCCCCCCAGTTTACGGATCAGCTGTTGTATTAACATTACATGAACCACTTATTTCAACTTTCTGCATTCTTCCAGTTAAGTATGAATTAAACCATTTGTGCACTGCCCCTCTCAAACCATAATGATTTAGCTTATCTAAAAGAATTCCATGATTTACACAGTCAAAGGCCTTTGAGAGATCACAAGAAATACCAATGGGTGATGTCTGGTTATTCAGAGCATTTAATATTTGGTCAGTGAAAGCGTATATAGCATTTTCTGTTGAAAAGCCTTTCTGAAAACCAAACTGACATTTTATTACTACTTTATTTTTACATATATGGGAGGCTACTCTTGAATACATTACTTTCTCAAAAATGTTTGATAGAGCTGTCAGAAGAGAGATTGGGCGATAGTTGTTGACATCCGACGTATCCCCCTTTTTATGCAATGGTTTTACAATGACATATTTCAGTCTATCGGGGAAAACACCCTGCTCCAAAGAGCTATTACATACGTGGCTGAGAATCCTATTAATCTGTGGGGAACAAGCTTTAAGTATCTTGCTGGAAATGCCATCAATTCCATAAGAGCTTTTACTTTTCAGTGAGTTTATTGTTTTACTGATTTCAGAGGAAGAGGTTCGTGGAAATACAGTTGTTTCAAACTGCATAGGTATGGCCTCTTCTATTAAAAGCCTTGCCTCTTCTAGTGAAGATCTAGATCCTACTTTCTCTACAACATTTAAAAAATGATTATTGAAAATATTTCCAATTTCAGATTGTTTGTTAGTACACTTGTCATTCAGTTTTATGGCACTAAAATCTTCCTGTGCTCTTGGTTGCCCTGTTTCCCTTTCAATAATATTCCAAATTGCTTTAATTTTATTATCAGAGTTACTGATCTCAGACATGATACACATGCTTCTGGACTTTTTAATAACTTTCCTTAGTACCGCACACAAAAAATACCAATGGGTGATGTCCGGTTATTCAGAGCATTTAATATTTGGTCAGTGAAAGCGTATATAGCATTTTCTGTTGAAAAGCCTTTCTGAAAACCAAACTGACATTTTCTTAGTACTTTATTTTTACATATATGGGAGGCTACTCTTGAATACATTACTTTCTCAAAAATTTTTGATAGAGCTGTCAGAAGAGAGATTGGGCGATAGTTGTTGACATCCGACGTATCCCCCTTTTTATGCAATGGTTTTACAATGACATATTTCAGTCTATCGGGGAAAACACCCTGCTCCAAAGAGCTATTACATACGTGGCTGAGAATCCTATTAATCTGTGGGGAACAAGCTTTAAGTATTTCGCTGTAAATGCCATCAATTCCGCAAGAGCTTTTACTTTTCAGTGATTTTATTATTTTACTGATTTCAGAGGGAGAGGTTCGTGGAAATACAGTTGTTTCAAACTGTACAGGTATGGCCTCTTCTATTAGAAGCCTTGCCTCTTCTAGTGAAGATCTAGATCCTACTTTCTCCACAACATTTAAAAAATGATTATTGAAAATATTTCCAATTTCAGATTGTTTGTTAGTACACTTGTCATTCAGTTTTATGGCACTAAAGTCTTCCTGTGCTCTTGGTTGCCCTGTTTCCCTTTCAATAATATTCCAAATTGCTTTAATTTTATTATCAGGGTTACTGATCTCAGACATGATACACATGCTTCTGGACTTTTTAATAACTTTTCTTAGTACCGCACAATAGTTTTTATAATATTGAACAATTTCGGGGTCAGTACTCCCTCTTGCTGTTAGATACAGTCCTCTTTTACGGTTGCAAGATATTCTTATTCCTTTAGTTAGCCAAGGTTTTTTATATGGTTTCTTGGAATTATGTTTCACTGTTTTCTTGGGAAAACAATCTGAGATTTGTTCCAAACAGTGTCGAATTTGGGGCAATAAACTATCCAGGAAACGGGACCTTGAGATGGGAAAATAATTGTGGGGGGAAATAATGGTGGATCTTTTAGTATTTTTAGGCAAAATAATGGGAGGTGTTTTAATGAAAGCAAAAGCAGTGGAACAAGGGAAGAGAAAGTATGGAATAAGAATTATAGGCAAGCTAACAGGGGGGTTTGCTGATCATGATAAAAAAACGAGTGAGGGAAGAAAGTATTTGTGGAATGGAGGCAATTATGGGTAATGATGAGATGATGGAACTTTCACCATTGGTAAGATGTATAAATTACGTGGAGGCTACAGTGCCTGACTCAGATGTTGTTGTAGATGGAGATATACAGGAAGGTATGTGCTTAAGCAGTGTGAATTTATTAAATAGTGAGCAGGCAGTAGATCCTGCATCAGATGTTGTCACTGGTAATGATGTTGATATGCGGCTGCAGAATGTGTTGTTAATGTATGTGGATGCACTCACTCCAGTAATGATAGGGAATGTACCAGTGAGCAGGCTACAGTTCCTATAACTAGTGAAGGAGCAGTAGTTGTGGGTGAAGTTTTTATTGTGCAGAATGGAGCTGCAGGTGTTGATACTGTGGTTGAAGCTGTGAGGGATTCTGTTGATTCAAGTAAGTTTATGTCTGTTGCTAATGGTATGAGTGAAGAAGCTGGTCAGACACATGTTTTCAAGGAAGCATGGGAGAATAAGGCAGAGTGTGATTTCGATTCTGATGATTGGATAGCCAGGGCAAAATGATTTCAGAAGTGGGCACCTGACGATTGGGAGATTAGCAAGCATGATTATGCCACACAAGTAAGCGATTTATGTAGGGAAAGTGAGGTGTTCAAACATGTTTACAAGGAAATAGTTAAAGGGGAAAAAGATGTTAAATCATTGGTTGAAGAATGTGTATTTATGATGGAAAAAGATGGTATAGGTGACAGTGATACTGTGAATAATGATACAATTAGCGAGGAAAGTGAGGATATTGATGAAATCCAAAATTTCATAGTATATAATGATGAACAACAGGTAGCCATACGTAAGGAGCTAAATATTGCATGGATGGAGAAAGATGAGTGTGATTATGATGTTGGTCGCTGGGTTAATTTTGCAAAGTTGCACCAGCAGTTGACACCAGAGGCTTGGGAGGTAGAAAAATATAGAGTTGCTAGAAAGCTAGGGGGATTGAGTATAGGAAACTCTGGAATTAAAGAGGCCTTTGATTTAATATTTTTTATGAGAATAAAGATATCGAATCTTTTACTGAAGAGGAGGTGTGCACAATGACTAAAGGTTGCATACATGAGATAGAGAAGGACTTGTTGGCTGGAACAGAACTGAAGCATAATTTTATTGAAAAGGTGCAGCCAATAATAACTATTGGTATGGCAGGGCACTGTGAAACTGTTTTTGGTGGATACTGGAAGTGTCTGGGGTAGCAGAGAGCTTTTATGATCATATTAAGAACAGGGAAACAGTGGAATTTCCAGTCACAGGAGTGAAAATTAAAAATGGTACAGGAACTTTCCGTAAGCCAGTGAGAAAGGAGGCAGTTCTAGATACAAACATTGGAGGTGAAGTATTTAGTCACTCATTTTTGGTGGTCCCAAATTTAAGCATGAATATGGTGTTGCGGATTGACTTCCTAAGTAAATATGAAGCATATGTAGATTGTAAGGACCAGATGGTGGAACTGACAACTGCTGAAGAAGAAAAAGGGATAAATTCAAAAATGCACTCAATGATGAAAAATTGGTAGCTAGTTTGCATGTAGCACAGTGCTTAATGCATGAGATGGAGGTTGAGAAAGAGATAAGGAGTAAAGTAAATGGTAAAAAGGGGATTTCTGAGGATGAAAGGGCAGAATTATATCAATTATTGATTAAAAACAAAAATGTCTTTAGTCAAATCAGCATCATGGAAATGCCGATGAATAAATGTATTTAGCGTAAGTGTAGTTAAAGTAGGGTAGGAATTGCTGCTGCATGAGATAATATAGGGACGTGTTCATTTCGATTTCTCTGCAATCATATGTAAAGTTTGTTTTGGTGTATCATTTCGTTTCTGAGGGGGCAGGTTGGGTTTGGTGCTACTTGCGACTCCATGCACTGCGTGGTAATTGTGAGTGTGCAAGCTGTGGGGGGAGATTAGAGCGGCAGAGCACATGCTACGGGGCCGTTGCGAGCGGCTAGCATTTACGGGGCTTTGAAAATGCTTGGCAGGGGCGCGTATGACCGTGTTTTCACGCTTGGAGGAATTTATATGACAGAGAAAAATTGATAAAAACAAAACGAAGAGTGGCACGGAGGTGTGAGGTGACACGCATGGGCAGAAAAATATGTAAAGCTAAATTATCTAGACGTACCACAAAAATATGTAATAGTGTAAAAGTTATTGTTGTCTTAAAAATTGCAAATTTACGAAGGTTCAAAAGCTGATATCTCGGCAATGCTTTGGACGATTAATATGAATAAAGTATTTACGGATGCTGCTAGTAGACGTATGGGAGTAATTAAGTATATATTTTTATTTGTTTATTTATCTTTAGTATCAAAAATCTGGGAAAAACAAAATCACGCCACAAGAACATTATTTGTGAAAAACGGTGGCAGATACAATAAATTGGATATAAGATTGTCATTTCCCGGAAAATTTCCATGTTTTTCAATGTATCATATGTGTTTTTGTGTTTAGTTTTTGAATATTCGTAATTTTTTGTCAAACATTGTTTTGAGTTAGCAGTCGTGTGGAGGGTGCATAGGGCGGCCATCTTTGAGGGGAGCTGAGTTTAAGCGACGCCAAGAGCCGGACGTGTCGGCCATCTGGGGATAGTATTGGGTCGGTAGCCACAATCGGGGAAAGATATGTATGTAGCGACGTTCGAAAACGATCAAGTTAAGCGCAATATAGTGGTTTAGGGCAGCAGACATCAGTGTATTTTGTCGAGTGCCTTGCTGCGAATATATACAAAGGAAGATCCTTTATCATTTAGCTACAATATAGCAGGTCAGCAGCTGGAAGCAGCTAATTCCATAAATTATCTGGGAGTAGGCATTAGGAGTGATTTAAAATGGAATGACCAAATAAAATGAATCGTCGGTAAAGAAGTTGCCAGGCTGAGATTCACTGGAGGAATCCTAAGGAAATGCAGTCAGAAAACAAAGGAAGTAGGTTAAAGTACACTTGTTTGCCCACTGCTTGAATACTGCTCACTGGTGTGGGATCCATATCAATAGGTTTGATAGAAAAGATAGAGAGGATCCAACGGAGAGCAGCGGGCTTCGTTCAGGATCATTTAGTAATCGCAAAAGCGTTATGGAGATGATAGATAAACTCCACTCTCCAGTGGAAGACGCTCAGTAGCTCGGTACGGGCGTTGGTTGAAGTTTCGAGAACATACCTTCACCGAGGGGTCAAGCAGTATATTGATCCCTCCTACGTATATCTCGCGAAGAGACCATGAGGATAAAATCAGAGAGATTAGAGCCCACACAGAGACATACCGACAGTCTTTCTTTCCACGAACAATACGAGATATACATTAATGACTTACCATTCAATATTGATGAAGATACAAAGTTAATTCCTTTTGCTGATGATACAAGTATAGTAATAACATCCAAAAACCAAGAACTAAGTGATGTAATTTTAAATGATGTTTTTCAAAAAATTATTAAGTGGTTCTCAGCAAACGGACTCTCTTTAAATTTTGATAAAACACAGCATATTCAGTTCCGTACAGTAAATGGCACAACTCCAGTAATAAATATAGACTTTGAACAGAAGTCTGTAACTAAGGTAGAATTTTCAAAAATTTTAGGTGTGTCCATTGATGAGAGGTTAAACTGGAAGCAACACATTGATGGTCTGCTGAAATGTCTGAGTTCAGCTACGTATGCTATTAGCATTATTGCAAGTTTTGGTGATAAGAATCTCAGTAAATTAGCTTACTATGCCTACTTTCATTCATTGCTTTCGTATGGCATCATATTCTGGGGTAATTCATCGTTGAGTAGAAAAGTATTCGTTGCTCAAAAAACGTGTAATCAGAATAATTGCTGGAGCCCACCCACGGTCATCCTGCAGACATCTATTTAAGGATCTAGGGATCCTCACAGTATATATATATTCACTTATGAAATTTGTTGTTAATAATCCAACCCAGTTCAAAAGTAATAGCAGTGTTCATAGCTATAACACCAGGAGAAAGGATGATCTTCACTATGCAGGGTTAAATCTGACTTTGGCACAGAAAGGGGTAAATTATGCTGCCACAAAAGTCTTTGGTCACCTTCCAAACAGCATCAAAAGCCTGACAGATAGTCAACCAACATTTAAAAATAAATTGAAAGAATTTCTAGATGACAACTCATTCTACTCATTGGCTGAATTTTTAGATATGAATTAAGGGAGGGAAAAAAACTAACTTAAACATTAGTGTCATGCAATATTTTGTGTAGTGTAATATCGTGTACAGACATCTTTCATTACCCTGACACGTTTCACATCATTACGAAGTGTCGTATTCATGATCCATGGAACAAGTATTAATCTAATCTAATGTAATTTAATCTAGACTGGAATAGAAGGGAGAACCGATAGACGTACTCGTGGTACCCTCCGCCACAAACCATTGGGTGGCTTGCGGACTATTGAATGTGGATGTAGATGTAGATCGCAACATATGAATTTTATAGTTAAGTGTTGTAGCATCACCTTACGTAAAAGACCGTCAGACTGCATTTTATTTGTTTAGACAATATATTGAAGACTATTTGTGGAAAAATAGAAATGAACTACTTATTCAAATCATAAATCAACGTGAGTGACTCGATATTTTTAAATTTCACCTCAACACCGGACTGCATTGCTTTATATATTTTATTTCAGCTTGAAAACTGAGTTTACATCAGGTGTGAGCTGGCACCCTATGACGAAAAATGTAGCCAAACATTGAGACCAGCTACATCTCTGGGCTGCTCAATTAAGCTGAGTGTTGAGTGTAACAAATATATATATATATATATATATATATATATATATATATATATATATATATATATATATATATATATTCGTGCCGTAGCACGTAGGTACTCGAGCTGTTCAATCTACAGTGCGTAGTGCCCAGTGCCGTCGTATTTAGGAAAGACATTCTTTTGCTTTCGGCAGTGTTCCAAACAGGCCACGAAGTGTATGGAAGAAGACACGTGAAGAAACATTTCTTCAGATGAGCTATATCCTATGAAGTCGACATATAAATGTGCTTCAAAACTCGGTATACTGAGGACAGCAAAGTGAGATCTTAAGGTCAGACCTTTTCGACGGACGTTAGTAGACGAGATATCGGGTGCAGGCCGCAATGAGCGCGTTTTAGTATGCCATGCTTCATTAATTCGATTTCCAGATCAGTGAATTGTGCCAAGGTAATTTTTTTAGATGAATGTGTCATTTGTCGCAGCTCAAGTGCTAGAAATATTGTCGTTTGAGCCAAAGAGAATCATCATTACACGGTCGAGTTAGAAAGGAACCCGCCTCACATAACATCACAACATCTGTTTGAACCATACATTTTTAAGGAATTGTGTATGGTGGAAATTATTTATATATGCAACAAACACGGTTAATACCTCAGCTCGATGATAGGGGTCTTGCAGAATGCATATGGTCGCAGCAAGACGGAGGGCCTCCTTACTGCACTTCTACATTGCACAAGTTCTTAAATGAGCACTTTCGAGGATGGTGGCTGGGTCGTGGTTCATTAACAACACCAGCTTCCTTCAAATGGTTACCAAGAAGTTTTGACCTCACTACACCAGACAACTCACTAAGGGGACTCATTACGCTGCATATATCTGCACATCATTGTGCTACAAACAAAAAATTGCGCAATGCTGTTTAGGATGCATTTTACACTGCAACACTGAATATTTTGAAAAATATGTCAAGAAGAACATGGAGCGATTTTCAGATTTACAGCACGATGGGTAACATAATAAAATATTGGACTCCTAATATGTAAGTAAATACTTGTGCTAAAACAAATCAAATCAATTAGCATTCGATACTAGGGGTATGTGGACTTCTCGCCCACCTTGTAGATACTTCCTCATCTTCTAAAAGTATGAGGTTACTGTTAACATTGTCTGTGAGGTCAATAGTAAGGGACCCAACACACTTACCTACAGTCTGACCATGTCTACGTCTGTCGATGAGTCTCTGTCCAAGATAACTTGCAGCGTCCTCCCTACCAATAAGTCCTAAATCCAGACGCAAAGTTCACTTTTGAGGGGGAGTAGTGTGGCATTTCAGGCAAATTATTAGTTTAGTATTTGTTCTGACTCTGTAGAATTTTATGTTTGAAAAGGTTTTTAAATTTTGTGTAAAGCGCCAGTAGGAGTGTTTTATTTTTTAAATAACTGGTTGCACAAGCATTTGTATGCTAGATATCAATATGGTCACAACCTTAGCTGTCAAACTGAGAAATTTTCTGCTAGCAATTCGTTTCTAATTTGCCGCTGTTCTTACGAAATATGGAGTTGAAAGATTTTTTTGTGTGTGTATTATCTAGCCCCGTATCATTTTCCTTCATGGGACTGTACACCCTCTTGTTCGTTTCTTTCTGTGTACTTACGTTTATACACGTGGTTTGTGGCCATAACAAGTTATTGCTGTGAGCAAGGGCGTACCCAGGATCTGAACGGGGGGGGGGGGGGGGGGGGGGGGGGGGGCAGGTCATATTAGTCTCTGGAAACAAGGACTCGAGACAACATACAGCACTTCTTATTAAATAAAACAGTAAACCAGTGAAAAACTGCTTTTAATAAACATTTTAAATACAAGAATGCACTTGTACAATCCGAGAAAACATGCAGCATTTCTTATTAAATAAAACAATAAACTAGTGAAAAACTGCGAATATCTTCTGGGGGGGGGGGGGGGGGAGGGGGCAGCTGCCTCCCCCTGCCCCTCGGTGGGTACGCCCATGGCTGTGAGGAAGTTATTAGTTTTGCTAACAGTGGTAGCATTATAAGAATAAAATGCCTAGGAAAAGTAACAGACTATTCAATTTCTTGTTCATTGGGAAAAGTATGAAAACGGTGAAGAAACAAATTTATCATTCGTTGTGTCACCAGTGCCCCCAGCACTGCCTCAACAGGCCTACTGCTACATACAAAGAAAGTTCATCCCTAAAGAAACTGAACGCTGTATACAGTAAATATACTGGCTGGTTATACACTTTCCCTATTTAACACATTATAACACAGAAACTAAATACCATACGAGGACCAAACTTAGTAGAATTAGTACCAAGGAGATGGGGAAGAGAAATAGCGCAGAATCAATTCAATTGAAACACTTTTAATATGTTGCTACAGTACGGCATACCATTAATATCGGTACTATTACTGCTACAAAAGCGGGTCAATATGACGCCCATCAGTGTCCAGAAGAGTATGAAACTGCAGAATTGCATTGTGCACAGCAGAACAAAGCATGCCCGTAGGCATGCTGTCTACCTCTCTCGATATGAAGCGCTTCAGATCAGCACACGAGTGAATGTTACCCTAGTAAACCCTTTCCTTCAGTTAGCCCCACACCCAAAAACGACAGGGAGTTAGATCGGGTGATCACGCCGACCAAGCATTTGGAAACGATCAGCTGATAATTCGACCGTTTCCAGATGTATTTCGGAGAAGCAGGTGAACTCCACAGGCTATGAACACTGTCGGGCTCAATGCGTCTCCTGTAGGGCGGGTATGACATGGTGGCAAAGCATTTCGCATTAACACTGGCAAGTCGCACTGCACGTCTTTGGTCCTTCAGCGCCAACCTGTTCAAAAAAGGATGGGCCAATGATGAATGCAGTCGCGAAGCTACACCATACGGTGACACGTTTACTATACAGAGGAACTTCATGTACAGTGACTGGAGGTGAGGGTCCAAACTCTCAACAATTCTGTGTGTTCACCTCACCTGTCAGTTCGTCCGTAGGATGGTCCAGGGTCAGCCTCGTCAACTTCAGTCATCGCAAGATAGTGGCCAGTGAAGTCAACACATCGTTTGCGTTTTGTGGTGCAAGCTGCTGTACGATATGGATCTTGTACGGATACCATTTGACAATGATTTGAAGCACCTTCTGTACAGTGGATATCAGGATGTTCAACTGTCCTGACAGAGCAAGCGCACTGCCTGACGGTTGGAAATTGCATGCAGCGTTGCCTGCCGTAGCAAGAGCGATTTCATTGACCTTCTGTGGTGCAGTTGGTCGTCAGCCTCCTCTCAGATCGACGCCCTGTTCTCCAGTTGATTCCAACTTCTTCATCATGCTCCGCACAGAAGGTGGAGGAAAAGGACCTTTCCATAATGCTTTCAGTAGTCGATACTCTCGAAGTGCAGCTGCAACATAAGTGTTTTTTGATAAAAGAGCTTCCCCAATAATGCCGTGCTCCTTTAGTCCCAGCTCGTGTTGACACATCAACGAGTGCACTATAACTGGTCAGGTGTGTGAGACTGAATCACAATGACTGATCACGGCAACAGGTGGCCATAGTTGGAACCAGATGGTGCGCTGTGACGCTAAATCGTGCACCCCGTACTCTGTACATTAATGCTACCATGTTTGGTGCTCATATAGTAAATAATTTCTGTGTTATAATATCTTAAATAGGGAAAGTTTACTTATAACCACCTCGTATATAACCACAGAACATCTAAAAATATAGCACACAATTAACGCCTTATTAAAACACCCAACATAGAATTTGCATACCTGACCTAACACAGTCTTCGAACACTGCTACACTCTAGAGTCTAGACAAACAAGACTAACAATATATTCAAATCCATGAATATACAAAATTATAGGCAGAGAATCTGATAAATCTTATACACATCACAATGGGTGGAATTTTAATATTAGATACCGAGAAAACAATAGAGATAGCGACTGTAACCCATCAATTTTCTTCCACCACTTGAGAACAGAACAACATACAGTGGACGATGTTGAATGGGTTGGCGAGGTATCATGCAGTGCACAAAAAGGACCATTAATGAGTATTCTTGCAAAAATCAAAATATATTCACACACACACGAAATTAACTTCAAGAAATTCTAAATGAACAGGTCGTTTTGAAACATAAACATTGTATAGAAATATAATTCAAATTATGCTTCAAAACAAGAGATGAGTAGAACGCCAAAATCTATAAATATATCTGAGATTATGTTACCACGAAATTAAAAGTAACCACTGGAAAACACGCATTTATGAAAACAACATCGGGAAATTGTCGCAAACCGTGCACACCACAATCCCTCTATCTTCAAGCATAGGTACAACATCCAGTTCATCTCTGAACACCTGTCTGGATCTTTTCTTAAGTGAATTGTTCTTTCTGGTAGGTGTATCCAGATTTGTTGATGGTTACCAAGAGAAAACATCACTGATCGCTTTCCTCTGACCTGGAAGTGTAGGGTCAGATGAGCACTGTGAAAGATTAATAGCAGGGAACGAAACCACTATAGCATTGAAGTGTATTTCCATCCCTTTGTTTAGAACATACAAGCATTCAGTCAACAAGAGACTCTCAATACCTTCGCTCTGAGTGCTAGTGGTAGTGTAGCCCCAAACATCCTGTGCATTTTCATCAGCACCAATGAACAATACTAAAATAAACTCCATCCGAACAAGCCTTGGGAGGCCCAACGGTACCGACCGGTCGCCGAGCCATCCTCAGATTCACAGGCATCACTGGATGCGGATATGGAGGGCATGTGGTCAGCACACCCCTCTCCCGGCCAGAGCCGCAAATTCTTAACCAAATAGCTCCTCAGTTTGGCTCGGTTGAGTGCACCCCGCTTGCCTACAGCGCTTGGCAGACTGGATACCAATGAATAATGAGAAAGAGAATTGTGTCATGAGTCTAATGCGAGCCTCTGTGTTACTTGTTCATAGGGGGTAAACTGAAGGTAGCTACAGTTCTGCTCACACAGTTTACGGCACAGGTTGTATGTGGCTGCTGCGGGGAGATGCGTGCACCATCCACAAATATGACCACTTCTCTTTTTACCGTCTCCCCAATGAGGGCACCGTCCTTGAGGAGGCGATAACGCTTTAGCACAGGATATATCCACATATACAACAAGGTGACAAAAGTCATGGATAGCGATATGCACACGTACAGATAGCAGTAGTATCGCGAACACAGTGTATAAAAGGGCAGTACCACAACAGAGTTGTCATTTGTACTCGTGTGATTCACGCGAAAAGTGCTCGGGTGTGATTATGGCTGCATGGCGAGAGTGAACGGACTTTGAACGCAAAATGGTAGTTGGAGCTGGATGCATGGGACAGTATACTTTAGAAATTGGTAGGGATTCCGTATTTCGACACCTACAGTGTCAAGAGCGTGCCGAGAATAACACATTTCAGCAGTTTCCTCACACCACAGACAAAGCAGTGGAGCCAACGGCCTTCACTTAACGACAAGGAGCAGTGGAATTTGCCTATAATTGTTAATCCTAAGAGACAAACAACACTGCATGAATACTCACAGAAATTAATGTGGGATGTACAACGAACGTATCCATTAGGGCAGTGTGGCGAAATTTTGACATTAATGGGCTATGGTAGCACACAAACGATGTGAGTGCTTTAGCCTGCAGCACCTCTTCTTCGCTCTTGACGATATTGGTTGGACGTTAGACATTTGGAAAGCTGTGGCCTGGTCACCAGAGTCCTAATTTCAGTTAGTAAGAGCTGATGGTAGGGTTCTAGGGTGGTGCAGAAGTCACAAAGCCATGGACTCAAGTTGTCAATAGGGCACTGTTCAAGCTCGTAGTGGCTCCATAATGGTGTGTGCTGTGTTTACATGGAATGGACTGTAATCGTCTGGTCCAATTTAACCGATCATTGACTGGAAATGGTTATGATTCGCTACACGGGGCTCATTTGCAGCCATTCATGCACTTCATGTGTCACCGGGCCACAATTATTCATAACTGGTTCGAAGAACGTTCTGGACAATTCTAGCGAATGGTTTGGCCACCCAGATTGCCTAACGTGACTTCCATCACACATTCACGGGATATAACCTGCACCAGCAACACTTTCGCAGTTATGGCCAGCTCTAGCGGCAGCATGGCTCAGTATTTCTGTAGGAGACATCCAATGACTTGTAGAGTCCATGCCATGTGTAGCTACTGTACTACACTGGGTGACGTTACAGTAAGATGTATCCCATGACTTTTGTCACCTCAGTGTAGTTTGATCCAATTTACACTGCACTGTAAAATTGCAGCCACCTTAACAGTAATGTTTTATGTTTTCTTTCCTCTCATTAAGTTGGGAATAACCCAATGGTCGAGGCACTGGTTCGATGGGCTTATTCAGTTTGTACACAGCTTGAACTAAAAACTAACATCGAGGCTCGGCAGAGCAATAAGAGTCCAAAGATAGTGTTAATCATGGTCGACGGACAGAGTACCACCTGTGAGGTGTTTGAGTGGAGGTCACGTGGGCGTCGGCGTCGGTAGCAGTCGTGCGAGGTGGCAGGTTCATGACCGGGATTTCCATCTCAGTCGAGGCGGAGTGATTGGCGGCAGGTCCACCTTGTAGTCAGTCAACCAGCAGGGGCGGACGATGCGTCGGCCGGCCCGAGAGCAGGCGTGTACAACGGCCTGCATCGTGGTGCAGGTGTGCCCGCCCCGAATGCAGATCGAGCCGGCCGTGGAGACGCGCGAATTTCTGATGGGGTACACTCGCGGGGGAGGGACAGGCTACGCATTACAGTCACATTTAACTGCCCGGTGGTGGGCGAGGGCGCGGTGTCTGTTAGGAGCACGAGCACACAGTCATCGAAGGTGACGATCGACACGTCGTCCACGCAGTGTGGTGGCACGTTGCAGCACAGGTTGAATGTGGGAGAGCGAGTCTCCACAGTCAGTTTAGTGGTGGCGAAACCTGCCCTTGGGGTGGACGTCGACGTGCTTGGAAAACCCGCGAATGGCGACGACGAATTGTGGTTTGGAGAAAACAGCGCCGTTGAATGAGACAAAGTGTTTTCAGGCTCCGCAACAGAAAAGTCGTCAGGAGGGTCCGACCGAGACGGCAGAGTGGCGTCGGAGTCTACGAAAGCAGGTTTGAGCCTGTGCAATGAAACAGTTTGAGGACCATCTTTAACCATAATGTCGAAGTTTGTCTCGCCCCGCCAGAGTACTTAAAGAGGCCGAGGTAGGGTGGTTGCAGGGGTTGTCTAACGGAATAATCTCTGAGCATAATGAGGGAGCAAGTGTCGAGTGCATTTGGCACGTAAGTGTCGGTGGGGAACGGCTGGTAGGCGGATGTAGCCGTGCACGTTTGAAGTGAGTGCGCATGTGACTGATGAACTCTGGGGAGGGGGGGGGGGGGGGGAAATCCTCGGGTGCCTGAGGCAGGATAAGTTCCCCTGGTGGGACTGGGTTCTCCCTGAAAATGAATTCAGAGATGGTTCCCTGTAACTCTGGTTTAAAGGTAGAATGGAGACTGAGCAACACCCGTGGAAGCGCATAAGACCAGAAGCAGTCGTGGCACCTGAGGGCAGTTTTGAGGGTTCAACTAACCCGTTGCTTTGTGGGTGGTAAGCTGTTGTACGATTTTTTTTAATGCCGCAGATGTTACATATAATGTGAGCACGGCAGATTCAGACTGCCGTCCTCAGTCGGTGGTGATGGTGGTTGGGCAACTCGACCTGGCAATAAATGAGGAGATGAATCCTTTGGCCACGGTTTCAGTGGTAATGTTGGGTAAAGGAACAGCTTCCACCCAGTGAGACATGTTGTCGGTTGTGGAGAGAATATATTTGTGGCCCTATGACGATAGTAGTGGACCGATAAAGTCGATATGTACATGACGAAATCTTACTTGCAGAATGTCGAACCTGCCTAATAGAGGGGACAATCGGCGGCCGATTTTGTTGCGTTGACAGGTGAAGCAGCTGTGTGCCCAGATCTGACAGTCCCGTTTAATATTTTTACAAACGAAACGCTCAGATACGAGCCGTGTGGTGGCGCGGAAGCCTGGGTGAGTGAGGTTGTGCGGCGCGGAAGCCTGGGTGAGTGAGGTTGTGCAAGACATCGAAGGCTTGCCGGCGCAATGTGGGCGGGAGCAATGGCCACAGGGTGCCGGTAGAAGAATCACACCACACCTCGTCCAAAACGCCGGGGAACTTGGCTTTGGTAAACACAAGATCCATGAGGAGAGCTCGAGATTCCTCGTCAGAGGCCTGGAGAGAGGCCAGGTTGCATAAGTCGATGATGGGTGAGACAGTATTGATCCACAAGAAAAAATCTGCGGGGATGTTCTCTGTGCCTTTGATGTAGCGAACGTCTGTTGTGAATTGAGAGACTAAATCAAAGTGGTGGAAACGTCGACGGGGTGGGTCCTCAGGAGGGTTGCAGAAAGCGTCCACTATTGGTTTGTGATCAGTAAGTATGAAGAAAGAATGGCCCTCGACATCGGGGCGAAAGTGTTTGACTGTTTCATAGACAGCCAGACGTTCCCTATTAAAAGCGGAATATTTCTTCTAAGCTGTAGACAGTTTTTTAGAGAAGAAATGAAGGGGAGAAACTGTGTCGCTCTTGCGTTGCTTTAGTACTGCCCACGCCGCGATGCCACTGGCGTCCATAGTGACGAACAACTCGGCCGACGGGTCGGGATGGGCGAGTGCCACGGCGTGAGCTAAGGAAGTTTTTAGAGCCTCGAAGGCCTCCAGCATAATTTCAGTCCAGCGAACTGGTTTAAGGCCTGAAGTCTGTTTGCCCGACAGCGAGTCTGTCAGCAGGGCCTGAACAGCGGCGGCAGAAGGCAGATGCTGATGGTAGTAGTTTATTGTACCCGAGAAACGTCAGAGTTCTTTGTAAGTAGCCGGAGGCGGCAGTGACGTGACGACCTGCACGCTGGATTTGGGAGTCTGTATTCCGTCTGTGGAGGTGCTATAACCCAAAAATGTGACAGAATGCTGGCGCAATTGGAATTTGTCCTTGTTGATCTTGTCACCATTGGACTTCAAAGTCTGGAGGACCTTGGATAAATGACTTTCGTGTTCCTCAGCCGAGTTACTGAAAATGAGTATGTCATCGAGATATGCAAAGCAAAACTCGAACTGTCGTAAGATTGAGTCGATGAAACGTTGCCACGTTTTTGCCGCGTTTATCAGGCCTAACGGCATGTAGAGGTATTGGAACAAACTGAGCGGCGTGATAAGAGCTGTCTTTGGAGTGTCTTCCGGTGCGACAGGAATCTGGTGATAGGCACGTTTACAGTCAATAACACTGAATATTGTGGCACCCGATAACATATAAGTGAAATCATTTATGTTCGGCTCTGGGTAATTGTCCGTGACGGTACGAGCGTTTAAGCGTCTGTAGTCGCTGCAAATTCGGAAAGAACTGTCATATTTGGTGATGAGTGAACTGGTGAAGACCAGTTGGTGTCAGACGGTTGCAGGATACCTGCCTCCAAAAGTTCGTTAATTTGCTACGAGGTTGCGCACAACTTAATGGGCTTGAGGCGCCTAACCTTGTGTCTAATAGGAGTGGTAACTATCTTCTGTGTCGTTCTGTCAGTGACAGAAGAAACTGAGAACTGCACACGAGACTGAGCAACATCCTGACGTGTAGTTTTTGGACGAGTGGGGCGCGATAAGGCGTAAGCGTTAGCGCAAGTGGGAAAAGGCAGCACGAAAGTCACATGCATATTACCTGAGCGCGGCGTGCGCTTGTTTGTTGAGGTCGGCTGCGTGCACAGAGCAGAGCGTGCCGGGGGCGGGGAGGGGGGGGGGGGGGCGGGCAAACGGCCTGCGCAGATCGGCGAATATTTCGTCGTTCTGCGCATGACGTCAACATAGGAGCACGTTGTGTCGAGGCGCCAAAAGACCTGTTTTACCGGTGTTGTTGTTTTGCTTTAGTTTGTGGTGTCGTTGCGGTGCTTTGTAAAAGTGTTGCGTTAAAATGTCTGGGTGAGCTGTATCAGGGTGTCTGTCGTACAGCCGAAAGACAAAAGGCACGGATATATTTTATCATTGGTTCCCAAAAGACGTTAAAGTGCAGAAGGCCTGGATTATGAAGTGCCACCGAAAAGATCGCTTCAATGTTGCGACGTCAACTGTTTGTTCCTTGCATTTCACATCTGATGATTATCTACGTGACTTGCGAGCAGAACGTCTCAATCTACCGCCGAAGAAAACACTTAAACCAGACGCAGTGCCGAGTGTGAATATACCAGGAAGTGTTCCCAGTGTTAGTGGAAATTCAGGCCCTGATGACACAGTTTCTCCCAATAGGGTAGACAGGTTGCAGGCAAGAAAGACAATGAAAAATGCAATTGAGCACCTGGTTAGTGTGTCTCCGAAAAAAAGAAAAATAGACCAGTCAACAGCGACAGATGACTATGACACTTATAGTAAGCATATCAGCGAACTCTGTAAACATATAGAAGAATTAGAATACAGGAACCGCAGACTGACACCTATGTGTGACAATCTTGGGTGTAGTGAGAAGCCTTTGAAACTCAAAGTGAAAGCTTGTTGTGAGAAAATAAAAAATCAACAAAAGTGTCAAAAGAAGCAAGTGCAGGAGAAAGTGACTCAAATGTTAAACAAATTGTTTTCAAAAACACAGATAAACTGCTTGTTGAGTGGAAAGAAACAAGCAAAATGGCAAAGGGAAGATATTTGTAATGCAGTTACACTTCGTGCTGTGTCTAGGAAGTGTTATTTCTTTTTAAGAAATCAGGTCGGTTTCCCACTTCCAGGACTGTCAACACTTAAGAGATGGACGTCACACTCTTTCAGATGCTTTCCCGGTGTGCTAACAGACGTTCTGCAACTAATGAAAGCTCACTCATCTGTATTGACAAAAACTGAACGTGTGTGTGTGCTATCATTCGACGAAATGAATGTAGACAGCAGTATTATTTATGATCCTGTCGAAGATCGTGTTTTAGGGCCACACAGTAACGTGCTATTTGTTATGGTACGTGGTTTGTTTTCTGGATGGAAGCAACCCATTTTCTATGATTTTGACACACAAATAACAGCTGATCGGTTAAACAGTATTATCTGCTCTGTACAAGATGTTGGTTACGATGTTGTTGTTGGAACAAAAAATCGATCTGTGTGGAAAGATTTTAATGTGACAGAAACAAATTCCTGCTTTTCCAATCCGCAGTATGAAAATAAACGACTCTGGGTGTTTTCAGATTTCCGCATTTGTTTAAATTAATGAGGTACCACTTTCTGGATGACGGACTAAAGCTTCCAAGTGGGAAAATTGTTAATAAATCTATTGTAGAAAGACTGCTCGCATAAGATAGGAGTGAAATGAAGTTGTGTCCTAAACTGTCACAGCTTCATCTCAGTGTCAAGGGGAGAGAGCGTCAAAGGGTTTATTTGGCAATGCAACTTTTCTCGAGTACCACAGCTAAAGCCATAAAGTACCTAATGCCTGAAGAAGAAGAAGCAGCAATTTTTTTCAGTTAGCAAACGACGCATTTGACATTCTGAATGCTCGGAGGTACAATAAGAATGTGTTATCATGTGGTTATGGGATACATAACGATGTTCAAGAAAGAATATTGAGAGAACTGTATACGTGTGCCGAAAAAATGCGCGTATGCAATGCAAATCACTTGCTCCCATTCCAGAAAGGCATTGTGAGAACTGTTCGGTCATTATTTGGACTGTTTTCAGATCTTCAGCCACTACAAATAACATATATTTTAACTGCAAGATTGAACCAGGATTCACTGGAAATATTTTTCTCACAGATCAGAGGAATTGGTTATTTCCATTTGAAACCTTCTCCAACAGAAGTAAAATATCGATTACAGCTGTTACTGCTGGGACACAATGCTCATGACTTTCCTCTGTCAAGTGACACATCAGTAGACGCAGATGAGTGTGACGGGTTTTTGACGTCACGTGTGTTCACACGAATTTTGCCTGACATGAGCGAAGCACTGAAAATGAGATATGGTGAAAAAGAGCTACGAGATATTAACTTTCCTGCTCAACCTGCACCAGAAGAATCTGCTGTCAAAGATTGATGTGACTGCTCTGCAGAAGGATTCCGTTACCTGGCTGGCTACATTGCATATCATCCAAAGAACTGTGACAAGACACTGGGAACGCCGTCTGCTGATATTTTAAGTCCTCCAACAAATGAAAATTATGGTTGGATTGAATTTCTATCTCACGGTGGGCTTACAGTTCCAACAGATGAGTGGCAACGTAAGGTGTCTCAGTTTGAACTAATTTTTAATGAATTTAATGGATTGTATAGTATTTCCAAGGAAAAAAATATAGTGAAAACAATATGCACTGCTGTCCAAACTAAATATCCGGAATTTTCGTGACACGTTATAAAACTGTATGTCAGAACATGACTTTTCATTCGTATGCGGTTCCTCAATATTAAGCATAAAATGCAGAAAGCAGCAGCAGCACAGAAGCGGAAATCAAGACAGTGGCACTCTTCTCCTACTGCAAACATCTAAACAGGTAAATCAACTGTTTTAAATAATTTCCTGAGAACTTATTGGTGTTATAAGTATTTGCTTGTCATTAGTAATAGTCGCTTGCTGCACTAGCCGCTGCCTCGCTTTGCTCCTACAGTGACGTGTCTGCGCCAGCCAATCACAGCCAATTTAGGTTCGGGCCCAACCTCCCTTTTAAATAACCTTGAGAGCGGGTCAGGACGTGAAGCGACGGTCTGTTGTCAGCCTTGCCTCGGGTAAATGGCGTGGGCAAGAGGGGTGTCGGTGTCGCAGGGGGAACAGCGATGGCCGCCAAGTCACGTGGCTGGCACACGAGAGAGGGGGAATGTTTATCAACACACGCGGCAGCTGCCTGTGTGGTGGGCGTGGTCGTATCGCACGCTCGACTGTCATTAGAAGCACTGTTTGAAACACATGGCACTGAACGTGGCGAGCGCGTCAGGGGTGCAGTGTCTAACGGACGCGACTCGTCATACTAAGTTAATGATTTTGGACTAACCTGCTGAGTGTCCAAACTGGTGTCTGCTGCAGAAACATGATGAGGTGGTGGCACTGTGGACTGAAGTTTCAGCAATGAGGTACGAGGCGCAACGAGCTCGTTGTAAGTGTGTGCTATTCGTTGTTTTAGCTCGTCGTTTTCCCGGCGGAGTTGTGCCGCCAAGTCGTATTCTTAAAGTAGGTTAGTGACACAGGTCCCAATGTCGCCCACGAGGTGGGAACACTCACATACTGATCTACATGTCACAAGAGAAACAGAATGTGGAACATAAGTGTGGGAGCACAGTATAGAGTGTTAGTGGGATGATGTAACACTGAGCCCTGAACCACATTCAGAGAGAGTTTTTAATGTGACAAAAAATCCGTACTGAGAATAGGTTCACCAATGTCAGCAATGTAGAAAGTCAATGGAAAACACAGAGAAGGAGATAGGTGCACCGTAACTTTGACAGAGCCTGAGGTTTGTAACGTTGATGCACTGACAGCTCGTGGAAGTGGCGTCGTCGGTGAAGAGGAGGAAGGAACCGACGATGTGGGTACAATAGACACGTCAGCACCTGTGTCGACTAGGAAGACGAGCTGTGACGAATTGTCGGTCACGTATAAAGGACTGCTCGGCCGGGTGGACGAGTGGACGGAGTGCAACGAGTGAGGACACCTGTGAGGTTCCCCACAGAACTCGCCATCTTCTAGATCCTGCAGTCGTCGTTTGGGTGCTGGCAAGGTAATTGACACTTCTTGGCATCATCGCCGAAAATCCTGTGGTACCAACAATACAGATGAGCCAGATGTGGTGGTGATGGTGACCGGGGCAGCGGAGGAGGCTAGTCCTCATTAATTCGTTCCGGGACGTATACTGGCACGTATGGGGCGTTGGCGAATCTCGAGTGCTTGGACAGAGGAGAGAGTGAGCAGATACTTCCAGGCGGTGTAGACAGCGCGGAGGTAGAGTGAGCTCTGGCTCTGCCTGCAGATGGCAGGTAAACAGGAGCATTTGTTCCAACCAGTGGTGAGTGGTGTGCTGGTCGGTGTTGCCGTAGCAGTGCATACAGCTGGTCTGTGATGTGATGACTAGAGTCGATTGACTCGAAGGAGTGCAATAGCAGATGAATCTGTAGGTTGGTAGGTAACTTGGCAGACCGTACCGCCCACAGAGTAGTGTCCGGCATCATATGTTCACTCACAAGTAGTTGAAGGCAGCGCCAGAGTTGTGATGCACTTCTGCCCCCCAGGTGCTTTTCATACAAGATCTTACCAATTAATTCTTGTGGTGAGCAGGCAAGTCGGTCCAATATTTCTTTGTGAACTCGTACTTTGGTGGAGGCGGTGGCGAGAGGAGTAGATCACAAATTAAGTCCGAGTGATAATGGAGGTGCGTGAAGAGACATCGGAATTTAGAGTTGTCATTGGACACATGATGTAACTCGAACAGATGCTCTACAAGCGCAAACCATGGTATGGGGCTCTCCTCGTATAAAAGGGGTAGCTTCGGTAGATAGCCAGGGGGGAGGGGGAGGGGGGAATGAAGGCGGATTCGGTGCATCTTGGAAGGCCTGCTGGTCCATGATAGGCGGGGCAGTACTGCAGCCGGGCACCATAGGCATAGGTGTGTTATTGGCATGCATGTCTGAAGCAACGGCGTCTTGCATTGTCCTTGACTTGTCGCGAATACATGACGCGGCTGGCACGCTCGGTACTGTGGGAATGAGCGGCTGTACAACACATGTGGCGGCCCTGTAAACTGGACTGGAGGTTAGAGGTACAGATTTGAAATTGTCCATCTCGGAAATGACGCGAAATTCCGGCGTGGCCGACACAGTCGGAGCTGTGGGAGAGGCGAGTGGCTGAACAGTCGGAATCAGAGCCCCCGTGCGTGTGGGGGGGATAGAGGGGGTGAGTTGGTACTTCGTGCGACAACATTATGAGTTTTCTGTGCACATCTGGAACACACCCTGTGTGGTCATAAATTACAGGTGAAACTTGCTGAAGATCACATTGTTGCATTGAAACGTTCCTGGAAGGTGAAGTGCCGAAAGATGTGCTTGAGCTCACATGATCAAAAAACTGAGCAACAGGTCTGGTTGGTGAGCAAGGGGAATTTGGTGCATGAGATTGTCTATGGTTAGTTTGTGAGTGAGGCAAAACCAGAATAGGTTGATAGCAGTTGATAGCGTGTGTGTTTTGCGCAAATGGTGGCGTTGAAAATAACATGACTGTAACCGATGCTGCCGCCCCTTGAGAGTCAAAGTAGGTGTGCGAATGTAGATCACTTTGAACATTACATGACCGATCGCTAGTTACACAGTTCTGAAAATTATCCACTTCACATTTCACATGTTGGCGAGCGCAGTCCGGCGACATGAAACCTGAGGCCATTGTTTGAGTTAATAGTGTAGCACTCGACCGTTGTAGAACAACGAAGTTTGGGGTTAACTTGGTTAGAGATCGCGTATCACTGTCGATCAGTGGAGAGCCAGCCATTGGTGAAGGATTGGAGTGTCCTGGTTGTCGTAGTTGGGCTTCCAAATCTTCGAACAAAGTGTTGGGTTTGGTAGCCATGGCGTCCTGCACATAACTTGTTGATTTACAACACCTAGTGCGGAAGTCGCGGAAGACCTTCGGGGTCACCAGTATGGGAACGGGATACGATTATCGGTCGAATGCCTCATTAAATTACACATAGAGATACAGTTCATATTTTTTCATAAATGTGTACACAGCTTGAGATACAGAATAAAACTAAAAACTAACATGGAGGTGTGGCAGAGCAATAAGAGTGTTAATCGTGGTCGATACGACCTATCGATGCCACAATGCTGTAGGCAGTGTATTATCACTGAGACTAGTCTAATCTCTGGTGGCAGGGGGCAACACACCAACATCTTGACCAACTGATGTAGCATATTGTTTAAGCTATCTGACTTGCATTTCAGAGATATGAGGTTTAAAACCCTAACCAGCCATCTAAAGTTAAGTTTTGCACAATTCTCTCTGTCCCTCTCTCTCTCTCTGTTAACTAAATCGGATTGGTATAACATTCCAGACTTTCCACAATACACTCAATTGTTTTCAATAGGAAAGCAGCTGACTGTTGAAATGATGATGGGATTCCACAAATGTTACTTGGAAGATTAAAGTTTATATTATCCAGTCAAATGGAAGATAATGTGAGATGAAGCTGAAGTTCAGATATTGATCTCCTCCAAGTAACATCAATTACACCTGTGAATTCCATCATTCTTTCAACAGTCAGTTTCTTTCCCATTGAAGTCAACGTGGTACATTGTTCAAAATTTAGAATTTTACATCAGACTGACATGACAAGTTTATCAAGAGAGCTCGTTTATTAATAACGAAGTGACCAAAACATGAGTTAACAGAAAAACATCACTAGTTTATAAATTTGATGTACCAACCGATACAACAGAAAATGACGCAGCGAGATGATACAGATGAGGGATAGACAATAAATTCGAAGTCAGGAAATGAAGACGAAGTTGAAGTATTTGTATACCTTGGTTGACTTTTATTTTACAACCCAAACTAATCTCATATGAAATTGCTTTATTTTAAAAAATAAGTTATTTTATTTGTAAAAAATCCTCAATTATGATATAATGTAATGTGAAACAAGAAAGAGGAAAATAAAAGAAATATCTTTCAGTCATGTAAGAAATATTACTTATATAATGTAATGGTCACGAAAATTTGAAGCAATGACCCCATAACTTTCCGCTGTATTAACAATCATAGTAAGATGTATAAGATTCACTTAAGTTTGGATGCGGAATGCCTGTTGAGCTCTTCTCAAATGTTGGTAAAAACCAAGTTGTGTCCAAGATAGAGCGGTTCATTTTGATACCCTGGAGGATGCAACTGACCAAATGGCTCATCTGGATCCATGATAAGTAAATGACCAGAGATAAGGCCACCAATAACTTAACACATTAAATTTCAAACAATATTAATTACATGCTACACAGTAACAGATAACACTAAAAGGACTGAATTAATGGTTGCTTTAAAGACAACATGTGCTCAAACAAGTGTTTTATTTTCTACCATTCATACATCAACAGAGTATCTAGTTTCACCAGTATTCTGATCGATGGTGCCTTCAGAGAGACAAATTGTTCAGATTAATATCGTATGTCCTGTAACTGATGTTTAATGCGACTAAAAACGTCTCAGAGAAATTAACTTCAAGTCGGCAAATGACTGAAAAAGGTACAAATTACGAGGTAAAGAGTAAAATTAGGCACAAATTACGAGGGAAAGAGTAAATAACCACAAGAATAAAGGAGAAAATAATTCTTGGCAGTCAATAGGCCAAAAATATTACAACAGTGACAAAATTATTCCATAATAACATGTCAATCCTTCTCATCAGTAAAAATGCTTTCTCTATCAATCACCAGACAGTAGAAATAAATTCAGAAGTTTCAGCTTTGTGCAGGCAGCTGAAGTCATGAGATTTTTTTTACAGTTTTCAGAATCAGTAAATCATCACGGCCCTGCGCCTGCTATACGGACGTTTGAGTCACAGCTCCCATACAAGATAAGTAATTTTAGTAGTAATAAACTGTTTCTAACACTTTAAACTAATTTATTACGTTAATTATACTGCTCTTCAAGCGTACCATTAAAAGTTTTTGTCTTACTCGCGTATTTTCACATTAATCACGCAAAGTTCGTTTTGTTTACATATCGCGGCCAGGCCGAACTTTTGAGCTTTCAGATTAAACTTCATACCGCAATTTTAAGTGCATTTACTGATAGTTTAGTGTGCCAAATACGTTTGCTGCCCCTTTATATATGTAGAGTATCGTCTTCTTTTAAGTAATTTCCAGTAAGAAACTTCTGAACCATTGTTTACATTGTCGCGAGTAGGCCTAATTATTTGTACACGTATTTTCATTGTTTTCCAGGAAACTTAATTGTCTTTCTGTCACTAAAATCGATTTGTACCATGAGTGTAAAGTGCCTGACGTGCCGTAGAATCGTTAGCTCCGGGGTCTGGTGTGATGGATGTAGTAACTTTTTTCATTGGGGAGATTGTAGTGGCGAGGGAATTGGGAAAATGAGCAAGACTCATCAGTGGTTCTGTAGGCTATGCAGTAGAGATAGAAAGATTGTGGAACAGGAGAGGAAAATTGCTGCCCTTCAGTCTGAGTTAGATGAGGCTAGGCGAGAACTGTGCAGGTTAAGGGGGGAGAAGGGTAAACAGGGGTGGGAAGTGGCAACAGGCATAAGGAACGGGCCAAGAAAGTCTTCTGACAGCTTTGTTATTAATGTACAAAATAGGTTTGACCTGTTGCCTCAGTCAGAAACTGATGAGCCTCTCACAGAAGTAGATGTAGACAGGGCTCAATAAGCTTTTAGCAGCAAATTGAATCAGAAGATAGGGAAGTGTGCAAAGAGGTCATACACTGGTGTGGTTCCTGTTGATTCACTCTGTAGGTGGGACTATACTAGACATGGCCTACACCTCAACAAGAAGGGGAAGGGTAAACTGACTGGGCTGATAGCAGGAAATTTAAAGGGGGAGGAACTACATCTCATGGTGGTAACTCTTTTTTAGTGTAAGATCAGTGTCCAGTGGGAAACTCAGCCAGGCAAGTACTAAAGATGTTAAAAAACTTCAAGATACTCACAAAAGTAAAATGAAAAGTGTTAGTATATTTCATCAAAATATTGGGGGATTGAAGAATAAAATTGATGAGCTTCTGCTTTGTTTAGAAGATATAGAAACGGAGAATGTAATAGATGTACTATGCCTGTCTGAGCATCACATTGTCACTGATATGCAAAAGGTTAGCATCAACGGGTACAAATTAGATGCACCTGTAAGTAGAGATAATATGATGAGAGGAGGAGTTGCCATATATGTCAAAAGCTTCCACAGCGCAAAACATTTAGAAACAAAAAAATTTTGTGTAGACCAACATATGGAAGCATGTGCCACTGAACTAAAACTAAATGATGGCACTTTCATAATTGTAACAGTGTATAGGTCCCCCTCAGGGAATTTCCAGCTATTTCTAGAAAACTTGCATGCTTTGTTGTGCTATCTGTCAGACAGGGTGAAGCAAATTATCATTTGTGGGGATTTCAATGTTGATTCCCTGAAAGAGGAAGAATGACCTTGTAGCATTACTCAGTTCTTTCAATTTGAGCTCCGTCATTGATTTTCCTACTCGGATAACAAAGAACAGAGACCAAGATAAGTTTTAAGGACATAAATGCTTATCCTGTTGAGAATGGTCTTTCAGATCATGGTGCACAGCTAGTTACAGTACATGACATAGCTCCATGCAGTATATCAAATCAGAATTTCAAAGCAGTGCGTTCAGTTAACAATATAAGTACTGCAAACTTTAGGGAAAGCCTAAAGGAGCTAGACTGGGATGAAGTGTATATGGACCCGATGCAAACTTGAAATATAACTTATTTCAAGATACATTTTTAAGGGTATTTGAAAATTGTTTTCCCAAGAAAATAGTAAAACATAATTCCAAGAAAACATATAAAAAACCTTGGCTAACTAAAGGGATAAGAATATCTTGGAACCATAAAAGAGAACTGTATCTAACAGCAAGAGGGAGTACTAACCCCGAAAGCGTTCAATATTATAAAAACTATTGTGCGGTACTAAGAAAAGTTATTAAAAAGTCCAGAAGCATGTGTATCATGTCTGAGATCAGTAACTCTGATAATAAAATTAAAGCAATTTGGAATATTATTGAAAGGGAAACAGGGCAACCAAGAGCACAGGAAGATTTTAGTGCCATAAAACTGAATGACAAGTGTACTAAGAAACAATCTGAAATTGGAAATATTTTCAATAATCATTTTTTAAATGTTGTGGAGAAAGTAGGATCTAGATCTTCACTAGAAGAGACAAGGCTTCTAATAGAAGAGGCCATAGCTGTGCAGTTTGAAATAACTGTATTTCCATGAACCTCTCCCTCTGAAATCAGTAAAATAATAAACTCACTGAAAAGTAAAAGCTCTTATGGAAATGATGGTATTTCCAGCAAGATACTTAAAGCTTGTTCCTCACAGATTAATAGGATTCTCAGCCACGTATGTAATAGCTCTTTGGAGCAGGGTGTTTTCCCCGATAGACTGAAATATGTCATTGTAAAACCATTGCATAAAAAGGGGGATACGTCGGATGTCAACAACTATCGCCCAATCTCTCTTCTGACAGCTCTATCAAAAATTTTTGAGAAAGTAATGTATTCGAGAGTAGCCTCCCATATTTTTAAAAATAAAGTACTAACAAAATGTCAGTTTGGTTTTCAGAAAGGCTTTTCAACAGAAAATGCTATATACGCTTTCACTGACCAAATATTAAATGCTCTGAATAACCAGACATCACCCATTGGTATTTTTTGTGATCTCTCAAAGGCCTTTGACTGTGTAAATCGTGGAATTCTTTTAGATAAGCTAAATCATTATGGTTTGAGGGGGGCAGTGCACAAATGGTTTAATTCATACTTAACTGTAAGAATGCAGAAAGTTGAAATAAGTGGTTCATGTAATGTTAATACAACAGCTGAGTCCTCAAACTGGGGGGCTATCAAGTACAGGGTTCTACAGGGTTCGGTCTTAGGTCCTTTACTGTTCTTGATATACATTTATGACTTACCATTCCACATTGATGAAGATGCAAAGTTAGTTCTTTTTGCTGATGATACAAGTATAGTAATAACATCCAAAAACCAAGAACTAAGTGATGTAATTGTAAATGATGTTTTTCACAAAATTATTAAGTGGTCCTCAGCAAACGGATTCTCTTTAAATTTTGATAAAACACAGTATATACAGTTCCGTACAGTAAATGGCACAACTCCAGTAATAAATATAGACTTTGAACAGAAGTCTGTAGCTAAGGTAGAATTTTCAAAATTTTTAGGTGTTTCCATTGATGAGAGGTTAAACTGGAAGCAACACTTTGATGGTCTGCTGAAACGTCTGAGTTCGGCTACGTATGCTATTAGGGTTATTGCAAATTTTGGTGATAAGAATCTCAGTATATTAGCTTACTATCCCTACTTTCATTCACTGCTTTCGTATGGTATCATATTCTGGGGTAATTCATCGTTGAGTAGAAAAGTATTCATTGCTCAAAACGTGTAATCAGAATAATTGCTGGAGCCCACTCACGGTCATCCTGTTGACATCTATTTAAGGATCTAGGGATCCTCACAGTAACCTCACAGTATATATATTCACTTATGAAATTTGTTGTTAATAATCCAGCCCAGTTCAAATGTAATAGCAATGTGCATAGCTATAACATCAGGAGAAAGGATGATCTTCACTATGCAGGGTTAAATCTGACTTTGGCACAGAAGGGGGTAAATTATGCTGCCACAAAAGTCTTCGGTCACCTACCAAACAGCATCAAAAGCCTGACAGATAGTCAACCAACATTTAAAAATAAATTAAAAGAATTTCTAGGTGACAACTCCTTCTACTCATTGGCTGAATTTTTAGATATAAATTAAGGGAGGGAAAAAACTAACTTAAGCATTAGTGTCATGCAATATTTTGTGTAATGTAATATCTTGTACAGCCATCTTTCATTAACCTGACACGTTCCACATCATTACGAACTGTTGTAATCATGATCTATGGAACAAGTATTAATCTAATCTAATCTAATCAAACATTAATGCAAAACAAAGTTTTACTAAAGGAAAATCATGAGAGCCTGATATCAAAGTAAAACATTGAATAATCTCAACTGAATTAAGGTTGGAAAAACTATTATTCTTCATTAAAACATTAAACTTGTTCCAATACAAGATGAAGTTCGCAATATCACCCAGAAAAAAAAACAAAGTAAACATAGTACCTGGACATTATGAGACCATATGTGATGCATTTTTCTCTGATGTTGTTTGTCACTGTAGGTCTATTTGCACGTGATTTACATCTTTAGATTATCTGTTGAAAGTACATAGTTTGATAGAATATTTCAAAATTTTTTGTGGATAATTGAACCTATTATAAAATTATGGTTAGCTACATACATCTGGTGGTCTTCACGTCCTTATAACATCGATATCTCAGTTGCAGTCACACTATTGAATAAGTTAGCTCCTTTGATGCTGTTGGAGCTACAGAACATGTTAAATTTAATGTGTAAAGTTTCTTCAGAAAGTTGTGCAGTGTTTTGCTAAACAAGTGGGACTATTTTTACTATCGACTACTAGGCAGACCAGGCCAGATATATTATGAATTTTCGGATGTCCACGTAATATATGTGTTCCAGGATTCATTGTCAGACACATTCTTTTCTCATATTCAGATAGAACCGTATTATACTGTTTCAAGATTTTCTCTGTCTGTGTTGCATAATTGTTTTTGGGCTCTATTGTTATGTTTTATGTGATGTTATTTACTGTGAAAAAGTCATTTACGTTTTGTATATAATCATTTCGTTGCAGTATGAGTAAACTAATACCTCTGTCTGACTTTACTGTTATTGCTATATTAGCTGTTAGTTTATATTAACTTGGCGGACTATGATGTAGTCTTTCTACTATTTTTTGTAACTGTTGGTGCTTTCTTTTTCTATCACGTTTACTGTGCTAATTGCGATTGCATTCTGTTGGTTTACATGTAATCTAGCTGTATCCAGATTGTGTTGTCGAATGGATTCTACATTGTTCATCCTTTGTGTATTTTATCTCAGTCAGGTTTTATGTCCTTTTATTAAATTGAAATTGAGGTGTTTGTGGTGGACTTTTTGTTGGATATTTCATTTTTATACGGTCTTAAATTAGCTTTTGTGTATAAATCAGATTTTTTCGCTTTTAAACTTTGTGTATTTATCTATAAATTTTGAAACACAATCAAATTTAATTCGATTGATAGTATTACTAAGGTCTAAGTTTCAAGATACATGTATTGATTCACATACACTTTGTGTTCGATTTTACCCGTGACTTTGTGGCACATCCATATGTTGGCCGCATATTGCTTGGTGGTTGATGTAATTATAGGTTTTGTCACGATCTTGATACTGGCATATATAGAAATAATTTTCTTCTTTATGCATAGCATGCTGAATTTTATACTTTCAACTAATTGAAGTATTTTTATTTTCAATTAGGGAAAGTGTATGAATTTCCTCATTATATTGTACAACATTACTGCTGCTGTGTTTCATGGTATGCTATAGGCATAATTCTGTGTGATTGCTGTCTTCAGATTGTCTGTGTTTCAAAATTTGTAGTTAAATGTATACAGCGTATTGGACAAAAAGTATGATTTACATACAAAAAGAAAATTCAAAACCTTATAAAAACATAATAATATCCTACAAAAAGTTCTCCAATAACGCAAACTCCCCATTTCAGTTTCATAAAAGAACATAAAAACCTGACTGACATGGTATTTACACAGGATGAAGAAAATCTATTAGGTAAACACAAACTCCACAACTTTTGTGAGTAGGCTGTTTAGGTTTTTTATGTTGGTAACTGTGCTGTGTGCAGCCTGTGGCTGATTTGCATTGTTGGAATATTTTCTATTGTAGTGTTGGGCAGTCGGATATGAACAGCGTGTAGTGTTGTGCAGTTGGAGGCGAGCCGCCGCCAGTGGTGGGTGTGGGGAGAGAAACAGCAGTGGTGGGTGTGAGGAGTGGGATAGCAGAATTTTGAGAGTAGATGATCTGTCAGAAAAAGGAAATTTGTAAGCCTGGATGTCATGAACTGAGATATATATTATGACTTTGAACACTATTATGATAAATACGTTTTTTGTTCTCTACCAAAATCTTTTATTTGCTAACTATGACTATCAGTAGTTAGTGCCTTCAGTAGTTAGAATCTTTTATTTAGCTGGCAGTATTGGCGCTCGCTGTATATCAGTAGTTCGAGTAACGAAGATTTTTGTGAGGTAAGTGATTCATGAAAGTCAGATTGGGTTGCGGAAAAAATATTGTGTCAGTTTAGTGATGATCAGCGTAAGTAAAGAGAGAAATGTCTGAGCACGTTCAGTTTTGCTCAGCTCTTTGAAAATCAAATAACGTAAGAGGTTTACCAGCACAGCCATTCATAATTTTTCTAAGGGGACGTTACACTCTGTCAGGAAACAACTAACACCAACAACTGAAATAGTGACTGACGCAACTATATTACCTATAATACAACAAAATAAAATCGCTATTAGCGCACTAAATGCAATAGAAAAAGAAAGCACCAATAATTACAAAAAACAGCTGAGAGACTATTGATATTCTGCCAAATTAATGATTAACTAACAGCTGATAGCACATTAACAGTAAAGTCAGACAAAGGCAATAGTTCAGTCATACTACAACGAAATGACTGCATACAAAAGTAAATGACTTTTTGTCATGGTCATGGAATAGCGCAAACCATCGCAAGTATCCAGGACGACTTTACAGTTGTGGCCCACATTCTACTGGAGCACCTCTTTCTGCTGTGGTGAAGCCGTGTGTGCAAAATAGTGAGTCTTTTTCATCAAATGAATGTGTTGTAACCATGGGAGATACAAATGAAGTAGCAAAAACTGAAGCAAATGACGCTATCAGGCACATGAAAGTGGCATTCGGTAAGTCGATTAATACTAAAATAATAATCGTTAATATTCCACAGAGACACGGTCTAATGGAACAATCTATAGTGAACTTGGAAGTGCACAAGATGAATGATTGAAAAAATATGTAATAAATTTCACAATGTATCACTGTATATTATCCCTTCCCTTCTGTGGTTATTAATTATTATTATTATTATTATTAAGTGAAACACAAGAAAGGGATAATATATATATATATTTGTAGGTCGCCAAAGATAAATATTAAATTATGTTTTAAATGAGCGCCAGGCTCCCTACAAATTACTTCAAATGCTTTCGCTGAATTGTAATCCAGGCTAAGTTTACTGACCTAGAATAAATCGTATCTTTAAAAGTATGCATTTTTTGACGAAATAAAATTAGTGAAGCTTTGCACTTAAGTTAATTGAATAGCTTGAAATGATTCTTACTGCTCCGGCTGTGGTGATATGTTACTCAGAATAATAAATTTAAATTCGCCGCGTAATTGCGGCCAATTGTTGGCACTCAAAGATCACCGCTGCTCGCTTCGCAGAGACTGAAAAAATGCTACATAACTTCTTGCAATTATTAATTCAGCAAGATTGTTTGCTTGGGTTCTTTAAGTAACACAATGCCGTCACTTTTTTTAATATATTTCCACAAAGCACAGAATACACTCTTGAATTATTCGCTACGTACGAGAACAAAAGGACAAAAGCTGCCTCAAGTGTATCTTACATACAGCAGTAGAAATGATCTGATTCGAAGTGATTTTAAATATCTTTTTCTCTTATATATAATGACAAAGATAATACTGTTAGTTTCGAGAACGTTATGCACTACGATCTCATCTAATATAAATAATGCCTTTTATAACATTGCAATCGATATAATCTTTCTTTGAAGCTAATTTAATACATTTTCATAATTAATTTGTCATTTGTGCCCATATAATTTTTCAGAGTCCTTTTAATATTTACTGCAAATATATCGGCTTGAATATTTCAAAAGGGACACTATACAACCCCCTGTTCTACAAGGAACACACTTCCCGAATGTTTGGTCCTTGTAGACCACAAGTGTCACTTTTATGTTGTTCGTTTATAACCTTCACTCACTTCACTCAGTGTTTTGTGCTTTTAGGTCTGTTCATTTAGTATCTTTCATACATAATAGCTGGGGATAAATACAGTACATTAAGGTTTTCCATATGGACGTGGGCTGCAGAGAAACACCAGGAAAACCTCGGCAGAGCAAATAGATTTTACCCACTACACTAATTGTACAAATTACCATACATACCGTATCATTACAGGTACATAAATCACATATAAATAGTCTTTCTGAAAAAGAACAAATACATAGGTATAATATATTAGTGTTCATTTTTATTGAGTTGTGTTCTTTTATGAGTCTCTCATACTGTTAATTGGCGAATTTCTCTTCGCGTGTAGTGTCAAAGGCGTTGCATCGCGCAATCGTGATGTCTCATGCCCTTTTCTATGGAGCGTCGGCTGGAAACCGTTGTCTTCTAGCTTGCAGTTTTCTCTCCTGGAACCGGCGGTCAGGAATCGAGTCACGGATCGACATTGTTCTGTCAGCCTGGTGCATCAGCATTGTTGCGTTGTTACGCAACGCTCGCTCGCGTTCTCAGCACGGGAGAGGATGTTGTCTCGCTCACAGCAAGCAAAAAATGTACATATGATAGAGTAACTGTTTTCATTAGATGTTACAACTGTTGGTATGAACGGATTAATGTACAATAATGCGTCGTAGAGGCACAGGCTCTGTCACTTGTCATTTTTAGTGTACTTGCACAAATTGATGCTGAATGTTGCAGGAAATATGATGCCTGATTAAGCCCTTCACATCTCTGATGCAACTAATTCGCATGGAGTCTCAGTGTCTCAGTGTCCGGTGCTGTCCCACCGTAGTCGTCGTTGCATTATCGTTCCACTACGCTGTGCATAGCATCTTAATGTTGTTGGAGCACTGAAGGTAGCGTCCAAACTAAAATTATTGTCTGCAAAACACACACTGATCAGTTTTGTGTTTGATTTCACTGCACACAAACGTTTAGGCAATGTTTGTACTTCATAGGCAAACGTTGTACAGCACATAAGTGTTCACCATCCATGTTTATCACCAATACAGTTCTCAAAATTCACACTTGATTCGCAAATACCAACACACTGTAACAGTTCTTGTTAGTATGGCTTACAGCATAACTTTGACGAAATTGCATTACATGTTTCTTGGTTTGTGAGTTTATATAGTGACACAAATGTCTGATTATATACAGAAATATCGTACACCAACTTTACAGAGCAGTTTTCACTTCCTATTAAGTTTTTTCATACTGGTAATTGATACATTATACACGCAACGGACTTTGCAATATTTTTTATGCTGACTGTTACAAATTGGTCATTTTATATATTCATGTTATGATTAGGACCTCTAGGCATGCTATTGCTTCATAAAGCATTAGCGTTATCGCATATCCTACAGTGAAGTTTGAAATGGTATTTGAAAAGCTCTGAAACTGAGCTATGCTATATTCTCAAATGTTCTGTTCCGATGATTCTACAATACAGAATCATAGATGTCACATGGTGTTTATATCATTGTGATGCGTACATCTCTCATTTAGTGGTCACTATTCCCATGACAGATTGCAATATTCATTACATTCACTTATTAAATATTCATCATGGCACATATCAAACTCTATACCTACTAATTCTACTAATGGTTGAAAGACAGATGGTATTTACAGGTATTGTTTTAAGCTAATTTCATCATTGGACTTAAGGTCCTTTAATTTCTCTGTATTCATTTAAATGTTGATGGGTTAATATGCATCACACCTGTTACATACGAAACACAAACATGAAGTGCAGATCTTATACTACATTACATATATACTGAAATGTTTCCTCAACTTACATACTAGACATAAAATACAATAAATTACTTATGCTATGTTTCGAGGGTTTAATAAATCTCTTTAGATCTTTGTAAGGGTATAATCCTTTTATCCTTCCATTATTCAATTTCGCTATCAGGTAGCTGCAGTTGTGTGGTATTTGCACAATTTTGTACGGTCCTGTATATAGAATTCGCTATTTCTTATTTTTCTTTGTTATTGATGAAGGCTTAGGATGGTTTCTTATTAGAACTAAGTCGTTTACTTGATACTGGAATATTTTCTTTATCGTCTTGCCATACTGTTTCTTTCGCTGATGAGCAAATCTGGTCATGCTATTAATGGCGTCCTTTATCTGATCATCATGATTTTTATTATTATGTGGTATTTTTGGCAGTGGTGTTATCCATTCATTAGGCTCTGAAGTATTGAATAACAATTCATGAGGTGTGTAGCATGTTGATGGATGTGGCAAATTGTTATGTATGTTTTGGAATAAGGATACCAATTCTGGCCATTTTATGTGTTGTTGGTGGGTATATGTTCTGATGAACCTGTTGAGTTCACGGAATATTCTCCCCACGGGGCTTGCTTCCGCGTTGAAATGAGCAACTAATATATGCTTGATGTCCTGGTTGCGTAAAGGTGCTCTCCACATGCTTCCAGTGAAATATTTAGCATTGCCCGTCAAGATATTTTGTGGTTTTCCTATTTTCGGTATGAAATCTTTTAACATGCATTGTATCATATGCTTGGCGGTAGTGATTTTCATCAGATACAATTTCACATATTTCGTAAACGTATCATAAATATCCAATATATTTTTCATTCCACCGCAAGCGGTCATTAGTGGTCCCACGACGTCCACCCTTACAATTTGAAGTGGCTGAATGAGAACGATCGAATGTAGAACGGTTTTGTTACTTCTATTGTTGGCTTTTGGTTTCTGACCAATGTCACATGTTCTTACTATTTTTTGAGCCATACGTTTAACATTGGGAATATAACAATATCTTTGTATTATGGCTACACACTTTTGTATTCCTACGTGCCCCCACGCATAGTGTGTGTACCAAACAAAATTTTGTATACGTTTGTTAGGAATACACACGCACCAGGTTTCTGAGTCTGTGTCGTTTCGGTAATATAATATATTCTTCTCTATTTTATAACGTAAGGTTTCGATACTGTCATGTTCTGTTATTATTGTATGTTTTAGTTTCTTCCATATATGATCTTGGTCTTGCAGCTGTCCAATATTTATGCACAGGTGTAAATATTCTCGACGGTATGGTTGTGACGCCATCAATAAAACTTTAAATTCGGACGCTCGCTCTACCATTTCTACTATTTGTGGCATTCCTACCAGTAGACATGACAATGCATCAGCAATTATATAATCCTTTCCTTTGATGTACATTATTATTAGATCATATTCCTGTAGTACTAGTGCCCAACGTGCTAGTCTGGCATGTAATAACTTGTACATTAATAGGAAGTTTAAAGCCTGATTATCGCAGAACAAGTTTATCTGTTTGCTGTAAACATAATAATGTAATTTTTGGAATGCCCAAACGACACTTAGTGCCTCCAGTTCCGTTACTGAATAGGCCCTTTCACACTTGGCAAGCGCCCTGCTAGCGAAAGCTATTACCCTTATTTCACAATCTCCTTTGGTTTTTTCTAGTTGAAACAAACATGCTCCTAAACCATAGGATGAAGAATCAGTGGCTATACAAAAACGTTTATTCATATCGAGATGATATAGCAATTGTGCATTTGCTAAGGCTATTTCGATATCTTCGTAGGCTTGCTGACATTCTTCGGACCAGTTCTAGGTAACGTTTTTACGCAATAAGGTAAGCAATGCTTCATTGTTGAGCAGCTGATTCGGCACAAAACGTCGGAAAAAGGAAACCAATCCTATGAATTATTTTAACTGTGTTTTGTTTGTAGGTTGTGGGAATTCTTTAATCGCTTGAAGCTTTTTTTGTCGGGCATTATTCCTAATGGTGAGATAATATGCCCAAAAAACTTCAGTTGTTTTCTCCCAAACTTGGGTTTTTCAATATATACCTGCCTCTGCTACTTTACTTAAAATGGTGCGATAATATGCCCAAAAAACTTCAGTTCTTTTCTCCCAAACTTGGGTTTTTCAATATCTGCAGTAATACCTGCCTCTGCCACTTTACTTAACACTCTCTCTAAAATTTCTACTTGCTCTTCCCATGTGGGTGTGGCCACGTAAAGAGTCACTTTTTCTAACAACTCTGCTTCTAGCGCTTGATCCAGAGCGGTAATCAATACTCCTGCGCTTACATTGAGTCCAAAGGATAATACTCTAAATTAGTAGCTCCTTCCGTTGAAGATGAAGGCGATGTATTTCCTAGATTCTTTCGTTAACGGGATTTGCCAATAACTGCTTCGAAAATCTATGGAGGTCAGGTATTTTACACAATAAAACTTTTGTATTTGCTGCTCTAGGTTCGCCGGCCTTGTCCTCACGGGTATGATAATTTTATTTATGTTTCTCGCGTCTAGGACAAGTCTAATATTTGCCCTGTGCTTGGATACAGCCACTAGAGGACTGCTATATGGTGGTACGGATGGTTCTATAATTTCCCGTTGCACTATCTTTTGTATTTCCTTGTGTACTGCTTCTTTTTTAGTCCACGGAACAGAATATGAAGCTTGGCATAATATTTCGTGGGAAAACGTATCTATATTGTACTCATACCCTTTGATGATTCCATGTGTTTCGGAAAATAATTCACTATAATGGTTTAATAACTGTATAAGTTGTTGCTGTTCTGATCCGGTCAAATAATCTGGTTCTTGTACTTTGCCATCAATGGTTTTTGTCCAGCTAAATGTTTCATCAGGAACTACATCTGCATAATACTCTTCTTGTCCCCTTAAGTCACTGCTTACTTGTAATATTGGCAGCCCGCCGTTTTCAACTTCTATGCTTTGGCAGTCTTTACCAGGGATACTTTTCTGTTCGCTCCAAATCCAGCACAATCTGTCTGTTTCCATTCAATAGACAAATATTTCCGCTTGAGAGGTCAATTTGTGCCTTTTTCGCGCTAAGAAAGCCGCACCCCAGGATGCAGGCCACTCGCAATCCTTTAACTACCAGAAAGTCACATTTTATGTTTTCCTTTCCGAAGTATAAATCTACCCACAGCTGGTATTGAATGTGTTGTGCCTGTGCACTAATGGCTCCAGTAACATGACAGTTCTGTACTAGGTATGTAGGCAATTTGCGGTTTTGACTTAGGGTTTATTTGTAGTAGCACCTGTATCTATATATATTTCTATAGGAATTTCATTGATTCTTGCTTTTACAATGGTGTACACTACAACCACATCTGTGTTATTACATTTGTTTTGTTCGGTTAACAAATACTGTTGCATACTATTTCCGTCCTGGTACCTCAGTAGTCGTACATTGTCTCGTGCATTACTTCTAGATGCGCCCCCTATCTGTCCATCGACCAACAATTGGGAGCTTATTGCGGTCGTTTCTCGTTTGAAGTTCGCTCTATGTTATTGCTGCCTTCACCTGTCATCTCAACGATTCTTACGCTACTGTTATTACCTGTCCATGGTTTCAGTATGGCACTTGCATTCTATATGGAATTTCGGTTGTCACATTGATAGGTATTATTGTTGACGGGCGGTCGTTGTGGCATGGAAGCTTGCATCGACTGCACCAGATAGTTATGGTTGTTAGCGTTATTACTTTGGTGAGGCCATTGACCTTCGTTCGACCTGAGTTTATTATTCTGGTTGTTGTTGTTGTATCTGGGATGGTATCTTTCTTCCCATCAACGTTTTTTATTGTGAGGTGTTTCACTATTTGCGTTTTTGATATTCTGATCTGCATGTGGGTTTTCTCTGCCGTTGCTGTTGTTCCCAAAGCTGGGATTATTAGTATTATTATTTCGATTCCCATATTTGTGTGGCGAAAAGTTCCCGTTTTCTCGGTGCCTATTCGTCCTGCTTTTTTCTTGCGTTAGATCGATTTCGTCTAATACAGATAAATATCTTTCCAAGTAATCTTCAGGCACATTGATAAGCTTGTCACGAATATGACCTGGTAATCGCAATTTTAATATCCTGATTACATCACGTGCTGATATAGGCTCATCCCAATATCTGGTTTTATTAATGTATTTCTCGAAATATTTTCGAAGCGTGCCTTGCTTTTTGTTGTATATCTGTGGGCTATAAACTTCGATTCTAAGGCGTTCTTGAATCGCTTTAGACCAATATTTTTCCAAAAATGATCTTTCGAACTGTGGTACACTATGACAATTGTCTATTATTTCGTTTGCCCATAGGGCAGCGTCACCTTGGATGTGTGCTATAACAAATGGATCTTTTGACGGTCATTCCATGCACTACATAACACATTTCTAAATCCTTTTATAAAGATTACAGGGTGTACTGTTTTCCTTTCCGCATTGAACACTTGAAATTGCCTATGTTTGATTAAGCTTTCGTCTATACTACTACTTGTGGAATGAGAAGCTGCCGCCACCTGTACTTCCGTGTACAGGTATATTTTCTTTTTCGGAATTACTTGCTTGTTGATATGAACCACATATGCCATTTCCATTTCCATATGTGTTCCTACTGGTCATATCACCGTTTTGTTGGAGCGTTTGCGGATACACATGCTCGAGTTCGGAAATCCGATGGGTGATTTCTTGTTGTGCACGCGGCCTCATATCTTCTGGACTGGGTGTTGAGTTGCCCAAGTCTATCTGTAACGTAGGGTTTACCCAGAAGGGCATTTCCTACCACTGCTGTGGAGTGTAGGTGGTCGTGGACATCTTGCTTGATGGTGTTAATCTCGGAGAGGAGTCGGTGGTGGTGAAACTTCTATGTTCACCTGTCTATTCGATCAGGGCAATGGGCCGCCTATAGTGATCGTGAATGTCATTTGGTCGTCCTAGCTGCTGGACGAGGGGGTTGTCAGAAGTGCGGGTGGTGGTGTAAAAAAGGGCGCACCGCTTCTTGAAAACCGAAAACAGTTTGTAATGCTTATAACTGTAAGTGGTGTTCAAAAATGTATTTTACACATACCACACTTACATGCAGAATAAGAAGTGCTTCGAAAAAATATATAAATAGCTCCAAGCAAACCATTTTATTTGTAATTTAATTATATTGTTAATCAATGACATATTCAGAAGAATGTATTATTGTGCTATGTATCAAGAATTTTAACCAGTTTTTATACATTTGCAATGAATCATTCGATTTTGAATAAAGCATTATTATTATTAATATTATTATTTTCACAATAAATAATGTCATGCAAATCACCAGAAATCCTAAAAACAAATATGCACATAAAAAGAGAAAATCTTGAAACAGTGTAATACGATTCTATCTAACTATGAGAAAAGAGCATGGTTGCTAATGAACACCTACATTATGTGGATATCCGAAAATTCATAATATATCTGTCTCTGTCTGCCTAGTAGTCGATAGTACAAATACTCCCATATATGTGCTTAGCAAGAAACTAAACAAGATCCTAAGGAAACTAAACACTTTTAAGAAATGATACAAAATAAAAAAAAATTGTTGTTACCACAAAAATATAAGACATCAAAATCCAAAAAACGTCAAATTTGTTTCATTTGATATCACAAATTTATATACAAACATTCAAATTGACGAAGTAATTGCCATAACACATAATTTATTGGGTTACAGATTACTACCATAACAGTTGTCAATAAGACTGTTCAATTATTGAACTTAATACTAAAACAAAATTTATTTCAATTGTATACTCACTCAGATGGTTTAGGTATGGGATGCAGCGCCACAATCTTAACAGTGAACATTTTCTTAAATAATTTGGAAGGGAAGTTCTTCCACCCCACAAACACATTAATCTCCAAAATCGTAGACTACTTTTATATGCTGAGGACTGACTGATTTTAACACATGCAAATAATGAAGACATCCAACTAATTCATGATGCTATCAACAATCTGCGCCACAAAATAAAATTCGCAATATAATTAGAAAATAACAAACAATAAATTACTTCGATTTGACCATAAACATAAAGTATGAACACAAATTCAAGATTTATCAGAAACCGACCACAACAAACATTATTAGCACACATTCCTATCATCCAAAATTGCAAAAATATGTATATTTTCGTGCTATGATTATTCAATTAATAAACCGGTACTTGGAGAATGACATCACATAAAAAGATATACAAATCTTGAAATATGTTGCGGAACAAAATGATTTACATCCTAAAATAGTCTTCCACTAACACTACACAATACATATCGAAAAAACTTTGACATGAAAATTACCAGCAAAACAGAAATTTATATATTGGGTTAATGTAATTAAACTTTGCCTATTTAACACGTTATAACAGAGAAACTAATTACTGCATGAGGACCAAACTTGGTAGAATCAATGTCAAGGACATTGGGAAGAGAAATAATGCAGAATCAATTAAATTGAAACACATTTAAAGTACTTCTATGGTACATCATACCTTTACATTTCGAACCATTACTGCTACAAAGTGGGCACCATATTGCGCCCATCAGTGTCCAGAAGAGTCTGAAACTGCAGGATTGCATTCTGCACAGCAGAACGAACGATGTCTGTAGGCATGCTGGCTACCTCTCTTGATATGCTGCGCTTCAGATAAGAACATGTGTGAACGTTCCCCCTGGTAAAATGTGTCCGTCAGGTAGCCACATAACCAGAAATGAGGGAGTGAGATCAGGTGATCGTGACGACCAAGCATTTGGAAACGATCAGCTGATTATTCGATAATTTCCAAATGTGTTTCGGAGACACTGGTGAACTTCACACGCGATGGGTGGTGGGGTCACATCTTGCATGAAAACTGTTGAGTTCAATGTATCTCTCTCCTGTATGGCAGGTTTGACATGCTGGTGAAGCATATCACAGCAATGCTGTCCAGTCACACTGCACATCCTTAGTGCTCAAGAACTAACCTGTCAAAAAAGAATGGACCAATTATGAACATAGCCATGGAGCCACACCGTATGTTGACATGTTCACTATACGGAGGAACTTCATGCATGGTGACTGGAGGTGAAGATCCCCACAATGAGCAATTCTGTTGGTTCATCTCAGCCTTTAGTGAAAAGTGAGCTTCGTCTGTCCATAGGATGGTCCAGGCCAGCCCTCATCAACTTCAATGCTCACGAGGAAGTGGGGAGTGAAGTCAACACATGGTTTGCGTCTTGTTGTGCAAGCTGCTGTACGATATGGATCTTGTATGGATACCATCTGACAATGGTTTGAAGCACCTTCTGTACCGTGGACCACAGGACGATCAACTGTTATGACAGGGCACATGCATTGCCTGACGATTGGGAATTGCATGCAGCATTGTCTGCCATAGCAAGAACGATTTCGTTTGCCATCTGTGGTGCAACTGATCATCAGCCTCCTTGCAGAGCGACGCCCTGTTCTCCAGTTCATTCGATCTTCTTCATCATGCTTCACACAGGAGGTGGAGAAAAATGACCTTTTCATAATGCTTTCAGTAGTCGATACTCTCGAAATGCAGCTGCAGTATTAGTGTTATTTTGATAATAGAGCTTCACCAATAATACCATGCTCCTTTTGTCCAAGCTCATGTTGACACATCAACAAGTGCACTGCAACTGGTCAGGTGTGTGAGACTATGAATCACGATGACTGATCATGGCACCTGGTCGCCATAGTTGGAACTGGACAGTCACGTTGTAAGGTTTGGAAATCAGGCACCCCATACTCTGGATATTTATACTACAAAATTTGGTCCTCATATGGTAATTACTTTCTATGTTATAATCTGTTAAGTAGGAAAGTTTAATTACTGTCACCCAGTAATACTATAAATAAGGGCAGTGAATAATTTTGAATAATTCTATCCAGTGTTTCAGAGATCCAGGTATTGTGCAAACTGTTATACTGGACACAAAACCCTCATTTGTACTGTGGTAGGTTCTTAGCATTCCTCCTGGAGGAGGCTGAGTTGATACTACAACACAAAATAATAGTTTACTTTATTACAACTTGAACAAGATGCTGTATTTAACTTATTAACAATCCTTGTCTACAGAAATGTCATGAGTAGGCCTATTTATTACTGTTGTCGAACATTAACACATCACTTGATACAGAACAAGCTACTAGTCTCTTCTCACCGATTACAACTGACGATAAACATTTGCAGAATTCTGTCTAACACAACTGTTGCACTGTTGGCTCAGCAGAGGAACGATGTGGTTATCTTTCGGTAATTATTGCAGACTGGGCTGAGCGACATAGCAGTCGGATATAAATAAGAATGCTGCTGCAGTGGCGTATGGTAACCCTTCTGGGCCTGTGAGCGCCAACTCCATTCATCTCTCGATGCGTTTGGTAGCGACTATGCTCACTTATGTTTTTGTCACAAGGTACCAAACTCGCCTTGGCACCTTCCCCTATGGATGACACCACCAAACAAAATAAGAGCAAAGGCATGAAGTTTGAAATAACTAAACATATAGGAACAGCTGTAGAGCTACAGTTTATTTTTAAATAGAGTGTTAGTATTTTTTTCTTCATGTCATCTTAGAACTGACATTAACAGAAATTGTGCAATTCCAATATTATATTGGTATATGGAAAGGGAAAAGCAGCTGGGGCTATGGTATGTGGGGCAATGATGTTGCCTCCTCCAGCATCAACATTAAAAAATCGAAACGCAAAAGAGATTATTGTAGAGCAATGAAATTTCGGAAATACATTCATCTAGAGCACATTTAAGATATCAACATTGCAAAATCGCAGCTTAATGTACGTGCAGTGCTACAGTAAGTACCAGTGTAACCATCAGAATGTTGAAAGCAAGCATGCTAACTTGCATGCCTGATGTGGTACAGGTAGCAGGTGTCAGTTTATGGGCTTGGAGTTCCATGCCTACTGCAATCGTCAGTAGTGGGGCAAGGACAGCGTCGTGTCACGTTCCATTGTTGCCAACTTTATTCAAGATGGCGGCGATGACGTCATCCAAAATGGCGGCATGTAGATTTGGCAACAATGCATGACATCATCCAAGATTGCGGCTTTTGGCGGGAAAATAGGCCAATTGTGCTATGTCCACTAACCTAACCTCCAGAAAAAATGGCGGGAATTTTGAATTTTGGGAGGAAGTAGACCAATTGGGCTACGTACACTAACCTAAACCTCCAGAAGAAATTGGCGCCAAATTCAAATTCCAACAAGATAAAGCATGCAGAACCATACTTGTGTTTATTATTATTCATTATCATGTATCATTTATTATTATTTATTATTATTATTCGTCTACCTCCACTAGAAACTTGCGCCAAGTTCCAATTCCAACACGATAATGTCTCGAAAACTGTACTTCTATTTTTATTATTTATTATCATTTATTATTATTATATTCAAGACTGCGATTTTCGCGGCGAGAAAGCCATTTGCGTTACATCCATAACAAAAATCTATCACAAGTTCAAATCCCAACACCATAATCGATGACACATACCAAATAGCCTAAATCCTACGAACTTTGCCCTCATTTATCATTTCACTGCTAAGCTATCAAAATAGCATCAAATAATAAAGTGCAATTATAGTAACCTAATTCATATCCTTTGATTTTGTGTGGGAAAAAAGTGCTACTCTCTTTATTTCAAGCGGTACGGTCATCACTTGTTCCCCAACACAATCAGTACACATCTTCGAGATCGCAGTGCAGTCGCGACGACGTCGGCGCTCCAACTGAATTAGTTTAAATTGTCGCCGCACCTGGCCCCGTCCCCCAGGCGCCACGGTCGCCGAGTGAGCGGCCGCATTTCCCCGCTCGCCACAGGTAAGGGAGGGCTGGCGCCGCCAGCTAGAGTGCGTGGGGGGCCCGCCCGTGCTGACCGCTGGACCGGCGATCGCTCCCACATCGAAAACATGTTTTTGCTGGACACACTGGAACTTGCCGAGGTTGACCTCACAACGGTCCGTTGTCTGTTCACCACGTGTATTCGTCGCCTCCGCACGTTTCCCGCCAAAATTGTTTGCCTGGGAGCGGAATCACACAGCGGTTGGCCGTTCAGCTCAGCACGTGGTTCGACAAAGAACGCCCTGCCTCACTTTTGGCGTGAAAGTTGTTTCCCTGGACGCGTTGAAACCTGTGAATGACGACCGTTCGCCGTCCACCGGACATGCGCCACGCCCCCACCCCACGGACGTCTGACTGCTTATGTCACACATCCTCGATCGCCCCTTCCGTATACGTGACGGACATAGTCTTCTGTAAATATATGCATCTAACCTATCAATTACTTAAGTACTTAATTCCATTTCAATTTTAATCATATTAAATAATTCAATTTACAATTTCATATATGTATGCAAAGGTGTTCAACTACCTACTTTCAACTACTTTTCAAGAACCAAACCGTCACCTCTTCCTAGGAACCCTCGCCGAGTTTGAATTCTTGCACTTTCGCTACCAGCCTAAGAGAATTCCGCGTAAAGAAAGGACACTTGTACTAACCTCATTCACCCGATCGCCACTTCCTCCTACGATCAGGCACCGAGTGTGAAATCTGCCAGTAAACAAAGCTCACTTGTGTTTTTGCTACCAACGTAAGAAAATTGCTGCAAACGAACCGAACCACCAGCACCACTTCCTAGAGGATGGACGGTAAAAGGACTCGGCCCACACTAGGCTGATGGAGGGGGGGAAGGAGTGTAATTTATTTGTTTGGGCGCAATTTATTTAGGGATGGAGTATATGTTCGCAGAACACACGCTCTGACACGCCCCACAGCATACAGACCTGCAAAACGCTCCTACATAATTCACGTATAAAGCTCTACATACACTCCTCCTAATTGTAAACCGTCAAAAATAACACACTGCACAACCTACAGACAGGCGAACCACTCATAAACAATGCACAGCATTTACATCCATATAACCAAACAACTCCTAAATTGTCAAAATAATAATCCATCTAAAAACTCTGCTTGCTAATTGCCAACTGTCGAAATCATACACCAGCCTTCATTTAAACAATTAGAGGCAAGACCACCACCAAGTGTAATCACCACTCAGTCCATAGCCCAACAGACTCAGTTCATATCTATGCCACTGGACGACGCTGTAGTGACATAAGTACCGTAATCTTAGATGGCTCCACCTAGTGTGTTCACCATGAGCTCCAGACCCCAACTGTCTTAGTGCATTTCCTCACCATCAGAGGACGCCACAGTGACACCAGCTGATGACGGCAGTACAGTTATCAGAGATGGCAGTAAACATTGTGTTCTCCAAGAGGTCTACGACGCTGTCGAATATATCCATCACATTGATACGAAACATCCACCCTAATGTGCTTGGCCCACCACCACCACACCCTCTCTCAAACCGCGCACAGGTCCAGCGTGTCCAGTGAAAACGTGTTTACGATGTGGGAGCGATCGCCGGTCCAGCGGTCAGCACGGGCCGCTCCTAGCGCGCTCTGGCTGGCGGCGCCAGCGCTCCCTTACCTGTGGCGAGTGGGGAAACGCGGCGACCGTGGCGCCTGGGGGACGGGGCCAGGTGTGGCGATTATTTCAACTAATTCAGTTGGAGCGCCGACGTCGTCGCGACTGCACTGCGATCTCAAAGATGTGTACTGATTGTGTTGGAGAACAAGTGATGACCATACCACTTGAAATAAAGACATCAGCACTTTTTTCCCACACAGAATCAAAGGATGTGAATTAGGTTACTATAAGTGCACTTTATTATTTGACGCTATTTTTATAGCTTAGCAGTGATGATAAATGAGCGGGAAAGTTCGTAGGATTTGGGCTATTTGATACGTGTGATCGATTATGGTGTTGGGATTTGAACTTGTGATAGACTTTTGTTATGGATGTAACGCAAATGGCTTTCTCGCCGTGAAAATCGCACATCTTGAATAAATAATAGTAATAAATGATAATAAATAATAAAAAATAGAAGTACAGTTTTCGAGACATTATTGTGTTGGAATTGGAACTTGGTGCAAGTTTCTAGTGGAGGTAGACAAACAATAATAATAAATAATAATAATGATGAATGATAATGAACAATAATAAAGACAAGTACGGTTTTGCAGCCATTATCGTGCTGGAATTTGAATTTGGCACGAATTTTCTAGTGGAGGTAGGCCAATAATAATTAATAATAATAATAATAATAATAAATGATAATTAAGGATATGAATGATAATAATAAATGATAATCAATAATAATGTATAATAATAAAAAGAAGTACAATTTTGCATACATTATCTTGTTGGAATTTGAATTTGGCGCCAATTTCTTCTAGAGGCTTAGGTTAGTGCACGTAGCCCAATTGGTCTACTTCCTCCCAAAATTCAAAATTCTGGAGGTTAGGTTAGTGGACATAGCACAATTGGCCTATTTTCCCGCCAAAAGCCGCCATCTTGGATGACGTCATCGCAGCCATCTTGAATAAATTTGGCAACAATGGAATATGGGATGACACTGCCCTCGGCCCACTACTATTGTCAATGCAGGGATGCGTAATGCTTTATGTAAATGACCTTGGAGTTGTCATCCGATCGTCGATCAGAGACAGACCTAGGCAGTGCGCAGGCGAAGGCAAGATTTCGACACTCTGTAGAGCATGTTGAGTTACAAAAGCGGTGTGGGAGACCGTTACCCTGTTGGAAAACACCCAGGGAAATGCTGTTCATGAATGGCAGCTCAACAGGAGGAATCACCATACTGATATACAAATAGGCAGTCAGGGTGCATGGAATAACCACAAGAGGGCTTCTACTGTAATACAAAATCGCACACTAGACCAGAGCAGAATCAGCTTTCATCAGAAAACACAACAGACTTCCAGCATGCCCTCTGGCGAGCTCTTGATGGACACCACTGAAGTCGCGAATGGTGGGTATTTAGGGTTAGTGGAATGTGTGCTACAGGGAGTCTGCCTCTGTCCCTGAAGGAACCAATTTGTACCAGTTATGAGACTGTGGTGTCAGCTACTGCTCAGATTGCTGCTGCAGATGTAGTACAATGCAACACAGCCATTCACTGAACACAATGGTCTTCCTTCTTGGTAGTACCACGAGGCCAACCATAAATGGTTTAAAGCCAACTCACTGACAAACTTCGAAAAGACTCATTATATGCAATTCAGAACCTGTAAGAGGTTTCCACCCAGCATATGCATAAAGTATGAAGAAGAGCAGATAGAAGAGGTTGACAGTCTTAAATTCCTGGGATTACAACTTGATAATAAATTCAGTTGGGAGGAGCACACCACAGAACTGCAGGAATGCCTTAACAAATCTGTATTTGCAATTCGAGTGTTAGCAGACATAGGCGACATAAAAGTGAAAAAGCTTGCATACTTTGCCTACTATCATTCCATAATGTCATATGGTATAATATTTTGGGTAACTCTACAAGTCAAACAAAAGTTTTCAGAGTCCAAAAGCATGTAATATGTTTTATTTGTGGAGTAAACTCACGGACATCTTGTAGAAACCTCTTCAAAGAACTGGGTATACTAACTACTGCTTATCAGTATATTTACTCCTTAATGAAATTTGTCCTAAATAATATATCTCTTTTTCCAACAAACAGCTCAGTTCATACATACAATACCAGGAACAAAAACGATCTGCACAAGGACTTAAAAGCACTTACTTTAGTTCAAAAAGGGGTTCACTACTCAGGAACACTTATCTTCAATAATTTGCCAGCAAACATAAAAAATTTAGTTACAAATAGAGATTAGTTTAAAAGGAGCCTGAAAGACTTACTAGTGGCCAACTCCATCTACTCCATTGACGAGTTTTTTAATAGAAACAAATGATGTATTGTACATATTCATACTATTAGAACTGTTATTTCAGCTTTTTTTTTAAAAAAAAAAAAACGTGATGTGCTCCACATCCACAAGGATCTCCTCAACACAGATCTATGTAACGAAAAAAATAATCTAATCTAAGCCGAGTCTTCTTACGACCGTATGTGCTTGTGACCTCTGCTGCCAGCAGTCATGTACAGTGGCTACATTCCTGTCAAGTCAAGTCAAATTTTTACAACTCAAACAAATAAGCTAATGTACCATTCCACAGGTCCCAAGTGGAATGAGCGTCATTATAATGAAGCTGTGGCATCTAAACCATATGGATCGAAATAAATGAACTTGAGTACGTGTGTGGGATGTACAGAAAAGAATGGGGGCCCCATCTTCAGAAACTGAAGTCGTCGCTTTAAATATAAAAGATGATAACCCAAAAATATCCACTATATGCAGGGAAACACTGAAATAATTACACATATGACATGAATGTACAGCTTGATACTCAGTTAATATGATTCTACATCTTACAAGTTTTTTGAGGTTTTAAGGCAGTTTTACACTGTGTTTAATAAACTCTTCAAACTAAAAGAAATTGCCTCAGAAGCTCTTTGAATTTAGTTTTGTTGCCTATTTCACATTTAATTTCTGGAAGAAGAGCCTTAAATATCTTTATACCAGGTTTTGTACACCCTTCTGCGCTACTTCCAAACTTTTATATTCAATGCATTACATTCAATGCTTCCTCCTTGTGTTGTCCTGGTGATATCCACAGTTACGTTTGTATAAATCATTTTTATCCTGATAAAACACATGTATTGAGAAGTAGTTGTAAGAACTTCCAGTTCCCAGAATAAACTTCTGTAACTGCATCTAGGGTCTATGCCACACATCAGCCTTACAACATGCTTCTGAGCAACGAATATTTTCTTTGCTAGGCATTGACTTCCCCATAAAATAATTTCACATGACATTAGTGGTTAAGTGTCTACTTCTATAAATAATTTGCAGTGTAAAAATTGGTGAGCTGAATCTCTTATAAAGGTCTAACTTCACTTAACGAAGGTTTATTCAGCATTTGCATATACAAGAACACAGACTGAACTGCCTCTGCGCAGAACACATACAGTATGTATGCAGCTACAGCACATTCCAGTACAATGATTCTTGACATTTGTGAATACTTCTGGACTGTACTCGAACCGAATATAGAAATTAAAATTGTACAGTCCAGGTGTGTTTTGAACTCACTATCTTCCATGCAACAGTTTAGTATCATAACCACTACACCACAGTGCTACTCAGCTTCTGCTGCAACAGTAACATGGAACCAGTTTACTTGACAATCTTAAGACCCAGAAAGTTTGTTACTTCAACTCTTTCTGTTAGCTGTGTGGCATATTTAAAAGTTAATGCTTCCTCAGTTTTGGCAGTTGGGGTGAACTGAGTGTAATTAGCCTTACTAAAGTTCAGTGAGAGACAGTTGGCAGTAAACCATTTAATTAAATGTATAAAATTATTCTCAATAGATATGTGAAAATTTTCAGATTTGTGACCATTAACTATTATGTTAGCGTCACCTGCAAAGATGGTAAAATTACAATGTATGATTGTAGAATGAGGTAATTCATTCATAAATATCTGGATTAGTAAAGTACCCAGAATTGATCGCTGTGGAACTGCACAATTAATGCCTCTTCATTCTGATGAAGCCATACCACCACACTAACTGTCTGAGCTGTCTAAGCCTATTTTCTGTTTCCTATCTTTCAGGTATGACTGTAGAACTATTTGTTGGTTCACAGTGTCAAAGGCTTTAAATAAATCACAAAATAAACCAATTTCCACCATTTTCTGATTTAGAGATTCCACAACCTTATCTATAAAAGCATAGATTGCATGTTCAGTTGACGGAACATCTTGGAAACCAAACTAATTTTTGCTAAGAATATTGAATTTATGTAGGTGTTCTAAAATTCTAGAGTACATAAGCTTTCCAAATATCTTTGAAGAAACAAGCTTTTCAAATATTTTTGAAAAAATAGATACTAGCCTGATATTTTTTAACGTTAGTTTTCTCTCCTTTCTTGAAGAGCGGCTTCACCAGAGCATATTTAAGTCTCTTGGGAACAATTCCTTTTTTTCCTCTGCTTTCATTTTTGCTGTAACTGCCTCATGGACATTAATATCAATTTTGATGATGACATTCTCAAAAAGGTCAGGTCTGTTTCTTGGCATTAGATATAATGTAATTCCATTTCAGCGAACATTGAAAATATGGACAGTGGACTACATAGAGAAGGTGGCTAATCTGATGTACAGATGAACTGGCAGCTCAGCAACTATGGTACACAGATGTGAGGCTGTAGTCCTAATTAACCACAATGAGGATACTGAGTCTTTGTACATGGATATTGAATCCACAAACTGTTAACTTAAAAGCAAACAGTAAATTTTTTCATTCATGAAATTTGTTGTAAGTAACCCACTGCAGTTCAAAAGGAACAATGATATATATAACTAAAGTACCAGAAGAAAAAATAACATTCATTATGTCACATTAAGTTTGTCTTTAGCTCAAAGTGCACAATGCTGAAAATAAAATTTTTGATCATTTACCATGTGATATAAAATACCTGACAGACAGCAAACTAAAATTTAGAAACAAACCTAAAAAGTTTCTCCTGGACAGCCACTTCCATTATGTAGAAGAATTTCTACTCTTGTATTCTGTAAAAGGTGCTGGATAGGAATTACTGACTCATATCTGTATATTTACAAAAGAGACCTTATAAACCTTCAGAAAGTTGCCAAATTTTCAAATTAATTTTTTTATGATGTAAAATGATTTGTTGCACATCATTACAGTTTATCATACCAGTCATCCATCGAACTGAAACTAAACGCCAGTTCATACTGGCTGTCACATCACATCACATCACATCCCATCAAAACATTCTGCAATGCAATTCAAATGGCAGCATCCACATTGGCCCTCCCATCATGTCACGCTACATTCAATACTGTCAGGGTTTCATGGGAAGAAAGTTTTGACAGATGATGTCATCAATCAGTTGTTGATCATGTGACCTCCAAGTTAATTTCCTCCCAATACACGATCACGTGCATTTCTCTATATTTTGCTTCATTGTGCTTTCCTTGCTTGATACCAACTGTTTGTTGTTTTGGTTATTTGTTATAAATTGTTTCATTACGTTATTTCTTTTCTGAAAATTTATGATTTTATAATAAATAATGAAAGATTAATTGAAGCTGTGAGGCAGCAGTTTGAACTGTATGACTTGAGTGCACTAAATTACTTGTCAATGAGTACATGTATAAAGTGGACTTTTATACATACTTGTGTGGTATTTAACATTTAACAGCGAAAAGAATTGCAATATCTCTACAAGCTGAAGAGAAAGGAGTTCTGTTGGCCAGTAAGTGGAATTCATTTTTATGTTGTCAGGCATTTGTAATTTTTCACAAAGAAATGGACTGACATTTTCAGACACTGCAATAATGGCAAAATACTTTTTTGTGAAGTAAGATATTAGAGCTATTTGTTCAAATATGTGTTTGTGACAGGCTCATTTATTGTTAAGTAGCCCTCTGGATTGTGTATGAAACAGTTTTGCAGTCATCAGTGGCCAATATTGATGTGGTTTCACTAGTTAGCCCCAGTACAAATAAGGCAATTGAATTGTTAAAAGCGAGACACAAGATGTAAAGAAAAGTTATGAGTCTTGAGGGGAAAGGTATTGGGGGAGATACGATTACTGCACAAAAATTTACACTGTACTGTCAACTATACTTATCTTTAAGCAAACTAATTTTTCATGAGATGTGATGGCATCCTGTAACATTTTGTTTCTTTTAGTAACTCTGGGTGCAGTTTGATGTAAAAAATGATAATAACTGGAGCTTTGACTTTCTAAAATACTTATAAAATGCAGATCCCTCTTGCTCTCGTTCCTTGTATAGTGGGTAAAAATCTGTACCATGCAATGGAATTTTTGGGACCACACTTTTTGCATTGTTTTCCACTCCCATCTTCCTGATCTAATATAAAGCCATCCCTACTTGCTGCAAAATATTTGAATCCAATAAATGTCATTTTCATACAACTGTGGACTCAAGCATTAGATTACATTAGATTAGATTCAGTTTCCGTTCCATAGACCCAAAAAATGAGATGATTCTCGTGGGTATGGAACATGTCAGAAAATATAACATGAAAACATAAAACATTTGAATATAATGTATCCACGTATATAAGCAACAACTTTGCTTATGTGTACTTCACATGCAAAAACAGTTGAAAATCATCTTGCGAAGATCTAACTTCCCAAGAAAAAAAAAGATGGAGAGCTGACATTAGACAGAACATCAACACAACAGATAATTTGCTTAGCTCAGTACCAAACAGTGAAAATGATGTTACGAGATACCGACAGTGCTACAAAAAGTGAGACTATAGTATTAGAATTAATTAACTGACAATGATAAAGTTTATTATGGGTAAATTTAATTTTCTTAATGAATATTCTTTGTTTTTAGACTGCATCAGTTTTCCTGTGCATGATCGACATTTCGACCCCTCTCCTGGAATCTTCATCAGGATCTTGTGGTGTTCATGGTTAGCTGGAGGCTGTCAAATACCAGTGTCGCATTCTCTTATAAAAGGAAATTTTCCTATGCCGTTTTAAAGAAGTGGTGTTATTGTGTAAAATTCCTGTAGCTGCCATTAGCTGTATCGAAGATGAAAAGTGTAACGACACGTCTGTCTCTAAAAAAGGAAAAAATGAGCGGTTCTGCATGTAAGCAATGCAGAAAGCGTGTGATAAAAGGAATCTTATGCATAAAGTGTAATTTTTGGCTTCATGAGAATTGCGCAAAAGTGAACCTGAAATTCATTAGTGACGAAGTTCCGTGGACATGCACTGACTGTTTACAGTGGGAAACATCAGAACTTGTAAGTACCATAAAGTCAAAAGAAGAAATAATTAAAGTGCTTCAAAGTGATATCGGAACTCTCAAAAAAGAGATTCAGTCTCTGAAAGAAGAAAACGCAAAGCTAAAAAGCGAATCAGCAAGCTGTGTATGTGGAAACCCATTACAGAATCAAACAAACAAATGGGAGGACTCATGTGCGCAAATTTCGCTGCCAAGCAAAAAACAAAACCATGTGCACATTCCGGCAAAAACAGTGGCAGAAAGCGAAACATGTGGAAATTCCGTAAACTCACGCGTGCAAACTCCGTTACTGAGAAGTAAACAAACCTGTGTAAGTTCGTATGTGCAAATCCCAGTGAAAACAGTGGCGGAAAACGAATCGTGCGGTAAATCTAAAGGTAAATATAACTGGAAAACTGTGACGTATAAGAAAAAAGATAAATGTGAAAGCAATCCAGCAAAACAGATCGTCAAAAGTGATTTCTTTGTGATTGGCGACTCGATATTAAAAAATGTGGTGGTTCCGAACTGTAAAGTCGATGTTCGCCCTGGAATCCGACCACATCAGATTGTGAAACATTTCAATAACATTAGGAACACTGAAAAATCCAACCAAAACAACAACGATTCCAACACAAACTTTAAAGGCGTGATAATTCACGTAGGGACCAACTCTATTAGAAGCAGCAGACAAGAAGAAATCATAAATGATATTCGTAATGTAATTCGGTCTGCCAAAGATTTGTATACAAACTCCAGAATTGTTATCAACGGAATTCTACAAAGAAGATCGGTGAGTAACGCGTATACAAACAAAATAAACACTGGCATCAGGGAACAGTGCGACGAACTTGGCGTTGTATTTGTTGACCCAAATAAATTTCTCGACGACAAATGTCTTGGTAGGGATGGCTTGCACCTAAACAGACTAGGTGCAATTACTTTCAGCAAAATGCTCCTGGACTTATGTAAAATTATAAAAAATAAGGGAAACTATTACAGTCTGCAGGGGGTGACTATCCAAGAATACCATATGCAAACAAAAAACACAAGTGTAATCGTTATAAAGAAGCAGTTGAACCAACACAGAACGACATTAAAACGAAAAAAAGTGGGAATGCAAATAGTATTAGCAAAAATTACTTAACAGTTGTTCACCAAAATATATGTTCCCTAGGAAACAAGACCCAACAGCTAGAAGTGGAGCTGGAGTCTACAGAGTGCTCATTTGTTTGTCTCACTGAGCATTGGTGCAATGAGGTTGAAATTAATCAATTAGTTTTGCAGTCTTATAATTTAGCGTGTGCATACTGTAGGACTTCTATGAAGTGTGGAGGGTGTTGTATTTATGTAAAATAAAATTATCAGTATAAGACCAGAAGCGACTTATGTGTAATCAGTGAAGGGCAACATTTTGAACTGGCAGCAGTTGAAATCAGAGACAAATACAGGTGTAGGAATTTGATTATCTTATGTATATACAGATCTCCTAGTGGAGACTTCAACATCTTTCTCTCTAAACTTAATCATGTTCTTGACAAGATATCCACTCCAAAGAACCACATTCTCATATGTGGAGACCTAAATGTAGATAAACTGAATCCTGATGCTACATGGGACTCATTACTAAGTCTTGCTCAAAGTTTCAATCTAGTTCCAATGGTTAACAGTGCAACAAGAATAACAAAATACTCAAAGACAGCTGTTGATCAGGTATTAACAGATTTAGGCAAAGAAAACTGTGAGGTGGTGGTAGCAGAGCTAGGATTATCTGATCACTCAGGTCAAATCATTACTATAAAAGTAGCTCCAGAAGAAACAAAGAAAAGGCATATTTACAGACGAATTTTTTCTAAACAAAATAGATATGAGTTTGCCAAACAGATAGCAGGACTAACATGGGACACAGTATACTCAGAGGTAGATGCAAATGAAAAATTCAAAAATTTCATGACATTGTTTAAATTAAATTTTGAAGAAACATTTCCCAAAGTGTTATGTCCATTATCAACAGCAGGAAAAAACAAGTGGGTCACAAAAGGAATCAAAAAATCGTCTGAAACACTTAAGTACCTGAGCTCCATTAAACACAGCCAAACTAATCCTGCCTTCTCACTCTTTTATAAAAGATACAGGAAAACATATAGGAAAATATTGCTTGCAGCAAAGAGAGCTCATAACTCCAAACTGGTGCTCTCTGCTGAAAACAAAAATAAGGCAGTATGGAAAATTGTAAAGCAGGAAACTGGTACCAGGAAAGTGAATCTGTCAAACCTGAAAATCAAAGAGGAAGGGACTGTAATAAAAGACCCAATATATTTGGCAAACTATATAAATGATTATTTTAGTAGCATAGGAAAAAAATTACAGGAAAATTTTTTAACAGCCCCTCAGGTCAAAAAGCCAAATAATGGTGTATCACACTCGATGGTGTTATTCCCTACAACACAGGAAGAAGTCTACAAAGCAGTCAGCAAACTGAAAAACAAAAACTCTGCTGGTCTGGATAAAGTCCCCATTTTTATAATTAAGGACTGTATCAAGAGGCTACTTCCACCTTTAGTTGATATTATAAATCAATCTTTCAAGCAGGGCTACTTTGCAGACTATTTAAAATATGCTAAATTACTACCTCTCTTCAAAAAAGGTGATGCAGGAAAAATTGAAAATTATAGGCCAATTTCTCTACTCTCATGCTTTGCAAAAATATTAGAAACTATTATGAAAGATAGGCTAATGAATTATTTAAATAAATACAACTTACTGTCTGTTGACCAGTTTGGATTTCGATCAGGGAAAAGCACAGAATCAGCAACAGCACACCTCACAAAACACATTCTAGAAGCGTTAGATAAAGGGAACTACACAACAGGTATATTTCTTGATCTAACTAAAGCGTTTGATACAGTAGACCACAACATATTGTTAAATAAGTTAGTTGAACTAGGAATAAGGGGACTTGTGAAAAAGTGGTTCCAGTCATATCTAAAAAATAGAAGACAGATAACTGAAATCTCACATATTTCAAGTCGCTCAAACTATATTGTAAAGTATACTTCAGACCCAAATTATGTAAATATAGGTATCTCACAGGGTAGTGTCCTTGGCCCAATACTATTCCTCATTTACATAAATGACTTCCCACAGAGCATCAAGCATGGACAAACAATATTGTTTGCAGATGACTCAAATGTACTAATCAATGACAAATCACCAGATGCACTGAAAGAAAAAGCCGAACAAACACTAAACAGTGTACGTGAGTGGGCATCCAATAATAAACTAACACTAAATTTAAAAAAAACAAATGCTGTAAACTTCTATGTCTGCAAAAAACCACACTATAACAACTTTAAGTTAAACGATGAAACTATAGAATTTGTAGACTACACAAAATTTCTTGGTATGCATGTTGATAATCAGTTAAAGTGGGAGGAACATATTAAAATACTTAGTAACAGAATCGCTACAGCATGCTATGCTCTTAGAATTCTGACTGCAGTGTGTGATACTACATGTGTCAGATCTGTATATTTTTCTTATATCCACTCTGTTATTACCTATGGAATAATATTTTGGGGAGTCAACAGTAAAAATATTCAAATAGTTTTCAAATTACAGAAAAGAGCAATTCGTATAATAACCAAGAATGGCAGTAGGGCTCACTGCCTTGAACATTTCCAAAAGCTGGAAATCCTAACTGTCCCCTGTGAATACATTTTTCAGAGTATTGTGTATGTAAAGAAAAATATTGACTGCTATGTTAAAAATTCTTTAGTACACAGCTATGGAACCAGAAACCAATACAATCTGCATCTAGAGAGAAAAAATAAAGTTAAAACGCAGCAGAGCTTGTTGTACAATGCTGTTAAATTGTATAATAAATTACCCCAAAATATAAAAGATATTGACACAATTGGACAGTTCAAAACAAAACTAAAATTTTTTTTATTAAATAAAAGTTATTATGCAGTAACGGACTATCTGAATTAAAACATGTAGTGAAATTAAAGTAGCCTGCATTGTAATACATGAGGAAATAATTAAAATATGAAATCCAAAATTTTACAGTACTATAAGAAAATTACATAAGGATATAAAACTAATGTAACATACTTTAAAAATTTGTGTAAATATTAATTTTATGTGCATAATTTGTAGGTATATTGTATTGTATATGATTTTGCTGACGAAATCCACACAATGTAAATTGTTACATGGATTAATAAAGAAATCAAATCAAATCAAGGGGGCCATCATCATCGTATAGAAACGAAATTCTCCCCAGTTATGTTGAAAAAGAGTTATTGGTTAAAGTTCTTCCTGCTATTGGTGTTCAATTGTCATTGAATAGAAGCGGAATGGGCAGAGCACTTGGGGGAATGTTTATCGAAAATATGTTATTGCCTGCAGATTGGGCGTCCTGGATATTGTTTGCATTGCTGACGCACTGTGGGTGAATTTTCTCTTCCTCGATGGTGAAAAGCCATGAAGGCAGAAGTATATAGCTGTCCTGTCTGTTAAAATTACATTTTTCTTTGGAAATGTCAACAGTTTCTCGGACTTTTCTTCTATAAATGTTAGTTTCTTTGGCCAGCACATGTATTTTATTGAAATCAGTTCTATGACCATAGCTTACGTGATGATGTCCTGCTACTGTATATTTCACACTTTGTTTTAACAGCATGTGGAATCCATGTCTCTTAATGCATTGTATTGCCGTATGGATAAACAAGCTACAGAATGTGTTAATTGTCTAAGACACGACCATATTAGTAGTTAACGTCATTCTCAGAAATATTGCAAAACTGGTGATAATCTTCCTGCAGAGAAGTATTCAAATTCAAATCCCATTTCTATTAAATCTAAAGGGAGTAATAACTCAATGTTTAAGATGTACACATTGTATAAGAAGCAGAGGCAATTAAATAAAACTTCTGCAGGGCTCAACATTCCACACATTGAAGTCAATAATCTATTAACTCACAGACCAAACGTGCTAGCTGTGATGGTTTAGTGGCCAATAGTCGACATGCAGGCTAACCTGACTCTTATTGACAGACAACATAGCATCACAACATAGGAAGCAGCCTCAGTAGCAAACAAAACCTTCAGTAACCTCTACTGCATCTAGATTCCCTGCCATTTACCATAAAAGCAAACTACTTTTAGGATGCATTGCAGCAAATCCATATTACCCCATATACCTAGTCAGAAGGAAGCAAACACAGGCAGTACTTATTTTGCAGATGTGCCAAGAAAGACACAAACTGAAAAAATTGTGAAGCTTGTTGCTGGACATATAAGACCAGCCCAGTCTCTGATAACGAAATCGACAGACTCATTAGCACGATAGGTAATGATTATTACCTCATTTTAACACAGAAAGAAAAAATCAGTTAACAAAAAGTTTACAGTGGAACACCCACTGAGCAATCACAAACAGTGACATTTCAGAGTACAATTTTTTTCAGAAAAACGCCATAATTACTGTGATTTGTGAACAACCACTCTAACTGGAGTCAAAATATTAAGCTTAAAGGATGTAATGTACTCCACCAAGACAGAAAAGTAGGTATAGAGCTCTACTAACAGCATCCTCAGTGGCTTTCGCAGCATAGAATATACTTTTTCCAAAATTCATAACTTCCAAGCAGTAGCAACAAAAATGTGTAAATCATCAGAAATTGTAACTCTGAAAGTAGTATAACAATGTCAGTTAATTACATGTTCCATAGATCATTTGAACGATTCTTTTATCGAAATGATGTGGAACAATTCGGTTTACAGGATATGCATGCATGATTAATGTTAACATTTGTGAACGCATTTTCCAGGTCTACTCATGCAACTACTCGTAAAAAAACATGTTTTTAACTGTCTATCTGTTTTTAAATAGAGATTTGTCTGTGGAAAAAGAGTTGTAAGGAGAAATGATTTTAGGTTAGATTTAAAAATTTCCTTGCTACCTGTCAAATATGTTATGTTATTAGGCTAATGATTGAAGAATACTGAACTTTTTTCTGAGCCACTGACAGCTTTCATAATAAGTAATAAAGGTAATTTTTTCCTTTTGTGTTGTAGATATGGACATCTATCTTCTTCTCAAATTGTGATGAATTATTTCTGACAAATTTCATTAGTAAGTATATGTATTTGGATGGTGCAGTTAAAATATCCAACTCTTTGAAGAAGTACCTACATGATGTCTATGTGCGAACACCACATGATAATCTTATTACTCATTTTTCTCCAATCATACTTTCTTTCTAAGTGGTGAGTTTTCCAAGACAATTATTCCATAATACATCACTGAGTGATAACATGCAAAATATATCAAGGGACTGATTGCTTTGTTTCCAGAACTAGCAATTATACAAAGAGGAAAAGTAGCTAAAGTTAATTGTTTTAGAAGCACTGTAATATGCGTCTTCCACTTAAAGTTTCCATCAATATGTGTGCTCAAAAATTTGGAGCATTCTACCCTGTTTACTGACTCCTGTTCCTGTGCTACATCAATTGTTGGTATGAGCCTATTTGTTATACAGAACTGAACAAAGTGTTGATAAAAGTGCTCTGCATATGTCACCTCGTTGTCAATGTGTAAAATTCTCCACCGTTTCACTCACTGTTGCAAAAGGCCTTCTTCACGATGCTGTGCTGTCAGGTTATTTGCAACATTGGGCAAAACACCAGAGAATTTTGCATATTGACAATGCAGTCACATATGCAGAAGAATTTTATTTGGTAGTGACAATGACCATGGAAGTCTATGCTTCAATACAGTGTGTATGCTCATAATTTAGGGAATGTTCAGGCAGAGAACTGAAACATGTAAGACTGTGTTTGTGATTTCTCCTCAGTCACTAAAAGTTTCTACCCTTCCAGTATTGTTTGAATTGTTTAGCACAACTTCTGCATTCTCTTTGTTAAGTGTGATTGAAGCTAGTTGTGTCTAAAGTCATCAATTCCATATAACTTATTAGCTTTTCTAAGAGTGTAGCATGATAAACACATTGGAAAGATCACAGGAAATACCAGTCAGCGATATTTTATCGTTCAAAGCTTGTAATATTTGGTGAGTGAATGTACAAAAAACAATCCTTCTGGAATCCAAGTGTGATATATCAAGTAAATTGTTTTTACTTAAATGTGAGACAACTTGCGAGTGCATAGTTGAAGCCTCCCTAATCGCCTTCTTATGAAGATGTTTAACAACTGCGTATTTCAACCTGTCTGGAAAAATTCCCTGTGCTAGCTATACTTCAGATATATAGCTAAGGACGTTACTGATTAAGTTAGAACAACTTGTCAAAATTATATTTGAAAGTCCATCAACACCATATGAGCCTTTGCTTTAAGAATTTTTATAATTCCATTAATTTCAGTTTAACTGGCTGCCACTAGTCAGCTCCGCAGCTGCTGAAAAATCCTAGACGTTGTATGTGGAAGATTAAAAAATGTGAGATGGTGCTTATGAAGAATTTAAAAAAAAGATAGTGCTACTGGGAAAGTCAAAAATCCAAGATGGAAGTGGCTAGAAATTTTAAAAAAAATTCGAGATGGCGTTGGCAGAAAATTTACAGAAATGGAAGATGGTGGAAGTAGCCCAATTGTGCTAAGTTTAAAATGCTGGGAAATTAAAAAATTTTAAGATGTTGGAACTAGCCCAGTTATGCTTTGCAAGTACACTGACGTTGCAATCCAATATGGCGCCATTTTAAGAAGTATCCATAAAAACTAAATTTTGCATAAATTGTCACAGTTTTGAAAAGTATCTGAAGGTATGAATTTTGTGTAAATTGTTGTCATTTTCAAAAGCATCCATACGACCTGAATCTGCACCATGTTCAAAAATATCCCAACCATCTGATTTATTTATCAAAAAGGTAGAAAGGGCATAACTTACAGTATTTCCATATCTTTATTACTGATAAAAAATATCTAAGCTGCAACTGAATTATGTGAAATGGCACCATGTTCAAAATCATGTTAACAACCTTTGGCACTGTGTTTAAAAATTCAAAAGTATACATACTCTCTCTCTCTCTCTCTTTCTCTCTCTCTCTCTCTCTCTCTCTCTAACATGCACACACACCTGAGTCTTGAATCCTGTTCAAAATTATGTGGAAGACTTATGTTAGTTTTCAAAATACATAAGCTTCAACAATCTGAATTTTGCACTGTTAAAAGTGTGCAATTTTTTATCAAAATTATGTAAAGATATTGACAATACAAGTGTAACTTGGGACTAGAGTGGATGTTACGAAATTAGACACCTCAAGGTCACATTCGCCTCTAAGAGCCCACTGGTACTAAGCTCTGATTCACCTACCTCATAGCTTTGTTGCAAATGATACACAATTAAGAGTGCAGTAGGTCAGAGCCAGCTGAATGTACAAAGTTTCTGTAAGATATCATGTGTTCACATGTGGTTTCAGTCTTCCACAGAATGGTGCATTGACGTGTTTGGTAGTGAGCAAAATGCAGGACCAAGGGCCTACGTGTAGTGTTACTCTATTCGGTGTGTATAGAGGACGAAAAGACTGGTCTGGCCAACAGTGAAGAAATCGGAAATATAAAATTTTGGGCAACTTGATAAATTGTCAGCAAAAGCAATGGATACAATAATGACAGTGCAGTAGATCAGAGCCAGCTGAGTGTACACAGTTCCCAAGTCGAGTGCAGGCTGTATTAGCCGATCAGAATCTCCAGATGTGAACACCTGTTTAGATTCTCCAAGGAATGGATATAAAAGGGCTATACCCGAAAATGGAAACCTACAGAATTCGACGATTTCTAAAAGGAGCCTGTGTGTAGAACTGTACTTGATTATTACGACAGTGGAGACTACCCAACGTATATAAACAGACAGGGTCATCTCTATGCGAGTGATACCAGTGTATCTTAGGAAGAGAGACATAATCAGCTTACAAGCCAGCAGATGTTAAAAAACACGATGTCAGCGGTTATGTAACTGTGACAAGCGGTTTTGATTCTATCGGCGCACACAAGTATCGATAACGATATCGATGTTAAAAAACTATACAGTCTTTGTAAATGGAGGTATGGTATTGCTTCCGAATGATGTGATCCTACACACAAATACCGTGACATCGAATATAGATGGCGATCGTCGGGATGTGTATTAACAGACTGAAAGTGCGGGTGCAGCTCACCTAAGCTCGTAATAAATCCACTGAACTTGAAAGTGTTTTGGCGAAGGAACGTGGCATGAAGCCAGCATTTGCAACCCCCCTTATGCCACCGCTAGATCTTTCTCCAGTATTTTTATTCTATCCCAATGGCATGTCAGATGTTCTGCGAAGCATCTACTGGGTTATAGGCGAGTGGGGAATGAGAATGATCACATACAGTAAATGGTGTGCTAAACGATGAAACACTTTACAAAAAATGCAACACCAGACTGAGATTGTAAGAACTGTACACCGGCTTTTCCCATCTATAGTGTTATGCTTTCTGGTAGAAATGCTGTCTGCGATTTGGAATCAAGTCTTTCCAACCAACCACATACTTGCATTGGAACCTGTGGGGATGTCTTTCAGTGATTACAGCCACTAGTGAATAATATTCGTGACACTCCCATATCTAGGAACGAGTAACTTTTTTCGAGCCTCTCTGCTACAGTAAAACTCCAATATGATTTTAGATACTCCTGTCACATCTTGTAGCTATTCCTAAGATTCTGCCTCGCCATCCCTGCAGCTTTATGCATGTGATCGTTCCAAATTAAGTCGGAACTGAGCAGAAGTCGGAGAGCGCTATATCTACCACATTCTGTAACACATGCAGAAACAGGGTGAACTGAGTTAATGTGACAGGACCCTCATTTTTTACCACTCAGTGGAAATGGGAACATGTTGTCGTAGCTCCGCCAGCCGTGTACGATGTGTAAGACCAATGCCAAACGAAGCTTTCTCCTGCAACACGAGTTACTGATAGAAAAAGACGGTACAGGAACTAGGAAAAGGACGGGGATTTCGCTACTGCACTGCAATGCACGTCCAAACTACATAGAATTACTGCAGTCTGTAAGAGATCTGCATGCCTCAATGTGCATTCACATCTGTCACCCAAACATTCTATAATCGTTATTTTGTACTATCCAACAAAGAAAAAACTACAAACTAGAAAACCTCTGCTAATCTCATCCAGTAGAGAACTCGATAAGATTTTACCTTGTCTGTCTTCGAATATATATGTCGAAAATGAATACCATCTGCGTGCCGGCATCGACCGCATCTGCTGATGCCCATTAAATATATAGGTATTGCTCCACTCAGTGATCGAAGTTGCCTACACAGACCAGTAGAAAGTGTCACCGCCTGTACTATAGGAGGACCATATCCCACAGACTATCAGTCGCAAGAGAGGGAATCCGTGCTGCTGTTTGATACATTGTTTTTTTCTGCTATAACAAGCCAAAGTAGCACATGATGCAGCTTTGTACACCGCCATACATCTTGTTTTCTCTACCACAATTTCGATCCATTAGCTCTGACTGAAAGCTGGACATTGCATGGATTAAATCACGCTGCTGCTCACACAACACACACACAGGATGAGTTTAAGTAAAAGACAGTCTCAACATATGGAAACTGGAAGAGTTTTGTGGCAGTGTGGAGCGTTTCCAAACAGCTGTGCGAAGGTTATTGACTGCCTCTAAATTTAAACTCATCTTTCACAGTGACGAATGCAAGATTTTTTACGTGGGAAATTAAGTCCAGTAAGAAGGAGGATACAGATATTTATGTTTCCATAGCCATAATCATCAAGAGGGGACATTTCCGATAATGTGATCTTTATCAAATATCATCAGATTGAGGGAGCAATCGTAATATTTAATTGTAAGTACAGCGATAAAATATATGTGGCTGGTTTCCTAGGATGATTGCGTCTGGGGTGTGGGATCGCACGTTGTGGTAGTAGCCTGTGGCCAGAACGTTTTACATTTCCGGCTTATAGTGACAGCCGTCTGAACTAGAAAGGGCGGCTGGAGTACAGGAATTTAGGTGACCTAACTGTGTCACCCAGTAGGCGGCTGAATGGTGAACTAATACTCGGTATGTGTTGGGCGGCCTTCATGATCACATGTGTTCTCTGTGGAAATTTGAGAAGATTCAATATGGTCGTGTGTTTCCCTCCCATGTAAACTGTCTGGTTGGCTGCTTCTACGTATTTCCTATCTTCATTTGGTTGATAGAACATCGATTGTGGTGTGTTTTATGTCTACATGGTGATTGGTTGGTTGGTTGATTCGGGGGATGGGAACAAACAGCGAGGTCATCAGTCCCATAGGATTATGGGAGGGAAAGGAAGGCAGCTGTTCCCTTTCGAAGGAACCATTCCAACATTTGCCTGAAGCTATTTAGGATAATCATGGGAAACCTAAATCAGGATGACCAGACACGGGTTTGAACCACCGTCGTGCAGAATGTGAGTCCAGGGTGCTAACCACTGAACCATCTCGCTCGGTCATCTAGATCGTGAAAGATGGGTGGAAGACACATTTGCTGGTTCTCTAGACATGAGAAACACCTTAAATGACTTTGTAAAGTAGAAGGATGATTTGAAATCTGTTATATCATTGAGATAGGTATTTGTTAAAAAAATACGAGTGGATCCACTAGTTTCCTCTATTTTTTCGAGTTTTCACGTAAAGATCTTCACAGACAAGGTAAAGTTCTAGTTACTCAGTGGTTTGCAGCATGTCCCACCACGCTGCACCTCGCTAAAGTTTCCGGTTTCTAGGGATAGAATTTCCAGTCTTCATCTTCGGAATTATACTGTGTAAGTGATCGGTAGCTAACTGCTATGTGGCTGATATCGAGAACTATAGCGCAAATGCCACGATATTCTTCTAATCCCAGGGTCTGGAGATGGCTGTAGAAAGCATGGCAGCAAGCAAGCAAGCTGGCCGGGGCTGGAAACAGTCATGCCTTTGTGCCGGGAGGAATAAACCAAGCCTTTGTACACCAATTTGGAGTCACTGCAGTCCGCTGAGGGCACTCTGTTTGTGTATTAGGTAAGTGTGTGTGGAGGCAGTGGACTCCTGGCAATTGGCTACGATGGATGACCGACCGACCTCACTGGAAATATCTAGTGCTGCAAAGACTATATACAGTGCATGTTTTTGTGTTATTTTGGGATCTGTCTGTCTTTGCAGCACATGTATGAGTGTTTGGTGGTCGATAGCTATATGCAGGATGCAGAAGTGGTGATACTGTATGGTGCAGGATACAAATTATGTGTTTACCACATCAGTATGATATGTGGTGATATAGCCCGGTTGGAGGTCGATTTCATGCTGAAAATTCAAGTTTTCCTTGAGCGTAGCGGAGCAGTGTAATTGAGGAGGTGTCTTTGGCAGTGTTTTCCATATTTCATGATCAGTAGACCACTTTTGCAGTTTTTAAGCACCAGTACAATATGGCTGCTGTATATTTTTCTCGATCTGCACAAAATAGCCTTGTAGCTAAAAGTCTCGTAATTTGACTGTTTGCAGAAAATGGCTGACGACGCTCCCACAACGACAGAAGCAGCAGTTTGGTGGGTAAATTCTGTGATAACCAATCAGAATGCTCCGTTCTCAAGAAGTTCTGTGACGTCAGAGAGTCACACGACGTGCTTCATGTGGGGCATAGGAGCCTCTAGAGACTACATCAAACAAGACCGGGGAGAGGTATCTACAGATAGTTTTGAGAGTCACATGATGTCTTCTTTGTTTTATCGCTCAGAGACAAGTTCTAGCAGACAATCCTCCTATGGTGGGATGCTGTCCTCAACCACCATTGTGGCTTTGGATCAGCAGCTGTAGGACACTGAAAATTCATCGAAAATTCCATCCATTTTTCTCGTCTGTAGGACAGTGCTTCGAATTGTTTGAATTTTCCCGTCTGTGCGTTGATATCAGTGTGCAATTCGAGAAGTGAGGAAAACAACGTCTCTGACTCCAGCAGCAGCAAATATAAGCTAAACCCACTGACCATTTCAGAAAAGTGATGAACACCACAGCAGCTATAGCACTCATAATTTTTCTCTCTCTGGCAGTGCCTTCAAAGATAGAAGCAGCTAAGACTTGAAAAGTGGTGCGCGTCCTGTTTAGAGTTACAGAGATATTTATTTCGACTTCCAGATATCACCGTTTGGTCGTGTAAACAGCTGATATCGGTTTTGTGATCCGTCTCCCACAAAACGTGTGAAGTGTCTCACGTGGGTTTCGCAAGTGGTCCGGGTAGAGTGCATGTAATAGTGTGGCGGTATACATCGCAAAATGACGCAAAGTAGTGGGCATCGATCTTTTTGAAAGGGCATTTAGAGAGATATTCAATTGTATTTAGTAACTTTTGAAGCTGCTCATGCTCAAAGACAAGTGTCTCGGGGACCGTTTCACAAGTGTGCCGCGATCTCTTTTTTAGAGTCTGCAGCGGCATACATCGCAAAACTGAAGCAAACTACAGGTCAGCAATCTTTTTGAAAGTGTATTTAAAGACATATTCAACTGGATTTAGTAAATCCTGAAACAATTTGTGCCCAAAACTGAGGGTATTTCCCACAAAAGATGGCGAATTGTCTCAGGGATGCTTCCACAAGTGGTCGTGATCTTTCTAGAGTCTGTGTTCAAGTGTGGCGGTGGTGTTATTCCTCGGAATAAAATGTGTAATTGTTTAAATATTCTCGCATCTTCTGCACAGCTCTCTCTTTCTCTTTGTACAGGGGCACATTTAATTCCTGAAACATCTTCAAGTTATATTCCACAACACCAGATGTAATAACTCTCGAAGCAGTTTGTGTTCCTTGACAAAGGGTATCTGTGCACCAGGGATGGGAAGGAGGAGGAAGGCCACGGGTATTTTCAGTATGACAGGAACTGCGTGGCCTCTCCTGCAGGTATCCCGTGGTCATGGCTAAGCCAGAGTGAACATCTCGCCTCTTGTGCTTCGGAAGACTGACGGCACTTTTATCGAGTGATTTACAGTACAGCACACACATTTGTCAGCATGAGTTGCGAAGTGTAACTTAGCCCCGTCCTGCTGCATCTTCATTTTGCATTGATCTTCACCAAATATAGTAGCTATCGACACAGTCCACAGATGCATAGTTATAGCTAATATACTCCTCCTTCCCCAACACAGACATCACCTCAACTGGACACAGTAAACAATTATATCTGTCCACCCAGTCCAGCAGCTAAACACAGACTGAGTCGTTTTCCCCCCATGTTTTCTCCAGACCAAGATCTCGGATTATTTCACGGGAGGCATGAAAGGGGGAGGGTCACTAGGTCAATTGGACTCCAAACCTAATGGTGAACGCATCAGTTGGAGCTACTGTCTATGACAAGTCAAGTTTTTTAAAATAAATAATGGATACTTACGTCTATCCTATCCCGGAGACCAGCACAGACAGTCCTTGACCCACCAATTTCCAGACGGGGGAGAGGAGTGCAGCGGAGGGGGGGAGGGGAGTGGCGTTAGGTTTGTGGAGGTAGAACAAATTGACTTATCTTCCTACCAAAATTTTAACTTCCCACGATGACATATCTGCAACATTGTCACATCTATGGTTGCTGTCTTGGATTCAACATCTTGAATAAATTTGACAACAATGCAACATTGTGCCATGCTCGCTTTGCCCTACTACTTTTGCATAGCGTTTGAAATAATCTTGCTGGTATTCACTAGCGAACATTTTACAAATTATAAGAGATATTTTAATGACTTTCCAAGGAAAACCTTGAGGAGGTGGTCTCATTTTGTCCCCCATTTATAATGTTTACAAGACTGTCAATTAATATAAATTGTGTGAGAAGACCTTTCAATATTTACACAGTTTCCAATGATTGTGACATTTCTGTTCTTATTGTAATTTCTGTGCATAGACCACACAAGGCAGAAACGATTTACGGTTGCCATCAAGTTGAAATCTTTTTGAAGCCTTTGCAGAAGTCTCATGACTCTTAATTATTGACTTCGTTCTTGTTTTCCCTTCGAAATTTAAAGTTAATGGGTCAAACTGATGCCATGGTTCTCTGCACCACACAAGGCAGAAACGATTTACAGTTGCCATCAAGTTGAAATCTTTTTGAAGCCTTTGCAGAAGTCTCATGACTCTTAATTACTGACTTCGTTCTTGTTTTCCCTTCGATATTTAAAATTAAAGGGTCAAACTTATGCCATGGTTCTCTGCGTCTTCTCGAAGATGTTTTACTAATGAGTAAAGATTTGGATGAACTTTTAATATTAACGATTTATCCTTTGGTTCTGCCCTTCGGAGTCGTTGGTATGTTAGTGTGATGGCGCCTTCCACTGCAGTTCCATATATTACTTGGCAGATGGTCATTATCAAGACAGTGGTTCGGTGATAGTCGTAGAAGGCCTGAGCTTTTTGATTTTCAGTGGTGCTCTCCAGTATTGGGACAATCTGTGGGGGTGCCAAGTACCATTATCCAAGATGGCGACGATGACGTCATCAGAGATGGCGACCATGATGTCATCCAAGATGGCGGACTTTGGTGGGGACGTGCCACGCCCCACTTCCCTCCCTTCCGCCAGAAACATGGCGGGAAGTTAAAATTCCAATAGGATAATGCATCACACCATCGTTATCTCTACTAACCTAAGAAAATCGCGGGAAGATAGGTCACTTGGGTTACCTCCACTAACCTAACTCATCCAACCACCACCTCAACCTAGGATTAGCACACTGGACTGCTTCCTTGCCTGCTCGCTTTTCTATGCACATCTCCATACTCGGGGATCACAAGAACACACGTATTTTCTCTATAATATTATACCATTTTCGCTATACTTCTCGATATCAAGTACACAGCAGTAGCCTCCCGATAGCTAACGCAACATAATTCCCGACATATAGACTCGAAATCATTTCTCTGTAAACACGAAACATTAGCTACGTGGAGTGTCCTCTAGACCACTGAGTAACTAGAAACAAACATATGAAAAATCATATTTCCAACAGTGAGTACTGATCTCTCTAATCTAACACCGAGCGAGGTGGCGCAGTGGTTAGCGCACTGGACTCGCATTCGGGAGGACGACGGTTCAATTCCGTCTCCGGCAATCCTGATTTAGGTTTTCCGTGATTTCCCTAAATCGTTTCGGGCAAATGCCGGGATGGTTCCTTTGAAAGGGCACGGCCGATTTCCTTCCCAATCCTTCCCTAACCTGAGCCTGCGCTCCGTCTCTAATGACCTCGTTGTCGACGGGACGTTAAACACTAACCACCACCACCACCATCAACCTAGGAAATAGCGCCAAGTTTGAATTTTGTCAGGAAGATAAGTCACATGGGGTTTCTCTACTAAGCTAAGAAAATGGAGCGAAAGAAAGGACACTTGGACTAACCTCAATCACCGGACCACATTCTCCTCCTAAGGATTCATGGGAAAAGCACTCGACCAGTGCTGGACGTAAATCTTTATTTTGCATGCACCAGTCTTTATTTAAACAATTACATGTAGCACAGCCATCCAGTGTGTTCACCACAAGGTCCAGACTCCATCTGACCTAGTACATAGTACCACTACCAGGAGGCACTCTCATCTGTAATGTAATCCAAGATGGCGGGGGTAAATGGTGACAGATAGTCTCTCCGTCATGAGATCTAGAGTCCAACTGACCTAGTACACAGTACTGCCACCAGAGGGTGCTGTCATCCCTCTGTGACATAATCCAGGATGGTGGTCTGGAGGGGGAAAACGGCGCAAAAATGACTCAGCCTGCGCTGGGCTGCTGGAGAGAATAAGGAAGTAGTGTACTTTATTTATTTTGGAGCAATTTATTTAGTGATCAAGTATATACGAAGCACATGCTTGAGGTCACAATACATAGTCTGCAGACCTGTAAACTACTCCTAAATAACACTCTGCAGACACACAAACAACACCTAACTTACCAAAATAATTTCAGTAGAGACCTGCAAACTGTTCCTAAATATTAAAGCACAGTGATGTGTAGACACGCTCAGTACTCGTAAACTGTCAAAATAGTGCATAGCACACCCTACAGACACGCTTACAAAATAGTGCAACAGACACGTCCAGACACCGCCAGCCAACACCTGTCCATTGGACTGCACACCTCCCAGAAGTCAGGTCCCACAGACAGCTCCACGAAGTGACGTGGCCATCAGCTGTCAAACTATACACATGCGCCCGTTCAGATCCTGCACGCATGAGGTAGCGGCATTCCTTTCATACTCAACACCGGGGAAATGTCTCTTGAAATATGTGTTCACCTAGGCGCCATTGATGACCCGACCGGACGGGAGTGAAGACCTATATACGAAGCGCAGACGCTCCAAGGAGGGCTGTGCGCGCATGTTCACCACTGCTGGCGTGAATCCTTACTCTATATGCGGTCCGGTGAAGAGCTTATTGGCGAGCGACGCTGCAGAAATCCGTCAAGAATAGCACAAGCTGCTTCCTCCCTAACCACTGTAACAGACCATGCACGATGTGTGGCTGACGCATCACTGCACATAGCTACACACCACCGCAATTGCATCTAGCAACATTCTCAATGTTGCACTGAAGCCACATGGTTATCTAAAATAATAACCAAGTCGAACTCCAGTAAATTGCATAGTGTCCCACAAATACTTAATGTGCACTTTTGTAGGAGTTTTCGTGATGTCTCAGCTTGTATGCACAGAAATTCTTTCCCTAACAGTACCTGTTTACCAAAATAGCGCAGAATAACATCGAATGCACTCTTCCCAGCGGACCTAACGTGATAACCTTCCTGCCCTCATCATACTCAAACATTCTCAGAGCTATGTAGAGACTCCTATATCACAGCACAAAGGATGTCTTGTGAATGAATCGAGCATAATGATTGGCTCTTAACGAATTTACATGCCAAATTACTGATGCCATTGGTATTGAAGCACCATACACCTTTTCTTTCTTTCTGCAGACGGGAGTTTTAGTGGTATAATTATTTTGCACAGACCGCTAACTTGCATTGTCAGTTAAACCCTCAAAGTTATCTACAGATCATCAAATACATACGGAACTCACAATAATATTGGAAGTCAGGAGCATATTTACTAGTGTAACACCAATTAAATATTACGATTACCGCTACAGTCTGTCACTGATCGATGTACAGGTAATGTCTCCTCTTAACGGCTGTACTTCTGGAACGAATCTCAGCATCTGTAGTGCACATAATTTTCCACGTAAAAAATCTCTCTCATACCCACATGGATATGGATGTGCTGAATCTATACGTCCCTCACGATAGGACACACAGTCATCTTCTTTAGTTGTGCCACAACATAAACCACAGTAACTTTACAATGCAACATATACACATTTTACACAAACAGTGCAGTTACCTTTTATATCTACACAACACCCGAAAAAAACAGACCGCCATATTAAACCGACAATTAAACATCGCAAAGTGTCATACATATTGTCAAATACGGAAAGTCTCTAATTCAATTACATTGCTCTCCCACTGAGAACACGAGCTTGAATATTAGAGCATAAACCTATATCCAACCCAGCAATGTATCACCGCGTACTGTGTCGATGTAGTAAACATAAAATTCATATCCTTCACCATACAAAATCATTCCTTTTACATCAGAAAGCCGTCGGAGGATCTAAGTCACTCTCAGAACTGTTCTACAAATTCGGCCTCGTTTCGCCCCTCAGCACAAACGCATTACTGTTCCTGGTCCAGACCTGCTTGCTTGCTTGCTCTCTTTTCTACACCAATCTCCAGACTCTGGGATTACAAGAAGATATCTAACCTCACATGGTTTGCTAGACTATCATACCATTTTCTCAGTACTTCTCGATATCAGGCAAATATCAATATCCCTTGCATAGCAGTACCGCTCGCGCTATATAATTCCGAAGATATAGACCGGAAATTATTTCTCTAGAAATCCGAAACTTTAGCTAGGTGAGGCGTGCTGTAAACCACTGACTAACTAGAAACCTGTCACGTCTGTGAAGACATTTACTCGGCAACAAATACAAATAGAGGAAACTGATATTTCCACTCTCGAATACCGGTCCCAGTGCTGTAGTAGATTCCAAATCATCCCTATAATTTACAAGGTCAACATGTCTCGAGAACCGGCAAACGTGTCTTCCACAAGCTAGATGCACAAACCTCAACTAAATAAAGATGCGAAATGTGCAGAAGCAGTCAACTGAACAGTTTACATGGGAGGGAATAACGATCCAGTGCAAATGCACCTCCATGTTTAATCTTCTCACATTTCCACGCAATCACGAAAGCTATCCAACAAAATACTAAGTATTAGTTCGCTATTTGGTCGTCTAGAGGACAACACGATTAATTCATAGACATTCCTACACTCCAATAGACCTCTCCGTTCTGACAGCACCTACCGTTACGAGAAACGTGAATCACTCCTGCACAAGTCACCAGCGCTGCAGGCCGAGCACGCACAGGTAGAATCAATCATCCTAACAAATCACTCACATATATATATTATCCATATACTTACAGCTAAATTGCGGTCTCAGTTGAATAATATTTGACAATGAGCAAAGTATGGCACATACTGGACATAGTTATTTTCTTTACACATGTCTGAACACAAACACATACATTACAAGCCTGATGCTCAAATGCGAACATATCACACACCCCCACTACTACTACTTATAACACTTGCCCAATAAATGATTCTACATGGTGCAAAATAATACTGACCGAAAATCAATGCTCGGTGGGCATGTGTCTTAGGTCTTTCTTGTGAGTGCAACCACTCTGTCTTAGAAAGAGAGATGTAATCGGCCAGATGTTAAAGAAACCAGATCGCAGCTCGTGAGAAAATTACCGCATTTTGAAAGTGATTCGGCTAAGGAACTTGGTATGTAAGCGTTATTTGCGACTTCCTCACACCTCCCCAGCTAGATAATTCTATAGTATTTGTAGTGCATTCTGTCTCGATACCATATCAGTGGTTCTGCGGTATTTCCACTGAGGTATAGGCGATGACCGATTGAGAATTAACACAAACACTTGTAGAAGAGGATGTGTTGATTGATGTCGTAAGAAAATGTACACTAGCTTCTCATATCCCTAGTTTTACGCTATCCACTAGAAATGACGTGTGGGATTTGGAAACATGTCTTTCCATCCAAGCACATACCTGCGTTGGATCCTATTGACATCTACATCTATATCTACATGGTTACTCTGCAATTCACACTTAAGTGCCTGGCAGAGGGTTCATCGAAACATTTTCATACTACTTCTATACCATTCCATTCTCTAATGGCGCGTGGGAAAAAGGAACACCTAAATCTTTCTGTTGGAGGACTGATTTCTCACATTTTGTTATGGTGATCATTTCTCCCTACGTAGGTGGTTGTCAATAACGCATTCGGAAGAGAATGTTCGTGATTGTAATTTCGCGAATAGATCTCACCGCAAAGAAAACCGCCTTTGTTTCAGTGACTGCCACCCCAACTCACCTATCATATCAGTGACACTCTCACCCCTATTGCGCGATAACATGAAACGAGCTGCCCTTGTTTGCACTTTTTCGATGTCCTCCGTCAATCCTACCTGGTAAGGATCCCATACCGCACAGCAATATTCCAGTAGAAGACGGACGAGTGTAATGCAGGCTGTCTCTTTAGTGGGTTTGTAGCATTTTCTAAGTGTTCTGCCAGCAAAGTGCAGTCTTTGTTTCGCCTTCCCCACAATATTATCTATGTGGTCTTGCCAATTTAAGTTGCTCGTAATTGTAATTTCTAGGTATTTAATCGAATTGACAGCCCTTAGATTTGTGCGGTTTGTCGTATACCCGAAATTTATCGGATTTATTTTAGTACTCATGTGGATGACGTCGCACGTTTCTTTGTTTAGTGCTAATTGCCACTTTTCGCACCATACAGAAATTCTCTCTAGATCATTTTGTAGTTGGAATTGATCGTCTGATGATTTTACTAGACGGTAAATTACAGCGTCATTAGCAAATAATCCAAGGAAACTGCTCAGATTATCACCTAGATCATTTATATAAATCGGGAACAGCAGAGGGCCTATGACACTACCTTGCGGAACGCCAGATATCACTTCCGTTCTACTCGATGGTTTACTGCTAATCATTACGAACTGTGACTCTCTGAGAGGAAATCACGAATCCAGTCACACAACTGAGACGATACTCCATATACACGCAATCTGATTAATAGACGCTTGTGAGGAACGGTATCAGAAGCCTTCTGTAAATCTAGGAATATGGAACCGATCTGAGATCCCCTGTCGACAGCACTCATTACCTCATGGGAATAAAGAGCTAGCTGTGTTGCACAAGAACGATATTTTGTGAATCCGTGTTGGTTATGAGTCAATAAGTCATTTTCTTCAAGGTGATTCATAATGTTCGAGTACAGTATGAGGTGCATTCATGTTCTAAGTCCTCCGATTTTTTTCTCCGGACTGGAAAGAGATAGAAACATGCGCATTGTTTTAAAATGAGGCCGCGTTCATTGTCAATACGTCCCAGAGATGGCAGAACCGTACGGCAGATGGAATTTTACCGCCAGCGACGAGAATGAGAACTGTTTTAAATACTTAAAATGGCGACGTTTTCCTTACTTGAACAGCGTGCAATCATTCTTTTTCTGAATTTGCGTGGTGTGAAACCAACTGAAATTCATCGACAGTTGAAGGAAACATGTGGTGATGGAGTTATGGATGTGTCGAAAGTGCGTTCGTGGATGCGACAGTTTAATGAAGGCAGAACATCCTGTGACAACAAACCGAAACAACCTCGGGCTCGCACAAGCCAGTCTGACGACATGATCGAGAAAGTGGAGAGAATTGTTTTGGGTGATCGCCGAATGACTGTTGAACAGATCGCCTCCAGAGTTGGCATTTCTGTGGGTTCTGTGCACACAATCCTGCATGACGACCTGAAAATGCGAAAAGTGTCATCCAGGTGGGTGCCACGAATGCTGACGGACGACCACATGGCTGCTGGTGTGGCATGTTGCCAAGCAATGTTGACGCGCAACGACAGCACGAATGGGACTTTCTTTTCGTCGGTTGTGACAATGGATGAGCTGTGGATGCCATTTTTCAATCCAGGAACAAAGCGCCAGTCAGCTCAATGGAAGCACACAGATTCACCGCCACCAAAAAAATTTCGGGTAACCCCCAGTGCTGAAAAAATTATGGTGTCCATGTTCTGGGACAGCGAGGGCGTAATCCTTACCCATTGCGTTCCAAAGGGCACTACAGTAACAGGTGCATCCTACGAAAATGTTTTGCAGAACAAATTCCTTCCTGCACTGCAACAAAAACGTCCGGGAAGGTCTGTACGTGTGCTGTTTCACCAAGACAACGCACCCGCACATCGAGCTAACGTTACGCAACAGTTTCCTCGTGATAACAACTTTGAAGTGATTCCTCATGCTCCCTACTCACCTGACCTGGCTCCTAGTGACTTATGGCTTTTTCCAACAATGAAAGACACACTCCGTGGCCGCACATTCACCAGCCGTGCTGCTATTGCCTCAGCGATTTTCCAGTGGTCAAAACAGACTCCTAAAGAAGCCTTCGCCTTCAGCGTTGTGAAAATTGTGTACGTCTGCAGGGCGATTACGTCGAGAAGTAACGCCAGTTTCATCGATTTCGGGGAGAGTAGTTAGTTAGAAAAAAAATCGGAGGCCTTAGAACTTGAATGCATCTCGTATATGCTAGAAAATCCTACTGCAAATTGAGGTCAGTGATATGGGTCTGTAATTCAATGGGTTACTCCTATTTCCCTTCTTGAATATTGGTGTGAGCTGTGCTACTTTCCATTCTTTAGGAACAGACCTTTCGTCAAGTGAGCAGTTGTATATGATTGCTAAGAAAGGCGCTATTGTGTCTGCAAACTCTGAGAGAAACGTGATTTGTATACCATCTGGACCGGAAGACTTGCCTTTCTTAAGTGATTTAAGTTGTTTCTAAACACCTAAGATATCTACTTTTATGTCACTCTTGCTAACAGCTGTTCTGGTTTCGAATTCTGGAATATTTACATCGTTTTCCTTCGTGAAGGAAATACGGAAGACTGTACTTAGTTTTTGTGGCACCATCATCGGTAACATTTCCATCGCTATCGCACAGTGACGGTATTGACTGTTTTTTGCCACTGGTATACCTTACATACGACCAGAATCTCTTTGGGCTTTCTTCCATATTTTGAGACAATATTTCATTGTGGAAACTATTAAAAGCATCTCGCATTGACGTCCACACTAAATTTCAAGCTTCCGTGAAATTTAGCCAGTCTTGGGGATTTTGCGTTCTTCTGAATTTGGCATGCTTTTTTCGTCGCTTCTGCAACAGTGTTCTGACGTGTTATGTGTACCATGGTGGATCAGTCCAGTCACTTATTAACTTATGCGGTATGAATCTATCTGCGCCAACGGCCTTGCCGCAATTGGAACAGCGGTTCCCGTTAGATCACCGATGTTAAGCGCTGTCGGGCTGGGCTAGGACTTGGATGGGTGACCATCCGGTTTGCCGAGCGCTGTTGGCAAGCGGGGTGCACTCAGCCCTTGTGAGGCAAACTGAGGAGCTACTTGACTGAGAAGTAGCGACTCCGGTCTCGGAAGCTGACATACGGCCGGGAGAGCGGTGTGCTGACGACATGCCACTCCATATCCGCATTCAGTGGCGCCTGTGACCTGAGGATGGCACAGTGGCCAGTCAGTACCGTTGGGCCTTCATCACCTGTTCGGGAGGACTTAAGCTTTTATGGATCTATCTATTGCTGTCGATAGTGTATCTTTGAATTTGAGCCATATCTGGTCTACACTTACATAATTAGCTTGGAAGGGATGGAGACTCTCTCTCTTAAATAGATATGTTTTGCGTTTATTTTTAGTGGTTTTGGTTGATATGATTTTGAGCCTCGCTTCAATGACCTTGTGTTCACTAATCCCTGTATCCGTCATGACACTCTCTATTAGATCAGGATTATTTGTGGTTAAGAGGTCAAGTGTGTTTTCGCAACCATTTACAATTTGTGTGGGCTCATGAACTAATTGTTCAAAGCAATTCTCACAGAAAGCAGTTAGTACAATTTCGGAAGATGTCTCCTGTCTAGCTTTGAACATGTATTTTCGCCAAGAAATCGACAATTCCTTTAATGATTACAACCACTACTCAATCATATTTCTGGCACTCTCGTATCTCGCAGGGAGTCACCTTCAGCGAACCTGTCTGCTGCTTGTTTCAGTCACCCCCTACGCATCTTGCAACTGCCCCCTGCGCTGAACCGCCGATCCTGTCGCAACAACTCAGCAACAGTGTCTGCAGCAGGGGAAAGAAAGCCAATCTGCAAACCAACAGGCTTCATAACAGCCTAACCGTGTACCCAATATCGACGGTCCTCCGCAGATCAAATTATAAGTTATTTTCCTAGTTACTTGGAAAACCCATAAAGAAAAACATTAAGTTGTAGCAGATTCAACCTAGAAGATGAGGTAGACGCAGCAAAATTCACCAGTCCCCGTTGTAGAAACGTTTTATCGTAAAAAAAAGTTGACAGTTCAACAAAGTCCCAGAGTTTATATATGTTCGTTGTGCGCCGGTCGCGGTGGTCTCACGGTTCTAGGAGCGCAGTCCGGAACCGCGCGACCGCTACGGTCGCAGATTCCAATCCTGCCTCGGGCATGGATGTGTGTGATGTCCTTAGGTGAGTTAGGTTTAAGTAGTTTTAAGTTCTAGGGCACTAATGACCACAGCAGTTGAGTCCCATAGTACTCAGAGCCATTTGAACCATTTTTTTTTTTTTTTTCGTTGTGCGGTCTGACACTCCTTGATATCTTTGCCAGAATAATTTGAAATTCTCCTAATTTTTCCTTAAATAATGAATTAATGTCACTAAAGAATCAATCTGGTTCTCATTTAACGACATATTCTACTTTAAAACCGATCTTCTTGACCACAATCGTCGATAAAGTTTTAAAACAATTTTAATACACTTCACAGTATCGATTATTTTCAAAATGTCAATACGTGTCGACTTCTCATTAATAAAACTTTAAACTAGTTAATTATTGAAGATCGTCTACACTCCTGTTTAAATTCTGCCAGAATCTCTTCAAGAAGTTTGAATTATAATAAAATTTGCAAATTTCACACATAAGTTATATTTACGATGTATGTCGTAACAACAGAGTCAACTGACTGTTTTAACTTCCAACTCGAAGTTTATTTAACAGTTGATAACCAATTGACATCCAATTACAAACTTTATCGTTCCACATTCAACACTGAACTCCCTTTTCATTTTATAAAAAAAAACATAAAACATCTTTTAATAATGGTCAGCACGATGTTTCAACGGTTCTTCCAGCCGCCGGCCGTCGACTACGATGTAATAGTGGTTAGCTCTCATCGTCCGCAGCGTCTGGACTCCACACTGGATCATCTTGCTGCCACGCTCGAAATGAAAGAACAAAAATGGTTCAAATGGCTCTGAGCACTATGGAACTTAACATCTGTGGTCATCAGTCCCCTAGAACTTAGAACTACTTAAACCTAACTAACCTAAGGACATCACACACATCCATGCCCGAGGTAGGATTCGAACCTGCGACCGTAGCGGTCGTGCGGTTCCGGACAATGTAAGAACAGAAACAAAATCTTTTTAAATAATAAGTCTCCACTTAACATACTACAAATAAATAAATATACATATTAACATTTCTTACCTGGCGTCGCTCAAGCGGTAAAGAAACGCGATGTTTCCTGATTAGACTTTTGAAACACCACATCCCACCTCCACAGTTTTCCACATGTGATCGTTTCAATTTATGTCGGAACTGAGCAGAAGTCGGAGAAAGACATGTCCACCACCTTCTGCAACCCGTGCAGAAACAGAACGACCTGAGTCAGTGCAACAGGACCGTGTTTTGACCATTCGGCGGAATTATGCGCAATGTGGTACGTATCCGAACTAGATACAGATACTACAGTCCGAAGCAGATCCATGTCCATTCAACTCTATCAGCCCAACATGCTATCATCGTTATTCTTTACCCCCAACTAGAGAAACATTACGTACTATGAAAGGTCCACTAACTTCAACCGAAGTAGAAGCCACCTAGGCACCAATGCTGGCGCAATGACTCAAAGGTGCAGTGCGGTCCAGCGTGGAAAAAGAGATTTCGCAATGCTCCCCAGAATAGCGCAGTGTGCAGACCTCCAAGCACTCCTAACTATATACCCCGTCCCTCGCCGAATTTAAACCTCAAACTGCTGCTGCTACTGCTGCCCGTGTGGAACGATCCTATTAAATATACAGGCAGTGCAAAGGCCACTTTAAATTTTCATCACCTAAACCCTAGGTGAATGATCGTATCCCACAGACTGTACTAAGTCGCAAAAGACGCTTCCTGTGGTCCTGTTTAGTTGGTTGAAACACTGTTTTCTAACACGTTTTTGTACAATGCCAAACACTTCGTTTTTCTGCCACGACTTTGAGGCCTGTGCCAGGTTCTAAACTGACATTAAGAAGTTCTGATCCATGGCCTTTCGCAGGAAACTAGATATTGCACGGTGTAAATCTTATAGCGGATAGCATAACGCGCCAAACATCACCTGATTTTACACTACTGGCCATTAAAATTGCTACACCACGAAGATGACGTGCTACAGACGCGAAATTTAACCGACAGGAAGAGGATGCTGTGATATGCAAATGATTAGCTTTTCAGAGCATTCACAAAGGTTGGCGCTGGTGGCGACACCTACAATGTGCTGACATGAGGAAAGTTTCCAACCGATTTCTCATACACAAACAGCAACTGACCGGCTTTGCCTGGTGAAAAGTTGTTGTGACGCCTCGTGTAAGGAGGAGAAATTCGTACCATCACGTTGTGCAGCCACGTCTCGATCCCTGAGTCAGCAGATGGGGATGTTTGCAAGACTACAACCATCTGCACGAACAGTTCGAGGTTTGCAGCAGCATGGACTATCAGCTCGGAGACCATGGCTGCGGTTACCCTTGACGCTCCATCACAGACAGGAGCGCCTGCGATGGTGTACTCAACGACGAACCTTGGTGCACGAATGGCAAAACGTCATTTTTTCGGAGGAATTCAGGTTCTGTTTACAGCATCATGATGTTCGCATCCGTGTTTGGTGACATCGCAGTGAACGCACATTGGAAGCATGTATTCGCCATCGCCATACTGGCGTATCACCCGGCGTGATGGTATGGGGTGCCATTGGTTACACGTCTCGGTCACCTCTTGTTCGCATTGACAGCACTTTGAACAGTGGACGTTACATTCCAGATGTGTTACGACCCATGGCTGTACCCTTCATTCGACTCCTGCAAAACCGTACATTTCAGCAGAATAATGCACGACCGCATGTTGCAGGTCCTGTACGGGCCTTTCTGGATACAGAAAATGTTCGACTGCTGCCCTGGCCAGCACATTCTCCAGATCTCTCACCAATTGAAAAGGTCTGATCAATGGTGGCCGAGCAACTGGCTCGTCACAATACGCCAGTCACTACTCTTGATGAACTGTTGTATCGTGTTGAAGCTGCATGAACAGCTGTACCTGTGCATGCTATCCAAGCTCTGTTTGACTCAATGCTCAGGCGTATCAAGCCCGTTATTATGGTCAGAGCTGGTTGTCCTGGGTACTGCTTTCTCAGGATCTATGCAACCAAATTGCGTGAAAATGTAATCACATGTGAGTTCTAGTATAATGTATTTGTTCAATGAATACCCGTTTATCATCTTCATTTCTTCTTGGTGTAGCAATTTTAATGGCCAGTAGTGTAAATAAAAGACAGTTACGAGCTCTACGTTTAGACTCGTCTCTCACACTGACGGAATAGCTGATGGCTCTGCGTTCCCTTTCGACTGATTCCTCAATTGCACTCATGTTGGCGATCAGTGTTTCGGTGTTATCCGCCCCAGAAGGTGCTGCCTCTCCACCAAAACTCTTTCCCCAAGTCAAACAAGTGATATCATTCAATCGTTATGTGGTAACCAACAGCGTGTCTGAGCACGGATGGGATGGGAAAGACACCATCGATGTACTCTAATAATAAGCATCTCAGTTGATAGGGCGAACAGTTTTAGCAATTTTACAGTAACCCCAACACCGGCCAATGATGTGACAGCATGTTTCCCCAGTTTCAGTATCATAGCAAAACCACGCCTTCTCCACTTTGCGAGTATCATTGCGAACATGGGTGGATGACTGTGTAGCACGTCCATTAAGTGTTAATTCTCGAACACATAAATCATCAAAGTATACCAGACAGCGCTCCACGTATTTCACCTCGAGCTTGTTAATTTACGATCTATCTCTCTGCGTATGGGAGTCACACAGCATTCTCGCTGCCTTAGGGTAAAATTAAAGAGTGAAAGACCCTCCTCACACTGTCATTGATCAACCCGCCCAGCAGCACCGTTGGCAAAATAATCTACAACCGACGAGAAGAAGACCGCTACACCCCACGTCTCATGAATAAATGGGGTCCTCACCCATCTCGAGATGCGCCCATGCCGAGGAGCTTAGGACTCCTTATCGATGTACAGTAACAGTGCCATTCTAGGGAGCATTGCGAAATCTCTTTCTCCACGCTGGACTGCACCGCAGCTTTGCGTTATTGCGCCAGCATTGGTGCCTAGGTGACTTCTACACTCCTGGAAATTGAAATAAGAACACCGTGAATTCATTGTCCCAGGAAGGGGAAACTTAATTGACACATTCCTGGGGTCAGATACATCACATGATCACACTGACAGAACCACAGGCACATAGACACAGGCAACAGAGCATGAACAATGTCGGCACTAGTGCAGTGTATATCCACCTTTCGCAGCAATGCAGGCTGCTATTCTCCCATGGAGACGATCGTAGAGATGCTGGATGTAGTCCTGTGGAACGGCTTGCCATGCCATTTCCACCTGGCGCCTCAGTTGGACCAGCGTTCGTGCTGGACGTGCAGACCGCGTGAGACGACGCTTCATCCAGTCCCAAACATGCTCAATGGGGGACAGATCCGGAGATCTTGCTGGCCAGGGTAGTTGACTTACACCTTCTAGAGCACGTTGGGTGGCACGGGATACATGCGGACGTGCATTGTCCTGTTGGAACAGCAAGTTCCCTTGCCGGTCTAGGAATGGTAGAACGATGGGTTCGATGATGGTTTGGATGTACCGTGCACTATTCAGTGTCCCCTCGACGATCACCAGACGTGTGCGGCCAGTGTAGGAGATCGCTCCCCACACCATGATGCCGAGTGTTGGCCCTGTGTGCCTCGGTCGTATGCAGTCCTGATTCTGGCGCTGACCTGCACGGCGCCAAACACGCATACGACCATCATTGGCACCAAGGCAGAAGCGACTCTCATCGCTGAAGACGACACGTCTCCATTCGTCCCTCCATTCACGCCTGTCGCGACACCACTGGAGGCGGGCTGCACGATGTTGGGGCGTGAGCGGAAGACGGCCTAACGGTGTGCAGGACCGTAGCCCAGCTTCATGGAGACGGTTGCGAATGGTCCTCGCCGATACCCCAGGAGCAACAGTGTCCCTAATTTGCTGGGAAGTGGCGGTGCGGTCCCCTACGGCACTACGTAGGATCCTACGGTCTTGGCGTGCATCCGTGCGTCGCTGCGGTCCGGTCCCAGGTCGACGGGCACGTGCACCTTCCGCCGACCACTGGCGACAACATCGATGTACTGTGGAGACCTCACGCCCCACGTGTTGAGCAATTCGGCGGTACGTCCACCCGGCCTCCCGCATGCCCACTATACGCCCTCGCTCAAAGTCCGTCAACTGCACATACGGTTCACGTCCACGCTGTCGCGGCATGCTACCAGTGTTTAAAGACTGCGATGGAGCTCCGTATGCCACGGCAAACTGGCTGACACTGACGGCGGCGGTGCACAAATGCTGCGCAGCTAGCGCCATTCGACGGCCAACACCGCGGTTCTTGGTGTGTCCGCTGTGCCGTGCGTGTGATCATTGCTTGTACAGCCCTCTCGCAGTGTCCGGAGCAAGTATGGTGGGTCTGACACACCGGTCTCAATGTGTTCTTTTTTCCATTTCCAGTAGTGTATATGGGATGAAATTAGCGCACCTTTTATAGTTCGTAATTTTTCTCTGTTTGGTGGTAGAGAATGGCGATGATAGCATGTTAGGCTGATAGATTTGAATAGAAGTTGATCTGCTTAGGACTCTAGTATCTGTATCTAGATTGGATACGTACCACATTGCGCGCATTTCCGCCGAATAGTCAAACATGATAGTGTTGCACTAACTCAGGTCGTTCTGTTTCTACACGGGTTGCAGAAGGTGGTATAAATGGTTTACTCCGACTTCTGCTCAGTTCCGACTTAAATTGGAATGATTACATATGGAAAGCTGTGGAGATGGGTGCACTTGTAAGATGCGTAGGGGGTGACTAAAACCAGGTTGTAATTTTACTGTTGCAGACAGGTTAAAATTGCAGAGTAACCATGTATATGTAGATGTCAATAGGATCCAACGCAGGTATGTGCTTGGATGAAAGACCTGTTTCCAAATCCCACACGTCATTTCTAGTGGGTAGCTTAAAACTAGAGATCTGAGAAGCTAGTGTACATTTTCTTACGACATCAATCAACACATCCTCTTCTACAAGTGTTTGTGTTCCTTCTCAATCGGTCATCGCCTATACCTCAGTGGAAATACCGCAGAACCACTGATATGGTATCGAGACAGAATGCACTACAAATACTATAGAATTATCTAGCTGGGTAGGTGTGAGGAAGTCGCAAATAACGCTTACATACCAAGTTCCTTAGCCGAATCACTTTCAAAATACGGTAATTCTATCAAGAGATTGCATCGTGGGATACGTGTTGGTTTGATAATACACATTCCTACAATCACGGTAACTGTATTTGTCCAGAAAAAACCACGTCGTTCAGAGTTAATGTCGTACCTCGATTTGCAAAGCGGGTATAGCTTTTAACATGGATACTTGTGTTCACCCGTAGAAGCTAGACCATAGTTGCGATCTGGTTTCTTTAACATCTGGCCGATTACATCTCTCTTTGTAAGACAGAGTGGTTGCACTCACAAGAAAGACCTAAGATACATGCCCACCCAGCATTGATTTTCGGTCAGTATTATTTTGCACCATGTAGAATCATTTATTGGGCAAGTGTTATAAGTAGTAGTAGTGGGGGTGTGTGATATGTTCGCATTTGAGCATCAGGCTTGTAATGTATGTGTTTGTGTTCAGACATGTGTAAAGAAAATAACTATGTCCAGTATGTGCCATACTTTGCTCATTGTCAAATATTATTCAACTGAGACCGCAATTTAGCTGTAAGTATATGGATAATATATATATGTGAGTGATTTGTTAGGATGATTGATTCTACCTGTGCGTGCTCGGCCTGCAGCGCTGGTGACTTGTGCAGGAGTGATTCACGTTTCTCGTAACGGTAGGTGCTGTCAGAACGGAGAGGTCTATTGGAGTGTAGGAATGTCTATGAATTAATCGTGTTGTCCTCTAGACGACCAAATAGCGAACTAATACTTAGTATTTTGTTGGATAGCTTTCGTGATTGCGTGGAAATGTGAGAAGATTAAACATGGAGGTGCATTTGCACTGGATCGTTATTCCCTCCCATGTAAACTGTTCAGTTGACTGCTTCTGCACATTTCGCATCTTTATTTAGTTGAGGTTTGTGCATCTAGCTTGTGGAAGACACGTTTGCCGGTTCTCGAGACATGTTGACCTTGTAAATTATAGGGATGATTTGGAATCTACTACAGCACTGGGACCGGTATTCGAGAGTGGAAATATCAGTTTCCTCTATTTGTATTTGTTGCCGAGTAAATGTCTTCACAGACGTGACAGGTTTCTAGTTAGTCAGTGGTTTACAGCACGCCTCACCTAGCTAAAGTTTCGGATTTCTAGAGAAATAATTTCCGGTCTATATCTTCGGAATTATATAGCGCGAGCGGTACTGCTATGCAAGGGATATTGATATTTGCCTGATATCGAGAAGTACTGAGAAAATGGTATGATAGTCTAGCAAACCATGTGAGGTTAGATATCTTCTTGTAATCCCAGAGTCTGGAGATTGGTGTAGAAAAGAGAGCAAGCAAGCAAGCAGGTCTGGACCAGGAACAGTAATGCGTTTGTGCTGAGGGGCGAAACGAGGCCGAATTTGTAGAACAGTTCTGAGAGTGACTTAGATCCTCCGACGGCTTTCTGATGTAAAAGGAATGATTTTGTATGGTGAAGGATATGAATTTTATGTTTACTACATCGACACAGTACGCGGTGATACATTGCTGGGTTGGATATAGGTTTATGCTCTAATATTCAAGCTCGTGTTCTCAGTGGGAGAGCAATGTAATTGAATTAGAGACTTTCCGTATTTGACAATATGTATGACACTTTGCGATGTTTAATTGTCGGTTTAATATGGCGGTCTGTTTTTTTCGGGTGTTGTGTAGATATAAAAGGTAACTGCACTGTTTGTGTAAAATGTGTATATGTTGCATTGTAAAGTTACTGTGGTTTATGTTGTGGCATAACTAAAGAAGATGACTGTGTGTCCTATCTTGAGGGACGTATAGATTCAGCTCATCGATAACGACTAGGTTATGAGATAGATTTTTTACGTAGATTCTGAAGTTCGTTCCTGAAGCCCAGCCATCCAGAAGAGACATTACCTGTTCATCAGAATGAGATTTTCAGTCTGCGGCGGAGTTTGCGCTGATATGAAACTTCCTGGCAGATTAAAACAGTGTGCCGGACCGAGAATCGAACTCCAGACCTCCGGTGCAGACGGAAAATCTGTTTCTGGAAACATCCCGTAGGCTGTGACTAAGCCATGTCTCCGCAATATCCTTCCTTTCAGGAGTGCTATTTCTGCAAGGTTCGCAGTAGAGCTTCTGTAAAGATTGGAAGGTAGGAGACGAGGTACTAGCAGAAGTAAAGCTATGAGGATGGCGAATGAGTCGTGCTTGGGTAGCCCAGTTGGTAGAGCACTTGCCCGCGAATGGTAAAGGTCCCGGATTCGAGTCTCGGTCCGGCACACAGTTTTAATCTGCCAGGAAGTTTCATACCTGTACATCTATCGGTGTCAGATTTTAGCAGCAAACGTAATATTTAATTGGAGTTACACTGGTAAATATGTTCCTGGATTCCAATATTCTTGTGAGTCTCGTATGTATGTGATGATCTGTAGACAACTTGGCGGGTTTAGCTGTCAATGCAATTTAGCGATCTGCGCAAAATAATTTTACCATTGAAAATCCTGCTTGTGGAAAGGAATGAAAGATGAATGGTGCTTTGATACCGATGGCATGAGTAATTGGGTGGGTAAATTCGATATGAGCAAATGATCTACATCTACATGACTACTCTGCAATTCACATTTAAGTGCTTGGCAGAGGGTTCATCGAACCACAATCATACTATCTCTCTACTATTCCACTCCCGAACAGCGAGCGGGAAAAACGAACACCTAAACCTTTCTGTTCGAGCTCTGATTTCTCTTATTTTATTTTGATGATCATTCCTACCTATGTAGGTTGGGCTCAACAAAATATTTTCGCATTCGGAAGAGAAAGTTGGTGACTGAAATTTCGTAAAAAGGTCTCGCCGCGACGAAAAACGTCTATGCTGTAATGACTTCCATCCCAACTCGTGTATCATATCTGCCACACTCTCTCCCCTATAACGCGAAAATACAAAACGAGCTGCCCTTCTTTGCACCCTCTCGATGTCCTCCGTCAATCCCACCTGGTAAGGATCCCACACCGCGCAGCAATATTCTAACAGAGGACGAACGAGTGTAGTGTAAGCTGTCTCTTTAGTGGACTTGTTGCATCTTCTAAGTGTCCTGCCAATGAAACGCAACCTTTGGCTCGCCTTCCCGACAATATTATCTATGTGGTCCTTCCAACTGAAGTTGTTTGTAATTTTAACACCCAGGTACTTAGTTGAATTGACAGCCTTGAGAATTGTACTATTTATCGAGTAATCGAATTCCAACGGATTTCTTTTGGAACTCATGTGGATCATCTCACACTTTTCGTTATTTAGCGTCAACTGCCACCTGACACACCATACAGCAATCTTTTCTAAATCGCTTTGCAGCTGATACTGGTCTTCGGATGACCTTACTAGACGGTAAATTACAGCATCATCTGCGAACAACCTAAGAGAACTGCTCAGATTGTCACCCAGGTCATTTATATAGATCAGGAACAGTAGAGGTCCCAGGACGCTTCCCTGGGGAACACCTGATATCACTTCAGTTTTACTCGATGATTTGCCGTCTATTACTACGAACTGCGACCTTCCTGACAGGAAATCACGAATCCAGTCGCACAACTGAGACGATACCCCATAGCTCCGCAGCTTGATTAGAAGTCGCTTGTGAGGAACGGTGTCAAAAGCTTTCCGGAAATCTAGAAATACGGAATCAACTTGAGATCCCCTGTCGATAGCGGCCATTACTTCGTGCGAATAAAGAGCTAGCTGCGTTGCACAAGAGCGATGTTTTCTGAAGCCATGCTGATTACGTGTCAATAGATCGTTCCCTTCGAGGTGATTCATAATGTTTGAATACAGTATATGCTCCAAAACCCTACTGCAAACCGACGTCAATGATATAGGTCTGTAGTTAAATGGATTACTCGTACTACCCTTCTTGAACACTGGTGCGACCTGCGCAATTTTCCAATCTGTAGGTACAGATCTATCGGTGAGCGAGCGGTTGTATATGAGTGCTAAGTAGGGAGCTATAGTATCAGCGTAATGTGAAAGGAACCTAATCGGTATACAATCTGGACCTGAAGACTTGCCCGTATCAAGCGATTTGAGTTGCTTCGCAACCCCTAAGGTATCTACTTCTAAGAAACTCATGCTAGCAGATGTTCGTGTTTCAAATTCTGGAATATTCCATTCGTCTTCCCTGGTGAAGGAATTTCGGAAAACTGCGTTCAATAACTCCGCTTTAGCGGCGCAGTCGTCGATAACAGTACCATCGGCACTGCGCAGCGAAGGTATTGACTGCATCTTGCCGCTTGTGTACTTTACATACGACCAGAATTTCTTCGGATTTTCTACCAAATTTCGAGACAATGTTTCGTTGTGGAACCTATTAAAGGCATCTCGCATCGAAGTACGTGCCAAATTTCGCGCGTCTGTAAATTTTAGCCCATCTTCAGGATTTCGCGTTCTTCTGAACTTCGCATGCATTTTCCGTTGCCTCTGCAACAGCGTTCGGACCTTTTTTGTGTACCACGGGGGATCCGTTCCATCTCTTACCAATTTATGAGGTATGAATATCTCAATTGCTGTTGCTACTATATCTTTGAATTTGAGCCACATCTCGTCTACATTCGCATAGTCAGTTCGGAAGGAATGGAAATTGTCTGTTAGGAAGGCTTCTAGTGGTACTTTATCCGCTTTTTTAAATAAAATTATTTTGCGTTTGTTTCTGATGGATTTGGAAGAAATGGTATTGAGCCTAGCTACAATGACCTTGTGATCACTAATCCCTGTATCAGTCATGATGCTCTCTATCAGCTCTGGATTGTTTGTGGCCAAGAGGTCAAGTGTGTTTTCGCAACCATTTACAATTCGCGTGGGTTCGTGGACTAACTGCTCTAAATAATTTTCGGAGAATGCATTTAGGACAATCTCGGAAGACGTTTTGTGCCTACCACCGGTTTTGAACAAGTATTTTTGCCAACATACCGAGGGTAGGTTGAAGTCCCCACCAACTATAACCGTATGAGTGGGGTATTTATTTGTTACGAGACTCAAACTTTCTCTGAACTGTTCCGCAACTGTATCATCGGAGTCTGGGGGTCGGTAGAAGGAGCCAATTATTAACTTAATTCGGCTGTTAAGTATAATGCTCGATTCATTCCTAAGACATCCTTTGTGCTGGGATATTGGTGTCTCTACATAGCCATGAGATTATTTGAGTATGTTGAGGGCAGGAAGGGTATCGCGTTGGGTCCGCTGGGAAGAGTACATTCGATGTTATTCTGCGCTATTTTGGTGAACAGGTACTGTTAGGGAAAGAATTTCCGTGCATACAAGCTGAGACATCTCGAAAACTCCTACAAAAGTGCACATTAAGTATTTCTGGGACACTACGCAATTTACTAGAGTTCGACTTGGTTATTATTTTAGACAGCCATGTGGCTTCAGTATAACATTGAGAATGTTGCTAGATGCGCTTGCGACGGTATGTAGCTATGGGCAGTGATGTGTCAGCCACACGTCATGCATGGTCCTTTACAACTGCTAGACAGGAAGTAGCTTGTGCTATTCTGGAACGGATTTCTGCAGCATCGCTTGGCAATAAACTCTTCACTGGACTGCAGGTAGAGGGAGGGTTCATGCCAGCAGCAGTGAACATGCACCCGCATCCCATCTTGGAGTGTCTGCACTTTCGTCTGGTCTCATCAGCAATGGCGCCAAGGTGAACATATATTTCAAGAGACATTTCCCAGGTGTTGAGTATGAAAGGAATGCCACCACCTCATGCATGCTGGACCCGAACGGGCGCATGTGTGTGGTTTGACAGTTGATGGCTGCATCGCATCGTGGGGCTGTCGGCTGGTCCCGACTTCTGGGAACGTATGCGGTCCAGTGGGCTGAGGATGGTGGGTGGTGTCTGCATGTGTCTGTTGCATTATTTTGTGAGCAGCTCTGTAGGCTGTGTTATGCACTATTTGGACAGTTTACGAGTACTGAGCGTGTCTACACATCATTGTGCTGCATTATTTAGGAATAGTTTGCAGGTCTGTACTGAAATTATTTCGGTAAGTTAGGAGTTGTTTGAATGTATGCAGAGCGTTCTTTACGAGTAGTTTACAGGTCTGCAGACTGTGTATTGTGAGCCCAACCATGTGTTTTGTATCAGTGTGATAAATATACTCCATCGCTAAATAAATTGCTCCAAAATAAATAAAGTACACTCCTTTCTTACTCTCTCCAGCAGCCCAGCGCAGGCTGAGTAATTTTTGAGCCATTTTACCCCTCCAGACCACCACCTTGGAATTACATCACAGGAGGGATGACAGCACCCTCTGGTGTCAGTACTGTGTAGTAGATCAGTTAGACTCTAGATATCGTGTTTGAGAGAGTGTCTGTCGCCATTCAGCCCTGCATCTTAGATTACATCACAGATGATAGTGCCCTCTGGTGGTGGTACTGTGTACTAGGTCAGTTGGAGTCTGGACCTCGTGGTGAACGCACTGGATGGGTGTGCTGCATTAAATTGTTTACATAAAGACTGGTGCATGCAAAATAAAGACTTATGTTCAACAATGGTCTAGTCCTTTTCCCACGAATCCTTAAGAGGATGTGATGATCTGGTTACTGAGGTTAGTCCAAGTATCCTTTCTTTCACATCATTTTTTTTAGCTTAGTAGGGAAACCCCATGTGACTTATCTTCCGGCCAAAATTCAAAATTGGCGCCATTTCCTTGAATGAGGTCGTGGTCGAATGACTTAGGTTAGTGGAGGTAACCCAAGTGATTTATCTTCCCACGATTTTCTTAGGTTAGTGGAGATAGCCACGGTGTAATGCATTATCCTATTGGAATTTGAACTTCTCGCCATTTTTATAGGGGATGGGAGGGTGGGTGGCACTCTCCGACCAAAATCCGCCACCTTGTATGACGTCAGGGTCGTCATCTTGGATGACGTCATTGCCGCCATCTTGGATAATGGTACTTTGCAACAGAATGCAGGTTGTCCCAATACTCTCTCCTACTTCACATTGGGGCTTGCTGTATACCTCACAAGAAGTGGAGCGTATTTTGGCTGATCATCTTTGCTGTACTTATATCATCAACAACTTTTTAAATGCCAATATATACATCCGTTTCAATAGGCCCCAATGTCTACTAGAAACTAATGTGCTGTTTGAGAGCAATGATGCATTGAAGATTTATTCAAAAACTTTACCTTGACACATTAAATGTCAATTATTGATGCAACTGTGGTGAAAAACCCTCAGGAGAGGTAATATGAGCAATAATAAAGTTCCAATGTGCGCTAATTCATAATGGCCTCGTGAGTAGAGTGATAGATTCAAGAGGTCAGAAGTGTGAAGTAGGTTCACCAACGGCTGCTTGCAATTTTTTTTAAATCTTTGTTTTTGTAGCAGCTTGTAGGATGTTATTATTAATGTAATAAATGACTGCAACTGAAACACAGACCAAAGATATTTATATTCTTTTTTGTCACAAATAATAGTTTATTTACGAATCTGTCGCGATTTCTGAGGTAGCACCAGCCACAACTGTGTACAAAAAATTTTCATTCTAGTCTACTCATCTCAGCTTATTTGAATTTGGATGCACCAAATTCCTAATCATAATTATCTGTACAGTTAAACTAAAACTAAAGTAGGCTCTAATGCTTCAACCCTCTTCTGAACAACGCTTTCTGTTTAGTATTAGTTTCTTACATATGACAAATGCAGTTTATTAACAGATATTTTTCACTGATTTGAAGCCATTCCCCATCTAGGTAGCTGTTCTTACATAATTTTTGTGGTCATACGTACACTGATGTAACAAACGACCACTTTTTGCTTTTTGAAATATAATGCCTCTACACACATAACGACTCTGTTAATATTGTATACCTTAAACACCTTAGTAAGATGTAAAACACTTCTTGTGTTGGACGTGCACAGCATTGGGGCTGGCTCCTGGTGCCCCCCTCCCTCCTACCAGATGACGCCGGACCGCTGCATTGTCGGTGTTGGTTCGGGGAATTTTAATATCGGCGTCCATGTGGGTCGATAGTACGGCGCCCACGTAGACCACTGCCGTCCAACGGCGAGAGGCTGTTTATGTCTATACCTTCCTGTGCATACACAGAAAAAGTCGTCTGATTGGTGGACCAGTATGACGTGTGCTGATGCAAAAGAGCAGACTCCGAATTTGGCGGGACAACCCGTGATAGAAGGAAAATTTGTTGTAATGGTTTGAGGCGAAAGGAGTGGCAGAACCTAAGAGTATTATTGGCAGCTGTTTCTGGGTCCTCACACAATTGGAGATTTTGCTGCATGGTGGGGACAAGGCGCTAACGTTGCGGTGTGAAGGTGAAGTGAGGAGTTCACAGATCAATGGAACACGTAACTAACTAACTATTTCGCTTCTGGACGGCCAGAGAGATGTGTTTCGCTCCTGGACTAGCAGAGTGAACATTAGAGTTCTTCACTTCTGGTCAGCCAGAGTGAAAACACTGAACTCACATTCTGGAGGACGACGGTTCATTCCCACATCCCGCCATCCTGATTTAGGTTTTCCGTGATTTCCCTAAATCGCTACATGCAAGTGCCGAGTTGGTTCCTTTGACAGGATACAGTCGACTTCCTTCACCGTCCTTCCCCAATCCGATGAGGCCAATGACCTCACTGTCTGGTCTCCTCCCTTACAACAGCCCGAGCCAGAGTGAAGGCGATTGCAAGAGACAGAAGTATTACTGTCACGGTAATCCGAGCAGAGAACCTGTCTTTTAGCACTTGGTGACAACAGTCGGATTTGTTTGTCGTTTCGCGTTCGCTATTTTGGTCGGGTCTTTATACACGGGCACGGACTGCCACTGAGAGCAGCTGCAACGTCATCCCTCTTCTTTGAGCTGTCGGCACGAGGCCCTTCTTGCAGGTGGTAATGTATTCGCAGCACCGGCTCAGTAGTGTAATTAATTTGATCTCTCCCAGCTTACTATGTCACCTTGTCGCCATACACAGTCACGGCTTGCATGTGTGATCTGTATCAAGGACACTCATCTCTTATCGATATTGTTCGTAATAGTCAGGGATAACGTGTTAAGGCATACTCTCACTCACGAAGTTTGTAGGGCTCTACAATGTTATGGTTGATCCCACTCCTGTACATGAATTCAGCCAACATTTAATTATTTAAGTTACATTGTTCTTGCGAATATTCCATTCAATATTTGTGCCTGATAATACTTTCGGAATTATCGCAATAAATCACTTTATGATACCAAAATCTCTGTATTATTTAGTAGTGAAATTTCACCTTTATTACAGGACCTTGGCCAGATACGAGTGATCAGCTATTAAATTATCATAAACAGAATTATGTCGAAGATGCAACTCTTAAACTGACCACAAACAAGGCTATATCATAATTTCCTCCATAAATTGTCTGTTGGGTGATAGGAACTGTGGTGGTTAAAGGGGAGGTTGAGTGTGTTATCCTAACTAACACAGATTGCTTTAATGAATTTCTGTGACATGGCCACCACTCAAACCTGGCACCTTGCTAACTAGTAATTTGATTAATTTTCATTATTTCTGCTAGTGACAGGTTGAAATGTTTTTAATACACACATCAAAAAAAAGTTTTGCATCACCTCGGTTCCGAGAGTTCCGGAACATATACAGAAAATTAAAACAGACATCAACATAACCATCATTTCTGCCCTTTTTATTGCTCATGAAAACCACACATCGCATGTTGTACCACCATACAGCAAGACCTTCAGAGGTGGTGGTCCAGATTGCTGTACACACCAGTTCCTCTAATACTCAGTAGCGTGTCCTCTTGCGTTGATATATTCGTATTCGTCGTGACATACTATCCATAAATTCATCAAGGCACTGTTGGTCCAGATTGTCCCACTCCTCAACGGCGATTACGCGTATATCCCTCAGAGTGGTTGGTGGGTCACGTCATCCATAAGTAGCCCTTTCCCAGGCACGTTCGATAGGGTTCATGTCTGGAGAATATGCTGGCCACTATAGTCTAGTGATGTCGTTATCCCGAACGAAGTCATTCACAAAATGTTTTCGATGGGGGCGCGAATTGTCGTCCATGAAGACGAATGCTACCGATATGGTTGCACTTTCGGTCGGAGGATAGCATTCACGTATCGTACAGCCATTGCGGCGCCTTCTATGACTACCAGCGACGTACATCGGCCTCACATAATGCCACCCCAAAACATCAGGGAACCTCCACCTTGCTGCACTCGCTGAACAGTGTGTCTAAGCCGTTCAGCCAGATCGGATTGCCTTCAAACACGTCTCTGACGATTGTCTGGTTGAAGGCATATGCTAAACTCATCGGCGAAGAGAAAGAGATGCTAATCCTGAGCGGTCCATTCGGCATGTTGTTGGGACCATTTGTACCGCACTGCATGGTGTCATGGTTGCAAAGATGGTCCCCGCCATGTATATCGGGAGTGAAGTTGCGCATCATGCAGCATATTGGGCACAGTTTGAGTCGACACGATGTCCTGTGACTGCATGAAAATATTATTCAACATGGTGGCGTTGGTGTCAGCGTTCCTCCGAGCTATAATCCGTAGGTAGCGGTCATCCACTGCAGTAGTAGCCCTTGGATGGCCTGAGCGAAGCATGTCATCGACAGTTCCTGTCTCTCTGTATCTCCCCCATGTCCGAACATCACTTTGGTTCACTCCGAGACGCCTGGACACTTCCATTGTTGAGAGTCCTTCCTGGCACAAAGTAACAATGCGGACGCGATTGATCCGCGGTATTGACCGTCTAGGCATGTTTGAACTACAGACAACACGAGCCATGTATCTCCTTCCTGGTGGAATGGCTGTAACTGATCAACTGTTGGAACCCCTTGTGTTATCTATTCATATATAACCTACTAATGTGGCTGTTGAATGGACTGTGAATGTCGGGTTTTATTATTTAATTTAATATTTATATTTTGTTTTTATTTTTAATTTGATTTTGGTTTCACTACAAATATATGCCGAAGGCATGGATCCTTCTTAGATTTTACTGACACAAAAATGTAGCATGGGATCCTGTATAATTGTTGAAGTTAGTTAAACGAATCCATGCTCAAAAACAGTTAATCATTATAGGGTATATACACACACAAAAAAGTATTTCACCATTTTCAGTATGTAAGGACCGACGTGTGATTCAATTACGTCTTAGTGCAGGTCAAGTTGGAGTCCTATTGCACGTAACATAATACCGTCCGAATAAATCGTTAAGAACTTTGAAAATCGTTAAGTACTACAGATCATGAATGAAAGAAAGAATATCGGCGATCTCCAATGTCGCCCATGGAAAGAACTTCATTACTAGATGGGAATTCTGTTAGTAAAAGGGAGAATGGCCGTTCAGACCATGATGCAAAAATTTTAACACTAAAATGCTTTTGCACCCAAACAAATGCCACATAGAATTACAAACTATGTAGGAAAGTTAATCCAACAGCAACTGAGAGGTTTTTAAACCTCGTCAAGGAAGAAGAGTGACAGGATGTTTATAGTGCTAATAACATAGATGACAAATACAATGCTTTCCTTAACACATTTCTCATGCTCCTTGGGAGTTGCTTTCCATTACAACGTTCTTAACGGGATACTAGCAGTGATAGGCAGCCTGGGTGACTGACCGGTGGGATAATGATATCATGTAGAACAAATTGGAAATTATATCAAAATGTTAGAAGTAGTCACTATCAAGCTACAGTAGTCCATTACAAACAGTATTGTAAAGTGCTTAAAAATATTATATGGAAGTCAAAGAGTGTGTGGTATGCAAATAGAATAGCCAATTCACAGGATAAAATTAAAACCATATGGTCAGTTGTGAAGGAAGTTTCTGGTCAGTAGCATAAGGTCGACAGTATAAAGTCAGTTCGTAATAAAAATATTTTTGTTGCTGATAAACCAGATACAAGTACAGTATTTAACAATCATTTTCTGAGTATTGCTGGTGAATTAAATAAAAAATTAGTTTCTACAGGGAATCATATAACTTTCTTGGCAAATGAATTTTCGAGATTGATGTCTGAAATACTCCTCTGTGATACAGACAAGAAGGAGATTGAGTCCATAATTAAATCACTGAAGACTAAGGACTCTTATGGGTATGCTGGAGTGTGTAGCGTAATATTTAAGTACTGTGATGCACATGTTAGCCCTGCATTTAGCCATATCTGTAATTTTTCCTTTAGGAATGGTCAGTTTCCTGAACGATTAAAGTACTCGATAGTAAAGCCACTTAATAAAGGGAAAAAAGGATAATGTAGGATATTTTAGACCTATTTCTATGCCATCAGTGTTTGCTTAAGTTATTAAAAAGGCTGTGTATGTAAGGATAATTGATCATTTTATGTCACACAATTTCCTATGAAATGTACAGAAGTCATTTAACAACTGAAAATTCTATATTCTCTTTCCTCTGTGAGGTACTGGATGAGTTGCACAAAAGGTTTCGAACGCTAGGCGTATTTTTTGATTTAAATAAGGCGTTTGATTGTGTTGATCACAAAGTATTGCTCCAGAAGTTGGACCATTACAGAATACAGGGAGTAGCTAACAATTGGTTCACCTCTTACTTTAGCAACAGACAGCAAAAGGTCATTATTCACATTGTTAAGAATGGCTGTGATGTGGTGAGTCTGAGTGGGGTACATTAACTGGGGGTGCCCCTGGGATCGGTGTTGGGGCCCCTCCTGTCCCTCATTTATATAAATGATATGCCCTCTAGTATTGTGGGTAACTCTAAAATATTTCTGTTTGCTGATGACACTAGCATGGTGCTAAAGGATGTTGTGTGAAACATTGGCCAGGTTTGAAATAGTGCAGTTCGTGACCTAAGTTCAAGTCTTGTAGAAAATAAACTATTGCTAAATCACAGTAAGACTCAGGTTTTGCAGTTTCCAACATAACAATTTAACAAAACCTGACATTTTAATTTCACAGAATGGGCAAATGATTAGTAAAACTGAACATTTCAAATATCTAGATGTTCAGATAGATAGTGAACTGTCATGGAAAGCCCACATTCAGTCTCTTGTTGAAAGACTTAATGCTGCCATTTTCACTATTTGAACGGTATCTGAAGTAAGTGATCTTTCGGCATGAAAATTAGTCTACTTCGATTATTTTCAATCTCTTATGTCGTATGGTGTTATATTTTGGGGTAACTATTCCCATTCTAAAAGGATATTTTTGGCTCAGAAACGGGCGGTTGGGGCAAGTGGTTTAAGTTCACGAACCTCTTGTCGTCCCCTGTTCATGCGTCTGGGTGTTTTGACACAGGTTTTTCAATATATATATTCCTTATTGTCATTTCTTGTTAACAATATTATCTTATTCCCAAAAATAAGCAGCTTTCACTCAGTTAATACACGGCAGAAATCAAACGTGGATTTGGATCGGACTTCCTTGACTCTTGTGCAGAAAGGTGTGCAGTGTACTGCTGCATCCATTTTCAATAAGCTATCGCTCGAATTCAAAAATCTTAGCAGTTATCCACACAGTGTCAAATCGAAACTGAAGAGTTTCCTCATGGGTCACACCTTCTATTCAGTCGAGGAGTTCCTTAAAAAATTAAGTTGATTCTTGTTGAATTGTTGATTGCGCTTACTTAAACTTGTGGCACAGTCTAATACATGCAGTCGCGACAGTTACTGCTGTGAAAGTTGTTACCATTTGACAGTTCAAGTGACACTAGCGCCCGTAGCGGCCAGAAAGGTCGCCTTACTCTGACTGCAGATGCGACGTAAAAATAATGTTTGTTTTTAATTCGTTTTGTACGTAATTTACAAAATAGTTAATATATTTTTGCGTCACAAGTGTTAGAAGAACAGCGAGAGACATAAATGATCGTGAAATATAAGTAAACAGAGCACGAACTATTGAATGAATTGACATAAGCTGCAACATATTCTTGAAGAAATAATTAAGAAGTAGCATACAGACGCACTTATTCCACTGAAAGTAAGAGAATACACACTGTATATCCCACATATGAAATATATAGATGATCTTCCTTGTGTAAAAATGAAGCGACACATCAGTTTTCATTACGTTCTGCTTTGCAGGAAGCCTGCTTCCAAAAATACAATTTCCGTCTTATTTTTTACGGTACCAAGTTATCTCAATAAAAAGTATGACTGTTTTAAAACTTTATTATATCCCATCGATACATTTAACGAAAATAAAATTAAATGAATGAGTCAGTCCTAACACTTTAGCAACCGAAATGAGCGAGCATCATCACTTTTTTATTTCTTCTCTTGCTTCTACAGACTAAGTCTTGATTCCTGAATTTAACAATGTAAAAAGCATCACTTTCACAAACAGTCTTGTTAACAGCAGCTTGGTTTCAGCACAGCACCCAGGTGAAAAATTGGGGATGTTCTTCAACATGTTCACAGAGGAAGCACCACAATTACTTATGTGAGCATATTCATCAAAAGTAGAAGTCATCTTAGTCTCACAACGAGTTAAAAATTCTTTGACATCTTCTGTACAAATAAATAGGCTTCCAAAGTTGCCTTCATAACTTTTAAAATGACAATAAACTTTGTCATTTGCGTCTAAGTCTTGGCTGCCATCTACAAGTACTGTCCTACATTTATAACAGTCATGAATTGTAAGCAGTTTCTTTAATACATAACGAAATACGTATGTCATGCTGTTTGTCTCTTCGAGATCTGTTTGGACTTCCACATTTGGTAGTCTGATCACTGAACTCTTGTCACTGACGTCCAACAGTGGTGAAACAAGTAATTTTGGCGCTGCTTTCATATCCACTATTGTCTGACCCCAGTTGATCCCTCACAATTGGAGGTAGCTACACCATATGTGTTCATTGATTTGCTTAAAGCAAAATTATTGAATGCAGCACAAAACTGTCGTGGTGATGGGTTGCTACAAAAACCACCTTTGATCTGTTGCCTCAGTTGGAAACTGGTGAGCCTCTCACAGAAGTAGATGTAGACAGGGCTCAACAAGCTTTCAGCAGCAAATTGAATAAGAAGGTAGGGAAGTGTGCAAAGAGAAAGAAAGTCTTGTTGCTAGGTAGTTCGCATGCTAGGGGTGTGGGCCAACTTCTGCAGGATGAATTAGGGTCAGAATACCAGGTCACAAGTTTTTTCAAACCTAGTGCTGGACTGGGGCAGGTTACAGAGGATTTAGGTTCACTATGTAGAGGCTTTACTAAGGAAGATACCGTGGTTATTGTGGGTGGGCCAGGCAACAGTATTGACAGAGATCCGGGGTACAGCATAGAGTGTGACCTGGCAAATATTGCATCGGCATCGAGTCATACCAGTGTTGGGTTTGTGTCGGTTCTGGAGCGCCACGACCGGCCTCATTTGAGCTCTTCTGTCAGGAGAGTTAATTTGGAGTTGGAACGGCTACTTGGATCTGATGTGGGGTCACACATTGGCGTGGTTCCTGTTGATACACTCTGTAGGTGGGACATGGCCTACACCTAGACATGGCCTACACCTCAACAAGAAGGGGAAGGGTAAACTGGCTGGGCTGATAGCAGGAAATTTAAAGGGGGGAGGAACTACATCTCATGGTGGTAACTCTTTTTTAGTGTAAGATCAGTGTCCAGTGGGAAACTCAGCCAGGCAAGTACTAAAGATGTTAAAAAAGTTCAAGATACTCACAAAAGTAAAATGAAAAATGTTAGTATATTTCATCAAAATATTGGAGGATTGAAGAATAAAATTGATGATCTTCTGCTTTGTTTAGAAGATATAGAAACTGAGAATGTAATAGATGTACTATGCCTGTCTGAGCATCACATTGTCACTGATATGCAAAAGGTTAGCATCAATGGGAACAAATTAGCTGCACATGTAAGTAGAGATAATATGATGAGAGGAGGAGTTGCCATATATGTCAAAATCTTCCACAGCACAAAACATTTAGAAACTAAAAAATTTTGTGTAGAGCAACATATGGAAGCATGTGCCACTGAACTAAAACTAAAAGATGGCACTTTCATAATTGTCACAGTGTATAGGTCCTCCTCAGGGAATTTCCAGCTATTTCTAGAAAACTTGGATGCTTTGTTGTGATATCTGTCAGACAGGGGGAAGCAAATTATCATTTGTGGGGATTTCAATGTTGATTCCCTGAAAGAGGAAGAATGACCTTGTAGCATTACTCAGTTCTTTCAATTTGAGCTCCATCATTGATTTTCCTACTCGGATAACAAAGAACAGCAGGACATTGATAGATAACTTTTTATAGACAAAGATAAGTTTAAGGACATAAATGCTTATCCTGTTGAGAATGGTCTTTCAGATCATGGTGCACAGCTAGTTACAGTACATGGCATAGCTCCATGCAGTATATCAAATCAGAATTTCAAAGCAGTGCGTTCAATTAACAATATAAATACTGCAACCTTTAGGGAAAGACTAAAGGAGCTAGACTGGGATGAAGTGTATATGGAACCCGATGCAAACTTGAAATATAACTTATTTCACGATACATTTTTAAGAGTATTTGAAAATTGTTTTCCCAAGAAAACAGTGAAACATAATTCCAAGAAAACATATAAAAAGCCTTGGCTAACTAAAGGAATAAGAATATCTTGCAACCGTAAAAGAGAACTGTATCTAACAGCAAGAGGGAGTACTGACCCCGAAATTGTTCAGTATTATAAAAACTATTGTGCGGTACTAAGAAAAGTTATTAAAAAGTCCAGAAGCATGTGTATCATGTCTGAGATCAGTAACTCTGATAATAAAATTAAAGCAATTTGGAATATTATTGAAAGGGAAACAGGGCAACCAAGAGCACAGGAAGACTTTAGTGCCATAAAACTGAATGACAAGTGTACTAAGAAACAATATGAAATTGGAAATATTTTCAATAATCATTTTTTAAATGTTGTGGAGAAAGTAGGATCTAGATCTTCACTAGAAGAGGCAAGGCTTCTAATAGAAGAGGCCATACCTGTGCAGTTTGAAATAACTGTATTTCCACGAACCTCTCCCTCTGAAATCAGTAAAATAATAAAATCACTGAAAAGTAAGAGCTCTTACGGAATTGATGGCATTTCCAGCAAGATACTTAAAGCTTGTTCCCCACAGATAAGTAGGATTCTCAGCCATGTATGTAATACCTCTTTGGAGCAGGGTGTTTTCCCCGATAGACTGAAATATGTCATTGTAAAACCATTGCATAAAAAGGGGGATACGTCGGATGTCAACAACTATCGCCCAATCTCTCTTCTGAAAGCTCTATCAAAAATTTTTTAGAAAGTAATGTATTCGAGAGTAGCCTCCCATATTTTTAAAAATAAAGTACTAACAAAATGTCAGTTTGGTTTTCAGAAAGGCTTTTCAACTGAAAATGCTATATACGCTTTCACTGACCAAATATTAAATGCTCTGAATAACCAGACATCACCCATTGGTATTTTTTGTGATCTCTCAAAGGCCTTTGACTGTGTAAATCATGGAATTCTTTTAGATAAGCTAAATCATTATGGTTTGAGGGGGGCAGTGCACAAATGGTTTAATTCATACTTAACTGTAAGAATGCAGAAAGTTGAAATAAGTGGTTCATGTAATGTTAATACAACAGCTGAGTCCTCAAACTGGGGGGCTATCAAGCACGGGGTCCCACAGTGTTCGGTCTTAGGTCCTTTACTGTTCTTGATATACATTAATGACTTACCGCTCCATATTGATGAAGATGCAAAGTTAGTTCTTTTTGCTGATGATATAAGTATAGTAATAACATCCAAAAACCAAGAACTAAGTGATGTAATTGTAAATGATGTTTTTCACAAAATTATTAAGTGGTTCTCAGTAAACGGACTCTCTTCAAATTTTGATAAAACACAGTATATACAGTTCCGTACAGTAAATGGCACAACTCCAGTAATAAATATAGACTTTGAACAGAAGTCTGTAGCTAAGGTAGAATTTTCAAAATTTTTAGGTGTGTCCATTGATGAGAGGTTAAACTGGAAGCAACACATTAATGGTCTGCTGAAACGTCTGAGTTCGGCTACGTATGCTATTAGGGTTATTGCAAATTTTTGTGATAAGAATCTCAGTAAATTAGCTTACTATGCCTACTTTCATTCACTGCTTTCGTATGGTATCATATTCTGGGGTAATTCATCGTTGAGTAGAAAAGTATTCATTGCTCAAAACGTGTAATCAGAATAAATGATGGAGCCCACCCACAGTCATCCTGCAGACATCTATTTAAGGATCTAGGGATCCTCACAGTAACCTCACAGTATATATATATATATATATTCACTTATGAAATTTGTTGTTAATAATCCAGCCCAGTTCAAAAGTAATAGCAGTGTGCATAGCTATAACACCAGGAGAAAGGATGATCTTCACTATGCAGGGTTAAATCTGACTTTGGCACAGAAGGGGGTAAATTATGCTGCCACAAAAGTCTATGGTCACCTACCAAACAGCGACAAAAGCCTGACAGATAGTCAACCAACATTTAAAAATAAATTAAAAGAATTTCTAGATGACAACTCCTTCTACTCATTGGCTGAATTTTTAGATACAAATTAAGGGAGGGAAAAAAACTAACTTAAGCATTAGTGTCATGCAATATTTTGTGTAATGTAATATCTTGTACAGCCATCTTTCATTAACCTGACACGTTCCACATCATTCCGAAGTGTCGTATTCATGATCTATGGAACAAGTATTAATCTAATCTAATCTAATCTCTAATCCTTATCACTGTGAAAAAGTTTTCCAGTGGATCTTGATTAATTTTGCGTGTTAATAAATATAACTTGGATCCATCCAAAACGTCATCAACAAACATGTTCAAAGCGCTTATGTTTCCCAGAAGTCCTTTAACATGCTTAATCCTAGATGAAAAATATTTCCCATCAACATCTACAAATTTCCATGACTGTATCCATGGCTTCAGTGTCTTTAATATTTCTAAATGTTTTGAGGCACTTGTAATGCAGTTCCTTAAGGATACAGGCCCTTTAACACTATATGCATTAAATATGTCAGAAATATAGTTTACTTTTTGGCAAAAATCTGCAGTAGCAGTAGCAGATGATGATATGGTGCCACAAGTGACAAGTGTCTCACTGCCTGCTGCTACTAATGATTTGCACATTTTTACATGTCACACGATTTTTCAACACGCGAATAATTTCACGTAATCTAAGCATTTCATCTTCAAAAGATGTCTGTGCTGCAGATTCCATTGTTAGTGATTTTATATGTGTCTCTCGTGTAGTAACACTTTCACGTTTGTATGGCAATTTTCTCTTCATCGTCACTAGTTGTGGCTTATTCGGCACGTCAAATAACGTAGGAACTGCATTCCATACCAATGTCTTCTTTTCCGCGCTCATGAACTGGTTTGACTCGAAATGTCCACACACTACATTTGTAATGCCCCTGCCCACTATACACTATACCCATTACTGGCAGCAGTCAATCTACCGATTCTTGTACGAGTTTGAGCAATGTGAGTGCATCCGCACTGAAGAATATCGTTGGCTAGTAAGCCGGTATCTGTTCTTTCGGACATGTTCATTTCATTGTTGCGATTGGTTTGAAGAACATTCTGAACAATTCTAAGAAGTGATTTGGACACGCAGTTCGCCTGACATAAATGCAATCGAACATTTATGAGACATAATCGAGAGGTCATTTCATGCAGAAAATCCTGCACTGGCAACACTGTCGCAATTATGGGTGGCTACAGAGGAAGCATGGCGCAATATTTCTGCAGAGTACTTGCAACGACTTGCTGAGTCCGTGTCGCATCGAGCTGTCGGTCTACGGCTGGCAAAAAGCAGGTCCGACACGATACTGGGAGGTATCCCTTAACTTTTGTCACATCGGTGTATTATAAAGATTGATGTACGTTTATTTGTATGTTCCAGATATTCTCCTAAACCACAGACCCGATTTCAACCAAACTCGGTACACATATCACTTACGCTCTGGGTAAGAACGACCCATCAAAAGAGTAGGGGTGGTGTGCAAAAAGAGTGTAGATACGACGCGCGAATTCCCTTTTTTCAGTCATCCAGTATTTGAGAATGAGAGCACCTAGTGACTTGCAACAAACTTTATACATAGTGTCATACCTTTACGAAACTTTTCCTTGCTGAAAACCTCCACAAAATGATGAAAGAAAAAAAGTTTATCGCTTATTACATTTTCGCTGCTCATGCAGTAAACCGGCTGCATGAACCATGAAGTTTTCATTTATTACTTCTTTACTATCAAATGTATTCCCGTCAAATTTTGCAGCCGTATTCACATAGACCACTGAATGTACTAGCATAATTGTATCGATGCACTACACAGTTCAGGAGATATGACGTCAGATACTGAGGTGCGTGAAAAACTGCCGCATCATGCAAGATGTTTTAACTTATTACTTCGTTGCCACTAACTCTATTTGCAACACTTTTCGTATACAGTATCCATGTGTGATGCCGAATGTACCTAGAAGAATGTATCGTTGTACAGTACAAAGTTCAGGACGGGGCCCACAAGAAATACGGGCCTCGCAACGAACTTGTGACGTCACAAGAGTCAGTTTGTCCACACATTTCAAGAACGCTCTTCTCCATGCGCGGCCCGCGGGAAATCGATATGTATTTAAAATTGTACCCACTAAAGGTCTTGACTTTTTTATGTGCTAGACAGAGCTTGCATGCATTTTAACATGCATTCAAGAACTGTCAAAGTCGTTTGAAATAGTTACTCGCTCTCTGCCGTAGACGGCTGCTGGCATTTGTATGAACTACAGGTTAAAGCCAAAGATCAGATAGATGACAATCAAGGTAAATAGAATAAAAGAAACTTCGTGTACAGTAAATAGGGGTAAAGCTAAGGGCAATATCAACTTAACTCCATCAAAATATCAGGGTAATAAGAAAATAAAGTAGATGAGCTATTAGTGTGTTTAGGTGATCTCAAAAATAAGAATGAGACTGGTATACTCTGTTTGTTTGAACACCATGTAACAGTGGACATGGATAGTATCAGTATAAGTGGGTATGATTTAGCATCTTACACTTGTAGATCTAGGATGGATAAAGGAGGAGTTGCCATTTTCATAAAACAAAGTTATAAATGCAAAACTGTAGAAGTAAACAAATTTTGTTTTGATCAGCTTTGAGGTTTGTGCATGTGAACTTCAACTAGATAATGTAGCATTGATATTAGCAACAGCGTACAGGTCCCCATTAGGAGATTGGGAGCTGTTCATAAAAATGTTTCATTCCTTATTATGCTGTCTGTCAGACAAAAAGGAGAAGTTATTAATCTGTGGTGATTTCAATATAAACTTTCTAAGTAATTCTGATAGGATAAGTGAACTAGAAGTGTTATTAACAACATATAACTTAGAATCAGTAATCAATTTCCCTACACGTATAGCTCAGGACAGTAGCATCCTAATAAATAATGTATTTGTACAGAAAGAGGATGTAAAACAAACACATGCTTTCCCTGTAGTAAATGGATTGTCAGACCATGATGCACAACTGATTAACTTACAAAACATAACAGAGTGTACAGTTTGGAAACCATTAAGTAAAAGTGTTAGGTCGATCAACCTGGTATCTATACAGCACTTCAGAGAAAGCTTTAGTAATGTTATTGGGGAGATGTATATAATGCGCCAAATGCTAATGATAAGTGCAACATATTTCTTGATAAATTTATATCCCCTTTTTAGCATTGTTTCCCAAAGGAAATTACTAAATGTAACACCACATACTTTTCAAAGAAACCTTGGATTACTACAGGAATTAAAGTGTCTCCGGAAAGAAAAAGAAAACTATATGAGACAGCAAGAACTAGAAAAGATACAGAAGTAGTTTTACACTATAAAAATTATTGTAACATACTGAGACAAGTTGTAAGGAAATCAAGAAATATGTATATAAGAAGAGAAATTAAAAATTCGGGCAATATAATAAAATCAATATGGAATGTTGAAGCAGGGAGACAGGAAAAGTACCCACTGGGGTAGGTAGTATTACTATTAAAGAGAATGAGGCCATCCTTACCAACAGTACACAAGTAGCTAATGTATTTAACGAGGATTTCTTAAGTGTAGGAGAAAACATTGGTGAGAACAGTTCAAAAGAAAAAGCCATTGGAGAGTCTGTTTTGAAAAAATTAGTCAGATTAAATTTCACCTAACAACCTCTTGTGAAATAAGTAAAATTATTAAATCTCCGAAAAATAAATGTTCTGTTGGAGTAGATGACGTCTCCAATAAGATATTAAAACAATGTGGAGCAATTACAGCTGATGTTCTGAGTCTGTAACTCAAGGTATTTTCCCATACAGGTTAAAATATGCCATTGTCAAGCCTCTCTACAAAAAGGGGGACACCACAGATGTCAATAATTATCGGTCAGTATCCTTGCTTACAGCATTCTCAAAAATCTTCGAGAAAGTAACGTACTCGAGCAGTCAGACATCTCAACAGCAATGGGATACTTAGTAAATCACAGTTCGGATTTCAGAAATGCTGTTCCACTGAGACAGCAATATACAGTTTCACTGTCCACATAATAGAGTCTTTAAATAGTAAAATGTCATGAATAGGAATTTTCTGTGACTTGATCAAAGCATTTGATTGTGTGAACCATGACATTATGTTACAGAAATTACATTTCTGTGGTATGAATGGAATAGCATATGAGTGGTTTAAGTCATACCTACAGAACAGGAAGCAAAAATTTTCCTTAAATGGGTCAAGTGATTTAAATAAATTTGCCACTTCATCTCACTGGGGTGAAATTACATTAGGTGTTCCAGAAGGTTCAATCATGGGTCCCGTATATGTGAACGACCTCCCTTGCTATTTGAAACAGGAAGCTGAAATGACACTGTTTGCTGATGCTACAGGCATCGTTATTAATCCAGTAAAAGAAACTCAAATTAAAAATGATACAAATAAGGTCTTTGGAAAAGTCGTTAGTTGGTTTTCTGCAAATGGGCTTGCTCTAAACTTTGAAAAACACAGTACATCCAATTTTCTACTGCAAAAAGTACAGTTCCTTCAATAAATATAACACATCAACAGAAGTCAGTAGACAGGGTAGAGCATACTAAGTTTTTGGGTGTAGATACAGATGAGGATCTTAATTGGAAAATTCATATTTTGAATCTCCTAAAGTGACTAGGTTCACCAACTTTTGCAATCAGAATAATTGCCAATTTCGAGGCTATATAAATTGCACACTTTCACACTCTGAACGGAATAATATTTTGGGATAACTCAACATTTAGACAAAAAGTATTCACTGCTGAAAAGAAAGTGGTTAGAATAATGTGTGGGGCTCAAAGTGGCACATCTTGTAGGCATCTTTTTAAACGATTGGGAATTCTTAAAACGGGGTAAAATATGCTGCTATAAAAATTTGCCACAAATTACCAGATGAAATAAAATGTCTGACAGACAGCAGTAATAGCTTCAAAAATAAATTGAAATCATATCTCCTTGACAACGCCTTCTATATTATAGACGAATTCTTGAATAGGAATAAATAAATCTATAAATATAGAATATGCATTTTGTGCCATCTAAAGGAATGGGATAAATAATATAAATATTATTTTTTAACTCTGTAATATATGTGCATTTCTGGTGCAATTGACACTTTCCACATCATTTCGGCTATCGTACCATGTGATTGATCAATGGAACACGCAACCAACTATCTAACTAACAGTGTCATATGCTGTGATGTATGCGCCACGTATATCTTTCTTGTGGGCCAAGGTTCAGGAGATATGAGTCATAAACACTGAACAGCTGCCGCATCATGCACGACATTTTAATTTATTACTTCTTTACTACTAACTCTATTAATAACAAGGTTTTGCAAACAGCAGTTACCACTGAATTTATCTGCAAAATTACGTCATTGTACAGCACACAGTTCACTAGATACGACGTTATAAAGATTGAGCTGCGTGAAAATGAAACTGCAAGTCGACATCCGCTCGAGATATAAGTCAAATGTGTACAAATATGTGTAAAATTCGTTAAACATATGTCAAATATAGTGTCTGAAAAAAAATCGCAATACCGAGGAGCTGTGCGATATTAACGAAAGTTGGTAGGCGTGTCTGTACATCGGGTAGATGATGTATCAGATTTCACGCCAGTCGCATAATAGTAGCGCCAGTGACTAGTGCCACTATGAAGGTGCAAGTTAGGTTTGTTTTAATAAACGCTGTAACGGTCGTGAGCGTTAGTTAGATTTGAGACTGGACGTGATGAGTTGATTTTAGTCAAGAATGTCTTTAAAGCGACAGAGACGCCATTATCAACACCTCATCGAGTCTGAACAAGAAACTAGATGTTCCTTCTGTATTATTGCAAAATGACTAGGCAGCAATGTAGCCACTGTACACGATTGCTGGCAGCAGTGGTCACAAGAATGTGCACTCGTGGAAGGTCACATGGCACTACCGAAACGGAAGACTATCGTGCTCGGTGTATGGCTCTGGTGCATCGTACTGCATCTGCAGCAGCAGTCGGCACCACAGTGACAGAACGAACTGTTACAAATCAGTTACTTCAAGGACAGCTCTGAGCCAGACACCTTGTAAACATCTATTCTACTGACCCCAAACCACCATCATTCGCGACTTCAGATGTGTCAACCGAGAGTTCATTGTAGGGCAGGGTGGTGGTCTGTTGTGTTTCCTGATAAAAGCTGGTTCTGCCCCGGTGCCATTGATGGTCGTGTGTTGGTTAGGAGACCAGTTGAGGGTCTGCAACTGCGTGCTAGACTACACTACACCTGGAGTTGTGGTCTCGGATGCAATTTCGTATGACATCAGGAGCACTCTCGTGTTTATTCCCATGCACGCTGACTGCAATCTGTAGGTCAGTCTGGTTATTCGACATGTTGTGCTGCCATTCGTGAACAGCATTACAGAGGGTGTTTTCCAACAGGATAACTCTCGCCTAAATACCATTGTTGTAGCCCAACATGCTTTACAGAGTGTTGACATGTTGCCTTGGTCTGCTCAATTGCCAAATTGACCACTGGTATAGATATGTTAGACATTTCAGGATTTAAGCTAGCTTCCTACTTCTGCAGAGTAGATATGGATAGAGGAGGAGTTGCCACATTTATTAAAAACTACCATAAATTCAAGAACATGGACATTAATAAATTCTGTTTAGAGCAGCATCTAGAAGCATGTGTAACAGAAGTAGAGTTCCATGACAGATCCTATATAATAGTAACTATTTACCAAGCACCTGCAGGAAATTATAATCTATTCATAAAACATCTAGAAGATCTTTTGGGTTATTTAACAGGAAGAAACAAAGAACTTTTGATTGCTGGTGACTTTAATACAGATTTTCTAATGCAATCTTCCAGTAAACATTTACTGCAGTTAGTAATGTTGTCTTTCAATCTAACTCATACTGTAAACTTTCCAACTAGGATCACTCAATCCTCAAGAACATCCATTGATAACATTTTTATTGACAAATCAAAGGAACAAAATCATATCATAAAACTCATTATAAATGGACTATCAGATCATGACATGCAGCTCCTTGTTTTAGATGTAAATTCTAAGCAAATTATCAAGACTGCTAAATCTGAGTACAGGAGAGTAGTCAATCAACCAAAAATTGAGTGTTTTACATAACTGCTCAAAGATATGAACTGGAAAGATGTTTATGGTGCTCATGACATGAATGAAAAATATAACACATTCATGAGCAATGTCAGTACCATGTTTGAAAACTGTTTTCCTCTAAAAGTTACTCAAATTAAACAGAAGTATATAATAAAACCATGGATTACACAAGGAATAAAGATTTCTTGTAAGACAAAAAGGAAAATGTATCTGTCGACCAAGAATAGGTCCGATGCTGATGATTTAGCTAAATATGAGGAATACTGTAAAATATTTAAAAAAGTAATTCAGACATCTAAACAAATGCACTACGAGAAGAAGATAGCAATGTAACGGAACAAAATAAAAACAATATGGGATATAGTGAAAGAGGAGACAGGTAGAACCAGAAAGGAACAGGGCAAATAGCACCAAGGGTAGAGGACACATTAGTAACCGATGGGCATAGTGTGGCAAATCTATTTATCAAGTACTTTATATCCATTACTGACAGAATGGGATTGTCAGGATCAGTAAATAATACCCTTGAATATCTGAAACAAGCCTTTACAAATAGCTTCAGGTACATGAATATGTCACTCATTTCACCAAAAGAAATAACTTCCATAATAAAATCTTTAAAAACAAAGAATTCTAGTGGTTATGATGAAATATCAACAAAGTTAATTAAGGCATGTTCTTGTGAGTGTAGTACAATTCGAAATTACTTGTGTAACCAGTCAAATATAACTGGGACATTTCCTGACTGGCTAAAATATGCAGATGTTAAGCCTCTATTCAAGACAGGGGATAAAGAGATACCATCAACCTACAGACCAATTTCACTTTGGCCAGCATTCTCAAAAATTTTAGAAAAAGTAATGTACAGGCAGCTTCTCAACCATCTGACGACAAACAACATACTATCAAGAACACAGTTTGGATTTCTGAAGGGTTCTGATATTGAGAAGGCTATTTACACTTTCAGTGAAAATGTAAATTTATTAAATAACAAGTTACAAGCAGCAGATATTTTCTGTGATTTGTCAAAGGTATTCGATTGTGTGAACCACAACATCCTTTTAAATAAATTAGAATTCTATGGTGTCACGGGCAGTGCTGCAAAATGGTTCAAGTCATACCTCACTAACGGGAAACAAAGGGTGTCACTGCAAGGGACTAGTGAATTAAGTCATCAGTCATCATCAGAATGGGAAGAAATTACATGTGGTGTCCCACAAGGATCCATCTTAGGGCCATTGCTTATTCTTGTGTACATTAATGATCTCTCATCAGTTACACTGCCAGAAGCTGAGTTCGTTTTGTTTGCAGATGACACAAGTACTGCAATAAATAGTATGTCGAGTGTAGTTCTAGAAAAATCTGCTAATGATATTTTCATGGATATTAATAACTCACTGACATTAAACTTTGAAAAGATTCACTATATGCAATTCAGAACCTGTAAGGGGTTTCCACCCAGCATATGCATAAAGTATGAAGAAGAGCAGATAGAAGAGGTTGACAGTCTTAAATTTCTGGGATTACAACTTGATAATAAATTCAGTTGGGAGGAGCACACCACAGAACTGCAGAAACGGCTTAACAAATCTGTATTTACAATTCGAGTGTTAGCAGACATAGGAACAAAAATGATATGCACAAGGACTTAAAAGCACTTAATTTAGTTCAAAAAGGGGTCCACTACTCAGGAACACTCATCTTCAATAATTTGCCAGCAAACATAAAAAATGTAGTTACAAATAAAGATCAGTTTAAAAGGAGCCTGAAAGACTTAGTAGTGGCCAACTCCTTCTACTCCATTGACGAATTTTTTAATAGAAACAAATGATGTATTGTATATACTCATACTATTAGTATTGCTACTTCAGGTTTTTTTTAAAAAGAATGACATGTTCCACATCCACGAGGAGCTCCTCAGCACCGGTCTATGGAAGAAAAAAATAATCTAATCTAATCTAATCAAATCAAATCTGTCTCCAGTCAAGCACACACGGAACATTATCGAATGACAACTCCTGGTCATCCACAAACAGCATAGTATTGACCAACCAAGTGCAATGTGGAGAAGGAACGGATCTAGGAGACCAACAGACAGTGAGGGGACAGGAGAACATGAGCACAGATAGGCGACAAGGAGATGGACAGAGATGTGGGAGAGGTAAATGAACAGAGAGATGGGAGAGGAGGAGATGGACAGTGAAAGGAAAGAGGAGAGTGGAGGAGATGGATTGTAGAGTGGGGATGAAGATGCGCTACCTACCCAGGAAAAGCCTGGTACTCAGAGAGAGAGAGAGAGAGAGAGAGAGAGAGAGAGAGAATGACTATAAGTAAGGTACAAAATTAAGAAACAAATCCAATACATTTTGGTTATAAGATAAACACACAAATATAAATATTGTTCATTCAGCTGAATACCTAGGGATTGCAATAACTTAAAATTGTTGAGAGGAAGGCAAGCCAAAATGGATTTTATTGGTATAACAGAATGTGCAGAAAAGCTACTAAAGAGACTGTGTACATTACAGTTGTCCATCCTCTTCTGTACCACTACTATGTGGTATGGCATCTGTACCTGATAGGACTTACAAAAGAAATTGTAAAACTTCTAGAAAGAGCAGGTAATTTTGAGGTACTGCAGAACAGAGGAGAGAGTGTCAACAATATGCAAGGCCACCCATATGATAGTTTGCAGGGAGTGGGGAGGGGTGGCTGGATTGGGGGTATGGAGCATTTTTAATATTTTGTAAGATGAATGGTGACTTGTAAGTAGTCATTAAAATGTTTCAGTTCCAGACCTGTTGAAAACTTGCATAATATCGACTTTTAAATCATCATCTTTGGGGGGGGGGGGGGGGGGGGGGGAGACACCTGACTACACTATACTTTTTCATTTTCCCGAGACCTGCGTGGGGGGTTAGGCAATTCCTTGCACATGCGTACGGGTGCCCTTGCTGATACGATACTCAAGTTGGGGTGGGTGTTTTCTGTAGTGGCAAGATGTTTCCATAAAATTTCTATCACCTATCAGAAAGAATACTCTGTTGAAAGTCACCTACCAAGACGAAATGACCATCATTATAAAATATTAGACATCACAGCTTGCACAGAATGAGTTATGTGTTCATTTTTCCCAAATGCTATTTGACAGAGGAAAGGCCAAGAAATAGTCTGAATAGTTCATAGCATCTAAGTGTGAATTGCAGAGTAATTATGTAGATTTGAATGTAGAACAGAATGTCTATTCAAATTTTTAATTTGTTAAATATGGTTTGCCTCAAGGATTAGTGCTTGCCACTACTACTCATTTTATGTATATGTCAATGATGTGATACTACTGATAAGACATTTAGCGTCTTCTGCATACATGGCAGCTTTCCAACCTACTATAAATGGAAATACTCTCATGTATGGAGATGACACTTCATTTGTTAACATTATTGTTTCAACAGATGACTTACGAAAGGAAGCTTCTCTAAATATTAAAAATGGAAACTATACCTAAAATAAGGGAAGGGCAATGTGTCTTGCTCCTACTGTAAGTGTGTACATTTGAGTGTCTGTGTGTATGTAAATGTGTGCACTCCTACTAGAAAAAGAGCAAGTGTTTGAAAGCTAGTATTAACCTCTTCAGGGATATCGACACGTATGTGGCCATTAACCTTATGCTGAATATATTGAAGAAAATAGAAAATGAGGTCCTGTAATGGGCAGTGGTTACATTTGTGGCCATTGTGTTCCCATAAGTTGGCTACTGTGTCCCCAGTTTATCATCTTTGACTGTTATGGAGAGACATGTTTTTATATCTGTGGATAGTCAACAGCTGCCTGTTGTTCAGTATGTGCATTTGAAATAATAATTTACACTTTTTTGCAAGAGAATTCTTCGTCTACAATTTTTTATTGTGTGCTTTGGACATTTTCTATTATAATGTTACTGTTGAAACAGTGATATCTGGGAACTATTTTGTATAAATCAACTGTTTACTAACGTACACATTTGTGGACACAGTGCAATACGTAACATAACCTGAAATACAACGTAACCACCAGTGGCTCAATTATAAAACACTGTTTTTGTCATTTTGTTACTTTCATTTATTTTAGTTTCTCTTCCAACATTATTAAAAATGAATTGAAGGAAAACATTAAGCCCACAGGAAATATTATTTATTTTAGATTCTGTTGATGATGCCAATTGTTCTGATTTGGATGTAATTACAAGTGATGAAGAAAGTGATAGTCCTGATTACGATTCTGATGATGACATTGTTGCTAGTGGCAATTTAGCTGTTGATAGCACAATTCAGTCAACAAAAGTGCAGACCAATAGTGCAACAAGTTCCACAGTTACAAATTCTCCAACATCTTCCCATATTATATGGTATCCAAACAAGGACAACGACTTCGTTGGTAACATTCCTGAATTCTGTGGTGTTTACAACAGTAATAGTGATCCTTCAGTAGAAAAGACACCATATTTCTACTGCATCATGTTCACTCCTAAAGCACTGGATGTGATTGTTACAAAGACAACATGATATGCTTTTTCAAATGGTGAATGAAATTTCTCTGTTTCAGTAAGTGAAATTCATTGCTTCTTAGCGATTAATTTGATTATGACATACATAAAGTACTCGAACTATCGTATGTACTGGTCAAGTAACCCAGCTTTGAGAATGGATCTTATTGCTGACATTATGTCACTAAAGAGATTTGAAAAAAAAATAAAAATGTATTTACATTTTGTGGACAATGATGAAATCCCTGAAAACAACACTGACATGTTTGTGAAGGTGAAACTCAGTTTGGACATACTGAAAGAGACATTCTCAGGGACAGTAACTCATACTGAATATCAATCTATAGTTGACATGATTATGCCCTTCAAGGGTAGAAACAGGGCAAAACAGTATATAAAGTCTAAACCCAAAAAGTGGGGATTCAAAGCACGGGTACACACTCTAGCTCAGATGGGTATGTGACATTTTTTGAGATGTACCAAGGGACAATGCAGGAACAGAATAACACAATGAGCCCTAACTTTGGTACTATTGGGAACACTGTCTTAAGACTGTGCCAGGGGCTAGAAGGAAAGACTCACAAGATCATTCTTGACAATTTATTCACAACAATCCCATTGCTTTCGTATCTGAAGCAAAAGAAAATTCATGTATTGGGAACCATAAGGTCGAACAGACTGAAGGTTCCAGAGAGTAAATTGACCAACAGCAAAGCTCTAATGAAATCAGGTCAAGGTTCAATGTCTATTGCTACTTCTAATGACAATATTACAGTTATGCACTGGGTGGATAGTAACATTGTGCACATGGTATCTGCCTTTGCTGGAGGGACACCAACTGATACTGTCAAAAGATGGGACGTGAAGAACCATGCTCACATAGAGATAGAGGGGCCATATACTGTAGCATGCTACAACAAATTCATGGGCAGAGTGGACATGACTGACCGGATGGTTGCACGCTACCCTCACACAATGAAGAGCAAGAAGTTTTATTTGAGAATATTCTTCCACTTTTATAATGTTGTACTAGTAAATGCATGGATTCTTTACAAAAGAGACATTGAATAAAATATTTCTTTTTTGGAATTCAATGCATCAGTTGCTACAACAGTTATAGAGCTTGGAAGCCTGCAAAGGAAGTGTGGCAGACCATCAAACACTCCTGCCAATGCTTACTTGAAGAAAAGGCAATGCACTGAATGTTCTGCAGATATAAGACTGGATGGTGTGAGAATCCTCCTAGATGCAGAGATAAAAACTGCAAACAAAGAACAACATACACTTGCAAAAACTGCAAGGTTCCTGTTTGTCAAGAATGTATGGAGTTCTTCCACAATACATGATGTGAACAATTTATCATTACTTGAATTTTTCCATTGTTTATCAAATTTTTTGGTTTCTTTATGTTTTCACCACGTTTGCTCTCATGTAACCTGCTATGCACCATGTACACAAATGTGGCCATTTCCTATTTTCATTGTTGTACAGTAAATTGAAGCATTTGTTGAAAAAATATCTTTGTAATGACTTCCTTACATCACAAACATAAGGGTTAAAAATAACTGTCAAAATTGAAATTATTAAAAAAAATTTGTCCCTGAAGAGGTGAACTGTTTTTATCGTGTATTTCTGAGTACCGTGCACGAATCCTCTATAGGTAATTGGTTGCCTTTCCCTTATTTTACATATTTTCCAGCCAGAAATTTCAGTTATTGTTATAAAAGATGGAAATAATTACTTGGATGAAAGTAATCTTTTCATAAATGTTAACAAATCTACATACATGCAGATGCATCCAGACAAAACACGTAACTTAAGCAATATTACTGTCAAGCTTGGATACTTGTATTTAAAAAGAGGCAGACATTCCTAAGCAAGATGGTGGATAGGTTATTTGACATGGGAGAATCATATAAATAACATATGTGGTAAAATAATTCAAACATATTTATGACGAGTACAAATTTGAAAATTTGTGGTAAGGGCTATCGGACCAAACTGCCGAGGTCATCGGTCCCTAGGCTTACACACTACTTAAACTAACTTACGCTAAGGACAACACACATGCCCATGCCCGAGAGAGGACTTGAATCTCTGACAGGGGAAGCTGCACAAAGTGACAGAGCGCCTCAGACCATGCGACTACCCCGTGCGGCGAGTAAAAATGTCAAGAGCAATAAACACCCAAACATTATTAAAAAGTAATATGGAGTAGTCCACTAAAAAATATATATTATATAGTATTCTGGTCTGGGGAAATGCTGCACATGTGCACATACTAACATTACTAAAGCTACAAAAGAAAGCTGAAAATGTATAGCACAATTATCTGGTAGAGATTCCTGATGAAATAACTTCGGGCACCTAAACATATTATCATTATCACCAATATACATATATGAAACAATTATTTATGTAAAACTAACAGTGCTTCATCATTAATGAAAGAGATTTATGATTATAAGAGAGGAAGTAAATACGATTGTGATGTTAAAGGAAATTGGCTCAAATTAACTGATAAAGAGGCTAGAAATGCAAGATGCTTTTTGTAGAACAGTTTGCCATGCTTTGTACACATCTTCATCTACATGACTACTCTGCAATTCACATTTAAGTGCTTGGCAGAGGGTTCATCGAACCACAATCATACGCTCTCTCTACCATTCCACTCCCGAACAGCATGTGGGAAAAACAAACACCTAAACCTTTCTGTTCGAGCTCTGATTTCTCTTATTTTATTTTGATGATCATTCCTACCTATGTAGGTTCAGCTCAACAAAATATTTTTGCATTCGGAAGAGAAAGTTGGTGACTGAAATTTCGTAAATAGATCTCGCCGCGACGAAAAACGTCTTTGCTTTAATGACTTCCATCCCAATTCGCGTATCATATCTGCCACACTCCTCCTCCTATTACGTGATAATACAAAACGGGCTGCCCTTTTTTGCACCCTTTCGATGTCCTCCATCAATCCCACCTGGTAAGAATCCCACACCGCGCAGCAATATTCTAACAGAGGACGAACGAGTGTAGTGTAAGCTGTCTCTCTGGTGGACTTGTTGCATTTTCTAAGTGTCCTGCCAATGAAACGCAACCTTTGGCACTCCTTCCCCGCAATATTATCTATGTGGTCTTTCCAACTGAAGTTGTTCGTAATTTTAACACCCAGGTACTTAGTTGAATTGACAGCCTTGAGAATTGTACTATTTATTGAGTAATCGAATTCCAACTGATTTCTTTTGGAACTCATGTGGATCACCTCACACTTTTCGTTATTTAGCGTCAACTGCCACCTGCCACACCATGCAGCAATCTTTTCTAAATCGCTTTGCAACTGATACTGGTCTTCGGATGACCTTACTAGACGGTAAATTACAGCATCATCTGCGAACAATCTAAGAGAACTGCTCAGATTGTCACCCCGATCATTCATATAGATCAGGAACAGCAGAGGTCCCAGGACGCTTCCCTGGGGAACACCTGATATCACTTCAGTTTTACTCGATGAATTGCCGTCTATTACTACAAACTGCGACCTTCCTGACAGGAAATCATGAATCCAGTCACACAACTGAGACGATACCCCATAGGCCCACAGCTTGATTAGAAGTCGCTTGTGAGGAACAATTAGAAGTCACTTGTGAGGAACAGTGTCAAAAGCTTTCCGGAAATCTAGAAATACGGAATCAACTTGAGATCCCCTGTCGATAGTGGCCATTACTTCGTGCGAATAAAGAGCTAGCTGCGTTGCACAAGAATGATGTTTTCTGAAACCATGCTGATTACGTACCAATAGATCATTCCCTTCGAGGTGATTCATAATGTTTGAATACAGTATATGCTCCAAAACTCTACTCCAAACCGACGTCAATGATAAAGGTCTGCAGTTCGATGGATTACTCCTACTACCCTTCTTAAACACTGGTGCGACCTGCGCAATTTTCCAATCCATCGACAGAATTTCCATCCCTGTCATCCGTCACTACATCGGGCACTCGATAACTACGATTTGTGATGTTCAACGTCATAAAGAATTTTCTGTTTGCCATTTCGCAACAGAGATGACCCTACCTTTTTCCAACATGTGCTCTTTACCGATGAAGCAACAATTACTAACTACACTAATGTAAATTTGCATAACATGCTCTAATGGGCAGCCTAAAATCCACATTAGCTTTGTCAGCTGCAACATCAATGGCTGTGGAACACAAATGTATGGTGCAGCATCACAGGAAATTACATTGTTGGTCCTTACTGTATTTCAGGCATTCTAAACTGACATGGGTATGCACACTTTACGACAAACATTCTGCTGGTTCTTCTAGAAGAGGTGCCAATGGATATTCAACAGAGTATGTGGCTGCAACATGACAGTTGTCCATTTCACTCATCCCGTATTGCAACGCAAGTACTGAATGTGAAGTTTCCTGGACATCGGATAGGATGAAATTCTGTTATCAAATGGCCTGGAACGTCACCCAATTTGACTCCTCTCGATTTCTTTTTTCCTTCTATTTTTGGAAAACACTCGTGAATGCTATCTATGATGAATCCCCAACTACGCCAGACAATGTATGACATCGAATCACCTGTGCATGCTCTACCATATCATCCACTGTAATTACATACGTTCATTGTTTTTTTGAATTGCGATTGCAAATGTGCCTTTCAGTCCATGGTCAACAGTTTGATCACATTCTTAAGTAATGGATAAAGCCCCTCCCCCCCTTTTTTTTTAATAGACAAAACTTATGTTGTGTGATTGGGGTGGTTAGCAAATCATTGTTAGTAAATTGTTTATTTCATTTACCTATGTATGAAATTGGATTGCAATGTTACATAAATTGACAATGTGTATTCAATGTAGCATGTAACATTGTCATTATGTGCTTACGTTCTGTATGAAATGACATTTCATTAAAAAGAATATTTATTTTGTGGTGTACAAGTGGTCACCAAAGTATGTTTAATAAAATGATTATTTTAATGAATGTATCCTATAATACATAGTTTAGAGCAGTGTAGGTAGAGAGAGTTGTCCGACAGCTGTCTGTTTACATAAGAAGCACAAGGCCATATACAGGATAAAATAGGTCAAATCTTCCTGCTAACATTTAGATATTTAATACAGTAGTTACTTTCTGCAGTGTATAAGAGGCCTTTATTTTTGAGGGATGAACAGTTGATTTCTATCTTTCAGCTCACGTAAATCTGGGAGGATACACAAATGTGAAATAGTTTTCCTAATCCCTTTGTGATTTGCTAGATTCTAGCCTGTGCCGTATTTCCATATACAACATTCGTAGGTCAACCTGCATCTATGTTGTAAGTTGGTTCAAGGGGAAATAAAGCTTTATGCTCGTAGCACAGACCTACCTTATGGTGTACAATTATGCAATCTGCTCCGAGACACCTGCTTGCCAGTGTTTGCACAGCAAATGCTGTTCCTGGCCCCTGTGCTCTCACATTCTGGGATATTTCTCAAATTGTTTATGATAGGTTTCAACATTAACAAATGCTATATCATTGTAATTCTCTTCTGAAGAGCTATCGAGTGCAGTTGTAAAAAGTATACAATTCCATTTAGAAAAATGTACTTACTTCAGTATCTCAGTTGACACCATCACTAAGAACATTAACTAAACAAAAGCATAAGTGCCTCTCAACTCTCTTACATTTGTCGAAAACTGCTATAATACTGTCTGGTCAAAACCACAATCAAGTCAAAATCTGAAAGTAGGGTCATCGATGAAGTATAACACTTAGCACTGAAAGTACATTTATTACTGACACTAACATACAGATAGAACAACAATGCCTTCTGGATGGAGAATGCTACAGTTTATACATACATCTAATATTCCAGGATATATAAACATTACAAACATAAGAAACTTCGAGAACTTTCTAGAAAAGATAAATAATAAGTCTTTGCTGGTGATCAGATCTGAACTGGTGACCCACAGCATGCAGACAGTGATGCTAACCGTGACCCCATATTGCATGCAGTACAGCTTGTCACAATATCATACTATTACAAACTGGCTGCCTTTTACTATATGAAAATCTACATTGACTGAGATTAAATATTGAAAGTCTGTGAGACACTTTGGTAGATATGACACATAATGGTCTTTCATCAATAATTTACTATTGGCAGGAAAATGTATATAATGAATGATGATTGTCTACAATCTCCTATTTACACACCCCTTGTGAGAATGCCTGGTATTTTTAATATTTACTTGCCACTTCCTTTAAATTTCATATAAGTTTCACATCATTCATATGCTTCCTTGCAAGTGCCTTAATTTTCTGAAATAACAATGCCTTTGACAAATGCTGCTAATGTTCCTTATTCCTCTTTGTGTAACCAATGAAATAACCAAACCAAACACTTCTTACAAACAATATTCATTTTCCATCTTGTCAGGGAACTAAAAACATCAAGGCTGCAAAAAAATTGCAGTTCTTCAAAATTTCAAGACATTACTTATTTCTTGAAAATTTTGTTTTTATTATAACTGATTCTTCAGTTAAAACAGCATGCTCCACACAAACTCCCCCCCCCCCCCCCCCCCCACACACACACACCTGCATGCACGTGCACAGATAGATAGATAGAGAGATAGTAGCACTGTACTCATCTTGGTATATTGGCAAACAAAACTTCAAAGCTCCAAAACTGAGCAACACTGAGATGTAACTGTATGAAAACTGAATAAGTACTGAGATTTACTGTGCTGCCTAAGGCAAGGTCATGTCTGGGAAGCTCTGGTACAATGCAAAAGAATGTCTGGTGATTAAGGACAGTTCTGAGATCATCAAAACATTAACAGTGGAAACAGACATAGCCACCTGAATAAGTTCAAAATGTATCATCTCTGAGATGTACAAGTTTCAGCTTGTCTTCAGTTCATCATTCTGCACTTCCTTCCAATTCTGGGCCAGTGTGCTTTGTTTACAGTTGTCCAATATTCACAGATAACTAAATGGATCAATTATATCTATATAAATTCTGACTAGCTTGTATAATAATAAAGATTAACACAGAAGATATTATTGTTTTTGAAATAATCTCTGGTCTTATACATTCCAGCAACAGTCACTGCTTTGATGCATAATGCTCATGGCCCAGTCATCAGATGAAGTGCAGAGAAACACACACTATCCCTGTTCAACAGATTTTAAACACTATCCTCGCCCCTTTTTTGGGATGGGTGGGTATGATACCCAAGAAACTATTCTGAATAATAAGTAGAGGTGATATATGAATAAAACCAGCACAATTATTTTATGTATAAAATATATGAAATTAATTTTATTATATTCGTGTTTAGATTACAAATATTGTTTTAAGGCCAACAATGCTATTAAAGCAAAAAATGTCACAGCATTGTACCAACAACTGTTATACAAAGATATTCAGTCTGAAAATATTTAAACTTGTAATTGAGCTTGAAAACACTTACTGGAATAAGCAGCATTTATGTTGTTAACTCTTAACAACTACCATATGGGTTCTGCAGTGTTGAGACATATTCCAGTTATTTTACATTAACAGAAAGTCTGAAAGTAAACAGACTTCACTCTAATAATCCATGTCTCACTACTATTAACATATAGTGTTGTTTCTGTTCTCTTCGTACATAATTGCTGGTTCCTAAAAGTTTTCAGGGTAATTCACTGCAGGTAGACAATAACTTTTACAATCTATGATATAAAAAATTTGCCCAAAACAAAATTATTAGAAAGTGATGAAAATAGTTAACAATAAATAAATAAAATTTCATAAAAATAAACTTTAGAATGCTGGAATTATGAAACTTGTGAAATGGATGATGGAGTTTGCGATACTGGTTTCAGTAAACAGCACAACTCTGTACTTTTTTATTCTACACACATTAAATTTAATCAGTATGTTGGCCAAAACGCTGTGCAGTTCTGGGGAAAATGTCATTGGCACTGAAATTTGAGTAACTAAACTGCTGAAGGACTATTAACACCTGAAATCTGTACGTGTAGGTATTCACCATCTACACATACAAGGGAGATGACATATCAGGTAAGCATTAGATCACACACGTACTCACATTACATGAAACATACAATTATGAGGAAATTGAGTTAAAAAAGTGGGCACCTCAAACTACTTTGAAAGAATGCAAGAATTCTATAATAAACTGTCAATAACAATTCAATGCATAAGGTGCAGGTGCACAGAATTTGGCAATATTTAACGACATATTTATCACAGAAATACATTAAAATGAATAATAATGACATTATAAAGACTAGGGAAATCTAAACAACTTTCTCTAAAATGAACAGTTTGGATTTATTAGTAAGGCTTACAATTTCAATCTTGAGGAACAAAGCTTTTGCAATAATGACATCTACATAAAAAAGACAGTAACAGCACCAAGAACAAAATGTTACAAAAACCATTTACATAAGAATGTTACAAACTCTTTGATTACAGGCCAATGAAAATAATACATCTGGAGTCATGCAACCCCCTTGATAGACAGTTATCTATTTCTTCTTTAATTTTCAGTGTGTTTGAAGGCTGTTAAATGTTTCATCTAGCAATGTCAGTTGTGTCACGGATTTAAAAAATGATAATCACGCTATGCCTGAAGAAAATATACTATATTATGGAAAATACACAAAGATGGGACAGGGGGAGGCACATTTACAATGATCCAATTCTCTTACTCTACCACTCTTCAGGCTTCCAATTAAATACCAATCATTGGAAGACTTATGAGACTTTGGTTACATGATATGAATGGTAGTGTATCTTCTTGTTCCTATTTTAAACATCCACAGTGAGTGCTAGTATTATGTATGTTTCAAAACTCTAGCATGACCAATATATGCAAGATCCACCTGTATACAATAGGATACAGAAAGTAAAAATTTTCTTTTTGTTTACTGAGTTCTCAACATGGAAAAGTTATATAATAGGAAAATACACTTATATGGTTGTCAAGCAAATAAATGTTATACATAGTCATATCATTACTATCACTACCACTTCCCATACAAAGTCTACGACCTGTATTAAACACTTTTCAAAACAGTTTAAAAGTTGTGTTTCAGAAGGATATTTTCCCCATAAAGCCATTCACGCTAGTAAATCAATCAATAAGCCAGAGTTCCTCCATAAGTAAGCACTTTCTTACACAGCCTCACAAAGCTGAGAGAGTTACATTTATTCACACATACACTGTTTTCCACAAAGCTCATATTCAGGAATACCGAGTGATTTAAAGAGCTTTATTCCATATGTATTCTGTTTCACAACCTCGGCATGAATACTGGATGGCAGCTTGCAGTCAGTCACTGATTTACACAAAGATATAAATTAGTGGGATGACCTGCAGCTAGCATATAACAGCTGACATGGCTGCTCTCTGTCACTTCTTTGTTTGCACTTTGTGTCAATCAGATGACTGTAATTGTGCACACTGTACCTGAGACCAACAGAAATTATTGGATTTTGACTATGGCTGTTTGTTTCATGACTCCGATTGCCTCTTTCTTACCTGTGTATGTTCAGAATTCATTACCGATTCTAGGCTTCGTATTACAGGATCGCATTGCCCTCGCTCACGTGTTGTTTTAACCTTATTTACGATGATCTTGCTCATCCTAATCACTGTTATTATTGTATCTGTGTTTAAGTGAATATATTTAATGCAGCACAATAAATGAGTTAAATAATGACTCGAGAGTGGAAATATCAAAAGAAAGATATGCTCTGCAGAAGTTTTTTTTCCTTTTTCCTTAAGTAAATAATCAATCAATTGAAGTCATAACATTGAGATGAAAGAACATGAAAATTAATATCTGTATAATTACAAAAAGGCTTAATCTCTACTGCCACTATTACCATTAGCAATAACAGCAGCAGTAGCATAAGCAATAATTCTTGCTGTGTTTCTCAATTCCACGTTATTAATGGCCTCCCCTTCCACACAATATACAGTGTAAAATTTACATTTCTTCTACTCAATTATGCAACTTTACTTGTATACTTCCATATAAGCATATCATTACAATTATGAACAGTCTTATCTTTCATTATCATTTATTAAGAATATTTTGAAAAAGATAGAATTGCTACTCACTGTAGGTGACACGCTGTGGTGCAGTCGGTCATCATCATCCCTGTCTGCAACTCAGCATGTCATATTTATGGTGAGTAACAATCTATCCTTTTCATAATATTGTTGATATTCCAACCTGGACTTTCCATTGTTTGATTAGCATAAATTCACTAATCTGTCTCTAAACACCACAGAATAGCTTCTCTAAGTACTGTTTCTGAACATATGTATCTTATGCTCCACCACAAGTAAAATGTGTTACAGAAGGTACTCAATAACTATATATGACAATGTATGGTAAACAACTTACTCAAAATATTAAAACATCTTTATGATTGTGCAAAGTAGCACATAGCCATTTCAAGTTACTCTAATTGAATATACCAACTTATTTGGCTGTAAGACAACATTCTTAATGCTTTTACCAATTATGTTCTAAAAAGAAACGATGACTGTTTCTTTTGGAACAGTTTAATCTGAAGTTACAATTGCTTAAAATCTTCTAACTCATTTCCTAAAGTACTGATAATACAGGTAAACTCAACTCAAAACCACAGATAGTATCAGTTTCTTTTCAATTAAGTACTTGCCATATTTTACATATATAATGATTGTATCTTCAATGTACTTTTGGAAAATCATTCATGCGTATGTTAGCAATTCAGAAGAGTGTAAGGTTTGTCTTCCACTTCAGGTAGGATAGGATGTCTATGATTAGTTATCAAGTAACTCTAAGAAGATCAGTGTGTTGCATAAATATACATGGTTACCATAAATGTACTGAAATTTGTAAATGTTCACTGCAAGAAAGCCACCATTTGTAAACATATCAGTGTTTTATAAGACTTTCTGTGTTATGAGCAATACATTCTAAAAACAGAGATAAGCAAAAACTATTATTCGAGGTGCAAGCAGAAAGAAAATACACTTATTTCTGCTGATTTTAAAATCATAAGAATCACAACTATAATGAAATTTTAAGCATTTGTATATAAACTTTGATTAAGAAAGTGTGGGATTGTACACGTTCAATGGTGACATTTTCTGGTGGTGTACTTGCCCCTGATTTAATATGACACTGAAGCTTACCTTGTTGCTACCCACTGAAAAGGATATGTGTGCTTTGGTATACTTGGTGATTTTTAACATATGGAATGAAGAATTTGCTTACATTTTGCATTAAGAATGATATAAATTGCACCACCACATTGGAAATGTTGAATGTTGTTTTTGCTGGAACTTCTATGAATAAAACAATTAGTAAAAATGTTTATAAATGGCCAGGAACACACTGACGACAACAAAAAAACAATGTAAAAAGAAAGAAAATTATTATTGATGACAAAGTTTGCAAATTATTTGGCTAACATAAAGCAAAATGTTTTTGCAGGTATCAGGCATGAAATGTATGATAGCAAAATTTACTCAGCAGCTCGTCACTTCTGACAAAAAGCAATTCCAATTGAACACTGTTTAGGAGATGATGAATGAAGTTCATCATGATCCAGAACTGCTCAAAAGAATCATTACTGGTGATGAAACATGTGTGTGTGTGTGTATGAAGATGAAACTCATCAAATTCAACTGGATTTGAAGGTTGTGCACACTCTGTTCTTCAATCTCAATGGTGTAGAGCACTTTGAGTTGATTGTACAGTCACTAAGTGCCAGGAAGTTCTATGCCACTTTTTGCGAAACTCGGGTTTTTGGTGAAAATAAAAATTCCATATCTTTTTTTATCAAACTATGTATAGGTTGAAGGTCCTGATACAAATAAAACTTCACTGAATTTCTCAGGCTGGTTTCATATTATTTTACATTTTAAAGGTGACCACCTTGAAGTGAATATAGCAAGCAAATTTTTTTTTAAAATTCAAGATGATAAACCGTTGTTATATAAACAGTCTTCTTAGTGTAATACTTATTTGTTCACATTCATTCATTCATTCATTCTTTCATTATAAATCTTTAAAATAAAAAATAAAACTGTGAAAAATGAAAGGTGTAAAATCTTAGTAAAATCATTCGGAATTGATAACAAATGATATACTGTAAAAAATTACGGTGTATCTAGTTTACACACATCAGAAATAATAAATAAATAAATATATGTTTTCTTGAAACTTATTTGCTCTTTTACTTAGCAATTTAGAATGTAAAGGGTTTAAAATACTGAACAAATGTATACTACAACAAGTTAAAAAAATCAAGATACCTCTATTCTGTATGCATAAAATCCAATACCCAGTGTGAATGAAGATGTCAACACATTCTCATAAAAGTCTGTACAATATAATTTCTGATGGGATCACAATGGAACTATAGCCCCACATCACTATGACTGCAACTGGACATAGTTAGCAGGGAACAAGCCATACTGTCCCCTACAATACCCTCTCCACCAACCTTCATCTATCTGCAATGGAGAAAAGAATGACCATTATTTAAAACTGAATAATGTACACAAGATAAAACTTTAGTTAAGGATACGAAGTACTGACCATTTCTATTCCTGTAATGATGTCATCTGGATCAAAGGATATTTCATCTTCAGCAGCTGAAATAAAGACAATGGAAAGAAATAAAATATAAAACAATTACTTTTGTATCAGTGCATGATACTAAAGACGATTTCTGCACTGCACAGTGTGACAGACAAATGATAATAAGAGTGACACTAGCTGTAAGCTACATGCCTTTACTCAATAATATATTGATGATATGACTTAAACGCAAAAAAGTCCTGGGAAGAATACATAAAAATAAAGGTAACCACTCTCCACACAGTTCAGGACAGCGTGGCTGACAATGACATAAACACAACTGAAACTGTTGCCAAGATTTTACACAATTTCCTTCCCCCGACTTAACAGAAATATATGTTTTATTTTACACATGCACGCACGCGCACACACATGGCGGGGAAGGGAGGGGGAGTGAGTGGGGGGGGGGGGAGAGAAGCAACAGTTTCAAACTTGTTTATGTACTTGCCAACTGCTCAATAACCCTGGTATGCAGTGGATTCTTATCATTACTCTTTCCATTATTTGATTTGAATACAAAATATAGCATACATTCAATTTTCATATAATCCTGTGCCTATTTCTTTTGACATTTAGATGGTACCACAATGTACCCATAGTTTAATTTCTAATCCCTAAGACTGTATCTGGCCATAGTAGGTAGAGAACAACCTATAACATCTGCTACAATAATCTATTCAACTTTTACACATATGCAAAAGGAAAAAATGATGATGATGAGTCGGGTTGAGGGGGCGCTCGACATCATGGTCATCAGCGCCCTGATGAAAAATCAACAGGAAATCTCATGGGTGGGGACGAAGGCTGTCCCCACAGGCAGAGCAGTTTATAACGTAATAAAGTCTGCCGCCCTTCCCCACTAGTTTAGGGATGAGGCCTGATAGTTCACAAAATTTCACCACTCTGTTAACACTGGTATCAATATCTGTGAGGATGGTGGGCAGATCTCCAGCAAGACCAAGGGCTGCCCTATTACCAGTATACAGGACACACATAGCCACAATATGCTGAACTGAAAGCAGCACGCCACAAACTTCACAGAAACATGGATCCTCCCTCCGGAGGAGGAAGCTATGTGTGAAAGTGCTATGCCCGATGCGCAGTCTGATAAGCAAACCCTCCTTCCTGCGGCGAGGCTGACACAAAGTCCACCAAGCTTTTGTGGTTGGTTTGAGTGACTGCAGTTTGTTGTCTGACACCTGCAACCATTCAGTCTCCCACTGACGCATGATGCATCTGTCAGAAAATGAGATAATGGCATGCAACAGGATGGGACATTGGTGGACAGCACCATCCCAACATGCTTCCTTGGCAGAGGAAAAAAAGGGACCATTTTTTAACAACAACTGACAGCTAAACACATACAAATTAAAATATCAGCTCAGAAAAGTTGTTCTGTCCATACTGTCTTATATGCTATTCTACAAATACTTTCTTGCCCATGCTGTTCCTCCATCCCCACGACTTACAATACAAATTCTCAAATCTATCACTGACCATTCCTCGTACAATGAACTTCAAACATTAAACAGTCATGCAGTGCCATTAAAAAGAAACTCTCTCTCTCTCTCTCTCTCTCTCTCTCTCTCTGTGTCTGTCTGTCTGTGTGTGTGTGTGTGTGTGTGTGTGTGTGTGTTTAAGAGCGAGCACATACGCGCATGTGCATAGTGCACATGTGCTCCGGCACATATTTAAGCATCAGCTCCACTTTTTTGTGTGCTTGCAGATCATTCAGTTCTTTGTTTTAATTTTGTTTTTCAAAATAACAGAATACTCAGTATCTGGATCAGATATGTCTGACAAAAAGTCACAATTCTTTGCAAGGACGAAAAGGAGTGCATTTTAGATACGAAAAAGATTTAAATGCCAAGAATAAATGTACTATGTTATTCTGAAGAACTTATACCTAAGAGTAGAGAAGAATGTACACTCAATTTGTCCTTTAATATACACGATGCCTCGTTCACATCTCCCATTAAAAAATTCTCAAAACAGATTTTGCACCTCCACTATGACTTGCATAGTTTGCATTTTTATAATCAGAATCCTCTTTCATGAAATGCATACTGTTGTAATAAGATCCACGAGTGCTGCTGTATTAAATATCTTCTTGTCGGAAAATAAAATGCAAAAAAAGCATCTATGGTGGGTCTTATTACAACAGTATGCATTTCATACAATTTATTCAGATTGCCATACAGCATACACGATAAATGTTTCTTTTTCTTTTGACCACAAGAAATCACTACTTACAGTCACCTGTGTGAGGGAGTTTAAATATCCAAGGTGCTACACGATTGTGAATGGGACAATGTGGTTCGAGTACACAGTTGATCCTGTCAACATGCCTCAAAGAGTGACTTCAAGCACAAACAGTGTGCACAATGTCGGCACCGGAAGCTGACCACCAAATCGGAATTCAGCACAGCAGTGTCATTCGAACATTCACCTGCTTTTGTGAGACATAAAACTGAAGATCTATGTTTCAGTGGACATCCATAGTCAAAAACACATTGGACACTATCCACAAATTAAGATTCATAGGTACCCTGTAGGGAATTGATTGGTGACTCCATGGAGTGTCCTGTGCACCATGACCAGACTTATTGACAGCAGTGCCAACCAATGTAAATTGTATATTACAGCACTGAGGATGGTCACTAAGTGACCGAAAAACGATTTTGCGGTTAATAAAACAATAAAATACGACCAACGCTGTCTCTCCTTCCAAGTATATCCTGTACGGGATGCAACACAAATGAGTAATATCTGATTGGAGGCAACTGGGAGGCCTTTGTATACTCGGACAGTATGCAGTAATCCCCATGTGATCAATACAACCTCTAGGCATACATTATGAGCAACAGTAATAATAACTCCTTCCCCTTACCTTTTGCACAGTAGGTGGATGAGCGAACACCTGGGATGGAACTAGGAACAATGGTGTCAACTTCTCTTCATCAGTGAGAGCAGGAATAATTGTCCGATGCTCGATCATCATACACGGTGGCCAAATAATAATGTACGAATCAGATATGCAGTCGCATAGCTTCGGGGACGTGATCTTCAAACATATTGACTAACCTCGGAACTGACATTTCTACAACATGTCGGTCTTTCGAAATGATAATGCGCGAACATACCGCAACTACCTCACGAACACCTTCCTACAAAAAGTCACGAATTAAAAAAAATGGAATGGCCTGTGGTTTTTGCTGACAAGAACCTGGCAGGGCATGCTCGGAACCTGTTGATACTTGGGGTGTGTCATCACATGAACACTTCACACAATCTAGATGACATCAGGAGAGCCACTTTTGAAGAGTGGGAAAAACTTGAGCAGCGACATCTTGACCGTCTTGTGAACAGCGTGCACAAGAAGGGTATAAGCATGCTTGGGTTGGAGTAAATCAGTAGTGAATGGGTTGGAGCAAATTAGTATTGAATATAACCGAGCAGTATATTCTGATTTCACAGATTCACAGTTATTTTTTAATTACATACGAGTTGTTCTTTCATTCCTCGCTCACCTCGAATTTAAATCGACGCCTGTTCTGAGATGTATTCGAGGTGAAAAACTTTTTATGAACGTGTTAGAATGAAAAATAAAAACAAACTGAAATAATTGTGGAGACAAACAAACTCTACAAAATTTAATTTGTAACTTTTTAATGAAGCTTCCATGCCACACATGTATGGTGCAAACACTACCTGTGATGTTCTCAAGACATTTCTTGCCAGCTTCCTTGCAGCATGTTTAGTGCTACTATTACAAAACCATCCCTAGTTCTACTCTGTAATTAATGGGTAGCTTTATCTTGATACCACAGTCACCTTTATGTGATTACAAATAGCAGTTCAAGAAATTTAATACAAAGAATGTGTTAACAAGAAAATGTGCTCACTGCAGGCAAATTATTTGCAAACATTCATATTCTAATTGGCTAAGGTAGGTGATCTCCATCCTGATAGAAGGTAACTACGAATTACAAGTCACATTTAATATTCTTAGATACATACGGTATTTTGTTTCCTGTACATTCAGATAAACTTGACGAATTGCGTTGTGGGTGTTTCTGAGAAAACTTCTACAAATTTTCTCATACTTCACCATTCTAGAAATTACTGCCTGTTCCTGGTTATTACAAGTAGCAAAAAATATATGTAACAATGACTTGATTGTTTACACACAATGTGGATCACATTCATGTTCTGGTAACTTCTTTTCTGTAGAAGTGTCAATGCTATTACCCGAAACTACATTATCAATAGCATATACTGGCATCAACTGCCATTAACAAATGGAAGTCCTGCTACCTCGCAGATCATTGTATAATTGTATTTCACAAACAGATATTTTTAAGCTGTTGTTTCATACAGTATAAAATAGACTCCCTTGTTTCTGCAATAACTTTAACAAGTTTAAAGGCAGCTACATTAATGCTACAGAAGAAAATGCAAAAAAAAAATTCTCAGCATTAACATATCTGTTGGCTGATGAGAGATTATGTAAACTTTTTCTAACAGTAAGTCAATGATCTACATGCACACACTAAAATTGAACATTTGTCAAAAGAGCGTATGCGAGAATCAGGCTTCTACCTGCATATGCGAGAATCAGGCTTCTACCTGCAAGGTAAATGATTGATATGCAACTAAAGGATTCTACAAGGAATACACCTTGACCATCAGGAGAGAGAGAGAGAGAGAGAGAGAGAGAGAGAGAGAGAGAGAGAGAGAGAGAGAGAGAGACCTTGGTATATCTTCTTCACTAAAACTGAAAGCAATCTCTGTAAAGACTACACCAATTTAACAATAGTACAGACAGTGGTCAGATACATGGGTACAGTTGGTAACTTGCTAGGTTTTAGAGTGAGTGAAGAAATTTACTGTCAGCTAATCTTTTTCAGCTCTACTGTAGCGGATATTTACATGAATTTTTAAAAGGAGTTATGTACTTGGCAACAACATAAATCATATTACGACTAAACAATAATATTTCATGGATTAAAATCATTATATAGTATTACAATTAAATAAAGGCTCATCTTTGGCCCCTACCCATAACTCGGAG